>NC_140593.1:372037845-373252705 GCF_964204655.1 Triturus cristatus | reverse complement strand
AGGACCCGTTCACACCTTGCCCCCTCTGCTCTTGCCAGAAACCTTCAGGAACTTTGGAGTGTTTTTCGTCTCAGTCTTGCTAAACAGCCTTGAAACTATTCTATAGTATTGAGTTGTGTTGATATGCGCTCCATACCCCTGAATAGGCACCAAGATGGATTAGTGTGAGGAATTTTGAGTTATAGTGTAGCTTGCCTGGGAAGTGTTTTGGTGTCACGAATGATTACCAATGTGTAACTCTTCTCCTGACATTGATAAGTTATGCACAAAGACATGAGGGGATAAAAAGAGTGAGGTGTAGACCAGTTGTATATGAAAGTGTCATTTGCCAGAAGTCTTTTGGTGTTGTTAGTGATGTGTAACTCACGTCCAATGTCACTGTAACAACATACCTGTGTTTATGTTTGAAGCGGAATGAAGCAGGCTTAGAAATAGTTGCAAATGTGGTTGTGCTTATCACCCTTTCTGAGCACTGGGTTTCAGTTTTGGGTGAGTATGGTCCAGAATCATCTGGCATCTATATTTTCCTATTTGATGATGAAGCTTGTTCAGTCTTACTTGTAGCTAGCTCTAGCCACTGTGGATCCGCTCTAACACTGTGTCAACACACAAGCAAGAGGCTGGGAGACTAAAGATTAATAGTCTACTCATCATAATCTAACAGTAGCATGCAGGCCACCTTGTTCAGCTATCTACTTGTATGTTGTGGGGGCTTTAGAGCAGGATAAGTCAACTCCATAATCACAAACATGGGCCAAGCAGTTTGAGATGCTGCTTATACTGCTAACAGCAGTGCTTGCTGGCATTGTTTTTTGAAATGTAAAATCTTGACCATAAATTATCATTTGGTGTCGGATTGAAGATAGCATTATGAAACTTGTTTTATTTGTGGAAACTGGCATACGTTGAATTTTGTAGTGAGTTCTGTATTCTTTGTTTTATTTTTTGACGCTACAGGACTTTGAATAGTTTGTGTTTAGAGTTACTTCCTCTCTTCAGATGGCAAACACAATAATTCACAACCATAAATGTGCCTGGGTTGCCATCTGCCAGGGCCAGTAGTTATAGTATATGAGTTATCCTAACAATTGCCAAGCTGTTTGCCACTGAATACTGTCTACTCTGCTGTATGAACACTGTGCTGTAGTCATCAGTTTGACCAGAATACCTTTTTTATGGGAGGTCAGGTTGGATTTTTCTGTAAAGGCCGCTAGAGATTCATAGTGCCACACAGCCTTCTACATACTTGCACATATTTTGTTGTAAAATGGGAATGTACAGTGAAGGAAATTGTTCAGGAACTAGACTAGGAACAAAGTAATACTGAAGAAGCCCCAGGGATGCCCGGTAAAAAAAAAAAAAACTGGAACCAACATGGCATAAAGACATTTATTCCAATTGTGCTAAGAAGGATGCCTTCCAAAGGAATTTTAGAAGAGCTGTGCCTACAGATGTTTGAGTCTCTTGATAGCATACTCAATAATCTGTTCCTTGACCAGGGACACAGGAGCTTTTATATCTTGCTCTACACAGAACATCCTGCCTTTTGGCAGACGTGAGCTGACACGTGTTGTCGTGGAGCTGAAATGTTCTAGTACTGTATCAAAAGGAACAAGAGGACTGGGTTTGCTGGAACAAGCCTTAAACCTCTACATACGATTTGGGTGTTAGAAACATTCTGTGTACCTTTTTTGAGACATTGAGCCTGCCACCCTTCAGCATCAAAAGAATTTCATCCATTATGCCCACTTTCAATCATTGCCTCAAGGAGAAGCCACTTTGGCTGGATAGAGCTTTTTGCCCCCGCCACACCTGATTTATCAACTATTTGAACTGAATGCAGCTGGACAGGATTCTGCCTATATGCACATAGCGTTGTAACTCGACCTCCTGGGCTCACAGAGGTACTGAGTGAAGGTGTAACCTACACTTGAGGATGTTGGTACAAACTTCAAACTCGACAGGTACCTCCACATACTGGAGGCTTCTATTGATTTGTGAAAAAGTTTCCCCAGAACTTTGACCACTCGAATATTCCACTACCATAAATGCTTACTTGATGCAGTTACAATCTGTGATGTGTTGGTCTACTTGGATCTTTCAACACAGGTGTTTTTGCCAGTGCTTGAGATTTGTTGGCATTCCATTGGACTCGTTTGCCCCTTTTGTTTGCCAAAGTATTTTTTATTCTATCAGCATAATTTTAACCTCTTTGCTCAATTTTCTCTTTGTTGGTTTATTCCTATAATTAAATGTATTATTTTATTATTAGTTCCTTAATCACCGACCTCACACTTTCTCTGAAGAATGCTTTACTGCTCATGCCCAGTTATAAAATGTGAGATAATGTTACACTAATGTTAACTTCTTAACTCTAATGTCCTTTGCTTCAGGCAGCTGAAATAGTTTTTGGCTTTTTCCACGACACCATATTAGCCGGCTGCCTTAAATGTTTTCTATTTTTTCATTCTTTTTTTACATAATAGTTTTTTTAGTTTCCTCTTTTGTTTGCTCTTTTAGTTCTATTGTATTTTTTGTGCAATGACAATCCCAAGCTATCTCTCCTGTCATAGGTCTGCAGGTGATTTTATTTTATCCTGGCAAATTATGAAAGATTTAGCACACAAAGTACCTTGAAAGGTAGACTTTCTGGGTCAGATTCACAAAATGATTTTTCCAACTGGACATCTCTAGATTATGATGAAGCAGGCTGCACTTGTCTAAACCACAATGAGCAAACAGGCCACATGCAAAACCTGGGTGTAGCAAGCATGTTCTGGGGTTGGGTAGCCCTTCATAATGAGGCACATCCCTTAGTCGCAATAGGATGCACCTGCTTTCGTGCTCTCTTTAGTCTTCCTTCCCCATGCCAGACAAGGCATGGTGCACGACTGAAGCAGGGGACTTTGCTATGCAACCAAGAGGAAGCCTGCCCCTGCTTACAGTGTGCAGGGCAGGAACATTACTGTATGTCATTTGAAGTGCTACATTTACCTACACAGGAATTTTAGGGGCTGTTCAGGGAGAAGATCTCCCCGAACCATAGGTGTGGAAGTCTGGGATCATGCCGACATCAACAGGCCGATATTCTTCACCTCACGTGGTTCAATGTGGCAGATGCATACTACAGTGTTGTGTGTGCTCCCAATAATTCGGTATGCAGTGATGTATGTGCAAGCTCCTGCCCCACACAGGACCCTAATGAGAATCGGGAATGTCATTCAAGGAAACAACTCTCGCATATCTACGATTGCAGTTTTTGTCAAACCTACCTGCGATGTTTTTGTCTTTGGTGTTTTGCCTTTTGATATTTTTTTACCTGTGTTTTGAGTTTATACCAATCATGATGCAATATATTAATTAGAGAACACTATTAAAGTATTTTGTAGCAATGTCAGCAGACCCAGTGTTAAAATAATCTGGCCTGTCCTTTTTATTGATTGTTTCATGATGAAGTATATTTTGTTACTTTCTTCTAAAATTGTACATTCAAATGACATGTTGAATTCAAAGCAGAGCATGGATTTCCTCTCTAAGTGAACCCAAAGTTAGTTAAACTTTCAGTAAGTGGTAACATTATTACAGCTAATAGAAGTGCTGGAAAGTGTCCAGGTTAACAACAGGCCCCAATGTGCTCTTGTGGTTTTACATGCCTCAGGGATTAGGGTAGCAGACCTATATTGAAGAAGTTATGTCAGATCGTGGTTTTAGATTGGTTTCTTAAAGATAGTAATATGTTTTTTGCTAGGACAATGGACATGGCAGTTGTGGATTTATGAGGAAGATTTATCAGTATTGAGATCACTTGATAATTAATATACTTGATTAATTTCATCCTACTTCTATGTTAAAATATGGTTATCCACTTCTCTTTCAATCAGACTTGTGTGTTAGCCTACCTGTCTCCTTCACCATCGCAAGGCATCCACCCTGGTTCATTCCTTGTGGAATCTCCTATGTTTGGTCTTGGAGGTCATAAGGTCCTGCCCAGGCCCCTCTTGCTTGCAATCTATATTCCTTCCTCTAGGTAAGATGACATGCACCTTTACTCTAGAAAACCAGAAAATGAACAGCACTGCAAGCTGTCATGATAACTCTGACAGATCTCACAGTTAGATGCCCACATGCTCTTTGTTTCATGAAACTATCTGTTTGTGTCTCTATGTTTCATTATAATCCTTTTTCCTAATGAACTATGTTGGTTAATGCACCTCTTGACTACAGATTTCAGTGTAACCTACAGTCTTTGACCACTTGTAAATCTGCTTTTCTCCAAACTTTTTCTTTCACTTCTAACCTGGCTTCCTGTTAGGGTTCTCAGGCAAGTGTATTTCACAGCTGCCCCTTAATTCCACATTGAGTGGTCCTAAAATGGTAACTGCAATATTAATGCTACCCAGAGACCCCAGCGGTCTGTTGAATCTGTCAAGCAATGTGTGGCCCTGGATTATTTCAGTTATTCCTCCTTTGACACCAGGAAAGGCTAACAATGACCTTTTCAGTTCTTGGGTTCGACCAAACAACGAGTCTGTGGTCTGGGTAATCCTCCTCTGCCACTGTATGTTAGTTGAATGGCCCCAAAATTCAACCTTTAGTTTGAGTAATTCTGATGCCTCTGTATTTCTCCTTTGGACAGAAATGACAAGGATTCCAAAGTCAGAAAAAATCTCAATTGCATGTGCATCTATCTGCGTGGACCAGTACATGATGTTTGAGCTGAGTAACTATTAAAACCCTTTGAGTTTGTCACCCGGGTTAGCCTCTTTACAGATTTGTGATCTGATTAAGTCTCGGCTTTTTCTGTATTTTTCTTCCTTTAAGAATCTGTTGTATGAGTAATAATATTCTGTATTTGTATCTCTTCTTGGGTGCCTAACAACAAATCTCTGGTCTAAGTAATTTAGCTTCCTCTTTACTCAGGGTGGGACTAACTTTGTATCTATAGTCCAAATAATTGAGCTACATTTGTAATATAATTGGCCCTAAATAGCTGACATATGGTAAGCTTTACAAAACCTGGCTTGCATGCAGTGTTTTAAAGAAAGGTTTCTGCAGAAGAATTTTCCAGTTTTGTTTTTTCTGCAAATTATGTCCCTAAAAATGGTGTCTTGTTCAGTGATTTGTTTTGCAAAACTTACTTATGCTCAATCCCCTTTGTTACTAGGGAGCACTTTAAGAAACTGTGTACAAATAAACCACTATAAACCGGTCATGCATAGTTTAAGCTTTCTCATGTGAGTAGATATCGAATGTAAGCAATAACTTGATTTTCGTATTTAACCCATTAAAAACGGTCTACGCTGTATTTTAGTTAGTCGTGATAGGGAAGCAGTTGTAATCTGCAAGTAGTTTATTGGCCTATTGATTACAGTTATTTTTGTAGGTTATTGCACATCAACAATCTAAAATTACTTCAGGCGTCTGATATTTAGGCTTGAGTTAGAGGTCTGTATTTAGAAAGTGGTTACTATATATCTGATGTTTATGAAGGTTCCCATAAAATGAAAGCGATTTATTGATTATTTTCTGGATAGCTGGGAAATCTGTGAAGAAGTAAGGTCCAGTCTGTGGTTTAAAATTTGTGAGCCTTTTGTTAATATGTTTATAACTTTGAATGTGTTGGTTGTTAATGAAATAGATACACACCACAACGATCAGATCACTTTCCCATTATTGGGTATTGAATTTTCCGTTCAGTCGTTTTTTGTGATGCTGAGGTCCACAATTTCCACCACTTAGTGCATTGTGACTAGTGAATTGATCCCTACATAATTTGCCTTCTCTTGGTGGCTCATTGATGATAATGTAGAATTTCATTGATTGGGAAAGAGCAACGAAGAGAACAAGAACCGGGCCTTCAGATGCAGTGTATCAAGTGATTGTGTAGACCACAACATATGTTCTTGTGTTTGTTATGTACGTCTCTCAAAGCGAGCCTCTATCCTTTATTCCAGTTTCTGAAACTCAAACCCTCATAGAGGCCTTCCAGGCCAGGCTGACAGGGTTCTCTGAGAGCCTGTTGGTGAAGCTGTGCTCGTCTGCTTTGAATGAAAGCTGAAAGCACAGCTGCAGCTGGGGGAAGGAAGACAGAGAAAGGGGTGGGGGTTGGTCAAGGATGGCAGGTAAGGTTTTTTCTCTTTTTTCCTTTGGGACAGGGATTGCTACCAGAGGCCATATTATTATTGGTTTCCCGTTACTCCTCTTCCATTGCATAGCGTTTGAAAGCGGTGGCAGGGGATTTTAGGGGCCCATACATAACATAAAATTATAGATGGGTAAATAGTGAATTACAGACATGTTATTCACCTGTGGGTTCTGAGTGACATCACAGACAACTCGCGCTTCGCTCTTGTTGCCTATTTGATGTCACTCAGAACTCCTAGGTGAAAATCATCCCCATAATTCACTGTTACCTATCCATAATTCTATATATGGTCAATGAACAGAATCAAGAAGTCCATTAGGAAGAAAAAAACATGATAACATGTGAGTAGGGGCTGATCCATGTGTCGATCATAAATATGCCAGTGTGGTCATATGAGTAGTATGTGGGAGATGTGCACAGTTAAGTATTAAGCTTGTAAGTTAGAATGGGTGTATATTAGAGTGCACTCATAATCAGGCCTAAAACTAAGTTTGGATCCAGTTGATTTTCTCAATCGTCCATCTTTATGGTTTAAACTGTTTAGGATGGGTGGGATTGGATATTGAAGTAGATCAGCCAACCCTCAAGTTTAAGAACAAGCTGGATATCTGTCATTCTCCGGCATTATGTGTAACAGTGGCGTGACGAAAGTTGAAGGGGCCCCCCTGCAAAGTACATTGAGCGCCCCCCCTCCAGAGTCGGTGAGGAGCACTCAGTCCAGGGTACTGTTCTCAGGGGGTCCCCTGGAGCTCAGGACCCCTTGTACCGCAGGGGCTTCGGGGGCCTATGTTATGCCACTGTAAAGATACCATGCTGAGTTTATGGTAATTACCAAACATTTCTCAATCCACCTCCTATGCTGGACACAACAGAAATAGCTAGATTCACCACGTGTCAAACGCATCGGCATTCAATCTAGCCAATCAGTGGGAGGTACCAAAGCTTACACGATTGAGTGCTTAATTAAAAAAGGTCAAATCTAACTTTCCAGCTAGAGGAAATCGACTTCTTTGTTTAGTTCTGACTGATATGGGCCAGAGATTTTGCAAATTAAATTTTACGAACGCCGCCCTCTAGGTGGCTGGCTAGCTTTTCCATGATGGTGGATTGCGTAACAGTCTATGGCTCTCGCTGCAGGTTCCCGCTTATCTGAGTGGGCGGGAAGCGCGTAGAAGGCTTTACCCCAAGGAGCTGCAAGAATCCAACACTGGTCTGGTGGACACTGAGTGATACTTTGCACAATGCATTGGCTCGGTTACAGGCCACGACGCGCCTTCTCTGCCTGGGTTTTGATTTGTTATCTAGGTTTTAAGTGGAACACACAAAGCAGCGGACGGCGGCGGAGGAAGCGGGAGGGTGCTGTGTCCAAGAGACTCCACCGCCTGCGCTCACTCTCTCAGTCACTCACCTCGTAGCTCTTTTCCAGCAGGAACTTTGCCAAGTACGAGCCATCCAGAGAAGAGAGACAGATAGGAAAAAGGTTAGGAAAAGACTGGAACTTTGGTATTCATCAAGCGCGTGAACGCAGCGTGAGTAAAATGCGCGCAGCCAGAAATGGGTGACGTAGATTTTTGCTCACACAAACCTGTTGACGTTCCATTTTATCGCGAGCAGCAAGGTGACTCTGACGTCATAGCTACAACACAACTGCACCATTTAATTTATTAAGAGGCCGCCGGGTGTACGCACCATTTTAATTCATGATGAAGAGGGCAGAGGCTTGCTGAGTGAGGGCCCCCCTCCTGCAACGCGGGGGCTGCGGGGCTTGTGTTACGCCCCTGATATGTAATTCTCTGATGCTTTTTCTGACCCATCCAATAACACACAGTTTGTCTCATAGCTTTAGATTGTTTGACAGTTATCTATGATCTAAACATTGTAATAAGTTATTCTTTGTTTTGTTCGTTTTCCACTTTGACATTATTGGTTAGTTTTGCAGCACCTGTTTATATGCTAGTGAATGTGGGTTTGCAGATTTAGTGTCATGATGCTTTCTGTGGCTTTTTTAAGGGATGGGATGTTATGCCTTTCAGATGGTTAAGTTTATTTCATAGTCACAGTAAGTGGTTTGTGGTTGAAATATGTTTCTGTGGGTATGTTTATTGACAGAGTTAATTGTTCTGATGTGTTCTCTGGTGCGTTCCATACTTGTAGTATCTGTATTTGGAGGGGGTCATGTGGCATTTCCATCTTTGGCTGTGCGCCCTGCACCGTGTATTGATCCGTTTAAGTCTGTTGCACCCCTCTCTGCGGCCTATCCTTCCCTATGGCTCCACTCGCCGAGTCTCACAGCACCTTCCAAACACAGAGTACCCCCATGCAGCCAATGTTCCCAACACTCACCCTGCCAAGTGTATGTCTCTCCTTACCAGTGAAACAGGAGCTGCACATCCTGCTCTGGACACTGCACACAGCGTGCCAGCATGTTCTCCCTCGCAGCAATCAGCTGTACCCAGGGAGTGCGTCACAGAGGGAGGACAGGTGTAGCCAGGTAGGCAGGACGATGCTGTGTGAAGTTTGGGTGCTCGCAGGTAATCTTCTCACTCCCTTAGGTGATCGCTCAGCAGCTCACCCCATGGGGTGCAAGGCCCTCGCCAGCACGCCGACCATGGTAGCCGGTGAAGACCCCCAGCCTCAGTCTCACTCCTGTGCAGCACGAGCCACCCCGCTAGACATGGGGCAGGTGCCAATTGTTCCAGTACACCACTGTGCCGCCTGGGCTCTCCATGGCTCCTGTGGCGTAGAATTAGACCCAGAGCAACCCCCTACATCTTCAGTGCACTCCTGGTGGAAGCACAATACAGGGTTCCCCACATGACACGAAGGCCAGATCAGGTGAAATTGCGGCCACCGGTCTCTAGCTACTATGGGGCCCACGCCGGGGGTCGCCGCTTTGCCCTCCTAGCGGACGGCCACGATACTTGCTGTAGTGTCCACAAAATGAAGATGGGGTCCCACCCGTGTCCCACCCCGACGTAGTCTCACCCGTGGTCACACACCCCCAGCCCCTTGGCAGCACCAACGAGTTCCAACTCCCACACTGAGCGGCACTGATGACTACACCGCTACCGCCGGCCACCAGGCCACAGATCAGCAGTCCCTGTAGGCCGCTGCCAGCTGGGTTCGCCACACCCGTAGAAAAATGGCCGACCTCATCACAGCCAGAGGGAGTGTTATCAGGCTGAAGCAGGTGGGAGGGGTAGAATAAATGTAGGCTATAGTGGCCTCATTTGTAAATCAAAAAAAAATCATGCTATAGTTGGTTAGGTAGGGTAACACAATTAATTTTTATCACAGTAAAGTTCTGTGGTGCATCATCTTACATACTGTGTATCTACCATGTCATAACAACATTGGTATAATTATGCTCTAATGGTTCCATTATGAAGCTATGAGATTTTTTAAATGTTTTTCCGCTTAACACTGCTCTTGACATACCACGATTGTAATGCGTTTTATCATGACTCCCCTAGTGTAGCAATCCCCGTCGGGATGCTTTGTCTTGTTTACCACTATAAGTATTGTAGTCCAAGACTTGATTTAGGATTTACTAGATTAGGGACTCCTACACATATGCTACATTTCTTTTACCATGATTTATATCCCCTTCCACATATGTTTTTGCTTGCTGATTGAATTAATTCAGAAATGCAGTATTTTACACAATTGCGCTTTACTACACTGACTTTCTGCCTACTGGGACAACGTCGCAGACGTCATGAGTCAGCCATAATTGGTATTACATAACGGCATGCATGCTGACGAAGCGGCAGCCGTCGTTCAAGTCCGATTTAAGGGACCGGAAGGATCCTCAGCTGCTGGTTCATCTTGCAGACGGAATTAGAATCCGAGGGGGTAAGTCTGCCTCCCTTCCATAAGATTTTGTTTACGTGTGCTTCATTTTGAGGGCATCTCGCTAGGGTAATTATAATACATGAGCAGTGAGTTGGGTTCAGAATACAGCCACAATTATGCATGCTTGATTTTATGACATTCCCTTAACGGATGTTTCACTTTTACGGGATCGCGCCAGGCAATTTACAAGACATGAGCGGTTCATAAGATGGTCACATTTATGCATGCCTAACTGTATGACACGGACACTCTTTATTCAGTTTTTCGCTTCATGTTTTGAGGTGTGTCGTGTTGGATGATTAAACTGAAGAGGTTGGTCAACGCACATATCGCATAATTGTTTGAGCTAGACTCCGTGCAACAGATAGCAATGACTTGGAGATTCTTTTATAGAACTGCTGCACCTGTACATACGCATAAGTTTACACATCTCATTTGAATAAAATGAGTCACGGTCAGGTATCAAATACCACGAGCACGTTTTTTGATATCACTCACTGGTTATCGTTGGACCTGTGTCACAGCACCATGAATGGGCATGCACACGCATATGCACAATCCTCAATACATGTATATTTCAATAGGCCGCATCCATGCCAATTCATTTAGCATTGGGACCACCATTTTCCTGAATCTTAAGGACATCCGTACCATACTGGAATCAATTGTACTGGAACCATTAGTCCAGATGGGTGAGTTTCCTCCCCCAAATTTCCTTACTTTTGAAGCACACGGAAGCACAATTTTTTGTGATTATTGAGTAATCCCATCATATATTTTCCTAGAATTCACACATTGAAAACATTTTTACTGAGTAAGGACCTTATCTGAATTAATTCAAACAGGCTGTATCTAATCATTGGACGAGTTCTGTTCCCTCATTGGTGAGTTTCCCCTTACAGACGCGTCAGTCATTGTTGCCCATGTCTGTTCTGTTACACCACACCTACTCATCCCTGTTCCTGCTTTCCTATAGGCTGTCCATACACTTTGTCACCAGTCCTGATGAAGACCATCTGTGATGTTTTTACAGTAACATATACTTCTAGGGTCGAAACATCAACATACAGCTACTTCACGTCTTTTGTCACTCTCCCTATCTAAAATAATTGTGAAGGCATTATAGGGAGGTGGTTGAACCATATTGTAAAAGATAGAACACTGTGATCTTTGTGAAACCTTTTATGTTGTTGTAAAATGGGATCATTTAGCACATGTTTGTCAGTTATATCACATGTTTTTTGGTTTGTCTAAAATGTCCTTTTCAATGTTTGCTGTTATGAATTTGATTGTATAGCAGCCATACATATTTTTGACAAGAAGTTCACAAAATATATATTTGTGTGTATATAAGTATATTGTGTGGTGTATCTCTCATTCTTGTTGTTTAAAATTAAATACGAATTACTGTGATCAAAAATAATTGCGTTACCCTACGGAACCAACTGTAGCGCGACTCTACTGTACCCAGGATGCATGGGACACACGGTCGCCCCATTATATGTAATGGCTCATTTGAAAATCAGGCCACTTTTGCCCTTGTAAGGAAAAGCTGTCTGAGTAGTTTGCAAGGCGTGGTGGGCTGAATACATTTGTGTGTGCTGCTGGCAATGTCCGTGGTAATATCAAGGAAACCAACAGTCACAATCGGCCCACCTGGCCATTAAACAGGTCCACGTGCTGCTAAAAAAATGGTCCACACACTGATTTGTCAGACCACCCCATCAGACACTGCCTGATTGCACTATAGGCCAGCCCAACACCGCCACTCATTCGCCTCTTGTTTGACTCATGGTACCGTCAACAGCGCGGTTCATGGGTAGAAACCATCACTTCTAATAAATTCCTCTCAATGCAGTGATTATGTATAATCAACTAACATGAAAGAAACCCTTCTGCATGTTACAGAAATGCACTGTTGAATTTTGAAGAGTCTTTAATCTTCTCCTTCAAAGGCACTGCATGTTAAGGCAGCTTGTGCATGCAAAGCTAGAGTAAATTTAGCTGGACTTGAACACGCTTAACAAGGAAGCGTCGCTAGGAGCTGGCAACAAAAGGAATAATAAGTGCTGATGTCCTGACGTAAGTTCCTGTGGCGCCCACTGGCAACCACCAACTCAAAATAACCACAGGTTTGGAGAGGAACTTGGGAATACTCACAAAATGCACGTGCTTTGCGAGTGTAATAAACTTTGTCGGTAAACCGTGCCTTGAAAATTCCCCCTAGTGTCAGATCAAATCCCTTATAATATTCCACAATTATGCGGGAGAAAAAAGGGTTTGTGACTGCAAAGTTACCTTTTGTGAATTCCTTACAATCCGAAAAACTGTCATTTGTGCTTGTAAGTCAAAGTCGGAAGCAAATGGCTTTGTGAATCAGGCAGTATATGTTTCCATCCCTCCCATGCCATACAAACCTTACCCAGAATTAAACTCCCTATTTGATGTAAAATGAGGGCGGGAGCACACTGCCTCACATCCCAGTACTCAGTTCACCACAATGCATCATTGTAAATGGAGTGCACTTAACTTCAGTGACAGTCTTTAGTTTCTCACCCTTGTTGATGCAGGCAGTGCTGTGTATCTGTAGACACGTGTTTCAGGATGGGTGTCCTACTTCATCTGAGAGCAACACATTCTGTTGGAGGTGCTGAAAATGCTGCCCTAAGTCTTATCAGGTCTCTGAAACACTCACTGGGTGCAGCTGCATCAGTCAGACCTCGTCAGCTCATAATCTCAAGGGACCCTTTTCAAACAAAAAGACAGTGGAAGCACACATCCTAACACCCCAGTACTCAGTTCGCCCCAGTGCATCATGGTAAATTCCATTGTAGTCTTTAATTTCCCACCCTTCCCCCCCATTTGAAGTTTCGGCATCACTGAAATACGAGCATACTAATGCTAGGCTGGGTGCCACATGAACAATCCAGGAGTGCCTTAATCAAGAGTATCACAGCCATAACACAATCAATCAAAGTGAGTGTTTTTCACAGCACTCTTTCATCTTTCAAATTGACAGTAATTTCAAGCAGTGAAGGCTCGGACACAGCGTTTTTAAGTTTGTGGCCAATGACTTCAGTCTCAAATATAATACTACAGCATTAACTGCAGTGCCTTTCTGCGGTATCCCCATGAGCTTGCCTTTTTATTAGACAAAGACTGGCACACATTTTCCACCCAGAGGTAATTGTTTTTTTTTTTATTCTGCCTCTTCTTATTTAAGTTGCAGTGTTCCATTTTGTAGCTCTTTAATGTTAGTTGTTGACAACGTGGATGCTATTAAAATAGGTATAACTTGTGGATGTTGACAAAACGTTTATGAAAATGTCGGATAATATTAGATGTGGTAGTAAATAGACCAATTTCGAGCGTATAAATAAGGGCCGTTCCAAATGTCAGCACTGTTAGAGTATATATTGAGGAATACACTTTAAAATCAGCTGCACCGGACGTCTTCTAATTTTTTATTCATTCACCAGACTAAAAAAAAAAACCCTTGTTATTTTGAAAGCATGTTGCAGCTCTGGACATTTGCTGACATAGATTAATGATTGCATTTCAGGAAACATGCTAGACAGCATCTCCTCAACACTGGTGCCCTCATTCTGATTGGCTGCTGGGCCAATACTTTGCATTTGCAAATACTTATTTTCTTCCGACTTGTTATCCTTTTCATTTTTGGGGGTTATCTTAGATGTTTAAACTATATCTGTAATTCAAAGTCATTAGTAGTATTTAGTTGTGATAATAAGAATTTCATCTTCCTGCCATGTGCATTAAAACTAAAAATTGTTTCCATACCAGTTCCATATTCATGTGGCGGCTAAAACGCCCCTGTATTGTTCTTAAGAAATAAAATATGAATAATTTAATTTTGTTTACATTTTTTTATTGCATGCATAGTTGTGCTACGTTTAGGTGGTGGCATCTTTTTCCTTTTTTTTCAAGTTCCTTTTATTTTTGTGGCATGTGCTTACAGTAAAAAATAAATATGACCATTGCACTAGCCTGCCAAAATCAGACCTATTGGCTTTGCCAGTGCTTGTTAACTTAGTACCTCCGTTTTTTTAGGTCTTGGCTCTAGATAGCGCGCATGTGCTGTCTCGAAAAGAGACCTGTGATATGTACTTTGTGTGTTTTACCCCGCCCATAGACTTGCCATTTGCTGGCTCCCTCGTTGCTCCAATATTTGTTTTCCCCATTGCCCATGGCATGCATGCCTCTTCCTGTCTTTAGCCCTCCCCGAGAGCAGCGACCAATTACTGCTAAACGTATGCAGGGATCATTTTAAGGCATTGGTTCGGGGCTACTCTTTCATTACTTTAAGAGCGCTTTTCACAAGCGCTGCTGTTTTTACTCGCACTGTTCTTTATTTGCTGCTCGTGCTGCCATGTTATTTCCTTGTTTCCTTTTTCCTATCGCAAGCCTTCTAAGCTGCTCTCTCACACCCCGTTCTTTCACTATCTGTTGTTGCATCCTGTGTCTGTCTCCCGCTATTTTTTTTGCTGTTTGTTTATAGCGCTAACTCAACTTGAAGGGATTGGAACACTTTACGTGAGCACCAGTTACATTACACAAGAATACATTCATTTCATGGTAACACTGGGGAGATTAAGTGATTTACCCAGAATCACAGGATGTTGAGCTGACGCTGAGATTCAAACCTGATTCCCAAGATTCAAAGTCAGCAGCTCTGGCTGTTACACCACATACTCTCCCCAGCAGTTGGACAATGATCTACCTAGTTTTCATAGGGGTCTCCAAGTGCCTTTCCTTTCTTCTGTTACTTACACTGCAATTGTACTTCCTTGTTTTTTAGGTCTCGCCTGGCGTTGGAGCGTGCATGCGCTCCTCGCCTGCGAGAGCTATAGTAAACAAGTCACTTTCGAGAAGGGGACTCGAGCCCCGCCCCTCATTTCCAGTGTTTATGGTAGCGTCAGCGTTTATGGTAAACTCTGGCTTCCCATTGGAAAGGAGGATTTTTTGTTGCCTCCCTTTTGCTTTATGCCGGACTGGCTCGCCTAATTCACAGCTGTCGTGAAGACTTTTCTTATCTGCTTGTTTATTTAACAAGCAGATAAGAAAAGTCTTCACGCCGCTCTCCGTCACGCTGCCTGCACGCGCCAGTGCTTGGGCATGTATTACAAATCACGCTGCCTTCACGCCGCATTCTCTCCATAGAGACGTCACTGTCCCTCTTCCCGGCTGCGCAGTTGTACTTGTTTCACCCGTGCCGTGGGATCTCTTTGGGGCCTGTTCTTCATTCTTTTCGGCTGCTGGGTGCATGCCATTGGTCTCAGCGCTGTTGAATTCAACCTCGTGCTCAGTCTCACTCTCCATTTTGAACACTTAAGCTGTTTTTCGGCAAACGCGACCTTCTGCAAAGCACACAAACCAGCGCGGGATCGTGCGCTCTCGTCGAGGAACGAAGCAGGAACAGGAAGCCACTCACGGAAAGTCAGACAAAGACCCAGGCCAGAGCGTTAGAATAGAAGAGAGACGACAATTCTAAGGATCATGGGAATTTGACCTGTTGCATGCACTAAATTGGATCCATTTTAAAAAAACAAGTCTGTTTCTTTTTTTCTGCGAAAGCAATAATACCCACCGTGAAGCTTTAAATGGAAAGATTGCCTAACCCAAACGTAGATTGCATGGATATAGATTATATGAATAAGTACCATTCCACTTGAAGTTACATTTAAGCAACTGTCCTCCCTGTGGAAATATGTATATTATTAAACAGTCATAATGTTTCTGTTTCATTTCTTTAATATCGATACTGTTGTTTAAGTGTACTTAAATAGCGTCTGCAAACCAATTGTATCCTTGCATAGTTTCAAGATGGCAGCCGCTTGTGTTGTCGTTTTGTGCATAGTGCTCACTAGGCCTTCTGGTGTGTCTTCTGAATCAATCAAATGGCGTCACATTTCAGTCCTCCATAGTTGTTTTCGCTACACTGAAGGACAATAAAGTTTGTTGATGAACGCTGCGCGGGGCATGATGGGATGGCTGCGTGCAGTGTCTCGGGCCCTGGCCGGCCATAGGGAAAGCTAGTAGTAAGCTTGACCCGGTAGTCAAGTCGTTAGTAGTGGTTGAAGAGAATAGGAGTAGCGCGCGCCCAGGGCAAAGTCGGGCGCCGGAAAGCAGCAGCAGGCGGCAGCCGTCTTTGAAGCATGCGCTGCTAGGTATGAGGAGAATCTTGTGTGGATTAGTTGCAGGAGCTTCAGTATACCTGTCGTATTGTAAAGGTGAGGGCTTTTGTGATGCTTGTATAAATTGGGGCAACGTTGGCTTGCTGGTCTTGCCAGGTACAGGGGAGTGGAGCCTTAATTGACGAATAAGCTGAAAAGAAATTAAAGAGTTTCAGACTTCAGCCATATGCACACCTGTCAACCTGTTGGTGCGTAAATGCGAGTGAATTCTGAAACTGTGGAGAGCGACCCAATTATTGTGAACTAAGGACAGCCATTTTTGGGAGGCTGATGTTGATTTGCAAAAGAGGGTGATTCTTTTAAAGTCTACGGAGGCACGTTGCTTTTAGATGCATGATTACCATTGAAAAGAGGGCGAGCCCCTCAAAATAAGGGTGAGTTGATGGGTGTGTATAGCGGGAGGAGGGTAAGATATCTTACATATGTAGGTGTAGGCAGCATGTACTTCGTCCCTTAGGAAGTGGCGGTACTGTACAACTGCAGTGTGACCTGTGAGAAGGCAAGCGCACTGCCCTGCTTGATATACCTGTAGGGGACTATACTTAACATGACGAGGGGATTGACATTGTAAACCAGCAGCATGACTTGCTGGTGATTGGTGACTGAATTACACCAGCTGAATGTGATGATGGTCTTAAGTTTATTTGTAGAAATTTCAAGCTTTATTCGGCACTTGCAAAATTGGAATTTGAGCTGGCCACACTCACTAATACCCTGCTGCTACAAGGAGGGGACGCCCTCCGTAACCTCTACATAAGTTAGAAATAGCAGTTAGGAATGTGTTAACCTTCAGTTCCTACCTGTGGGTTATATATTTTCCAAATTTAACATGCACGTCTGCCTTAATTACCAATTCAGTTAGTTTGTACTCCATGTGCACCTTTACGTGAGGTTTGTTTTTCTTTTAAATTCGTTTGCCCATTTTCCCTGCTTAGTTTGATTTTGCAGAGCAGTACCTTTATTGATTTTACATGATCTGGGGAAAAAGAGTTGGGGTCTATTTGACCGAGGAGGGATAGACAACATACTGTCAAGAATAAACGAGCATTTGCAATGCAACAGGTCTCGCATTTACGCGAGTTTGAGCTATTGGCATTGTAAATGACAATGCCTTTTATTTATGTTTTGGTTTTTCAAACATAAATAAAACGCATTGGTATTTACAATGCCAGTAGCGTAAACTCGCGTAAATGCGAGACCTATTGCATTGCAAATGCTTGTTTGTTCTTGAATCTCACAAAAAACCCCCACACACACAGGACACATATTAGTTTGAATCTGTTCTAAACAGGCAATTGCTGTCTTCATAGTTGAACAGCAATCGGGCAGTTCGCATGTTATTGTTTTTAAGCATTGTCGCTTTGATCACTATGTATCGATCAATAAAGTTTCAAGCTCAACTCATTTTCCTTTGATATCTATCTATCTATCTATCTATCTATCTATCTATCTATCTATCTATCTATCTATCTATCTATCTATCTATCTATCTATCTATCTATCTATCTATCTATCTATCTTTCAATCTTTTATTTAACTATTTTCTACCTTTTATCTATCTATCTTTTATTTATCTATTTTCCATCTTTTATCTATTGTTTATCAATCTATCTTTTCTATATCTGTCTTGTATCTATCTCTTTATCTATATTGTATCTATCTTCTATCTAGCTATCAATCTTTTATCTATCTTGTATCTGTCTATCATTTATCTATCTATCCATCTTTTATCTATATAACTGTTATCTATCTATTGATCTATCAATCTGTCTAGCTTACTACATATTATCTATATTTTATTTGTCTATCTATCTGTTATCTCTCTAGCTATCTGTCTTTTAACTATCATTTATCTATCTCTCTTTTATCCATCTATTTTTCATCTATCGATCTTTTATCTGCCTATCTTTTATCTATCTATCCAACTTTTATCTATCTATCCAGCTTTTATCTGTATTCTGTCCTATCTATCTATTCATTTATCCATCTTTCAACTATGTATCTTTTATCTATCTATCTATCTATCTATCTATCTATCTATCTATCTATCTATCTATCTATCTATCTATCTATCTATCTATCTATCTATCTATCTATCTATCTATCTATCTATCTATCTATCTATCTATCTTTTGTCTATCTATCGTTTATCTATTCATTTTTTAAGTCACTTTGACATTTATTATTTCATATCCTCACAGTTTTGAGCAGCTTGTTTTTTTTTTTCACGATCCGATGGTATTGGAGTGACGGTTCCGTCCTCCATCTTGCTATAGTGCTAACACCAGCTGATGGCATTGGAGTGCTTGAAGTGTTCACCAGTTAAATTACACAATACACTTATTGTCATAGGCAGGGAGAAGCATAAGTGATTTGCCCAGAATCACAAATTGTTTAGCCTACCCCGAGATTCCAACCTGGTTCCCCAGTTCCCCTCTCGGCAGCTCTGGCCGTTTTGCCAAATCCCCACTTCACTTCAAAGCTCCCCAACTGCTCATCACTATAATTTTCACATTTGTTCAGCAAGACCCTGTGAACATGGAACTAGCATTGACAATCGCCAATAGGTCTCGTCAGTACCAGAACTATTGGCCTTTTCAAAGTGAATGTCTTTTAACCATGTTGACTGGCAGCACATCTGCTGTTTAGCATGGCTAAAAGTCACTGAAAAAGCTCTTTGATGCGGCCAGCACAGGCCACGTCGTAGTGTTTTTTTGTGTTAGGCGGGGCAAGGTAATAAACTCAACATGGGGGGTGAAGAGAGACTGTGTCGGCTAAACATCCTGTGATTCTGGGCTTTTAGTAACTTTCAGCCATGCTGAACAGCAGATGTGCTGCTAGAAAACATGGCTTAAAGACATTCACATTGACAAGGCCAATAGCTCGGGCATTGTCGAGACCTATTGGCTTTGCCAATGCTTGTTTTTAACCAGTTTTTGTTGTTGTTTTTTTTCTCAGTTGACATGGACAATAATAATGTATTAACACTTAGATTGTTTCGCTAAATGTTTCTGATATTAGAGCTCTTGAGCAGGGTTACATGAGTTTCACTTGGTTCATTATGATTTGACAATAAGGTTATCTAAGCAGTGAAGCTACTAAATCATATATAAACGTTAATAAGATAAATGTTACCCAACAAGTCATTAGAAAGGCATTGTTGGCAACACAATTCATAGATACATCAAAATATTGCACTCTGGTTATCTAAATTATTAATATGCATATATTTGTACTGTTGATGTATAGGTAAGTGTTTCATTCTAGTATGTCAATTGTTTCCAGTGATCAATATCAGTCGTGATCATGCTATTCTGCCATCCGGTGGCATTGCCTGCAGATCTTCTATGATGCTACCTTGTGACAAGTACACTAGTGACAAGTATCATTCACATGATATTGTCTGTGTTGGAATCCAACTCTCTTCTCTGGGGAGAGGATGTGGCCTAACGGCTTGAGCGGTCCACCTCGAAGCTGGGGAACTGGGTTCTAGTCTTGCGGGATGCTCAACATCCTGTGATTCTGTGCAAATCAGTTAAACTCCCTGTGCCTACTAAAATGAGTGTGTCCGTTTGTAACACAACTGGTGTTCATGTAAAGTGCTCTGATACCTTTGGGTCGGGGGAGTCTAAAGAATGTTTTGGGACTAGAAACGGCAAGAACTGTAAAAATCGACACATCGCCTGTTTCCGATGCATCGCAGCGGTGCGAGAGAAGATTTCCGACGCATCGCCGCTGCCGAAGAATTGAAGCAGTGCCTGCTCGGGGCTGAAGTGTCTGCTGTGCGACGAATATTGTGCACCGATCTCCGACGTACGAGATCACCGCACCGATTCTGACACAGGCCCGGTGGGAGAGGAACCGACGCATCGCACTGAATCGTCATGCAACGCATCGAAGCGTCAAGTCTGTCGCATCATTGGGGGATGCAGAAAGAAACCGATGCATCACCTTCCCACGCAGTAAGGAACCGACGCATCACCTACCCTGAGACCCTTTTTGCTTTCATTTTTCGACACATCCAAGGCACTTTGTGTAAAAGCATTGCATCTCAAATTTTCTTGGAACAGAACTGTTTTCTACCATTTGAAAGTCATTTTTAATTACTGTATTGTGGATTTGTGTCATTTGATCTTGTTTTGGTTTAGATAAAGATTACTTATTTTTTCTAAACTGGTGTGGTGTTCATTTGTAGTGTTTTCACTGTATTACTGTATGTGTTCACAAGTGCTTTACACATTGCCTCTGAGATAAGCCTGTCTGCTTGTGCCAAGCTACGCAGGGGTTCTTTTAGGAGTGTATCCCCCTTAACCTGACTAGGAAGAAGGGTCCTTATTTGGACAAAGGTACCTACCTCTGCCAACTAGAGACCCCCTTTCTAACAGTTTCTCTCTTATTTCACATGCTTTACTTAATCTTGCATTCCCCTAGAGTTAGCTATTTTATAATGTTGTTGTTTATCTGTTTTTTTCTGTGTATACTTTGAGGCTTGCGCCATGTCAGGTGTTTATGAGGGGCTTTGATTGAGCACTCAAAATGAGTGTCAGTAGGTTTGCCTCTCTGCAGAGCACAGAGAACAATGTTTGTGTATTCAATTTGCAACTAGAATTCTGTGAACATGTGTGTGAAGGGGGTACACAGATGTCAAAACATTTGTAAGGCAAAAGTAAGAGAAATTAAAGTGCTTAGATTTGAGGGAGTGCAGTGCATGTTTGGGGGTGTGAAGTGACAGAGATGCGAGGAAGTGCACTCGGGGAAGAGTGAAAAGAGGTTGCAGAAGAGGAAAGAGAGGGGGTTGAAGATGTGCTGATGGACAAAATACGCAGAGAAAAAGAGGAAACATATCTAATATAAAGCACACATAACTGAAGACCAAACTCCTTCCACAGGCCTCAATGCTATTTTATTCACAGACTCGCTATTTCTGAATTTAGACATATCCAATGGTAATTATTTTATAAGAAATCATTGTTGTTACTCATTTATCTTAAACAGCTAACACCCAGTGACAAAGATAATCATTCTGACAAGGTTTAGGTGTATGTCAGTTGTTTGTTGTGTCATTTATGTGGATACAATTACATTTCAGAGAGAAGCCAAAATACTGGTCAGGTGGCACACTATGGGAATCACAGAAATGTATTGGACATGTTCCTTTATAGAGAGCACCCACTTTTTTAATCTCACTTAAAGACCTGTCTGCACATATTTCTATATGACTGGTTACAGCCAGCATCCGTGGGTGCTTCTCAAAGTCTGGTTAGATCATATTTTTCCAAAGTTAATACTTCATGCAGTGCAAGACACTGGGCAAGCATACATTTTAAAGGGCTAAAGTTGTCATGCTGTACAATTTACACATTACTTTAACTGATGAACAAATTAATGCAGGAAGATATGGGGCAGTTTTTAATGTGTTTAATATTTCAAGACTATATCTTCCACTGCTTGATAAGTAAGGCTACCTGTTTTCCATTTTTACTGATTTGTACAGATAAATACAGACAGAAAACATAAATGTTCTTGTCTGTATTTATTTTAAATGTGGATAAAAACCGAAATTGAGTTGCTTTTTGAGTAATTCGAAATACTGTTTGCCAAGACAGCCAGCCAAATAGATGTGTGGATTGATAGATAAGGGGTTAGAAAAAGAAAGGACATTTTATAAAGAGGATTTAACAGCAGTAGATATGCACAAGGTTGATACTGAAATTTGCATATTTTCATATAAGTGCACTGATCTGTCATCTGGGGGAGTTCACAGCACTGAACCTGGCAGACTTCAAGCATGAGTGCATATTTATCAATTAAATAAATGTGGAAATATAATAATTTCAGCTTAATTTTTCCACAAAACCCAAAATAAATATGGTTAAATACAGATAAAATTAACAATAAATAAATATGGATAAATACAGACGGAAATGGCATACAAAAATACCATAAAACCGGGAGCCCTATCAATAAGCCTTGTTTTATTGCTACTTTCATTTGCTTTAAAATGCACCATTTGTCAATCTTTTTTTCATTTCTGTCTCGGGAGAGGGACTCAACTTGGACCCCAGGTTTGTCCATTGAACTTGTTCACATTGCTCGCTATATAAAAGCCATGCCCTACGTTTACGCCTCGCCACTTTCAAATGTCACCAAGCGCCACTGAGTGAGCCGGACTTCCTTATGACTCTTGTTCGCTCTGTTTCCTTTTCCAGTGTGCACGTGCCAGCCAGGCATTTATTGTCTTGGTGCCAGTCCTACGAGTGCATTTTCATTTGTGTTTTTTCATGTACCATTTGGTCATTAGATAATGACACTGCCTGTTTTGTAGTTCTGGACTTGCTCTTGCAGTTTTCATTAGGCAATATATTTGTTGACCCCACTGCCAGTTAGATATTGCCTGCTCTTGAGTTCTTTATTCTTGCTTATGATTCTGCTGCTAACGTTTGTATTCATTCTCATAGTTTCTACTCTTTACATTTTCTCTTAAACAGTTGCTCTCTCTTTATTCTTCTGAGCTAGTGTTACTATAATTCCTGCTATAGTCTCTATCTCTACTTCGGTCATAGTTTCTGCATGATACTACCTGTATTATTGTTTTTATTTTCACTCTGTTTTAGAAACATGTATGAATTGATCCACTGTTTATTTTACCCATGAGATAGTTTCTGTTCCAATAAGATGTTACCTATTTATCTGTTACTATCATTCTCGGTCCAGCTCTGCACTGAATGCAACAGTTTCTACAAGCACTGCTAGACTATTAGGGTAGGGTTGTTTTGAAACCCTGATCGGCCTCTGGAAGCATGTCTATGCTTGCGTCCTGGTGGTTGAGTGTAAGCTTCTGATTTCCATTCACAGGTACCCCAATATACCACAAGTCCTCATCGTACATCAATACATCCATTACTCTAATCATACCTTGATATCACGCCACTGTCCTTATTTACTGTCTTTGCATACATCTCTTTTTACATCATTACTTATTGCAATTACTTTTCTCCTCACTTGAATTGAAAGAACAGTTTGTCTTTATCATTTTTTATTTATGGCCTATGATGTAAAATATAATTATGTGAAAAAGAACCTACCACGTGCCTAGTTCTCTGCATTTCCATGACCACTTGAATGTATAATTATTTTAACAATTATTAGCTCCAGGTTTCAGCATCCCACACATCACCCTAAATAGTTACTTTCTGGGTTTGGGGCTTTACCCAGGGACTAGTAGGTATGCACCACAACACTAGTCATAAAAAAATTCATTTACATTAGGCTAATAATAGGTGCATTTGCAATTGGGGCCCTGACTGGGCCTGGGTGGAACTTGCGTAATTTCACTGTGCAGAATCAAGTGAAGTTACATAAAAACTCTGTAAGGTTCCGTGGAGTTCTGCCAATAGGTGGAAAATGCACGTCGCGCTACTCTGATTTTAGCACCAGTAGTGCATTCTGGGCTATTTTCGAGTTGATTTTGCTGCCTTTCAAGTACAAAATCTATTCAGGAAGAAACCCACTGACTGCGACCACCCATGTCCATAAAATCTCAGCGGAAGTCCCCCTAGTGATTGAAAATCATGCTAGTTGGCGCCTAACGTCACTTGTGCTCACTAACTTGTATTCTGAAGCCTCTCGTTGTTCCTGTTGTTATTGCGTTGCTCGAATGGGAAAAATATTTCCATACATTCCGATTGATGGAATTTGTCAGGAACTCTGTGTTACAAGAGTAACACTGAGTCGCTAAAATTCTCTGATTGCGCTCGCAGAGTTACAATTTTGCCAGGGCCTAGCCCTATCCTTCTGTAGTAACACATTGAGGTAGGTGTGCCAGATGCCTGCCTATTAGTTGCTCCTTTACCTTAACCACATCTAGCATGATTGATTTCCATTAAAGCCCTGTCTTTGATCTCTGTTAGGTGGATTAGGTTTATTGCCCAATGGAAACACTCACTAAAGGCTTTATTGCTCGGAGAAAAACAGTAGATTTGGTAATCATTTAGTAGCTGATTGAAATAAGGCTGTGAGCGATACCAGTTCTGTGAATATGGTGTTGCAACTGCCTACTTGTCTGTTCTGTGAATGTGTGCTGCTGCTGCTGCTGCACTGTTCTGTGTGTGGAGTGAGCATGCATTGCTACTGATTGCTCTCTGTGTTGGGAAAACGTGCACTGTGCTGTAAACGTTCTCTGCGCGCAAGGGAAGCTTGACCAGCAGATGCCTAAGTGAACTTTTATTGCCTCTGGGTTTTGGAATCTTGCACTACTGCTTCTGCGTAATTTGGACCTGTTATGTGTATGCAAGGCAAGGTTGCGCTGCTGATACGTGTGTGTGGTAGGTATCTTGTGCTCCTGCTTTTGACTGTGCACACTGCTGGTACCTGTGTTCTCCTGCCTGTGTGGTGGGTAGGTTCCACTTCAGCTGCTTGAGTGCTTCTGCTGCCTGTGCTGCACTTCTTCTGCCTGCTTAGATTATGGCAGCTTTTAGTGTTGTTGCACAGGCAGTAACTTTTCTGTGATAGGGAACCTTGCTTTGCTGCTGTCTGCCCAACACCATATTTGTGAACTATGTATGCGTTTAATGTTTGTCTTTTTTACCCTGGGTGTCTGTGGGTATGTGCACGTATATTTCTAGTGCCTAGCAGCACCTGTCACGTGTGTGTGAGCTGGTCGTGTGCCATCTTGCCATCTGCACCTCAACTGCTCTGCTGATGCCCGCGCGGTTCTTTGCTTGATTGTCTCACTGAAGCTTCAGCATAAATGTCACTATACAAAAGCCAACACTATTGGAATTACTAATGTTTATAGATATATATGGGGTATTCACTTTTAATTTCCTTGCAACTAATTTTATTATCATTCCGCCCCTTCACATAAAGTCTACGGTGTAAATTTTAATAAAAAATACTTTTTAAACTTTACTTTTTTGTCTTTCACTCATCGGTATCTCTTTAGAGACTTGTTCTACTGACCTCAAAAACATTCCGTTTTGCAGTATTGGATTAGTATGTGGGAGAGCAAAAGTGAGAAAGATCACACTTTCCTCTCTCCCTGGGGACATTTAAGATGCTTGATTCATCCCAGACACGCACAAACTGAACAGCCACCCACGTGCAGTAACTTGGTAATCTAATGTGCTAATTACCTTTTGCGTCAGAAGTTCACAGTTTCACGGAGATACGCTATTTATAAGCGGGTGCCAGGGACCTGTGAACAACAACGTTTTTGAAGAACACGAAAAAAAGTTGAATCCCTTTTTTACAAGTTCACCAAAACCATCAAAGTATGGGATATAATGTCTAAAAAATACGTCACTCGGCGCGAAAGTATTTGCTTTTATTAAAGAAGTTCACAGGGATAACAGAATGACATTGGCGGTAAATGCTTGTCCAGAAGCAGCACATTATTGCACCAGTCTAATGAAGGGTGTTTGCAAATACAGAAGTAATATTTTCATCTGTTAGTACCAAGGATTATCTTCAATTGCCCACTGAAAAAGGTCTTGAAGGAGAATCGATATCCACATTATGGTTTTACAAATTGTATTTATTAAAGAATGTTCACAACAAAGACCACACATGCTTCTTTACAACACACACACCTGGACTCAAAGTTTCAGACCACCCCCTAATGGGACTAAAAATATTTCAAGGTATGCTTTTGGGTAGCCCCAGTAATGTTTCCATTGCATATTGAGCCTAAGGAGGCAAAATGGTTAAAAGTGGGAAATTTACCTCAAGCAGAGACATTAAAGCAGGGGCTTAAGAGTCTGAAGGGGTGGCTAAACAAGCATTAGGCCCTGTGAGACATAAGAGTTGGGATTTATTAAAAAATCCTACAGGAAACACAGATATGTCTGTTTCCCGCTCATTTCTAAGTGGCAGTTGAGATAACAAAAAGCTGGCTATTCATGGATTGTTAAAGTGTACTCTTACACAGTCACCTTCCAAAGACTTTGGCTTTGAACCTATCTAAGAAACTCCCCTGGCCATAATAATTTCCTTGGACAGAGGTAGCCCATTGCCCAGTTGAGTATGTATCCAGTGCCAGTGGCGGCTGGTGACATTTGAAAATGGCAAGGCGTAAAAGTGCCCCGTAACAAAGTCGCGTCAAAACGCACTCTCAAACTAGGACCAAAACACCCCTTCCCCTCCATGGATTTTCTTCAAAACACTTGCAATCAAAATTAGACCTTCCCAACTCTGATCCCAGCTAAGTACATCCACTCGGAACCACCTGCAACACCATACAATCCAACCCCAAAAACATGTAAACACTCACATTTAACATGGGCTCCTATGGCAGCTCCTTCCTTCCTCGACTTTGATGAAAAACACCCTTCCCATTGATGGATTCCTCCCAAACTTCCTGCACACCCATGAATTCCCCCTCCCTACCACTCACAGCAGCCCCGTTCCTCTCGAGCAACTGGAACACCCTAAAAACCACTTCTCCACCACCTCAAAAACGCCCATTGGATAACATTGCATTTCGAGCCTTCGAAAAAAGCGACTTTTCGATCAAACACGCGCCCCCCGCAAACCCACCCCAAAATCAGCCAAATCACTGGAAAACCTAACCAACACCAACCCAAACAAATCAAAATCAAATCCAGCCAAACCTTCCCAACCCCAACCCAGCCAAACCACCCTAAAACTAAAATTAAAAGACACTTACCTGACCGCCTCTTCTCCTGGTCCGCGTTGGCGCCTCTCTGCCCCTTCAAACCGGTCTGGAACACCACGTGACGCAAGTGACTGGCAACCTGGCCCTCAGCCAATCCTGGCGCTGCTGCAGTGCCAGGATTGGATGAGGGCACAGCCTACTCCTCGCCCGCCGCCTGCCCATTAGGAGACCGAGGGGCTCCTAATGGGCATGCGCAAGGCAGTAAAAACACAAGTACGCATGACTGGGCACGGGCTAAAAAATTAAGCTCCATGCCCACTCATGCGCACTTGTGCTGCCTTTCCCTGGCGTCTGACAATGCATGTCAGTCAACATGACGCCGGACCGCCCACGGTCCGACGTTATGCTGACTGACATTCACGAGGAAGGAGCTGCGGGCGCGGCAGGTGCGGGGGGGCTACACCCCCACGCCCCAATGGGCGCACCGCGCCTGTCCAGTGCATTACTTTGTTGTTAAGTTAACCTTTCCGTGGCGTTATCCGTCAGTGCAGGGACATTGGCCAGTATGATAACAGTGGCATTACAGCTGGAGGAAGATCTAAATTATATGACGTGGTAGCCACTGCAGTAGAACTGGTAGGTGGTAGGAGGGTTAGGATCATGTGGTTTGCCCTCAAATCATCTGCTGGTTTAAATGGGGGTCGAAGTTCGCCACTGGCACAGTGGGAAAGGGCATGCTGTAACATGTGATTTACAGTTGGTATGGTTGACATGAGTGGAATGCGTGGGTGCCTGGTGTGAGAGTTTTCAGTTGGAAGATGGGCTGAGCAGCTAGCAGGCTGCTCCTGGTGTGGCTGGTACTATGGATCTTAACAATTCATAAATATCTTTAAGACATCTCTTGGCTACGCCTGCTGAGTCAACTATATGCATGGAAATCACTTGTTACACATGCGCCTATCAACAATGGAACCCCTTCTAGTGCCACAGGTGGGTCGTACGGCTGCTGATGTACAGGGGCATGGTGGCATTGAGTGCCCCAGCTGAGATAGACTACCTTTCCCCCTGACCAGGGCAGTTGAGGGTTTGAAACCAGCTCAAAGTGAAGCTATCAGCCTGGTAACCCAGTCCAAACAAACCCTTGTGAAGAAACAAATCGAGTTGGCCCTTATGATTTCTGATGGTGTCTTCAATCTTGGTTAGTCACAGGAAGAAAAAGTTGAAGTGTCCAGGGATTCCAACTTTGATGATCATAAGTCCACAAGTTTATGGACTATGACGTTACAAATGCCATTGGTAAGTGGACAGGGTGAGTAGCAGAAAGAAAAATGATAGCAGGTGGACCCGATCCAAGGCCCCTTCGAAGGCTTTTTCTTTTTTGGGTTACTTAGTGAGGTCATCTTGAGACCGTCTGCAAGGGCACTACCTTTAGCTGGCTTAAAGGCCCCAGAAAAGCCATCATTGTTAGGGGCCATGGCGGATGAAGCAGGCAGGGATTGTCCTATTGCGGTGGTTGCGACATACACCTGCGTGCCTCCTCCAGCCCCATGTCCTTGCTTTACCTCCAGTATGGCGAGGATTGGACTCTGCTCTGAGACGTGGGGAACCTATCCTTAGCTGGACCTCAACTGGGCTGATTTCTTCCAAAAGAGCCTCCAGTGTTGAGTGGGATAACCACATAAGGTAAAAAACAACATCTGACAATGGGGGCCCAGTTGGATCTCAGGTGGACGCAGACAGGGCCGCTGTTGGACTAGTCTTCAGCCAGGCATGCCCCTGGGTGCAACCTGTGTGCATCCCGTGTAACGGAAAAAACAAGGTGGTTTTAAGCGCTAGGGCAGCGTTGTTGGCAGCAGCAGCACCTCCTCCTGGGAAGCAGAGAGAGCTGGGTGATGTAGTACCAGCTTGCAGGGCAGTGCGGCAAAGTCTGTTCCAGTGTCCCGCGATGTAGGAAAACCAAGGCACTTTTAAGAGCTAGGGTAGCATTGTGTGCAGTCGCAGCACCTCCTCCCAGGAAGCAGAGAGAGCTGGGGACGTAGTCCCATCCCAGCCATCAGGGAAGTGCAGCAAAGTCTGTTCTGTTCTCCTGTGCTGCGGGAAAAACAGGGTGCTTTTAAGCCCTAGGGCATGGTTGTGGGCTGGAGCAGCACCTCCTCCCAGGAAGCAGAGAGAGCTTGGGGACCTAGTCCCACACCAGCCTGCAGTGAAGTGCGGCAAAGGCTGCTGCAATGACAGGTGGCCTGTCTAGGTAGAATGCACAAAGCCCAACTGTCAACAACACACATTCATGTGACCCGGGCCAGGCTGTATGCATAAAAGGGCTACAGGCTGAAAAACACAACTTTCTAAAATTGTGATCAAAACCCCCACTTCACCATTAAACAAGGCTTTTCATCCCAATTCCAAAGATACTAAACGTGACTCACGCCACCTCCTAATTGGAAATTACAGATTATTAAATGAAATAAGGAATCCCCAATGTTATCCTATGGGAGGGGTAGGCCTCACAGTAGTGAAAAACGACATTAAGTTTTTCACTACTAGGACATGTAGAACTTAAAAGTACATGTCCAACCTTTTATTTACGCAGCACCCTGCCATATGGGTTGCCTAGGGCCTACCTTAGGGGTGACTTACATGTAATAGAAGGGGATTTTAAGACATGGATATGGGGCTTAAAGGCCAAGAAAACATGACAGTTTAGAATTGCATTCAGGCTGCAATGGCAGGTCAGGGTCATATTTTAAGGTGCTACTTAAGTGAGTGGCACAATACGTGCTGGAGGCCCACTGGTAGCGTTTCATTTGCAGGCCCTGGGTATATGGTATACACCTCTACAAGGGACTTGCAGGTAAGTTACATATGCCAGTTGGGCGTAAGCCAATTTAAAAATGGTTTAGGGTTTTTAGTGAGCACAAACGCTTTACTTTAGCACTGGTTTGCAGTTGTAAAGTGCACAGAGTCCTAAAGCCAACAAAAACAAATTCAGCAGAAAGGTCGGGGGAACCATGCAGAGAGGGCCAGATTCAAAACATAAACATTCAGAAAATACATGCTGTCTGCTCACCTCAAATAAGTTATTGCATCATTTTATCAATATCATGTTGCACACCCTTCTGGCGTTTAATGATCACAGAACACACCACATACAGGCACCCGCAACATTACCCAACACCGTGTTTATACCCAGACATGCAACATATAAGCACACTCACACCAGGCTCAACCAAACACTGCACTCATAAACAGCCACACCAGAATGGCCATGCCACACACACATTCACAAAAACACAACAGGCACACACACCCTCACTCAACTTGCACATATGCATATGTTCATCCCACATACAATAAATACACAAGCAAAAACTTTCACCATTCACAAACAGGATCTTGAAAACCGCAAGCCCCATAAGCTCTCAGTGGGTCTGCAGCACTGGTTGTGCCACCCACACGAGTAGCCCTGTAAATGTGTCTCAGACCTGCCACTGCAGTGTCTGCATGCGCAGTTTTCAACTGCCATGTGAACCTGACAAGTGCACCCACTTGCCAGGCCCATATCTTCCCTTTTCTTACATGTTAGGCACCCCTCAGTTGCATCAAGGTACCCCCATGGGCAGGGTGCTGTGTATGTGAAATGTAGGACATGTGCTGGTGTGTTTTACATGCCTTGCAACATCTTACAAGTGGAACTTTCCATTGGGACAAGATGGAGATCTTGGGACCGATTCACAGAACTAATCTGAGATAAAATCCTAAACTTATTACTTTTGGTATTCACAGAAGGCATTTAGTAGTAGTAATTACTAAACTAAGACAAAATCCTAACTTTACGGCTTTTGGTATTCACAAAAGGCATTTAGTAGTAGTAAAGTTAGTAGTCCTAACTTTTCTTCTATTAAGTGCCTTCTGTGAATACCAAAAGTAGTAAGTTTAGGATTTTATCTCAGATTAGTTCTGTGAATCGGCCCCCTTGAGTTTAGGCCTTCTGAATTCAGAATTTATAAACAAATCTTTTATTGAAGGTTGTTTTTAAAGTGTATCTTAGAAAATGCCACTTTTAGAAAGTGAGCAATTTCTTATTTAACTATTCTGTGTGCCTCTGGTTTTGGAGTGACAGGTGCTGGGGATGTGCATTCACTCTAGACAGTCACATGGGGGGTTGAGGTGCGTCCTGCCTTTCCTGTTTGACTCATAGTCAGGCTGAATAGACCTTTCTTCATTTAGAGTGGTGGGAGGAGTTTTCACTAGCACCTGAATAGGCTGTGTCTACTCTGCACAATGGAGTCTCCCCCTCCTGTAGTGAATCTGGACCAGGAAGGATAGAACTGATTTTTACTGAGCTCAGAGACTCTTGCAACACAGACTACAAAGAGTTGGGGTATAAATATTAGACCTTAGACCCCAGAACTTTATATTACTTATAGAATCAAGAGGAACCTCTGCCAAGGAAGAAGAGCTGAAGAGCTGTTTGGAGAAGACTTTCCTTTTGCTGTCTGTTGCTTTGCTGGGTTGGCCTACTGTTGCAGCTTTTCCCAAGGAGAGGACAAAGACTACAACTTTGCTGTGAACCTGCTTGTGAAGAATCTTCAAGTGCTGTGTATGCTTGCCTCCTGTTCTGAAGACTCAGGGCCTCTTCACCATCAGCTTTCTTGAACTCCACTCTGGGAGTTCTGACCTGCCAGAAGGTGCCTATTCCAAGCAATGCATCACCCTTCCAATGCCTGTTTATCCGATGCCGCACCTCTGTCTGGGAAGAATTTCTAAGCACTGCCACTGTGCAGCCAAAGAATTGAAGCAGCACCTATCTGTGGCTGAAAAATCCACTGCACGCTGAGCCCAGTGCACAAGATCCGAGATCACCGCACCGACTTCGATGAAGGCCTTGCTGTGCAGCTGAAAGAATCAATTCATCTTGGGACCGCAGCTGAAGATATTGATGCAGCACCTGTTTGCTGCTGCGCATCGACCTCCAGCATGTCCAGATTTTTATGCATTGCACCAGTGCGGTAAGTTTTCTGATGTATTACCCGCAAACCAGAACTGTCTTGGAATCGATGCATCACTTCCCCCTACAGTTCGGATTCAACGCATTACTTTTCCTGCATGCAGCAGAACTGTTGCATCGCCTCCCCAATGACTCTGGAACTGACGCATCACTGTGTTTTTCAACACTTCTCTTCTCTGCACCTGTTTGGCCATGTGAATTTTGACACATCTAAAGGTACATTGTGTAAAATCACGCATCCATAGATTTCTATGGGCAGAGTTGCTTGAAACCTCTTAAAAGTCATATTTTAAATTGTGTATGTTGGATTTTTGTCTTTTTGGTCTTGTTTGGTTTAGATAAAGATACTTTCTTTTTCTACACTGGTGTGGTGTCCATTAGTAGTGTTTTCACTGTGTTGCTGTGTGTCTGGGTGCAAATAATTTACACATTTTCTTTGGGATAAGCCTGCCTGCTCATGCCAAAGTTACCAAGAGGGTAAGCAGGGGTTATCTAAAGTGTGTAACTCCCTTCTCCTGACTAGAAGGAAGGGTCCCTACTTGGGCAAGGTGCATACCTCTGCTAACTAGAGACCCCCATTTCTAACAACTATGTTTTGCTGTAAAATGAGTAGGCACTTTGTAAAGATCTCAGGATGCAGGTAATGATCTTTAAGTAGGTTTATTCATATGTCAACAGGACACAGAAAAGCACGACCGATAATCTCACAGGCAGCGATCAACTGATAAAGAATCCCAGCTCTCCACTGTTCTTTCCATTCTCTTGATGTCCAGAGAATGGAAAGACAACCCAACACATCTTTCCCCAAACAATAAAATGCATATACAGCAAAAACAAAAATACAGGAAGTAAGGAAATTAACATTGAAGATTAAACACAAAATAGGTACACAAAATATAACCATGAAACTTGGAAGATAATTAAACACATACATTGTAGAAAATTTCATAAGACTTATTGCAAAATATAATCATGAAGCTTGGAAGGTAACTCGATGGTCCTGGAAGACGGAGAACGGAAAGTGAAATTAGTGTCACTGTTACTGTTTTTGTCAGGTTGAACACCCAAACCTGTTTTGGACATAGCTATCTTCCCTTTGTTCCACCATATACCCTCATCCAATTTGACAACACCTTAATTAACCTTTACCACTTTCTTGATAACAGAAAACTTGGATTCTTCCTTGGGTAAAATCCTAGAACACTTCACCCTCACCATGTCCCCTACACAAACACTCAATTGTTTAGGAACTGGATTGGACTGTGTTTAATCATATTTGTTTTGTGCAATAACACGTTTCCTGCTAACATCATCAATTTTGTCCTTGGACACAACAAACTCAAAATCACCCATCCATCTTCTCAAAAGTTTAGAGGAAGGTATGCAACCTCTTAACAAAACAAATGGAGATACATTAGTGTCAGAATTAGGGGTAGTACGAACAGCCCATTGGAGTTTTTCAATTTCTGCCTTGCAATTTAATCCACTAGCTTTAGCTAATTGTACGTTCTGTTTAATGACCCTATTAAAACGTTCCACAAGGCCATTGCTTCTTGGATAATAAATTGAAGTTTTAAAATGTTTAATACCAACAGAACGTAGGAATTCTTCAAATTGAGTTGAAACAAATTGGGGGCCATTATCAGAAAGAAGTTCTTCTGGAACACCCTCCCTACTGAAAAGTGACTTGAGAAATTTAATGATAGAGGATGAGTCAGCAGACTTAACCCACTTGATTTCTGGCCAGCGACTGTGAAAATCCAGAGGAACAATGCCATACTCAGATAAATTGGCAGACAAATTCAAAGGGCCAATAATGTCAACAGCAACCTTAAACCAAGGTTTGTCTGGAACTTCTATGGCTTCAATAGGAGAAGGACAAGTTACTTGCGATTTGTCACTAAAGGCACATTCCATGTAATCTCTAACAAAATGCTCTACCTGTCTGTCTAACGCCGGCCACCAAAAATGTTCTCTTATCCTTCTTTTCATGGCACGTATACCTATGTGGCCTTCATGAGCCAAAGTAAGAACTTTGTTCCTCATGGCTTCAGGGACAACTAATAAAGATGATCTATATAAAAGACCATTGAGAGTAGATAGTTCATCAAAAACATGCTTGTACTTGTGGGCACAATTGTGTTCATCAATGTTGTGAGGCCATCCTTGACATAAAAAATTCTAAATTTCTTTAAACTCCAAATCACATTCAGAAGCTTCTCTCCTCTCCTTTTCTGAAATAACACTCTCAGACTGATCAATAACACAACAAACCAATTCAAAATCCTCATGAGCACCTATGGTCTCATCACCTATGTTGTCGTCAGATGGTAGCCTAGATAGACAATCAGCAAGTAGATTTTTTTTCCTGGTACATATTCAATGTTAAAGTTGTGTTCCATAAGTCTGAATTGGCATCTTGCAATTCTGTGGGTTGCTTTTCCTCCGCCTTTAGTAGTGAACAGATCAATAAGTGGTTTATGGTCAACCCGTACTACGAAATTTGATCCATACAAATAAAGCTTGAAATGAATGATGCCCCACCAAAAAGCAAGAGTGTCACGCTCAATGACAGAATAAGAAGACTCAGCTCCATGTAAACTCCTTGAAGCAAACGCGATGACTTCATCCTTGCCATCTCTATTCTGCAAAAGAAAGGCACCTAAACCTTTTTGGCTGGCATCAGTCATGATAATAGTTTTATCACAAGGATCAAAAGCTTTAAGAGGAATGACATGAGCTACTTCATGTTTGACTAAATTAAATTCTTTAGTCCATGCATCACTCCAAAAGAAACAAAACATTTTCGTGAGAAGAGATCTAATGTTGAAAGTTTTAGACGCACAATTGGGAATGAAACGGGAATAAAATTCAATGAGACCCATGAAAGATCTCAACTGTTCCTTATCATTTGGAATTTTGAAATCTTCAATGGGCTTAACCAAGCTGTGCTTTGGTTGTACACCATCAGCAGATAATTTGTACCCTAAGTAGTCCACAGCTGTGCAATTGATTTTGCATTTGTCTATGCCAATGGTGACACCCTTTGATTTCAACAAAGACAAAACCTTACACAATCTATTATTATGTTGATTCTGGTCTTCACCATACACCAATACGTCATCTTGGAAGGCCATGACTCTGGGCATACCTTTAAACATACTTTCAACCACCCTCTGAAAGACGGCAGATGCAGAGGCCAAACCAAAAGGCATGCGCTTAAATTGAAAGAAGCCTTCAGGAGTGATGAACGCAGTAAGGTGCCTTGATGCAAAATTTAATTCAATCTGATGATATGCAGATGACATATCTAATAAACTAAAGAACTTGGCCCTTTGAGAGTGGATGTCATCTGCGTGATGTTAGGTAGTGGGTGTTGATCTATCCATATATTTTTATTTAGATCGCCTAAATCCACACACATGTGTAGACCGCCATTAGCTTTTTTAGCCAGAACCACGGGAGAGACCCAATCAGAGGATTCAATCGGTTTGATTACATCGCAACCTATTGAATCCTCTGATTGGGTCCTAGAAGGAAGGGTCCCTACTTGGGCAAGGTGCATACCTCTGCTAACTAGAGACCCCCATTTTTAACAACTATGTTTTTCTAGAAAATGAGTAGGTACTTCATTTCGTTAGTTGTAAATAGTCCATTAAAAGTGGGTAGGGTTTGCACTCGACGCAAAGGGCTTAGGAGTATAAAGTAAATTTACACTTGGGAAAAGGTGACTACAAATGTTGGTTATAAGCATAGTGCAACAAACTATGGAGAACATAGTGAGGCCTGTTATCAGACCACTGTCAGAGTGCCTTGCTAAGAATACTGAAGGACATGGTGGTGATTTGGAATATCCTATATCCTTTTAACACACAAGGGAGGATTATTTTTATAGTTCATCATCCTCCTTAGTAATATGGCACACTTATTAATCTTTGTGTACTGCTGCCTGAAACTACTAGGTACACTCTGGGCACTGTGCTTATTCATGTACTTATCCCTTAAGGCTGTTCTGTATCTGTTGGGGCTCAATGTTTAGCTTGCTGAATTCAAAGAACATAGTGTTGTTCTCGATTCCCTTCAACTCACCTCATCACTGCGTGTCTATGGTGCTGGTTGCCCTCCCTTCAGGTTTTCTTGCTGAAAGGACATGGGCTACACTGGCCAGTTGCCGGTCCTTATTTCTGTTTTTCAGGCCACTGGATAGTTGCTGTGTTTTACCTGGGGCAGCAGATAAAGAGATTAGTCAGGCAGCAGTGACTTCATAGGCTGGCACAGCTCCTTTGGAGAGAGGAGTATGTAAACATTGATCGACGTAGGTCTTTGGAAATGCCACACGCTCTCCAGGCAGGCATCTGTTTCAGGGTCTGCCCCCTGGTGGGAATGTGCCTATTCTGGCACCCACATCTCAACAAGAGAGCACATGGTCGCTCCACTTACTGCTTAATTTTGTACTGGTGGTTGAAGATAGTGGGCACCGGAGCTCATTTTTTATTATCAGATGTTGACACATAGCAAGAGAGCACATGACAGGAAAGGGAGAGAGAAGGAAGCAAAAGATAGGAAAACTGTAATAAAGGGAGAAAACAGGAATTATAAAGGGCCAGGAATGGTATGTCGATGGAAAAAGAGCGCTGACTTGGATCATGGATTCAACATTAGCTAGACTTGGTTTTCAGCAGTGTAGCCATCCAGCAGTGTCTGCTACAAAAACGTTGGGTCCATAAACGTACTTTATTTTTCAAGAAATTAAGCACTGGCTGCACTATCCTGCTCTAAGGATCAGTTACTTCCAGAGCTGGGGTTAGCCGTGCTTCCCATTGGAGTGAGCACCTATTAAGGTCATTCGTCACCTCTAATGACAGATTAACAGATCACAAATCACATCATTTTTTTTACGAATGTACCCTGACCACCAAACTCGCTTATAATATGAAAATAATGGAAACCACAATGTAAGGAAATGAATCACTCTGTATTATAATGATGCGATGAATAGAAGACCACAATAATCAGTTAATAATCCTTTCATAAAACGTTCTGAACCCAGAACTGGCCTTTAATAAGAAAGTAAAAGGGTCTTACCAGCGACAACCCTTCACTTGCAACTTTTCACATCAAAATGCCTCCCAAAGCTGCTGTCCAGTATTATAAAGGATGTGAGTGTGTGTGAGTAACTGGTTAGTAGTGCTATTTGAAACTAGGGAGCATTGGAAGATAGCACAGAAGAAGAAGTACAACATGGAATATTTCAGAGCGGGTCATCACTGATTGCAAAGATGGGATGTAGTACCCAGTTACTTTGGATGGCATGACAATTAATTTCATTTGAATATAACTTTTCATTTCAGTGAAGTAAAGAAGCATGACTGTTATATTTAGTACCCTGGAGAGGTTAGAGAATGAAAACATATATTTATTGTGGGGAGAAAGTTATGTGAACATTTGTCAGCATAACGATCACATTAAGGTGCCTTCTTTTGCACGAATACTGACTGATATGTTGTTTTCATACCCGAAAGTACCAATAATGGTAGTATCAGTAAGTTAGTGGTGAGGGATTACCCTGGTTTTCCGACTTGCAGCATGAGCAGCTCCTGAGAAATAGAGGATTACCAAATCAGTGTGACTGTACATAATTGGAGCAGTAATTATCCATTTTCATCCAGTTTCCCATCCCGAAATTTCAGCAGGTTTTACCTGTTAAAATTTCCCGGTGGGAAACCCCAGGAGTCTGGAATCCTTGCATAAGTTATAAATCTCAGCTCAACTGCTAACCCAGTCTGAGACCTAATCAGGAACTACTAGGCACCCACACCGATGGCGTAAGTGTACTTAATAGAGACTTGCAAATCATCTTAGGGTCTCCTAACCATAGCACAGTATTCTGCTGACTGCTTCTTTCTGGTCGCAGTCCTCAGTTACTTGAAATATATGGATCACATACATTATGGTATATTTTAAATGGATTACTTTATTATACTTATCCTTAACCTTTCTGTGAATGGGTTATCTGTGCTTTTATGTAATAAATCTCTTATCACCCCACGTACCAGTGCTTAATTTGAGACTGTGGCTTTGGGTGTTCGGCACTGGCACTTAATCGTCAACACTGGCGCTTTTGACAGTCTACCACAAGGTGGCGCTGTTTGGCTAATTTAGAGATGTCACTCAAAAAAAGTATCCCACCTTGGTATTTGATATGTTGGGCACTATTCTCATTTAAGTGATATATCATCCGCTCATGAGTGTGTAAGGAAGCAATTCCTTTTTGTTAAATAACCCTCACAGGTTCACCCTGACTCAGGTCAGGGTGGATTGGACCGTATTTCAGAGAGCACTTAGGAGAATAGGCCAGGGGGTTTTAAAGATTAAAAATCCTCTGAAAACTCCAGTTATCCCTTTATTCGCAGAGTTTTAGGAGATATTAAAAAGAAAGAACATGGATCGTGAGGATATAATGGTCCTATGACCCTAATATCAATGCCAACATGTTTCAGCCTATAAGGTTTGGTCCATCGGGGTCCTAGGCTTTCTTCAGGGCAATATAGATTCCCTCGCTGGATTTCAGTAAGGTACTACCTCATATCAATATAATGTGCAGATAGCTGCACCTAAGAACCGGTCTGGAATATACTTATCCTTGATCCGGTTTTTCTGATTTATGTGTCCAACCTGAAAAGAGAACAGTAAATCACTGTTAGCTCATACATCCAACTCTTGCTGCGTCATATTATCAATATAATCTGTTTTATGTGATAGACTCGGCACGCTTTAATGCAAAGTGCAATGTGCATACTCATACACATTTTTGTGCTTCTGGTGGAAATCTGGATCCCCCAGTGTACACCGTGTGGAGTCAGGGTGAACCCGATGATGAAGCATGACACTACAAGAGTGTGTGAGGCTTATTTAACAAAAAGGAATTGCTTCCTTTCCCGCTCATGAGCGGATGGTATAACACTTAAATGAGAATAGTGCCCAACATATCATATACCAAGGTGGGATACTTTTTTTGAGTGTCAGTATTAGATAGGGAGGACGTCATCTCTTCCAGTTCAGCGGAAGAACCTCTCCACCCTTCCAGCTTAGATTAGAGGATCTCCCTTCTTCCATTGGCCAAGATTTAACAGTAATTTAGAGATGACCACAGCAACAGTTTATTGTTAATTCAATATACAATAAAATGGACTATTCTGCTGCCCAAGTCATTCTTATAATTTGGAGGACTTGAAATAGTCCGAATTGACACACTTGAAGGCGTGTGATGGTTAGTAATTGTGTTATTAATATAATTGGCAGCATTGCAAGGGCAGTATGTGGTGCAAGCTGCAGTGGCCTCCTGAGGAGAGCCCTGGCACTTATTCTTTTGGCAAATTAAGCCAGGGATCACACCGAAGATCTGGAACTCCCTACCTACAGTGGTTTGTGGTATCTCTTCCTTCACTTCCTTCAAAAAAGAAGTAAAAATGCTTCTAATGAACAAATCCACCTCCTAAGACTCTAATTCGATGTTGACTACAAGTCACCTATGGCATCCATATACTACTGTCGACCTCTTTTGTTTTAAATGTCAAATTACTGAATGTATGTATACTACCTCAACCACCTAAAGTGTAAGCCTGTGTCTTTTGAAGTGCTCTGATTCCCTCGGGAGCATTCTTTGTTGACTAGTAGTCACCTATGCTACCTATATATTAATATCCACCTCTTTTGTACTGAATGACGAATACCGAATGTATGTATACTACCCCTGTGGAAATGTGGATTTTCCTGGTCAGTTATGTCCCCTATCTTGGACCCCAACGGTTCTATGTGCATGTCGCAAGTACATGTATGTTCCCTCCAGTTCCAGTATTGATGACGCAAACACATGCGTGTCCACCGTCAACATGTCCTTTGCCAGATCCGCCATGAATAGGCCGGATATTCCATTCTTAAATATGAAAGGCCACCGGCTTTATATGGTTCACTTATGCCACTTTTCAGTCCAAGCAAGTAGGCCCTGATTCTGTCATCAAACTCTTCTTGCCTTCTGCCTCTAAAAGCTCCAGCCCGAGCCTGCATCTGTGACCATGAACTTTGTCTCATTCTCTGCGCTGCTCACGAAGCCTGACATCAGCTTACTCTCTGCCAAGAACTGTATTTCACCTTCGAATTATCTGCTTCCCCCTCAGCCGATGCATTCCTGCCTAGTAGTTTAAGTAAACATTCTTCCAGTTACCAAGCAAAAAGACCCATCTTCTCTGTCCTCATGCAAGTAATTCATAGCCTTGTTACCATGGAATATTCATACCCCCTCGCATTCAGTGTAGACACTTAGACGCTTGTACACGCACAGTCAGTATAGAATAGATTCTGTCCGAGAGTCCTCCTTTTTGGATAACATAGTTCTTTAAACATAGGATGTTAGATATGATTTGGGATTAGGTTGACTTGACCTCCCAGACTTCTCGTCTCCACATATAGAGCTAAATGTCAAGTCCCCATCACCCCCTAGTTCCACGTCAATTACACGTCATACTGCTGCGCGCGCATCCATGCCAAGTATTATCTTACAAGATCCACCTATACATGACATCACAACCAATCATGTTTCTTTTTACTCATTATTACACCCATTTTCGGTTACGCAAACCAAACATCAAATGTCCTTATCAATTGTTACGCCTACTGTATTCACTTCATTATAATGTATGTATTATAAAAGTTACTGCTTGTCAATAAAGTATGTACTTCACTTCCTGAACCCCCGTGGTGATGGAACTTGAGGCATCCGATTATAATCGCTTATTGGAATAAAGCCCATTCCGAACCTCTAATATCACGGATTCTGCCTCTCATTTTACTGAGCTATTTTATAATGTTTCTGTACCAAATTCAGTCCCGGTAAAGGAGAAATATTTACCACATGATGGCGCCCGAACAGGGACACTTTCTCATCTCACGCGCCGGCGGTGTGTTGCAGGCCCGGTCTCCTGCCACAGCTGGACGGACAATAACGCGTACCAGCAGGATTTCCTGTATCTCCCTCCGGTCAAGCGGGGGCGACTGAGACTGCAATCAACACCCAGACGAGGCGGTGAGAAGTGCGAAGTATCCCGACCAGAGCCTAGCTGAGAGAGCAAGATCCGAGGTATACAGAGACCCACCAGTCCGAAGTCAAGCCCAGTGTCCGACGAGTCGAGTCGAGTCGAGTCCGGTCCGGTTCAAGTTCAAGTTACTGAGGCCTTCTGTTTCCGAAGCTACCCGGTGAGTACCATTGCTGGGGAGGCATTTCTGACGTGCACATAGGTTGTGCCGGTCAAGACGGGTTTGGGTACACAAATCCGGTCTGCACTGTTTTAGCAGTGTATCTGTACTGTTTAGCAGTATATCAAGTATTCCGAAGTATTCCGAAGTGTCTAGTTATTGTCTAGTTATTGTCGGGAATTAAGCTTGGTGATTAGTTATGCAGACGATCATCATTGTTGTTTCAGTTAATGGTTTAATGTTAAATGTTTAAAGTGTTTAAGTATGTTCTGAATATCGTGGTATGAATGACTGTTCATTATCGTGTTTATTGTATTAAGTCTGTTCAAATTCAAGTATCAGGTCAAAATCAAGTATAAGGTCAGTTCTCAATATGCCGCTCTTTTCGAAATTAAGACAGATCACTACCAGAAAAGGGGTTCTCGAAGAAGCCGTCCCTATTCCTCCTAGGGACACTCCAGGGCATTTTATGTATCACAAACATGGCTTAGACGCTATATTATTTCTTGATTTATGGGTAGACTATACCAAGGGATTACCAGAAAGTCAAAGGTGGCCCACAGCGGGGACCTGGGATGCAGAGTGCATCATGAAAGTCGAGGAAGAGTTATGGAAAAGAAAAGTCAGACAGTCACAGAAAGACGCCGTTGAATTATGGCGTAAAGAATCACATAGACGAACAGAAAAAGCACGTAGACAGGAGGAGAAGAGTAAAGAGAATTCCAATAAAGTTCGAGAGAATCTATTAATTGAGGAAGGTATCCGAGTAAAATCAGAACAAGTAGACAGACAAAGAAATGCCCTTATGAATGGTATGTATCCTCTCCTGGCCGAAGGATTACCTAAGGCTACTCCAGAGACACCAAAAGACTTGCCAACCCCATTGTTCCCAATAAAGGTACATCCTAAGGGGCATCCTAGAACCGCAGAAGATGTTTTTCTTTCCTCATATTTAGATGACGCAGCTCCCGAGTATGCTAACTCTGCCCTACATAGACCGCATACCAGGGAGGTTCAACGCCAAGATCCAGTACCCGTATCCCTGCAGCAACAAATCGAGTCACAAATTCCGGCAAGCACATCTGTTTCTGTACCCGCTCCTACAGCTACTTCTATGGCTGTGTCCACACCTGTAGTTGCTGTGTCACGTTCGACGAATCCTTTTACACCCGACGCCCCAGATGGGGCCGCGGGAGGAGCTACCAATGTCTTTTCTACGCCACCCAGAATAAATAAACTTGCTTTTCAAGAGTCAGCGCATTCACGTACACCCAAACTCCTTAGTACCCGTACGCTTAAGGAACTTCTTATAGACTGTAGATATGACCCGGTGCCTGGAAAGGAGGACGAAATGACCCTAGCATCATTGCGTATCAGACGAGCCGCAGTGTATTTAGCGAAGTTACCAGGAATGACTGCGCATCTAGATAATATATATCATTTTGTCCAAACAGGGCGAGATCCAGAATGTATTTACAGAGCTATGGAATACCAGAAAGTAGAGATACAGGGGGAACTATTACGTTTCCTCATAAACTGTGTGATCAGAAATCAAGACCGACCGGGGGTAGACCCGGAAGCCATGAAAATTCTTACAAGATGGAGCCAGAATATATCGGAAGGGAGGCATGATAAACAAAACTGTATAATAGCCATGTGCCGAAAGATCCGTAAAGAAATAGAACGCCTACACGAAGAGCGATTAGAGGTAGACGAGTTCGAACAAAACGAGGAAGAAGGGTCAGGACTGCCCACAGGACAGTCGGACACCATAGCCTATGTAGGTAGAGGAAGATCTTGTAATAGGAGTAAGACTAGATATCACACTGACTCAATACATCCGATATGTCCAGATAATAACAGAAATTTTCAAATACCTATAATTAACATAAGGTCTAACGAGCATTCGTTCCAAACCGCCGACAAACTACTACAAGAACGAAGGGGTTATCATTTCCTCGATTCTATGGATGAACAAGATTTAGCCAGGGCAGCTGTCCATTGGGTGGACAGTCCCGGAAAATATAGTGATGATACAGTAGTACGCACATTTTTTAATCTTACCCCAGAGGAACAAAGGTTAGCTGGGATTTATATGATTCAACAACTCATTATACTATATCGGAGTCAGCATTCGGACCCTGGTCCCTTGCCTGACATACTGACTGAATTACTTATGAATAAATGGAGAGGTCCAGGTACTGAATTAATTAAAGAAATTCTAGAATCAAGAAAGCAGTATATTCTTTTTGTATGTTCAGAACATGTTCCATTGTCTGTCAAGGAAAGAACTACGTATCACATAGATAGACAGAATCCCTTACGAGAAGTGCACCCAATAAAGGGTGAGGACAACGAGTTTAAACGCGTATTTGTATATACGCCTATATCGAAAATAGAATTGTTAGAAATGAAGAAAGTAGTACCCAGTCATGACAAGGACCCAGCGGGGTTTCACCGAGAAATTAAAGACATGTTACTCATGGGAGAATATACCTACCCCGACATTATGACAATATTAAAGGTGTTGATGCCTGCTGGCATTTATGAGAAACTCAAGGAAAAAGAGTGGGAGGTAGGTGATCAAAAGATAGAATGGTCAGCATTAGAAGCAGAAGAAAGGGCCCGAGGTCCAGGTTCGGGGCTTGGGGACAAAACTAAGGCATTACCAGGACTACTAGTACAGGTACTGCCACGTTTATTAACTACGAAAAAGGAAGATTGGGGTACAATTTCAGCCTGTAAACAGAAGCAAGACGAAGACACTAGTGATTACTATGCCCGTTTTGAAAAATGTTTTGGTATAAATAGTGGCATAAAAGCAAGTAGCGAATCATACCCACATCTGTTTGTAACAAAATTAGTAGAAAATGCTCTGCCCCCAGTAAAGAATAGAGTATTAAAATTCGAGAGTACCTGGCAAGGTAACACTCCAACACAAATGTTACAAATGTTACAGTACCACCACAATAGAATTAAAGAGGAACAAGAACATGAACACAGACGCATGAAAGACACAAAAATGAAAATGCTAGTTTCCCAGACAGTTCCAGCTGAAGGACATAAAAAGGGTATGACACATTCCGATTCAGCAGGACCTGTAAAGGGGACATGCAATTATTGTAAAAAGCCAGGCCATTACGTACACGATTGTCCAGTTTTAAAACATAATATCGCCATAGGTAAAACACAAGAAAGATCACGGCCACTAAGACAAGATCAGAATGAACAAGGAGCTATGCAGCATGCCCAGGCCATGCCAGCCTCACAACAGCCAATACAGTTTGTGCCAGCTGCACCACCGTTGCCTGCTGCTGCCACACAGACGACAACACGACAAATGTATCAGACCGCACAGTATGAATATCCCGAGTATCAGCGTTACGCATGAACAAGCCTAGAGAGGGAAGTTGACTTACCCCTTATCGAGATTCCTGTAGATCAAGAAGGACCTTATGTACATAGTAAATTATTAGGTCAAGATAGAAAATTTTTACTCGATACAGGGGCAAGTCGAACAACTATAAAACATAGTGAAGTTCCAGGGGCACCCCTCTCAGGCTCACAGAATATTTCCCTTGGTTTTTCAGGAAAACCTATTGTTAATGAAGTGTCACAGCCTTTGCCACTTACGATAGGACCTCTGACCCGAACTACAGATTTACTGCTTACTAAATCATGTCCAGAAAACTTGTTAGGAATAAAAACGTTGAAAGCCCTAGGAGCCATAATATGTTGTTCTCCGGAAGGAGTAAGGTTGTTTTTACGTGATTTTAAAGGTCACTATGTATCTAGAGACATGGATCCCCGACTGCAGACTTTACCTACACACCTATGGGCACAAGGCCCTACTGATGTTGGTTGCATGAATATTACACCATATCGAGTCACACTAAAGGCAGGAGTGGTGCTACCACGAATGCGACAATACAAGTTACCACCAGATGCTGTAGTGGCTTTACTACAAATCATTGACGAGCTCATTGCCCAAGGAGTAGTTGTGGAAACAGACTCCAATATATGTAATTCACCGATAATACCGATTCTTAAACGAACAGATCCTACAGCGCCGCCAGTATATCGATTGGTTATTGATCTGCGCGAATTAAACAAATGCATTGTGCCACAATTCCCTGTGGTCCCAGATATCTCGTCATTACTGACAGCCATTGATTCCGAAGCGACATTCTTTACTGTAATTGATCTCAAAAACGCCTTTTTCAGCGTCCCAATAGATCAGGAAAGCCAATATTTGTTCGGATTTAGTTTAAATGGGCGTAGCTTTAAATTCACACGCGCACCTCAAGGATTTACAGAAAGCCCCAGCATCTATAGCCAAGCACTGAAACGAGAACTTGACAGTATCCACATGCCAGTCAACACTGCTTTGCTTCAATATGTCGATGATCTGCTGATTACCGCAAGAAGCAAACCGGAATGTGAGAAAGCATCACTGACAGTTTTACAATTTCTGGCCGAAAAAGGGCACAAGGTGTCCCCTTCTAAGCTGCAATTCTGTGTCCAGCAAGTTGTTTATCTTGGACACTCGCTGGACAAGGAGGGAAGGCAGCTTACACCCGACCGTATTCAGTTAATAGCTAACATGCCAATACCCAAGACACAAAAGGAGGTACGGGCTTTCATAGGCCTCACTTCATATTGTAGGCAGTGGATCCCTCAGTATGCATTTCTAGCAAAACCCCTCATTCAGTTAACCACACAGGAGGCAGCCACATCGACTGTTCTCCCTTGGACTCAGGAACACACACAAGCTTTTGAAAGCCTAAAGAAAGCTTTATGTCAAGCACCCGTTTTAGCAACGCCATGTTACAAAAAACAGTTTACACTCTTTGTTACAGAACGCGAAGGTACTGCTTTGTCAGTACTCACACAGGATCAAGCAGGAGCACACAAACCATGTGCCTATTTCTCTAGTACATTAGATCCCGTAGCTCAGGCTTTGCCTGCATGCCTGAAATCAGTAGCAGCGACAGCTTTAGCAATCAGACAAAGCGATGCCATAGTGTTAGGACATCCATTGACAGTTCAAGTACCCCACGCAGTAGAGGTTCTTGTAAATAGAACGCAAACACAACACTTGACTATAGCGCGACTTACAGGATATGAACTTACATTGTTTCAGCCACATATAGAAATAAGACGCTGTAACACATTGAATCCGGCCACACTTTTGCCAGTAACCGGAACAGACCCACTAGCCCATGACTGTATTGAAGTTATTACTGTAACGACAAAACCCAGACAAGACTTGACCGATGTTCCATTGTCAGATCCAGACTTGACATTTTATGTCGATGGTTCATGCATGAGAACAAGTACAGGAGAGTTAGTAGCCGCTTATGCAGTCACAACAGATACTGAAGTCATTGAAACTAATCGTATAAATACTTTGTCAGCTCAAGCCGCAGAGCTCATCGCTCTGACGCAAGCCTGTATTCAAGCCACGAATAAAAAAGTCAACATATACACTGATTCACGTTATGCATTCGGAGTTGTACATGACTTCGGCGTGCTGTGGCGAGAGAGAGGTTATTTAACTTCCCACGGTGCCCACATTCAGCACGGACCCCTCATTCACGCATTATTAAATGCAATACATCTACCCACTGAAATATCAATTATGAAATGTAAGGCCCATACGAAGGTTACTGATATCATTTCCCAAGGCAATGATCTAGCCGACAGAACAGCTAAACTGACTGCTCAAGCTCAGACCCCCGACATGACAAAGACAATAGTCCCGACACCGACACATTGTATGACCGTTAAAGATCCTACTCTTGACGTAATTGACATACAGACACATGCTACACCAGACGAAATAAAGAAATGGACCGAGTTAGGAGGGATCCAAACGGACCAAGGATGGATGATGAAGGAAAGGTCTGTATGGTTCCTTCCTGATTCAATGGTCCAAGTCGTAATTAACACTATACATAGTCCGGCACATCTAGGAGAAAAAGCTATGCTAGACAGCATTCAACACATTTGGTTCAATAAACATTTACGAGCAGCAGCAAAACAAAAGGTCCGTACCTGTATGATCTGTTGCCAGTTCAACCCAGGAAAAAGTGTTCCCGTAGAACAGGGTGGATTTCATCCTCCCGATCACCCTTTTGAAGTCCTACAGATGGATTATATCCAGATGGAACGATGTCGAGGATTCAAATATGTTCTCGTAGTTGTCTGCGCTCTGTCCCGTTGGACAGAGGCGTACCCGGTTTCAGATTACACTGCCCCGACTACTGCCAAACAGTTGGTTCGAGAATTCTTCCCACGATACGGTTTACCACGTGTTGTCTACTCAGATAACGGCCAGCCGTTCTCATCCGAATTAATGAAACACGTTTCACTTCTGCTAGGATATCAGTGGAAATTCCACTGTGTCCGACATCCCGAGGCAGCAGGTCTCGTAGAAAGACATAATCAGACACTGAAAATCAGACTGTCCAAAATATGCAGAGAGAAAGGGGTCGACTGGATAGTAGCATTACCAGTTGCACTTTTTTACATGAGAATGGTAGCACACTCTAGAACAGGGCTATCCCCGTATGAGGTGATCTTCGGTAGACCACCGAATATGTGGGGGACGCCTATACCACGCAAAATAACTGATATTGACTGTAATATGCTGACAGATTACTTGGCTTCCTTGATGTCTGCACTACAATCTTCTCGTTCACAGGTAGCTGCAGCCTTTCCCGACAACACTGAGGTGAAACCCCATGACGTGGTTCCGGGGGATCTTGTCTTTGTGAGAAATTTCGACCGAAAGACTCAACTGGAGCCCAGGTGGAAAGCACCCAAGTTGGTCCTGTTGACCACAAGAACAGCCGTGAAGATCGAGGGCCGCAAGGGCTGGATTCATTCAAACCACATCAAGAAATTTCATGGACTATCTTCGGATATAGACATTGTGCCCTGCACTCCCTCACAGACTGATACAAAGCTTCCTTTTGTTGAACCGAACAAATCTGAAAATTACAAACTAAAGCTTAGGCCCACCAAGTCGAGCAATTTGATTGTTTAAGTCCTCTCCAAGGTGAAGCGGTTGAATTGTCTCTGACATGTATCCCTTGGACCTGAGTAGAGAAAATACCCGAAAAATGTTGAAACGACAGGCGTATTGTAAATCACTGCGTAGCCACTGCATAGTGACATTATTAATTTTGTTTTTATTGAGTCTTTTAATAATTATTACAAGTATGTTGTTGCACATATATTACCCTATTTCTGGACATGTTTATAATGTGGCTGCTGAACATTCTTTTAGTGACTTACCTCCGCATGAATTGTCTTATAGACTTGCGCTGCGCAATAACACTTTCATTAGTATGTTACATCATTCCCATCAGACTAGTAACGCCACCAATTGTTGGGTGTGTGGCCGACTCCCTCCCTACCAGAATTATGAAGGAGTCCTGCCTTTCTTTCCACATCCATTTACACATAATGGCTCCTGTGGAGCATGGTTTAGTTTAATTAATTCCATAGACTCAGACACAGCAGTTTACCGAGACCATTGGATATGGGGAAACCTGAACCTAGTTTTATTCAAAGTCTGTTACCCTGACAAGGAGGGTCGCCCCAAGAGAACAGGAACTGACTTAGAAAATGAAGTATATGGATTAGGTAATTTACACCTAATCTCATGATTCTAAATGTCGTATCCGAAGTTGAGCTAGTCTTACCCACCATGTCAGTATTCCCAGCAAAAGGTGAATTATGTGTAAGAAAGGTTGGTTCCATACATATGGGCCACAGTCAATGCACTACTACCGTAGAATTCAGTGACCAAGGCAAATCTTCATTCAGAGCTTCTCGCCACTCCTACTTTATATGTGGTCAGACTGCATATATGCGTCTACCCCTAGATTGGGATGGTACCTGCTACATTGCATTCCTTTTGCCACCTGTTTTCCTAGCTCCTCCTGATTATTACAGAAATATTCATTTAGTACACAACAGAAAACGGAGAGATCTCCCCATTGTCGATTACACTGAGACGGCATGGGACAAGTATGTAGATTTTAATAAAGGCATCTTTCCCTATATAGGTACTGTTACTAATAGTAAGCTGATACGTAGATTAACTAGAACCCTTGAAGCAGTAGTGAATGAGACTATTTCCGCCTTAGGCAATTTAACGGAAGAGCAGTCTGCTATGCGGATTGTTGTGCTTCAAAATCGTCTTGTCCTTGACGTCATCCTGGCTGATAGGGGCGGAGCTTGTAGGGTCATCGGATCAAGCTGTTGCGTATTCATACCAGAAAATTCGCCATCTGTATATAAAGCCATCACTCGCCTTCATAAGATTGTAAGCCAGATACACCAGAACCCAGGCACTTGGACTTGGTCCAGTTGGTTTTGGAATGCGGTATCAGCCTGGGGATGGAGAGTTCTATCCTTCCTAGGTATTGGCCTTCTCATACTATTCAGTTGCTGTCTATGTCTACAATGTGGACCAGCGATTTGTGGTCTGTGTGCCACATCGTGTATCCCACATCAAGATTTTCATTCAAGATCCCGGAAGAAGAAAGAAGAACAAATGATGCTATATGAACAGATCAATGGATTGATGAAGATTGATATCTCTTGAAGGGCAAGTAGGGGACAAGGAGGGAATGTGGAAATGTGGATTTTCCTGGTCAGTTATGTCCCCTATCTTGGACCCCAACGGTTCTATGTGCATGTCGCAAGTACATGTATGTTCCCTCCAGTTCCAGTATTGATGACGCAAACACATGCGTGTCCACCGTCAACATGTCCTTTGCCAGATCCGCCATGAATAGGCCGGATATTCCATTCTTAAATATGAAAGGCCACCGGCTTTATATGGTTCACTTATGCCACTTTTCAGTCCAAGCAAGTAGGCCCTGATTCTGTCATCAAACTCTTCTTGCCTTCTGCCTCTAAAAGCTCCAGCCCGAGCCTGCATCTGTGACCATGAACTTTGTCTCATTCTCTGCGCTGCTCACGAAGCCTGACATCAGCTTACTCTCTGCCAAGAACTGTATTTCACCTTCGAATTATCTGCTTCCCCCTCAGCCGATGCATTCCTGCCTAGTAGTTTAAGTAAACATTCTTCCAGTTACCAAGCAAAAAGACCCATCTTCTCTGTCCTCATGCAAGTAATTCATAGCCTTGTTACCATGGAATATTCATACCCCCTCGCATTCAGTGTAGACACTTAGACGCTTGTACACGCACAGTCAGTATAGAATAGATTCTGTCCGAGAGTCCTCCTTTTTGGATAACATAGTTCTTTAAACATAGGATGTTAGATATGATTTGGGATTAGGTTGACTTGACCTCCCAGACTTCTCGTCTCCACATATAGAGCTAAATGTCAAGTCCCCATCACCCCCTAGTTCCACGTCAATTACACGTCATACTGCTGCGCGCGCATCCATGCCAAGTATTATCTTACAAGATCCACCTATACATGACATCACAACCAATCATGTTTCTTTTTACTCATTATTACACCCATTTTCGGTTACGCAAACCAAACATCAAATGTCCTTATCAATTGTTACGCCTACTGTATTCACTTCATTATAATGTATGTATTATAAAAGTTACTGCTTGTCAATAAAGTATGTACTTCACTTCCTGAACCCCCGTGGTGATGGAACTTGAGGCATCCGATTATAATCGCTTATTGGAATAAAGCCCATTCCGAACCTCTAATATCACGGATTCTGCCTCTCATTTTACTGAGCTATTTTATAATGTTTCTGTACCAAATTCAGTCCCGGTAAAGGAGAAATATTTACCACACCCCAACCATCTAATGTTTTATAACTATATATTGTAAAGCGCTCTGATACCTTTTTGGGTCATGTTCGTGCTATATAAAACTATATAAATAAAATAAAAATAAAATACCAAGGGGTCACGATAAATGAAAATCTTTCGTGGGGCCCCCAACAGGTTAAGTCCCAACTCAAACTGTCTCAACTAACGGGGGGCATCCTTAAGATGTCAAATGCATCGACATTTAAGCCAGTGAGTCCCGCGCTTGAGATCTATAAAGTCAAGGCAAGGGCAGTGGCCCTCTATGGGGGGAACTCTGGGGGCACTCCTGCAGGCTCGAAATCCTAAACGTGGAGAATAAATTTATGAGACAGCTATTGGCCCTCCCCCAAAGTACACCCCTCCTACCATTAAGGTTAGATCTAGGACTAAGTCCTATCCAGGATGAGCTAGCCCTAAAACCACTCAGGTTCTGACGGAGGCTCTGGATAACGCCAGAACTCTATAATTACAGGCTTGCATTGAAGGACGTACTGAGCCATAGTAAAGCAGCAAAAATTCCCTGGCTTGTATTTGTGAAACAGGAACTGGAGAATATGGGACTACCTGCCCTGTGGTCTGAACCAGAACAGGCGTGCAGGGAGGTTTCAGGTAAATCCCTTACGAAGTCCTTCAGGGTTTATAAACGCAACATATGGCTGCATGATTCTCAAGTCGGCACCATGACAAAACTATTTTTAAATAACAAGACTGACTATGTGTTCGAGGACTTCCTGAATGTTATCTATCCAGTAGCAGCAAGGAAGCTCTATATTCAATGGAGGTATGGTACACTACCATTAAGGGCCTTCACAAGCAAATGGCCCTCCTCTTTGAATGAATCTTGCCCAGGATGCGGTGCCGATCAAGAGGATGAACTCCACATACTCTTTTTTTGTCCTGCTTATAGTAAAGCCAGGAAGTATTGGTTAGTACCTTTATGTAAGAACTTGGGCTTTGACAAATGCTCGGTTGCTATGAGAATTCTTAAGACCGACACCTCAGGGCATATTGTCTTTGCACTATCGAAGTTTCTGATAGCTATGTGGTCCAAGAGATGGTTCATAATTGCGAATAGTAGCCAGGGGTGACTGTATATTTCTGTTTTTATGGAATTTTATTGTATATTATGAATTGACAATTTTATATCAAGTGTTGCAATGTCTGTTTTAACCTGTAAATCTTTTATGGCTGAAATAACGTCGAAATAAAGATCAAATGAATGAATGAAAATACCAAGAACAATCTTGAAGACTGCGGTGGGTAAATTATACATCGTATGATACAGTTATCTTGAGCTATTGCAACGCTTGCTTCCACAGTGTACCATGCAAAGTAACTTCTGTGAAGGGTCACATAGATAACCCGTAGCCTAGGATGGCCTATTTATCAAGATGGCATGGAAAGATATATAATATTTTCTAGGGATCAGCCCATGATTAGCCCTGCACGTCTACTGCAGTCTAAATTACATGTAAAAGAAAGCAGTCCTTCTATTAATTGTTTGCTAAACTGCTAGAATCTCGTCTACATTTTATTTCTTTTCATTAATTCCCCGAAACCAATGGATACATTTGCTTTTATTTTTACTGTAAGCAGATTTGTTTAAACTCACTGCTAGTCAGTTCACCCGCAACTGAAGCTGTGATTAAGAGCGCTCTGTTTTGTACCGCCTCCAACTTCTTTCACTCAGGGATTATGAAGAGGAATTCTTTATACATGTTGTTATGATAACCCCAGAAATGTGACCATATATGAGCTTCATTGGAAAGGCATGTTCCTCGCTTATCTGTATGGAATAGAGAGGTTCACATTAAAACAAAACAGGCATCTCCCACTCGGATCCTCAACTGTACACATCCCATTTGTTAAACGCTGTATATAAATAGTGTCTTTTAAACTGTGCTCATTTTCTGGCAGTCTTCTAGTCCCATAAAATCATTGAACTGAATGTTCTTATGGCATTTAATCGAGTTATTGGCATCTTGCGTCGCTAGTAGAGCAAACACAGCGATTGCCGTATCAACTGGTGCTTCAAAGCTGGTGAGTCCTCAGCTACAGCAAACTTAAAGCCATACTTTTTGGGAACAGTAATCAAAAGAGCGCGCTCCGAGGTAGAGACACAAATGTGTTTTCTACATCAGGCTCTGCAACTGGCTGATATTTCATCCGAAGTAAAACGATGGCATTTTTCAACCACAGACAGGATGTAATAAGCTCTGATTTTCACACCGTCCTCACAGCTCGCTGACGCTGTGATCTGAATTGAGGGAGTGATATGTAAGGGTGCCTTTCTAAACTTCCTTTCTAGAGAATATTGATTGAATGAAGAAAAACGATTTAAAGGGAGGTCACCAATGCTCATTCCTGCACACACTGAACAAGCTTCCAAGTGAGAGCTGAAAAGATAGGTATAAAATGATGCATGATTATGTGTTTTTACTTTTTTCACAAGTTCAAGCTTTCACAAGTTTAGTTTCTTTAAGGTGTCACATTCACACTTTCTTTGCAACCTGTCGTCTTCTCTACTGTGCTGCACGTGTAATCCCAGCATGTGCAGAAGCACTTGGTATCCATTTCTCCACAAGCGTTAGTTCTACTTTAAACTTGTCTGCCTTTAGATAACATGACTCTGGGGTGTGATCCAGGGGGCTCCAACCTTTTGTGTAATACGAGCTACTTATATTCAATGAAAATAATCGCTAGCTACTAATCTCATTGGTGTTGTTATAGTGACTACATCAGAAGAGATTACATTAGTGGCCACTATATGCAAGATTACCATTAGCGATCACCTCAGTGCATCAAGCAGGGTTGCTAGCAGTAAATGTTAAAAGAGTTTGACAATTTGAAATACTTCTACTTAGTTAATACATGCCAACCACAGCTGCAATGCCCCAGCACATAAGTAATATTGCAATAAGTCCCCCCACTTGATTTATCACTCAAAAATTAGCTTTAAATACATTTTGAAAATTCAGAAACGTCTCTCCAAACATTAGCATTTGAGTTCTTTCACATATTTGTTTTGAATACACAATTTTGGCATACATATATTAGTTCAACCAAGCAAAACGTTCCAATTTAGTAGACTTTGATGCACACAAGAGAGCTACTGATAGGTAGTTAGAGTGCAACCTGTGGCACACAGGCAACTCGTTGGAGAAGCCTGGTGTAATAAATTCATTGATTTTCTTAGCTTAAGTGAGTCCATCTCAATTCTGTTCTTTACAAAGGTCAGTATCTCTTCATATTGGATTTGGGGCCTGATGTGTCAAAAGGTGTAACCCTTTTTGTGTATATGGAGAATACATAAGGGTCTTTTGGGTGCTGTTGGAGTTTTTGTTAATGAGGGAGAACATTCACAATCCAAGCAGTAGACCAGAATTACCAGATATTTGCATTCTGCACGGCAAAATGTAGGTGGGCTATGATTTGAGGTCTAGGTTTTCTTGGCACAGCACCTACATTTTTAGAGAGGGAATAATTTGTAAAACAATAAGTGCAAGGCCCCTCGTCCAGGAAGCCACTGCAGCTTGCACCACCCTTTGCTCCTACCAGCATTGCTAATGACAGTACCAATACAACTACTAACCATCACACATCTACAATTGTGACAACTTAGACTATTCTAGGCCACCAAAGCTATAAGAATGGCTTCGGAGGCAGGTATTAGTAATTTATAATGTATATTGAATTAATAACTGTTGTTTTGCACATCCCTAAATTAGACAAACAGCACTACCATGTGGCAGACTTTCATAAGTGGCAATGTTGACAATTAAGGGCCTGTGCTGAGCACTGGAAACCACTGGCTCAAATTAAGCACTCTTTTTAAGATCCTATTCAGAATTGTAAGTCGCTAGAATATTTTTCAACCTATTATTTAAAAACTACATTTAATAGTTTTAAAGGTTTGATGATTATTGGGTCATACTTTCATATATATTACCCAAACAAGTGTTATACACTTTAAATCAAACTTGAAAGCATGTGAGTAGTGCTTGAAGGACCACTGTGTAGACTTATGTAATGGCTAAATATCTCATGGAATCTATAAAGTGACATTTTTCAGCAGTCACATATCTTATGATTTGTTACCCCAAAAGTCAGCAGTTTGTGCAGAAAGCCAACCTTTTCTTAAGAGTTTGACTTTAATTCTAATATTTTCCAGAAGAAGCCAGTGGCAGCTCTTCCTCTAGGACGTAGGAGCATCACCACTCCCCTGCCAGGAGCGGCAAAGAAAGGAAAACATAAAATGATAATAACGGAATGTTGATATAATTTAATTTTTTCTCCTGCTGTGGCAGTGAGTGAGGGGGAAGGGTGGAGCTGCAGAGGAGGAGTGGTAGACACTCCTGTGTGCAATGACTGTTTGGTAGGCCCTCTCGGGCTGCCCAAAACAGTCATGCGCACTCCCCTGTTCTCCATGCAGGCTGCATTACAGCCTGCATGGAGAACATGTCCACCGCTACAGCCCAGGCTGAGCGCCGTGCCACGGCACTAAGACCAATCACAACACTTTATTGTATCGTTGTGATTGGCTTTGGGGTGGGAGCATGGCTGTCTGCTTCCTGTTCTGACCAGGAATCGGACACAGACGAGCAGGAGAGAAGACGCGGGACCCAGCAGTGGCAAGGTCGTTTTTTTTTTAAACCAGCTCACAAACCCCCCCCCCCCCCGAGTAACTCCCACCCTCGAGCTGTGCTGGCCGCCCCTGTAAGAAGCATGCCCAGTCGCACTGTCATAAAACAGAAAATGTCCAATTATCAAGAGAATTTGCTATTGTTTTCTTCAAAATCCTACTAGCAAAGCAAAATGTGTCTTTAATTGTTTGCGAGCAGAACTATAGTGTTTTGCAATTTCAACATTACAACCACCTTTATTTCTCATAAAGAAGGTCAAATGATTCTAGTAGAATAAATAATCTGAACCCCCGACAATTTCGTTTCCAGCGGATTTTATGTAGCCCTTGTTCCCCCGAAGCAAAGGCTGTGATCAGTTGTCTCTCTAGGAGCGATCCATCTTTAGAATGTAGAATGATCCCTATGGTACGTGCCAGAAACATGCCAAAATGAATCTGTTCTTAAGTAACCCACTGTCTTAGTCTGTCTCAAACCCATTCCTTATGAGCCTTTACCAGGATTTACTGTTCTGTCTGCACCTAATAGTATACCCTGTTTCCATAGGAAAACCGCAACATTCTATTTTGAATAACTTTGGCGCCGGTCGACGAATCCTCGCGAAATTTTCAAAACTAATGGGGCGCTACGCTCCGCTCCTACCCTGAAAGTCTCGGGGGGATTCGTCAAGCGGGGGCTGAGATCAAAGGGGGGTCCCAAAACGCGTTTTTCCCATGCATTTTTCCATAGGACCTTTAGACACAGCTACAGCCCGAACGGCTGAACAGAGTTCCTTGAAATTTGGCAGAGAGGTAGTCTACAGGTCAAGGAAGTGCCTTTGTAGGTCTGGTGTAAATCTGTTCAGTAGTTCCTGAGAAAATAGCATTTAAATCAATATATATATCTGTGGCAGCTTATGGTGCGCTTACGGTGCGCTTACCGTACGCGCACGCCGCCGTGCGCGAGCGCGATTCTGATTGGCTGTTAGATCTTAGTAAACATTCGAATCGGTCGAAACCAGGAAGCGGCGGCCGCCATTTTCTCTCTCGCAGTCTGAGGGGGTGTAAAACAAAGGTGGATAACGTGAAAAGGGGGCAGGCTGGACAGTTCCTGACCCCCCTAGCCTTTGTCAGGGGGTCTCAGAAGGACCCCCAAGGGCAAAAAATTAATTTAATTTTTTGGGGAAAAAATCGCCGAATGCGCACAGCGTGCGCGCACGGTTAAAAAAAATTTCCAAAAAGGAAAGCTTAAAAAAAAAAATTGTGAGGTAAGGTTGGCTCTTAAAAGAGCCGTTGGGTTCATAGAGGGATGGAGGAAAGAAAGAATGGGAATATTATGAGCGTCTACAAACGTGCTGGTCTATCTTATTGTTAATAAGGGGAACACTGGTCTCCCCAAAAAGAATAAGACCAGAACATGTTATACACCTCATTACAACCCTCCCAAATCGAGGGTTAAGATCCAGAGGAGCAGAAGAAGGTGATGCTCCCACCTCAGAGGAAGGGCTCAGCTGAGCTGCCGATGATGTACTCGGCTGAGCTTCTGAGGCTGGGCTCTGGTGACTTACTGAAGAGTTTTCTCCAGTATGTCGAGTAAAGGTCCTGGGATGTCTATCCCTAAGGTGTCTCATCATAGAGTGATTTCCAAAGGAATACTTTTTCCTAGGATTTCCTCTTGATAAAACACGGTCACAAAGTGTGCAAGTGACCAGTGGAGCATTGACCTTTTTCTCCCCCTCTGGAAAAGTAAAATACTCCCATACAAAAGAATTCTTCTGTTTCCTCCTTCTCTGGATGATGGTGGTGCTGCAAGCCTCACTCTCAGAAGAGGTCTGCTGTTCTGCCATTGTATCCCAAAGACAATTCAGCTCCTGCTCCTAGAGAATCACAAGCAGTAATGAGGGGAATGGGTGTGGTGTGGGAAGTTTCTGGAACTGAAAGTAGTTTCAACCAATGAAAAGTGTTCTTTCAAGCAGTAATGAGGGGAATGGGTGTGGTGTGGGAAGTTTCTGGAACTGAAAGTGATTTCAACCAATGAAAAGTGTTCTTTGTGGATCACATGACCTACCGTGCGCGCTCCGTAAGCTCACGGTACGCGCTCGTAAACAAGTACGCATGCGCAAACGTGACGCTTACGGAGCGCTTACGGAGCACGTACGTAAGATGCACTCGCGCATGCGCATTACACGCCCCTGCGTAACCGCGACGTTGCTTCCGCGTGTACGCGTACGTCACGCACGTATCACGTAGGCGCGCTGTACTTATGACGTGCTGAGCACGTAGCGTCAGCTTACGGTACGCGTATCCTATTACGTACGCGCACCGTACTTATGACGTACGGAGCGCGTACCGTCAGCTTACCGTACGCGCACGGAAAAAAATGCATAAAAAAAAAAACCTTTCCATAATGCATTATTTTATACATAGGTTTACAAAAAATGTCACAAAAAAAATTGCATTTAAAAAACCGTACAAATTCACTGAAAAAACCATGGGTTTCACACACGTTATAGTTAGGAATTAGCATTTAAAAAACCTTGCAAATTCACTGAAAAAACCATAGGTTTCACACATGTTATAGTTAGCTGGAAATTTTACTGATAAAAAACCAATGAAATTCCGCCGTTATAGTTAGTGCAGGCAACTATAACTCACGCGACCGTAATCCTCTGCTGATGCTAATACTGTATTTAGACACTTATTTGCCCATGTCTTCTTCCATTAAATTTTAGCTATACAAATATTACAAATATTTTTTTTTCATAAAGACACATATGTCATCAGCAGAGGATTGCGGTCGCATGAGTTATAGTTGCCTGCACTAACTATAACGGGGGAATATCATTGGTTGTTCTTATGGCATTAAATCGAGTTATTGGCATCTTGCGTCGCTAGTAGAACAAACACAGCGATTGCAGTATCAACTGGTGCTTCAAAGCTGGTGAGTCCTCAGCTACAGCAAACTTAAAGCCATACTTTTTGGGAACAGTAATCAAAAGAGCGCGCTCCGAGGTAGAGACACAAATGTGTTTTCTACATCTGGCTCTGCAACTGGATGATATTTCATCCGAAGTAAAACAATGGCATTTTTCAACCACAGACAGGATGTAATAAGCTCTGATTTTCACACCGTCCTCACAGCTCGCTGACGCTGTGATCTGAATTGAGGGAGTGATATGTAAGGGTGCCTTTCTAAACTTCCTTTCTAGAGAATATTGATTGAATGAAGAAGAACGATTTAAAGGGAGGTCACCAATGCTCATTCCTGCACACACTGAACAAGCTTCCCAGTGAGAGCTGAAAAAATAGGGATAAAATGATGCATGAATATGTGCTTTTACTTTTTTCACAAATTCAAGCTTTCACAAGTGTAGTTTCTTTAAGGTGTCACATTCACACTTTCTTTGCAACTTGTCGTCTTCTCTGCTGTGCTGCACGTGTAATCCCAGCATGTGCAGAAGCACTTGGTATCCATTTCTCCACAAGCTTTAGTTCTACTTTAAACTTGTCTGCCTTTAGATAACATGACTCTGGGGTGTGATCCAGGGGGCTCAAACCTTTTGTGTAATACGAGCTACTTATATTCAATGAAAATAATCGCTAGCTACTAATCTCATTGGTGTTGTTATAGTGACTACATCAGAAGAGATTACATTAGTGGCCACTATATGCAAGATTACCATTAGCGATCACCTCAGTGCATCAAGCAGGGTTGCTAGCAGTAAATGTTAAAAGAGTTTGACAAGTTGAAATACTTCTACTTAGTTAATACATGCCAACCACAGCTGCAATGCCCCAGCACATAAGTAATATTGCAATAAGTCCCCCCACTTGATTTATCACTCAAAAATTAGCTTTAAATACATTTTGAAAATTCAGAAACGTCTCTCCAAACATTAGCATTTGAGTTCTTTCACATATTTGTTTTGAATACACAATTTTGGCATACATATATTAGTTCAACCAAGCAAAACGTTCCAATTTAGTAGACTTTGATGCACACAAGAGAGCTACTGATAGGTAGTTAGAGTGCAACCTGTGGCACACAGGCTACTCGTTGGAGAAGCCTGGTGTAATAAATTCATTGATTTTCTTAGCTTAAGTGAGTCCATCTCAATTCTGTTCTTTACAAAGGTCAGTATCTCTTCATATTGGATTTGGGGCCTGATGTGTCAAAAGGTGTAACCCTTTTTGTGTATATGGAGAATACATAAGGGTCTTTTGGGTGCTGTTGGAGTTTTTGTTAATGAGGGAGAACATTCACAATCCAAGCAGTAGACCAGAATTACCAGATATTTGCATTCTGCACGGCAAAATGTAGGTGGGCTATGATTTGAGGTCTAGGTTTTCTTGGCACAGCACCTACATTTTTAGAGAGGGAATAATTTGTAAAACAATAAGTGCAAGGCCCCTCGTCCAGGAAGCCACTGCAGCTTGCACCACCCTTTGCTCCTACCAGCATTGCTAATGACAGTACCAATACAACTACTAACCATCACACATCTACAATTGTGACAACTTAGACTATTCTAGGCCACCAAAGCTATAAGAATGGCTTCGGAGGCAGGTATTAGTAATTTATAATGTATATTGAATTAATAACTGTTGTTTTGCACATCTCTAAATTAGACAAACAGCACTACCATGTGGCAGACTTTCATAAGTGGCAATGTTGACAATTAAGGGCCTGTGCTGAGCACTGGAAACCACTGGCTCAAATTAAGCACTCTTTTTAAGATCCTATTCAGAATTGTAAGTCGCTAGAATTTTTTTCAACCTATTATTTAAAAACTGCATTTAATAGTTTTAAAGGTTTGATGATTATTGGGTCATACTTTCATATATATTACCCAAACAAGTGTTATACACTTTAAATCAAACTTGAAAGCATGTGAGTAGTGCTTGAAGGACCACTGTGTAGACTTATGTAATGGCTAAATATCTCATGGAATCTATAAAGTGACATTTATCAGCAGTCACATATCTTATGATTTGTTACCCCAAAAGTCAGCAGTTTGTGCAGAAAGCCAACCTTTTCTTAAGAGTTTGACTTTAATTCTAATATTTTCCAGAAGAAGCCAGTGGCAGCTCTTCCTCTAGGACGTAGGAGCATCACCACTCCCCTGCCAGGAGCGGCAAAGAAAGGAAAACATAAAATGATAATAACGGAATGTTGATATAATTTCATTTTTTCTCCTGCTGTGGCAGTGAGTGAGGGGGAAGGGTGGAGCTGCAGAGGAGGAGTGGTAGACACTCCTGTGTGCAATGACTGTTTGGTAGGCCCTCTCGGGCTGCCCAAAACAGTCATGCGCACTCCCCTGTTCTCCATGCAGGCTGCATTACAGCCTGCATGGAGAACATGTCCACCGCTACAGCCCAGGCTGAGCGCCGTGCCACGGCACTAAGACCAATCACAACACTTTATTGTATCGTTGTGATTGGCTTTGGGGTGGGAGCATGGCTGTCTGCTTCCTGTTCTGACCAGGAATCGGACACAGACGAGCAGGAGAGAAGACGCGGGACCCAGCAGTGGCAAGGTCGTTTTTTTTTTAAACCAGCTCACAAGCCCCCCCGCCCCCCCCCCCCCCATCCCCGAGTAACTCCCACCCTCGAGCTGTGCCGGCCGCCCCTGGAAGAAGCATGCCCAGTCGCACTGTCATAAAACAGAAAATGTCCAATTATCAAGAGAATTTGCTATTGTTTTCTTCAAAATCCTACTAGCAAAGCAAAATGTGTCTTTAATTGTTAGCGACCAGAACTATAGTGTTTTGCAATTTCAACATTACAACCACCTTTATTTCTCATAAAGAAGGTCAAATGATTCTAGTAGAATAAATAATCTGAACCCCCGACAATTTCGTTTCCAGCGGATTTTATGTAGCCCTTGTTCCCCCGAAGCAAAGGCTGTGATCAGTTGTCTCTCTAGGAGCGATCCATCTTTAGAATGTAGAATGATCCCTATGATATGTGCCAGAAACATGCCAAAATGAATCTGTTCTTAAGTAACCCACTGTCTTAGTCTGTCTCAAACCCATTCCTTATGAGCCTTTACCAGGATTTACTGTTCTGTCTGCACCTAATAGTATTTTGCGGGGAACTCTTGATCCCTTCGCATCTCACCCCACACATACTTGCAAGGGTCTTGTTTGCTACATTCTTCCACATACCTCCCAAAAAAGGAATCAATAGTTATAGTTTTCTACATTTTGGATAAAGATATTGTTCCATAATTCACCCCCTTTCAGGTACCTTCAAGGAAGCACTTCATACTGAACAGAAACACCACCCAACATGTACAATACATTTTATGTTGAGCAAGGTCACTGAGTTGACCGGAACGCTTTACAGCAGAGGGGTTTAATAAACACTTTGGAAATTGAAGAGTTTTGGAGTCTATTCTTGGTCTAGTTGAATATGACAAATACGGGAGAAAATTTATTTATATATTTGTATTTATATATATGCATGTGTTACTTGGTAGATCCCATATCTGCAATATAGAATCATTCTAGGTGACAATATTATGGGCAGGTATGAAACACCTCTCTGCCCCACTTTTTGCTTTCAGTATGCCCAAATGTGTAGCTTTTCTCATGCTTAGAGACCCCTACAGTACTGTGAGAATCCTAAGGCACTCTCAGGGCACTGTTCAGGGACATCATTGGACATGACCACCATCAGGTGCCCAGTGCAATGCCGAACGCTAGCATTTAATTTTATTCGAAACATTTTATCTTTCTTCAGCAACACATTAGTTGGCCCCAATTAAGAGTTGAGAAAATGTGAACTATTAACGTGATAGTTGAGGCACAAACACTGTGCAGTCAGGACTTCATTTGTGAAAAATGATGTGCTGCTTAGGTTTGATTATATTCAATGAAGAATTATTGAAATATAGAATCTGAAAGTAAAGTAAACAATATATTCCAGTTACTATGCATCACACTTGATGATTTATCCAGTTGATACATCCTATTGGCATAGACTTTGTATATCTCACTAGAGCATTGTTTTGCATGGGCCATTGGCAATTATAAGTGGTGTTCTATCTTGCAATAACCCTTGCCTTTATACAGTGACTGGTGTACCCAACAGTGGGGGTCAAAAGGTCCTAATGTAAGCAAGGAAAATCAAAACCACACCGCCAGATTGCTATTGAAATGCAACACTTACCGGGCTGCAGAGCGCCCCTCTCACTCTGACCCCTCTACCTACCAAACACGCACCCCCGTGCCACTGCACCTGCTGCACTATGGATAGCTATGCCCCTGAGTGAGTCTCTAATCATTTGGAGGGGTGGTTATCTGTTGTAGCAAAACCGCATGATAAAGCGGCCATGCCTTTATAAATAAGCTGAAATTCCTTATTACTTTGGAATGCGGAAATTCATAATTTCTACCAATATATACGGCCGTGGCTGTCAAAAAGAGGAGGGCATAAGGTACGAAAATATTATTTTGATTGTTGTCAGTCCTTGAATAAATTCTGAATTTACCTGCTTACTATTTCACCAGTATTGTATGACTCTCCCACTACAATCACTTTGTTTGTAATTTGGTTCCAGCCAGCGTGCATTTTCCTTATAATGAAATAATTTTTATCTTACATTCCCTGCAGGGGTTTCTTCCTCAGCTACTGTACACATAATCACTTTTATAAATTGGATGCCGTGTTCATCTGATTAGTCACGCATCTGAACTGTCTGGCAATAATTATTTATTTAGGTCAGACTGAAACAGATTGCATATGACTGTGGGCAAACACAGATTCTCTACTTATTCACTTCTTGATTGAACTAGAAGTCGTGTGAATATTTGTCATTCTCCCATTGACTACATTATGTAATTCTTTTCCCATCTGCTTACAGTTTAACAATTGACACACTTTCAGTGTTTGACTAATTGTAATGCCAATTTACCCCTGCTTGATGTGAGGTGCGCATCATCCTTACATGAGGCTGGTGATGCTGAATTTACAGAATAAAAGATCAGCATGTGGTCATAGATTACTTATTTTGGAAACCCTCAATAGATGAAAAGCTTCAGTCTCAGATTCTTTTTTAAAATTTCTTGGTTGGTGGTCTAATGATTTAAACCCTTTTTTGGGGTTTTGCCTTACTATACTTTAGCTATCTGGCGAGACAGCTCATGTCATCACAAACCGACACAACAGACGTCACAAAACCGAAACCTAGAACACTCACATTCATACAGATACAGAAAGGGGATTTCAGAAAACCCCTCTGAGTCATTGGCTACAGTGGTTCCCCATCAGTTTTGCTATCAGCCCACAGCATTTAGCGGCTTTCACACCATTAAAAAAAAAGAGCCCACACACCCAACGGTCCTTTATTTCATTTTCAAATTTTTTCCAGAAGGACCCTAGCCACTCAACGCTCTTTCTTAGTGCTGCTAATATCACCCCCCTACACACAGATGCCCATCGCGCTCCAGTGCTCACTCGCCACTGTCGCCAGTCCCTACCATGTTTTATTTTTTGTTACTATTCTTTTCAGCTGCAAAGTGCACCCAGGTTACTTGCTGGACTTGTAAGCTGTCCTGCATTCTTAATTTTGTTAATTTTAAGTTAACTGTTCTGACACGCTGTTGGCCATGATGGAATGGTAAAGTAAAAATAGTCAACAAGCATTGGCATAGCCAATAGGTTTCAGCTATGAGAGATCTATCGGGTTTTAGTATTTTTTAGCCGCTGTACAGCAGACTGGGCTTCTGTGCAGCACGGCTTGAAGTGACGGAAAAAAGCACATGCCACATGGCTCAAGCATTTGCCGCATCTTAGTGTGTTTTTTCCTTCCCTTTAAGCCAGCTGCTGTTGTCAGTTCAACAGGTGGGTGGCCGCGAGCGAGGCCCATTGCATCACAGCTACGGTTTTATTTCAGTCTTCTTTTCAGCCTTTCTAGGGGGTGCTGTTCTCCTTGCAGCTCCTTACATCACATTTGTAAATCGTTGGTGGTGTCACAGCCCCTCCAACGAGCACAACACCAACCAAAGTAAATAAAAATAAAAAACATGCTGGGCTTTATGGAGCAATCCAGGGAGGGAGCAGTGACTATACAATGAACTGCATCGCATCTTCAATAGTGAAGTGACAAGGTTGCAACTATTTTTGTTCTTTTAATATTTGGGTGCTCCAGTCCCACCAAGACAAATACAGACTTTTTTTGTGCTGCTTGTCTTTCTTTTTTTTGTTGAGCTGGCTGTATTGCTTTGCTCCTGCCCAGTGGGAGCAGCTTTTGTTTCTGCTCCCACCGGGCGAGAGCAAAGCTAGGTTCCCTGCCAGGGCAGCGCAGACAGGAAATCAGGGCAGGGAACAATGCAGTATCTTGGGGGATGGAATCCCCAGGACACTGGCAGACTTTGCCTCCATCCCTTGCGACCCGATGTGTTATTTGGGGAGGTTAGTGTGGGGTCCCCCTTCCTAAGCCATACATTGGCCCCAAGGACCAACACACCCTCCCCAAATAACACATTGCATCCCAGGGGATGGGTTCCCGGGCCCTGAAATGACTCATGGAGGGAGGTAAACGATTCCCTCCTCATTAACAGTTGGAAAAGAACTTAGATCTTGGGGGATGGGGTGCCATGAAATTGTTTGAGGGGTGTTGGATGCCCCCTCCCCTTAACAAACCATGATGCACCAACCCCTGGGGAGTGGTTCAATCAAAAGGGAGGTCCCTCCCCCACAAGGCCTGGGGGGTGAGAGTATCCCTAGGCAGCCCCCTATATCTTTTTTTTCTTTCAGGATACAAGGCTTGGTCCCGGAGTTCTAAAGTGACTGCCAAACATCTTCGATGATGTGAGGCAGTCAACCAGTGTTAATGTATATTTTTTTTAATTTTTTTTATTGTAAAAAGAAACATCATAACAATCAAGGCATGTAAGACAACCCAGTGAGCAGGCGTGTGCTTGATCAAAAAAGTAGGATTCCACTAACATTTTCAGGTTTCTGAATTGCACTCGCAAAATTCCTCTATGATCCTTCCAAGCAGAATTTATCTTTTGATAAGCCAGTCCCACGCCCCTAGGGTGGCCTGATATACCTATACATTTTTAATCCTAATTTATCAAACTACTGAACAGATTTACACCAAATCCCTAAAAGCACTATTTTAGGGAAAAGATCTTGCTTTTTACCAAAATTGGTGTAGTTCCGTTCTGTCGTTTTGACTGTAACACTGTTCAATTTTCTTTTGAGAAATTGCATGGGGAAAACACATTTTGGAACCTTCTCTACCTACCTTTTTCTCTCTCCCTGCTTAATGGATCACCCCAAAAATTTCCAGAAAAGAGCTGAGTTGGATAAACCTTTTTCTGGAAAATTTCATTAAGATTTGTCAAACGTCGCCAAAGTTGTTAGCAAAACAAAAAAACAACTTCATATGGAAGCACAGTCCTAACATTAACTGCAAAGTGGCGACAGCTAATGTGTTACTTGTATGTATGTATAAAGTCAAAGGTTCTATATTGCCTTGCCATCTAGGAGTTTTGATGAAATCATAAACCACTAGGTTGAAAACAAATGGTTTGTAAATGTCACCAGAACACCAAGGTGACCATATTGGACGAATGCTCCAACACATGCCTCAGATTAAATGTCATATACAGGGGACACCAATAGTTGACCACTACAGAAATATTAATCATTCTGAGTTGAGTTTTCAGTCATCTCTATAGCACAGTGTAATCATAGGGTCTGTCATTTCAACAATCTTGGCCAAACTGAGGCTAAAATGATTGAGAGATTGCGCACAGTCAATAATGGTTTAAATGATTTGGCTGAAATGTGGCCCTTGATATGATTTCTGTTTTGGTTTAATGTTCCTGATACTTCTATCTTCCAGCACCTTACACAGTGAAAATACAGTTGTGATTACAATTTAAATTTCCAAATATGGTCTTTTCTTACCAATATATGTGCCACCCATGAGTATTTGGTGATGGTCTCCTGCATATTTAAACCATCCAAATGGAGACCAATCACTAGAGTGATGTCAGGTACAGGCTGATTGCATTATTACCAATAGTAAGGCTCATAGACCCGTAAGACATTTGGGAAATGATGGATTTTTAAAGTGAAAAATTGATTGTATAAATGTATTAGGATTTAATAATTTCAAAATATCTGTCACCTTGTTAAATATTTCGCATCTTATCCTGTTGAATTATTTTAGTTATCTATATACCCATAACATATATGCCTGTACAGACCAATTAATGCACATAGTGCATGTTTGCCAACAAACGTGGTATGTTTTTGAGACCTTTTCTTTTCGATGATTCCTTTGCCTAAAAAGACATACTTTACATGTTAAGATGGTGGCCACTAGATCACGATCAACCATACGATTGGTCCCAGCATGCTTTGCCCCTGATGCGTTTGCAACACTGTTTTCACTCATGGTGGTTGCGTCCATTCAAATTCAGTTCCTCTTTTAAGAGCAGGTGAGCTGCAGATGCCTACATCGACTTGGAGACTAATGTGAATAGGAGGAATGATTGGCACCCCGGTTTAATGCGGTAGGCACATGCCTTGGACTGTGGTCTCATGTTTACTATTATTATTATTGTTCAAAAGTTGCTATTGACTTTATTTGAGTAGCTTTGTATTTCCACCCTACGTGACCTGTCCATGTGATCAGGATTTATTCCTCCAGTTGGTAATATAAATATATTTGTATATATAGATATATATATGCCTTTTCTTTGATAGGCAATGTGGTGGTGTATACTTTTGCACCAACATTTATCTGTCTACCCGGCATATGTTTTTCAATCAGGTGGTACCTGGACTGCGGTCTTGTCGCTACAGTTTGGCACTGATAGTATGTATAATTTCCAGGTAGATCAGAATGTTTTACACTTGTATGGTCTTATTGACTTGAATACGTAAAACATGAATGCCATGGAAGGCATTTTAGATGAATCACTAATGCAGAGGGTTTACTTGATACACCAACCATACTAAACTGCTGGGTATGCAACAACCACATGCATGGAGTAATGGTTGTTTCCCACATGATGGTGTAAATATGCATGGGTACACCGGCTTCATGAGCATTTTTTGTCATGCATGAAATGACATAGGGCTTTCCTGGCAATGTAAAGCAGTTCCTATGAAGTTTTTGAAATCTTTTAGAGTTTGTGTTCATGTCCATTAGTCCTGAGGTGGTCTTTAATGAGTATGGCGAAAATGTGTCTACCTTAGAAAGGGAGGAGTCCAAGAAAACAAATGGACTGCTGCCCTAAGACTCATTTTACCCGATGACTACCTCCTTGTGGAAAGCAAATCGGACTGAATTTGCAACCACTTTGTGCTTGTAATGATAAGGAAGCAAAGAGATAAAAAATAGACAATGGTCTGTTCTGTAGTGTGTAGAACTAATGTATTATCGTAGAATGTTGATATCTTGTTTTTATTTGTTGTAATTTTTTTGTTGCTTTATTCTTCACACCAGAGGTCTACAAAAAATATGGAATGTTAAGAGATACACAGAATGGCTCACATCATTAAATGATAAAAGTATCTTTGATTGCGTCAAAATCCCGGTGGAAATTAATAATTTCATTGCGCCATGAGTTTAAAAAAAAGAAATTTCCCCCGTTGTATATGAACAACTTATGTTGAGCTATCCTCTCCGCAGCATTCAATATATTAGAGCATTCCAGACTTCTTGATAGTGTCAAACTCTAAGGCCTTCACAACGACACCATCCAGTGGCAGAAATCTCTCTTAACCGGTCATCTCTTGGTTATTTCTAGCCCCTGAATCCATAAACAACTTGATGAAATGAGGAGCTCTGCAATGATCTATTTTGTCTCACTTTCTATTCAATCTTTATATAGCTCCTCGTTGCCTTAATTTGACAAGGAATGGGTGTTTTCTTTCATATATACCCTGATAACCAGCAAGTGTTGTTTAAGCTTACTTCTAGTCCGGGCACTCTTCCTAATGTTGCCAACATACTTTATCTCCTCTCACACTGGCTGGCTTTCAACTTTGTAAAACTGACCACAGAGAAGATAGACGTGATAATCATTAAGAACTGCACAGAGAAATTGCATCCCACCTTGTGGACTGCAATTTGAGACCCATGCCGGCACATGCCATTAGAATTAAAATACTTGGATTTATTTTTGATTTCAGATTAACACTCAGACCTCAAATTGCTAAAGTTGCTATTTCTTGCTTTTGCCATCTCAAGGTCACGAAGAAGAGTTTCCAGTTTATTACATTTTACAGTTTATTACGTCTTCCTATCACAAACAGGCAGACTCTTAATTAATTTAGTCACTGCTAGGCAATGCCAATTTGAGTTAAATGGTCTTTCCTAAGAAGTTGATTAGAAGGCTTCAGTTAAACCAAAGAGGTTTAGTTCACACTATTGTCATATGTACTATTGAAGATCACATCACTTCCTCCGTGGTTGAACGTTATTGAACTCTTCAGTGGCTCAAAGCCTCAAACTTACAACTCTGGTCTAAGAAATTGGTTTACTGGTTGAGGGGGTGAAACACTACTTAAGCAGCAACCACAATCCTTGTGCTCTCTCCCTAAAACATGGTAAAATTAGCCTACACTTAATTGACACATTTAACTTACTTATGAGTCCGTAGTAAATGGTACTACATGTACTCAGGGCCTGTAAATTAAATTCTACTAGAGGGCCTGCAGCACTTGTGGTACCACCCACTTAAAGTAGCCCTTTAAAATATCTCAGGCCTGCCATTGCAGACTGTAGTGCAGTTTTAAACTCTCAATTCGACTTGGCAAAATAAACATTTTACCAGGCTTAAACCTTCCATTTTAATACATATACGTCATCTCTAAGGTAGGGGATTGGGTGTAGGCAGTATGGGCCATCCTGCCAGTAGGCTGGGCGTGAAGCTGTACTTCAGAGTGACTTGCCTCCAGTATACACAAAGGAACCTGACACTAGTCTTTTGTCATCCCACACCTCTTGGAGTCTTGACGGGGAAGGTGAGAACTTTCCAGAACCAGATTTGGGGGTAGTATAGGAAGTCACCTCCACTTCAGAGGCTGGCACCAGGTATAAGTATTGGGCCTCCTAAACCACTTTTCAGTGAACACAGGTCCTGTGGACATTACAGAAAGACTGCCTTGAACCCCAGAGAACTGCCCTGCTGCTTGAGGCCTATCTTGCCTCCTAGGGCACTGCACCGCTGCTACCAGAGGACTGCCCTACTGTTTGAGGACTTCCTTGCCACAAAGAGGGTTGCTCTGCTGCTTGAGGACTGCTCTACTCTCTGAGATGTAAGACTGGACATGCTCCCTTCATCTCATGCTAAACTGAGGAACTTCAAGGGCCAGTTGGCTGACCTCCTGTTCTGAGCTACAGGGACACAATAAGCTGTAGAGGCCTCCCTGTAACTACGCAACTGATCTGCAACTGGACCTGCCTAAGCCCTACTGGCTTCTGCTAAGTTGAATCCCTGATCCCCAAGAGGTGCCTCCCCAGGTCCTGAACCCTTGGGTGGCATCAGAGTGCACCACACTTCCAGAAAAGGAGAGATCCTGAAGTTTTGTGCTCTTTGTGACCTCAAATGCCCCATTAGTGCCAAGACTCTGCTGCCCATAACTACCGCCAACACAAAGGTTCAGTGAACCTGACTCCTCGCACTACAGTGACTGCCAGCAATGACCAGCAACAGGAGATCTGCACTTTGCACCACAACGACCACCAGCTCAGTGACCACCAGGGTGAAGCTCCGTGAGTGGCACTTAGTGCTTTTAGGTGGTATATTTCCTTAAAACTTTTAAATTGCAGATCTACTAATTATACTGATTGGAGTTATGTCATTTTGGTCTAATTTTATTAATCAAAATGTACTCTCGTTTTCTAAATTGGCTTGAGAGTTTTCTTGTATTGTGTTTTCACTTTATGACTGATTGTGGGCTGCATAAATACTTTACACTGTGCCTCTCAGTTAAGCTTGACTGCTTCTGTGCCAAGCTACCAGAGGGTTATACAAAGGTTAATTTAGTGACTTTTGTGGCTTACCCTGACAAGGATTGTGGTTGTTGCTTGAGTGGGACTTTCCCCCCCCTCAAACAGTAACCCAATTTTTTACAAGTGTCCTCCCGTTATGGACCGAGGAAGGTTACCATCTTGGTTCTCAGAGGCCATGCAACCTCTAAGGACCCAGCGTGGAGTACACTACTCCAGACCTTCGCACATCCTTTTTCATGTGAATCAGCCACCCATGCACTGCTTTTAGGTGATTTCTAGGAGGTCAGGGTTCTGCAGCTCAAATGCCCAACAGCCTACTCACCACTTCTCCCTATATTTGGGAGTTGTTTACCTTTGTAATGTAATTGTTAGATGCAATCTGTTAGCTAGTAAACCATGTTTTCTAATGTGAATGTTTCTGTAATGCTGAAACAAACCTTGTAGCAATACATGTGAGAAGGTGTCTTTATCAGTAAAGTTGCTATGAATAATTATGATATCGGGTTTCACAGATATATATATATATATAAAATATATAATATGTGATCAAGAACAGGCGTGGCCGAAACGCGTCATGGTGGACTGTGCAGAAATAAACTGACATTATTTGGCACAAATTCAATTGGCGTCTGTGTCCTTTCTTCCATTGGATGGGAATTCAAGCTAAGGGAAAGAAATATATATATATATATTTATTATGTTTTATTGCACAAATTGCAGTGGTATAAAACACCGTCTATCGGAAAGTTTATTCAAGCCAACTACCCTGAAATGAATAGGAAATTTCAAAATAAATACCGCGTATCGTGTAATATGGGCCTATCTTGCCACCATGGTTCTTGACATTTGCAACCAAATAATATACATAATTGGTATTAGTTGGCCACAATAAATGCATCTCTATGCAATTTCATTTTAAAAGGGCTGCAGTAAGTCTAGACAAAGTATTGTAATTTTCCTGCAATTTATTTTATTAGAAAGCTGGCAGCTTTTGTGTTCATCGTCAGACTGTTTGAAAGCACTGAAAACTGACAGGACAGTGCAGCGGCATAAAACGCAGATTGATTCGCACTTGTGAAGCCACATCGAAGCAACTGACAGGAATTAAAAACTCGCTGGAATGTAAAGAGGTGAAGAGTTCTCTTCTGCATACCGTGTGTCAGAGAGATCTTATACTCAGTGGGAAAATTACAAGCTGGCTTCTCCAGCGAAATGAGGAATACGTGCTCAGGAGTTTAAACGAGGACTCTGCTGTTTCTGGGCACCACAATGGGAAGAAGGGTTTTTAAGAATTCCCGATATTTCCCACTAACCCTCTCTGCACATTGTTCCCCTTACTCAAAGACCTTCTATTTGTGACTTATAATTGTTACTTATTTGCAAATGTGATTGAAGTGACTTCTTTTAATGTTAAACCATTCATGTTCTATTCACTTCAGCAAAAATATCACGTCCATTATTGATTTCGACAATGCAGCACTATCTTCAATATGGCACCCCCACCACCAACTTCAGATATGATCATATTTTCTGGTCTTTCATGTCTGAAGTTTACCAAAAAAAAAATCGGAGTTTTATATAGCGCCAACTTGACCCGGAGGTATCAGAGGGCTTTACACGAGCACCAATTCCGTTACATAAGTAAACATTCATTTTATTTGTTAAGCACAGTGAGATTAAGTGATTTGCCCAGAATCACAGGAATGTTGGCGTCCTTGCCGAGACTCGAAACCGGTTCCCCAGATTTTAGGTCTACCTCCCCAGGCGTTAGGCCACATCCTCGCCCCAACATTACTTCTTCTCTAATTAATTATAGGAAGTCTTCAATTCTGCTGGTTCAGGCTAGGGAATATGTTTTAATAATCCTAAAATGAAAAAAGCCAAATACAGCTTATATCAGATAATACATTGACATAATTTTCAAATGAATTTCATTTCTGCTATGTTGCATTTTTCGACGGCACTGCATAAGCAGGACATTAAAACATAACAAACCTACCTCGTTTTATATTTCAACCTTTTCATAATTGATTGCCAACACTCCACCTGTACATGTGTGCTTGGAGACGGCTGTCCCTGTTGACCTGTTGAATTACACCTCCTTATATTTCACCCAGTGATGCGTCATTTTTGTCATTGCGTTTGCCTACTCTTGTAATCCCTATTGCAACTTCCTACTAACATGGCACACTCACGAAATCCCTACTTAACACACTCATGTGGCATCATCAGTAGGATTCTTATGTGAATGGGTTGTTATTTTTCTTTGTTTCCATTAATCTAATGGTGTATAAAAGTCCCAATTACAGCATCCTCATCCTCAGCTCACATGGTTCATGACGCAATCAATCAATCAACAAGGAGTTTGTTAAGCGCAACTACTCACCCGCAAGGGTCTCAAGGCGCTGGGCGCGTGACTCCTGCTGCTCTAGGCAGTATTCAGGAATGAACAATGTGTGTAATACTCCACTAACCTAACAAGGTCTCAAGTGGCACTTTTTTCAGGTAAATAAATTCTAAATTTACTGGGCTAGATTTCAGGCCTCTCGTGCTAATTTGCCAAAAAGTACCCCGGTGCATAGAGGTACAGAATGGCTTACTACTGGCTAGGTCAGAGGTGGTTTCAATGGGTATATTTTTCACTGAACCTCTATTTTTGTATTTGAAGAGGAATTTGCTATATAGTTGGGAAGTGAATCTTCCACACACTACAGCTGTAGAATGTGTCTGCTGACCCAGATTCGAGACACCCTTCAGCTCGTTATTGATGGTCTCTGTAAGGAGTAGTGTATATATTTTATTCTTACAATGTGGCAGTAAAAAGGACATTTCATACATAGCTCAACCCATTATATCAAAAAGAGAAAAAAGCAAAAATGCAGTGAACTTCTCAAATTCATTCCCCAAATATATTTTACAATCTATATCGAATAAAGTGCTTCTCAGCAATATTCTTACCCCTAGATTTCCATTTTCCAACAGTAAAATGAATTCATTACACACTCAACTGTACAATACGTCTAGCAGCAATTATTTATAAAGTGCAAAAATAATGATCGACCTATAATAAAGTGCTTCTCAAACCTATTCTAGGACATAAAAACTGTAGCTTGGAAAAGGTGATCAGAGTTATATAATCACCTAATTCATATTCAGCTAATATCTAGCCCATTTCATTGTATATTTGTATTGCTAGCTATTGCTTCTTAGTCGTTCAATTCCAATTCTGACATATTTTATTTAGTTTAACTAGGGAACCCTCCCTTTCAGCATAAAGAGCTTCTTGAGTCTACACTCTTTGCATTTTCAAGAGCTATTGAGAAACTATCGTTATGGTCTCTTATTTCCAATTGGCCAAAATTAATGATCTTGCTACTAACGTGGCAATAAAAATAAATTGACATTGTCCAATAGTTAGTTTTTCCACTATTTCTGTTATGCCAAAGAGAGCAGCAGATGCTTCTGAACAAATACTGATTTCCAGCTCTAAACTGATTTCTAGAAAAATGTTTTGCCAGAATTTCATTAAATGAGTACATGTAAAAGCTATATGAAGCCAGTTTCCATTGGCTTGCATCAACAGCTATTAAAATCAACCACGGGATACATTTTATGGCGATTGGCAGGAGTATAATAAAACATCCATTTACTAAACAATGTAATTCTCCTTAAATTAGCTGCTCTTACCACCTTACAGCTCCATTTATAATATCCCTGCCATGTTAGGATGCATATACAGCAGCCTGTAGAAGTTTGAATTGTCTCCAAATGGTCTGATATCTCCATCTTATTCCCTGCAGGTTTGAGTAGTCTATACCAATTGCCTACCCTTTACTTCTGGAGACAAAATATGCCTTCCCAAGATGCATTGCACTAGCTTCATCTCTCTCATTTATTCATGAGCAAAACTGTTTAGGTTGGACATAGCTAAAAAAACAGATGCAGATTAATGTTGGGATTCCAATCTACTATTTCTGCCATTATAAAAAGATTCCGCTACTGAAAAAATCCTGTATTCTATGAAACCCCAAACATCATAATGCTAGACGCAGAAAAGACATTCGATCGAGTCCATTGTAACGTCCTTTTTACAGTTTTAGTTAAATTTGCCTTGTCATCTAAATTAAGTCAGGAAGTGAAAATTCTGTATTACAATGCTAGCGCGTCTATAATTATTAACGGAACCGCAGCAGGATAAATCTTAATTAGTCCAGGGACGCGCCAGGGCTAGCCCCTAGCCCCTATTTTGTTTTCTTTATTTATCAAGCCTCTGGCTTGTGCTATTCAGCAAGAAGGCACTATTCAAGCCCCAGTTTTAACGTCAGCAAAAACTTAAACTTTTTGCTGATGACATGGCTCTGTATTTAGCAGCAGGCAAGGACAATATCTCTCGTGCCTTCTCCAAAACAAGTGAATATATGGGAATGGGGGGTACAAAATCAACCATTCGACATCAAAAGCTCTGCTTTTCAACTGCACTTCAGAAATGCTACTGCTTTCTATGCAGGCTCATTACTCACCAACTTCCGCAGTAAGATATTTGGGGATCTTTGTTACTGCTAGACACGAAGACTTATTTGCAATACATTTTACTACACCGCTAATTAAAATATGTAATCTTTTAAAACAATGGCAAAACCTTTCTATATCTATTATGTGGCGAGTGGCACTTATTAAAGTGAGTATTCTTCCACTATTTTTATTTTCAAATATTATGATTAAGGTTCCTCCCTCCTTTTTTGAAGCTATCAATATGGAAAATAGACATTTTATATGGCAAGGGAAAAAGCTGAGACTTAAAATCCTGGATGTTGATGAAGGAGACCTCGCCCTTCCTAATTTCAAAGTATATTATCAGGCGTCTCTGCTTAATTGCTTGATTTATAATCCTTCTGGGCAGTAGCGGTCCGTGGAGGGAAATGCGATGCAGCGCGCGCAATGAAATTCGTTTTATTTATTTAAATGTGTACTTACCTCCGTTCATCCATATTCCGGTGTTTACATTTCCCCACCCTGCCCCTCCCCCACCCTGCCTCACCGCCCCACGGAACTCCCTCCACGGACCGCTACTGCTTCTGGGGGTTCACAGCAGCCAATTTCTATTTAAATGTTATGTTGAAAGAATCCGATGTAGTCCTCTTTCCATTTTTAGTAATTCCTAGGTTACCTAAGAAATCAAGATATACGACTCCTCTGGTTATAATGGACCGCTTTAAAAAAATCTGGGAAACATATGAAATCCCCTGGCTCCCTTTACAGTTAAAACCTTGGATTGGATTCCACTGGGAGTAGGATGGCCTCAGCAAATGAATAGTAGAGTATGTAACATATAAACTGATCAATAGCCTCTTCCCTATTCCACAATCGTTGGGCCTTTACAAGTTTATGGTCTTAGCTTGAAAGAATCCTGTAAAAACATTCACAATGTCATGACATTGTCAGTCCCTAAAAAGCTGAGCTCAGCAAATAATGACTTGGTTGTTCTGTAATGTGCCAGAGGAGTGGGCCACGGCTTGATAGTTTACTTGTCTTTAGTTGTCACTGGGTTTGCACTTTTTCAATCTTCCCCTTTTGGAAACAAGCGCAAACCAAACATATGTGTTTTCTTTTTGCATAAATCTTAGTGTCTTCCATATGGGGTTTGAATGCATAACGATCTAGATATCTTATGGATTAATAGAGCGGGGAAAGCGTAACAAAACAAAGTATAGGAACTGTGAGCTTGAATGAATAATGAGAGAGAGGAGTGATGGCAGGGTAGGGAAGTGGCAATAAAGAGCAAATTATCCAGTAGTACTACATTGTTGACCTTTTACCTTAAGTACTTACAAAATAGTTGGACCGCTTAAACTTATAACTGATCGTTAAATGCACTATTTCTAAACACAGATTGTTGACCTTTAAATGCATCCACAAAATGTGTGACACTTTTTAAATTTTAATTACTGGCCACATCGCTTTCCACATCGTTAGTGCATTGAATGCAGGGGTCTATCTTACTAAATTTGGTCATTCACATGCAGATTAAACGAAGGTTTGAGTAGTATATGCACTAACCCACATAAGTATCTCACTGCTCCTTCTGCAGAAATCTGTGCAGAATGTGCATTGGCCCACTGAGTTTTCTGGCAGAGATTACAATCCGTGACCTGCAGCATGGACATGGATCTCGGCATTTAGGGCCCGATTACGATGTCGTCCAGGAAACAGTCCAACCGAATCGGTCTGGGAATGCTTTCCATACGACTCTGGTTTGGGGAGTCCAACCAACCGATTACGGTGTGTCCGAACACCGTTCAGTTGGACTCCCATTGACTTCAATGGTAGCCTGTGTTCTGAATGAGAACACAGGCTCCCATTGAGAAAAGGGGTGGTTGGGGAAAACCTTGCACCCTGTGGCAGGCACCCCAAGGTGCCTGTCACACTGTGCATGGACGGAAAGGGGGGACCCATGGGTGCCCAATGGGCGTGATTCGTAGGGTCCCGGCTGAAGGGGGGCCTGCTACAACTGACTTAGAAAGGCTGTCCGAATCCAACATCCAACATTCTAATCGGTCATCCGTAAATGCGGCCCGTAGACTTGTACGAGTCGGCTCCGAGCGACACTTTTACGGCGAAGGCCGTTTGGAACCGAGTCCGACAGTTCAAACGCTTTCGGTACACCATGATCGGTCGCCTGGAAATGTGTCCGAGTAGATCGGAAACAAGGGGACCGAATCGAATATTTAGTGCTTAGAATTAGTTTCACATGATTTACTGTAACTGCAAGGTTTTGTTGTGTGATAGGTTTAAAAAGGAGAAGCTCAAGTCTAGTTCTCAGAAGAAAAGCATTGTAATGTAATGCGGCAGCTTGTAATCATCTTTTTTGCAAGTATCAAGGATGATGAAATATCAGTCATGAAATGTCGTCATTGATGCAGAAGTTTATACTGGTAACTAATAAATATTTCAGCTTATTAGTTATCTTTCATAGGTACCCTTTGCAATGTCATACATGCCCTTGAAACTATTTGGTTCTGTTTTTTTTGGTTTACAATTTTTATTTTTTACAAGAAGCAATCAACCATTTCTTTATTCGACTGCCCTCAGCCATAAAACAATCATTAAAAAAAATTACAAAAATAATAAGAATATTAATGCAGATCGAAATGTGCAGATCATTCTTAAAATTCACACGCAATTTGCCGTAAAAACTAACATTATAAAGCCCTATTAGATGCTAATTACTGTAATAAAGTGCATTGAATTTCTGTAGACTTTTCTTCATTTTAAGCGCATGCTGGATAAAGTTTATTACAGCCCTACATATAATATCAGAGGCAATGTGTGTGCTATGAAATAAGTGCCTGTTTAAATTGTTTCATGTTTAGAGAATGCAAAATTGCTAACAAATAACGTTTTCTGAGCATCACATAAAATGTTAACAAACATATAAAGTGCAACGTGATTTGGGTTGACTGCATGTCACCGGGGCAACATGGATACTCGGGGACAAAAAACTAGAAAAGGGAAATTACACATAAAATGCGCCATATTCAATCTAAAACATGTCAAATAAAATCTGTGGTGAGGTTACTCACAGGATAATTAGTGTGAATAAAGAATGGCTTCCTAAGTTGAAAGAATATTTAGATGTCACACGACGACATATTGTGGCTCCTGGGTGCCAAGACACGGATGCTGTATAATATTAAATACCTTCTGCATTTCCTGCTCAATTGTTCTGCCCGTATAATACAAAGAAAAGGATAGCTTTGAAAGAGGCTGCTCTCGCCGACAGGCTGTGCGTGCTTATGTTTGCTTTCCTTTGTCAGCAGGTTTGTTATTAATGTGACTCTTTCCAAGAGAGCGAACAGCTTTCATCTCAGCATGGTTTACGGATTACTGCTGAAGCAAAATTTGGTTATGCAAATACACCTCACCCCGTCGAATTATATGTGTACAGCTGTTAACATAAAATTATGGTTCCACAACTACCTGAAACAAATGCATAGAATGCTGCATTGTACATATAGGATATGCTAAAAAAAAAAAAGAAAGATAGAAGTACCAAATTGTGCGTAGGCTGGCGCAAGTTTCCAATGTGACGCTAAATGAAACCATTTATATTGCGTGATCTAATCTCTCAAATATGGGTTCATCACTCCAAAAAACTGACTACAAGAAATAAGTTTGGTCTTCAACATATATGTTTACCGATGATTTTCAAAGAACGTATATAGTAAAGGTTTGCTCACAATACTAAATTCCCTGATAGGTGGTATGTTGAGTAACTTCATTGTGCTTCAATGCACCCATGGCCTCGGTGGCTATATTATACTAAGTGTCCTAGCGGGCATGCGGGCTGACTGTTTGCACCCCTGTGTCACTTTGATATTACACAAGGGGCTGCAGACAACTGCAAGGATCCTTCTGCTATTTGATGGCATCCGCGCTAAAATGTGTTCTGGTGTATTCTCAAGTGGGCATATCCTTATTTGCATAGGGGAGGTTCCTCTTGCAAAATAAGAAGCCAATTGCGTTTCTACCCGCACCATATTACAAATGCGGGTTCATATCACTGGCGGCCGGCACAGGTAAGAGCGGTAGGGTGGGAGCGGGGAAGTTGACAGACGACGGGATAAGTAAAAGTAAATTAAAAAAATATATAAAACCACTTACCTTGCGCTCACCGCATCTCTGATTCGGCTTCCTTCCCCCACACCTGGCCCAGCCCCCCCTTACCTCTGCTGGCCACTTCTGGTGCAGATACAAAAGGGCAGACAGCAGGTTCACTGACGGTGCACCACAAAGAGGTGGCCCACAGTCAGGGCACGCTTTGGGAGGAGGTCACAGGAGTTCCAGGAACCTCAGTATTTCCCTTGCCAGTGGGCACAGCATCTCAATGTATCCACCAGCAGTGGGTTCCCTGCCTCTCTTAATTACAAAACTGATCAGTTGTAAGAAAAAGGCCAGAGTCGCAGTTGAAAAGTTGTTTTGCCTTTCACTGATGCACTCTCCTCAGTGCAGGGGTGAACTGCCAATCAATGTCCCTGTGTGGAAAAGCGCACTGTCTTCCATTATAGAGTGCTCCGTCCCTTTCTATGCCGAGCGCGCATTGTCCTCCTCTGAGGGTGCACCATGCAGGAGGCATAAAAAGTGCACTTTATCGCCAATGCAGCCCCTGGTGTTCTCTGCAGGAACTCATTCAGTTGAAGGTTTCATACACCTATGACTACATTGGATAACCTCAAAATTACAGGCTGTTATTTAAGCAGTTCTGCTGTTTCTCTATTGAATATCAACCAAAGAACCCACAGCACCTACATGTTGTTCATGGTAACATGGTGAGGGATTGGCACTGTACCTTTAGATGAGGCTGTTGTTTATACATGTGACTATGGATATATATGAGAACACGTTAGCTTTCTGTCCATTATTCACTTGCAAATCTGCTAACAGTGCAGCTGTGTAAGTTGAGATTTGGTGTGTTTTTGTGGTTCTTTTGCCCCCCCCCCCCACACCCACCCACTATAATTTATGCAAAATCAATGTGAGTCTCGTGCTTCTTAGAAAGAAAATAACAGTGTAATATTACCTTACTCAAGCTTGCAGCCTTTAATATTTCTTCTGTGAGCTACAGGTGGACACCTTAAATAGTTTTACGCAGTACTATGAAATAGCATTTCATAAAAATAATTCAATCCTTCACAACCCTGACCCCAAGATCTACACATGGTCTCCTGTAGGACTGAACCATCAGCCTATGCCTCCTGCTGTCTTAGCATTGGTCTTCCTGCATATGAAATTGGATCAGGTGATCAAAAGGTGAATATATAAAGGACCCTTTTATCATCAGATTAAAAGATGCTTTCCATGTGTACTAGGTGACTGGCTGTCTGTCCATCATCTTCATTCCTCACTACCCTTTACATTGTGCCATGTGCTTCTGTTGCCATGCCACATGCCCCTACCTTTCATGGCCTTAGCGAAGACATTTTAGATTGATCTGATTGGTGGGATTGGGTCATGTGACATATTTGACTGTAAGGCTAGCATTAAGAAGTATTGAATCCGACTTTCCAGAACCTCCCGGCCACAGCATTCTCCCTAAACATGATAGGAAAAAGGGAACCCCTGGTAATGTTCTGCATCAATGTTCTAAGCGGACACCATAAAAGGGCACTATTGAACTCTAAGTAATTGTTCTCTATATAGGCTCACAATGTGTTGGGAGCCTACCTGCTTTCCACCTCACCTCTCATGCATGAGGCCTGCAAACAAGTCAGGCCGAAATGTAATTAACACACGCTTGAATGCGTAAATCTTGTTCTTCCTGATTATTGGTGGTTAGGTATTTCTGCCAATGGACTTATCAAGTGTGGATGAACCAGACCAGATTTTTCCTGCCTGTAGTAACAGGCAGAAATATTGCATGAGACTTTGGCTGCATCACCTGCCAAGTCTTATGCCACCTAACCACACTGGCCCCCACATACATTTACAAATCTGCTCATAGTAGGTGGTAAATGTATGTGGCAAAAGCACGTGGAATATGGAGCTCTGTATGGTTTTAATGCCAGAAAGTAATTCCCCTGTTGATGTGTTTTTCCTCATTACTGCACCGTATTGGAGCGATTTTACCTCACAGAAACAGGAACACTACATGCTATTTTGTTGTGCGGTAAAATCGCCCCAGTTTACCGTTCGATTCATAATTAGGGACTCTGGTGCAAACTAAGCAGCGATCTAACATTTCTCCCATATCTGCATTCATATAGACTGAGAGTTCTAAGGAGAAGCAAAGGGTTCCCAGTTTGCTCGAGGTTCCTTCTACTCCCACATTGGTGCGAGGCTTCTGGAAGTAAAATGGACACTGAATGTGCTTAATTAAGAAACCTTTCTGCACTTCAAAATGTTTCAGACTCCCCAATCCATAATACGTGGCAGAATCTTTCAATACCAAAACCTATTCCACTACCTGACATGCTGGATATTTGAGAGTCTATAGATTCTGTAGGTTGATCGGAAAATTGAAACAAAGTTGGTCTAATGAAAATTTCGCTGCTTGTGGAAATGACATACTCCCTTAGACATGCTCCAGAGCCTTTCAGTACAGAATTAATTTTCTAATTTATATCTGCTACAATAAGAGTATGTCATTAATTTATTAGGGGGGCGAATTGAGGTACGAGCGGTGCAAGGAATCCCATCCTTTTAGGAGATTTTGATGTTCATTGGTTAATGATATTAAAAGCGTTTTTTGATGGGGATGGTCTGTAGACACATTGGCACCCCTCGCCCTCAAGAACAGTGGAACACAATAACGAATTATTATTTTTCTCAACACATGATGCCGTCTGACTATACCATAATTGGTTGGTTAGATCATTTTTATTCCCTTGACTTTAAATTAGATATTGATTCTTACAATTTTCCACTCCAGTGTACCTAAAATGATGTGGAAATATCCATTGAAATTATAACTCCATAATTTTGAGCACTGCGATTAAAACTTGCGCAGTGACTATTCTCTGCCTGCTGATGTATTTCTAAAATATATTATTTACTGCTTTTGGTACTTTCCTTTTTGTCCCAAAGTTTAATATGTTTATTTCCACTGCCCACATGCATTTCTTCGTTCATGAAAACATTCACGGTGGGGGGCTTTTTTTTATTTCAGCAATAAATACTTTGCCCATGATCTGTGGCATTTCAGGGCTCTTTATCAAACATTATTAATCTCAGGTGCCTGGAAAGTGATAGGTTAGAAGTAAAATAAAGAAAAATTACCACATTCTTGCTAGCATCTTTGGACCAAAAACGGGCATCACTTTTGAGGTTTCATATATAATAATGATGCTTTTTCATGAAATTATATCCTACCTACAACCTTTGAGCCAACAATGACAATCGCAGGCAATTACATCACCCCTCATGAGATTCAGCTCAGCGGAAAAAACGATGTGGTCTCTCACCCTGAAGATGGCGTATCACACGTCCTGATTTATAAAGTGAAATCATAGTTTTTGTTACATTTTTGAAATTACATTTTGGGGCTGGGGGAGTTAATAAATTCCATTATGGTCCCGGTTTTTAGGAGCCTGGTGGCCTCCAATAACAAACCATCAAATTTTGGGCAAGGGTAGCATACACCAAATTCTGAAGATGTTTTAAATATTGGCCTGATAGTCACCTGTTAGAACTGGGGGTCTCTAGTTGGCAGAGGTAGGTACCTTTGACCAAATAGGGACCCTTGCATCTATTCAGGGTAAGGGAGTACACTCCTAAAATAACCCCTGCTCACCCCCTTGTTAGCTTGGCACGAGCAGGCAGGCTTATCTCAGAGACAGTGTGTAAAGCATTTGTGAACACATACAGTAATATAGTCACAACACCTCAAAGGGACACCACACAGGTTGTAGTATAAAAATAATTATATTTTATATAGACATCACAAGACCACAAACGACAAAAATCCACAATACTGTACTAAAAAATGGTAGAAATAGCTTAGTTCTCTTTAGATGGTAAATGCGACACTTATGTTGAATGTACCTTTGGATGAATAACGCTATGCAAACAAAAGAGTTGCAGGGAAGGTGATGCGTTGGTTCCTTACATGCAAGAACGGAGATGCGTTGGTTGCTTACTCTGGGGGAGGTGATGCGTCGGTTCCGTACTGCTGCGTAGGGGACGGTGATGTGTCGGTTCTTTACCAGAGGGGAGGTGATGCATCGGTTCTTCTCCGCGTGGGCAGGTGATGCGTCAGTTTCTTATTGTGCTTCTGTGGCGATGCGACTAGCAACGCCGTGATGCAATGAAGATCCGGTGCAATGAAACAAAATGGCGTTTTCTTCGTGATGTGACAACAATGTGCGGCAACTCAATGAATCATCTGAGCCGCGACAGGCCCTGCGGCATGCATCGCCGGTGGTGCGACGGCGTCTGCTGCACCGGCGACACTTTTCTCCGGTGATGCGAGGTGCTTCGGTGATGCAATGCGACAGTGGCGACACCCTTCTTCAGTGATGCGACAACAGTGGTTGCAGTGGCGACACGCTTCTCCGGTGATGGACGGTGTCTGCTGCAATGGCGACACTCTTCTCCGGCGATGCGTGGTGCTTCTGCAATGCGATGCGACAACGGCGACACCCTTCTTCAGTGATGCGACGACAGAGGCTGCAGCGGCGACACGCTTCTTCTTCGTGAGTCGCGCTTCTAGCTCCCAGCAACACGCAGTCTCTCAGAAGGCCCAGTACAACAGCAGGCACTTCAAATTCCCAGCAAGGGAATTCAGGGGAGCTGGTTGGTGAAGTCTGTGGTACTTGAGACTTCAGCAGGAGGCAAGCTCTATCTTCAAGCCCTTGGAGATCCTTCACAGGTTGATAAGAGTAGCACAGTGTTCCTTTCTCCTTTCTTTGGCAGTCAGGCAACCACTGCAGACCAATCCTCAAAACAGCACTCAGTTAGGGATAGTCTCCTCCTTCAGTTTCTCTCTGGTTCCTCTCCTCAGCAAAGGTTCTTCTTGTTTCCCAAAAGTGATCTAAAGTTCTGGGGTCTGAGTCCACCTTTTTATACACCAAAATCCTTTGTCTCTGAATGCAGAGAGTGTTTGTACCTAGTCAAAACCAGTTCTGGTCAGTCCTGGAGCACTTTGTTTACAGGATTCCTTTGTTCCTTTGACCGTGTAGGCCAGGGACATCAGACACACCACAGGAGGTGGAGCCAGCATTGTGGAAGGCAGGCACAGCCCTATTCAGGTCCCAGGTGCAACTCCCCACCATTCTCCATGTAGATCTCTCTATTCAGCCTTGTGCTGACTCACCCTGCCTCCTGGAATCCTCCAGCCCCTGTCACTCAAAATCCGGACAAGGAATACACAACCTAGCAGAGGCAGGCTTGGATAGTTAGGCAAGAAAATTCCTACTTTCTAAAAGTGGTATTTTCAAACACAGAATGCTAAAACCAACTTCGCTAAAATAGTTATTTTATCATTCTGAGTTCAGGCATACTAAACTCGAATTTCTACCATGTTCACTGGGTCAGTTAGGATTTTAAGGTGTTATAATCAAACTGCCCATTCTGGCCTATGGGGACTGGTAGCCTTGCAATAGTGAAAAACGAAAATGGCTGTAATTCACTATTAGGACATGCCACACACACCAGGGCATGTCCTACCTTATACTTACAATGCACCCTGCCCTTGGGTCTACCTTAGGGGTGGTTAACATGTAGAAAAGGGAAGGTTTAGGGACTGGCAAGTGGGTGCACTTCCCAGTCAACATGGCAGTACTAGACTGTACACAGGCTCTGCAATGGCAGGCCTCAGACACACTTTACAAGCTGCTCCGGTGGGTGGCACAATCAGTGCTGCAAGACCACCAGCAGCATTGGATTTACAAGCCCTGGGCACACGCAGTGCACTGTACTAGGGTCTGACAAGTAAACCAAATTAGCCAATCATGGAGTCACTAATTAATATATCAGTTTATCATGGGGAGAGCATATGCACTTTAGCACTGATCAGCAGTGGTAAAGTGCCCAGAGTCATAAAACAAACAACAGGTCAGAAAAAATGCAGGAGGAAGGCAAAAAGTTCAGAGATGACCCTGCAAAAAGGGCCAAGTCCAACATCACCTTTGGGAGTTAAATTGATTTAAAGTATACAAATAGTGTGCATTGTGATTATTTTTGTGGCTTCAAAAATCTGAGTTTTGCCCAAGGAAAAAATCACCTGGATAACAAAGATAAAGAAGTGTAAAATGCATAACTTGCATTATATAGAATGCCAGGGAACTTGACTTCGGGGGTGAATACGGAGCGGAAAAACTAAAACAGTATGTTTGCACAAGTAACCTGTGAACAGCCAGTGAGTGTCAAAAGATGGACAATTCAAATAAAAGAAACACCCACGAAGAAAGCAAAGCCTAGAAATAGCTTGATGGTTATCAAAAGCGAGCAAAGGAGTTACTTCACATTTCTCTGCAGCTGTATTAGCCCTGCACTAAGCAGGTGCAAAATAGAACTCCAAGTAGTCAAAGGGTTCTGTTATGTCTGTTTCAAGAGGAATTGTTATTTGAAATTATTTTTATACTGAAAAAAATAAACACTCACAGAGCTTTTTTATGTGCAGAACCATTTGGTGGGATTTGGGATAGTATTTGCAAATGCATCTTGCTCATTGTCACGTTTCCTATGCATAAGTTTATGTGCAAGTTGCGCCTGTGAAGATTCCGAAATATCCTTGCCATCTACTGTCATGGGCAGAAGCATAATGTGAATGCCACTGAATCAGACCAATGGCAGAAAAGCGCTAGTCTAAATCCCTTTATGTAATGTATATTTTTGGATGTTTTTATTAAGGAATTCATATATTTTAAGGAGCCTGGCTAAGAACGAAGCCACTCAGCCCTCCCTAACATCTCCCAGCCAGGTTTATAGCACTGCAGATGTTTTACCACTGTGGTTTTGCAAAGAGACTAGTCATCACTAGAACCCTTGATTAATCTGTGAGATTCCATGCGACAAAATGCATGTTTAATATGAGATATTAACATTACACACTTAAGTCAGTTGACCTTAACTTATGATTATAATAATAAATATGTTAAGGTACATCTTTTGTTATGACTTTTCACAATAAACAGATCAGACCTTTAGAGTCTGATGTACCCTTTTACAATCAACCAATCAGGCCTTCATGCTTTATTATTGACTTGTCACCATAACCAATTGATGCCTACTGTATTGCTCATATGCTTTCATACAACGCAATTGTGAGAAAGTGGATTATTAGTTTGGGTAGATGATATTTCATCACAACTAATAATGTCACTATTCTTGATGGGTCCAGTAAAGGTTTCAGTAATTTAAATTGAAGCTCAACCCTCGTAGCTATGACACAGAGAAGACATGATTAATTTAAGAAAATGTGTAACATGTGACAGTTAAATAGTCAAAAACACAAAACAATAATCTCACCACAATTAGTTAATATAGAACATATTTTAATGAACAACATTGCATCAAAACCACCAAAATCCAATAAGGGGAACCTGAGATATGATTTTCAAAGTTTTAAGCCAAAAAGCGCAAAACATCAACCACGCGCATCTGATCGCCTTGTTCTGGTACTGGGTCCCGGTCGAAACATTATCAATATTCAATAACGTAGAGTCCTCTGCATGGCAAGCCTGCAGACTGGATATGAAAATAGGCTTATTGATGACTAGTTGATGGAGGATGAGGTCTCAGTGAAACCACTGATGAAGGCGGGAAAACTTCAGAGTGGGAAGAACCCAGAGTTCGTGCCCATTGAGAAGCTGCTCGGATGCTGCTTATTGTCAAGTCTAGTGATGCTTTCTACATTTGCTTTTGGACTTAGACTCTTTTTTGGAATTCAGATTTACTTAGTTGGGCAAGAATGTAGGCTGTTACTGTCACGTGGTCGTTAGGTGCATTGTCGACATCTTTAAGTTAGCATGAGCCCTGAAGCCATGATGCTGATTTTGCGCACGTTACTCCATGCCTTTATTTTTGCACGACTCTGTTCATGCCTTTCACGTGAGAACTCTCTGCTGTGCTCGTTCTCTGCTTGTCCCTGGAGTTCAGTCTGAACATTGTGAGCAAGGTCGATAAACTCTGCCTCTTGTTATTCTTTTCTGGTCAGGCCCTAGCACCTAGACAAAACATGCCAATGCAGCTGTTTATGCTGGAGGCTCGTACTTTGATATTATGGGGATGCATGCTTAGGAAACACACTTGGAGAGGGACCTTTCCAGGGAGAAGAGCATCGCACGCCTGTGATGTACGATCTATGGCCTGAGCTATGGGGTCTGCTGACAAAGTCCAGAGGTCTTCTATTATGTAATAATACTTCTGCTTCCCAAGGGGAGGGTGCATAGGTACTGTAGTCCTTTCTCCATAGTCTTAGTATAATGACGTCTCCCTTTATGATATATGGCCTTACTGCAACTCTAAAGATATTGATATTATGCATTTTGCAGCTTGTTGTGGCACACATACTGCATTTTAGAGCACGTTAGTTCAAATACATATTTTAAACTAAAGGTGTGTCTTGTTACCGCGATTCCTGAGAGATCCGGGAGTGATGTGTTCTGGGGTGTCTGATCATTGGTTTCTCCATTTGTGAGTAGGAGAGAGAGTGAGACACTATAGGTAGTCGCTCCTCGGCTTGTGGGCACTAAGGTGGTAGGAAGGCTTAACCCCTATACACCAAGGTCACATAATCCTGTGCACAGTTCTGTGTATGTGCAGAAACCCTGCAACATCGCCAGGGAGGATTTAGTGTCGTTGGATGCTGCTCGGCATCAATCCCAGTGACAGCAGTTTGCTGCTGCGAATGACAAAGTATGTGGGAGCTGTGGCAAAACAAGGCACACCGGCGATTTACACTCAGTGGATCAGCTAACAAGTTGGCGGTGCTCCCTCAACAGTTCTCCAAGCAAGAAGTTAGCATAAAGTTTTGTATTCCCACTTTTTTAGGTTTGAAAAGGAGGTGTACACTCAGACATCAGTGGTGTTCTGAAGAAGATGCTCAGGTCTTCCACTGTTCTGTCTGGCACTAGCCTGTGAATTGGAGTGACTCCATGCCCCTCCTTAACCAATGTCAAAAAAAGTTCCCAGGATTACCCTACCCATGTTTGTAGCAGTGCTTTTTTTTTTTTAATATCTTTTTATTGAGAGTTCATAAAGACAAAATCAATCGATACAGAACACATTTATAATAGAATTAATACGGTACGGAGCACGTTGGTACAAAAACATTTTCAAATTCCATCAATTCGGAACTCGATTATAAAGTGCAAAGTGAAAAAATAGAAAAAATAATTGAGTTTCAATGATTCAGATCTTAATTGTAAAGTGCAAAGTGCATAAGAGAAAACAATCTAGCAGACTGTTAGTTAATATGATATAGTTAAAAATTGAATGCTGTGAGAAGATACGAAAAAAAAAGACTAGGTTTCAAACACACTCCAGAACTTCTCATATTTCTTAAGTGCCCCTGATCTCAGTGCATATTTCCTTTCCCTGCCCTGGATTCGTAGTAATTTTGCCTTCCAAACCTGAAAGGTTGGTACTCGATTGGTTTTCCAGGACTGCATAATAAGGGATCTGGCTATTAAAGAGGCTATGAAAAGGGACTCGTCGTATGGAGTGTGGCTCTTAGAGCAGCCTAGTACAGGAACTAAGTCGTCAAACATTATACTGGCTTTAAGCTCCAGGGAGAGGTATTTTTCAATTTCCTTCCAGAATGGCTGGATTTTTAGACATTCCCAGACAATATGTTTCCAGTTCCCTTTCTCCTCACACCGGAAACATTTATCGGCAACTAGGGGGAAGATACTGTGGAGATAAGAGGGAGTTCTATAAATCAACCATTTATTATAAAATTGCATGCGTCTAAAATTGGCATCGCGAAAAATTGTTTTATTAAATCTATTTATCTTATCGCATATATACTGGTTGATTTCAATATTTTCCCTCTTCTTCCACCTCTCGATGATCTTACTGGAGGATTCATGCCCTTTGTCTTCTTTTAATAATTTAATCCAAATACTCATCTTTTTTTTTATTTTATTATTCAAAGCTGTCGAGATAATTTCTTTGTGGTATAGATTTCCTATATCCAACTCTCTAAGCCTTGGAATGAGCATACAGAAAGACCAATTCAAGGTGGAATGAGAGAGATGTACCTGTCTAGAAATTTCATCCCATGACTTCCACCTATTTCCGGTAAGGAAGTCTTCAATCTTTACAAAGCCATTTTCTTTCCAGAGATTTATTGTTTTACTATCCATACCTCCCTCTTCTCCCAAGTTAAAGTTGTTCAAATCCGTTGTATTACTTATTCTAGGAATAAAGTAAAATTTCAAAAACTGGATTTTCTGTTTGAAAATCCACTGGAGGGACTTGTAACGAACTTTCTTTGGACCTTTCGTGGTTCTAATCGGATCAGATATTTTTACTTCTGACAGCATCTTCTTCATAAAAAAATTGTCTGCCTCGTTGGTATCTGAAAAAAAAAAACTAAAACTGTGATGTGCAAAAGATGCAAAGTAATATTCTCTAATATTTGGAAGGGACAGGCCTCCTTGTGAAGAAGGAAGGTATAAAATGTTGCGTGCGAGCCTAGGAGATTTTTTAGCCCAGAGAAAAGAGGAAATCAGGGCGTCCACCTTTTAAAAAAAAGAGACCTGGATTACACAAGGTACAGCATCAAATACATTTTTTTTAAAAGAGGTAGAACCGACATTCGTATTAATGCTGCTCGCCCCATTAATGACAGGTTTTGTTTGTAGCAGTGCTTGTGTGCCCTACTGCAAACAATGTCCCAGCACCCCTCTCTACCTGAATGCAACATGGCAGAACCTTTCTACCCTTTGGCTGTGGTATGGCCAGGGAAACGAGCGACCTATCCTCTGTGGTCATCAAAACTGGTTCTAGGATCATCTTATCTCTGATTGAGATTGGTGACATGGTGGCTTGTAGGATAAAGGAGGGGGCAGGCCCAGGTGTTACCTACATCTGCCTGTGACAAGGTAGGCCTGTTTGAACGTAATTAAATTAAATTCCAGCCCGGACGATCATCCTGTCAGAGGAACAAGACACCTCCTCACACCCAAGGCCTTTGTTTCCTCTATGGTAGCCAGTTCACACCTCATCCAGGAGCTATTCAGCTTTTAGGTGACAGAAGCTCATGCAAATGGGCTTCTAAAGGCTTTAGGTAGGTGAAAGATTATTTTTTGTAAGTACCTTTTGTAAAATAATTGTTACAAATCTGACTCTACAAATGAATTAAGCTTGTAAATTTTGTTTTGAAAAGTGCAAGAATTAACTTTGTAGCTGGTTTCTGGGCAGAAATTACTTTATTAATGTACCCCAATGCTTTGGTATAGATGTTTTAGCCTTGCTACAGTGTAAATAGCTTTCAGGACTTTGCAAAGATATATTTACATGGACTACCTTTAAATACCTTTAAATACCACGTACCCTGCTTCATGGGCATTTGAGGCATTCCTAGGTGTAACTTATTAATATTTAAATAGTAGGGGTTAAGCCTGTCAAAAAAGGTTATTTTAACAGGTTGCATTTGCAGTTTAAAAACTGCAATTACAGTTGCCTGCAATCATGTCTTGTACTGTTGCTCTGGTGTTAGTTCAATGTGTGCTGCAGCCCACTAGTGACATTTACCTTTCAGGGCCTGGGTACACTTTGAACCATATACTAGAGTCTTATAGGTACGTTAAGTATGCCAATTAGGTGTATAGCTAATTTCAACATTTATCAGGGGGTTAAAGCACATGCACTGGGACATGGTTAGCAAAGTCCCAGGGCACAATCTCAAAACAACAGCAGCTTCAGCCCAAAAAATGGGGTGATCATGCTAAAAGAGCATTTTCGTACAGCAACCATCATATATTCATAAAATTGCAAACTTGGAAAATATGCAGTTGGCTAAACAGTATGAGACCTCTCCAAAAAGAGTTAACAAGATTTGTCAAAGTGAAAATCTTCAACCCCATCTTGATTGATTGATTCATTTCTTTATTTGATTATAAAAATTAAATCATAAAAGAACAAAAATGATTATACATTAAATCGTAATACAGATTTGCAAGGATTTATTAAAAACATTTACGGATAAAATGAGATATAAGTTAAGAACAGACCCCTCCATGTTGCTTCCCCCATAAAGATCTAACATGGTGCCGTGCTGTAGCCACGCTGTTGAAAGGACAGTCAATAATAAAGAGGAAAACTTCAAGACTTCAAATGTGCCTGGTGGAAAAGTGCTCATTCAGCCTTAGGAAAGGTCTAGTGATTGATAGACTTTTGCCAAAGCAAGGCACATTTTAGGAAAGCACCCATTGAATGACCTAAATCATATTCCGGTAACATGCGGAGAAAATAGAAGGCAGGCTTGTTCTGCTGGAAGCCCTAGTTTTTAGTACTGGGACTAGAAAGTTATGTCTGGGGTTTGTATAAAACTTGCAGAAAAATAAAAAATGCTCTAAAGTTTGAGGTGAAGATTCATCATAGGGATACAATAAAAAAGACTGAGTGAAATTGGCAGTAGGGAAGCATGAATAGAATCTGATTGTTCCCAAAAGGAATTTTGTCAAAAGTGCCCTTTCCCAGATGTCGTTTCTGTATGGGAGATGTGACTCAGCACCTACGACAGTAGGCTCGGGTGTAGTAAACAGTTTACGCCTGCCCAAAGCTTCTGCTGTTTTCTTGATATAATTGAGTCATGGGATCCGGAGCCCAAAGTCACGCTGCCAGACAGTCTCCATTTACCTCGTGGTTGGAAATTGCATTGGGACTGCACCATGTGGAGGCCCAGGGAAGAAGCGGGGCAAGTCCCCATCATGTTGGTCACATAGGCAAGGCCCAGTTCTTCATGCCAAAAGAGCCGGGAGCTGCCAGGGGCCAAACCCAACTGGCGTCATAAAGAATTATTCATTTCGCTCTGCAAGTTGATGTAAGCTTGGAAACCCCATATTCCATTCCTGTATGTGATTAATGGTAGGCGGGTCAGTTTGTATATTTCAAGCAGCTGCAGTATGAGTTTGCTGCCAACCTTTGCAGATACTTTAAAGAGAGCCCTGATGGCATGGTTGACTCGAATGCAAAGATTAGGAAGGCAGGGCAGAAACCATATGGGCATCGAATATTATTTCTAGGTAAAAAAGATCTTTAACCTGAGTGATACGATTGTCCTTGATAGCGATGGTTATAACCTTGCTCTGAAAGCAACATGCAATGTAATGGGTCTTGGTGATGTTAGTATATAAATCCAAGTTGTCCATAAATGATACAAAGTGTGTAACCAGGGCCCGAAGGCTGTTAAGTGTGAGGGAGAGAAGGCCTGCATCGTCTGCATAGAGTAACGTGGGCACAGACTTAGAGTTTACCTCCATCTTTGTAAAAGTAGGTGACCAGCACCAAAGCTATTGCCTGCAACAGTGATTTGAGAAAATCCCATGTAACATAGTACCGGCTTACATGCTTTAACATAGTCTTATAACAATCCACCCTGAAGGGCCCACTGTATTGAGCATAAACGTTTCAAAAAATGCAGTCACATAGAAACTGTAAAAAATACAGATATGCAGAAAGTTACAAGAGCAAAACAATGCCAACCCCTACTAAGAGGACATTATTAGTATTCTCATAAGGCAAGTTGTCTATCTCAGGGTCTGTCAGAGGTGGGAAAAAAAGCTAAAACATTTCCCTACAATGGTATTAGATTTAATGTAACAAAATGCCCATTTACAGCCTTAGTCACCATTTAATAACAATCCACCATTAAAGGGTATTAGCTGTGGTATATAATTTTTCAGAAAAAGTATGTCTGGCACACTGCTCTGTTGGAATTTTACAAATAAACCAATCAAACATATGGTATATGATATTATATTTCATGATGCGCTAATCCGGCTTATAGTCTTTATGAGAGGCTTGTCACCAATTCTGGCTTACTGTATTGAGCTTAAACTTTCCCATAAGGCAACAATCAGACTTGTATTGATCAAATATTATATTGTTATGACTTTTGCTCATATTGATCAAATTTTAAATTGCTATTAATGAAATTCATTTAAGATTGTAACCCAATGTGGGAGGGAAGGATATTTTAATATGATTCAATGTTTGATGTTTATTAATAATAAAGAAATCTGACTTTTATGAATAAGTTTTGTTAATAGACTTTTATTAGTGCATATACTAGTTATTGCTTACAGACCAAAGGGTATTTTAATTTTGAGAAAAGTATCGATCAATAGTAGACACTTGGATTGGGACAATCCCTTAGGCCTTCTCTTTTTAGGGACATTTGTGTTTTCTTGTAACAATCAGACAAAGTCATAAAATTGCAAATATATCGAAAATTACAATTGGCAATACAATTTTTAATCCATCGAAGAGGGCCTAAAAACAATGATCACAATGAATATCTTCGGCCCTCAGGGTTTGTCAGGAGTCGGAGGGACGTGAGGGAGCTTTTAACCAATAACAAAACGTTCCCAACTATGATAATCTGTGAGGTTTCATAAAACAAAATGCCAGTCTTCAGGCTTTAGCCTGGGCAGAGTTCACACTATTTTTTGTGGCGGGTGTTTGTACCGTGCTGTAAAATCAGCACGAACGGTTTCTCGCACAGTGCAAGAGGGTGCTGTTTTTTTCTGTTACGTGAGTAGAAGTTCTACGTGAGTGGCAGCTTCCTCAACGCGAATGGAAGGTTTCTCAAAGCGGGTGATGGCGACCATCCGCGACCGTATGCAATTGAAAAATCTCACAGGGAAGTGGTCTAGCGTTGGATTTCCCTCGCTCGCGCTCCCCAACTTACTGTTTTTCAGAACTCTGTGAGCGCAGAATGCGGAAAACTCCGCGAATGGAGCGGTGTTCACCGCCCAGGCTTAGCTCTTATCCAGTGCAGTAAAATTCCACCCTTAACTGACCATTGGCTTTAAGATATGCTTTTCACAATAAATATGCTAGGGCTACTGCGTTTACCATTACATTTCATAATATGCAGATCAGTCCTTTCGTTTTGATTATTGTTTTTACACCATAATTACTTCATTCCTACTATATTGAGAAAACACTATATAGCACTCTGTCAGTTGCAGCACTTAACTTCTGCCCAATCAAATGCCGTACTCAAAGTAGTCAACATGTCGGTGAATCGTAAAGCTTTTTGGTGTTGATCACATAAGGTCTGGTAATAGCTGCGAGGCAAGGCAGGCCTACCTAGTTTTAAAAGCAGAAATAACTGCCTTTAAAGGTTCTGAAATCAATGAGTACACACACAGGTAAAATGTATTCTTGTTTTGGGGATTTGTGGGTTACATGTGCAAATCTACATTTGCACGTAATTAACTTTTTTTTGCCCAAGAGCTAGGTAACTTCTCAAAAAGTCTGAAATCTGCTAGAATTGTAGGTGGAAACACATAGGAACAGATTTCTGTCCTTTTCAGCCCTTTCTGTAATTTGTGAGATTTGTGTGGCAAACGTTCTGGTATCTGGCACTAAATGAACCTCGTTTTACACACATAAGACCGACTTCGTAACTCCATCCTAACAAAAGTAACTCTGATTTCTAGAGTCGTTTCTGAAGGTGAAATTGTTGAATGGTAATAAGGTAGATGACTTAGGTGGAACATTACACGATATGCTCATATTGTAAAGAGAGATGGTTCGAGGAATGTCATCGTGGGCTGGCGTGCTGAGACTTGGATTAAGGTTTTGCTGTCTTTTCAATTCTTAGCTCGAGTGAATGCTTTCTGGAATGTCTGAGACAAAAAAGCGTGTGAACTTAAGAAAAATCAACGCAAACGATTGTTGACAGAGATGGGCTTGGTGAATGTGCGTACATGTTTTTATAGGTTGTTTTCTATACAAGTCTGTGAATCATAACGTGTGCACACTACACTTTTTTTTTTCTTTGTTGGTTACCGACTAGCTCAGTGGTGCTTCGTGGTAAGGACATTTTAAAATTTCAGCTTTTTAATTCAGCTATTGTGATGGTCTTATTTCCTCCGCTGTTTTGTCTTTTTCATCGAATGTAGCCGCTAAAGCAGACGGCCGCAGTTAAATATTTTGCATTTAATGAGCTTGGAATACCCCTGGGGCTTCCTCTTTCCTTTGAACTGTTCTGCTTTCAGAACAAGAACAGAAGTAGCTTAGAGGGATATCGGGGTTACACAGGGTGTGAAAGAGAGAATTGCAGCAACAGTACAGCCAATACTAGGTTATCAATTATTGATTCCCACTTAAAACTGAACCACATATAAGAAAGTGTATGTAGAACAAACTCTATAAAGTGTCATAAACAACTCGCTAATTGATCACAAACCTAACATAAAGTTCATTTTCTGGCTTAATCGACATAAAAACTGCATTTTGCTTACCACACATTTTGTTGTACAGTAGTGGAGAATTACAGAGATTCCCCGCTGATGAACCCTGGGTAAAAACGAATGGGTTAAGAGAACATAGATTCTTGCATGTTATTCCCCAAATACGTGTTATACCATATTTTCTATTTCTTGGTGAGGGGGAGGGGGGTGGAATCAGGGATAATTCCAGACAGCTTGTAATGAAACACTTAGTAATAAATGCGAAAATGTCATTGGCGCATTAAAACATTTCTAAAAAGATGCAAATGCAAGTCATGAAGATCTGTGGCAGAATTATTTACTCAAATATGTTATGCCATGAAACAATGCAATTCCCTGTAAATAACACAAGTGCCACCCCACAGTTCAGAAGATTGGAGCTTCATGACCACACCACTTAAACTCAATCTCCATAACAGTAATTGTTGTTGCATATGCCTTGCTTTGGGCGGAGTGTAAACATACAAGGTGCATTTTCAGGGGTACATCAGACACGATCGGGGGTGTGGTAGGCAGTATGGATGATCAATTTCACTAGGTATTCAAATATCGGCCAATATCCTCCCACTAGCATGCAGCAAAAACACTCTAAGTCCCAGGAGACATGTACATTGTGTAAGAAACAGACACATACTGGGGCTGATTCACAAATAATTTAGTAACTCTACCCTCCTACACATGTGAATTTTGATTTAACGCTTTCTAAGATTAACAAAAACTCCTAGCAATATGCATGGAAAACTGCTGCAGGTGCAGGCTTCCATGCGGATTCGTGGGAAGGCCATGTGATATTCCCAATGGGATCTCATTCCTGCCGTTCGGAGTTCTCCTTAGCAGAGAAATCACTGCTGGGAAAAAAGGATTCCCTCTACAAATGCACATTTTTTTCTTTGCAGGTAGATTATTTTTCCTTGGGAAGAAAACTATTCCCCAAACCCCAGTCAAATCTGAAGGTGATTCACTTCTCCTAACACCCTGGAAAAAGATTTATGCTAACACCGTGCTGTAGTGAAAATTTGACCCTTTCCAGCCTGGATCGTGGAATGTGAGGAGTTTGTGAAAGTGCGCAAGCATAGTTGTGAGATTTCCCAAGTTTCTAAAGCTAGCTAAACCCACAAAGCGTCAGCATACCCCTATTCCATTCCCTTCATGAATTCCTGCCTACCCTAAAAATGGTCAATGTGGTTGTAAACCTGGGTTTACGAGGAAATAGTGTCTGGTTTCCAAACCAAGTACCTCAATCATTTAATGTTGGATTCGATAATACAGTATTCAAAACTATAGAAATCATTGACTACATCCAGCGTCTTGACTTGCAGTTTTTAGGTCGAGCATTCGAGACCTCTTGTATATACTTTAGTTTATACTTATAATATGTGTATGTACTTTGTTGGATCTGAAGATCAGCCCTACAATTTGTCTACTTCTGCATAGGGACTTTTTTTCTGTTCAACTGCCTCTTTTTAACTGTCTTGATAGAAAACATCCAGTAGAGGTCAGTAAAATTCCGGAATTGCTTTCTGCTAGTTCAACTGCCTCTATTTAACTGTCTTGATAGAAAACGACGAGTAGAGGTCAGTAAAATACCAGAATTGCTTTCTGCTGAGGGACTTTCTTTTTAAAAATTTTCTGGCAACTGCCTCTATTTAACTTTCTTGATAGAAAACGACCAGCAGAGGTCAGTTAAATACCAGAATCACTTTTGCATTCTCTAGATTCCAGTCCATAGAAATTGTCTTCCACAAGCACCCGTAGACGACAATATTTTTTTCAAATCTTGTATTTTCAGTGATATGACCACTGAAGACCTTTATTTTATATTAAAAACAGAGCTTTGGACCATACCATTTCCCGTTGAAAGGCAATATTTCTCTCCATGTGTTCCCATACCTGGCTTGTCATACAGTTTGGTGCTTACTTCCCTCCATGTTAAAGAACAGTAGATGTTTCAGCAACCAGGCTAATGTGCTGCATAGCTAAATACATATAAGGTCCCAAAGGCGAGACCGATTGCATTGCAAATGCTTGTTCTGTCGTCTTTGCAAGTCTCTCAATTCTCACCTTTGTTTCCTGTTGAATATTCCCACTTTTATGTCATTTCTTTTATTGTATTTGAATAGTGTAAACTCAAGGACTCATGAGATTACCATAAGGCTGAGATATGGTTAACTGGACAAACCATGCTTATCATTTACTAGCCAAATTAATTATTTAAATATCCCCACTACTAATGGGGGAATGTTTACCAAAAGTGGTCCTGCCAACACGGAGGGATCACATTCAGCAAACATGCAATGTCAGGTGGCCACAATGTCAGGGTGACATGGTACATATTAGTTTTCAGGCGATATGCTATTTTTTTTTTGTGGAAGACAAAATGGCAATGGCTGACACTGGGAATTTTCTTTCACCATGTGATGAGCATTACTTTTCCTTTCATTTGGAATGTTTTGCCTCTGAAGCCAGACCCGGGTAGGAAAACCCAGCATTGGTTGCTGTGTCCTAGGGAGAGTGTGCCTTCTGACATTCTCTAACCCGTGGCATTGTGATAGATGGTCAGCCGGCTGGATATTTCTAAAGTTGTAGTCTGCTGAGCCTTAGCTATCTCAAAAGCAATGCCACCCCCTCTAAAAGGCATGGGAGATCCACAGGTTTGGCAGAGCGGAACAGCTGCTGGTGCATAATGGGTGTCGCTCATCTGTGACACTCTAATTCAGGCCCTTAGTATTGTTTAAAAGGCAGTCAGCTAGATCACAATTCTGATGTTCTTGGGTTAATATACCATAATCTTGAGACCATGATGAAAACATTCCGTTCCCAGCCTCATGTCAGTAACGCATGCTTTTCTTACGCCTCACATACCCTGCTGAATGTGGGTTGTCCTCTGCCCATGTGAGTGCAGAAGCCTCTTTAGTTGTTTGTTGTCCTGTGACAATTCATGGAGCATCTTGAGAATAGTCTTTTACTTCATTACATGTTTTTCTCTGGTAAATGTTTTTGTTTTTAGATCTGTGAAGCATCCATGTTGTTCTGAAATGTACAAGGAATCTACTACTTGTACTTCATCTTCCATCTGGCTCTTCCTTCTCATGCTGCACACCCCGTCGAACTGGTGATCATCCAGTAATAATTCTGACCATCACAGTGTTCCAGCCTGCAAGTCGTATTGTTTTAGGTGCTGGCACACCACCAGGTTTCTCTTTTAGGATGGTCTGCAAAGGCCGCACTTTCTGTAGCTTCAACTTTCTGTAGAATGGCAGCGGACAAGTATTGAGCAATAATGTGTTTGCACCAATAGTGCAAGACCCAGATTCAGAAGTAACATGGGAGGTGTGGAGAAAAGGGCACGGTGAAGTGCTTTCTCTGAGCACTTCATAGCAATAATTCTTCCTATAAAGAGAGACCCCAAAACCCCATTCACATAAACCATCCACCTCTCCCACATCATGCGGTGTAATACATGGGCAGAGACTGTGGTATACTGCCGACATGGTGACGGACGGCTGCAGGCATTTCCTGCTGCCGGCTTCACCGTCCTTTGTACCATCCTGTGAAACAGAGAGGAACAGTAGCATATTCATCATGTGCCAAGTACCAGGCAGAACATTTAAAAGATAACTTTTGAATGACAACAGTGTAAGCGATTTTTGCCCACAACCTTATCTAGATACTATGGCCTTGCACTCTTTTAAATAGTTTTGAATCTCCTGTAAATAGGTGAAGGAAAACGTAAGACAGACCTGGCCAAGAACTAAAACAGTAGTAACATTTTCAGATCCTTGAATTTGTGATTCGTAGAATTGATCTTTAAAGTAGGTGTTCTTATGGGAAATTGAGTGATCCATAGTACTCCATTTATCAAATAACACACTTTGTAAGGAATTTTAATTCTAATAGCAGTGTTGTGCGAACTTCACAACTTCATCTCTTTATAAAGTTGTTATAATTTTATCATTTTTCTAAAATGAGATGTGTGCAGGAGAACATTTCCCTTGCATTTTTTGTCCCTGAATTTTCCCACCAAAAATAGGTTTCACTGTTTATTTTTTCTCCAGGCACAAAATAATGATATTTTTCATTTTTTTTCATCCACATTATTTAAAACCTCACCGCTTTTGTAAGTTTCTCGAAGTTGTTGAAGATATAAAATAAAGTACTGTAGTGTGCATACGTGAAGTTCATTGTTACAAAGGATAAACAACAATACCAAGAGCAAAAAAAGAAAAAATGCAAATATATAAAAAAAAAAGAGGTAGTAAATCCTGTACACAGCAAAATCACATAAACATCTCTTGGCCTTTGGGATAATTCTAATCTTTCTTTAATTTAAGCAATATAAAAAGTTTAATATTTCCTCTTTTGTGCATTACAGTCCGTCGAACATTTTAAAGGTTCGTTTTTTTTTCTTCCAGAAAAGGTGTATGTTGCTTGCTTTTCTAAGGTTATGCTGCAACTTGACAGTGAAAAATACCGTGCAATTAAAATACTAATTTCTGCCCTTTCCTAAGCCAGGGAGACTCAAGTAGTGACAAATAATTGGTGTACGTTTTCAGTTAAAATCCGCTTGTTGAGGCATGCAGATCAGAATACAGCTGCGGGCCTCATGGGACCTTTTTCTGTTCCGCATACCATGTTTTTTAGCTCTTCAGGTTTTTTCTTGTTACACGTTTGGTTGCCTGACTCCACGTAGTGTCTGTCACAGGTGCAAGAGTCGTAGGTTACTGACCCTTGTGCAGAGGCGATTTTGCTGACAAACTTAAACAAGCAAGAAGGCACGATCCAACTTGGTTAATTAGTTTGTACACTTGCCACTAAGGTGACCTATGAAATCTGTATATTTTTGTTGCCATTGTTGATATTCGATCTTTTAAAACGATCGTGCGGTCTGTATATTTTGTTACTGCATATGCTACACGATTCACGAGATTTGTAACCACAATGTAAATGCAGGCTTTAAGCACGCAGCTATGGGCTCGACCCTTCATATGGTCTCAAAGACTGCTTTCCGGACTCACTGCAATTTGAAAATTGAGTGGTGTTAAAAGGGCTCCTCCTTTAAAATCGTAATGCCAGGTATCAATAGTTTGCAGCCGTGGTTGCAAAATATTGATTTTACACAGACATCCAAATTGTAATGATTCACAAGTGGAAGTTGTACCCAAAGGCAGCTCCCACTTTGATAATGTGGACCGCCAACAATAGGGGCAACAGGCAATGGTCTAGGGGACTGCTGCTTGCTCCCCCAGTGCCATTTGCAGTGTAACACAAATGGAGGGATGTAGCTAATCTCCATCGCAGGCCTTCGTCGCTGCATTCTCAGCCTATACCACGGGATTTGAAAAGCGAATCCTACTGGTAATTTCGCCCTGCAGTGGTGCACATCTACTGCAGTGCAAAATGAAGGTCGTCACAGAGCAACTGGTGTGCAGAAACAGACTGCTTTGTGATCTGCTATTTAGCACATCAGGCACTATGACTTATATGTGTGACAACCTCTTAGAACCCTTGGACATGTCTGCACTGTTAAAAACGACAACAAATATATAATTGGAAAATATAACAGTTATCACAAGCCACACAGAAATATCTTGTATCGTGTCTTGTGATGTGCAAAAGAGCCCACTTGAGTGGCGAAGGCTAATCCAGAATATGTGATTGCCCCAATATTTGAGCAAATAGCAGATTGAGCCCAATTCATGAAGCTGGACAATAGCAGGCCTGAGAAGCAATTTGGTACAGCTTACTTTTTACAGCAGAAGAACATCTCAGGAACATCAACAGGTTAGAGTTCAAGAGTAAAGGAACACTGCACCTCTAGTCAGCCAGCTCAAGTCGATGGTATAATCTCAGCTCCTATACTGGTATACTCTTGGGGTTATGCTCCATGTTTGTCAACTGCATTGTGGAGACAACAGCCAAGCTGAAAGCTGTATATATGTCCATCTCAGCATTAGAGACCAAAAAAAAGTTCCAATTTTCCCTGTTACTATAGACCAATTTCTGCAGGCTGTGGAAGGGCATGCTTCATTTTTTTGGAGATAGAAAACCAGAGTGTATGAGCGCCCTGAAGAACCATGAAAAGCTGCCTCTCAACTTACAAAATGACTATTGTTGTTCCTGTTTCTAGAACTAGCCGTAATAAACAGTGGCGCTCAACCTACCTATTAGTTGGCCACTAATCCTTGTTTGTACTGTCAAGAAATTGCTACCATATTTATTTTTTCAGTTTATTGAAAGCTTATTTGACCTGACCAGTTGTACCTCGAAATGCATTCATCCATATTCCATAGAAGTGTTTAAGGTTTTTGGTAATTGAACCCCTGGTGATGAACTTTCATCTAGTGATGACATACATGTTATGTCTTCGAAATTGCTGGACTCTGCAGTAAATTGAAATAGGTATTGATGTAAATAATGCATGTTTCTTGGTTTTAGAGAATGCGGGTAGTTGATATTTTACATTCGGTTTTAAATATTTTTTATCACAGCAAGAAAAGTTTTAGGAAGGAGACTTGGAGGCTTATTTATATTTGTCTGAGTTGAGATGAAAGCTAGTGGTGGGATGGCTTATTTAGAATATGCCACTTTACGTTAGACTTAAACCACAGTGGTGGTTCTTCATGCATTAACTAAGGTGTAATTACTAAAAGTAGCCCAATGCTCCTTGTGAGTTTCTGCATCAAGCAGAAGGTGTCCCCGGATGGTTGATCATGCAGGATGTAAACTCAGAATGACTTGGAGGTGTAATTCAACAAGAATCACTCCTTTTCATTACAGGTATAAACCAAAACAGGTGATGATGAGGAATGTTTGCATGCTCATTACAACAGAACACTACATTGAACTCATTAGAGCCTGCCATATCTTGGCTGCAGTACTGTAATATAATGTATGCTGGCTCACTAAAGAAGTATATACAAAACTCTTAGAGGAACCAAAATTAATCACCAGGCCATGAATGAATCTGAGGAAACTAGTAGATATAGCAATACTATATTTCCCCAGCCCTGAAATAACTTCTCTGGCTCCCACTAAACCAAACAATCAAATTCAAGATCCTTTGCTTTAAATGTAGCTCCTCACTATGTACCTGGACTTGCCATTGGATCAAGCTGCTTTCACCATTTTGTGCCAGCAAACTAAATGCGAAAAAAGAAGACAAGATTATCAACATAGACTCTAATGATCTGATTACTTCACTGACAAACCAAACTAGCATGAAAGGACTGTGTCCCACCAACAACATCGGATGACAATGATCCATCTTTCATTTGAATTCCAGGAGATGGAGAGTCTTGAATATCTGTCTGAACTAGCTGAATAGTCTGTACTGCCTGACACTTAAAGCAAGGTGACGAAGACAGAAACTGATATTGCTTGTGATGTATAAAACGCTGGAGTGCGAGACACCGTTGATGACATTAGATGCCGTGAGACAGAGAGGCAGGGCTGACAGTTGTAGCTGCTCGCCACTGGATTGCCGTGAAGGCCGCATTGAACTGTACCTCTGCCCTATCCACTCTTCCTGTCTGCCCGCCTTACTTTTTTTGCCCGCTTTCCCACCATTTATGTGGGCGCAGGTGGTTTGGTCTGTAGTTTGTTCTGCAGGCTTCTCGGGCTCTCCGGTGGCCCTCTCAACCCCTGTTCTCTGCGGTGACTGCAGAGGCGGCTGTGGCTCTTACTTCAGCCGCCCAGAGGCAGATGCGGCCACGAAGGTGAGAGAGGCTGGTAGCCTGGATGATCGTGGCCCGCAGCATGGAGAAGGGGGCCAACTAGTGAGTGTCCGAGCAGCAGCTGGAAGCATTAGGAAGGTGCAGCTCTGTAAGCAGCAAGAGGCAGTGGGACTTAAGAGCTTGGCATTAAGCACTATGCTGCAGCACGGAGTATCGCACGGAGGTGGCCGGCATTAGGCCAGTGCGGCTTGTGCACGTCTCGGTGTCTGCCCTGTACAGCAATTCGCAACTACCAACTCGCCAACTGAACTCTATAATCCTTTCTGCACCTAGGGCAGGACGTATAAAAGAGAACATACAAAAGAACTTACAAAAAAGGCACTGTAGGAGTCCGATCCACTCACCATTTAACTCCTCGTGCCTCTCTTAACAATCATGTCCAGGAAAGTTTAACATAGTCAGGAGTTTAAGTGTCCAAATGAGCATACAGTTATATTTCTGTTTTTTAAACAGCGTGTTTTGTCTTTGATAATGCCTCAAACCAGCAACACATCTAAATGACCTACTGAAGTGAGCGCAGGTTGAGATCATGGATCAATAATAAGAGATCAGGCATCTCTCTGATATGGCTTTTAAAAAGTTAAGAAATCACACAGTATTTATGAAAAGACTGGGTACAGTACAATCACTAAGGAAGAGCAATTGGAGATCAGCGCATTTAGGTGCTCTCCTGAAACTGCAAGCAATATCAGAGGTTTTTTTGCCCTCTTCTACCTCCTTTGTATCAAAAGATAAAGGAAATATGTCAAAAGGAAATATTACACCAGATGGAGTAAAGACAAGTATATTGTTATTTCTGGTACAGCATGACATGTGCCGCAGGTTGAAGTAAGTGTAGAAAAAAACCCGCTGGATCGCCCTATTGAAATAGATAAGCAGCGGTCATTTTACCAAGCCACCATGGTTGAAACTCCAATGATGGATTATACACTGCCCAGCATAAATTTGAGTAGGCTCCCCTCACACATGTGAGACCAAACTATTGAAAGAGACCCTCAAACTGTCCAATAGTACCCCAAGAAACATATCAGATCTCGAAGAAAATCTACCCCATTCTCCACTTCTCTTTATGCTCATCTCCTCAACCAGCTAATGAGCAAGTAATAATTTCTGAATTGTTATATTTACTGCAGAGATTTTAGAATCAATACTTGCACTGCTTGAAAAAACTACTATTAATTCTGATCATCAATTGGAAATACAAACTACGGCACTGCAGTTTTTAGTGGATCAAAATAACTTACCATCTCCGGCAAGGGTTAAACTCTGAAGGGGAGAATATAAAAGTGAGGTTATCGATGGAACAAAAACACAATTCATGGGGCAAATTGAAATTTAAAAAAATCAAGTGCAATTCAAACAAGTTGAAAACTAGTGAAATGGATTAAGGAGAAAAGGGATAAAGATGGCGCAGTCTATTTGCTTCATGAGCTGTTTTCAGAGCCTTTATGTGACTGTGAGATAAATAAAGAAACAAACGTTCCATCCTGCTAGCTGATATTTAATTGCATAAACACTCTAGAGTCCTTACGACAGCTTGTGTCATCTTCCTTAGCATCACAAGAAATGAAAACAAAGTCAACCAATAAAACTAAGGCAAATACAACAATACCTGCAAGGAAAAAGAATAGAATCAACTGCACAATTAAAAAGCAGAAATCTCTCAAAATAAAATTTCTAAAGACTGAACTCCCATTAAAAGATGTACTAAAAGGAGTAAAGGGGTCGGTAGATGAAAACGCACCAAATCTGGAGACCTCTCAAGATTTGTGTACATTTCCATGTTAGCTGAGAAAGGAAACACCAATGCAATTAAACCCTCAAGCTCTTAGCTTTGACAGTTCAAAATCTCTTCAAGACCTTCATCCCCCTACACGATTTGTATAGGCAACCAATTCCAGCGAAGGGTCTAAAGTGGTAAATCCTTTCCCAAACTTGCCCTGCATCTTGGAGATATCCGACCTTTTTGTTGATGGTAACAATCCCTTAAATCGTCAAAAGATCTTGAAGCCCTTGCATAATCTCCCTTCTCTTCAATCCCTTACTTCTTCCGAAATAAAGCTGGTATCATTTCCAAATACGCTTGATGTAGCTACAATACAAGTGGAATTTTGGTCTTGTGTGATTCCATTGATTGTGTACCAGGAAAGTGAAAAATTGTGCAAAAAATGTTTTGACATAGTAGGTGTCTGCTACAAACCCCCAGTTGCCCTCCCTTACTAAACAAGGAATATAGCAGAGCGAAGGATCTACTCCCTCCGCCTAGTCAAGAAAATGGCTAGTTCAAAAATGTTTCTGTTAAACTAACAATTCATATTGAAGACGGAAGTAGGCAGAAAATTAATCACAGTCTACCTAAAACAGACAGAACAGTAATGGATAATACTTGGTCTTTGCTTTCAAGGAGCATAAACGAAATCGGACAAGGAAGAGGATCCAAATTCCCTTTTCAGCAATAACATTGCAATTATATTTTGGAACATGGCCAGACTGGAATCATCTAAGTTGTTTCTTTTATTGAGAAATTCCCCTGCAGTAGTCTACCTCCAAGAGACCTGGTCTACAGCCAAATTCGATTGCAATAATGACTTTGTCTTTGATATCCCTGCCACGAGGGTTAGACGAGGTTCCGCGAAGGGCGGACTTTCAATACTATTATTAGAAGAGATAATGTGTGATTTTGAAATAATCCTTCTCCCATGTCACAGCATACAAGACATCAAGATAAATCTTTTAAAGGACAGAATACTTTCAGTAGAATCTTTTTTCCTATTGAATATTTATGTTCCACCAGGCCCCGAATTTAACCCACTTTTGGCAAAAATGGTTGATTTGATAGGTGAAAATTCGCAAATGCTATTAATGGGTGACTTTAATGAAAAATGTCTAACTCCTCAATGAAAGCATACAGCAATAAAGGTCTCGAAGAAACCTTGTCTATACATATTCTTGTTTTTCCCAATCCTATAAAGGCAGATAAAAATGGAAGGATGTTATTGGAGTCACATAGTGGAATTAATGGAATGATTCTCAGTGGAAGAACAGAAGGAGATGTTCCAGTAGCTTAGATTGGACTGTGTCATCTGCAGCCAAGATCTACTTCAGAAATTATTTGTTTTTTAAATCCAAATTTGTCCAAGGTAGTGACCATGCAATACTACTCTTAGAACTCTTAATACATTTACAGGCTATATCTTCATGGTCTGTAGCTGATGGTAAGGGAGATGCATTTACAGCATGAAAACAGGGTTGAATCATACGGATTTCTAACATAAGTAAAATCAATATAGTAATAGTCTCACAACAATTGTGTAAAGCATATAAAGGAGGTAATTCAGTTTTAAAATTTGCAAAGAGACTTACCGCAGTAGTTCATACTCTCCAGAGGAGGGTAGTCCCCTATAACTCTACAGCTTCAAGAAAGAAGAAAACCCTTGAGGCCGACCTTTCCAGTAGGCTGGACAGACTAATCCGACTTCAATTTATTGATTTCTCAGTCTCAAGGGGGAAAGAAATCTAAAAAAACTGAAACGAATCACCAAGATACAGGTACAACTATTTTGGACAAGAACCTGAAAGGCTAGAGCTGCAAGAGGTTGCCCTTCAAAAAAGCAGTAAGGCTTTCTGGCATCTTACCGCAAACTTTGTAAGTAGCAGGAAACCACCTAATTCAGCACCCATTTCTCAGAAGAAGTGTGTAAAATACTTTTCTGAAATTTATGAGATTAATCCAGTAAATCTTAGTCGAGGGGTTCTCTGAGTTCAGGCTAACATTTGAATTAGATCAGCAAATCTGTCCCATCTGAGAAACAAATTTAACTATATATAAGGAAAGCAAAACCCTCAGCAATGAAGGGCTCTGACAAGATCCCCGTAAAAGTACTACAGAGCAATCTGGGAGGGTGGAGCAATTTCCTTGTACCTCTTTTTACCTACTGCTACAAAACAGGGCAAATTCCTGGCTCATTGTCAGGAAGCATTGTGTTTCCACTTGTCAAAAAAGGCTCCCGCTGCTCTCCCTGGAATTATCGCCAAATTGCACTCCTGGACGCTAAATGGAAGATTTGTGCTGCCAGTGTACTATATCACCTTAAAGACTGGGCTTTTTCCAGGGTTGTGATTCCCATGGTTCAAGCAGGTTTTTGGTCTATGCATTCAGTGACTGATGATATTGCACAATGGCAAACGATAATTGATCAGTATGTGACGATTAAGTTGCAAGTGGTATAAAGTGTGTTTTATAACTTTTCAACATCCTTTGACAGGGTTGATAGACGTACCCTGTCAAGCACATTAAAGAAAATGGGGAGCCCATGTGCTCTTCTAAGGCTAATAGTTTCTTTTTATTCATCAACCTGGTGTAAAATACTAATGGAGGTAAGGGACTGACCCAGAAGGTACCTACTCTAAAGGCTTGAAGCGGGGATGTCTCTCAGGCCCATTTCTGTTTTCCATATTTCTTAGCGATTTGCTTGATTGTTTCTTGAAAGTAAATAACTTTTGGCCAAAAATCGGGCAGCACAATTTGAATGTTTTAATGTACGCTGATGATGTATTTTTGTGACCTCATACCTATTGGTCTACAGCATAACATTGACGCACTTTTTAGATACACTGTAGAAAATGTTTTAAAAGTAAACGTCACTAAAACAAAAGTGATACCGTTTAGAGAGAGGAAACACTACAGTCATTTAGATTAGAAATTGAGTGGGAGATCTGTTGAGTCAGTAAGGACGTATACTTACTTTTGGAGGGTTTTTTCCCAAACATTAGAAACTACTTCTCCTTTTACTCCTATCAATCTTAAGGCTCCAGTTCATGTAAGTGCCGTTAAAAGATCTTACTCTTCCTCGTGAAGGAAACATCTTCAATCCCTACTCGATATCTATCGAGCAAAGATATCCCCCACTCTTTCTTATGCACTTAAATACATTCCCATAAATAAGTGGTCAGTCTTAAATTTAAAGGAAGGTAAACTTCTCCATAAGATCACCACCAAGAACCAAGCTACACCTGTACAAGCATTACGCTTAGAGCTCATGATAGTAAGCTCCTTTTCTAGATCTTTGGAAAATGTAATTAGATAGTCCTATAACTTACTGCATGTGGAAGTAGTCTCTCTGAGAGCTTTACTGAACAGTGAAACCTTCAAGGAAGCAACAAGCCTGTATACTTTTAATAAAAATCTTGCGACCGCTTTAGAGCACTTTCAATGCACTATTATTACCTTCCTGCAGTCTAGGTTACCAGCACTTTTGATGCTGTGTTTAAAAAGTATGACACCTAAACTGAGTTATGATCTTAATATTGCACACTGTTCTAAGTTAGTAAATTAAATGCCTTTTGCTGATAACCTAGAATATAAGATTCACCAAAAATACTTGAGATTTACACCAGAGCACAGCTTAGGCGCTGTATTGTTATGTTACTTTTAGGCGTTTTACCATTAAACACCTATAATATACACTGGAGAGGCACAAGTGACAAGTCAGGATCTTGTGAACTATGCAGGGGAGGTGTCCAAGATATTGTGCAGGTCTTATATGTCTGCTCCAGTAAAGTCCGGGTTGAAGCTAGGAATCTATGTGTTTCATGTTAAAACTGAACACCAGCCTTTTGAAATGCCCGATTCTGGCCACTTTACGTGCTCACCTCAGACCATATGTGCTTTGTCATTAACATAGGTGCTGTTATTGTAGAGTGGAATACACAACCAATTAAAATTATAGCCTACTTTACGGCGCTATTGAGAGATCCAGAACTAATTGCCGCACACAACCATTCTCAGGCCAAGGGTTCCTTCTGGGTATATAGACCAAATGAACAAGCTAATTCAAACAACTTCACTCTGTACACATTCTGTCTATATTCCATTTCACTGCTGTTTACATATATGCAATTTCCCTCACACTGTTGTTTCTGGTGCAGAAACATAATCTTTAGCAACCAAAACAGCATGCCCATGATACAAATGAAGCATGTAAGTTACCATACCCTAGCCTGCATGTTGCAATAGGTTAACTTGACTTGGTTGCCTATTCAAAACACGTTTGTATGTCAGATATTTCTTTTAACCCAGGACTGCAAGTAAGGAGCATATCAAATCCTCTGTGAATAGTACTCCTAGCAAAATTGCATAGCTCTATAGGCTTCCAGCAGTATGAAGACCCTGAGTTGTGCATATCAGATGGCATACAGCCTCTGGGGTCCACTCTGTGAAAAAAATATAGCATGAAATGGCCAGGATCACCTAATATACTCTTCTATTTATTTTGTCCAAAATCACTGTGAGGCACTACGAAAGAGTGTGAAGTGGGACTTGACCTCAGCCCATTTGCAACCACTTTTTAAAGAAATGTTCATAGGGTGGAGGCCATCACCTATGTCTGTGTCACACTTGGGCTATTTTACCTTCTTTAATATTGGTAGTGTTATCCAGTTAGCTCACTAGAATTATGCAGCTCCCATGGTCCCTGCCAAAGGAAAACCGCCTTTTTATTGTTTATTTTCTGAACTAGAGATGTTCCTGGGATGGATTCCAATTTCTGTTCCTCAATACCTAAAGCATGCTCTCCTAAGATGGCAACTTCTTTCCTCCAGCTGTTGAAATCTTTGTCTCCTACACTGGAGAGGTTATTTGCAGTTACTGAGAAGTGATGTCCGCAGAACTGCCAGGGAGTTTAGTTTAGAGCATAGATCCCCCTAGTGACCAAAGAGAGAGATCCTCCTCTGAAATTGGGAATTCCCACCAAACACAAACTGGCACACTGGTTTGCTTTGGTGATAACTATACATCCTTATCCTCTCATAAAACACCATCTCATCAGAACTCCTAAGAGACAAAGGGGATATTTACAAGGGGATTGCACCACAGAAATGTCACTTTTACCGATGTTTCAGTGGCACAATGCCTGCACCATATTTACATAGTGACGTTAAGGCACTTTTTGTGGCTTAACACCGCTTTGTAAACATGGTACCCTTTCACACAGTTTTCTGCGTGAAAGGGGCGTGCAATGGATGTTGTTGTGGGCATTCCAGTGCAAGACCCATTGTTTTTTGACGCTGCCCCAGATTTACAAGGATCTGTAATTCTGCAGCTCCACCAAAATCTAATGCCATACAATAGCAGGAGTTAGAATGGCGGAACAAGAAGAAATACCTTTATTTCTCTTGTTTTTGCTTTTCCCATGTGTGCTGCATTCTGCAGCACACATAGAAAGACCAAAACTGCATTAATGATTGTTTATATTCAGGAAACAATTGTTAAATAATGATGATTTGCTACTAGATTGCAGCACACTTAGAAGAAACAAATCACCATTATTCGTTGTTTATTTGCAGGAAGGGACACCTTCCTGCATGTAGACAATCATTCCCTGCAACCTGCAATGCAGACACTTTTGTTCTATGCACAAGGGTGTCTGTGTTGGCGCTAGACAGTTATTTTTAGTGCCAGGGTTAGCGAAAACACGGGGTGTGCCCTATCGTAGATACGGCACATCCCTGCGTTTTGGAAATGGCAGAGAGCGGCACTGTGAAATTTCCCGCATCGCGCCTGCATTTCCCTGTAAATATGTCCCCATATCTCATCATTGAACTTCAGAACTCTAGCGCTGGACTCAGCACCTACACTACAGGCACGTATGAGTAATTCCAGGTGACCAAGAGGTAGGCAGCCAGTCCAAGATGACATCAGTCAGTTGAATGGACCATCCTTTGAATGTTAGAAGTGGAACTGAATGTGAATAAAAAGAAAGAAAAAACTCTGAACTCTAAAATATGTAGTTGCAAATAGAATAAAGGGTCCACAATATAAAAACTAAAATTTAAATCTACAGCATTTTGCAACGAAAATATATTTTCTGTTGCAGTTGCACTTTGAGTACATATCACCCTGTACCACTTTATTCAAGGTGACAGAACTTTTAGATGAGACTGAATCCCAATACATCATTGGAACAGAATGGCTTTTTTATCGAATTTCCTGACATCTTGCTAGTGAACTGGTTACAAGATGTCCTACTCGTTTCCATCCCTTTACTTGTTGAAGTGTCTGAACACTAAGAAAATAGACTTACTCTCTCTCTAAACATTTTCAAGTGGTTGCCCCAGTGCTTTGTAGACAGCCTAGCAGCATCCCACTTCATCTCTCCAAGGTTTACCCCTTAAAAGGAAGAGTCCTCATGATAATCAGTTCAGCTTGGCAAGATGAAGAGTGCATGTAAGTAGTTGGGTCCTCTTAATCAATCAAACTTTTGACAATGAAGTTAGCCAAGTTGTGCCTATATCGATATGCCCAAATCTCACTTCCTTGAAGAGTCCTTGTCTGGATTTCAAATCTAGGGGCTGGATGATATAGAATGGGTGCATGTGCAGTTTTGCACCACACTTTTTAAATCCAGTATATTATGCTGGTGCTCATTTGCACCAACATTGTGATCGATTGGGCAACACAAAATGTAATTTTCTGATGTTTCGGGTAGTGCGGTGGTCAGTGAAACACTGCACTGGCAGCAGCGCACTCTATCTGTGTAGTCCCCAAATGCCTGCAGTGCAACCCACTTAGAAAATGGATAAAAACAGAAGAGACACACATATCGGTGATGTAATGCTACAGAAACATGAGGCTGTACTTTTCACCGTCCTATATATAACAAAGTACAATAACCATTTAGCTGTCTTTGTGATGCTCCTCAACAGGGGTACACTTCATACCTCACACAGCCCACCACTCAGAGTTCCAATGTCATACAACCCAACCACAAACTCACTCACACAACACAGCCCATGAGCCATACAGTTAATAACACCTAACAACCTCTGCGCAGTGGTGGACCAGTCTCCTTAGTGAAATAATATAAACACATATTTACTACTACTCCTCAGTATTACCCAAAGGAGAGGACCACATGGCAAACTAAATGCAGCCACCACCAAGCACTACATAGAAAGTACTCAGACAAAACACAAAGATATTGGAGTGATCAGAAGTCCTCTAAATATGAGATGCTAAAGTGATGCAAAAAGTTACCCTCCCGAATTCCGCTGGTGCTACGAGGTAATACTAATGGCAGAAATGTGCTGTACTAGGACTAAAGAACACAGGGCCAGGAGAACCTAATTCATGTCAGAATTTCCGTACACCCAGTGGCTGTGTAAATAATGAACCCTTTTAGATTAATTGTAACGGACATGTATTGATTTTGGCTATCATTAACGTCTGCCCATCCTGGACAAAGGTTGGACACCCCTGCAGTATGCAAATCGCATAATAAAAGGCAAGCAGCTGGAACATACAGGTCAGTGACAAAGATAAAAAAAAAATTCTCGGCTAAATTAAAAAAAAAAAAATGTTTTAAACTTTTTTTTATTAGATAAGGTCAAGAAGTAGATTTGACTCTTCCTCTTTCCCGTTGGTTTTCTTACCTCTAGATCTCAGGGTGAGGGAAATTGTAACTTTTACCCTCAGATAATTCCAGAAGCCTATACTATCCCCTTTAACTTCTAAAATGATTTATGCGTTCGAACTGGTAAATTTAATATAAGTAAACTGTAGCTTGGACTATGTCTTGAGGTAATCGCCTATAACTTGTTAAATCTTGATGTTCCAAAGGACCACATTCATGGCTCAAATGCTGTTTTAAATGTATTTGTTCTCACAAACTTGAGGTCATTTGAATGCACTTTTGCATGGATGGGCAATTACTTTTCTTGATTACAAACCTAGAAAGTATCCCTTGTGCGGTGCCCTGTTATACTTACTCTATTTTATAGCAAATCTAAAACTCCCACGAGTATTGTGTCTGTTACCGTTGTGTATAGACTTGCCAGTGGGAAAACATCCCATGACTGCTCGCAATTGTTTATTTTCCTTGTGTGGTTTACAATAGCTGATCCCCTAATTACAGTAATTTCTGTCAATTCAAAACAATGCTTTTTGTGATTTTTCAAATATGTATCTTTACCAAAGCAACAATTTTGGCCATGAGGGACAGCTGAAATCCTCTCTTATTTTGGTTGTTAACCACAAATTACATGTTCATTTCTCAGTTTAAGAAAACAAACATCCCAGGCAGACTATTCAGGGGTATTTCTGCTTACTGGCTTTGAAACAAATACGGGTTGCTCACACAGAAACTTATACCCAGCTGTGAAAGACCCGCAGAGATTCACAGGTATTACTATGACGCCCATTCAAACCCACTGTCTTTCTTGGTGCTTACAAAAGGTACAATGAGTGAGATATCTGTGGTTGGTGAAGGTATTTTTGTGTGTTTTCATTGGGACACTGAATCTCCAATCGTTGTAACATAAAATAGCCTCTCCATGATCAAATCTTTTATAGGTTTATGGGTACCAAAGTCTAATAATAATTTTAATAATAAAGAAATTTATACATCGCACAGCTACCTCATCTGAGGTGTCCCGGTGCTAGAGCGGAAAACAACAGAGCAGAGCGAGCGGTGTGCTACTCCCTAAACCTGAACAACCAGGTCTTCAAAGACTTTCTGAACTCCAGTTCAGAGTTCAGAACATGTGGAGGAAGCGGTAAGTCATTCCAGCGTTTGGAGGTTCCCACCTCAAACGTTCTGCCCCCAAGCCTTGTTTTGGCAAAGCGAGGGACGGAGAGGTTGCGTTTATGGTTGAGTTTATGGTTGGAGCCTAATATATATGTCTCTAGTTTTCACGTTATAAATAGTTGTGGTAAATAAGTTTATTATTTCAGTTTTTCTTAGTACATAATTTTATATATAGTTTGACAACCATTAGTCTGATCGATGCAACACAAAATATTAAAGGAAATTGACAAGTTTTCCTAAAATGTCTGAATGTATTAAGCAACCTGTCACTCTCCCATAGAGTCATGGGGAACATTCTAGGACACAGATAGCCTAAGTACCGAAACGTGTATGAACGCATATGATTGTAGGGTATTGCGTGGGCAGACCTTACACTATGCAAATACCAGGGGAGCACTGTACTTCGTCAAAAGCAAAAGTCTGTTAGTAAATGAAGATATGTAAAGCTGGATTCAGGGTGCAGAAGTAGGATGTACTGCATTTTGATGTTGTGTTCTTTAGCGTTGTCTTATTTCTTTCCTAATGAGAGCAGGTTTGGCACCTGATGGATAAATGGGTCTTCTTCTAGATCTTGGGTGCATACTTGAAAATTTGCGGGCTTGTTTTTTCTTTTCTGCAACCCTTTGTCTCCAGTCTAATAGTTTGCTCTTTGCTATGTGTGCTGAGAACCCCTGAAGATAGGGAGCTTGTCAGTAAGATATATGGGAGTGCTGGTTGTGATGGCTAAGCTGCAGCAAATTTAATCTGCTATTGAAAACCCTTATATTAATAATATGTACAATTTACATTTAAAATAATACATGCTAAAATAAAAAATAAAATGTTGTAGTAGCCAACCGTACTTAAGTACTATAGGTCAGCATGTAATCATAGCGCTGGAAGATGTTTTTCAACTCTTTGCTGTAGAAGTTGCAACTTTGTTAGCTTACTGTTACAGAGTGAATAGACATTTGCTACATATTAGACAACTCATATTGAGGTTCTCATCAGAAGGAGACAATAATGTCAGGAAAAATGATTCGTGGGAAGAAGTTTGGATCACAAGAAAACAACTTTGTAACCTTCCTAAAACCTTCCTAGGACTAATGTCGAAAGTCTTATATGCTCTGGTGAGAGTCTGGGGAGTCAACGTGTTCTCAGGAGTATTCTGATACAATATTGGTGATGAAGAAGGCTAAATAAAATAATGTTGCAACTTAGAATTTGTGTGTTTATAATAGTGTGTGTTCCTCAAGTAACTACGACTCATGCCATGAAGTAACTGTGACTCACTCCGTTAACATGCGCTGCTAATTACCCCACATATTACATCACTCATGACATCTTTTATGACCTCATTGATAATATCACTGCTACATTTGCAATTAAATTATTGATGAGAGAACAAGATGGTGTCTCTGTGAGAGACCGCAGTGGTCACTGTCCGATCCCCCACTGCTCGATGCTGTGTTGAAGATGGGAGGGGAGCCTAGACGACACCGCGTCCGCTAAAAAGAAAGCCCACCGCATGTAGATTTCTTACCTGGGGTAGGGGACCAGCTAAGCGGCTCATGTGGCTGTCAGGGCACGGATGGTCCTGACGGTGTTGGGAGTCGCGCTTGCAAGGCTCTCCCTCTCCCTCCGAGCCGTTGTCAGGTTTCTGGCTGTGCGTGCAGATCGACCCGGGTGGCTCTCGGCAGGGAAGCGCACCAAAGTCAAAATGCCTCCCAAGTCGGTCTGCTCTGTCCGAGATCGGAGTGGGGAAGTTGGGCAGGCTGACTGGCTGTTGTTACCACAGGCTCATGCCCCCCCATCCCAGAGCATCATGGGGCCAAAGCTGGCCTACTCGGGAGGAAATAAGACTGGCTATAAAGGAAAGAAGGGCTCAGAGGCCACTCTCAGCAAGAATACCACAAATGGGTACAAAGAGGTGCTGGGATCGAAAATAGACTCTCCCCAGCAGCTCACTGAGTTTTTTACACCCACCACAGAGGCACTCAGAGGTATGCAGCTCACCTACACTAATGAGGTAGGAGGAGAAGGGGGGTCAGATCATCAATCTATAAATCAAGGCAACAAATGGAATCCCAATGACTGTGCCAACCCTAAGGGAGGTGAATATGGGTCAGAACAAATGGCACACAAGCTGCCGAAAGAGACTCTTCCAGAGGCCCTAGTCCATGATGATTCACGGGTAGGGCAAACGTGGGGTGCCACTCATTTAGAGGAAGTGGTTCGAGCCACAGATCACAGTAAGATCACGCCCGAGTCATGGGGAGCCTGCCCTGTAGTGGGGTAAACCTTGAAACAAAGGCTTTGATAAAGGGAGTCGTAGGCCTTAGGTCTCTAGAGGATTCTCTGGATTTAGGGGACAAATTATTTTCCTTGATGGATGGTTTTGATATGAGTGGTGCAGGATCTGAGGGGGAGAGTGTGTCGCTAGCCTCTAGCTCTGACCCCAGCAGTCAGTTTGATGGTCCCGATACGGTGGTTCACAGGAAGAAAAATCTCAGGCAAAGTAAGGAGAGAGTGCCTCCCAGGGTCAGGCAAAGGAGGGCACGAAGAAACAAGCATGTATCATTCTACAAAGGGATTATTCTGCTATGCAAAAACCGTATGAGGAGACCAATATGGAGGTCAGAAAGGACAAAACAATCAAGACCCTGAGAAAGCGACCCTGAAATTGATATATGACTCGATTAAGCAACATCAAGAAGAGACACGGCTGGATGGCAAAAAAAACCCTCCTGGCTTCCCAAAAACTAGAAGGGGCCGTCAGAGGTAGCAAAAGCCTGTACTGATTGGGGAAAGAATAACTGCAGTAGATGAATGAACAGTAGACCTGGAGAACGAAGTGGCAAAGGGTGAAAGTCAGACAGAAGCTTAAGGAGCCCAAATAGCGGACATGCAGTGGAAGCTGGAAGACTATGAAAACCGTCTAAGATGCAATAACCTGAGGATCTTGAGTGTAGAGGGAGGCATAGAATTGGGTGACATTAAACCTATGTCTTAAAGCTGCTGAGAGGGGCTTTCCCGGAGTTCCAGCAGTGGAACTGGGAACCAGAAATCCAGCGGGTCCATCGCCACCCTCTTATGCTTAGAAACCCCAGGCAGGTCCATCCAGGGCGTATGCAGCAACCAAGAGCCATTATAGTCTACCTCGGGATTTCCGTACTTCGCGAAGCAGTATTCCTTAAAGTTCGCCCGGACTCAAACCACTCCTAAGAGGGAGAATCGTTTTTAACTTGGCCCAATTTCTGCCATGTGACGGTGGAAAGACGTTGGCGCCTAAAGAAGCTGTTTCAGCCATGTCAAGCGCAGGGGCATATTTATTAAATCCAGCTCTCCTGATAATAATCCATAATAATAAAGTGAGAGTATTCACTTCAGAAATAAAGGCGAAGGAAATACTTGGACAAAACTCGGAGGTTGAGACTGATTAAGAATAATTAACCAAATCTTTCACTTGTGATGATGATGGGCTAAAACAAAGTGATATATAGTCAGATGCTCCCTTAAACAAAGATTGGCTAGCATAAGTATGGGCATTGAACATTGGGGGGGGGGACAAAGGCACCATCACCCTGACCTCACTTGGTCTGTTTGTCTCACTGATTGGGTGGAGGGGAGGGATGGGGTGGAAAGGGAGGGAAAGGGCTTCAGTGGAGGGGGTGTGAAGGAGGGGGTGGGAGCAGTGGGAGTAGAGGGACGAAATGGGGCACAACAAGTATCAGGAGATTTCATGTTAGAGTAGCTGTTAAATTCTGGGGGAGGAAAAGCAAGAGCATAGCATCCCATGAAGGAGGGAGGATTGTCCGGGAGGCAGAAATAAGCTTATCATGATTAATTTAAGGATAGCGTTGGTAAATATCTGTGGCTTAAATGACCCCGTTTAACGATGTAAGGTGGCAGAGGACTTAAAAATGCTGCATTCCGATATCGTTTGCCTTCAAGAAAACACATATTGTGGGTACAGAGAAAAGAGCACTAGATCAATTGGGATATAATCTTATAGCCCACACCACACAGGGTACCAGAACTACAAGGGTAGCCATCTTAACTCGGAAGAAGGAGATTGTATGTAAAAAACAACTGCCTGATAAATATGGGAGCTGGGCTTTTGCAGAGTTATATAATTCTACATTTTCTTTTACTCTGTGCTTCGTATATGGGCCAACAGGGGATGACCCAGAGTTATTCGATTTCTTGAATTATCAAGGTGGCCAACTCCAATTATAATGTGTGGGGATCTGAACATTAATGGGATCAGTGTGTCATGGGGTGATAGCCCAGGGCCATATTCAGGCCGTAAGCCTAGGGTCTATAGGGCTCTCACTCATTTGGCTGAGGGAAATGGGCTATTCGATGCATGGAAGAATTTAAAGTTGGCAGACTCCAATTCAGGAAGAACCTATGTTTCATCCCCACACAAAACAATTGCCTGATTGGATTACTTTTTTGTTTCTCAATGTATAATGGGAAATTGCCGTACTGAAAAATATCTTGTGTAATGTCAGACCATAACCCCCTCGTGTTAGGAATAACATAGATGGGGGGAAATAGGACACAACAAATCTGGACCTTTGAAAGGGGTTTCCTGGTTGATGGGGGCTACATGACCTACATGAAGAAATGGATAGAAGACTTCTTGGGAAGGAACAAATGTAGGACTCGACTTGGTATAGTCTGGGACGCCTTTAATGCAGGCATTCAAGGGGAGACATTGAGTTTTAGTTTGTACAGTACCAAAAAGCAGCGCAGCAGCCAACTGATTTTGTACCACAAATAAAGGGTAAAGAAGAAGAACTAGTTTGGGCGATAGAGGCTGGAAAGGCTATAGAGAGTATGGCAGGGAGGCTTGCCCTAACCAAAGCAGCAATAGGGGATGTAGTCATAACAAAGGTCACTGAGACATATATGATCTGGCGTGAAGAATGCTACGAGTATAGTGAATAGGTATTGCAATCAGAGAATACTTAGTTTCTGACTGTGAGGAGAAATTCTCCATGGAGGACTGAGAAGCCTGGAAGCTACTTTTTCACCCGAGGAAATATGTAAAGCACTTAATGAACTTTCAGCAGAAAAGGTGGCAGAACGGGACCGAATCCTCCTTGTATTTCATACTATTTGTTGGTCATCTCTTGGGGCAGATTTTACCAGTATCCTCTACCAGTTGCAGATGGGGGAGCCACCCCTGGGTTCCTGGGCAAATGCTAGCATTATTGTATTTTTGAAGAAATGGAAGCCAACCATAAACCCAGGGTCGTATCGGCCAATCACCCTTATGAATAAGGATGCAAAAATATATTCTAAGGTCCTGGCGAATCGATTGAGCTGGTTATCGGGTGAGTTATCTCGCCTAGACAGCATGGATTCATACAGGGTAAGGGGACCAAGGATCATGTCAGAAGGGTTATCTTGCTTTTTTCACGCTGCTTCAGTTGCAGGAGACCCTATGGCACTTATACTGTTAGATGCAGAAAAAGCATTTCATAGGGTCACCTGGGACTTCCCGTGGGCCGTTCTTGAATGGCTAGGGGCTGGAATGGGTTTTATTATGGTCCTACGGGTATTGTATGCCTCACCCACAGCTAGACTCACAATGATGGGAGGACAATCAGAGGAACTCAAGATCAAAAGAGGGACCTGGCAGGGTTGTCCATGCTCTCCATTACTGTTTGCCTGCTGATCGACCCTCTAATACATAGAATTGATGCCAATTTAGGTATAAAGACCATAAGCTATCATGGGTTTGCAACTAAGATTTTAGGCTATGCAGATGACCTAGCGTCCTAGAACCTTCCTAGGACTAATGTCTGAAAGTCTTATATACTCTGGTGAGAGTCTGGGAAGTCAACGTGTTCTCAGGAGTATTCTGATACAATATTGGTGATGAAGAAGGCTAAAGAAAATACTGTTGCAACTTAGAATTTGTGTGTTTATAATAGTGTGTGTTCCTCAAGTAACTACGACTCATGCCATAAAGTAACTGTGACTCACTCCGTTAACATGCACTGCTAATTACCCCACATATTACATCACTCATGACATCTTTTGGGACCTCATTGATAATATCACTGCTACATTTGCAATTAAATTATTGATGAGAGAACAAGATGGTGTCTCCGTGAGAGACCGCAGTGGTCACTGTCCGATCCCCCACTGCTCGATGCTCTGTTGAAGATGGGAGGGGAGCCTAGACGACACCGTGTCCGCTAAAAAGAAAGCCCACTGCATGTGGATTTCTTACCTGGGGTAGGGGACCAGCTAAGCGGCTCATGTGGCTGTCAGGGCACGGATGGTCCTGACGGTGTTGGGAGCCGCGCTTGCAAGGCTCTTCCTCTCCCTCTGAGCCGTTGTCAGGTTTCTGGCTGTGCGTGCAGATCGACGCGGGTGGCTCTCGGCAGGGAAGCGCACCAAAGTCAAAATGCCTTCCAAGTCGGTCCGCTCTGTCCGAGATCGGAGTGGGGAAGTTGGGCAGGCTGGACTGGCTGTTCTTACCACAGGCTCATGCCCCCCCATCCCCGAGCATCATGGGGCAAAAGCTGGCCTACTCGGGAGGAAATAAGACTGCCTATAAAGGAAAGAAGGGCTCAGAGGCCACTCTCAGCAAGACTACCACAAATGGGTACAAAGAGGTGCTGGGATCGAAAATAGACTCTCCCCAGCAGCTCACTGAGTTTTTTACCCCCACCACAGAGGCACTCAGAGGTATGCAGCTCATCTACACTAATGAGGTAGGAGGAGAAGGGGGGTCAGATCATCAATCTATAAATCAAGGCACCAAATGGAATCCCAATGACTGTGCCAACCCTAAGGGAGGTGAATATGGGTCAGAACAAATGGCACACAAACTGCCGAAAGAGACTCTTCCAGACGCCCTAGTCCATGATGATTCACGTGTAGGGCAAGAGTGGGGTGCCACTCATTTAGAGGAAGTGGTTTGAGCCACAGATCACAGTAAGATCACGCCCGAGTCATGGGGAGCCTGCCCTGTAGCGGGGTAAACCTTGAAACAAAGGCTTTGATAAAGGGGGTCGTAGGTCTTAGGTCTCTAGAGGATTCTCTGGATTTAGGGGACAAATTATTTTCCTTGATGGATGGTTTTGATATGAGTGGTACAGGATCTGAGGGGGAGAGTGTGTCGCTGTCCTCTAGCTCTGACCCCAGCAGTCAGTTTGATGGTCCCGATACGGTGGTTCACAGGAAGAAAAATCTCAGGCGAAGTAAGGAGAGAGTGCCTCCCAGGGTCAGGCAAAGGAGGGCACGAAGAAACAAGCATGTATCATTCTACAATGGGATTATTCTGCTATGCAAAAACCGTATGAGGAGACCAATATGGAGGTCAGAAAGGACAAAACAATCAAGACCCTGAGAAAGCGACCCTGAAATTGATATATGACTCGATTAAGCAACATCAAGAAAAGACACGCTGGATGGCAAAAAAAAAACCCTGGCTTCCCAAAAACTAGAAGGAGCCCTCTGAGGTAGCAAAAGCCTGTACTGATTGGGGAAAGAATAACTGCAGTAGAGGAATGAACAGTAGGCCTGGAGAACGAAGTGGAAAAAGGTGAACGTCAGACAGAAGCTTAAGGAGCACAAATAGCGGACATGCAGTGGAAGCTTGAAGACTATGAAAACCGTCTAAGACGCAATAACCTGAGGATCTTGGGTGTAGAGGGAGGCATAGAATTGGGTGACATTAAACCTATGTCTTAAAGCTGCTGAGAGGGGCTTTCCCGGAGTTTCAGCAGTGGAACTGGGAACCAGAAATCCAGCGGGTCCATCGCCACCCTCTTATGCTTAGAAACCCCAGGCAGGTCCATCCAGGGCGAATGCAGCAACCAAGAGCCATCATAGTCTACTTCGGGAATTCCGTACTTCGCGAAGCAGTATTCCTTAAAGTTCGCCCGGACTCCAACCACTCATATGAGGGACAATCATTTTTAACTTGGCCCGATTTCTGCCATGTGACGGTTGAAAGACGTTGGCGCCTAAAGCAGCTGTTTCAGCCATGTCAAGCGCAGGGGCATATTTATTAAATCCAGCTCTCCTGATAATAATCCATAATAATAAAGTGAAAGTTTTCACTTCAGAAATAAAGGCGAAGGAAATACTTGGACAAAACTCGGAAGTTGAGACTGATTAAGAATAATGAACCAAATCTTTCACTTGTGATGATGATGGGCTAAAACAAAGTGATATATAGTCAGATGCTCCCTTAAACAAAGATTGGCTAGCATAAGTATGGGCATTGAGCATTGGGGGGGGGACAAAGGCACCATCACCCAGACCTCACTTGGTCTGTTTGTCTCACTGATTGGGTGGAGGGGAGGGATGGGGTGGAAAGGGAGGGGAAGGGCTTCAGTGGAGGGGGTGTGAATGAGGGGGTGGGAGTAGTGGGAGTAGAGGGAGGAAATGGTGCACAACAAGTATCAGGAGATTTCATGTTAGAGTAGCTGTTAAATTCTGGGGGAGGAAGAGCAAGAGCATAGCATCCCATGAAGGAGGGAGGATTGTCCGGGAGGCAGAAATAAGCTTATCATGATTAATTTAAGGATAGCGTTGCTAAATATCTGTGGCTTAAATGACCCCGGTCAACGATGTAAGGTGGCAGAGGACTTAAAAATGCTGCATTCCGATATTGTTTGCCTTCAAGAAAACACATATTGTGGGTACAGAAAAAGGAGCACTAGATCAATTGGGATATAATCTTATAGCCCACACCACACAGGGTACCAGAACTACAAGGGTAGCCATCTTAACTCGGAAGAAGGACATTGTATGTAAAAAACAACTGTCTGATAAATATGGGAGCTGGGCTTTTGCAGAGTTGTATAATTCTACATTTTCTTTTACTCTGTGCTTCGTATATGGGCCAACGGGGGATGACCAATAGTTATTCGATTTCTTGAATTATCAAGGTGGCCAACTCCAATTATAATGTGTGGGGATCTAAACATTAATGGGATCAGTGTGTCATGGGGTGATAGCCCAGGGCCATATTCAGGCCGTAAGCTTAGGGTCTATACGGCTCTCACTCATTTGGCTGAGGGAAATGGGCTATTCGATGCATGGAAGAATTTAAAGTTGGCAGACTCCAATTCAGGAAGAACCTATGTTTCATCCCCACACAAAACAATTGCCTGATTGGATTACTTTTTTGTTTCTCAATGTATAATGGGAAATTGCCGTATTGAAAAATATCTTGTGTAATGTCAGACCATAACGCCCTCGTGTTAGGAATAACATAGATCGGGGGAGAGAGGACACAACAAATCTGGGCCTTTGAAAGGGGTTTCCTGGTTGATGGGTGCTACATGACCTACATGAAGAACCCTATGGCACTTATACTGTTAGATGCAGAAAAAGCATTTCATAGGTCACCTGGGACTTCCTGTGGGCCGTTCTTGAATGGCTAGGGGCTGGAATGGGTTTTATTATGGTCCTACGGGTATTGTATGCCTCACCCACAGCTAGACTCACAATGATGGGAGGACAATCAGAGGAACTCAAGATCAAAAGAGGGACCAGGCAGGGTTGTCCATGCTCTCCATTACTGTTTGCCTGCTGTATCGACCCTCTAACACATAGAATCGATGCCAATTTAGGTATAAAGCCCATAAGCTATCATGGGTTTGCAACAAAGATTTTAGGCTATGCAGATGACCTAGCGTCGTCACACCACTCCTGGAGGTGGTATTGGCAGAAATAGCAAAATAAACTTTGTTTTGTTCAGTCTGCAATGTATTTAGGGGTAAATATATCACCTAATATAGGACAAATTGTAGTGTTGAATTTGGCCCCTTCATGCAGAAGTTATCGCAGTTTATTTGCCAGGCTGAATAACCTCCATTTGTCACTTGTTGGCCGTTGTAATACAAAGTCCTCTTCCTTTTTAGATCAATACCTCTGGTGTTCGAGATAGCATGGTTTAAGAAGTTAGAGGGGTTGGTTAATAGATATATATGGGCATATGGGAATACAAGGCAAACCCTGAAATTTATGACCCTCCCTAGGAAGAGAGCAGAATTGGCAGTTCTGGATTTTAGAATATACCACCTAGCATCAGCCCTGCAATATATGTGTGGACTAGTTGAGGAAATCCCTTGGATCCTTGGAATCGGGGGAGGGTACCGGACATCTTTGAGCTATTGATAGAGAAAGATGCTAAAAACCTTTATCTAAGATTTACCAAGCCTGGTTACTATAAGAAGGTAAGGTTTAAGACTCTTTTGGCAGCATGTCAGGTTTGGGGGATGATAAAAAGAAAGAAAGGAATAGGAAGAATAAATTACTACACCCCTCTTTTTGCGAATCCATCACAACCATTCATGATAGTACAATGAAGCGTTGGAGGGACTTAGGGGTGGAGACAATTGGGGATTTGGTTGGTATAACTGGAGTCAAGTCATTCACCGAGATACAAGATAAGTATGGGGTACACAGGAAAGACTTTCTCGAATACTTACAAATATGTTGTTTCCTGCGAAGAAAACAGGGGGTCCTAAAGGGATAACTAAAGACATCATTATGGATAGGCTGAGGGATGACGAAGGTTACACTCTTAGCCAGATCCACAGTGAGCTAATCGCCATGCAGCCAGACGATCTAGAGAAGCAGGCAGATAAATGGGATCAAAGGCTTGGGTTAAAGGGATCCGGCTTTCTTGATTCTTTAGATAAAGGGAGTACTATACCTTGCTCATCAAAGTTACAGGGTCAGAATTTTAAAAAGATTTTAGGACTGTATTATACGCCAGGTAAAATAGTAAAGTGGGGTGGATCAGTGGGTATTAGCTGTTCTCGCTGCCAAGCCCTCAATGCAGATGTGGTTCACATGTTCTCGACTTGCCCATGGCTTAATAAGTTGAAGAAAGAAATAGAGAAATTATTAGAGCTAACTCTGAAGGTGAAAGTAGTTTTAATGCCTGAATTAATGGTACTGGGGGTTAGTAGCTCAGGATCAGATGGCGCTCAACCCTATTTAATGTTTTTGGCTATGGCAGTGACCACAATTTGCATTTCCACAGCCTGGTTGGATCCTTCTGGCCCATCCTTTTCCCAAAGGCTAGCCCTAATCCTCTCCAATTTTATTCTAGAGAAAGGAATATATGAAAGGAAAGGCCGAAAGGCCCAAAAACTGGGGAAAACTATGTGGGCCCCAATTTATCAGTGGAAGGCGGAGATCCTGAGCCAATAATGAATGTACATATTGTATCTGAAATCAATGCTGTTTTTATCATAATGTAAATGCTTTTACCCTAATGCTTTTATCTCCATGGAATCTCTCCGTGAAACTGTTTGTGTATGAATTTATTTATGCACCCCACTCAAAAAACGTCTTCAATAAAAATATTTAATAAATAAATAAATTATTGATGAGAAAACTGTGCATGAAACAAAACCCACAGGAGCAAAAAAAACTCCTGTCGCAGGTTTGGTGCAATACTGGCTGACGCCATGGGTACAAGTAGGGGAGTTGGTGGGGCTGTGGGAGTCTGGACCTCCCCCTTGCTGCCCCCCATGTGAGACCAGCCGTGGCATGCCCCGGCATCGGAGCACGCCACTTAAAAAACAAATATTTTATTATTGCCGGCTCCTCCCACACCCCACAAAAAGAATAATTGTCTTGGTTGCCCAAGGTGGGTAAATTAAAAAAATATAGCCGGTTCATGCCTTAAGGTAACCCATGCCCTCGCCATACAGTGTTAATTACCCCACATATGACATAACTCATGACATCTTCTAAGATATTGTTAATAATATCACTGCAAAATTTGCAATTAACTTATTGATGAGAAAACTGTGCATGACGGGGTGCCAATTATAGTTACATTAGGGCACAGTTATAGTTACCGTAGTTAACTATATATGGTAAATTTCAGTGGATTTGTACATTTAAACCATTACGTTGTCACTGAAATTCTTACTAAACTAGAACATTACTTCAACTATATATGTACATATATATATATATTGGAATACGCTGAACTTTAAATCCATCTCCCAGGTTGGGTCGGAAGTATCGAGTGATATATATATATATTTGACGTAATGTTACATATATATTTCCCAGTAGCGGTTGCCACTGGGTAGTTATAGTTAGGTCAGCGTTTTCATAGGAAATGTGTTTCTTTTATTGCTAATAGCTTTGGCCCCTTTTTGATGATTTTCCACAAAACTTTCCAAAAAGGTGCTACTTTTTTGACTAGTTTGTGCATGGAGAGTGTCAGGGTGATCCATAAAATGGGGGCTGAGATAGGAAGGTCCTAAACCGAAAAATCCTCATGCATTTCCATAGAATTCTTGAGACAGGTCTGCAGTAAAAACTGCTGAATGGAATTACTCCATATTTGACAGGAAGCTAGATCTTGGATAGCGGATTGTGCTTTTGTGATTTGGTGTAAATCTGTTCAATAGTTTTTTAAATATTTTTATTTAAGGGTCAAAATGTTTCTGCAGGAGGCTTGAGAGACTCTTGCAGGAGCACCAGGTTAAAAATAGTGTTCTGATTGGCACAGGGAGCATTATTTATTTTGGATAATTTGCTCTCATTGGAGTAAGTGCTCTGATTGACTGTCAATGCCATCAGAAAATGTTGCTGTCAGCCATTAGAGGCCTCAGGGGCTTTGTCCCTTTCCTGAAGTGAAACAAATGTGATACAAGGGGCCAGAGTACGGATACCCTACACGCTTTTGCCCTCATGGGGGAACCCAGCGGGTCCTCCTGGGCCAAAATACAAAAACATTTTGCCGCAATACTGCAGTACTCCTGCTGGACTGGAAAATAAAATGCCAGCTTGGGGCCACATTGTTGTTTAAGGGGAGGGTGGTGCACGCCCCCCCTTAAAATAAAATGTCCTTGGGAAATGGGGACCCATGACCATAATGAGGCTCAACTCATGAGGGTGGCTATGTGACTCCCCCTTTGGAAAAAATATTAAGACCCAGGGGGATATGGTTCCCCCAGGGCCTAATGATACTTGGGCAGCATGCCCCCACCCCGAAGGGCCCCCATCCCTTTAAAATACTTAAGGCCCTGGGGATGGTAACCCTAGGGATTAAAGAGGCTAAGGGAGGAGGGCCATTGCACCCCCCTCCACCCTCCCCTTTTAAAAAGCATGTGGTCTGTGAGGATGGGGTCCCCAGGGCGTAATGAGTCTTGGGTGTGTTTTTTTTTTTAGATCAAAACGTTAATATTGTCACTGACTTATTCACCTAACTATAACATTACCTTATCCTTTGTTTTTTTAGTGAATATGTATATTTTGTAAGGAAACTGGCTATTAATTGTGTGGCCAGCACAAGTAATGAGTCCACATTTGCCCTCTACAGGGAACCAAACACTCCCTTGTAGTGCTTGACTCTTTCAGGGTATCGGAGCAGAGCAGTCCAAGGCCTACTCAAGAGAGGTGATATGGACTAGTAATCACCATTTGCTGACATGCATTAATAACACTTAATACATAATTGTCCTGTCTGTGCTTTTCTTTTGAAAAGGAAAAGTAAATTGATTACCCAGGCACGCTGCTCAATACTGCACAGTAGTTTACAAATATAGATAAGGCTGATGTGTAAATATTTTTGATGACTTTGCATAATCACATCTGACCCCCAAACCACATGTCATGGAGTAAATGCAATCATCAATAATAACCATGTGTGAATGCACTTATTAATGTTAATAAAGCATATGTGTCATTAGCGACCTAACTGGTTCCCAGATGATTCCAATAAGTCAGGGTCCAAGACATTTGTTCATTCATAAGAGTTGGGAGGAATGATGTGTTATGCTGGTATATTTGTTGATAGTCAAGAGAGGTGAGCTGTGGCAGGAATCCTGACAATATGCACTTTGATGAGTAATCACTGTCCACATTATTTTTTCAATAAAGCATTTACAAATGAACTTCATCTGTGTCTGTGTGCTTTGTATATACGTTCAACTAGTAAAAAAACAACTATAAAAAAAGTCCTTAGAGGGCATCACATTTTGATTCCACAGCATGTAACCAAGAGGTTTGTCCCTAGAGAGCTCTATATCTCATGTATCTTATTTTAGACACCTTCTGGCCACAAAAACTGCAACCAAAAACTTGGCCCATAGAGCACAGTGCACTCCCAACTGAAGAACCCATGCTCCAGCCTGGGGATTGCTTGAAATCCCCAACAAAGATTAGGATGGTACTCTTTTTCTGGACCCTGCAGACAGTGTTAGCACTTCATTTGAATACTTTGGGGGAACTGGTGCCACTCCTGCAGTTCCCCCACACTATCTTTTACTCACTGGTGGTTCCTCTGCCATCCCAGAGCCACCATAAGCTGCGGAAATGACTTAGTCAGAGCAAGCACCACAAGACATTATTGGGCGGTCCTCAGGGAACGGGAATACCTAATGAGCGGCTCTCCCACTGCACCGGGGAGAGCAGCTGCCTTTCTTTGTTTATTTTGTCCTTGCCATGGGGTCTCACGTTGTGTGACTTTTTCTTTTTTTCTTTATTGGGGGTGCCCGGTCCCATTCGGGCAACCTTTGTGATGCCAATAATGAGGGTCAGCCCAGGGATTCCACCCCTGGCCACCCCTGCATGGGCGGCACTTCCTTCGCTGCCTGTGGAAGCTGGTAGCACTGTTCTCTCCCCGCCCGCTCCTCTGGGCAGGTGCTTACTTGCATGATGGCCATCTGCTGCCCCCAGACACTAGCACGGGGAATGGGGCAGCCCCACCATGAATGGAGTGGTGTGGTGGCACCCTGTTCTCTAATTTGCTGTAGGGCCCGGAGTTGGGGATTCTGGGCTCCTCCTACTTCCTTCAGGAGAGTGCAACAGTGCTCCCTATGCACTAGTGCACCTCAGGGCCCGTAGTTCGGGGATCCCTGGACCCCATAATGAAAATACACGGCAGGCCTTTACAGCTCTGGGGAGGGGGCTCCACACATGCACCCTCCCAGAGTTAATTTTCACAAATATCCTGGGTAGTGACTCCCGGGGCCCTGGCCCACCCTGGGGGATTTTTTTTAGGCTGCACAGAGCTCCAAGTGCTTTGTGTGCGTGTGACAGTCACAGGTCAAAATCCCTTTCCTGCGCTTTTCTCGGCCCTGTTGGGCTGTTTTACATATTTTGGCTTATCTTGTTCCTGGTATTGAGCCGTAGCCACCTGGGGCACTTTTCCTAGACCTCCTGGCATCCCATAAGGTGAACTTTGCAGAAGGCTGGTTCCACTGACACTATGCACCATTTTTTTTCTTTTTGCTTCTCTCCTCCTTGGAGTAGAAGTTCAGTTTTTCCGCAACTAGTCCTTAGGGGGCGTAAGCGGACCAGCTTCCCTGGTCCTAGAGAGAGCCCCACTAGTCCTTCGGGCAGCTCTAGTTAGAGTCCTTAGACCAGATGGATAACAGGGGGGTCCTCCTTCCAGATGTCCATGACTTCCTCCAGTACCAATGTCCAACAGAAAATCACAACCAAGAGGAAGCTGTTCCCCTTGTGCAAGGCCTTTTAAATGGGGTGAAAGGTTCTGGAAGTGAGGCCTTTCTGACCTATCCCGGGGTACCACATCTCCTCTCCACCCATCCCATCCCTCCTGCACAGCCTGCTGGGACATTTGAAAAAGTCGTCGCCCAGGAGTCACTAGTCCCATCTAGTCTGAGGACCTCAGCTCTGCCCCTTGCTGACATCACTGCCAGGGCCTTTCTTACCAAATATTCAAAAGGAGCTCCCTCCTGTGTCGGCTCCAGAGGTTTGGGCTCCCTCCTTTGTTCAGTGGATGTGGGATAGCCCATCCCTGATACAGTGTGACAGCTGATTGATTGATGCAGATCCTTCATCCGCACCCCTTTCCTCCTCAGGAGCTGAAGCAAGCACTCTTATTTGCTCCCTTTGAGTGGGAAGTTCTTTGTTTCTGCTGCTGAAGAAACATTTAAATTAACTTGGCAGAGTAGGGTATCAAAAGGCCTGGTCTCTGATCCTGAGCTGAGCCAGAGAAATAGGACAATCCTGGATGACCCATAAGCTGTACAGATTCTGCCCCAGTTCGATACGTCACTGGTCTCTGTATGACAAAGGGAAGCAAAACTGTACTCTAAGGCCGTCTTCCCCATAGGTGTATAATGGAGTGTCACTGCAGACAGGACAGTAAACTAATCTTACTTTCCCTATGAGTGTGATTATGAGGCCTACCCCAGGTTACTATTCTGCACTAGGCTACTTGTTTGCAGTTACCAGGCGGCGCATGACAGAAATCTCATGTGCGCAGCCCTTGCACATTTGTATGTACATAATTTTTCCTTAATTATATCTTTAAAAAAAATTGATTTATTTCGCTTTTTATTATTGTATCCTATGAAATGTGTAAAAACTTAATTGAATTATTGATTATATTTTTAAGTATCTAATGATTGTTACAGAGTATGCTACTAAAATATAATAAACCCCCAAAAAAATATGCTACTTCTGTTTAATGTTTTATTAGGCAGGTTACAATGTTTTTTAATGCAAAGTAATAGTAACCAATCAAATACGGTGCAGTATTAAATTCTCAATTACATGTCAGTTATTGTTCACAAACTTTAATAGGATCACAATTTATGTGAGAAAAAGTAACCAACAGAAAAATGTTGGTTTAGAAAATCTTCATATGTTCTTTAATTTGATATGTTTAATTAGAGACATCACTGCTTTCACTAATAAATGTTTCTTGGACTTCATAGTGGTTGTTTCACCCTTTTTGGTAGATAGGTTTTAAATTGATTTCTGCTTCTTGGTATAGCTGTAAAAATAGCTTAGCACATGCCACCCGTCACTCATGTCCTCCAGGACACTGGCAGGGAATATTATTATAGGCCCTCACATATAGGGCAACAGCTCCCTGAACATTTGGGTAATTAGCTTTTTGTTTTCAAGAAACAAGCTTCTACTTTGGGAGTTGGTGTATTGAAAACATAAGTTTGCAGACAGGGCTCTTTAAGCATTGGACAAACTCGGCAGACTTCACTACTGTCATCGAAGCGGTCTTGCAGTGGCTCCCTTCACATCTGTCAGATCCCTGTCAGGTACGCAGGGATCTCTAAATAGAGTGTGTCATAACCTCTGAGCCCCTGGGGGACAGAGGGCCACCCACCAAGTGCTAAATATGGCCCTTAGTCACCTTAACAATAAATGTGTCGATCAGGCCAGTGGCTTTCTAAGAGCAACCTTTTTTATTTTACATATTTATTTTTGTATTTCATTTATTCTCTTTCTGGATAATGTGTCAAGTGGTCACAAACATCTAATATTTGCAAACATAGGACACATTAAAATGAATTACATGAACCCATCTACTCTTAAAACATTTAACTGTCCATGAAGATTCATCAAATGGCACAAATGTTATTAGTAGTAGAAAAAAAGGAGAGGGACCCCTTAAAGACTCTCAAGGTAAATAAGGTGCTTACAACCGAAAATGAAAAGAAAAATTCCCTTGATCTAACAATTCTAATATCAGAATATTGTAACTGTTAACATCAACATAAAATACTATGTCCAAAATCTATCTTCCAAGAATATTTTATTTAGAAAAATATTTTTCTTATCGTTACAAAACACATAAAATCAATGATAAAATTTAAAACAAAATTATTAAAAACATCATATAGTACATGTTAATCAGAAAAAGTTTTTGGTAAACAACAAATCACAATTATGACCAGCATAATAGAGACAGACATATATGTAAGACACAACTTCTATTCTTTACGAGTGCACATCACATTAGACCCAAAAATCACAGCTCATTATACATTGATTAAATCAGTATTTGACTTGTCTGTGTTCGTCCTTGGATTGTGCTTTCAACAGCGTTGACGCATTTCGATGGCTTCAAATCAATAGTACCATCTTTATCAAGACACAATAATTCTGTCTCCCACCTTTGTTACTCTTATTTTCTTAGTCCTAAATAAGATAAATATATATAATTGTTGGTCCTAATAGTACATGTAATTCCTTATTCCCAACAGTTTTTTCAATCTTATCTTCAGGGACTACTTGTGGTTCCCCCCTTGTATTAATACAGTGGTATACCCAAGCATATCTCACTTCAAATTACCGATAGTGTGAATATACTAATAATGACAACAACAAAATCTCTCCATTTGGTGTTAAATTTCAACATCGAGAAACCTGTTCTATTGTATTGTGACACCACTGTTTATTCCTTTCCTTTTCCAACTACATTCTCTTGTGCATTCTTATTGAATGTTATATATTCTAATGTTTGTTCATATATTAGTTTTTTATTTGTTGCAAAGGCAGATTGACACCCGGGGCAAACATGCAAGGTGAAACAGCATGTATATTCAGCAAAACCAGGTTCCCCCTATTATTGTTGCCATTGCCGTAACCCCTCTCTAATGTCAATGAGTCGATCTGTCGGTTATCTAATTTAAACAATTGCTCACCTTCATATATTAAAATTGGTGCTCATAATTTCGTTCTCCCGCTTGTTAACACAAGGAGATCCGTAAATCCATCGTCCTTATTGTTTTATATATAGAATGCTTCATCCCTTAAGGATCTAAAACAAAGAGGGAGTATACGTGGTCTCATTGCCGGTAATAATATGTACCGTGATTTCCCTATTAGTGACTTTTATTTCCTAAAAAACAGGACTGACAACTACTATCCGTCATTTAATTACCTTAGTTCCGTAATTTTCGATAGAACTACTTCCGATATTGCGTTTCTGGAATTTGTATAGGAATATGTCACCACACCACGAGGCTTTAATTCCTCTTCTTTTATCGGCGTGGGTCTAATAATAAAAATGCATTGACATATTTTCAAACAGACGGAACGGACAATCCCAAACTCATTATATTGTTCTATTGGGTGTTAAAAATCCTATTTAATTTCCTCATGTATCTCATCTTACCTTTGTTTTACAATCTGTCTTCCAAATACGGGTATCCGGATCCTGGTTCTATCTTTCCTCTCATTCCTAGCTCCCTATTTAACTAATGTCTACTCTTAACTAATTGGTTTGCCCTCGTCACATGGTGCGGGTCTTGGTACCCTATTTCTAAACTGGTTTCTGGTTGGTTCAATTGTTCTCCTAGTCAGACCCATTTTTTTCTTTTTTTCTTCCACTATCTTTATTAGTTCTACTGTGCCTATTTAATTATTATAACAACGTTTTTCATTTTGTGTATACCTAATCCGTTAACTATATATTTCCTATTCTTTCTCCTGGGCAGCGTTAATTGTATTTTTTAGTTATCTTTGCATGTTTCTGCAATACTAATACCCGAAAACGAGTCTTGTAGCTGACTCTTTCATTCACAATATGTCAAGACGCTTTCGCATGTTTATTAATGCGCAGCATTTGTTGACTTATTGTTCAAAATATTGTCGATATCTGCCTCATTAATTATATGTGAACTCACTAATATCCTCATAATACCCCTTAGTTTTATTACGGTGTTTGAGTATATCAATCATCTATAAATAACCTGGCATAAGCGGAAGCAGAAACATTTTCAGAAGATATTTCCCTTCGCTGTCTTTTTTGAGTCACTATTATGGACTCGTGCTGACTTTGCCACGTACATCCATCTCTATACTGAGTATCTTGATACTTTCTCAAGGGGACTACTAATTTGTGTCTTATAGTCTCAAAGGATACTATTTTGCCCTCGTCTCCTCGCTATGTCCATATCAGTTTCATCCAGTCTTCTCTAGAATTTAAACCTCTTTCTACTGTGTTCAGATAACACATATACCACTGTTCTCTTCTCTTTCTTTTTTGATCAGAATCTCCTCCTCTTCTATTAATCAAAATCTTTTCTAATATAAACCATTTAAAATCACTGCAATCATGGTTTACATTATAGAAGTGATCAACCAAAGGGGCATTTTCCTTTCTGATTCTGATTGCAGACTTATGTTCCAAGAGACGTATGCAAAGTTCTCTACTTGTTTCACCTACGTAACCCAACCCGCATGGGCAGATCAAAAGATAAACAATGTTTTTGCTGCGACAGTTGTTTAGTGTTGTTGTAGTCAGATTTTTTCCAGCAAAGATAATGCTTTTTCCTTCTAGGCATTGCACACATATTGAGCAAGTCCCGCATTTATTGTTACCTTTCGCTTTCTCACCTATTAATGTGCTTTGCTTTTCAGCTGTTGTTTTGTAGGTTCTCACAAGAGAGTTTTTGATCGTTTTGTTACATCTAAAAGAGAAAAGTGGTTTATGTAGTTGGACATCAGGACTAGGAGAACAATTGAACCAATCAGAAACCAGTTTAGAAATAGGGTACCAAGACACGCACCATGTAACGAGGGCAAACCAATTACTTAAGAGTAGACATTAGTTAAATAGGGAGCTACGAATGAGAGGAAAGATAGAACCAGGATCCGGATACCCGTATTTGGAAGACAGATTGTAAAACAAAGGTAAGATGAGATACGTAGGGAAATTAAATAGGATTTTTAACACCTCATAGAACATTATAATGAGTTTGGGATTGCCCGTTCCGTCTGTTTGAAAATATGTCAATGTATTTTTATTATTAGACCCACTCCGATAAAAGAAGAGGAATTAAAGCCTCGTGGTGTGGTGACATATTCCTATACAAATTCCAGAAACGCAATATCGGAAGTAGTTCTATCGAAAATTACGGAACTAAGGTAATTAAATGACGGATAGTAGTTGTCAGTCCTTTTTTAGGAAATAAAAGTCACTAATAGGGATATCACGGTACATATTATTGCCGGCAATGAGACCACGTATACTCCCTCTTTGTTTTAGATCCTTAAGGAACGAAGCATTCTATACATAAAACAATAAGGACGTTGGATTTACGGATCTCCTTGCGTTAACAAGCGGGAGAACGAAATTATGAGCACCAATTTTAATATATGAAGGTGAGCAATTGTTTAAATTAGATAACCGACAGATCGACTCGTTGACATTAGAGAGGGGTTACGGCAATGGCAACAATAATAGGGGGAACCTGGTTTTGCTGAATATACATGCTGTTTCACCTTGCATGTTTGCCCCGGGTGTCAATCTGCCTTTGCAACAAATAAAAAACTAATATATGAACAAACATTAGAATATATAATATTCAATAAGTATGCACAAGAGAATGTAGTTGGAAAAGGAAAGGAATAAACAGTGGTGTCACAATACAATATAACAGGTTTCTCGATGTTCAAATTTAACACCAAATGGAGAGATTTTGTTGTTGTCATTATTAGTATATTCACACTATCGGTAATTTGAAGTGAGATATGCTTGGGTATACCACTGTATTAATACAAGGGGGGAACCACAAGTAGTCCCAGAAGATAAGATTGAAAAACCTGTTGGGAATAAGGAATGACATGTACTATTAGGACCAATAATTATATATATTTATCTTATTTAGGACTAAGAAAATAAGAGTAACAAAGGTGGGAGACAGAATTATTGTGTCTTGATAAAGATGGTACTATTGATTTGAAGCCATCGAAACGCGTCAACGCTGTTGAAAGCACAATCCAAGGACCAACACAGACAAGTCAAATACTGATTTAATCAATGTAAAATGAGCTGTGATTTTTGAGTCTAATGTGATGTGCACTCGTAAAGAATAGAAGTTGTGTCTTACATATATGTCTGGCTCTATTATGCTGGTCATAATTGTGATTTGTTGTTTACCCAAAAAAAATTCTGATTAACATGTACTATATGATGTTTTTAATAATTTTGTTTTAAATTTTATCATTGATTTTATGTGTTTTGTAACGATAAGAAAAATATTTTTCTAAATAAAATATTCTTGGAAGATAGATTTTGGACAAATGTTATTAGCAAAACAAAAAACTCTCTTCCTATGGAAACTCCGACTTACAAATAAGCACACAGTGGCGATTGCCACTGTGCAATATATATTGGGATGCACTGCTTATCACCTCACATATAAAATCACTTGACATTTTCCTTAATATCAGTCTGACATCACATCAATAATGACATCACTGTGCATGTTATAGTTACTACATTCAACTATTACAGGTGAAACCCAATGATTTTTTAGTTTAGAATGGTATTTTTAACTGACATTTTCATCTAACTATAATGTCACTTTAACCTTTGTGTTTTTTCAGTGAATTATACATACACATATGTATATGCGTGTGAGTAGTTCTCATGTTAACTGACAGAGTGTGAGTGGCTGTATGGGTGCATGAGTAGATAGATCGGTGGCTGTATTAGTGAGTGAGTTTGTGTATGAGTGGCTGTATTGGTGACTCAGTAGATGTGTGTGATAGACCTCTGAACCAGTGAGTGGGTGTGTAAGTACTGATATGATTGTGCCAATGGTCTTGAAAATGGTAGTGTGGAAGTTGGAGTAGGTGTATAAAAGGTTATATTGGGGTGGTGAGTGGGTGCGTCAGAAATTCTGTGGATGAAGTCATCAATTATGTCATTTGAGATGTCATCCTTGATGTCACTGGCCATGTCATGAGTGATGTAATATGTGAGGTCATAAGCAGTGCATTGCGGGGATGCGAGTTCTAGTTAGGTCAGCTAACTATAACTGCTGAATTTCTCTGGTTTTGGATGAGTGAAACCTGAGCCTAACTATAAAGTATCTGTAACCTTTGTTTTTTTCAGTGAGTTTCTAAGTTTTTTAAAATTTCATTTCCTAACTTTAACGTCCTCGTAACCTTTGTTTTTTCATGTCATTTGTATGGTTTTTTAACAAGTAGTCACGTTGGCAGAGTGGTATAGAAAGAGGGCTGGGCCTCCAACCAGCTCTAAGGAATCTCGCTGTGTAGAATTATAGGAGGGACCAGGAGGGCTTCTTGGACCTCAAATGTCACTCACAAGTAAAGTGAACTTCATCCCCCAACCAGCAGTGCACCACGAGCCACATGTGCAGAGTGGTGGATGTAGGAGAGTAGGATCTTCTTCACATGGGTACCCCCACTTTTTGCTGGAGTTTCACTGTTTTTTTTACCTTAGTCTGGCTGTGGCCCTGCTAATCAGGACCACAGCCTAGCTGCTTCCTCTCTAAAATGGTTTCCATGTACATTAGGTACATATCTAATTGGATTCTGGAGTGCCTTATAAGCCCCTAGTATATGGTATGCTATGTACATAGGACATAGGTACCTCAGAGGCCTACCAGGGGCTGAAGCATGCATTATGCCACCCCTGGGAAGCACTCCAAAATGGCACCACAGGTCTGCTACTGCAGCCTGGGTAAGGGCGTGCTTGCACCCCTTACAGTGGTATAGGCTACCTATATCACTACCATTGCACACACATATAAAACCTATAAATCACTCCTACAGCAGGCCTTAACAATCCTGAAGGCAGAGTGCTTGGTTTATATGTAAGAGGGTGCCCCTGCATGAGCAGACCCCCTCTGCAGCGTTCGGAGTACCTCCTCTGATGCTGTTTGTGGTGCAGCCTAACCATATACTCTTAAGTGCATTATAACCTCGCGGTAAATGCTAACTTTGGGATGGCTGCACGGAAACATGTCGTGTTTGGTGTCAAACGCTTTGGAATACTACCCCCCTGCCAGTTCTGGCAGCGGGGGTAGCATTCCACCCTTCTAGAGGGAGAGACATGTTCACACTGGTCTAACCCGGTAGGACTTTCTACAGCCCTGGCATCACAAAATGGATGCCTCAGCCACAGACACGGGTCTGGCCTCCTGCTGCTGACCGAAACTCCGGCAGGGGAGGCCTGGACAATAGGTTTCCTGTCCCAGGGAGGTGTAACCACCTCCCCAGACAGGCAGATGTGTATTGGGGCTGGGTGGGAGCACTCTGGTGCTTTGAAGTCCTGCACTGGGGGCACACTTGGTGTCCCTGTTCATAGTCCAGTTCAAACCGGTTGCAGGGGCTACCTGCCCCTGCTCTGGCGCAAACCTGGACAAAGAAATGGGTGTAACCACCCCTCTTTCCAAACCCTCCCATAGGTGGGTCCCTAGAGTATGTCCAACCCCCAAACTTAGTATTAGTATGGGAACCCAGTCCTTGCGACTTTAGATTACCCTGGACGAAACTCTGCAACATATATCCTGGACCTTCGACGTTCTACTTTGCTTAGAAGACTGAAGAAATCTACCTGGGTCCGGTCTGCAATTCTGAAGCTCCCGCCGGACACCGAAGTTTCTGCATCACCAGTGGTGGATTTCCAGACTTCCCCGAGGCTACCCTGAGTCCACAGCAAAGCTGAGGCCCGTGGTTATCGTGGGTGACTTGGCACCATGACCCCATGACCCCTGGACACCGTGAACCTTTGCAGCAACATCCTCTTGCTGGTATTCCTCGAAGTTGTGCTTTGGGCTCCGAGTAGCCCCAGCCTTAAGCATCTCCTGCACCGAAGATTTCTGGCCTCCACTTCACGAGTAACCCATGGGCCAGTATCCAGTGCTACCGCTTGAGGCTCCTTCGCGATCGCTAGCCCGTTGGATAGTAGGTCCTTACGAAGGCAACTCCTCTCCTGATTGGGCTTCCCTGGTTGCTCCAGACGTGCCCCGACTTACCCTCACTGGGTGAGTCCCCCAGACCTTGGTGGTCTGCACCGCAGTCCTTTCTCTGATTTCCAGTGACTTGCTGTTGCCAAGGCTTGTTCAGTCCAATCTGGTCCTCGACACTGCAGCACTCGACAGACTTTGTGGGACAGCTTGAATCCAGCTCCTGGTTGTCATCGGCACCTCCCGGACCTCGTGGCTGAAGAGTCAAGACACCCGTCAACTCACCTGAAGCACCCGACATCTGTGGGCATTGGTCCATCCTGCCCTTGGTCACTGGTAAGTGACCCAGACTCTGTCCTCTCTGCTTTCAGGTTCCTTCCTTCCTAGATCCATGCTTGGATCACTTCGGACACTTCTCCTCTTCACTGCAGCAGTACTTCTTCACCCGCTTCCATTGAAATTGACGACGCGACCCAACACCAAAAGACACCTATGCACCCGGCTTTCCTGGGTGAGGTAACACAAATACTCTGGTGCTCCCGTGGGTGCTAGCCCTAGAACTTCCTAAGTCCAAAATGGTTCGGTCCTGACTCGATTCTAAGTGTCCCTAATCTTTAAGCTTCCAACCGCGACATTGCCCATAGAAGCTAACAGGAAGCCGTGGTTGTGTTTACACACTGCACACGGCCCCCGTGGGTCCCCTGCATCACTACCTTGGGTGCTTCCTTGGGGTCCCAGTGAATCTACAGGTTCTAGGCCTTGTGTCTAGTTCAGTCGTAGTTCTTATACCACTTTATTGGTATATGGTTTGGTACGCCCCTAGTGCCCGAACGTGTATTTGTGCTATTACTGTTGATTGCTAACTTGTAAATTAAGTACTTCAAACTCCAGCCTCATAAAGAGACTAGAGGGGGGTGTTTTATCTTAAATACATATATTTTAAATATATACCTGGAGTGGTTGTCCTTTCATTTGATCATTCAAGAGATTATAGACTGGTAAAACAAGCTGCTTTACATTCCTTCAAGACTTAGCCTGAAGGCTGCTCTCCATAGCTACCACTAGGATGTCTTTGACCTATTCACCATAAGGGGTTATTTGGACTGATACAGGGTGCCCACTATAACTAGTGGACAGCATATATCAGGCCAACTTCTCACAGTGGAGAAAAGGGGCGTGGCCTCCGAAGACCACTTAGCAATCCCTCTGTGTGGAACTTATTGGAGATAACAGGAGGGGTAGTTGTCCCCCCAAGGACGTCCTTCAGGGCCAACTACGTTTTGGCCCCTAAATACCCTCAGCAGTGAAGGAGACTTCATCCCCCAACTAGGAGCGCGCCAGGAGGTAATGAAGAAAGGGGGCGGGTCCTCCAGCAAGTTGCTGCATTTTTATTTTTTAGGAAGGGGGGCCCCTGGCCATTTTAGGCCCTGTCCCACGGGCCCTGCTTCATTTTTATTATTATTCTTTTTTTTAAATAAAGGGAGGGTGGCCATGCGGTTCCCCTCCCAAGGCCCATTTCGGCCCCGGGGACCCCATTCCCTGGGGTCAGGCATTTATCTCTTTTTTTTTTTTAAAAGGGGACAATCAGCTCTTGCTTTCTAAAAGCGGAGCACACTGTTTGCTATGGCTTGGAAGAAGCAGTTCTCCCGCCAAGTCATTGCAAACTTCAATGTCCCAGGGGGGTGCACCCCGGGACATTGCTGGAGCAGGCCTTGTGTGATGGTGGTCCCGAGGGCCCAGGGAGGGGGGCCGTACCGTCCCACTCCTTCAGTAGCGGCTCGTCGTGGGAGTGCTGTGGGGTGGTGGGGTGGAGGAGGGGCAGGGTGGGGGGTAGTAAACTCCGTCATGCGGCCGACTGGAGGTAAGTAGATAAATAAATAAAATGAATTACATTGCGCGTGCTGCAACGCCATTTGCGTTGCAGCGCACGCAATGTAATTACCCTTCACCTGGGGGTTATTGTGAAGAAAGAGCGGGAGGCCGCAGTTGCTTTTAAAAAAAATATTTTGCTGCAAATTAGCGATTATTGCGATTTAACTGCAATATTTTTTTATTGTTTTATGCAGTGGCGGGGTTCCAAGGGGACCCTAACACCATGGCTTGGGGGCTAGGGATTCCTACCCTGCCTCCTTTCTTTATTTTCTCTTCTTTGGGGGGAGTCAGTGAAGCAGAGTCCCAAGATGGCTGCCAACACTTCCTGGTTGAAGTGTTGGCAGCCAATCAGAGCTGTGCATTTCTCTACAAAAACTAGTCTTTTTTCACAAAAGATTCACAACCAGAGATATCCCTATAATTTTCAACTTACATTTCTGAAGAATTACTGAACAGATTTACACCAACTAGCAAAAAGCACAATCTGCATAACAGCATCTACCTTTCTGCCAAAGTTATTGTAATTCAATCTGTAATTCCAGCATTTTTGGGCTGTAGGTTTGACAACACGTTCCTATGGAAAATTAACATTACAAACGCACACTTATTTCGTGCCCCAAATTCTCGGTCTCCACTGCACGGATCACCCCCAAACTATCCATGACAACCAGAGCCTACCTTGACACTTTTTAAATACATTTCATTAAGATTGGTCAAACAACGCCAAAGTTATAGGAAAGTCAAAAATGTTTTTTTTCAAGGACACTAGGCCCTTATTATCACCACCTACCGGAGCAGTGGGCAATTATATCTTTAATGAATTCCTTAATAAATAGAATTGCGCATTGTCTGGTTTGCTTTATGTGCTTCTTTATTCAAGAAAATAAAGCATACACATGTTATTAAGTTTCCATAACTTTCAGCTTTGTTCACAACTTTGTGTGATTATATATATAAATATGTATATATATGTGTGTCAAAGCAAAACCATTTCAGTCTTTCAGCACCACATAAAATATGCAAAAAAGGACTTTGTGAACTGTGGGTAGTTCCCAAGTTTTAGATTGAGAGAGCTCCTTTATAGGGGAACCTCTACAACACTACCAACACTTTAAAACTGCTCACCCGTGCCTGTTTTTCCAGCAGAGTTTGTATGTGTAGGATAAGCACAGTGCCCGTCATGAGCTAGAAAAGTCACAAAGTCTCCGGTCCTTTTTGCAGCAAACCTTTTAGCATTGGATTTGCTAATGCCATCCATGCAGAGCTGAAAAATGAGAAACGCCTTTCACCACTTCAAGCACAGTATTACAGCCTTGGATTGGTAAAGAAGCATCCAAGCTAAAGTGGTATAAATAAAGGCAGTCCCGACACATGTTTCCGTCTTAGTTGAGCACGTCAGCGAGGCATATCTTTGTCCAGGCACAAGGGAGCACCTAGTGTAAGACAAAGCAGTGATGCTTAGAGTGCTGCATAAAGTATCTAAAATGGAAGTAGGGGGAGGGAGAGAGAGAAAGAGAGTGTGAGAGAAGTGGAGTTTTTGTTGAGGTCAACCCTTCTCAAGCAACAACTACAATCCCTGTCAGAGTGAATCAGAAAAGTCACTAAATTAACCTGTGCTTAATGCTCTGGTAGCCTGGCACAAAAGTGGTTGGGTTTAACTTGGAGGCAAAGTGTAAAGAATTTATACAGCATTCAATCAGCGGTACAGTGAAAACACAACACAAGGAACATCTCATAGCAATTTAGACAAATAGAAAAAGAAATTACTTGGCACCAAAACAAGTAACATACAATCAGTAGTTATGTATTTTTAAAGATTTTAATAAGAACTAGCACCTAAACGATAAAAGGGTTGACCGCGACATCTACTCGCTCAAGATCAGGGCAAAGTCTAAAATTATGGCCGATTGCCATGTAGCGCAGTTCAGATACATGGGATTTATCTGCTTACCTTCAGAATTCAAAGAAATTAAGAGGAAAAAATGTCTGAGAAGGTAAAGGTCAGAGGGGCAAGGCTGTGTCCTAGGAGGAGGTGTCGTTGTCAGGGAGCCGCTAGGTGATGTTGGGGTGAATATTTCTATGTTTGGACTTTACCACTTTTTTGGAAATCAAAAATTTCCATTGGGACAATGCTGCAAGCTGTAGCCAGTGAGGGCACCATGAGACCGGATACATCTTCTGCGTGGAGCTTCTGAACAGGATTTGCTGCTATGGAGAAGAACGTAGCAGGAGCTACTGTAAAGCCCGGCTGGCGGGTGAGGCCTCTTGGGTGGATCATAGAGTAGGTAAGTTTCTGTCTCCTGTCGGTTCTCAGAGCACTTTTTGGCTGAAAATGTTTTAAGTTCCAAGTTTTGTGTTTTGGCTGTTTGGGCACCTTTAGAACCACTTCCAAGGGTCCAGGGCTGGGTGGGCACCACTTTGGCGATATGACTCACTTCAGCCAGGGACCAATTGCAGAGTTAAAGTTGTTGGAGCTTTTTGTGTCCCTCAGAACAGGAGGCCAACCAACAAGCCCTTGGCATCGTTCTGGTAGTCCTGTGTTCAAACAAGGCAGTCCTCAAGCAGCAAGGCAGTCCTCTGGCAAGAGCAGGGCAGTCCTCTGAAGTACAAGGTGGGCCTCAAGCAGAAGGCAGTCCTCTGAAGTACAGGGTATTACCCCCACAGATGGTTCTGGAATTTCCTGTCCCCTGCCATGGCTGTATAAGGTCTAGGGTAACAAAAGACTGGTGTGAACTCTTTGTGAGTGTGCTGAGACAGCTCCTTTGAAATTTAACTGGGGCAGGGATATCTGCACCACTCCTTGCACCCCTCTGATCCTGCAAGGATGGCCCAACCTGTCAACACCAATGCCCCCTTTGTGTCACTGTGAGGAATACCAAATGGCAAACTGCCATTCTAATCACAGTCATGTGACTCAGGATAAAGGCACCAAATGGTTAGGACAGAAAATGGCAACTTTCTAAAAGTATCTGCTCAATAATACACCTTGAGGATTTACTCAACTTATATTCATTAATTAAATAGTCACCGTAGTGAACTTCATTTCACAAAACTCAGACAAGGAACCAATTAGCGAAGTGACCACAGTTCATTTTTTCTATTGTTTATCTTTTCTATTGTTTTATCTTAATAGATTTCAGTACTTTGATACAAAAAATCTTTTTTATGTACAATAAAGGAATCTACAATTTTCATCTAAACAATGGCAACAAAAAACTACTGTCTCACTTCAGCACATATAAGCAGTAGTTAATGACACCTTTTTATAAACACATATGCACCATCCACAGTTGAGAATATATCAAAAACTTCTTCGTTTCAACATTTGTAATATCTGAAGACAACAAATGAAAGTTGTTTATAACAAAGAAGTTTCACAGCGTCGACGTTTCGGTCTCCTATCTGAAAGTTTTAATCACCGAGACCATCTTCAGGACCACAGTTGCACATGTATCTAAATAAAACATATTTTTACATTACTACACAAACATCTCTCACATCCCAACATCTGAGTTCTAAACATTTATATTGTCTGTACATTGAAGGAAGAAAGGTGTATCCTTATTATGACCACCCGATATAGTGAACCAAGCCCAAACACCGCCAACTATATAGCCACCAAACATATTAAAGTATCCAAAACATAGAATTACTCCATGCAACATGTCAATCCAAGAAACCAAAAGACACTGTGTCATCAGAACTTCTAAACTACCAAGAGACACTCAAAGAGACACCACTTTGTAAATGTCTCTCTCGTGGGGGAATATATAGATATACACTTACTCCCTCGGTAGCACGGAACCTTTTTAATTCTTGTTTTCTCTCTTTATATATCTCTTTCACGGTCTTCCACCGCAGAGGCACTCAATCAGCTAGACACTAAATCAAAATCAAAAGACCAACAGAACACAATCCTTAATACTTAGCCTACGCATCGTCACAACTGGAAAAACAGGCGGAACACATCCACATTGAATTCCCACACCTTACTTACAAAAGACGGCAGCTATCGTCTGCGTTTCTTCAGTCTGTAATGTGTAACAAAACACACACCCAGTCACTAAAAGACTCGTCCCCCTCAGTTCCATGAGGGAATACGACCATCACACGAAATAAAACTTACTTAATTTACTTAATCATTCGCCAGCTCCAAGTGGCATTTTCAGAATTGTAACTTAAAATTCAACTTTACCAGTGCTAAAGCCCTAAAAGCCAACAACGGGTTCAGAAAACTGGTGGGTGAAGGCAAAACATTTGGAGGTGGCCCTGCAAGTCCAACAAATATATGTGTGTATTTTTATACATATATCAGTATACACACACACATATATGTATATATATATATATCCACAAAACAAAGATGCAACGCACTCCAGATCCAGTTTAAGCTTTTATTTTCAGCTGTGAGCTGGTACAGCTGAAAATAAAAGCTTAAACTGGATGTGGAGTGTGTCGCATCTTTGTTTTGTGGAAATTGCAAGGGCTTGGATTCAGCCCCATCGCGACTGCACCCATCATTGTGCACGCTGCTGAAAGGATCCGATTGTATGGGATATATATATATAATATATATTAATATACATATATTATATATATCCTTTCACAACGGCCCATTTCTTTGACCGCCGGGTCAAGCCGTTTCTAATATCATCACTTTCTCCTGAGGGAAGACTTTGTTTGTCTCGTAAGCAAGGTCTCGGTTGAGACTGAAACGCGTAGAGAGTTTCTGGCATGCTGAAATAAATCAAAGCTAAAACTGCCGTGATCTGTGAACCTCCTTTATTCTTGAGTGCGAGCGGAGCTTCCCTCAGGAGAAAGTGAAGATATATATATATATATATATATATATATATTGAGTTCCACAATGCACCAACGCACTCGATGCACTCCTTCCCAAAGAAAGTCCAGACACAATCCTGAGGCTTGAGAGTGGTTTATTCGGCAACAATACAAGCCATTCTACCCAACGCATTTCGGCGTAACGGCCTTGATCACGGGTAATCTATGCTCAGTACATTACAAGTTTAAAAGCATGAAACGTAATGAAAAGAGTAGAAACAGAAACAGGACATATACATAAGAACTTCGAATACATAGTTCCTAATATGTCGGCCATTTTGAAGAGGTGCAGTTTACATGCTGAAAACTATACAATTGTGAAAGATCCCCTGTTAGTGATTCTCATAAACACTCTTGAATAAACAAATATGATAATTTGAAAATATACGTGTCACATCAATAATTATCGTCACCTTATACAATAAATGTATAATTCGCTGGTACGAGTCATTAACTGAGTGCCAGTACCTAATAATCTTACACATGAATTCTCTTGGACATAATTTCGAAATGCTTAAGTGTACTGTCCGCTACGTCCAAATCGATTTCAAAAGTTCGTGTCTCACAACACAACATTATTAACCAGAAATTACGGAAACAGACACTCAGCGCTGCTTGTGAATAAAGTCTTCCCATGGTTATGATCAATGATAAAAAAGGGGAGAGAAAAAGGAGTCTTATAGAATCCCTACATCAACACTGCTATCCTCAATTAGAGAGGAAATATATCACAGGCAACAGAAATCAGTTTCGTGAACGTTTGGCTGCATGAATTGTAAAAAGATATCACAAAGCGTCACAAGAGACCCAAAGCGTACATTGCTGATACGCTGAATGCACAATACAACTTATACTAAAATTCGTAAGAATAGTGTCAAACTATAATAGTTCAAAATACCACTAACATACCACAAACATAATGCAAAAAATATATATAATGCAAACAGTTTAAGCATCACTCTCCTATAAAGCACTCTTGGTGCACTTATACCTGAAACAGTATTTCAATTAATTAATAGTTGCACAATTTACATTTATGTAGCGGTATGGTAGATCATTAAAATCCCAATGGGTAACTATAAAGTGACTGAACGAATCATAGTAACATTCATATAGATCTCAATTTGTTAAATTTCAAAATTTCAAAAATTTCTTTCACTTTTAATTTAAGATTTCATAGACCCTGAGTGCATTATATAACCCCAGTGGGTTATTGTTCTCCTTAGTACAATCATCATGATGAAACCAAAGACTAAAGTTCATAATGACTCGCAGTTAACCTTCATATATCAGCACCATCTAGAAATGTAAACAAAATAGAATACAATTATAACACGACCGATTTCATATTTAAACATATAGTTATATGAAAAAGCTGTTAAAAACATGGATGTTTAGAAGAAGTATCAAAAGTCAAAATCCACATAATATACAAATTGCTGGTAGCCCAATGAAGTAATTGACTAATCCCCAAGAAACCAGGCTAGTTCCTCTTCAGAATTCAAACCACATGGAATCTTGGTATTGAGTTCCAATATGTAATGAGATTCTAATTGCCGTAGTTTGCGAATTCTGTCTCCCCCCCTGATGGTTACTGGTATTCGGTCAATAACAAAGAATTTAAACAAATTTCGGTTACTTTTGTGGAATTCCTCATAGTGCCGTGCTATAGGGGAGAGTTTATCCTTGTTCTGGATCGCCCTCATGTGTTCCAAGATTCGTTTCTTGGCGGCAAACATAGTGCTCCCTACGTATCTCTTGACGCAAGGGCAGCTCAGTACATATACGCAATAATCAGATAGACATGTTAGATGTTTCTCAATGTGTCTATCTTCATCTGTAATAGGATAATACACTTTTTTTTTTTTTTTACGTTCGTACTGAACTTGCAAGCTTTGCACGCCATACAGGTGTAGAAGCCCTGAACGTCTGGTGTTACTGATCTAACACTACTCACTTCATTTTTACATAATTTATTACACAGAGAGTCAGCCTTCCTGTAAGTTACATTGGGAACATCTTTCACAACTTCATCTAATGTTGGTTCAGTTTTTAAGATGTCCCAGTGCTTTATAGGACATCTTTTTACGTCATAGGAGCCTGAGTTGTAAGTCGTTATATACCTAACAACTTGGTTTGTACTGTCATCTGGGTTATCCTTCGGGACCAGCAGATCTTCATGTTTAAAATCTGTAGCCTTGAGGCGCGCTTGTGTAATCCCATCCAGTCTATATCCCCTCTCCAGAAACCTTTCTTGCATAACATTGCATTCCTGTTTGAAATCAAAATCAGAACTACAGTTCCTCCGAGCCCGGAGGAACTCACCAAACGGAATGCTCTTAATGAGGGCCTTAGGATGTCCACTGTCCGCATGTAATGGCGTGTTCCCTGATGTCTTTTTGCGATACAATTTAGTAGTTAGTGTATCATTGACTACATTAATCTGTAAATCTAAGAACTCAATGCTCGACCTACTGATAGTTCCTTCAAATTTCAAATTGACCTCATTGTTATTGAGATCATCAATGAAGTCTTTGGCAAGTTCTTCACTGCCCTCCCAGATGATAAAAAGATCATCTATAAATCGTAGCCATGTTTTTACATGGTTACGGTAGAGATTGTACACTTTGGGCACCGGCTGCTCCCAGTGCCCCATTAAAAAGGTTAGCATAACTGGGAGCAAAGCAGGTGCCCATGGCAGTTCCCTGAGTTTGTCTGTAGAAGACATCGTTGAAGATAAAAATGTTGTTCTCCAAACAATACCTAATCATCTCCAACAACATATCTGTATGTTGCAAAAATGAAATGGAACGTGACAAAAGAAAATATTTACATGCTAGTATACCATCTGAGTGTTTGATGGCTGTGTAGAGACTGCACACATCTAACGTAATTAGCAGGTAATCCTTCTGCCAGATCACTTTTTTGATTTTATTGAGAAAGTCCCTGCTGTCTCTCAGGTAGGAAGGTAGGCTTTCTACATATGCGCGTAAGAAATAATCAATGTATTTAGAAGTCTTTTCCAACAGGGAGCCTATAGATGACACAATAGGTCTCCCTGGAGGATTTGACATGTCTTTGTGCAATTTGGGCAAAAGATATAATAAAGCCACTTTAGGTGTACGGTTAAGTAGAAAAGAGTATTCATTCCATTCCAAGATCCCTTGTGTGTGCCAAGTTTTTAACATGTTGTGATACCGCGTGTTAGATTAATCAATCACAATTTTCTCAACAACCTCATAGCATTCTTTCATTCCTAACTGTCGCAGCCCTTCCTGGAGGTAATCATGTGTGTTAAGAACAACCACGTTACCCCCTTTATCCGATTGCCGGATCACTATATTCTTATCCATTTGTAGGGATTTGATAGCTGCTCTCTGTTGTTTACTCAAATTGTCATTGTGCCATTTATTCTTTCTTTGAGCCAGGGATTTTAGGTCTGTGATTACAAGAGTTTCAAAAATGTCAATACCACTGGGAGGCATAGTGGGATTGAAATTATATTTTGGTGCAAAGTCATTTGCACAATTGAGATCTGTCTTAAAACCCAATGATTGGGCCGTAATGGGGCCAGGGTCGATAGTGTCTTCACACTCTAGTGACCTCATTAATAGTGTCCTTCACAGGACTGATCTTAATAGAAGGATTCTGAGGTTGAATATTTTTAACTTTCAATTTATGCCACTTATGCACTCGCAGTTTTCTAGTGAAATGGTACAAGTCAACTCTTTCTTTGGAGTACGAAAATGGGGCTGTTGGACAAAAAGATAAACCATACTGCAGTACATTACTCAATACAATTCAACAAATGATTCGAAAGATTTACCACATTTTGGCAGTTCATCATTTTTTGTTTTTTTGACCCCTTTTTCCATTCCCATAGGGGTTGTTGTGATTCTTGCTCCATCCACCACGCCTGATTTGCTTCCAGTTGGCAATTGACCTCCTGCATTTCTTCCTCTTCATTAAACGAAATTCCTCCCAAAAATTTACTGGTCTAGGTAAGGTTTTCTCAATTGTCATTCCATCATCAGTAAATTTTTGGGAGGAATTTCGTTTAATGAATCAAACACAGAACCAACAGAATTGGCAAAAAGATCGTGGTTGGGGAAGAGGAAGGGGCTACAGAGGACGAGGCAGAGGAAGAGGAAGAAATGCAGGAGGTCAATTGCGAACTGGAAGCAAATCAGGCGTGGTGGATGGATGGCGCGCACAGTGCGAGCACCCTAACGTGCGCGAGCGTAATTCTGATTGGTGGTTACATGTTAGTCAACGTTCGAATCGGTCGAAATCAGGAAGTGTCGGCCACCATTTTGTTTGTTTTCAGTGCGAGAGTGAAAAAGGAAGGTGGCGAACGTGAAAAGGGGGCAGTGTAGAGAGCTCCTGACCCCCTAGCCTTTGTCAGGGGGCCCCTGAAATCGCGGGGGTGCGCGCTGTGCGCGCACGGTGAAAAACCAAAAAAATAATAAAAAAATTAAAAAATTTAATACGTAGTTTATTGTAAAATAAATATATAAAAAAAATAATAATACATACATAACTTAGCATTTAAAAAACCGTACAAATTCACTGAAAAAACCATAGGTTTCACACACGTTATAGTTAGGAATTAGCATTTAAAAAACCTTGCAAATTCACTTAAAAAACCATAGGTTTCACACATGTTATAGTTAGGTGGATATTTCACTCGTAAAAAACCAATGAAATTTCCCCGTTATAGTTAGTTAAGATAACTATAACTCGCGCGACCGCCACTCTAACACAAGGATGATGTCATCAGTGATGTCATGAGTGATGCCACTGACCATGTCATGAGTGATGTAATATGTGACGTCATGAGCAGGATTGCGGGGCGCGAGTTATAGTTATCTTAACTAACTATAACGGGGAAATTTCATTGGTTTGTTACAAGTGAAATATCCACCTAACTATAACATGTGTGAAACCTATGGTTTTTTAAGTGAATATATATATATATATATATCCATATAGATATATATATATATATATATATATATATATATATATATATATATATAGAGAGAGAGAGAGAGAGAGAGAGATATCATCTAAACAATACCCTTGCAGGCATAGAGTGACGCATAAATTATGCAAAAAAGAAGCAGAGAACTCTGGGTAGTTCCCAAGTCTAGATGGAAGGCAGCTCCTGTATAGAGCACCCTCAACACCAGCAACACTCTAAATTTGCTCACCTCAAATGTTTGCTTTTCTATCAAAGTTTTTAAGCAAAGGATTACCACAGTGCTATCCACGCCGAGATAGAAAGGGACAAAGTCTTTTGCCATTTCTACAGCAAAGTCTTTAAGCATAGGATTAGCACAGGGCTATCCATGCTGAGCTGTAAAATGACAAAAGCCATTTACCACTCCAGGCACAGTATTACAGTTTTGAATTAGTAAAATACCATCCAAGCCAACCTGAAATGAATAAAAGCAACCCCTGACACGTGTTTCGCTGTCATTACAGCTCATCAGAGAGGTTTAGATGCATCCAGACACAAGGGAGCACCCAGTATAAGTCAAAACAATCCCTTGCAGGCATAGAGTGACGCATAAATTATGCAAAAACAAAGCAGAAAACTCTGGGTAAGTCCCAAGTTTAAGTGGAAGGCAGCTCCTGTATAGAGCATCCTCAACACCAGCAACACTCTAAAATTGCTACATATATATATGTGACCATGTATGGCTCTGTATCTTCAATATGTATGATAGTTGACACAGATACATTTCCTGGCAAATTATTCAAAATGATTTGTTATGTCAAACTCTATAAGATAACTACTTCTTTGTGTTTTTTGGCTGGTGTAATTCAGCCAAGGTTAGAGACAGGACATTTATATTTAGAGTCAACCACGCAAAGAAGCATCATTTTAAATTACATAATTGATGTCATATTTACCAGTGACTCCATTAATTATTTATCTGGTATGCATATATTATCACACATAAATACATTTTAATTATATGTAATATTTTAAGCATAACAAAACTAAGCTGTGCCCTGCTTCTAAAATAAAGCAATCTTTGTTGCTTACGTTACCAAATACTTAGCTAATGAATGACTACAGATCATGCTAAATGGAAGTGTATTTTATTTTCATTTCTGTTTAAGTGTAGCTGTTGAGTCATGCTGCTGCATGATATCCATTTTATATGCAGCTGGGATGTGGCAACAGTTACCTTAGTATTAGCCACACATGGAAAATTCCAGGCCAGCCTATAATTGTAGACGTGATCTGGTCACAGGGCTGGTGCAACTGCTAGCTAATAGCTGGGAGCAGCCTAGTGAGAACTAGCTACTGGCGACACATTTCCCCTACGTGCATCAAATGGGGCCACATTGTCAGGGGAGTTGATAGCAAGACACTGCTTTTTGTATGTTGTATGACAGGGACACGCATGGCTAAACAACACATGCCTCTACTACGCTGCCTAAACCACAAATGGGTCTGCATAACACCTATCTTTACCACACATGCCTTTACCACTCATGCCTTTACCACGCAATTTCATGGTAAAGGCATGACTGGTATAGGGATGTGTGGTAAAGATCACACCACTATGCCACCTACCCTTAGCCCTAACAACTACCCCGAGCCCCCTGAGCCCTAAAAAGTACACAAACCCACCCTAAGCCCTTAAAACTGCCCGACCCGCCTGAGCCCAAAAAACATCTCCGAGCCCTAAAAATTACCCCGAACCCCCAAACACCCTAACAACTACCCAAACCCTCCCCAGCCCTAAAAAGTACCTTGACCACACCCTGAGCCTTAAAATGACCTAACCCCCAGCCCTAAAAAGTACCCCGACCTCGCCATTGAGCCCTAAAAGCTACCCGACCCGTAGCCCTAAAAACCACAGCGCCCCCGTCCCTAACCCTGAACCCTAAACCCCCAACCCTTAAAAAATACCCCCCACAACGCAGCCCCAGGCCCACTTACCTCACCGCATCCACTTCTGGATCTTTCCTGTTCCTGGGCCTGCCCATCTCCGCATCTAGACCACGCATTGTCTTAACCATGCACATGCGTAGTTAAGGCACATTTTTGGTTAAGGCAAGCGTGGTTGCGCTTGCGTTTTGGAAAGGCACGCATGGCTCTGCCTGCGTTGTTCAGGCCTTTTCTTCTTTTTGTAGGAAGCCTGAAATACTGGCTCTGGTCATGTCTGGCGGTAAGAATAACTCAAATTCAAACACCGCTTATCAAGTTTATAGAGTTATGTTAAACCAATTGCACAGAGCTAATTTGCTTACTAAATTGTAAACAAACAATTCTTTTAAGAGCTATGTTTGTAACAAGGTAAAAACTAATTTTGGCAGGGTGCAGTCGTATGGGCTTTGTCAATGCCTCCCTGCATCTACAAACAGCCTCTGTGCAAGCACATTCGAAGGAGACCATTATAGAATATTTTTTTCTGAAATCTTAAGTATACCATTAGATGGCCACCATGCATGCACACATGTATGCATGTGTGCACATGGCAGCCAATGTTGTGAAAAGCATTCAAAGTTGGCCATAGATACAGAGGCATGGAGAGAGAGAAGGCTGTAGAGCAATAAAAAAAAGGAGCAGGGGAATGTAGAGGGATACCGGAACAACAAGGTACAGACATAGACCTTATTTGGTTAGGTTTCAAGCGTAACAGTGTCTTTTCTACAGGAATAATACAGCCAAACATGCAATCAGTAGTTAGTGGAAAGAACCCAAGATTGGTACATTCAGTAATCATGACCCAGGTTCTCTTGAACATCAGTGGTATAAGCAAGCATTTCCATTTGTACAGTGACGAGGTTCAGCTCCCAGATAAATTTAAAATTAGGAATACCTAATGTCACAAAAATCTTTCATGATGAAGTTGGTAAAAGATGGAGTAGGGGTAGAAAATGGGTTCAAATGCATTGTTTGGGCTTAGCGTTTTCTGAACAGAGAGAGAGAAATGTTACTGGATTTTTTTATTGGCTTTCCCATATGGATCATTATTCAGATTTGCTGTAGTACTGGTATATGATGTGTCAGTCTGAAGCATTTAAAACTCCTTAGAGACTTGACATCCACTCCAGTGTATTTTCTCTTACTCATTCCCTGTTGTAATTTGAGTTACTGGTTGAGAGGGTTGAACGTAGTAACCACAATCTCTGTCAGCGGGAGACACAAGCAAACCCCAAACTAACCTGTGCTCAACCCATGGCACAAAAACAGTCAAGCTTAACTTGTAGGCAATGTGTAAATTATTTAGGCAGTATTTCAAACAGTATAAAAGTGAAAAAAACAACACAAGAAAATTCCCACACCAATGTAAAAAAACTAGAGTAAAATGTAATAAATTACTTTAGACCAAAATTACAAAAATCCGATTAATAACACTGGAGATATGCAATTTCAAATTTAAAGAAAGAACAGGGCCTAAAAGCACATAACGGCAAGTGTTGCTATCTGGCCATGCCGTTCCTGAGCTAAGTCACAAGTTCAAGCCTACCATGATGGAGTGCGGGCCGGATACAGGGACCAAGTTAAGCCTGCTGAACAAAAGTATCTTAAATACTGTTTTGCTGAGTGTTGCGAGATACATCTTCAAGAATGTGTCACGCAGCGGCGATTCCGATTAGCTGCAGGGCTGCAATGTGGAGACCTACGTAATCACTGAGGATGCTGTTGATGAGGGAATAGCAATGAGAAGACTTGCGTCGAAGATGGATTGCGCACTGACTGTTCCAAAGAGCTACGGGTCTGCAAGGATGCCGTTAACGAGGGGCTTGTTATACAAAGGCCTGCATTGCTCTCTCAAGAAAAAAAATCAGGGACACCTTCTATGACTAAACCAAAGGAGTTGCAATGAAAGCGTAGCCAATTTGCTTATGGACGATTATGAATGGACACATTTGTACAATGAAGACAACCCTTTGAAACAAAACATAACATTGTTGCGTCACTATATAGACAACAGCATCATGATCTGGGAAGGGGATTTCAAATCAATTGAAATGTTTTCTACAGTGGTCCAATAGTTTATCATCAGACATACAATTTACCCTGCAATATGGCAGAAATGGCATCCCTTTCCTTCATCTGATTATGAGTGATTGAGGGTGTGCTATTCACCACACGGTACAGGAATCCTACTGATAAGAACAAGTTCTTGATGTATTCGAGTCATCATCCAGAGGGCTACGAGACAACTTGCCCTATGGACAATTTTTGAGAGTTCGTAGGAATTGTACTTTGAACAGTGATTTTTTTTTAGTGAATCTGATTCTTTAATATCCCGGCTATTGAACTGAGGTCCTCACATTAGACAACTTAAACAAGCATGCAACAGGGCATGGTATACCAACGGAGATGCCCTGTTGGTTCCCAAAACCCGGCAGACAGGATAGGATCACTCTCAATACAGACAGCAATTCCATTAAAAAAAATTGTACATAAACATTGGCACTTCATTCAGGGGACTTTGAATTGTGCTGAGTTACCACTCTGTTCATTCAAAACAGGGCCTAACGTTAGAGATACAATAGTAAGGGCTGCCCTCCCTTCTCCACATGACCCATCAATTCAATAAAAGTGGGACCTTCCACCTATATGGGGGCATTTTTAATGTGGCAACAGTGTGACATGTAAGTTCTGTTTTAAAACTAAGACTTTCTAAAATGAAAATGTTAAAATTGAATGTAATTTCCAATTCTAACACTAACGGCTTAATTTATTACATCTGGTGTCGATGTCTCTAAATTTACAATGGGCAAAAATCACAGAAGGTCAAGGTATGGATACTCTAACTCTGCTGGAGAATCAATTGTGGGACCATTGGAGCATCTCTTGTTGGACACTACGAACAACATGGACACTCCTTTGCTGACATAAGATGGCAAGTGATTGAGGTACCCATATAGAACCCTAGAGGTGGCAACCATCTAACCAAGTTACTGCTGCATGAATGCAGATGGATTGGACATTTTAATCAATTTTAGTCAAGTATCTACAGTGATGTGTAGTTCATTATTGGACATGCTTTATACATTGGGATTGCCTTGTGTTATGAAGCTGCTTATTCATTACATTTTTATTTTTATTTTCTCTTTTCATTACATCTGTAACTTCAGAGCATACAGCTGTACATTCATGTTGATTTTAGGGAATTTTCCATGTTTATGTCCTAGGGTGAAACAAATTGTTTTCTAATTGGTACATACCCTAATTTGCACAGTTTTTGGACTATTATTGTTCAACATTGAGGATGAAATATGTGAATTGCTTTGTCATTTGTTTTCAAATAATAACCAAAATGTTCATCTTGGTATTTTTTCATCCTGCTCCTTCTTGGTTCCGCTACGTCCCAGATATATTGACTAAGGCTAGTGTTAGATTGCCTCTCCTTTCTACTGTGTATGTTCTTATTTATTACTTTAACTTTACATATTTTTTCTGGTGTCATTTTTCTCCTCTATTTTTTGCTTTTACTCTACATATTTGTTCTTAGTCTTTTTGTTTCTGTGGCGTTCTATCCTTAATGGAACATGGCCCACAACATTATTAGTCCTATTTCTGTTGTCATTAGATCTGAAGCGGGTTCTGCTGAATGAACGTGGGAGCTCACCATGATGTAGGTTGCCAAATATATTATTCATATAACGTGGTCTGATAAAGTCCAACATGGTGCTATTCAAGTAGTCATGTAAGATTCAGTAGTGCTTCTTTTATCTTCCCACTGAATATACATCGTGAGTGAGTCCTGAGGCTCCAATGCTTAGATCTCTCACGTGGAGCAGGGACTTGTGATAAATGCACACTGGTACGTTGTTATATCGGTTTGATATTTATTTAATTGTTTGTATAGTTTGGTATGTGTCCTTTGACTTTGATTCTCACTTTTGTGTTCGTAGGGACTTGGATTTCCATTTTTTAAGAGACCATCCTTTTTGATATTTTCTTAGATCCATAGTATTTTACCTACAGCATGTGACATCCTTGGTTTGCTATCAATGTCTTTTTGATCGCACTTGCACTGGGATGGAGGGACTTCCCGCTGCATGTCGGCTATCTTGTTATGTTTGGGCTATCTCTCAGCACTTGTAACTGGGTTGGATCACATAGACGATGCTTTGGAGACATGGTACATAGTAAGATACTTTAATAAGAATTTTTCCATTAGTGTCATCTTCTATCGGTTCTTGGCATCGCTTTCAGATCCTGTTCTGCACCTGGGTTAAGTTTGGATGTTGGTTAAGATTTTATCTAAAGGTTATTTGTTAGCATGTGTCTGTCTTTTCACAGTTTTGCTTCAACTGGCTGACGTCATAATTTGTTTTTTTGTTGACTCGCTTCTCTTTAAGTGTTCTTTCATTATATTTTTAATTTCAGTTTCTCCATTTTTTAGGTCTTTTGTACCTTTTCATAGGGTATGAATCGTGGTTTTCTTTAGACATTGACAGTCTTGTGTCCCTTTTTGGTTATGTGAGCTACAGAAGGGGACCCATGATGTGAATCTTTCTCCTTTATCTATCTATATTATATTCTGACAAGTCGTCTTTCATTTCCGTTTGCTAAATTTTCTGTCCTGAGAAAGACCCTTTAAAAAATTATTAGGGGTCATTAATTTGATTTTTATATTTTAACCGAATATTCATTAAAAGACAGACTTTTAGAAATCCATTCAATCTTAATATTTTTCTAAAGGGGTTTTACCATGAGACATATGTCCTGTAGCTTAAGATACTCTTTTGTTATGCACACTGGATGTTTTTTGCACATTTTTCACTTATTTTCACTTTCACTGTGCTGCCACACATAGCATCTTTACACATATTGGAATTGTCACCTGGTCCATGCTATGTAAGGAACGATTAAAATGAAATTTGTTATTTGAATATCATTTGTCAAAACGGCTTTTGAATGTTTAAATCCCTGCCAATGTAAGGAAAGTTTTTGAATGATTACTATTGGAACATTGTTCTAGTTTTTTGTGCCTCGAGGATGCGTCGCACAACGGCGGTTCCAATGAAACTGCATAGCGAGGTCGGGCGTCTGGGATGCGGTGTGCTGCAGTGCGTTAGATGGAATAGGACACATAACAACGCAAACTTTTACAATGCATGCCTTTACAACACAGCTTTTACATCGCAAAATCCATTACTACGCATGATTTTACAACGCATGCCATCACAATGCATTTTTAGAAACTCCACTTACAACACATTCCAGTACAACGCATGCCATTACAATGCATACCATTACAACGCATAATACTTTAAGGGCAACAGCAGTGTAAGTGTTGGATAGTGCAGGGGTAAAAATTACTATTCCCACTCCAGTGAGTGCAACAGTAGGGTAAGTGTTGGATAGTGTAGGGTAACAATTACTATTCCCACTCCAGTCAGTGCAACAGTAGGGTAAATGTTGGATAGTGTAGGGGTAAAAATTACTATTTCCCATTACTTACCTTATAATGCATAGTAATAGCATGCGTTGTAGTGGCATGCGTTGTAATGGCATGCGTTGTAGTGACATGTGTTGTAATGGCTTCATTGTAATGGCATGCGATATAAAGGATGTTGCGTCTTAATGACTGCGTTGTAAAGGTAGTGCGTTGTGATGACTGCTTTGTAATAGTTGTTTACCCTTTAGATGCAGGTGCACAGAGATGCTTCACCCTGCATCGGTTCTGCTTCGCAGGACCACAGCTGGGCTGGCAGAGCACCTTCAGGCCATTTTGTAACGGTCCAGGACTGAGGTGGCACCACTTAGGGGTAGGACTCACAGCAGACAGAATCCAGGTGCTGGGTTCAAGGAGCTTAGAGCCTTTCCTGTCCCTCTGATCAGAATGTAAATGTAAATGTAAATGTGTAAATACTTATATAGCGCCGAATCACCCCTGGGGGTATCTCAGTGCTGTACTCATACCGCTGAAGGAACCCTTCCTGGCTTTCCGTGTGAAGTGTCCTCTCCTGGGCACCCCCATGGTGAAGCCAGGCATCCCAGCGCTGTTGGGGCCGTTGTGGAGATTAAGCAAGCTATTGCCCAGAGTTGCAGCGTGGGACCCATGATTAGAATAGGCACTGAGGCGAGAATATCCAGTCTGAGGAATTTATAGCCCGAGACCCTGCCGGGACAGGAATCAAACCCTGGTCCCGGACCAGTGCTCTGCATCGAGATCTGCCGCTCTAACCATTGAGCCACACTGAAGGTCAGCCAACTAACCATTGAAGTCACTCTGGTGGTCCTGGGTTCAGGATGGAGGTCCAGTCCTTTCACTCAGGCAGCAGAGCAGCAGAGTATCAGTCCATCTTGCAGAGCAGCACAGCATTCCTTCTGAGTCATCCACAGGTCCAGAGGTCTACTGAAGAGTTGAGCCTACGGGTCTAATATTTATACCTGATGCCCACTTTGAGGTATGAAAGGGTTCTAAAGGTTTCCACTTCCTGCTTCCCTGTCCTGGCACCAGCTTGTTTGGGGTCACAATAGACTAGTATCAAACCCTTTATGAGGGTGCTCAGGCAGAGCCTTTTTAATGTGCAGTGTGCTACTTGACAGCTGCTCCCCCTCACCAAGTCAGAGTTGGCCCATCCTGCCAACACCTATGCTCCTTTGTCTAACTGTTTGGGAACAATATAAAATGGCCAACAGCCAGCTCCACCTAGTTATGTTACCTTTGAACTAGGCTGCAGGCACCAAATGGTTAAGAGAAGAAAATGCCAACTGTCTAAAAGTATGGCCAAAAAGGAACGCGCTTGCGCTCCTACCTGTTGCACTGCGAAAACAGGAATATTTCCAATTCATAAACAACTTTTTAATCTCTTCTTTTTTAATATTCTTCATATTCAAGGTAAACCAAACTGTAATCAATACCTTCATCCAAAGTTCATCCAAACTTCCAGCATCACGACGAAAACAGCGTAATTGCAGCATGATTCATTTATTTTACTTTTTCAAATGTCTCCTGCATGCCCTCCGGGCCTTCAACAGCAACACGTTAAAATAAATCATGCACGACAAGTTGACTCATCAAAGATGTTTATTTCTAATCACCCAATTCATTTCAGGCCGCAAGGGCCCTTCGTCAGGGGTCACTGAAACGATAATGAAACATACGTCTCAACTGTCTATACAAAACAAGATGTATGCAAAACAAGATATCTACATTAACTAAGAAAAATAGAAATGAAAAAGTGAATAAAACTTCATGCCTCGTTCATTTAGCCCTGTGTTGACCCTTGCTGAGAATCATAAACCTAAATACCAAATGCTAGTTCTGTCACTCCACCCCATTATCCCTTGCAGAAACTCAAATTAATCAAACGCGTACAAACTAAATAATCATCCCAAGACCTTGCCCGTACTAACATAAGCAGCATCCCGCAATAAACCCATCCATAAAAACTCACACTTAGACTGGTACAGACCCCTTTAGTGCAATTTGACTTGTGAACTAGTAAATCACCTTCAAAGCCGATGCCGGCAGGCTCATCCTGACATACATCTCCATTAGTCACAGCCAGCATTCAGTTAAACTCAAGCCTTTCCAAACGTTGTTTTTAAACACGTGCACTCAAAGACACAGGTGTGTTTTAACCCCGTGACCTAATCCAATGGAAGTTCAAATACTTAAAGAAACAGCTTCCAACGTGATTTCGTAAAACAAATGCTATCTCCATTCAACCCATGACACTGCGCATACACCAATATCCACCCTCCTACCATGCACCCCAAACTGAATTTCACCTACTTCAAACCATACGTGAAGAAAACATCCCAAACATATACGACCAAGAATGCATAAAATAGATAAACAAAATGATGCAGCATACAATAAATGGATAAAGATCGGAAAAAATAAATGAATGAATAAAAAAACTAGTATCTACTGAATAGAGAATTGAAACACCCCATACAGCTGACTTTGTTGTCTCAATCCGTTATAGTCCATTATCGCTCATTGAGCGCCACTCAGATTTTACATGTCTTTATGCTGTCTTCTAAGTGATGAATATATATGCAATCAATGCTTAGTACTGTTCAATGATTTTTTCTTTGGGGTGCAAACTGACGTAGGGACAGTCTAATTGTGTAACAAGAGCAAAGATGAAAGAATGCACTCCTTCCCTTTGTTGGTAGCAATGAAGTCAAATTTAATGTTGACATTGTTGTAAATTAATGCGTGCGAACAGTCAGTGATCCGTCCCAACGATCACTGTTCTATGAAAGAATGGCCAAAAAGGAACGCGCTTGCGCTCCTACCTGTTGCACTGCGAAAACAGTAATATTTCCAATTCATAAACAACTTTTTAATCTCTTCTTTTATAATATTCTTCATATTCAAGGTAAACCAAACTGTAATCAATACCTTCATCCAAAGTTCATCCAAACTTCCAGCATCACAACGAAAACAGCGTAATTGCAGCATGATTCATTTATTTTACTTTTTCAAATGTCTCCTGCCTTCAACAGCAACACGTTAAAACAAATCATGCACGACAAGTTGGCTCATCATAGATGTTTATTTCTAATCACCCAATGCATTTCAGGCCGCAAGGGCCCTTCGTCAGGGGTCACTGAAACGATAATGAAACATACGTCTCAACTGTCTATACAAAACAAGATGTATGCAAAACAAGATATCTACATTAACTAAGAAAAATAGAAATGAAAAAGTGAATAAAACTTCACGCCCCGATCATTTAGCCCTGTGTTGACCCTTGCTGAGAATCATAAACCTAAATACCAAATGCTAGTTCTGTCACTCCACCCCATTATCCCTTGCAGAAACTCAAATTAATCAAATGCGTACAAACTAAATAATCATCCCAAGACCTTGCCCGTACTAACATAAGCAGCATCCCGCAATAAACCCATCCATAAAAACTCACACTTAGACTGGTGCAGACCCCTTTAGTGCAATTTGACTTGTGAACTAGTAAATCACCTTCAAAGCCGATGCCGGCAGGCTCATCCTGACATACAACTCCATTCGCCACATCCAGCATTCAGTTAAACTCAAGCCTTTCCAAACGTTGTTTTATAAACACGTGCACTCAAAGACACAGGTGTGTTTTAACCCCATGACCTAATCCAATGGAAGTTCAAACACTTAAAGAAACAGCTTCCAACGTGATTTCGTAAAACAAATGCTATCTCCATTCAACCCATGACACTGCGCATGCACCAATATCCACCCTCCTACCATGCATCCCAAACTGAATTTCACCTACTTCAAATCATACGTGAAGAAAGCATCCCAAACATATACGAACAAGAATGCATAAAATAGATAAACAAAATGATGCAGCATACATTAAATGGATAAAGACCGGAAAAATAAATGAATGAATAAAAAAACAAGTATCTACAGAATAGAGAATTGAAACACCCCATACAGCTGACTTTGTTGTCTCAATCCGTTATAGTCCATTATCGCTCATTGAGCGCCACTCAGATTTTACATGTCTTTATGCTGTCTTCTAAGTGATGAATATATATGCAATCAATGCTTAGTACTGTTCAATGATTTTTTCTTTGGGGTGCAAACTGACGTAGGGACAGTCTAATTGTGTAACAAGAGCACTTTTTCATTTCTATTTTTCTTAGTTAATGTAGATATCTTGTTTTGCATACATTTTGTTTTGTATAGACAGTTGAGACGTATGTTTCATTATCGTTTCAGTGACCCCTGACGAAGGGCCCTTGCGGCCTGAAATGCATTGGGTGATTAGAAATAAACATCTTTGATGAGCCAACTTGTCGTGCATGATTTATTTTAATGTGTTGCTGTTGAAGGCCCGGAGGGCATGCAGGAGACATTTGAAAAAGTAAAATAAATGAATCATGCTGCAATTACGCTGTTTTCGTCGTGATGCTGGAAGTTTGGATGAACTTTGGATGAAGGTATTGATTACAGTTTGGTTTACCTTGAATATGAAGAATATTAAAAAAGAAGAGATTAAAAAGTTGTTTATGAATTGGAAATATTCCTGTTTTCGCAGTGCAACAGGTAGGCGCGCAAGCTTGTTCCTTTTTGGTCATTCTTTCATAGAACAGTGATCATTGAGACGGATCACCGACAGTTCGCACGCATTAATTTACAACAATGTCGACATTAATTTTGACTTCATTGCTACCAACGAAGGGAAGGAGTGCATTCTTTCATCTTTGCTCTTGTTACACAACTGTCTAAAAGTGGCATTTTCAGGACTGTGACATAAAATTCAACTTTACAATTAAAGAGGGTTTTAACTTTTAAAGTACAATCCTAGAATCCTAGAAACCAACTCAACATTGCTACCTGCTTGCAATTGAAAGTTATTACCTTGTTAAATGTTCTAAGGTAACTCAGCGAAAGTATGAGTTTTCACTGCCTGGACATGTAAGACATAAAAGTACAAGTCCAGCTTTTTAAATAAACGGCACCTTGCCATATGGGTTGTTTAGGTCCTACCCTAGGGGTGTCTTATATGTATTAAAAAGGAACGTTTGTGCTTGGCAAAAGGTTTATTTTGCTAGGTCGAAATGCCATTTTAAAAACTGCACACACAGGCTGCAATGGCAGGCCTGAGACATGTTAAAAGAGCTACTTAAGTGAGTGGCATATGTGAGAGAAAGTTGAACAGGTCTCAAATTGATTCAGGAATGTTGCTTAAAAAGGATAGATGGCCTATCTTTTGAGAGTTCCAACCAAGATCCAACATTCACTGCATGAGGTTTTCATTTAGACTGCATATCTGTCCATCATAGGTTCAGGCTGTCTATGACATAGCCTCCCTTTTCCTATGTTTAGGCTTATCTCAATGAAATATACCAGTTGAATAAACCACATCCCTAGGAGTTGATGAACCATATTTAGTACATTGTTGTTTTGGTTAGCGTGTGGAATGAAATTGTATACGTGCTCTCAATTTGATGATTAAAATACACTTGCTTCAGAATTTCTCTACTAGTTTATTGCTTTTGAGCATGAGGAAAGGCAATAAGGCAACTAGTTCAAAATTGCTTGGGCAGGAAAATACATATCCAATGGCTTAGAAGTATTTATGAAATGAGGTGAGTTATGATCACCAGATTTATAACCTTTCTCTTTCTAACATTAGTTAAGACTTAACAACACATTCACTACATACTCCAGAAACATGAAGGAAAAAGTGGCTCCATTCACATATTTGGATCCATCAAAAGCTGGTGACAAACAGTAAGCATACAGAGCCTTCTCACATGCCCTTTCTGATTACAATTATATGTGTCACCATTTGGGTCAATATATACAGGTAGAAAAATGTCCCCTCCCTTTACCACAGCACTCTGCTTCCTTTTTGCCAGATTCCCACTATAGAAATGCCACATTCATGCATACCTTTTCTACATGGTGTTTCTAGATTGTACACTTCCGCTATGAGGTAAAATTGGTTACACCCAATAGTGTTTTTTTTAACTTTCGAGTGAGACAGTGGCAAGTTGAACCAAGAAACGCATTGGTGGTTTAGAATTTAAATGTTTTAGGCAGGCTGTTGTGTGTATTTTCACCACCCACATATGACTAAAGATTATGGGCCTCATGTAGGTAGCCCAATACCGGTCGGTAACGGCCGATTTTCGGTAAATATACCGTTACCGACCGGTATTTAGGCTTTTGATATGTAGGGGGATCATTTCTGTATTCGGTATTTTACCGATTCGGTAAAATTACCGAATCGGTAATTTTACCGATTCGGTAAATACCGAATACAGAAATGAGATGTAGGGGGAGTGTGTGGTGGGTGTGGGGATTCGTTATTTACCACCAACTGAAAGTTGGTGGTAAATGACGAATGTCTCAGTTAAGGCATTATTTGGCCCTTAGATGTGTGCAATTTGGCAGACACACATGCCCTCAGGGCATGTATGTGTGCCACATGTGCACACATGCAGGTATCAGGGGTGCAACAGGGTGTCAATGTGACACCCTGCCACCCTTGATTGAGCTCCCCCCATTACCGATTCGGTATTTACCGATTCGGTAATGGTAACTGGCTTCCCATTGATTCCTATGGGCCTCCTGGCCCATAGGAATCAATGAGATACAGGTTACCATTACCGAATCGGTAAATACCGATTCTAAAATACCGACACTTACCGAATCGGTATTTTTTTACCTACATTACATTTACCGATTCATAAATACCGAATCGGTAAAATTCGGTACTTAAGAATCGGTAAATGTAATTTACCTACATATGGCCCTATGTCTCTAGGCCTACCCTTTGTTCCCTGGCTAACTGCAGTTTAAAACCGCAAACTAACATGTCATGAAAGTGTTCTGTAATGTAGAAACACCTAGATGTATACATGTAAGCCCACAAGATTAGATGCTTAATATGTAAAAGTGAGGCATGCACAATGATAAAGACATGTTTGTCCCTAAAGTTAAGAGGTGTCAAATTCTACAGACATTGGGTAGAGGGAAGTGTCTAATCAGTGGTTAATGCATGGGATGAAAAGATGCTCACAACTAAAATGTAAGATTATTCCTGGGAAAAAATATATAAGGAAACTCCACACGGGCCATAGCTATAAAGAACCTTAGGTGGCTTTTGCTCTTCACTTGAACTGTTCTGTACGGGGCACCTGGTTGGCCTCCTGTAACTGTCTCAGAGGCGCAAAAGGTTTTCAATGTGTGTGAGGGACCAGTTACCCTTTTGGGAGTTGACTGCCCTGGACCCTCCGTAACCATAATGGAGCGAGATTTGGCCTCTGGAAGCCACTGTTAAGGAACTGTATTGAATTTTCCAGCATCAACATGTCATTGTTGTGACTTTTGGAGGACCGGGAACAATGTGACATTGCCTGCTAAGGATTTTTGTATTGAGCCCCTCAGTTTTTCTTTTCGGAGTTCGAGTCTGCTGTGAGAAAACCACATAAAAGTATTCAACCGTGTTTAACCTTCTTTGACTATAGCCTGCTGGAATGGCACACAGAAGAAATATAAGAACCAGAAAAAAGACTAAGTTCAAACAAAGAACTTAGTCCTAGGGTAACAAATTAATTCCAATGGAGAAGTACCCTTGATGGCTCCAACTCCCAGCATGGTTTTTTTTCTGAGCTTTTGGTGCGAAACTGGACAATAGTGTATTCAACTACGAGGGTCCCTCTAAAGCTTCAATGGCTTGCCTTGTACTGCTAGAGGACACTAAAATACAAAAAAAGTTACATTGTTTCAAGGTAAAACTGTTCACCACCGAGATCCACAAGGCTTACCCAACCCTGTTCCATTGAGGCAGCCTTACAATATGCCTAGTGAAAAGCAATCATGGACTGTGATTGGCTTTTTGCTATCTCAGTCCACATTTTGCTTTCAGACTAAAAGAATCAATAATTTGTGGTTATTTTAATTTTGTCAATTTTTTATGAAATATTTGTATTATGTTTCTTGATTTTTCCCTAAATTTGTTTGGGAACTTTATACTGTTCTGTTTTAAATTTAATGTGGTTTAATAGTGCTTGAACCTATCATGCATTTCTCTGTAGAAACACCTACTGCTTGTGTCATAGCTACCAAGGGTTAAGCAGAATTTTCTCATTGAAGTCTATTGCAACCAAAAAAGGTAATATCTTGTTAAGCTGGTAGGGCCCTCCTATCTGAAATTAATAACTCATTTTCTGACAGACTCTTGTTCACAAGAGTCTGTCGCTAAGGTAAACATCCACAAAACACAGCAATGAGATGAGGAAGAACATGTCTTTTTATATGATAGAGAAGACACTAAGCATCATCCCTATCCTTCTCATTCAGACCTGGATCTGCAGCACCCGACTCTAGTACCGTGCCAGCAAAAGATCTTAGACAAGTGCATATGCGCTCTAGGAACTTCGCATGTTTTCATGAAGATTAATGCTGGTGAAACTACATGCCATTCTTACAGCAAGGTTGGCAACATGATGCACGATGACCAGATGAAACGCATGATGTGAAGAAACATCAAATCACACTTCTGTGCTTTTATTAAAGCATTATTTTAAAAACCCTGTAAAACGAATGTGGTGATTTCATGAATGACGATGACTTTCGCATGTGATAGTTGCTAGGTGTGAATGTTTTCAGCAACCTTAGACACAGCTTTTGCTGTGCCTGGCTGATCTGTGTAAGTGATAACCAAGTTAAAGCCATGAAGAAGAGCAAATCATTTTTGACTGCATTAGTAAAGATAACTTCAAAGACACGAACAACCTTGAAGCCCAGCTAGCTGATCCTATTTGTTGGTTTCGAAGGCCTTTAAACTGTGTATTTTGGGAGCTAGTCAAGGGTCTGGATCTATGTATTGAAGAGCTGTCTTCACTGGTGGCTAAATAAACCAATTCTCAGTTCTCAGGGGCATTTCAGTTTCCTTGGACAAGGAGGGTTTTGACCTTCCTGCACATTACCGTCTTCTCAATGTGCATTATCTACAGGAGTCTGCATATCTCGCTATCGGTAATTGATATCCCATGAGGGATTCAAAATCCAACATGTTCTAATTGTTCACTAATGTCTTAAATGTTAACTTTTGGAAACAATGAGTCTACAGAACAAGGGCATTTATTGGCATTCCTACTCCCTGCCCCTCTTAAGTTCAGAAATACATAGTTAATTATATATATTTATATATATTCTATTACAAATGAAAATTCTGCCTTGGTGGGAAATAAACCCAGACATTACACATGTATGTATTTTGATAATAATTTCCACCTAGTGGAAGTAGTATTCTAATGCTTGTACATGATACTACAGCCATAGTCATTGACTGATTTTTCTGCAGTGTGTGTGAATAAAGTCAAATTATTTCGATGTTATTATCCCCATAAGTACAACAGAAGACAATAAACATTTTGTATTCAGAAGGTGCCAGGTCAGGAATAAAATATGTAGTATGTTCTCTGCCATTTAGTTGCATGAAGGTGTTGCAGCGGAAGTGTGGTAAAATTGTATTATTATACGCTTTCTCCCTTACTATTCCAACCATACTGGGCCCTTTACGATTAGACAATCTGCAGCATATCCATTTACCACAGAGGCAAAGAACCTCTGATGAATCTTTCTCCGCCGGTAGGAGGGGTGGAAATTAGGGCAGCCAAACACCTAATTAGCTGTCCAGTGAGGGCCAATAATTAACAGCCAACTCACAAATTTGAGACCAGATTTAGATATACCACTATCAAAACCACACTGTAGGAATAAACAATAGCAATGGGAAGACCCAATGTCCTGTAGAAGTTAAGTCGAGTTAGGGTTAACAAGACCAAAAGCTCTGCAACAGCATTGGAAAACAAAACAAGTAACACCTGATGTTCTGACAGAGCTTGCTGTTTCTCTCTACAACACATTTAAGTCATTAGTAAACAGCACAGTTTAAATAAAGAACAAGCAGGACTCAATAATAGACCCAGACAGGTATTAGATTAATTTGGTTATTTTATTAATGATTCAAAGTTCACTGCAACAGGCATTCTCTCGAGAACTTCAATTAAGCATATCACGGCTTGTATAAAAGCGCCAAGCATTTAGGCAGGCTCTATCAGATGATTATTGTAAAATCATTTTATAGAGTTGCAAAGTCCCACCACCATTAAGGCTGAAGGATAGTTTGTTGTCTAACAGCTCAAATCCTATGAAGAAGGGGGAAGGTTTCAAATTAAATGTCCATTTAAGGGTGAGGCCATTAGCACAGAACAAGAAAAGATAAAAGAAAGTGACATTTGGAATGTTTCTGCAAAGAAGATTTTAGTCCATCAGCTACTGACAGTAGCCTCAGCAAAGCAGTCCAAGCGTAAAAGATAGTTCTCAAAAATCGATCAGCAGAGCATTCTCTCACAAGGGGAAAAGAAGCAGCATAGCATTTGTCAAGTAGCAAAAATCAATGTGTTGCCCCTTCTTTGGGGTTTCTTCTTTTATAACGTTTCTAACAACGTTCCGGTGATGTAGCGTCACGTCACCATCAAAAGACTATCATATGTTCAGGTTCACATAATGTCGCCTAGGGCTCTTGCAACAATGAGATTCTTTCCTATGCTGGTCAACGAAATGCGAGATTTGGAAGTCAACATAGGCCTAACATCGGTGAAAAGTGATATAAAGTAATCATCTATGGCAATACCTGAAATCCTGTTCCCACAGGAATATTTCATTGTGAATGTTGAAGAAGCATTCAAGAATGTCAAGAATTATACATGTACAGGACAAATAAAGAAACATTTCACTAGTTGTAAGTGGTCCATTTAATTAGGTCAGGGGAAAGGTCAGAATTAGAGAAAAAGCATTTTCTAAAGAGTCTTTAAGTTAGCATCACACATTTAAAATGAAGTGGACTTTAAAACAACATTAAACATAATGCAATTAAATCAATTCAAATAGAGAATGTATAGAACTTTCACCAGACATTATTACATAAAAATAACTAACGTTAGAGATACCCTACCACCACAAATGTTCCCAACATTCATATGTGTATCATTTTCTAAATTGACATCACAAAATTCATTTTTTCCCTTTCATATACTATAGAATCTCTAATATTATTATGCAAATTTCAAGATTATACCTAGCTTCTAAACATTTTTGCACCGACTTTTCTAAATGGTACATTCTAACAGAAAGCATTAACAGCACTAGGCCACAGCACAATTTCGCAAATAAATATTAATAAACAACATGTTCATAAGACATTTATTAGTGCGATTTGTTTATGTATTACTTTCTATGTATGTTTTCATCATCTTATTTTCAAAAGCACACTTTTACGGTGCTTCTACTACACTTGTCTCAGTTTCATGTGTCACTGTGTCTAACATGTGCAAAGTGGACTTTCAATGTTTCGCCTCTTCAATCAGTAAATGTGTTGTATATTGTGAATTTTAAAATCTTGCATCATCAGGCCCCTCTCTGATGGTGAATCAAGCCATCAATTTATCTAGCACATCAGATCTCATCACAAAGTATCGGTGTGTTGTATTTAACCTTTTCCTTCTACTTCCCGTAATGCTTTTATTTCATTATATTATTTACATTGTTGATCCTCCATTTCAAGATCAGCTCTTGTTCTTTTCACTCCATAATTTGTATTCTTTTTGAGTCTACAAAATGTAATTGATAATATTAGCAACATTATGCACAAAGAGATCGCCATTAAAGGTCTCAAGATGGAAATCGCCAATCCATTCCCTACGTTTCCCAAACAGTTGCTAACATTCCTAAATTACAACTTCCGTACCATCCTTTGGGCAGCTTGTAATAAGCACTCTTCCCATAAATATAATACACTCTAGGCAAAATAGAATCTGCTCCTTCTAAATATCTTCCTCAGTTCTCATACATTTCAAATGTATGTTCACATTTGCTAAGTCCTACAAAAACAGTATTAGTATTTGACTTCTGTCTGTATATACAAAGTTGCCTTTATGTTGCCAGTCTAAAATTAATGAACCCATTCCCTCTATGATTTTATTTTCTTCTTGCGGTAAGCCCCAAGGAATTAATTTAGGCAATGCATTATTATTGCTTATCACATTATCTCATCTATTTTCTATGAAAGCTAAAAAAATATTTTTTAGCTCTCTTTAATTTACATGTTAGGTTATTTCTAAGTGCATAAGCCATATCCAAAGATTGAGTTGGTCTGAATATGTAACCCATAGTCACAACAGTTGAAACCTCAGAATGCGGATTTAAATGCTTAAGTACGGAAAGTTCAGAAAAGATTTGATCTTGATTAGAGTAATACTGCAGTTGACCAGTACCATAAAACAAGCTAGCTAACAAACTGCAAGAAATTCCATACATTAAAAGCAAGTTTGGTATGTACGCCTTCTATAGTATGTACATATTCACTAAGCAAAAGAGTACAATTTGAGTCAAACATCTATTCCCAAAGCATTGCTGTGTAAAAAGTTGTAATGTAAGTCAATAGAAGTGGAATCAGTAGTAGGTGTAGAATCTTTCACAGAAACATAATGTGGCAGATTTAATATAGTAGGCATTGTAATTAATAAAAAAACTATGATAGAAAGAATAACAGTATATAAACATTTGCATTTGAAAGAGATTCCAGTTTCAGGTCACATGGCTACCCCAAATTCAATGTAACTAAAAAAAAAAATAATAGCACCAGTGCTTTAAACAATTCATCAAAATCTTGATAAATTAGGGCAAGGCTCAAAATCTTCTCAGATACGGAAACCTCTCAAATTTGCTTTGTTGATGAGTATATTCAGGAAAAACTGTGTCAGTCCATTGATTGGTTTGTCCAGATTAAAATTCAAATCAACAACAAAGTATGTTTCAAGGAAGTTAGGTGGACTCATATTATTATTAGCACAATACTTGTGGAACTCACTCTCCCACTCATTGGCTGCCAGATAAGTCCATTCAGGAGATGCGTACCTTTTACTTGGTACCTTTGCTGTTTTTGATTTCTTCACAGCTGTTTGCTCATCATTTGTATCACTTTGATCTGATTGTTCAGAACTTGCAGGAATAGTTGGTGGTACGCGTCCTACGGTCAGGCAGCTTCTCAAGATCTCACCTCTTCTGGGGCACTGGTCTCTGGGTACAACTTGGTTTCTTGCTGCACCAGGCCCTTCGTTAGGATCTGTACCTCTCTTAGTCAACTCTCTTGACTGTGACCCTTCGGTACCTACATTTGACTCTCTAGGATGGCCCTCAGGCGAAACAAGTGCTCTTCCAGCAGCTTGCTGGTCACTAAAAGCTTGAATAACCTGGTCCCTCTGTCTCACTGTTACCACTTGCACATTAGAAACAGGTGCTGTTGTATCATCATGGGGACTAGAGACTCTGCAAGTGTGGCTGGCATGCACCCAGTTCGGGAGACCTCCATACTTCACAGCGGTATTGGTGACTAGGATCAACTGGAACAGCCCACTTCAATGAGGTTCCAAACACATTATGTGTATGTGTTTCTTCACCATTACCCAGTCACCCGGACTGAGGTCGTGGCACTGCTCCTGTTGGACCACACGGGCAGCTTCTCCAACCTTGTGAGAGACAGAACATACCACATCAGCGTTGCCCTTGTAGAAGTCCAAAATTACATCATCTGTTATGTTGACTAACAAATTTGCAGGACCAGCTGGCAGCCTCATCACATGTCCCATGACAACCTCTTGAGGTAACAATCCTTTCCTCCTATCTGGAGGACTTCTCAAGCTCATCAACACAAGAGGTAATACATCTGGCCTCTTCAGAGACGAAGAAGCGCACGCTTTCGTCAATCTTGATTTAAGTGTGAGGTTGATCTGCTTCACCAACCCTGAAGCCTCTGTTCGCTAACTGCAATGGAGCTTCTGCTCAACCTGTAGTGCTGCAAATAAAAAGTTTAGGACCTCATTATTAAAATTAGTTCCTTAGTCTGACTCAAGAGAAGCCAGAAATTGGAACCTCTGAATAAATACCCTCAATAGTAATTTAGTCGCAGTTAAACTGCCATTCCTAGGACCAAGATAATCTTCATCCCATTTTGAGAATATGCACACAATGACCAAACCCTTTCTTAGTCTGTTGCAAAGGGGCTTCTCTATGAAGTCCATTTGCAACCGTTTGAAGGGACCTGCAGATTTACCATTGTTACTCTCTAGTTTGTTGCAACTTGCTCTCACCCAACCCTGCTTTTCTGCTTCTGGGACCTCATCCTGCAGTTTCCTCACCTTCTCCCAGGTATCTAAAGCTGACAACAACAAATTACAATGTGTGACGGTGGATGTGTCTTTTACTATTTTCTCATTAAAGGTATGTGCATTCAAGGCACAAAACCTTACCCTCTCGTCAGCATAACGGTTGCCAACCGTTACATTGTCAGTACCTTGTCGATGAGTGAAACATTTCACAAAAGCAACTTGGGCATCCAATTGTAAGGATTACAAAAGGCTCCTCACACACTCTCCCTCCTAATGGGAAAACCATAGGACGTCATGAACCCATGCTGTGACCACAATTGCTGAAAGTCATTTACGACTCCAAAGCCATACTGACTATCAATATAAATTGTAACTTGGAGCTGCTCTTAACTGGTACATGCTCATGTGAGAGCTATGAGGTCTGCAACGTGCGCAGAAAACACTCCTTGCAACCATGAAGCTTCCAAAACACCTCCAACTGTACACTCCGCAGTTCTCAGAATTCCTTCATTGTGTCTCAAACATGAACCATCAACAGGCAACACATGATCAGATTTAGACAATGGCTCGTCACAAACATCAGGATGCAGCATCGTGCACAACTAAGTTACATCCAAACAATCATGTTCGACTTAATCAACCATGTTCTCATTTCCAGGCAAGGACATCAAAGTAGCCGGGATACTGTGTTTGAGTAGGAGTCAAATGTATCTCCACTGACTGGGGCACAAATACTGTCAGTGGATGACCCATAACAATACTTTCACACTGCTCAAGACTCACACACGTAGATGCTACTGATTTCAAATATCCAGGCAAAGCAGTAGCAACAGGTTTAAGTGTAGCAGAAAAGTAGGTGATCAGTCTGCGGTTGATTCCTTGCATCTGTGTTAATACTAAAAGAGTGCAACCTTCCCTTTCACTGAAGAATAAAACAAAACACTTGTAATCAGGCATTCCCAAAGCTAGCAAAGGCATTCTTGCAGCTCTGTGAAGGTGGTCATGCAACTGTCATCCCAGGGTACCAGATCAGACACTTTTTGGTGTGTCACCCTCTGGAGAGGTTTTGCTGTTTAGGAAAAAATTTGAATCCACTGTCTGCAGTAGCCAGCCGTTCCTAAGAACATGCAGACTTCTTTTTGGGTAGCTGGAGGATTCATTTTAAGAATCGCTGAGACTCTTTCTTGTGACACTTTTCTCGCTCCTTTCTGAATGTAATGTCCTAAGTACAGGACTTCAGATTTGCAAAACTATAACTTGGTCGTGATAGTTTGTGTTCATTCTCTGCCAGATTGCAAGCTTCCTTCGTAGTTGTTGCCACCAATAGGTCATTAATGTACTGCACTGATGCTAAATGATTCAGCATTTTCAGAGACTTGAGATTCTTTTGAGTATCTGATTAAAGATTGAGGGACTTTCTGTATACCCATGTGGGACTCGGTACCATGCTAGAACACGATTGCCAAAAAACAACTGGCTATCCTCATGCAATGGAATTGAGGAGGAGGCCTGGCTTAAGTCAATGACTGGCAACCATTCAGCCTTGCATGAAATTTGAAATAAAATCACCGCTGGATTCGGCACCACAGGACAACATAGAACAACAAAGGCATTCACCTTGCACAGATTCTGCACAATGCGATACTTGGCATTCGGCTTCTGCAAGCCCATAATGTGAGAGTTACATGGGCTTCCCCTTATCTCCTTCAGGATCTTTTGCTCAATCAATCACAGAAGTAATTTCAGAAATTGTATCAGGAGATAAATTGTATTGTGGGATTCTTGGGACCTCTGCATTTGGTTTAATTCTAATTCGGACTGAATTAACACCTTTGATTAGTTCGATATATTTGCCTGTAAAGTCCCAGACTTCAGGTAGCACCATGTCTCTATTCATCTGGCAAATCCTCACTTATCAACAGAGGATACATCCCCATGTCCGATTTCTGTTGGTAAGTTTAAAAACAACATCCTCATCATTTGTATTGAATCTGATTCCTCTGTATGTGCAATAAATTGTACAATTTAGCTTACATAGTAGATCACATCCAAGCAGATTCACTGGATTTGTGTCACACACTACACATTGATGTTGATCCTCAAATGATACTGTTACTGGTTCTGAAATTGGGGTAGCCACATTTTTATTAGCAACTCCTACAACTTGGATATTTTGTCCAGAGAGGGGTAGGTTCCTATAGTAGAGCGGGCAGCAACAGTGTCGACAAGGAATGAGACGTGATTCACATGCACTTCTCCATCCACATAGGGACCCCTCTGGTCTACCTCAAAGGCTGCGCCAAGCACTCAGTTCTCTTCCCTTCTCAAGCACAGTCATGCTAACGGGTCTGTGTCACTGTCATCCAATTGTATCAAATACTGCTGTGCTGCATTCTGATTCTGAATAATATTTCTATTCATCTGCTGATTTTGATTTGCATTATATCTTTGTACCTAAACTTTCTGTTGTGGCATGGGAGCTTGGAGCATTTGCATTTGCTGTGATACAATCGAATTCTGCATTCTCTATCCCTGCATCTGTTGAGTCTGTCCCATGTTATTCCATTGAGACTGTGTATATTTCACATTCTGCATCAGATTCCCTACTTTATTCGTTACAGGCTTACACTCATGTCTCCAATGTCCACATTTTTCAGAAACATGCCATAGTTTTGTCTTTTTCAAAAGCAACACATCAACACAAAATCTAAGATCTACTGTATTACCATGACCTATACCTTGGGGCAGAACATTTGGCTGCTGAAAACCATTAACACCTTGCATTGCCGGAGCTTGATTATAACCTCCCTGTACTGAGTTGTCAAAACCCATCTGATTTTGGCCCTTCTGCGTTGCTTTAATTTGAGAAATCATTAATTTCTCCTTAAGCTTCTTATGCCTCATCTCAATCTCGTCGCCACAATTTTTTGCATGACGCAGTATTTAGTCCATTGACTTACTCTGTCAGCAAAGTAATTGCTGTTGAATCATTTTGGAAATCTCAGTTTTCTAACTGAACACAAACCTGTAAACAAAATGTCCCACATCCTTGTCTGCAATAGTGTCTGATCCACTATACTGTCTGAAAACCTGTACTAATCTCTCGTAAAAGACATGTACTGATTCTTTCAGTTCTTGAGTCGTCCTGTCAATCTGCAACCAATTAATCTCTTTAGGGGAAATTTTAGTCTTCAGGTGTTTTATAACCTACTAGTATTTCCTCATTAACAATAGAAACAATGTTACTGTTCTAGAATCCCCTTTTGGTTCTGACTCAGGTGATTAGTTCATGACCTGCCTATTATGAAAATGACCTATATGTTTTAACACATATCCAAGATAAAGTTCTCCCTAAGCTACGTCATAAAAGTATTACTTTATATGGTATATACTTCACACTCTGCCTATCATTCCACATTTTGTTTTCTCCTCTTACCACAAAATGCATTCTGAACACAGATACGTATAAACATAACAAGAGACTTAATGTGAAAGTATTTTTTAAAATGCACCTGTGAATCGTGGTATGGGGATATTTTCAGCACTTTATTGTAAGACAATCCAGCCCAACTCTAAGTAACAAAATGGTCCTTTTTTCAGCTAATGACTGAATAACCAGAGATTAAGTTTTTCCTCTGAAAAGAAATTACAGAAATGCTTTCCCTCCTAAGTATGTGATTATTATCCCACAAGGAGAAACGAGGAAAAAAGGCACTAATAAAAAGAAAAACGTCTTTCGAATAATTGAATGTCAAAATATTTCAATCATCCTTAAATATGTATTTTGAGCATGTTGCGACAGATTTCATTAAATAGGCCAGTCTGCTTTTGAGCCAAGAAGATTCTTTCTTCTCTGTTAACCACAAGTCAGCATTTCTTGTTACCATTTATAAGTCTCTGCTGAGAGGATGTTCACATGAAAGGGTTCTGAAAAGAGTCATCTATTTAATTAAGCATTCAAATGTCAGTTGCTCTTATGCTCCGACATATGCTATGAACACTTGGCACTGGCTCTGGCAGCAGTCTCTGTGACAAGAGAAACATGTCTGATCTTTCTTTGGAGAACATTTCTTTTATTAGAACATAGGAATATTGGGTGCTCCATTGAAGACAATAGAGTGCTCCGGGCTGCTAATGGCTGGTAGAAGTCCAGGGAATCAACATTCCAATATTTGTTCACAGCAACAGCTGTGAACAAAGGTGTCAGAGAGCCCAAGGGGATTTCAAACCCGCGGGCTCCGTAAGGCCTTTGTTTTACAAATTAGAACATTCTGCCCTCTAGGGGCAGAGGGTTCTAATAGCCTTAGAGACCTCCGTAGTGGGCTCTAGCGGCCATTAAAGGCCTACTCCCTTGTGAAAGGCCAGGCCTTTGTCTCGGACATTTAACGCTGGAATGGGCCTTTAATGGCCTGTATAACCTGCTTCAGTGGGCTATATTAACTTGTTGTACAAGAATGAATATAGTAAATCTGTGTTGCATAATCTCATCATTAAAGGTTTAGTTGTGATAAAGACTTTCATTCTCCTTAAATTTGATATAAACAATCAATTGATTATTGCACAATCAGTAATGAGTAGTTAGTTTGAATAATTTGATTAGAAACAAGTATTTTGGATAATGTAATAGGTGACAAAATATACCATGAAGGGAGACCAGTTTAAAAAAGGTAAGCAGGCAGGATTAATGATAGGGTAGGTGTAAAGGGTAAGTTGCACGATTAGAGTAAATGTTAGGGTTTTGAAATAAAAGTAAGAGATACTGTGTGGGTTAGGATGAGGGCAAGGGTTAGGTGCAGGGTTAAGATGTAAATTGTGGTAGGAGTTAGCAAGGAAATGGATTAAGGTTAAGGTTGACACTAGATTGTAAGGTGAGAGATAGAGTTGGTGTTAATTATGCATAGCATCAGGTTTCAGTAAGTGTTGAGCTTCTGTGAGAGGTTGTTTGCACTGCAATATATTGGAGTAGCATAATTTAGCCTCACCCTTTATGTCACAACTTCATGTATCTATCTATCTATCTATCTATCTATCTATCTATCTATCTATCTATCTATCTATCTATCTATCTATCTATCTATCTATCTATCTATCTATCTATCTATCTATCTATCTATCTATCTATCTATCTATCTATCTATCTATCTATCTATCTATTCACACTTGACATTCATATAACGTTTGACTTGCTATCATTAGCGTGTGTAATACATGTAAACCAACTCATACTGTAATCATTGTAGTTATTAGTAATCCATACGTATACTATTTTTATTTTTATTTATTTATTTGTGTTTTATAGAGCGCCGACTTGACCCGTTAGGGTATCAGAGCGCTTTACAGGGTTAACAAGTTGTATACAACATGACCTTTAGGGGTGGGGTGGACCTTTTGGAATAAAAGCAAGTACAAACAATTTGCAAGAACGACATGAACTTAGGGAGAAGGGTGGAACATTTCGGATAAAAGCAAGTACAAATAATTTACAAGAACGAAGGTCCGGGAGAAAAAAAAAACAACTGAGGTGAGTGCAATGCAAGAGTTAGGGGGGGGGAATTTGCCCATTAGGAAGGTTTTGGCTTCCTTCTTAAAACGTGCCAGAGACGGAATTCTTCTAATGGCGGGCGGGAATGATTTCCAAATTCTTGGTGCGGCCCAGAGAATGCACGGTTATAGGTTTTTTCCTTGTGAAAGTGCGGAGGATGGAGTAAGAGGTCTTTGGAGGACCGGGAGTTTCTGGCACCTCCGTATACCACGATTTTCTGAGTGAGAAATGCAGGGGATTTAGTGTATAGAGCCTTGTGAGTGATACATGCCAGTTTAAGGTGGATTCTGGCTTCAAGAGGAAGCCAGTTCAGAGCTTTGAGATGTGGTGAGATGTGGTCGAATTTTTTAGAACCTGTTAGGAGTATGGCGATAGCGTTGAGGCAGGCTTTTAGAGGGGCCAGGGAGATCTTAGGAAGGCCAGAGAGGGTAGAGCATCCATATTCGAATCTGGAAATAACTAGTGCCAGGACTGTCATTTTTAGGTCCGGAGTGTCAAGGAAAGGTTTTAGTTTTCTTAGATAGGTCAGGTTCAAACTGGCGGTTTTGGCCATCGAGTTGATGTGGTCAAGCATATTCTGGCTGCTGCCCAGGATTATTCCAAGAGATTTGGCAGAGTCCACTATGGCTGGTGGGCAGTTAGGGCTGTGATCGACGTAGACCATTCCTGAATGTCAAGGTTGGTTTTGGGTTGGGAGATTAGCAGGAATTCTGTTTTCTGTGCATTTAGTTTGAGCTGGTTGGAGGTGAGCCTTTGTACAGTCCACTTCAAGGCCTTATTCAGGGAAACAATCTCCTCTGGAGTAGAGATTTTGATGTAGATCTGGGTCTCATCAGAATACATGTTGTAGGAGATATAAGCGGTGCGTAGTACTTCTGCTAGCGGTTCAAGGTAAAGATTGAAGAGGGTAGGGGACAGGGTTGATCCTTGGGAGACTCTGACCGTATTCGGAGAGGGAGCTGAAAGGTTACTGTTGATTAAGAATCTCTGGGGGCTGTTCTGGAGGAAGGATCTAACCCATTTGAGCACAGAGCCATCCTGTCCCATCCTGAGTTGGAGGCGTTCAAGAAGTTTCTCGTGGTTTACCGTATCGAAGGCCGAGGATAGGTCTAAGAGGATTGAGACAGGTTTTGCCTTGGTCAACGGCTTGGAGAGCATCATCCAAGATATGGAGAATGGTGGTTTCAGTGCTCTGCTCAGGCCTGAACCTGGATTGGAATTTGTCTAATAGGTTGAAGTTGGTGATGTGTTGGCTCAGTTGAAGTTTTACACGTTCCTCCCAAACTTTAGCTAGGAGTGGGATAGTGGATATAAGTCTAAAGGTGTCTGGAAAGGCAGGATTAGGCATAGGTTTTTTAAGATGGGGATGACTTGACCGGCTTTTAGAGAGTCAGGAATCGACCCCTGTAGAAGGGACGCATTGATTATTGCAGTCCAAATAGGAATGATAGACTGGGAGGCAGCGGCCAAACAGTTCGAGGGGAGTGGGTCATTAAAGTGTTTTTTTGGGTTTGGAATGGTCTTCATAAAATTTGAAATTGGTCTAGTGCGCTTAGTTTTTGGGTGATGACTGGGGTGGCAGCGCGGAGAGATGCGGCAGGTCCGGGTGGGGGGGGGGGTGGATTGGGATTGGGTAGCGTATCTAAGTTCGTTTCCTAGGGCAGTAATTTTGTCAGAGAAGAAGGAGGAGAATTCCTTGCATGTTATTAGCGATTTAGGGGTTTCTTTGGAGGTTTTAGCCAGCTTGTTGGATTGGTGTTTGGCCATTTCAAAGAGCTTGCTTGGTCTGTTCTTGGCGTTCTCCAGTTCGGATCTGAAGAATTCTTTTTTTGGATTGAGGATGTTCCTATTGTAGGCATTTCTGGTCTGACGGAGAAGTTTTAAATGGGCAGCAGAGGGGTGCTGTCTCCAGTTTCTTTCTGTGTGCCGGAGGGTTCTCCTTTCATTCTTGAGAGATCCGGTAAACCAGGGGTTTCTGTCTTTGATTTGGGCTCAATTTAGCTTTAGCGGAGCAAGATCATGAAGTATGTTAGACATTGTCGAGGTATAGTGCTCTGTGAGGTTGTTGACCGTTGAGATATTTGGGGGGAAGGAGGTCAGATTTGCAGCAAGCATTCAATTTCACGAGATCTAGGCTCTTTGTGTCTCTAACCCAATGTTTTGGATTCACAGATTGTGGTGGCCTTGTCTTGTGAGTGCCAGGTTAAAGGAAAGTAATAGTGTGGTGATCAGACCAGTCGCATGGGTCTATAAAGGTAAGCTTGACCGCTGATTCCTTGGCAATTGTCCAATCTAGAGTGGCGCCTTTTGTGTGTGTTGGGAGTGTGCAGGCTTGGGTAAGGGATTGGTTGGTCAGGAAGTCTCTGATGGCGTTGACCTGAGGGTCCTTGAGGTCGATTCAGTGCAGATTGAAGTCACAGAGGAAAATGACTTTAGAATTGGGGGAAACCTTGGCTGTGATGATTTCCATGAGGTGGTCAGTGAAGGCGTCATTCATACCTGGGGGGTGGTAGAGGATGTGCAGTCCGCACAATTGAGTGGAGTTGTTGCAGATGGAGAGTGAAAGATATTCGCAGGAGACTGTGGGATCTGCATGGAGTTCAGTTAAGAGGAGGTCAGAACGGTAGATGCAGACAATGCCTCCCCCTTTTTTTGATGGCCTGCCCAGCCTTGGGATATTGTAATTAGGAGGGACTAATAGGTCTAGGCAAGGAGATGAGGAATCGTTGAACTACGATTCAGTCAGGATTGCTACATCAGATTTTTGGCTCAGGTTGAGATCGGCGACATCAGAGGCATGCTTTACTGCTGAGCGGCAGTTGATTAGGAGGCCGGAGAGAGGGGGTTCTGGGTGTGAGTTGTGAGTTAGGGCGGAAATGGATACTTGCGCAAGGTTGTTGCTAATGACTCCTCTGTTGCGAAGAGTAGCTGATCTATTGGGGTTGGTTGTAACCGTATGGATGACATATTCGTTAATCAAGTCCAGTTGACTTGGTGCTTTAGGAGCGGACTTGTAAGTAAGGAGGAGGGCTAGAATTTCCTCCTCTGATAGGCTGCTTGCGAAGGAGAAGGTGTCTCAGGGATAATGGTAGGGCGTGATGGAGGGGCTCAGTGATAGGGGGGAGTTGAGAACTGTGTGAGCTTGAATTCCGAGAAGGAGAGTTTAGTGAGATGAAGGATGTTTTTCAGTTCCAGCATGGAGTTATGGATGCTCTGAGTTATGTTGGCTGCTCTAAGGTGCAGAGTTTCAATATCCATAAGTGAAGGAAGCTCTGGCTGAAGGAGGTCAAAGGTTTGGGAATGGTTCTGTTGGCAAGATTGGGTAGTCTGGTTGTGGGGCTAGACCCTCTTTTGTCATAGATCCTGGGAGGTTTGTGAATGGCTAGGGGCGCTTAGCGGACTGGTCGGGGGATCATTGGGGCGGATGTTCGCTGTCCAGCAGGTATCTAGCGTATTAGTCACTATGGGTGTAGGGGAGGAGTGCTGGATGGAGGAAGGAGGTGGCAGCACAGTCTCCTTGAGAGGTGGCTGAGGTAGTGTGGGGGTGGAGGGACATTCCCTAGCGAAAGTATGGGTGACACTGCCTAGTGGGCCATTTAGAGTGGGGAGCAGCATTAGTTGAGTACGTCTAGTCTGCACCAAATGAGGCATATGGAGGGGTGGGGGGCGAGGGGGAGTGGTTGGATCTTTGGTGGGGCTTAACAGGGGGCTTTTACCCTTGCCCTTAGGGTTGTGTTGATTGGGGCAAAGGAGGGGGTCGGGTGACGAAAGCAGGTGCTGGGAGAGCGTGGGGGGATAAAGGTCATGCACGTGTTTTTTGAGGGAGGTGAAAAGGTCTGCTAATTTGTTGAGGTCTTTGTTTGGTGCTTGAATCAGGACGATGACGTTTTTGTATAAGGTGATGGTAAGTTCAGCTCGCAAGTTTAAGGAGGGCACGATCGGGAGCTTGATACTGTACGGAATGTTCCTGGATTCACGTACGTAAAGGAGGTTTGACATGGTTGCACGCCATAAGGAAGTTTTTCTGGAGTAGAAGATGAGGTTGTGAATGATTGTGCCCTTGTCAACACAATAGTGCAGGTCAGAGATCAGGGTCTCAGGGGGTTTTCTTGGAGTGGAGTGTTTGAAGGTTTTGGTAGCGGTCTTGGAGAGATTAGGAGGATAAACCACTATGTAGGAGTTGTGCCCTGTTGAGCTCAGGCAAGGCCCTGCCATAATGGAGAAGAGGGGGATCGTTAGGGCCCGGGGTGAGCTTAGGGAGGCTGCTGGAGTGGCTCTAGGAGTGAAGACCACTACTCCGAAGCAAAAAGAGGGCGGTCCACAGATATGCAGGGCTCAAGCAGTGCAGATTACAGCTCTGGGGCACAAACAAGAAGTCCGCAGAGTAACAGGGCATCAGGAGAGGAGGTCACGAGCATAGGACCATATTGTCAGTCAATAGGCATGTGAATAAGCTGTGGCTGGGGAGGACTGTCTCCGTCAGATCCGGTTGGTGGAAATAGAGGGAGAGAAGAGAGGCCGCCTAGGGCACTGCTGCGTTCGCTGCAGAGGTGTGAGGCCACCCCTGGAGTGGGCAACAGAGAGCAGACTAAGGCTGCTGGGCAGAAGTCACACTGGCCTCAAGCGTCTATCGCCGGTCAGTCCATAAGATTTGGGTCACCACTGCGGTGGACTGAAGTTGCAAAGAGGAGCACTATTGGACAGATTGGTAAACTATTGAATTGATTGCTTAGTGTAACCATGTTTCCTTTGCATATTATATGTTGGCATTTATTCTACATAAATTTGAATGTGTATGCATAATTGTGTAACTAAGGTGCATTTACGTTTTAACTAACTCAGTCTGACTTTTGGTCTCAATTGAAAATATGTGCTTTAAACTTGTTGGTAGGCTGTCTCTTTCCTTTTGCAGTTGCGTTATCATGCTTCTCGTTAGCTACAGATAGGCTCCTTGCTTGTATTAGGCGATTGATAGTGAGACCTGCGGGAAGACACCTGGCAGCAGACTCTGAGAAGTAAAGGTGAAAGGAGGCCTTCTGTTTATCTCATACCAGGATGGTGAGAAGCTTGAGGATGAGCTTCATGATCCCAGTTTCGATGAGATGGGAACTCAAGGGAGTGTGCTAATGTCTTTCGCATTCAGCAATCTGGTTGGGTTCCTGGTGGTGTAAGAAGAGAGAAGCATGTTTTTGAAGCTACTGTATTTTAATTGGTATTTTCTATAGTTAGCCAGGCCGACTTTCCCTGACTCTGAGGGGGAACGGATCTCTTTCTTATTGGGCTTTCCTTGAAGTGTGAAGCTTTATGCTGGCCACTTTACCAGTTTCTTGAAACTTCTACTGAACAACAATTCTATGCTTCCTCCTTCTATGCTGTCTGGATAGAAATTCCCCTTTAACAAATGTGTCCTCTATCTATGCTCAGAATAGAAAGGAGAAGTTTCTTTATGGGACACTTATTTGTGAAAATTAGTTTTATCATAGTTGTGGCTGTTACCATTCTGTACCTCATATTATTACGGCTCAACTTTTTGAGACATTTTAATCTGCAAGACATATTGCAGTATCTCCTGAACTTATATTATTCTTTTATATACTCGACTGATACATTTCCTAAATAAACCCATTTAATCTTAGTTATTGAATCCTGGTCCTTATTGTGAAGTCATATCGGTTTCGCAAGCTACAAATGTATTTCTGATGTTTGCTCCCTTATAGCTCTTCAAGTCAATCAACAGAGGTCCATAAGACCAATGCGGAAATATCTTTGATGATTTTACTGAAAGACAAAGGTGTGAGTACCAGCACGCCATCACATGAGGGACTAGTTTACAATCAACAAATACATCCAGTCATCACACATTCAATTATTTGCATACTAAGCACAGTTTTATCAAGTAAGCAATCTTTAATATATATTTTACTATATTAGGCACTTTAAAATAATTTTCTTAAAACTTAAGTGCAAGAATATTGCCCCAGTTAGTCCCACCAGCATTATCATCATTACCAACATCAATTTGACTACACTTACCCCCACTACCATTATCACCATCATCACAACAGCATTTGTGCATGCCATTGTTTGCATGCTTTGCTACAAGAGAACCTGGCATATTGACGGTGTCAGTGCTTACTTCAAAAGTTGGGAAAGCAGTAGACCAGTAAGAAGTTTAAACAGTTACACTATTGTAGATCAGTTTTCCAGTCATTATCATTACTGATGTAATCGTTCTCATAGTTAGCTGCATCTGTTCCCACTTTGGTGCGATTAAATAATGTTTCACATAGGATGGAGTTGTTCCTGGATCATATTTTCTACTTTGCTTTTAACCTTTTGACTGAATAACTAATATAGTTCTTATTTAATAATATTGTTTTCTCTAAAAACGAATTTAAAAAAAAAAATGTCAGTTGGGATTTGTACCAGTTATTTTATTTATTTTTTTCTTCGGATTGTCTAGCAAGGATTTTGTGCTGGTCAGTACCATCAACATATTTACATATCATTTATCATGTTTTTCATTTTCACTTGTTTGTGTTAATCCTGTTGATGATTTTATTTTGCAAAATGGTGCTCTACAATAGTTCCAAACCAATATGTTATATAATGTTATGTTGATTTGTTTAGGACAGCTAATCGCCCTGGTGGCTATCCAAGTACTGGAGCAGGCATGAATGCATTGGACTGAGGGTGATGGGAGTCAGCCAGGATATTAGTCGTAGAGTGAGGTCTTCAGCTTTTATGTGGAATTCAAGAAATGAGGAGACCTTGGTGTGTATGGGGAGACCATTCCAGGTATTGGGTGCTTTGAAGAAAAACGTTAGCAAGCTGTCCATAAACTACAACAACAAAAGAATTGTCATCCTTATGTTCCCTCCCTTTCAGCTTTTGCAGATGCAGAGTGTGTGCGAGTGAAAGTGAGGCTAAGTGCAGGTGTCTGGTGGGTTGGTGGAAGTGAAGGCGGTTTTTAAGGTATGTTGATCCAGAGTTTGAACTGGCAGCGTATATGTATGGGCAGCCAGTGGAGCTCTGTAAGATGTGGAGTGATGTGGGTGCATCGTGGAAGATCAAGGATGAGTCTTGCTGCAGGCTCTGGATGGTCTGGAGTCGGTGGAGGAGATAGTCCACGGTTCCCGTGTAGAGTGTGTTGCCATAGCCTAATTTGCTTGTGATGAGGGCTTGTGTGACAGTACATCTAGAGAGCCTCTTGTATATCATGTGCAGCATTTGGAGTATATGGAAGCAGGTAGAGCTGGCTGCGTTGACCTGTGCCGTCATGCTAAGCTTGTCATCAAATATGATTTCCAGGTTTCTTGCATTGTTGTAGTCCCAGGGAGAATTCTTGTTCCTATAGTTCAACATTTCTGTCTTGTCAAAGTTGTATTTCACGTAACTGGCTTTTATCCAGCTTGCTATATTGATCATGCAGTTGGATAAATTAGTTCCTGTGGTGGTGGATTTGTCGACCAGCAATAGGTTGAGTTGGATGTCATCGTTGTAGAATATGATAGAGATGCCATGTGCTCTGTTGATGTTGGCAAGTGGTGTCATGTAAATGTTGAACAGAGTTGGACCTATAATAAAATATAATGGAAACAGTTGACACCTTGTCTCTTTATTAAATGGTTCAGTTATGAAGTTTCTACTGATAGCCGTCACTGATGGATCTTCAAGTAATACCGTTAATCCGTTTATAAAACCAGGGCATTTTCTCGATCTTTGCATGGCTATGAAGATGTTTCCCACCTGTCCTGGTAAATGCCCTTTAGGTTCAAGAAAATAATTTATTCTCTGACTTGCCTCATTCAGAGTATAATTGTTCTCACATTGGGCCATATGTAGGAAGCCAAATACCGGTCGGTAACGGCCGATTTTCGGTAATTATCCCGTTACCGACCGGTATTTTGGCATTTGCTATGTAGGGGGCATATTTCAGGATTCGGTAATTTACCGAATCGGTAAAATTACTGAATCGGTAATTTTACCGATTCGGTAAATACCGAATCCTGAAATGAGATGTAGGTAACACTCTAATGAGTGTTGTGAGGGAATTGAAATTCGGTATTTAACACCAAATATAGGTTGGTGTTAAATACCGAATACATTGCAAAAAGCAATATTTTGCTGAAAAAAGAGTGCCATGTGGCAGACATACATGCCCTTAGGGCATGTGTGCCCGCCACATATGCACACATGCAGGAATTAGGGGTGCAACAGGGTGTCAATGTGACACCCTGCCACCCTTGAATGTGCTCCCCCATTACCGAATCGGTATTTACCGATTCGGTAATGAGGCATACCTTCCCATTGATTCCTATGGGCCTTCAGGCCCATAGGAATCAATGGGAAGGTATGCCTCATTACCGAATCGGTAAATACCGATTCGGTAATTACCGAATTTCTCCGATTCGGTAATATTTACCGAATGATTACCTACATACAAGTTACCACTTCTTAAATACCGAATCGGTAAAGTTCGGTATTTAAGAAGTGGTAAATTGTATGCTACCTACATATGGCCCATTGTCTCTAGACTGGGTACTTGCCTTGAAATCTCTTTGCATTTTCTGCTGGAAGTTCTTTCTTGTATATGGATTCTTGGTTGCTGCGTTCATTAGGTATTACTGTAATAAGTTAATCACTGAACTCTTTCAGCTCTTTTAAATCCAATCTTGAATATTATGGCATATTTCTATTGTATACCTTATAGAAATGGAATGGCAACCGGTTTTCAATTCATGCTTTATTACTGGTCTTGTCAATGCTAAATATAGATTTTTCTAGCAACACTTTTTGACACCTTTTGGTGTCAGTAGTGGTTATTGTGTGGTATAATGAATTTGTCTTTTTTCTCTGTTTCTTCTGCCTTCACTGAACTGTATGGAGGCATTTGCTACGATTCTCAGCCAGTGTTGCTATCAATTCCATACCCCCTTTAAGTTTGAGGTAGGCCGCAGTTAAGCTCCTTTTCTCCTTATGCCTAAAGTCTTTGTCTCAAATTAAAATAGCAAGTAACCCTTAGCCGTAGCAAAATTTTCATTCAATTATTTATTAATTTTTGCATAACAATAAATGTGAAAGACTCTCCATGTGAAATATGTGCATATCTATTAGTTCATTACTGCTGCAGCGGCATAACATACACTCCTGCACCCAGGGGCCCTCAAAACATTCCTTAACGAAATATCCTATTACCCTCTCTCATCATGTCACTGAATCAAGCCTCTAATTTGACCTTTGTTTTTCTCTGAGGTCATGCCGACTGCTTTGCTTTGACAAGCAGGGAACCCATCTTTAGTTCTTGATATCATTCATTGCTCAGGATAAGTCAATGCAAATCAAATACGGAAACTACCATATCAGTCTCCTGTTCCCCGATTTACATCTACTTGTTATACATGTTTTAAGCATTGTGTTCTATGATCCTATTTTTATGTTACTTACAGTTTATAAACAGGCCAGTGTCTCTTCAGTATGTCTGGATGCGTCTGGGCAGGGATTTTTCCCATAAATTAGCATTCACTTGTTTAGCACATGGTTTTTATATTTCACTTTTTGAAGGAAGAGCTGCTTCCAATCACTGGGGCTGCAGCTATGCATCATGCTTTGCCTTTTCGTTTCTTTTTCTGTGCTGGCCACAGGTACCATCTTTATGAGAAGAAGCAAGCATTTGCTTCTTGGCTGAGAACAATACAAGAAATCCTAACATCGTTGGCAACTACTCTAAGTAGCAATTTCCGATATTCTTAATTGCCAATGTTTATTGGTAGCTCTTTTCTTATGGCACTACAGGGTACACAAGAGCAACACTTATGCCAAAGCGAACCTGGGTACAAATGTGTATATAAAGAACAATATCTCACAATGGGTTCAATAATTATCTGCAGCGCTCGACACTGGCTGCCCTTCCAGCTGTTTAGAGGGAGCTGGTTCGCCTTTCCGTCGTGATTCTTCCCTACATGGCTGTTGTACCAGCAATTCTACTACTTGGTGAATATAGCGACATATCAAATTATTTTGTTTCTGGCTCTACCGTAAGGTGTCCCCTATATTATGTCAGGCCTGATAAGAGAAACCCTGCTGTCGGGAAAGTCAAAATGTACTACACAACACATACTGAATTAAGTACACATTGACCTAAGTGTCCACGGGTAATACCTACCTGTTATTGTCCTACATTACTTATGGACTTAAGCTGTATGTATTTTCTTTATGTATAAACTGTTGCAAAGTCATCATATGCCCAGGGCAGCCCCCAACTTTTTGCTGACTGGTAATGGTGGTAACTGACTCTGACTGACCCTGCCTAACCAGGCCCATGGCCAGTGCTATGCTGAAAGAGACACTTAGAATACAGTGAAAACACCTACATACACTAGGGTACACTAAGGGTTGGGGTAACCCTGTGATTGGCATGACCTACCCCATAAGGCCCTGGTACATAATAGGGCAGGGGGATTGAAACTACCTCTAAGTCCCTAATGTATGACAGGGCATGGCAGTTTAGAGGCCAGCAGCCCTTTATGCACTTGCATGTGTGCACTGCTGAGCCTGAGGTCAGCTTAAAAGTAGCCCTGTGTTGCAGGACTGCTTTTATAAAGTTTATTGTGCCCAAACTCGACTTTGGTGTTTGGGGCACTTACGAATGGATAACCTACAATGTTTTGGCATATTAGGTACCCCCAGGGTCTCCCTTAGGTGTCCCTGGAGTGGGGGTTAGGTATTTATAAGACGGACACTTATAAAATGAGTTTTAACTGCCCTGGGTTAAGTGAAATTGCACATTTCACTCCCACATTGTGATAAAGTGCTGCACAAAATCGACTTTGGTGCTAGGAGCAATTTGGAGGGGGGATCTGCAATATTTCTACATATGCAGAACCCCTAAAGTCTCACCTAGGTGTTCCAGCGGTGAGGGGGTTCTGAGGAAATAGGCAGAGTACTTATAAAATATGTTTTTTTAGGCCCTGGTGCTGGAAAAATGGTCCAAGTCATTGTTCCCATTGCAAATCCCCTGCCACATAGGTTAACATGGCATGACGCTATTAACTACTAACTCTTGATAGGAGAAGACTAAAAATACCATTCAAAGACTTCCCAGAATGGTATTTATAAACTCAACAATATAATATTGTTGAATTTGTCAATTCGTAAAATGTACAGACATGAAGTTATAAGACTTTCTTGTCTGTTAGCCCAGATTTAGCCTTGTAGTGGTCTATCCTGTTTGGTCTGAGTTAAGTGGATTAGCCAGGCTTCTTTGAAGAGGTGATAAAGATCCCCTGGGGTTGACCAGCACTACTGGGAGGCCAGTGTTCTGTTACACCGGAATGCCAGAGCAGGGGGAGGAGTCATAAACAATGAACTTCAAGGGAAGGGGAAGACACCAGTGTCATTTACAATACTACTCTTTTGAACCCAGCCAGATGCTTGGCTTAAGGAAGGAATGAGCAAATGCAAGGGGGAGGGACTATGGAGATTAGCCATCTAGGGGTGTGTTTAGCCAGATCTTCTCCCCATGCTGGAAAATCAGCCATTATGAATTTGGAAGAATTGGTGCATTCTGGGACAAAATAGTGCCACACTCTGCAGGAAGTGGTCATAACTTGGGGCCGTACCCTACACCCCATTGGATAGGAGTGATCTTCTGCTCGACCCAGAGAACTTGGAATAAGTATCTGAGAGGAGCAGAGCCTCTCAGATCTGCTGCTTGAAATTTAACAAAGCAAGAAGGGCCTTGCTGAGAAATTTGATGTGCATTTCCTAAGGCCTGCACTCTAAGGTCGCACCTTCTGCACCATCTGGAACTACAATCCTCTGGACTACCTTGTTGTAACAGGACTAAAGATTGGACTCCCTGCAAGCTACAGGTTAATAGAGCTCACCTGGAACATCACCAACAAGAATCCTCAACCTGGAGCATGACCAGTAGATTTGTAAGGGTTTTGTCCAAGTGGATTGGGGAACTGAAGCCCTCAACTTTCAAGGACCTTCTTGGTGCTTCCAGACCCTAGGAGTGAGTTTGAGACACGTTGGGACCCTTTGGTGAACTTCAGGAAGAAGTTCCAGAAGTTTGGAAAACTTTGGAGCAACTTTGAAAAAAAGCTCCATAAGGGGACCAACTCAACCTGACCAGACAAGCCGCCTGCCTTCAACCGCGAGCCGGCCTGCTGTCTAAGTTTGTCACGCTGAAAATCTCCGTAGGTCCTACTTCCAGAGTTTGACCGGGAGTATTCGAAATCCGAGGCCGGCGAACCCTCACTGAATCCAGCTGGGTGAAGAGCATTGAGGGACCCCGCGAGAAAAAGCTCCGTAAACATTTCTAAGACAGAACGAACAAAAGGTGACTGGGAGCAACCGCAAAAGCCAAGCCACCTGCCTTCAACCGCGTGTCAGCCTGGATCCTTAGTTCGTCCCGCTGGAACGCTCCAGAGGCCCGACTTCCATAAGTTTGACCGGGAGTTCCTCACAAGGCAATCTGGTGAACCCTCACCGAATCCAGACTGGCTGAGAACTTCAAGAGACCCTGGGAAGAAAAGCTCCAGAAAAGTTTCTAAGTCAGAAGGTAAACCTTTGGCCGAGATCTACCGCCAGGGGTAGCCATGCAGGGCTCCTTCATGGTTGGCCTGAAACTTTGATTTTGACCTGGTCTATCACCACCAGATGTCCAGATAAGGCGCTATAGCGTCTATGTGCTAGATAATGCTAAATCTTTGAAAATTCATATCTCCGGTTCCCTAGATTGAATTTTTGTGATTTTGGTGTCATATTAAATATAAAAATATGTCCTTTTTATGAATTGGTATTGGATTTTTATTGTGCATTGTGTCTTACTTACATATTGAAGTGGTGTTTTTAAATGCTTTGCATGCTTGTTTTGAAGTTAAGCCTGCCTGCTTGCAGCCAAGCTACCAAGGGTTGAGTATTGGAATAATTTTCTAACACCTATTCTGAGCCCTTTACTGTGTTAGTGGCCTTATTGCCAGTGGCAGATATACATTTGCCTCTGCTAATAACCCACTATCCAACAAACACACTTTTACGGGTGTTGTAAATGTTCTTCTTTTGTGTGAGCACTGGGTACACAGAGCACACTTTAATTTTATTTTCTTCTACGTTCCAAAAGTCTTTTTATTTTACACATTTCTCAGAATTTTGATGGATTTTGAAAACTGAATGTATTCTGTAATGATCTTTGAACTAAGTGGGCATGCTTAAATTCCCTTGTTTACCTAAATTATTCTTAGTAATTGGTTTACTGTTTTTCTTTCTCATTGCAGCATCTCGCACTGGTCTACCTCTCATGTATATCTTAAATCCTACTTAATCTACCATTGTGGACTGCACAGATCCCTTAAGAATTTTACGCTGTTTCTGTAACTTGATGTTCAGTTCCCTCTTTTCAGTGGGGTTCTTAGAATGTTTTTTGTTCATCGTCCACATTGAACTGTGTGGCTTTCTTTGGCTATTCAGGATTAGTTATGGTGGTGGCATGATTATAGACACAACTGGTTTTATTTCCACATTCATGGGGGTTAGTGATGGCATTTGGAAATCTTCTAAATGATCTTTGCGCACAAGATTTTAAAATGTACTCCCTTCCTGGTGGGTGTAGCAACTCCATTGGCCACCACAATGTTATCTGCAAAAGTGTCCTTGTAACCTATTTTAGGTGCTTTGTATGGTGTGCCCAGAGTGTCTTGTACTGAGCCTGGAGAGTTGTTCTAGTTCTCAACTCGTATAATAGGAGTTTTGAAAGCCTTTTACATAGATTTAATTTATGTTGGACAAAAAAATAACATTACTGATTTTATATCATAATGTTCTTATGTGATTGATTTATATGTATTTTCTTGGGAACTGTTCTCCACTCTCCTCATTTCCCTGTTTATGGCATATGCAAATAGTTTGTGACTTTAATATGGTCATGGCACAAATCTTCCTAATGTTCCAGATGTTGTATATGACCTTACCGATCTGATCTCTCTGCAGCTAGCTGGCCTTTTCTGACATGGAATAAGGTTCTTATATCAGAGCCGTGTACAGGGCCTTTGTAATCAACTGAGTACTTTCATGCTTTTGAGATTATCATTAAGTCCATTGTTGTTTATTTATCTGATTTCGCGTTTCTTAACAGCAGCATGACTCTTGCCACCTCACAATCCTTTGACTTTTTTGTAGTTAATTGCATTTTAACTTGTCACTTTTGTGGGGGTTTTGTATGCTTGCACGCTTTCTGGTGCGTGTTGCTATTTTGCTCATTTCGGACTCCCCTCGTTCCCAGTGTCACTAAGCAGTGTAGTCTAAAAACAAACTTGACTTTATGCAAATCACATTGTATTACATTTTCCCTACCTTAAAAAATGTGTACTGCATAAGGTAAGAAGTAGGTGAAGTGATTGTAATGAAGGTAAATTAGTCCAGTAGCAGAGATGTAGAATAATGATGAAGGTTTATTGGTGCAGTTCTTAGGTGGTCTGTAGAAGATGGTAACATGCATTAATCCCATAAAGGATTGAGCCCCACCAGGAGCAGCTTCCTTACTGGTCAGCCCATACTCTCAACTGACACTCCACAACCAGGCATCCCAACATTCAATTACCTCAACATGCACACCAACATTCCACAGCACATCCTCACTGGCTGAGCAGCAAGGGAAAGGAAGCAGGAAAGATGCATTGCACTGGAATCCAGATACCACAGGGATGGTATTGGAGATTTACAATAAATGGATAGACGGGAAGAAATGTGGAAGGCGACTCAGTGAAGAATTTCAGAGAACGTTTTTGGCTTATTTTTAGTGATTGAGAGTAATTGGTAGGTTTTTCAAAGAGGAACATTTTTAGTCCTTCAATGAGAAATGAGAAGAGATTCTGACTGTAGAAGTTTTACTGGGAACAAGTTCCAAATCGACGTGTCGGCTCCTGACGAGAATTTTGTGGATTAGTGCATTAAATGGGCCGATACTCACCAGTACTTCATAATTTTCTCCGTTTGTGTACCGGAACTTCTCTGATGAGGACAGTACCGGCACTCATACTGGTTGCAGGGCTGGGGCAGTGGAGTTGGTATGTGCAGCAGCGCAGGTGCTGCCCAACTGAGAGTCGAGCGTTTATGCGAGCCACCCTGAGAGCTGGGCACCAGTGCAGCCTTACCAACTCCCTGGCACACACACCTTATCTCTCTCTCCCCATCTTGTCATTAGTGGTGACAGAATGGCCAAGCAACTTGCATTTCCTGCAGCCAACAAGGGTGCAAGACTCGCAGCTGCTCAAGAAAGCGAACTGCGCAATTTTCCTTTTTGAGTCAGCAGTTTATGTTCAAAACGCATTTCCTATTAACAGTCTTACAACCTCTGGTAAATTAACTCTAACACATCTGCCTTTAGCTGCATAGAAAGCTGAGCTGCACTTGCCAGCTCATCCTGAACAAGTGTGTGGTAGCATTGGGGAACGGGGGCCAGCTGGCCCAGTTTATGCTGTACCTGGGCCACGAAGTCCACCCCAGTTTGCGAGGCCCTTGTGAGTACCAAATAACTTTCCTCACGGTGAATGGCGTACTTTTTGCCAACCATACAACAGCCAGTCAAGGTGTGATGGCAGCAGGAATAAGGAGAGTAAGGTGGCCCATCCGGTTTCAGGGGCCGGGCCACCGCATTGGCTGCTGATCTTCGCTCTACCACTGTTCCTTTCTTTAAGATTCTGGCGCCCGGGCCTGCATGGCGGTCCTGCAGTGTTTACTCTGCTAAATTTGTGATCACAACATTAGCTGAGTAGAGTGTAAGCAGCACGCAAATTAAGTTGTCAGTGTGTTGATCTGCCGGCATCACAGAGCAGTTTGTGTACCTCCTGGCGCCTGATCAGGAATGCTGCTCGTGAGGCCAGCGGGACGGATGTGGAAGATGTTCTGTAACAGGCAGATGGATGGGGCACGTGTGTCAGTGTCCTGTGGTGGAATACCAAACTGAAGGTTTGGGCCCGAAGAGTGAAAGCCCCTTCTCACAGTGGGAATACATGTCTGCTAATCAAGAGTGGCACAGAATAAGTGCACAGCCAAGCAGCGCCTGGCTTTGAATGTACACTAAGGAAGGCGCTGAGCTGGCTGTGCACCATATACTGAACTGGAAATAAAAAATGTAATGTGTACAGAGCTCACTCCCCTCTCTCCCATTACTTACAGACCAGGGCAAAACGAGATGACTCTGTAGGACCCTTCACGGTCGGACTGGCCTGTGTGGCAATCTGCAGCAGCAGAAGGCAGGCCTGATAGGTCACTGTGTGAGCCATTTTTTGGCTTTTTGTGGTCATGTTTTAGGGTCTGGTAGGCTGGTTTTTCCAGTTAATTTCCCTGAGAGCACAAATATTACCAGCAGCAAGTACAAATGCATGCAGTGTACCATACCTTGCAAATCACCTGTACAGCATGTCTTTCCAAGTTCAAAACCGCTCCAATTAGAAAATGTGGGCCACGGTTTTAGATCTTTGATTTTCTATTTTTATTTTGGGGCCCAGGACTATTTTCTGTCCCAGTTCGACCCTGGGACCCTTCAAAGACCCGGCCATGGAAATTCCTTCTGGAATGGGGACCTGTAAAGTCTTGTATATGTCATGATGTGACCCATTCCCATCCTCTCTGCCTTTCCAAAAGTCCTAACGGTCCTTCACCCAGAGCGCATGTGCAGGCCAGCCCTCCCATGTGACAGGAAAAACAAGCATTGGCATAGCCGACAGGTTTCGCCTTTGGGACCTTATAAGTGTTTAGCCATGCAACAGTTGCATAACTAAACACTTATAAGGTCCCAAAAGAACTGCTGCAATCTATTGAAGCCTCACGGAGAACATCAAAGCGGCTGCAAAAGTGAAAGTAATCGCGGCCAAGCGTGGCGCGCGTGCCCGCGCACATGCACTGTAGCTCTAGGCTGGCCTGGTAGCACTTTTTGGAGCCCTCACAAAATGTCTTGCCAGACCAGCGCATGCGCTGGGTCTGGCGAGACCTAAAAAGAAAGGGAGTTAAGAGAGGGCAAAAGGGGAGCACCATGAGGTGTGGAGGAAGCGGGGAGAGGACAGAGAAGAGGGGAGAGCAGCGTTAGGGATATCGATAAGAGGGATAGAGAGAAATAGAGATAGAGTAAGCTATTGCGAGGAAGAAGAAAAATGAGAAACTGGGGAAGGTGTCTGATGTGTAATGTAGAGACACAGGAGGGGAATGAGTTGAACAGGATGAGAAAAAGACCAGCAGGGAGAATTAAACGAGGGTTAAGGAAGATCAGTGGGGAGTAGACACAAGGTAAAGAGAAGGAAGAAGAGCACAACAATAGAGAAAAGGGAAGAAGAGGTGGAGGGAGGCAGGGTGGGAGTCCACAGTTTAGAAGGATGACTGAGTCCCTGCACATATTTTTCTCCATTTAAAGCACTGGTGTGGATGTGTTGAATGTACTGGTTTCAAGTGTAAGATTCTGTAGGTTTATTTATATTGAGTTTTTTGGCAAATCTTTTCAGCATGGATTTCGGATAACATGCAGTATTGAGGTGACAAGGGAAATATTCTGGTATCTGCTGGCTTTTGGTAAGACTCTGAAGTATACAAAAAAGTGATGGATGGAATGCTCGTAATTGCTCGGGCCGCATCCCAGTCCATTGTTAATGTGAACACCATGCCACCTCAGTATGGGCCATATGTAGGTAGAACTTGTTTTGCGATTCTCTAATTGCAATTTTTAGGGAATCGCAATTAGAGAATTGCATAACGGAATGTGGTTAGGATTAGCAAATAATTTCGCGAATCCTACATATTCCTTAATTGCGAATTGCAAATTGCAATTCGCAATTAAGGAATACCTCCCCATTCATTCCTATGGGCCTAGAGGCCCATAGGATTGAATGGGAAGACATTCTCAATTTGCGATTCTCAATTAGAGAATCGCAAATTGAGAATGCAATTTCAAGTGTGCCAGGGTGTCAAAAGGACACCCTGTTGCACCCCTGAAATAAGCATGGGTGCACATGTGGCACACATACATGCCCTAAGGACATGCGTGTGCACCACATGCCACTTTGAAAAATGCTAAAATATGCATTTTTGAAAGAAATCGCAAATTACCACCAACCTGTAGTTGGTGGTAATTTGCGATTCCTTAAGGCCAAATTGCACTTTTTTGGTGCTTCTTACATTGCATTTAAGGAATCGCAAAATTTGCGATTCCTTAAATGCAATTGCAAAATAAGGAATCGCAAATTTAGAGATTCCTTATTTTGCACGCAGATTTGCCTTCCTATATACCACTTAGCAAAATTGCGATCGCAAATGCCGAAATTCGGCGAATGTCGGCGTTTGCGATCGCAATTTTGCTTTCTACATATGGCCCTAAGAGTCTTGCAGCTGAATGCCCACTTTGCACAGGCTCAAATGTATGTACATTATTTTAAGGTAAGGCTAGGGCCTGTGTTTCCTCAGTATTGGAGACACAAATATTAAGATAATTTGAGGTGTTAATCCAGTTGGTCTTTATTAATTCATAAACATTTATTCTAACACTCACAACTTAATGAAATACATTTCTAATGCTAAAATAATGTCTGGTTAATTTAAAGGTGACTTTTAATTGCATGCAAACCTATATAATATGATAACGCAACAATAGTATGTACATCTGATAGAGAATTTTGATTCCAAGTTTACCTGAAGTCTATTCGTAGAAGGGAAAACACGTTCGGCCCATCTATCAGTGGGTACACTCTCTAGAGTTTATAAGTGTAGAGAGAGTTCAGTTGCTTCTCTGTTAAAGGTATTTTAATGAAAATAAGGGGCAGGACTATGATGTATGAAGGCAAAATTGGATTATTTAAAGGGGAAGGTGTGCTAGAAAGAGGTTTTAGGTCTAGGGAGCGTGTCACAGCAAATCTCCTTAGAATGGCATCATGGATGCCTCTTTTCATTAAAAATGTGCACAGTGCTGGTCTTTTGCATGTTAGCCCATAAATGGCATTCTCGATTTGACTCAAATTTCTTATTAAGGCATACCTTTGCATTAGAAATGATGAATATTAATATATTAACTTCAGGATGCAAAGTCTGTCCGTGATGGAGTTTCTTGTGCAGACGAAAATCCAGGTCAAAGCCGGGGAAAAAAGAGAGTTTCAATGCTTCGGCTATGAATCAGAATGTTTTTACACATCAATTATACACCAAGAGGGCTCTGTATATTGTTAACAGAAAAGGGGATTTTGCATTCTAAAGTGGCGCTGTCTTGGCGTCTGTTATCCTGAGAATACATGAATGTTTAAAACATATTTGCAAAAATAGCTGGGTGCATATTTATTGGCAACTGATGATTTCCCTGTTAGTATGAAGTTCTGTTCTGAGTTCTAGCCCCTCAAAAACAAACAGCAGCTTGGATACACTGTTGCCTCCAACACTGAGACGCCATTGTTGATTAATCAGGGTTCAATATGAAGGTGCTTTCTGGGTTAGCAGGCATTTACCCTCTAAAACATTTTGTGTCCATTTTAGGAGCTGCTTCGAGTCAAACAGGTGCTAGGTCTGCCTTGGCGCGCTGACATGGCGGATCTGCTGTCCTTTGTGTTATTTGAGTGAAAAAGACCCCTAAAACTGGGGTAGATCTTCAGGAATAAAATAACTAATGTCCTCCACATCCTGGGAGTCTTCTCCCCCGTGTGTGGGTGGCAGTTAAGGGTTTTCATCTGTACGGGAACTCCATCGTTTACATGGCGGTTTTAGACGGAAAGGATACTGGATTGAATTATAAGGACAGGTCAGCTTTCCAGCCTCATTTCTACTGGTGTTGACTCCACTGAAAGGATGTTCGCAATAGTGGACACAGCACTGCTCTGACGTCGAAACAAGTGCATTTCCCCATGCTCTGAATGAGGAATAAAGAAGGGGTAGATGGAAGATCTGCTGTTTAGGTCTCGCCTGACACAGCGCTTGCGCTGGTCTGGCGAGACATTTTGTGAGGGCTCCAAAAAGTGCTACCAGGCCAGCCTAGAGCTACAGTGCATGTGCGCGGGCACGTGCCATGCGCTTGACCGAGGTTACTTTCACTTTCACGGCCGCTTTGATGTTTGATAGCGATTGCGATCCCTTTCGCGGCCGCACGGCTAAACACTTATAAGGTCCCAAAGGCGAGACCTATTGGCTATGCCAATGCTTGTTTTGAGAACTCTCCTCTGGCCAGCTTCCTCAGAATAAGGCCTTTAGTCTCAACAGCTCTTTTTTCAGGTGAACATTTGTACAATCTCAGTGGGTGTCATTTATAGTTCTAACTTAGTGAGGCGGTACTTCAATCAGGGCTGCAAGCAAATGACCAATTACGGTTCCTTGAATATGTGCTGCAAATGTACCTAAAACAGACTTTGATAACCGCAGTGCAACCCTGATTGTTAAAACTTATGAACGTAGGAAATCCAAAGTAAGATGTTAAATGTGCTGATTTTTTTTACTGCATGAACACATCCCATTGAAACTCCATTACAGATTAAATCCTTTCCGCCTAGAATCCCTCGGTGTTCATGATCATTAAGCGATGCTACTGTGAGTCTCAGATTAGCTTTTTATAGCATTGCTGCATTCCCACTTCCATGCTTATCCAAGGTGGTGTTGATTACCTTCTACCCAGAAGCTTTAGGAATTATTACATCGGCCCCGGGGGGTGGATGCTGTTTATGTGGATGCAATTACTTGTGCCACATAACGCATCTCAATAATTTAGAACTGTAGGAAAAACAAGTGTATAGTGTCAAACTTATGCCTGCTGTGGCTGAAGTCATTCTGGTTCGCATAATGCTACAGCTTTCCCTCATGGCCCACTTAAATTGTAAGTGAATTTATTCTTGGTCAGGGTTGGATATCTTTCTTTTTTTCTTTAATATTTTAAAAGGGATTTTATTTTGCTTTAACTACTATTACAAATATGTGCAAATACTGTGTGCACTTTCCAGAACTTACCAGCAAAGATGAATATGTTGCTTGTTTCCCAATGATCTGTCAATATAATATACATTTGGGTCATATATAAACATTCAAGGTAATTTATGTCTGGATCCTTACTTGATCCAGATGGGTTGGACTCCCTGTCAATGTCTTATTGCAATGTCAGAAATGGGCACTGGAATCCGTGTCTACTTTACGGTCAAAGGATTGTGGTGAGTCAGGTTTCCGGATCTAGCTTACAATGTAGAATTGCTGGTCTTATCACATTAAAGTTAGCGCAGCGCGCTTATCCTCACTGGTTTACAATGCTCAGCAAAGAGTGTACTCGCGAAATCACAAAGGTACTGAGAAACAAGAGCTCACCATCAGCACCTGCTCCTCCTGCCATGCTTGACTGGATGAATCTTAGCCGGGCATTCACTAGTGATCCAAAATACCCTTCACGCCCCTAAAGCAGTAGTCAAAATAATAGTGAATAGAAATGCATACACAGAAGCAATCCAAAGTGCAGCAGAAAACTTAAACATAAGACACAATTACACCGTAAAGGCGTAATTTATATGCTGGTGGAGAGGGAACTCCATCGCAACAGCAACGCTGTTCCCTCCCCACCAATATAGTGTCCCGCCCGATATAAATGCGAGGGGACCATTGGTGTAGTCACGGTGGAGACTACTCTGCCTCCACTGTGATTAAACCCCTCCGATGGCCCTATGGAGTAAGGGTCATTGTAGGCAGACCTATAATTACGCCCACCTGATTTAGGTGGGTGGAATTAAAGGTCAGTTTTCACTGCCTGGAAACCCCTAGTGGTAAGCGGCCATTAAAACTGCTAAATTCTCCCCTCACCATGGAGAAGACTCCCATGGCGAAGGCAGTGTTTTCTTTTTTCTTTTCAAAAGGAAAATCCTTCTTCAGGATTTTCTTTTTTGAAAAGCCCTGATCCAAACTGCAAAATGCATTGACAGGAACCACCATCACAGCTGTTTCTGACAACACCGTAGAAATGACCGCCAGCTTGGGGATCATTTCTAAATTAGGTGGGAGGTGTCTCTGTCAGGGCAAAGGAGTAATTTACTCCATCGCCCTGACAGAGTAACAGACTGCCCGACTAATTACAAATTGAGCCCAAAGGCTATAGAATTCTTGTTTAATTCTGCAATGTGCAAAACATCATTTTCAGAATTTAGATCAATAAATCATGTAACGCTTCTTTATGGCATACCTTGATCAGGACAGACCCAATATCATTTTTATTTCTGGCAGTAGTTGCATTTTACACATCATTTTACATAGATAGCACTCTATAGATGATGGTCAAAAAGCTTCTTAGCATGCATTTTGATTTACTGGGTAAATGTAACATTGCAGGTGCCACATGCACACATATGGAACAACATTTAATATAGTTTTCTCCTTAGGTGAGATGGCAGGTACACTATTAAATTAACAAAAAAAAAAGATTTATGAAAGATTGTCTCCTGACAAGCAGAGGCTTAAGGCTATCATCATTGACTCACAAATGTGCCTCACCCTCTTAAATCAAGTCAGTTCAGTCTGTAGCCCAAGCAAAAGAACAATGCTGAAAACATCCAAACTCTTATCCCCAAAAATCTGGAAATGTAGGCTGCATCATCAATAAATAACTTAATTAACTTATGTATACAGGCGTCCTCATCACTGAATTTTGAATTCTGCAATTACACATTGATTTTTTGCAAGCAGGCTTTAATATAGCCTTAGACATTAAAGGCCCGCTCCAGAGTCTGCAATGTCCTTTAATAAGGCTGCAGGTATTTAATGGCTGTAGAGCCCGCTATGAGGGCTCTAAGGCTCTTAGAACATTCCGCCCCTGGAGGACAGAGTGTTCTAATTTGTAAAACAAAGGCCTCACGGAGCCTAAGGCCTCTGTGAGGCCTTTGTTCACAGCAACAGCTGTGAACAAACATTGGAATGTTGGCCGTCCGGGCTTCTACAGGCCATTGTTTTCAGTGGAGCTCCCAACATTCCTATGTTCTAATACTAATTTAATAATATACTTTACATACATTGTAATGGTCCCGTTGTGCCTGTCATGACAGATTTACACTTTAAAAAAAACACTTTTTATTGTTTTTCAAATAAACAGGAAAAATAATAGCATCTCAAAGGTACATAAGTATAATTATACAAGATTTATTAATTGCCTCCCTGTGGCACATATTTGAACACCGCCTCTTAGTCTTTAATTGCTATTGTGTGATTCTAGGTATATCTCTCAGGTTATGGCCACAACCCAGCACAACTGAGGGGCTGCTTATATATCACTCTGAAGTTCCTTCATGGGCCCCAAATTTTTATGGCTTTCTGTGGTACCTTTGTAGCATTAGGTCTATCCATACCTCATTACAGCTAAATGCACATTTAGATCTAGTTCCTCGCCTATTACTCTCATGACTTGTTGAACAAGCCTTGTCCAGAAATGCTCTGTTTGTGTACAGTTCCACAATGTGTGAACCAGTGTGCCTGCCTGATTGCATGCCCTAAGCCATCAATCATTTTCTGCCCTCCCCATTTTCAGCAGTGGGGTGCATAGTATGCATCGTGCAATATCTTAAGTTTCGCCAAGGGAAACATTGATTTCAACCTTTGGGGTACTTGCATGCCCCCCCCCCCCTCATCTTTCTCCTCCAGTACCCAAATGTCCTGTTCTCATTTGCTTTTGAGGACATTGAGCAGTCTTTTGCTGTTATAAGTGTCCTATATGTTAGCGAAATGGCATGTCTGTGAAAGGATACACCAACACTGTGTACTCCAGCGTCAACTCATCAGGAACATCCTGGAGTTTTTCTTTTTATTCAGTTAGTGCATGTTGAATTATAGGTATTTGTATCCGTGGCTATTTGCCAATTCAACCTGTTTATTCAATTTCTTGAATTTCATGATCCCTTGTGCCTCCCATATATCTCTTAATTTGGAAATTCCCATCTGGTTCCATTCTTTGAAGCCTCCAGTGTGGCATCCCCATGGCTAGCTTGCCCTCCCATTCTGCCTTCTCTGCCATATTTTGATTACTGATGCATTTGGAGAGGACCTCAACCTGGGTCTCTCCATGCCATTTAATGCCTTAGATAATCACCTTAGTTCAATTTCTCATGTGTTGACCAGCACGAAAGATTCTTAATGCAAAGCAAATGTCCAGTCATTAATTACCAGTCGCTGGGTTGCCCAGTAGCATAGCTTCAGGTCTGGGAGTGTGTTTCTACTATCCTATGGGCCCTTGGTCAGTGTTGTCATCGCAGCCCTGGGGGTACAACTCTCTGACAGTAATACATGTATCACGCTATCTACTTTCTTGAGATGTATTAGGAATAACACCAGCTTAGTATTTTGTTTCATATACAAGAATTCAGCCAATTAAATCATCTTGTACAATGCTGCTTTGAGGATTTGAAAACGTTCTGAAGTGTCCCACATCTGCTCTGTATTTTTTCTGAATTCTCACCAAGATTTGTCACATGAATTCATCTGGGTCTTTTGTTACGTACATCCCTAGATACCTAAACCCTTCTTTCACTCACTTTATTGAGCATACCTAGTCTCATGGAGGCCACCAAGTTGTTTCAGGACACATAATCCATTCATTCCAATTCATCGACACTCCTGAGTACTCCTGGAACGTATCTATGGATGATAGAATTCTGGGGATTGAGCGGTCGGGATCCGGCAAGTAGAGATTATCCTCATAAAGGGAGAGAACATCCTACAAGTCCAGGTCCCTTGCAACCCCTTGCAAACCCCCTAATCAGAGTGTCTCCTCTCACCCACTGTGCCAATGGTTCTTTTGCCAAAGCGAAATGAGCTGGCAAAGGGGGCAACACTACCTCGTGCCCGGTTCCCGTTTAAACTCCTTTGATAAAGTGTCATTCATCTGAACTTCTGAAATCGGTTCATGTATAAAAGTATGAATTAGGACATGAGTTAAGGGCCAATACCAATTTTCTTCAAAATCGTCTGTAACTAAGACCTGTCTAGCGAGTCAAATGCCTTTTCAGCATCTAGTTACCATGCAAGCATCTGAGAGTGTGTCATGTGAGTTTAAGAGGCATACATTGCAATTGGACTGTGGCTATTAGTCTATAACTTGCTTGGTAAAGAACAATTGTCTGGAACATTTACCAGGATTTTAACCTCTGCATTAATCAGTGAGATAGGCCTACATAGGGTGCAATCCTCCTTTGGGTTATCTGTTCAAAGGTCCTATGGTAGTCTCCCATCGTTTTTAGTGTCAACGCACAAGCATCTGATAGATCCCCTAGTTTACTACTGAAATATTTTAAAACCTGCAGCATTAGCCCCTTGGGACCTGGGGTTTTTCATCGTTTAAGTTGTTTAATTGCCTCTGCAATTTCGTCCACTTCTGTTTCTGGTCAAGTATTTCCCTGTCCTCCTGGGATAGGGAAGGGGTTTGGGATATTTGTTAACAATTTCCTGTATTCTTGTATGGAGATTATAATTCTGGGTCCATTTAGATGTTCAAGGTATTCTACAAACTTCTGTGCTGTCCTCTGTATCAATTCCACTACCCTAACCAAATGTGTTGTAACTCTTCTGCACATATATGGCTCTCCTCTGACCATGAAAGCCATACTAGAAGCTAGCTTGCTTTATTACCAACTTCATATAACCTATGTGCTTTATCTGATAATGTGCCTTCACCTCCCTTTCAAATAGCAATCTGTATTTTTCTCTGCCCAGTGCTAATCGAGGGACAGGTCCACTTCTGGGTCTTCTATTGCTCAATTTTCCACTGTTCGAACTATTGCTCTAATTGTTGCCCTTCCTTCACTCTCTCCCAACATCTGTCCAATTTAGTGGATATGACTTCCCCCTCAATAACTGCCTTGTCTGCTCCAAGATGGGCACTCCTGAGTGCACCATTCTTTTATTTTCTGGACGGTAAAGATCAATGATTTGTGTCAAACATTTCCTGATATCTCAAATGATCAAATATCAGGGATCAAGCCTCCACCCTAGTGATCAGCTGATTATAGATGTTTCCAATCTTGTGCATAGCCGCGATTGATCAAATATATTTCTCTTGGTAAATAGAGTGTGTCCTTCTTTCTTCCCTTCAGTGTTAACAACACAAGGGTATTATCAGAGCTACAGAAAGACTTCACATGGTTTAAGACATACAGATATTGCTGTGTAGAGGGGTATGCCTACTTCTGTTTATCCATTAGCACCCTTGCTCTTAAAAAGGCATGTGAGAGCTGGGTCCCTGCCTATCTGTTTATTTGTCATAGATCTATCCAACTCGCCCTGCATTGCTAGACTGAAATCTCCACCCATGACTAGGAGTATAACCAGAGAATTGACTATCAACTTAGATGACCCAGTCCCAGTAGTGAATGTTATGACTCAAAAATAATCGTTTTCCCATTCCAGTCCCCAACTACTGCCCCATTACAACCTACTGGGTCTGTCCAGGTCTGGCATACTGAAGCACATGTCAACTCTAAGCACGCCAGGACCTTGTATCTCTCTCAACCTAACAACCCACAGTTATTGCCTACGAAGTGGATCTTCTGCAGTAGAACTAAGTCAGGCTATGTTTGTTCAAGGATTTTCCTACTAGCCCTCTCTTTACTTTATGGCCCAGACCATTCACGTTCCAAGTCAATATTTTAAGACTCTCTGCATCCTTATATTTAGCGTTGTGGCCATTGTCTGTGTCTCCTGTGTTCTCCCCTCTCTTTCAGGATCTGCTGCCCATTTCTTGTATACCTACTGTTATGAACTTTACCTACTCCCAAACACCCTTCTCCCTCCCTCCCTATGGCCTTATGCTGCAAGTTTAAAACTGCTGGTCGCACCAGTACTTGAGGCGCTTGTCACTTTCTTATGTCTAAATTCATATTTTATATGCTACAAACAACAGCATTCATAGTTTTCCTGTCTTCTCTTGTTTAGACAAGAGAAAAGTATTCACAGGTGAGTCAGGTTGAATTTCTCACACCTCAGACTTCTGCATTTTCTTCACAGCATACCAGGGTGCACCTGCGATCGACTGAACTTCTTTAGGTCTGGTGTGGCCCTATCTCAGAAATGTACTCCACATCCATGGCTGCTCCATTTGCATGTGTATTGCAGATTCTGCTTGGTTATCTTCCTGCCCTCATGTTGTGTGTTATTTCTTGCCCCCATCACTCCACCATCATTCCAGCCATTCCCAAGTGTCCTCTAGCATCCAAACAAACTAGGATTTCCCTTGAAACAGGACCAGTAGCTCATCTGGAAACATTATCACCTGGTGAATAGACATGATTGTAGTTGCACCTGGACCTTCCGTCCTCATCCTCTGCCATAGCAGAGTGTTGGGTGGCTTCCCTCAGATGGCAAACATCCCATTCAGTTCTTTAATGGATTCTCTATGTTGTTCCATTGAATGCTCAACAATCATTACCCATGCTGCTATTTACCTGCAATTCATTTGCATAGGATCAATGTCCACTGCCGCCATGTCTATCTTTTGCTCCCGAGCCTTTCCTGGACTCGTCAACTACATTTAGCACTCCCGTTAATGATGGATCCTGGTCCTCCAGTTCTTGCCCACTTTTATTGCGTTGTTATCTGGGCAGATCTACTCTATTCTTTGAAAGTATCCCCCTGAAGGAGTATTTTTGCAACTTTTACAATTGTTCCATGTTGCTTCCTTTACCACTGATCATCCTAATAACACCTGGCTCCATCTCAAATTGCCGTAGCACAGATTTTGCTGCCCACTGTCGCTTTCAGTGGTTCCAACCTGCCCTCTATTTGCCTGTGAGAGGACTCACTGTGACAGGCCTCCTCCTGCACACACAATATATGAGAGTAATCAAAAGATTTTTGCTCCACGAATCACTCCTTTTGGTTACACTCCCATATTATGTGTACTATGAAAAATGTATATGAGAATAATCAATACACCTTTGCTCCATGAGCCACTCCTCTTAATTACGCTCCTATATTATGTGTACTATGGAAAATGCCGGCACATTAAAAAAATGTTTTGAGCATTTGTTAAATGGCACAATTTATTGTAGCTTATACACTGTGTATGTCACGTTTGAACACCTTGCTTGACAATTTGTTTTTTTGTGCTGCTTTTATATTCCTTAGTATATTAAAATTTGATACATTAAACAGTATACCAGGCACATTGTTTCTTGAAAAATTAATTTCCCGCTCACATATTTATTTCATAGGACACTGATGGTATTTTGAAATTTCTTTATATGATTACAGGAACTACTATTTTCAATATATAACACGCTTTACAAGGATCCTAGGTGTCCCTCATCTACTGTAAGGATAAACCAATGTACGCTATTACCTTAGTAATCACCCTGTGCATTAGAAATATTCTCTGTTTACTGAAATGACCTAGATAAGGCATTCAGTTTGTGTTAAGAGAAAATAATATAAAAAAGTAAAAGAGACATCAGCAATACTAAATAATCTGCCAATAACAAACTGGGTCTGATAGGCAAGGCAGGCAAATGACTATCTAGCAGATGGTCCAATTACCCCTCTCAGATTAAGCCTACAATAACACACAAGATCAGGCTGGCTCGTTGTCATGCTTAGAATTACAGTGGGGCAGTCTGGACTGGGACAGTCGGAGCCATGTCTGTCCCATGCACAACTAGTAGACTTGAGGGAGCTACTGCTTCAGGCAACATAACTGGTCTGCCACTATCACTTGTTGCACTGTGGGAGGGATTGTAGTGGGGGTCAGATGAGTGAAGGTGTGGCCAGAGAGGGGTTTCCCTACATTATCCTGTCAATTTTGTCACCTGCCACTTTCCACTGCTTTGGAGGAGCAAAACAAATGGGATAGCACTCGCCTTGCGTACTTGAGGGTCAGAGAACAACTACTAATTCCACTATAGCAGCCTTATATATTCAGTAGAACAGTCAATCATTTTCTACACAGCAAACACAAGGAGATGATGGAAGGAGTGCTGAAACATATCAGACACCCAGACACTCACCCACAGTCACAGATCTGGGTTGAATCCATAATCGTTCTTTAGCTCACTTCTCCACCCCAGTTCAGACCGAGCCATATGCAAATCAGTCTTGACGCTGTTCCTCATGGGAACAGTCCAGCCGTAACTGCCAAGCAAGGTCTTCCCTGGACCGGAAACAAGCATCCTGCGACCGGTTTAGGGGAAACACCCATCATCAGCCAGGCTAGCTTGAATCCCCTGGCAAAGTGAGCAAGGAACCCACACCTGGGCATACCCTGCTATTTCCTACACAGCCTCACGCTCCTCATACAGCATAACCTCATTTGCCATTGAATGGTTTCGCACTCTCCTTAGGGGACTCTCGCTCCCAATAGTGTGACGTTTCAATCCCCAGGGAGTGTTGTCTTATTCAATAAGAAGTGACCCTTCTCCCTTCCTAGTAAAGCCCCTTAATTTCTTCCCATAGAGCAATATCTCTGTTATAGGAGCCAGGTGACCTACAAGTGAGTTGCATGGAAAAATGGTGTTGTAGTCTAGACCAAAATTGTTGGCCTTCCCAACTTTGAATGTTTCCTTTACCACACATTTTGCTCTAAATTAGGCCCAGTGAAATTAACCAAGTGATTTTTAGTGCGCAATTGCGAATCCTGATTTATTAATGTGGAGCACTTTTCTAGGAGGTTCGGGGGAGTTCCCGGGCAGATTTGCAGTTTACTCCGCTTTCTCAACCTACAAGAGGAATTACCTTTGCCTGGGGCAAATCTCCTACATTCTCTAGCGTGGTAAAGGGTCACAAAGGAGCTTGTGAATGGTCATAAGGCAAACCACTCCTTGATCCACTCCCTCCAATCCTCTTACATGGGGATGGATTCGTCCTTTACAATCATTGGCACTCAATGGCTGCCTCCACTCCACAAACATTAACAGTCCTGATAGGCTGTAAAGTGGTATCAGGGGTCCTCCTTCCAGCCAATCCCCCTATACTTAAACACCCAACCCCTCCATCCCTCTTGTCTGTGAAGTAGAAAGGGATGGTATCGGTTGGCCTTCCTCCCACCATTTAGCCTCTCCATCTTTTGACCTGACTGTGGGCTCTATATAATATTCGTAAGAGAATCCTCTTATTTCTTTAAGGCCATCCTGAATTCCTGCAGGCTTTTGGAAGGAAGACCACTCCCTCTCTTGCTGCTGCAGCTCTCCTATTGGTGTCTTGCCTGATTTTATTCAAAATTTGCTCCTTCTTCCCATGTGCTCAGGTGACTGTGGTGGGCAACAATTGACCACCAGTGTGCTCTCAGACCCGCAGTGGCTCCTCTCAGATGTCCCCTTCATCTCTGTGCATGGTCAGCTCCCTTTCTATCTCACTGTACTGGTGGCATGGATGACGGTGAGTATTTTAAATCTAGCTCCTTGCCTCTTCCTCTCACCTTTACAAGGCCCTACATACATAGGTGGATCTTTAGCGTGTCATCGATTTGATCTATATTGTATTTGGTGCTGTATCTAATAGCAAGATACATGTATTTCTGTGTGCCTTGATAATGTCTGATGAAGAGCAAATAAGATAATGGCATTTTTTTCTATGCTTCTAAACCGTGAATTTTTGGTACTTTGTGGAAATTAGGTGTGCAAATTTTGCTACTGTTTTTGCTAAATACGCTTAACCGTCACAAAGTTAAGCATAGATTGAGCACTCTATTTTGCCTGTATATTGAGTAACAAAACCATTGTAATGCAAACACATACTTTTGCAGCTGTTTAAAGTTAAATTAGGAAATCTGTTGCCTGATATACAAATATTACATTCTCAAAGAGTGATTGCAAATTGTGTATTGACTTTTTGTGAATGCATTCTGATTTTGGGAACCAACCTATATACTAATAGGTCGGTACACAAATTACAGAATTGTAGAACAATCTGCCTAATTTATGTTTATTAGGCAGGTCACAATTTGTGATACCCCCCACCCCCTCTCTCCCGATTGGCTGTGCGGGATGTGCTAGCCTCACACGGCTGTGAAACGGAAGTATACCCTTACTGGTGATAGTGTGCTGTACAAATATGCACAAATTCGACAATAGGGATGCTGGCCTGAAAAAAATAGCACAACACTATCCCCATGATTGCATTTCTAAACAGAACACTTTGTTTTAAAAAGCAGTTTGTGCAAAATTAAATGAATTGTTTTTGATTTTTGAAATCTTCAGGGAGAGCAGCCAGCGATCTCCTGGCCTACTGCCTACTCTCCAGGAGTCTGCAAACACAGATCCTAAAGGCACCATTCCCCTTTGCTAATAAGTAACTCATCGGTGATTTGCGATTACAGAAACTTTTGATACATTCATTTCCAAGTAGGAAATTGGTGAATTCCACTTTCATGCCCGTCCTAGTTGCAGTTTGGAAAAGATGGCACAACTCCTTTTATGAGTCTGAAATAATTTTCAGACTTGTAACAGAACTTTTGAACATAAAGAAAGGCTTCTGGTGATTGCAATCCCTGTGATTTGTGAATTACAGGGTTTGTACATCAGCCCCCCTTGTTTCTTTTTACCATATCTTTCCTGTCTGGCATTCTGAACAGCCATTGGCCTGGCAATCATGATTGACACAATTGTGAATCCTTCAGGAGCCCTGTTTTCCGTCTGTATTTCTTTTCATATTTAAAAAGAAATACAGACAAAGAAAAATAGTGTTTCTGTCTCTATTAATCTTTATAAACCAGTAAACAATAAAAACTGTGAACCTTGGGTATAACTGGAACAAAAATGTCATGAGATACCAACTGGATAGATTTGAAGATAACGTCTGGCTCATAGAGAACATTTCTTTTGGAAAGACATTTTCTACTCTTACCAGAATGACACACAATTTAGCATTATGTGAAATGACAAAGTTTTGGCAAAAGTTTCAAACGTGTGTAAGAGGAATTTGGGGAGCAGTACAAGCAACAATATGCTGGTCTAACAAACATGTTTGCCTAGTGGGAATATGAGAGCACAGATTTGTTTTTACTACGTTGATTGATCTTGTTTTGTTTAAGATACATGCTTATGGAATCTTTCATTTGGTTGCATGGCACAACCACACTTTCCTTTCCCTCATGTTCCTTAACATCGCAGGTGGAACAGCTAATGCGTGCGAACCACCGATTCCATTTACAGCGCAAGTCATTACAACGAATTGCCTTGGGGGCACTGGTCTTTTGAGTAGTATAATTTACTATTACAACTCCAATCCCCGTAACAGTAGGTAGGGAAATTCCAACGCCGCTCTACCTAATGCATGTCGTTGTAACAACTTGTGTCGTAAATAGAATGCTTAGTTTAGATGCATTCGTTGTTCCGCTCGCGTTCCAGAGGGAAAGCGCTGTTCGCCGGTCATGGTACTGTTTCCCCTTTCATTTCCATATGCCTTTCTTTGCTGTACCTTACCTTAAGGACTGCTTACTAAAAAGAGATGATTTTCCTCATAAATGTTTTTAGTTGTCGCTTTACATGAACAGTTTATAGTTTTTGCTTCTGTTTGCTTCTTTCCTCAGTTATGTCGTCAAATACAATTGCCTGTAAACCAGCTCGGTTAGAGTGGAAAAACGTCTCCTAATAACTTTTCTAATTTGTCTCATCCATAACTTTGAGCTTGCTTTCTGTCCATTTTTAGGTCTAGCATATTAGACAGCTTTACCTGTCTAGTCGTATTACTGTTTTGCAAAAACATAAAGATAAATAAATATATACAAACACATGGGGGCTTACAGCCAGCTCTGTTCATCTATTGGCTGCTGCTGTGTCATTTACAGTTTTCTATCACTAACTACAGCATGGGGCAATGGGACAATGGGTCAGGCCCCTTTGGTCACTTGCTCCCTTCACTTACCTAAACAAGCATTGAAAATGCAATAGGTCTCGCCTTTTATTAAGTTAAAGCCATTTGCTTTGCTAATGGTATTCTATAGCAAAGCAAATGGCTTTACTTAATCAAAGGCGAGACCTATTACATTTTCAATGCTTGTTTTTAAAGGAGCACCTCTTTTAATGCAAGGAGACGGGACACTCTCTCTCCCGCTTCCGTTCGAGGATGCCGAGCTCCAGATGGTTTGAAAGACAGCTTCTAGCACCTTGAAGAAGTGGGTTACTCTTGCCACACTTCCACCCCCTTCCTCCCACCGGGCACCCCCCCTTACCCTTTTACCTTGGAGATCTGCTTCAGGCCAGCTTGGCAGTAGCCGGGTCTCCTCTTGCAAATTGAATATCAGGGCTACACAACACACCCGCACTCAGAACTGTGCAGCACTACACAGCCCGGCACCATCCCAGATGGCCTACCACGGGAAACACTGCACAATCACTAGACGCACACGCACTACTCAATCACACTACACAATCACACAATCACCAGACACGATTACCACACACAGACACACACACATATATGTATATATATATATATATATAAATACACAAGTCACATGAGAAGCAATCCGGGAGGATTTTACGGACAGCCAAGCCCCCCAGCAAGCATCCAGTGAGGAGATCCACCAACACCGTAAGGTAAGCGAACGCGAGCCGGAGGGCTAGCGGGACGCCATTACCGGGTGAAAGTGGGATTTGAGCTAAAATTGCTACTGGGTACGGAGGTCAAACAACGAGCGAACATTGGGCAGCAAAGAAATTATTCACAGCTTCCCATATACGCTTCACGCCTACATTACTGCAATCAGTCTTGTAATTACAGCCAGAACAGCTCGAGCATGTCGGCAGACGCGCTAAGGGAAAGAGAAGAAGCAGCAGCTTGCATGTTCGATGATAACAAAGCACCAACACAGGACTCTAACACCCATAATGCACCACCAAACATCCGTAGCATCAGTGTACGTGATAAAGTGAAACAACTTGAAAAATTGATGAAAAGCGAACTGAGCAAGTGGTGGGAGGGCAAATCCCTCCAGAGGTATTTGGACGTTAAAAGAGTCCCAAGGGGGTTACGAATTCTTTTAGCCCCTAGTTACGAGAACCCGGACAAACTTATGATGAAGGAATGGGCAGAGACCAATCTAGAATCATCTATGAGGTTGATGGTCATATTAGTCAAATATGCCGAATCAGATCGCACAAGAATACAAACTGACATTGATAAACTGAATACTGAACTTAATGCCATGGATCAACAGGAGGAAATTAAAAAATTGAAAGATGAAATGGCGAAACGTTTGAAAAAGGAGGAAGAAAAAATTCGAGAAAGAAAAACTTATAAATTTCACCGAGATCGCATGGACTATGAATGTGGCAGAGTTTTCATTTTCGCCAAAAAATATGATAAATTAAAAATATCAAAATACGGGAATACGACACAAGGCCCGAGCACAGCCCAAATGCGACCAGTCAGATCGGATGAAATGCCCTCCGCTTCGAGCATCAGCTCAGGACTAGAAAGCGACTCAGATCTGGAAAGTCGTGCACAAGCTATGGCACAAGTACCAGCGAATATCTCTCTGGCTGACGAGGTAGATTTTTTATGTCTGGAACGCAGAGACACGCTACGCCCAAGAACGAAGAACAAGCAAGCAGGAACTCCACTAGAAAAAGGAGGGAGAGAAGACAAGCCAAGCAACGACGCACCCCAACAAAAACAAACACAGAGGAAACAACCGAGACGCAATTGGAGGAGATAAAAGAGATGGCAACCAATCAAACTGTCATCAACCTATCTCGTATCACATTAAATGAAGCAGAAAAACAGCTCCTAGCTCTTGGTCTCTCGTATTGTCCTGAGAGTACATTTAACTATGCCTCCACTAGAATGGACATCTTTAAAAGCATTCGTAAATTAAAACTAAAAAAACATTTCCTCTCAATTGAAAAAATAAACAACAAGAAGTCAATCCCTGACACACAAGGCCTAGAGTCCACATTTGAAGATCTAACTCCGAGGGATGTACCTTTGCTACAAGTTCTACAGGAACTGGCTGATGAAAATGACATCTCTTCGCAACCCAACAGCTCGGTACAAGTAATGAAAACCATTACACCTTTCAAACCTCGTTCTACATTTAATCCCATCATGGTGAGAGACTCTATCGACGTCTTTAACGAACAAATCATCAATGGCATTAAGAAGCTTAATTATGCTGTAAATACCAAGACTGACAAAAAGAAAAACATAAAAAAAGTGCAATACCAACAACTTATGAGCAAGCTCAAAAAAGATAAGGAGGTAATCATCCGTAATTCAGACAAGGGCGGCAACATAGTGCTGTTGGATAGGAAAGACTATGTGAATGAGGCAATGTCTCAATTAAAGGATCGTGATTGCTACACAAGGTGCGACCACCAAATACTTAAGAACATGTACAAGGTGTTTGCAACGAAATTGTTGGCCTGGAAAAGCGCGGGTCTAATAACTGAAGACGAGTACAGATTCATGCGCAATGACAACCCAACGATCCCGATTATGTACTTTATCCCCAAAGTACATAAAAACCCATTACATCCACCGGGAAGACCTATAATTTCAGCCCGCAACAGCTTATTGGAGAATACATCGAGATATGTGGATTTTTTTCTCCAACCCTTTGTACAAACCCTGCCCTCCTATATACGAGACACGAGTGATTTCCTCTCTAAAATCAAAGACTGTGAGTGGCACAACGAGTACCAATTAATGACTTTAGACGTCACATCACTCTATACGTCAATTAATCATCAAGATGGACTACGAGCAATGAGACATTTTCTTGCAAAGAAGGGTGCCCTGTTTGAGGATCACAGCAACATGTTAGTCAACATGGTTGAGTTTTGTCTCACAAACAATGTGTTTCTCTTTGAGAACTCTTTATATCAACAACAACGAGGTGTAGCCATGGGGGCCAGTTTCTCTCCCAGCTATGCCTGTTTGCACATGGGCTGATGGGAGGAACTGGTCCTCATACAACGACACTCCACACAACTGAGTAACAACATAGTGAAATGGGTCAGATTTATTGATGATCTTTTTATAATTTGGAGAGGCAGCCCCTCTGATGCTATTATTTTTGTGGACAGTCTTAATCAGAACAGCTTAAATTTACAATTTACAGCAGACATCAGCCCAAGGTCAGTCAACTTCTTAGATGTGCAGGTCTTTATCAAGGATGGTCAGATCCACACTACACTACACAGAAAATCAACTGCTGGCAATTCAACACTCCATGCCAGCAGTGCACACCCGCAGCACCTCATACAGAGTATCCCTTATGGGGAAATGCTGCGCCTCAAGCGTATTTGTAGTGACCACAGGGATCTTGTACGTGAACAGGCCGCCAGTAAAAGTAGATTTATGGCAAGAGGATACTCCAAAAAGGTTATTGACAAAGCAATTCAGAAAACCAATGCTCTTGATAGAGCAACTCTTCTAGAAACTAAAGAAGTAACCAAGGGAATGGAGGATCAATTTAGATTCATTATAAATTACAGCAAACAGGGTAAAACCCTGAGGAATCTAATCAACCGCAATTGGCCTATAGTATTGGGAGATCCCACCATAGGCCATTTACTCCCTAAAAAAGCGTCAATAACCTTCAGCAGAGCGCCATCTATGCGGGATGCATTAGTCAGCAATGACTTGGAAAATCTGACTCAAGTCACCTGGCTAAGCCAGAGAAAGGGGTTCTATCGATGCAAATCGTGCAAGGCATGTCAGCAGGGCGTAAACACAACTGCCTTTAAGACACCTTTTGCCAAGGAAGAAATTCCGATCTCCAAATACCTGACCTGCAAAACAGATCATGCCATTTACGTGCTAGAGTGCCCCTGTGGATTAAGATATGTAGGTAGCACTATCCTACAGGGACACAAGAGGGTGCTTCAGCACCTGAGGGCAATCAAGAACCTAGATCAAACGTATCCTGTCGCTAGACATTTTGAGGACCTTCATAAGTCCGACCCCACTCTGTTAAAATATTTTTTAATTGACAATACTCCATTCAAAAAAAGAGGGGGAGACAGGATCAGAGCTCTCAGACAATTAGAAACTAGGTACATTCTCAATCTAGATTCCAAGCACCCCAATGGCCTCAACCAAACCGAAGATTTGCACACGTGTTTGTAAATCTCTGCCATTACTTCCTTTGTCACAGTTTATTCAGGGCTAAAACTGAACAAATCAGCTTTGTATCCAGCAATCGAAAGTCTTGGGTAAAAATTAGATCAATTTAAGGTAAACTGAGATCTGCAAGACAACTAACAAGATGGGGTATTATGCCCACATTTTATATATCCTTATGCTGCTTTTGCACATTTACACTTCTCAATTAACCACATTTACACATCGGGTTCTTCTTGTTTGAATAAATTAAGTTAACAATCATTTTTTTAAAATTGGGGGATACCATGCACACAAAGCACTAAGCACTTTAGGAAAGAAAAGGGATCTTGTTTTTCTTTTTTCTTTGTTCCCCACGCACATTTACCCCACATGCAAATACGATAATATGAGGTTGTTACCATACTGATCAGGACTCCACCCCACCCCCCCTTTCTTTTGATTTCACCATAGTGTCATAGCAACAACTATCCTTTCTAGACACTTTGCTACCCGGTATTCATACCTGGACAAACCAACAACATCTATGTACATAGCTGTATATACACACTCAAATGAGCATGGCCATCAAGTGGGAAATTATTCCTTTCTTTGACACAGTAGAAATATTTATGCTTTTAGCTTATTTATTTATTTAAATGAGATTTATCTTTTAAATTTAACTGTCTGTGTCCATACAAGTGTATACATCAAATTGATAAAGCAGATCACAGTGTATATTTTAGCATAATTTTAACTATTTTAAAATTTGCTAGTTTGCACTTTAAATATAATTGCTTGAATATGTACTGAAACGCACACGTGAAACATTGTTTATGTCCATGATCTAAATTGAACCTCATCGGCATGTCCCCTTTAAATGCATTACAAGAAAATGTAAAAAAACGTAAAAAAACGCAATTTAAGACACCGCGAGATGTGTAGCGCGTCATGTGATCAAGGTCCTTCCGGGACCGAAACGCGTCATGTCGATCGTGTGAGCTGAGGCTGAATAAAATCTACTAATGGCGTAAAGATATTGTGGTCCGCACTCTATTTCAAGGCAGTAGATACTACGGCTGCTTTTTGGAGACTTAATGGGATATATATATATATATATATATATATATATATATATATATATATATATATATATATATATATATATATATATATATATTCACTGAAAAAACCATAGGTTTCACACATGTTATAGTTAGCTGGACATTTTACTGATAAAAAACCAATGAAATTCCCCCGTTATAGTTACTGTAGGCAACTATAACTCACGCGACCGTAATCCTCTGCTGATGCTAATACTGTATTTAGACACTTATTTGCCCATGTCTTCTTCCATTAAATTTTAGCTATACATATATTACAAATATTTTTTTTTCATAAAGACACATATATCATCAGCAGAGGATTACGGTCGCGTGAGTTATAGTTGCCTACAGTAACTATAACGGGGGAATTTCATTGGTTTTTTATCAGTAAAATGTCCAGCTAACTATAACATGTGTGAAACCTATGGTTTTTTCAGTGAATTTGCAAGGTTTTTTAAATGCTAATTCCTAACTATAACGTGCATGAAACCTATGGTTTTTTCAGTGAATTTGTACGTTTTTTTAAATGCTAAGTTACTTTACGCCATTTGTGGCGTGCGCGCCCACTTAACGCAGTTCGTTCCGTGCGCGCATGGTGCGCTTCGCGCACCGTGCGCGCACAGTGAGCACCGCGTGCCCACGTTACGCTAGATGGGCCATGAACGCACGATGCGCTTCGCGCACCGTGCGCACATGGAGGACATATGATGAGCATCGTTGTGACAGGTAAAATATATGTTTTGTTTAGCTCTATTAAGCCATGCACAAAAGGTGCCTTTCGGGCACCTTTTGCACACGGGGTGGGGAGAATGTGGATATATATTTTTTTTATTATTATTTCTTACCGTACGCGTACGGTAAGCGTAATCGGCGAAATTTTCGAAAAAATTAAAATTGCCTTTTTTCACTTGGGGGATCGTTGGGGACTCCCTCGACATGGCTAGGTGCTTGGGAGCTGTGTAAACAGCCCCTTTACATGTTTTTGCACTTGGTTTTTCAACCCCCGGTCAGAGTGCGAGAGAGAAAATGGCGGCCGCCGCTTCCTGGTTTCGACCGATTCGAATGTTTACTAAGATCTAAGGTTCAATCAGAATCGCGCTCGCGCACGCCACCGTACGCGTACGGTAAGCGCACCGTAAGCGCACCGTAAGCTGGCTCAGATATATATATTGATTTAAAGGCTATTTTCTCAGAATCTACTGAACAGATTTACACCAAACCTACAAAAGGCACTTCCTTGACCTGAGGACTACCTCTCTGCCAAATTTCAAGTAATTCTGTTCAGCCGTTCGGGCTGTAGCTGTGTCTAAAGGTCCTATGGAAAAATGCATGGGAAAAACGCGTTTTGGGACCCCCCTTTTATCTCAGCCCCCGCTTGACGAATCCCCCCGAGACTTTCAGGGTAGGAGCGGAGCGTAGCGCCCCACCTATTTTGAAAAATTCGCGAGGATTCATCAACCAGCGCCAAAGTTATTCAAAATAGAATGTTGCGGATTTCCTATGGAAACGTGGTCCTAACTATAACTACCTACTGGCGACCGCCAGTAGGTAATATATATATATATATATATAATTATCTTGAACTAAGCTTAAACCAGCATTATGCACATCATCATCATCAACACAACCACCAGGGCTGCACAGACTTTTACAAACACACACGCCATGAGCCAAGCACCACATGCAAGATCACCACTGTACATTGCCAGTACTAGATAAACTGTCACACCACCCAACTACAAGACAACACACATTACGAGCAGCACAAACACATGCGCACACAGTATGACAAACACACCAGCAGCAATTTATTCACTCACCCATCACCACACCCAAGTATGCAAACACACTCACTGGTTAACAGCACGGCCAGACATCGAAAATCAAGAGTGGAAAGAAAAAGGGCCGATCTGGGGGTCTTGGAGCTCCTCTTCACAGGCAGTCCAACCACCATTTGGTGAGAAGCTGCCTCCAAGCAGATCTTGAAAAGAAGTGAGAGGAGGGGAGGGAGGGGGCCGGCTAGGTTTGGGATGCAAAAGGGCTCTGCCTCCCCCCATTGGCTGAGGAAGAGGCAAATTACCCCACAAGCATCTCCTATTATTAGCTGCTAAGCAACTGGAGGGAGAGACAAGACCACCCAAGCAGCCCCAGCCCTCCCTTCTGCCTGGGCCATGCTGCCTCTCTCTGTCCTCAGATCAATATGGGGGGGAAGGGGGTGGCGGTAAACTGAGGGCTGGATTGAGAGGCTGAAGTGTTGGTGCTCTTCTGGTGTGAGGCAAACGAAGCGCCGTGAAGTAAAGCTTACAGCAAACTAAACGAAACATACACGTTTGTGTGTGCACATTTAAAGGAAAACTGACGAAAAACAAGATTAATATTGGGGGGGTGGCGGTAAACTGAGGGCTGGATTGAGAGGCTGAAGTGTTGGTGCTCTTCTGGTGTGAGGCAAACAAAGCGCCGTGAAGTAAAGCTTACAACAAACGAAACAAAACATACAATCCAAAGCTAAACAATTTAATAACGATTGGTTTGTGTTTGCACATGTAAAGGAAAACCGACAGAAAGCAAAGCGCCGTGAAGCCCGCCTGGGCTCTGCTGCTTCTCTCTGTCCTCAGATCACTATTGGGGGGAGGGGTGGTAAACTGAGGGCTGAATTGAGAGTCTGAAGTGTTGGTGCTCTTCTGGTGTGAGGCAAACAAAGCGCCGTGAAGTAAAGCTTACAGCAAAGCTAATCAATTTAATAATGATACTTTTGTGTGTGCACATTTAAGGGAAAACCGACGGAAAACAAAGCGCCGTGAAGTAAAGCTTACAGCAAACGAAATGGCTAGTTGAAGCTGCCGCGACAACAAACGCATGCGATGTCTTAAAAAAAAAAGTGCAGCATGCTTAAAATAAACCTACAGTGTCACGCCGCCGGTAAGAGATCCAATCCCGCAGGGCGTGGATCAAAGGAGACAGGGTGGCAACAAACACCGATTGACATGCCTTCAGTGCAATCATTTCACTGCCTTTGGCATAATTTGTGACGCCAAACGACACGCACGAATCACAGCTGAAGGCGGAGTTGGGACGAGGCTTCTGGAATCGTATCGATTCCAAGAAGCCTCATAAGGCGAGGGCAGCGCATGCGCTGCCTACGTCAGGCCGAGACCTAAAAATGGTTCCCTTCTACTTTTTCTCTTTTCCCAGGCACCATTATATTTCTTTCTTTCTGTGATTTTCTTTTTAAGTTTTATTGTTTTTCCTTTCTTGACTGCACCGTTAACTGTGGTCCACAGCTGTCTCCCCTGCTTCTCTGTTCACACTCCTCCGATTCATGGTTCAGGGTAAAATTTCTGCTTCCTTTCTTCAATATCCAGTGCACAGATGTCAGCATTGTGCACTTGTGAATTGCACCTGTAAGTTTGTGAGGCGATTTTTGTTTATTTTCAATCTTGGTTTACGAATTACGTTTTACTTTTCATATGGTTTATGTGACAGTTGTTGTTGTTCGCCATGGCCCCCCATTCCCCCGTTTTCTTAACACAGACCCCCCTCCCTGTTTTCCAGTTTGTTGGTAGGAGATAACAGCTTTGCTTCTGATGGAACGCTTTCCTGGTGTTTGGCTGCTTCAATTATGTTATGCTCTAACAGAATTGTAAGTAGGTTTGAAAGTTTTGCAATGCGGAAATTAGGAAACGTGCTTTCTCTTTGCTTTTTTTGTACTAATTATTTTACTGCGGCCTTTCCTGGCTTGTTTTTATATACTCTTTTAATTCCGCGTTCTTTTCTTTTTCAGTAGCAGCCATAATTGCCTGCAGGCAAGTGAATAGCGGTGGTTAGCTTGTGAATTAAGAATAGTATTTCCGAATTGAAATGAGTTTCTGGTTGCTGCAGAGAGGCCTTCATTTTATTATATTTTCTTATTATTTGTTGTGGGCAGAAGAACACCGACCATCACAGAGTAGAAGTGAATGAATCAGACCGACTGAGGCAGCAAATGTACACTGACTTTGCTGCTATATTTGGAGACAGAATGTTGAAAGACCCCCCAAAAAATGCTTTTAGATTTTATAGAAGCTGTTTTGCAATATTTAAAGAAGTGTGTGCGCACACATAGATTTGTATACTCCCTGCACTTTCATCAGTTCTGCCCGAGTGTTAGTGTGCAGACAGAGCCGCTTTGCCATGGCTTTGGTCACATTTACTGTCTGTTGTATGTGAAGTCAATCTTAACTTCGTTTTTCCACCGTGTGGTTCTGTAAACACGCAGGCCAGCACCACAGAGGAGGGAATGAGGCCGACTCTGTGCCCGCTGCTCTGTAGAAAAACCCTTGCTGCAAAGTAGTGCACCTAATGAGACGATATGTCTCCACATAGCTCTGGGCATGTTAAACCAACTTTTCTACAATATCGAAGTAGTTATTCTCATCATTTGGAAGGTTAGTCACAAATGCTGCAGTAAATGTCACCTGTGCTTTTATTCACTGCTTTATTTCCAGATATATATGTCTTTCTTTTACAACATCCAAATATGCGTGCTTAGAAGAACTCCACTGTAACATTTGGTTCTTACCTGGTAAGTAATATGAATTCTGTTTAATAAAAAAAGGATATGCTCTACCCAGCATTACTACCACCACCACTGTTATCATCACCACCACCACTGTTAACACTAGCACTCTAGACACTATACCCCTACACATGGTCAGTGACTGGCTACCGCCCCCCCCCCCCCCTTATGACCTCACCACCCCGGAGACAAGAACATAAGCATGGTATCTTTGGAAGGCGGGAGGTCGCAAGACCCCCCGGCCGTATTTATTAAGTTATAAAACAATACATTTTTTATAATTGCATGATAAACCGTTATACAAAAATCAGCAGGACATTAGATACATTATTGTCAACAAGTGTGAATGACTATCCTTAACAAAGACTCTAATACAGATTGTTTCCTAACCGAGTCTAACATCCTCCTCTGCATTTTTGTATACTAACATTTCTGGGCCAAATGGCAAGGTCGCTAACCGGTGTCAGGTCCTACTAGCTGCGCCTCAGATGTGCGCATGCGCAGCCGGGCCCGGTAATTACCCGGTCCACGCCGTGAACTTCATTTACCCACTAAAGGAGGGCCCTTACTCTGCGCCATCCGGTGACGTCATGAGTATGCGCGCGCGGGGTGGCTACCAGCCTAAGGAAAGCGTGACTCCCCAACCCGCGCCCCTTTGAAGCACCAGTTACCTTGCCCCTGAAGTTCTAGGAGGGGCAATGGCCCCTCCCCCTGGGCGGGAACCTCCATAGGATGATGCCCGCCCCCTCAGACCTTAAAATAGTTGCTCACCGGTCATGACCTTACCGCCACAGGCCAGCATTGTTGACCGACGATCTGGCCTCCCCCTTCCCTAGACCTAAGCCAGGAGCGCGCTTACCTTGCAAATCCCTCCAACCAGGCCCAGACATTATTAGACCACAAGACGTTCGCTGCCTCAGTCAAGTGCACCCCGTCCCTCAGGTAGAACTGCTCACCCCAGATACACCCATGTGGAATCGTCTGCAACCGGGGGGCTCGAAATAATTTGTCCAACTGTGTGTTGATCCTCCGTACTGAGTGATTTAACGCCCTGACCGAGTCCCCCCCTCGCCACTGCCACCGAGGGATAAGTTGCGACCAGACTACTGTGGAACCCGGACAAGTCCTGGCCACCCACCCCGCAGTGGAAATGATCTCCTCAATAAGCATGCGCCTCCCCAATTTGGCCAAATCATTCTCCCCAGGTGAAGTATCACCACTGAGGGGGGAGCGGGATGCTGAGCTAAGAGTCCCTGAAAAAAGTTCCGAAACTGGTTGAGGCATAAACCCCCCCTCCCGAAAAATGAGACATCAAACCCCTTTTGCGCAACCTTCTTCCTACGGTCTCCTGAAAGAAAAACATGTTCCGCACGCCTAACATAAGAGTGGCCCACAATCCAAGTCACCAATTTCTTGTGTCCTCCGTGCTGTGCCGATGTCGGTAGTTGACGCCCGGTGGCGAGTTCCTCCCCTGCGTGACAGGTTTGAGAAACTGCAAAAAACCAGAAACAACCAGGCGTGAGCACCATCCTGTCACAACATGTCAATTCGCACATAACTCTTGTAACGTTCGGACGACCATCTCCCCAGTCTCTTCACATTCTCAACTGAGAGACCCCTCGCCACTGCCTCAGTTGCTGCCCCTATCCTAAATGAGTGGGTGCCGAATTCCTTTGGATCAAAGCCTGCCCGTCTGACCGTTAGCTCCAAGACTCGTCTAAACTGGTACCTGGTCAATGGTGTACCATCGGCATGACACAACAGTGCGCCCCCCACCGTGCCCTCCCGCTGACTGCAGAAAGCCTCTACGTGAGAAACCGGGCAGCAAGGGTTAGCCCGTGCCCGGTGGAGCACTATAGTGTGACCCCGAGAATCCTGATCAGTTTTTGATCTCTGAATTGTTATCCACATAACGTCCTCCCTGATCTTCATGTCGGCCCACTGTAGTCCGCCCACCCTATCAGCCTTTGACCCAGCCACTAACTCCCCAACCCTCAAAGCCCCATAGAAGGCCAGGGAAAATGCAGCTTTGAACAAAAGTACTTCCCACTGTGAGCTACATACGCTGTGCAGCGCCCCCAGTAAGGCTGTCAGCCGTGCCAGTCCAATGGGCCTCCTCTTATCACCCCGGCAACCCTGTAAACGGCGCCAACCCCTCAAGGCCTTGCGTACCAGAAAGGTGTTAGTGGGATCCCGCATACCCTTACCCTGTGCGAAGAAGGAGACCGCCGCCCTATGTCTGCTCGCAGCCGCCACTGAGCGCCCTTCCCTGTGCATTGATTCTAGGTAAGCTGCAAAAACTGTCCTCCTGCGCCCACCTAACCTCCCATTCCTGCCCCAAAAAGGCCCGGTAAGACAAAAACGCCCCTTCGTAAGCTGTCTTGGTCCTGGGGGCTAAGCTAGCAACCACGAGGTCTTGTAATCGGGGGCACCAATCTGCCAAAGTACTGCCGGGAATTGCGCTGGCTGGGGGTCTGCCGCAGGAAGATGTTCCCTGAAAACCTGCATTTTAAAGCGAGAAAGGGAGTCAGCTGCATTGTTGAGGATGCCAGGGACATGCTTGGCTCTGAAGACCACATTCCATTTTAAGCATTGCAACACAATCTCCTTTATTTTTTTTTTTTTATTTTTTTTTTTAAAAACCTTTATTCGGATATTTCAGATACACAGCTATTCAGCCGACAACCCGGAGGTTCGGCAGCTCGTCAAACAACATATGTAGTCTGCTATAGCTGTCATGCAGGAGAGAAAAAAGGTTTCAATTTTTAAAGAAAAACATAACAAGCAAGGCAATACACATCATGTGTTCGCGTCAGATCCCACCGATGAGGCGGCCCCATATCCACCATCAGATCAGCCCTCAAGTGTGGAGGGGAGGGAGAGGCAGAGGCACTAACTTTCTATCAGATTTCATCAGCAAAACTCAAGTTGGAAGTGGGGCTAGGGGGAAAGGTGCTCCTCTGGTGGGTCAGTGGCAGGAGGCAGGCAGATGTACCCCCTATACTGGTTCCACCCCCCCCACACCTTGTGCCATTTCTTGGGCCTCCCCCGTGCACAATACACTGTTTTCTCCCGAAACATGCACCAGTCCATGTTATCCTTCCATGCATCCAGGGTGGGCGGGCTAGGGGATCCCCACAATCGTGCAATATCCCGCTTGGCCACCATATTACCAAGGGTCACCCATTGAGTCTGTGCAGCATCGTAGTCTGTAGGGCCCCACACGTTCAAGAGACAGCGCCGCGCCTCTGAGTGCAACACAATACCCGTGACCTCCTGCATCACCACATGAATCTGCTTCCACAATTCCGCAATCACACCACACTCCCATATAATGTGCAGAAAGGTGCCCACCATCCCGCAGCCCCTCTTACACAGCCCGTCCTCGGAGAAACCCATGTGGACCAACCGGGGGCCAGTGACATAGACTCTGTGGAGTATCTTAAGCTGGACCAGCCGCAGCCTGGCGGGGATGGCAACCTCTTTCGGGGAGGAGACAGCGCACTGCCAGTCCTCATCGTCCAGCTCAAGACCGTCTCTAGTCCACTGGCCCCGCACCCCCAGGAGGAGATCGGTACGGACGTTCACCAGCTTCTTGTAAATGAGAGAGATTGTGCTCTCCGGCACATGGCCGTCCAAGATCCGGTCCTCCAACGGAGAGGATTCAGGCACCTTCTCCCCCTCAACGAGGACCGATCGCAGCGCATGACGTACCTGCGCGTACCGGAAGTATTCCGTGCCCTCTAGCGCATATTCCGTCTGCAGCTCTGTAAACGACTTAATCCGCCCCTTGGCCAGCATGTCCCCCACCCTGGAGATACCAATCAGGTCCCATTTGTCGAAACCCTTAGAGTTCCAGAGTTTCCCCAGCATGTCCGAGTCAAACAGCGGAGTGGCCAGTGTGAGTCTATCCTTCCACCCCAGGGAGTTCGTGACTGCCTTCCACACGTGCACCGCCACCCCGGTCGGCCCCGTGAGGGATCCAGCCGGGGCCCTTGAATAAAGTGCTCTATAGTAGCCACCACCCCGCAACAACCACCGGTCCATAGCGAAGCCGGGGCTAAGCGCAGGACCGTAGATTCCGTGGTTGACTGCGCTCAGTTGGGAGGCCCAATAGTATCTCCGGATGTCGGGAAGCGCGATACCCCCGTCATACCAAGGGAGAGTTAGTTTTGCTATCGCTATACGCGGGCGGCCGTCCCACAGCAGCGAACGCTGTAGACTCTCAACCTCCCGAAAGTAACTGGCCGGGACCAGCTCCTGGGTGTTCTGCAGGGCATAGAGAAAGCGGGGAAGCGACATCATTTTAAATAGCGCCGCACGACCAAGGAGGGAAAGCGGCAGCCGCCTCCAGCCTGCCACGTCCCGCCGCAGGCGCGCCAACGGAGGGAGCAGGTTTCGCTCATACCGTACCGTGGGGTCGGCTGAAATATAGATCCCAAGATACTGAAAGCCCTCCCGGGCGATCTGGATCGGGCAATTCCGCGGGGGAACCGGAGCGTCTCCACACAGGGCGTACAGATATGACTTACTCCAGTTGATGGTGAGCCCCGAGTTCCTCCCGAAGGAAGTCAAGATGTCGCAGACAACTATAAGGGACCTCCGGGGTGAAGTAAGATAGAGCAGAATGTCGTCGGCATAGAGGGAAATGCGGTCCTCGTGGTCGGGGGACCAGCGAATCCCCCTCACGTCTGGGTGCCACCGTATCCATGCCGCTAGCGGCTCAAGGGCGAGAGCGAACAACAGCGGCGAGAGGGGACAACCCTGCCTGGTACCCCTACCCAAGTCGAAGGAATTGGAGGCCCTCCCGTTAACCGCAACTTTGGCGAGAGGTCCTTCGTATAAGAGCCTCACCCAGCCCACAAATCCGGGCCCGAAGCCGAACTTCGCGAGCGCGGCCCACAAATATGCCCACTCAACCGTGTCGAATGCCATCGTTGCGTCGAGCGCCGCCACCACGGCCGGTTCCCGCATCGTCCCGACCCTTGCGATCACACCATGAATGCGCCTAAGATTCAACGCAGTATTTCGATGTGGGATGAATCCAGATTGGTCGGGGTGGATCAGGTCACCGACCACCCTGACTAGCCGGTTTGCGAGGATTTTAGCAAGGATCTTCGGCTCAGCGTTAAGGAGCGAGATCGGCTGGTATGAACTGCACCTGTCTCTAGGCTTGCCATCTTTATGGATGACCACGATCGTTGCCAGGCGCTGGTCGAGCGGGAGGGAACCCGTCGCCCGCGCCTCCACAAACATGGCTCGTAGATGCGGAGCGATCTTGTCCGGCTGGAGTTTGTAGAGCTCAATGGGCAGACCATTCGGACCCGAGGCCTTGCCCGGACGAAAAGAACGGATCGCCCCCGCAATCTCATCGACCGTGATGTCGCCATCAAGGTCGTCCCTGTCCACGTCGGAGAGGCAAGGCAGGGCGAGATCGCGCAGGAGTGCACATGAGTCCTCCACAGGCCTGTCCGACACTGATGTATAGACCGTGCGGAAGTAATCCGCAAAGCACTGGACTATGTCCTCCGGCTCCGTGACCATGACGCCAGCCTCCGTCACTAGGTCCGGCACCACTCGATTGACCCTCTCCTTCTTGTCCAGCCACGCGATCAATTTCCCGGCCTTGTCCCCGACGTCGTACAGACGGCCCCGCTGTTCCCTACTCAGAGCCTTGGCTGCGTCAGTCACGAGGGCCCTGTACTCAGATTGCTTAAGGCTCAATTCGTGCAGCGCCTCCTCCGTGACCTCACCCTCCAGGGCCAGCCCTAGGTCTGCGATCTCCGCCTCAAGCTGGGCGACCTCCGCGTCCTTCCGACGCTTGGCCGCTGTAATCAAGGAGAGGGCCTCACCCCTAATCACGGTTTTGAATGCTTCCCACAAGGACACCGCCGACGTGACCGAACCGAGGTTTTCTTGAAAATAACGGTCGATCGCCGTAAGTACCGCACTACGAGTCACAGGGTCTCTAAGATGCCACGGGTTAATTGGGGCCACCCTACCACCCACTCCTCTGGCAACATCCATACAGATCCACACCGGAGAATGGTCAGAAATACCTCGTGCCATGTGCCTGGCCTCAGAGACACTGGAAGCGTGTGCAGCCAGAGTAAGGACATAATCAATTCTGGAGAGACTGCCATGCGCACCTGAGTGGAAAGTGTACTGCCGTTGTGTGGGATGCAACATTCTCCAACAATCAACCAGCCCTAGGGTATCTATGAAATCAGGAAGCCACTTCTGAGCCCCCCCCGAAGTCCTCTGCGGGTGTCTGTCAAGCAGGCCTGAGCCGACCGCATTAAAGTCACCACCCACCACCAACACGCCCTCTGGGAGATCCAGTAATGTCCTCTCTAAGTCCGCTAGGGTAGTGGGCTGCAATGCGGGGGGGACATAAACCGACACCAGGACCAGCGTCCTGCCCTCCCACCGTCCCGCTACTGCCGCGAAGCGCCCCCTATCGTCCACAGTAGTAGAGTCAACCTCAAATGGGAGAGAGGACCTGACTAGTATTCCCGCCCCTCTGGAACCCGAGGTGAACCCGGAATGCGCAACAAACTTATAGCCTTTACGATTGAGTGCATGGCACGTGTTGCCAATCAAGTGCGTCTCTTGCAAGAGGACAATATCAGGGGCACATCTCTTCAGAAATTGCAGTACAATCCCACGCTTAATACGATCCCCCAGGCCATTCACATTCCAACTGAGTATTTTGAGGCCCCTACCCCCCATCCCAGCATGTAAGGAGACCACCACCACCCACGTGGAACCCGACCCGAACCACAGGAGCTTGCATCATGACGCCTTGCAGAACCAAAAACAACAACAACCCCAACAACAAACCCCACCCACCCCCCACCCTGCACCCCTGCGTAAGCTCTAAAGTGCCCCCCAACTTGCAGTGTGCCTGTCGCCCCTTATAAAACTAGTCTACGGAAAGAACCCCAGAGGAGGAAAAGCTCCCCTACTGCCCCCGCCACCCCCCGGACTATCAACCTCCCGGAGGGTACTTAAGTCCTGGTTCAATGTTCGTCACCGGCACCATCTGCGCCACCAGAGTGTTCCACGCCAGGCCGCCCTTGGGGCAGAGTGTCCAACCAGTCTCCGACCATGTCGGGTGCCTCAAAAAAGAAAGTTCGCTCTTCGAACACCACCCGCAACCTTGCAGGAAAGAGCATGGCATATTTTAGTCCCATCTCACGCAGTCTTCTCTTAACCGCCATGAAGCCTTGCCGCTGCTTTTGCACCATCTGAGTGAAGTCCGGATAAAAGCTTACAGTAGTGTTCTGGAATGGCAGCGGGCCGGCCATCCGCGATGCTTGTAGTATGGCATCTCGATCCCTGAAATTGAAGATCCGGGCGACAATCGGCCTTGGTGGGGCCCCCACCTTGGGCCTCCCGCCAGGAACTCTATGGGCCCGTTCGACGGTAAAGAACTTGCTAAGGCCTTTGGGTGCCAGATGGTTCACCACCAGGTCCTCCACGAACAGGTCCACCGACTGCTCCTCCGAATTTTCCGGGACCCCAATGATGCGCACGTTGTTGCGCCTAGCACGGCCTTCGAAGTCTTCCAACCGGCGGGCGAAGTGGTCATTTGCTGCCCGGAGAGTACGGACTTCCTGCTGGAGGCCGGAGACATCGCCCAGGAGGCCGGCAGTCTTGAGGTCCAAGGACTGAACCCGCTCATTAGTTTTGCCGAGGTCGGCCCGAACCAGGTTGACATCTATCGATATGGCATCTACTTTTTGTGCCAGGGTCTCAAATTGCTGCCCAATCGAGGACTTCATCCCTTCGATGGCCCCCATGATGTCCTGCAGGGTTAATTCTGTGGAGGGGGACGCCGCGTCCTTCGAGGCTTCCGACGTCGGGCCTGATTCGCCCGGGGACCCCCTCTGATGGGCATAGCGGTCCATGGTATTAGTCTGGGTGGAGGTGCCCCGCCTGGTGTTCTTGGGCTTCTGTTTTTCGGCGTCCGACCTGGTCGACATCGCACTCTGCCGTGTAGACAATCTCCTGGCCCGTACAGGGTAAATGGGCATGCAACCAGTGGCTGGCGCCGCGCACGCCCCGTCCCGGGCGCCCTGGAGACTGGAAGGCGAAATCGAAAGCGAAAGTGAAATCCCCTCCACCTCCGACGACTCCTCCCCGACCAGGCCGCTGTTGTTCAATTAGGGCACGGGCACTGTGCCAACGCAAGTCCCGGGCACCGTGCGGGGATTAGGCCCCAAACTTCCAGGCAGTATAACTTCGGTCTCCGGTGGGCGATTTCAACCCGGACAACGGGTCCCGCCTCAGCAGCAGATCCTCTCCAATAGTCCGGGCATCAAGTACAGGATAATAGACAGGATAGATGCCGGAGGGAGCGAGGGTCTCGGGAGCTCTAGGCTCACGCGGCCATCTTGATCACGCGCTAAGCTCCTCCCCCCCCAATCTCCTTTATTAAGCGCAGTATGAATGGACAGCATGCCCCCTGCTGATTTATGCATTCCACAACTGTCATGTTATCCGACCAGAACACCACGGATTGATTGCATAAGTGTTCCGGCCAGACCATCAATGCTACCCATATCGGGAAGAGTTCCAGAAAGCCAATATTGGCGGTCAGACCCCGTGTTCTCCATTCCGCTGGCCACCGCTGGGCGACCCACTTAGTCCCCAGGATGGCACCAAAGCCCGCACTCCCCGCAGCGTCTGTCCATAAGCCCAATTCTGCTGATGTGGCGGGAGGACATGACCACACTACTCTGGGGGGCACGTCCGGTGTGGGGGAGCGTCCAGGCAACAAGGGGGTCACCTGGCCGCTCCCCGCCTCTTTATTTCCCAGCGGCCCAGCCCCCCCCCCCTTCCCCCGACCCGGATGTCGATTAACGCCATCCGGGTCAAGGGTGGAGTGGCAACCAATCGGTGGCAGGGCGCGCCCCAGTGGACACGCCCCACCACCGAGAGGTCCGGAGGGCAAGGGGAGGGGTCGCCGCACCGCCATGCGGGCGGGGGGGCCAAGAGCCCCCCCTTTTCAGTACCATCACAAAAACATAATTAACATTACTACTTCTACTATCACAACCACTATGAATTTCATCAGCATTTTCAACATAACTTTTAGTATTATCTCTAATGCAACTCTCAATCAACACACTGATCACTATATAGCATGCAAGAGCAATGTGTTTGTCAATGTTTTGATGTGTGTACAAGAAAAAGTGTGATATGGCATGCACCTGTGATACCTTGAGCTCTACCTTTTATACTTTTTTAAAAATCCAGTCCTTTTGGCTTTGCCAAAACTTGTTGCTACTGCAGTCAACAAATCACTGTAGCTCATTGTCAATTTCCATTATTCATGAACTGAAAACTTTGACAAAGTCTTTGGCTTATTTGTGTTAGGGGGGTCTGATTATAGGAGGTAACTATTTCACCAATGTGGAGTCATAAGCTTTCCTAGACTTCTTTGATTTGGACACAAATTATAACAATTTGAACATGTTTTCATTTTACATTGGAGTGTATCCTAAATGACATATAGAAGATAGAAATGTTGCACAAGATGTATTATAAATAATAGTTTAATCTACATTCTGCATAAGCTTATTCCACTGCCTTAGAGATGTTAAATGAAGGTTAGAGCATAAAAACGAGTGTCAAGAGGCTGTAACTTAATAGTATTTTCCAAGTGTAATGAGCACAGTAAAGATGCAAGTGTGCATGTAACAAAGTGATTTTCCAGGTAGTGTCATGCATGAGAAAACTCCACGTGAATTCTTTAAAAAAAGAAGTAAATAACTAAGCCTGTTATGGCTGTCCAATTAGGAGAGGCTGCTACAAGGCTGGATTTTGACTTCCAGAAAAGAAAGTTCTATAACGTATTTTCTTACTAGTGAAGATAAATTCAACAGTGGCAAGTCGTTGGATTTATCATTGCCAATATTTTAGGTCCTTCAATGACATTGTGAGCTCCTTCCTAGCAATATTTATACTTAAATAAATGTTCCCAATGTTAGCCTATGGAGCTAAATATCTACAATGGGGAAAATAAAATTGGCAGTTTTTCCTCACCAGGGCTTATAAAAACATATTTTATAACATCCCTGCTTATAGTTACAAGGCATCTCACCTCTGGGGCGCATAGGGGTGGGCCGTAGGGGTGACGGATATGTACAAATAAGATAGATTACCACTTTGGAAGTCCCTTTAATTCCAAAGTTGAATTTGCATATAGTTTACTTTTAAAGGCTGGCTTTAAAAATGACAGCAGGCAACATAACATGGGAGGAAACAGGGCAAAAGGGATGACTTTCCCACTGTCTGCAAGCCAAAATGTTTGAACAAGTTTTTGAATCCCACTTTATGAAGGGCCTTTGTGCACTTTCTTGAAGAAAACCTTTGAAATGTTTTCTTTGTTTCAGTGCAGGAAGGTACTTTGTCACTTCTTAAGGAGAAAAATCCCCTTTGAGTGAGCATCACTAAACCTGTAGCTGCTGTGGAATAGGTAGAGTTGCAGCTTTGGATTTTTTTTGCTGAAACAAACAATGCAGAATTAGCTTAGTCATTTAATTTGGAGGTGTGGGGAGCCTTGAGTGGAAGGAAGAAGAAATTCTATCCAAAAGTGTGGAATCGCCCGTAGTATAGTTTTTCCTCAGTGGGTCCCCATTGCGCTCTGGAGGAAGTTTTTTTTAAATTTCCAAACCTTCTTCTGATGCCCAAACATCCATATGGGTACATTTCAGAGGCCACAGAGCCTTAGAGGAAAACACATAGCAACTGCAAAATCCAGTGCAAGCCCAGTTGCCATCGGTCAGCTGGGTGCTTCAGGGAAAAGGTCACTTGCAGCTTCTTGTGTTCCTATAGCCACTCAGGAAGTTAGCTAAGTGGTCCTTGGAGCCCACTTCTTTGTCCTGGGTACAAAAGTGAGCTGGTCCTCCAGGGCTCGTTTCTGGTCACATATAGCAGGATCAGTCCTCTTCTGATCTTCTGAATGCCCAGCAGGTGGTCAAAGAATGGAGATTGACTTGGGGTGCCACATTTATGTCTGGTACCAGCTAGTGGGTAAGGTGACTCCTGGGCACTCCGTAACCACTGGCATAACACTTACTGGGGTCAATCCTACCACATTTTGCAGCAGTTCCTGTTCACCCTATTGCAAACAGTCCTATAGTGCCCCTCAATCTCAGAATCCAAGATGGGAAAACCTTTCTCATCTTGTGCTGTGCCCGTGTACCCACTCAGAGGTGTGTCCATAGTAATGAGCGGTCCCTTCCTCTGTGTTCACTCAAAGCCGGTTCTGCAGGTAGCTTTCCTCCCGCTAGGTTTGGTACCAGCCTGTCTACGGTACAAAGGCTGGCCCTTTACAAGTGTAACTTAACATGTGCTTAGACCCCTTTGAAGTTAATGAAGTTACTGGGTCAACCCTAACTGGTATTCCTGCAACCTCTTTCACACCTCATTCAGGCCAAGAACAGGCTGGGCAAGGGCGGTAGAGCAAAGTCAAATTAGTTTCCGACAGCTTCAGGCAGGGTTAAGGTACATTTAAAAAAATTACATTTCCAATATATTCAGTAAAATACAAAAAAAATCCCGCTAGGTTTGGTACAAACTTCAGCATTAGATTGGATTGCTATTAATTACCCAAATACGTTTGGAGCTGGTACCAGTCAAAATGTATAGATAAAATAGTGTAATCTATACCTTGATGTTTCCTATGTGAAAATTCCACCTGACTAGTGACAATGTTGTTTTGGGCCTAGTCAAAGGGAGAACATGCTGTTTCTAATGTGACATATGTTCCACTCTTAAATATGCTTGCCTATAGATGACATTTAACATTTAAAATGAGGTTTTCTGACCTGTTAGAAGGCATATTTTGACAGGTCTTTGCAGCTGGGTTTACGCCCTGGCTGTCAGGCTACACCGGGTAGGCATGAAGCTATGTTTTCAATGCCACTGTAGAGAATTGCACTGTAGGTGCTGCGGTCCACATGAGCCATTTAACTTCGAGGTCCTGGGTACATTCTCTTTCCCATATACTAGGGACTTATATGCTAGTGAAATAAGACAATTAGTGATAAGCCTTTTTAAAGGGAGAGCACAGACATTTTACTCCTGTTTAGCAGGAGTAAAGTGCAGAAGAGTGTTAAGTTCAGTAGAAATATGGTCCAGAAAAAAAAGCAAAAAATCTAGGCTGACCATGCATGTAAGGTAGATATCCTACAGTAGGTTTGCGGTGTCTTAATCTATGAGTGCAGCAGGGGTCTGTTTGAGGGTTTCAGAGAGAACTGCTAAGTCATCAACGATATTCACACTGTTAACATTACTGTTTGTGAGCTTGCATACTGATTCATTTTATTAAGCTGTTGAGACAAGATGAGAGGTGCGATAACAAGTTATGCAGTATTATCACACTTCTGTCTCTAAGCACTGTAAGTTAAAGGTGTTAATGTTTCCCAGTTGAATAGTGCTAAATTTAACAACATTAGAAGGATGAGATAGCCATGTTGGGATTAGAGCTCATGATATGCTGACAGTATATGTCAGTGGCAAGTGTTTAAGTCACTGAGCTATCATTGTGTTTGACCTTTCTAAGGAAGACGTAGATGAACTGTTATAAAAAGAATTGGTGAGTGATTAGGCCAGCATAGTAAGAGTGATTTTGCTGATAGAATAGTGAACACCTAGGTAATGATAAGGTCATTTTTGTCAGTAGGATATTTGAATAACTGTGGGAGATCATTCATGTTACCTACAGGCAGATTTTATGGGATTCTTTTGTATTTTAAGGCAAAGACAAAATAGCCAAGTAAAGTGGTCTTTGTGCAGTGCATAAACATAGAGTTGATGAGATAATTTAGTTGTCAGAGAATTTTGTACTGATCCTCTTGCCACTAATTGATATAGAAACATAAGACCATATATAGAGAAAGGTTGGTTACAGAACTGATTTGTCTCAGTAATCGGCCTCTGACTTGGAGTACTGAAGGATGTATCAACCTCTTAGGACATAAAGTGGTTGGGGGCAGAGAGGAGTATGTGATTCTTTTCATGAATGCTAATAAATAGTAATTTTATTTCACCTCTCCTCTTATTGCTACAAATGCAAGGTTAAAGTTTTGCAAGCGACAACAGGCCTATATGTATGCTTTCACATTTTCAGTTCCCTGGCATTGCAACTCAAGCTATTAAATGTTGCGGATTAGCTAGAATGCAGCAGTCTATAAGACTATTGACTGCTATTTACATCTTCAAATTTGCAAATGGTTGCTACCCACTTTCAACTACTGTAAGAAGAGGACAAATGCATATTTGCCTTGTTCCTTTTATCTTTTCATTGACGTACAAAATGAAGATTGCTATTAGAAAAGCCATATGTCCGCCAAAGGTGAACAATTGTGGTTCTGATGCCCTGAACACCCACCTGTTAGCATCTCGCATCCTGGTTTTTGATTTTGGCCCTAGCCAAACATTAAACGTGTGTGTGAGAAATTGGGGCTGTTGTTGGACTGGGGTGTGAACCCAGGTCAAGCAGCGACTACAATCCTTGTCAGGGTTAAGCACAAGCCAACCCTCCATTAATCTGTGCTCAACCCTTTGGTAGCTTGGCACAGGGTAGTCAGGCATAACTGAGAGGCAATGCATACATTATTTTTGCAACACTTCAAGCAGTAATAAAGTGAAACACACCACACAAAAAGAACCCCACACCGAGTCAGAAAAAGAGTAATTTTGGACAAATAAACAAAGACCAAAATGACAAAAATCCAATTAGTAGATCCGGAGATATAGGATTTTAAAGATTCCAGTGAAAATATCACCCAAATCCACAAAGCGCCAACTGTAGATATGTGTTTGCGCCGGACCGCTACAAAGTCACAAGTTCAGGCTGACTTTGATGGAACGTGGGTCGGCTACAGGGAAAAAGTTAGGCCCGCTGAACAAAGTACCTTAAATCCTGGTTTGTGGAGCATTGCGAGAATCTGCAGCGCAGATGCATTGTGCAGCTGAAGCAATGCATCAGTTTTGAGCTGCGGCGAGGTGAGGTCCTGCATCATCATCGGGGATCCTGTAGACAAGGACTTGTGATGCAAAGTCCGACATCTAGAATGCGCAGCACAGCCGGGGCGTTGCCCCGTGTCAGAGGAGCTGCTATGCGGAGTATGCCATTGTCATCCAGGCTGCTGTCGACAAGGGATGTGAGGGGCTGCACCTTGAATGTGTCCTTCAGCACAGTTCCAAAGGAAGCTGCGGGGTGATGCAGGTCTTTGCAACTAGTCCAGTCTGCAAAGCAGTGGCGAGGCATCGGTTCTGCTCGGGTTACATTGCACAGCAGAAGATGCATCCATTCCGCTGGATCCACAGAGATTGACAGAGCACCTTAGGCACACTTCCAAGGGTCCAAGACTTGGGTGGCACCACTTGGCAGGATAGACTTACAGGTGCTGAGGTCAAGCTTTTTAGAGCCTTCTTTGACTGAGGCTCAAATTATGAGGACGGCCAACTAGCCCTTGTAGTCTCTCTAGTAGTTCTGGCTTCAAGAGGTGCAGGTTCAGTCCTTCTCACTCAGGCAAGAGGGCAGCAGGCAGAAGGTCAGCACACCTGGGCCGCAGGCAGTTTCGAAGGGTGGCAGTCCTTTCAGCAGCACAACAGTCTGCCCTTCTTCCTTGCAGAGTATCCACACGTCCAGAGGTTTGCGAAAAAATTGGTGTCTGAGGTACACTATTTATTCAAAGTTGTGCCTTGAAGTGGGGAAAAGCTTCTAGAGGCATGCCTTGGAAATTCACAGGAGCCCTGCCTTCCTTGCCCTGGCCCCAGTCTAACTACAGTGGGTATGCAGCCCTTTGTGTGGAGGCAGGACACAGCCTATTCAAGTGTAAACGCCTCGCTCCTATTCTGCCAGTGATGGCCCATCCAGACACACTTAAACTCTCTATTTTGTGTGTGGCTGTCTAGAGGGAATATACAAAGCCCAACTGTCAACTACACCCAGTCATGTGACCCAGAGACAGGCTGCTGGCACCAAATGGCTAAGACAGGAAAATGCCAGTGCTTTAAAAGTGGAATTTTAAAATTGCAATTTAAAATTCGACTTTACCATAAGTTAGGATTACAATTCCAAAGGCACCAAACATGAACTGGTCATCTCCTCTCATTTGGGAATTACAGCATATTAAATGTAATAAGGTAATTCCAATGTTCTCCTATGGGAGAGGTAGGCTTTGCAGTACTGATTAACGAATTTAAGAGTTTTTCACAACCAGGACATGTAAAACCTAAAAGTACATGCCCAACTTTTAAAATACAATGCACCCTGCCATCTGGACTGCCTGGGGCCTATCCTGGGGTGACATATATGTATTAAAAGAAGGTTTGGGTTCGGCAAAAGTTTTTTTTTGCCAGGTCGAAATGGCAGTTTAAAAATTCACATGCACAATGCAACGGCAAGCCTGGGACATGTTTAAAGTGCTTCTTAAGTGGGTGGCATAATCAGTGGTGCAGACCCACTAGTAGTATTTAATTTACAGGCACTGGGCACAGATACCACTACTTTACTTGGGACTTACAAGTAAATTAAATAGGCCAATTGAGTATAAGCCAAGTCTAACATGCTTTAAGGAGAGAGCAAAAGCATTTGAGCACTGGTTAGCAGTGGTAAAGTGTGCAGAGTCCTAAGGCCAGCAAAAACAAAGTCAGCAAAACAGGAGGTTCAAAGGCAAAAAGTTAGGGGGGGACCATGCCAATGATGCCCGGTCTAATTGTGTGTATGTGTCACTTGAGTGGAGGTCTACTGGCCCACCTGTGTAAAGTTTCAGTTTTGTGCGCTAAGCCAGATTCTAGATTCAACGTCCCGTGTGTGTTTATGTATGTGACCTGTATGGTACATGCTTGATGTGTATGAGTAAACAAGATTATTGGGTTGTGTTGGAAACCGGGTCACTGGTTAACCAAAACCCCAATCCTAGTCAGGGTAAGTCAAAAGAAAACTGCAAATTAACCTGTGCCCAACGTCCTGGTAGCTTTGCACGGAGCAGTCAAGCTTAACTTAGAGGCAATGTGTAAAGTATCTGCGCAACACTTCAAGCAGTAAAACAGTAGAAACACCACTCAACAAGATCCTACATTGAGAAAAATAGAGCTTAATTTAATAAATAAAAGAAGACCAAAATGAAAAAATTCTACCTGATAGCCTGGTGAAGAATGCTGTCATTTAGACGGTGGTGGGGTGCAGTCAGTGAACAGTGAGACAGTGCTTGAGAACTCAAAATGGCCGGTAGTCAATGCTCTAAGCCACCAGCAGAGAACGTTCCTCAGAGAACAGACCCAGTTCTTAGAACCACAACAGCCTCCACAATGTTGGAGGCCTGCGTACCAGTATTGTGGATGCAGACAGCTCAGTGAAATCAGCATGTGGTCTGTGGTGGATCATTGTCCTTCGCAGCTGAAATTATTAGAATACGAAGAAGCAAGCACATCAGAAAGCACATCAGAGCAAGGACTGAGGAGTTCCTTTCCTTGTGAGGAAAAATGCATTCATCTAGCAGCACCAATAGATGTTTCTGCCTTTCCCCACAAGCATATATTTCTGTATCCTCAATAAAAAATATAAATGTTTAGTCGAATTGAGAATCGCTTCATCCAGAAAGGCTATAGTATGGGCATTTAGGTTTGTTTAAAAAGGGAATATTGTGGCATATTTTACAGGACTAGTGTCCATTCTGATCAATAACAAAACCCACGACTGGCATCTTTTATTCTTTTGCCAAATTCTACAGTTTTCCTTGACCACAGCAATCAATCATGCCTAGTATTGCTGTTTTCAACAATTCTCTACTACTGCATTTTTTCAAGAGAATCTTCTCCGGGGGATATGCAAGAATATAATGAATCATTAATCTGGATCCTTCTGTCATCCCTTACAAAGCACCCTGGAGCACAGTGTTCCCACGCGTTCATTTCTTCAATCTGTACATTTTTTTGTGCCATTGCAGTTTTTATATCAGTAAATCTGCATTTAAAAAAAAAAACCAATAACACCGCCTAAATCGGCTTTAAGATGAACGCCGTCTCTGCTAAGAATATTATGTAAATCCTCAACTGGCACTGATGATAACATCTGCCTTATCTCTGACTTTTACTGCTTGTTCTCCTCGGATTGCCCTTTCCACCAGCACAACTGGTGTTTTTAGACCTTAATTATTTACGACCACTACGAGTTGCTTACATTTTAATTTGTATTTGTTAAAGTATATGATGAAATATATATTAAAATAGATTTTAGTTGGATTTTAATTTGCTCATCTCCCGAAAAGAAACGTTACCACTATTGTTCATTTCTCGCTTTCTAATTTTTGTCACATACACTGTGTCGTGTTTCAAGAGGTGGTCCCCCACCCATGTTGCAGCAAGCCCATGTTCCCTTTTATTACCTACAAATCACTGTAGCCACCTGCAAAAAATGTTACCAAAAACAACACTTCTAAATAACATTTGCATCAGTGAACTGAACACAAGATGCAGAATTCGACATCTTCCCAAGGATGCTCTAATACCGATGGTTAATAAGTGCAGATTGCTATTTTTGGTATATCCTTAGTGGAATTTTCAAGTCTTAGTTGTTGGTGAGCTTGTAGAATAGAGTTCAGAGACTGAGATTCTGGCCAGAGATCACACCTGTTAAAAAGTGGTTGAACCTTCAGCAGACAGTCTTGTGTGTATTATTTGATTTCATTTTCCTTCTTTTGTTAACTAAGCTGCCATATGGCTCCATAGATATCATTGTATTCCTGTAGCCTAAAGGAGCAAAGATACTTCAGGCACTGATTACAAAAGGTCTGCGTCTTTGCCAAAATCCTGATGCCCAATGGTTAACCTGATCAAGTATGGTTAATAACATAACACGTGTATTTGTAAAGCGCACGTTCACCACTACAGGTATCTTGGTGCTGAATAACAGATGTTTTGTTGTTACCCAACTCATTTGTACTCATTTTATTGACCTCAGATGGATGAAAGGCTGAGTGGACCTGCCAGGATTTGAACCTGTGACCATGAGGTCGAAAACAGGCTCCTGCAGTAGATGCATTAGTCCACTGAGCCACCAGACCCAGCTTCTGGTTATTGAGTAACAAGCGAACCGGTGTCTTATGAGAAAAAAAGCAAAAAGAAGTTCATATGTCCTTATGCACTACAGGAAATTCTTTTGCCATTTTTTGCTATGGTAAAAATCTCCATTGCAGGTGAGAAAAGAATGGAAAATCGAAAACAATAACAGTAATCAGAAGCAGCTTATTTCTAAGAGATAAATCAACTTACGTTAAATATGCAGATGGGCAAGGTACCTCAACAGGACTTTTTATGGTTCTTCTTATAGATATGTATTGCTACATATTTATTTGTATTTGTTTATAAATATTGTTCTTGTATTTGTTTGATATGTATTATATACTGAATTCAATAAAGTCTTTTTACTACCTTAACAGAGTCATGAATTTGAATATCATATGTTTTTAAAATATTTTTTAGACATGTCAAAAGCATACATATGCCTATGCTTTTTTGTACGTGCTAATGTGTTAATATATTCAGATTTAATTTAAAAGTGTGTGGAGACAACTCTGGTCTTTCTGTTATTCGCCTGTATAGGAGTAAATAAGTGTCCTTCATGGTACATGGCTCAAAATTATAATTAGATGTAATAATTGGGGATAATATAACACAATTAGATCTTAATTAATTTTTTCTTGTTGATTAGGAGTAAATTACATGAAATGACCACTCTATAGTGGTTGGGTCCACGTGCAAGCCCTGTTAGATAATTTTCCATGGGCACTTAATACCAATATCTTGTAGGGTGCAAAAGTATTATGCAAATAAAGATGACAATGAAGGAAAAACATTGTCTGATGGAAATTATCTGAATAATAGGTGCAGATTTCGTCTGAACTCTGAGATTCTTACTGGTATGAACGAATATTTGTGAAATTGAGAATGAAATATAAAATGAACTCAGGACACAAAGAAAATACACATTAGAAAACAGCCAGAAAAGCACACAGACAAGATGGAAGAGCAGTATAAGAAATTAGATGAGAGGTGTGCAAGCCCAAATCAGGCAACAACCACAAACATTGTAATGGTGAATCACAACAGACCTATGCTTAACCTTCTAGTAGTTTGGTACAAATCAGTCAGGCTTAACTTGGAGGCAATGTGCAAAGTATTTATGTAGCACACACACAGAAATAAAGTGAAAACCAGCACAACAATAATATCAACCCAATTTTGAAAACTAGAGTAAATTTTAATAAACAAAATTATATCAGAACAAACATCCAATCAGTAGAACCCGAAATATTCAATTTTAAAGTTTCTATTGGCAATAGCAGTACTTACGGCCATCTGGTCATGCTAGACCGGGGGAAGTCACACGTTCAGGCCAACCACAATGGAGCGCAGGTTGGATACAGAGCCTGGAATAATCCAGCTGAGAAGTTACTTTCAAAGTCAGGGTGTCAAGATTTAAAGACCAAACTTGAAATTCCTTCCTACTCCCAACTGAAAGTTACCACTTATTAAATGTAATGAGGTGACCCAAAGGTATCCTATAAGAGATACAGGTCTTGTAGTGGTGAAAAGCAAATGTAAGAGTTTTTAACTTCTATGACATGTAAAAGTCAAACATACATGTCCAGCTTTTTACATACACTTCTCTATGAGCCTTTAGGTCCTACCTGAAAGGTGACTTATTTGTATTCAAAAGTAATGTTTAGGCCTGGTAAAAGGTTTATTTTGCCAAGTGAAGGCAAAATGTTAGTGGGAATACCACGCCAAGGGTGTCTAGTCTAACAGACACATATATTGGTGTAAGCAAACAGCTACTAGATGTGAGGAACCAAATATATTGTTTACAATAAATGTCAGTTATCACTTACACAGCATTTAGAAACAATTACAGATTTATTTTTATCTTCAAGGTTGTTGAATACATTTTCCCCCTAATGCCACATTTTGCATTCAACTTAGACAACAATTTGTATTTAAAGACTTTGTTCTTGTTTACATTGCGTGGCTAGTATGAAGATAGTCTGCTACATAAAAATCCCCAGGTTTATTTTCACATCCATTGGTGTGGAATCATTATTGTCCTGCAGTTTGACTCGAAGAAGATTAGATTGGTCCAGCTGGCCTTTGGAGGATGATTGAGACACCATTCATGACAAGTTTAGTTTGGTCCAGATCCATGGCAAGTAGTTCCACTCCCACTAGATGCTATCTATAAAACTTGTTATTTTCTAACTGCTTAACAATACTTAGATTCCAAAGTAGGGATACCGTTCCCTAAAATTGTCTTTCAAAGGTCCTTTTTCCTTGTTATTGTGTTCTCCAGGCAACACACCATTGCTAAAAGTAACAAATCAATTTTTCACAGCCATCATGTGAAAGCCTTATCTGTAAAATCTTCTTTTTCATCTTGAGTTGCTGATTAGTCACCACTAAGTAGCCTTCTTTAGAAAGTCGGAGTTTTAATGAATCACATTGTAGTAGGCATTCTCTGATTTTATCTTTTTGGTATAAAAAAGAAGTGGAAATGTGATATGTTATACTAGTTTATTTTCCCTCCCCATGCTACATATTAAACGTTACGTTTTTAATTTTCTTCATGCTATGTGAATCTAAAAAAATATTTCAATTCTTTTTTTACTTATTAATTTTGTGTTCTGAGTTTGTTTATATATTACATGTATAATATTGAGTTGGATAAGTGTGTGGTTTCTCATATAGGTTTGATTTTAGTAGAAAGTGATTGATGTAGGATAAATTAACAGGCAGTATTTTTGCAAATAATTTTATGTTACATTTTGTTTTTTGTGATAAGGTAGGTAGATAAATAATGGTAAATTATTGACTTTTTAATTATTCTGATAGAGCCATTCATTTTCAATTCCATATAAAAAATAATTGTTCAGTTATATCCGTTTCCTCAGCTATGCCTTTATGCATTTTGATGAGGTGTTCAGTTCAGAAATATAATAATTGTCTCACAGCCCCCAGATAAATGTGATAAACATTTGTCAGTTCATAAAGATGTGAACATTCATATCTGAGTGCAGCCTACTTTGCGGTCCTGAGCAGTCATGCAGATTAAGCAGTGTAAAACCCTCAAAAGGAGGTCTCTGAATTTGTTAATTTTGAGCACCTACTTGGGCCATGTCATTAGTTACACATTGTTGGAGATCACATTTCCGCTCTGCTTAATAGGAATGGCTCATCCATGTGGAATGCATAATGGGAATGGAACGTATTTTTGATCATGAGGTATCTTGTGGTGTTGTTGCAGAATATTGTTCACAAAAATAACAACTCGTTGGACTTTATAGTATGAATTCCGAATTCAGGGGACAGTATATTTGTAAATAATATTTACAAGATAGTATTTGTGTCATATGGTTTATCTGACTACAATATTGTGACATACAACCATTCTGCTATAAATGTGTTTACTGGCTATGTGGTGGTTTTACCACATTATGTTCAATCATTTGAGTGCTCTCAGTACTAAATTGTTAAACTTGGTATTTGGATAAGATAATAGTAAAGGACCCCCACTAGTTTGTATTTCTTATAATGAATGCATATCCTATTGTCTATACTGTTGTAAAACTGTAACAATCATTTTGAGAATGTTTTTTTCTGTAATAAACCAAAGATGAAGATTTATATAAGTAATGCAATTGTCTTGTCCTGAAATACACAGTTGTTAAGAATCACGTACACTACTTGTTCTAAAATCTGTGATAACATTTATGAAATCAAATGCACGAAAAGTAAAAGAAGGTGTAAAAGTAATACTCATTAGTGGATGGCAATAAAAGCAGTAATAAGCAAAGGATGATGCAAGCAGAGGAGGACAAATGGAGAGTACATACAATTATAATTGTACTATTGATGAGATTTCTGTGCCTTTATAATTATTCTTTTTTCTGTACCCTTGGTCATACATTTTCCATATGTAATGTCAATTTGTCACTCTAAGCTGTTTTTCAGTACTACAGCTTTTTAGTCGTATAACTTATTTTGTTGTAACAACCTTTCAAGTTTGGCTTTGCATATTTAGGGAAACAGCCAGTTACCAATGGGTATGTCAAATGTGGTGTGTATGAATAATATTCTAGTGATCTTTTTGTAAGTTGTGAAACCTAACATTAAACAGAGCACAATAAGCATCTATTTCACAGTGTAAAGTGGATTAGGAGTGTGCTTCCATTTTTTTACTAGATGACTAAATAGAGACAAATCATGTCTAAGTTATTCCTCATTTCATATGTACTAGATAGATGTCTTATGTCTGCTAAAACAAAAACAAAAAACTTTTTCCTGGACCATTTTGCAAGACTTTGTCTCTTGTTACTTCAGCCCCAAATTTCCCACAGACAATGTAATTAAAGTAGAAACCTACACTTGGTTATTCTCAATAGAAAGAGCATAGGCCTCTGCCTTACTTAAATTGTTTCCCCATCTGCGTACTCAACCAACTTGAATGTGTAGTATTCTTTAATTAGCTTGTGTTTCCCACTCATCACAAAAACTGTCTCAATGATTATTTTAGTTGTGGGCTTTGTTCTTCAAAGAAAAGTCACATGAGACAGCTATCTAGTCCTACTAAAGATGCAAACCGTGATGTTATGAGCATGTGTGTCTTCCATTGTAGCTCTTGAAATTGTGAGATTTTACATCTGACCTTGAAAATTAGAAATCTGTATTATCTCTAAGTTTTCAGGAACATTCTTTGCCTTTGTAGGAAAATAGGATCTGCTTTTATGGTTACCCCCACTTTTTGCCTGGTTCTAAGCTGTTTTTGACTTGTCTGACTGGGATCCTGCTAATCAGGACCCCGGTCACTTTGCTTTCTCTCTTAAATTGTTGTGGTCAGCACTTGGGTACATCCCATATTGGATACTGGGTTACCCTTATCAGTCCCTAGTATATGGTACTAAGGTACCCAGTGCATAAGTACACCAGACGTCCCCCATGGGCTAAAGCATGCATTATGCCACCCATGGGAGACCATTCAAAATGCAACTACATACCTGCCATTGCAGTCTGTATGAGATGGTGCTAGCACCACTTACTAAATATATAGGTTTCCTATATCTAGGGTCACTGCACTTTAAAACCTGTAATTCACCCCTTTGTCCGAAACTGGACAGAGGACATGGGAGCAACCTCCCACCTGTCCAAACCCTCCCCTGGGAGGGTCCCCTGAATCATCCCAACCATTTCCTTAGGGTATTTAAGGGCTTACCTGAGGGTGGGTCCCTAGATTCGTAGTGGGACACAATTCAATTCATACACCGTTCAACTTCTACCGTCTGGGGCACTCTAGACTTCGTTTGGGCTCAAATTCATCTCCCTTTCAGTCCGCTGCATCAGCTGTGCCTGTGCACCCTACAGGAACCTTTCAAGGCCTGTGGGAATCCAAGACACCTAAAGGAATCTCCCTTGAAGTGAAGGAGTCCCTACCCTGCATCTCTAGGATATGCAACTAAGCTGACCGGTCTGCTGATTCTGAGCTCCTACAAACTTCGAAAGGCACAGCAACACAGGTCGTGGTTCTCCACAGCTCTTGAGGCCTGCCCTGCCCTCTCACCAAGTTTGAGGCCAGTGACCCTCTTTTTAGCCACAGGAACTGACCCCCTGTGCACTGCGTCAACTTGCCGTTGCAAAGGCTTGTTGGCTTTCTTCCACCAAGATCTTTGGGCTCCAAGTAGCCCCTACCTCAACCATCTCCAGTGACCAAAGTCTTTACCCACATCGCATTGTTTGCACCTTGGCCCGCATCTTTTGCTGAACTGCTCAAGGTCATCCAGTGCCTCTGGCTTGTGGGTCCTGTTGAAGGTCACCTTTGTTTATTTTGGGCTCCCCTGATTGCTCTGGCCTGCACTGACTCCCCTGCTTGTGCTGAGTCCCCTGTGCTTTCTGGTCCTGACATTGCACCTTCTTCGACTTCTATGCTGTTTGCAGTTGCCAAGGCCTGTTGGTGCTCCTGACGAACACTGACTACTCAACTTTCGACATCTGACGTGGGACAGCTTGTGCACAGCTCCTGGTCTTCCTCAGCATCACCTGGTCCTCACAGCTGCAGAGTCAAGGTCACCATCAACTCTCCTGCAACACCGACATCGGTGGGCATTCATCTTCCAGATCTCCCGGTCACTCCTGAGTGACATAGACTCCGTCCCCTCTGCTTGCAGGTACTTCTCATCCTGAATCCAGCTTCGGATTCCACTGAACATTTTTTCCTTCTCAAGCAGCGGCACGTACCTGACGTCCTCTATTGTGTTCAACAGCGGTTTCTGACACCACTTCTCACCTATGCACCCAGCTTCCCTGCTGTAGGTAACGTAGGTACTAGGGTATCCATGGGTGAGATGGCACTCCAACCTTCTGTCTTCCATGGAGTTTCTTCAGGGTCCATTGGGAAGGGTCCTTAATCCTTAAAATTCCAACCACAACTTACATGTTGATTTGTATGGAGAACGCGGTCGTGTTCCCACACTGCACACGATCTCCGTGGAGCTCCTAGTCTCTCACCTTGGGTGGTTCCTTGGGTCCCCAGCACTTCTACGTCCTCTCAACCTTGTCTTGACCCAAGTCGTGGTTCTTATACCTTTATACCACTTTCTTAATATATGGTTTGCTGCCCCCCTGGGGTCCATTGAGTATTTTGTGCTATTGATGTGATTTCTATGCAAAGTATTGTGTGCATTGTGCATATCTCCGGGTAGGAGATAGTTGTATGTGTTAGAGAGTATTATATAATAAATACCTATTTTTATAAATACCTTGTGTGGTTCTTTTTCTATTGATCTATATATATAAGATTGCTTTCTGGTAAAGCAAGCTGCTTAGCAGTCCTTCTGGACTACGCCTGAAGGCTGCTGTACACAGCTACCACTCAGAGAGCTTTCTAAGGTTGTCTAAGACCTTTTAAATCACCATAAGGGTTGTCTGGACTGGTGCAGGGTTCCCACTTACATAAGTGGACATCATATACCAGGCCAGCTTCTCACAGTCTTAATAAGTCTCTTCCATGTATTAGGCAGTTTCTATAACTCTTCCATTGTTCCTGCCAAATTACTTTAATTTATTTAAAACAATAACTCCCTGTGTGTGAATTCTCTGATCCCACTTCGTCTTACAATGAGTCACAATCCCAGCTTACTCCTCACCACTTTCTGCCAAACCCTGCGCTTTTCCCCAAACCCACTATTTTTAATACAAGAATACCCATTGTTTTCAACAGCTTTTTCCAGCCCTTTACTTTTGCCTCCATGCATCCCACAGTGAATAAAGTTTGGACTATATACAGTGTACATACATACATACTTCCAATCAGACTTGCACATATTTCAGTCATTGAATATTTCTTCCATTTATGTTTGCTAATTATAGAGCCCCGCTCCCTGTTGACCAGATCCCGTCTTTCCATATAATCCAAGCTGTAACACATGGCTGTTAATGTTTAAATATATTCAATGGGAAAGGATTGCACTTCGTAAAATACTGATCTAGTGTTAATGGAAAAGAAGTTTAACATCAGTGGGAACTTACAATGATATTTTCTGTTCTTCTCCAAAAGACTGCCCCCCGATTTTAACAGGACCATGTTAAAAAGAGGAGATTATAAATCCCTTACGGTAATATCTCTCTCAAGTAAAGTTGCAGCGAAGACTCGTGTTACTTGGTGTATGCAGAATATATTCCATCTACTTGGAAAGCAGTTCTGGAGTGGATGCTCAAGTGCATCAGTTATAATAAACTATTTTTATACTTTTCCCAAAGGCTGTACTCTATTTAATTTTGTATTTTCACAGTAGAAATACCTTTATGCTCTGGCCAAAATGTCATTTTAAATGTATTTACATTTTACAGCAATATTTTTTATTCACGTGCATTGAGGTATCTTTCTTTTTAGAATGAGATGGAATACTATCCCTTTTTCTCCCAAGGAAATGAGAATGTCTTCTTGTTTACTTTAATTTACAATCCTGCTGCAAGAACTTCAATATCTTAACTACTCGAATGTTAGATTACAAATGTTAAAGAAACATCTAGTGCCCCTGTTATATTGGCACGAGCAAATGTAATGTGACATATGTTTCTGCAACCATACAACAATATCCTGTCAGGTCATGCAGATGTTGTAAATCTACCCTCAACTGTGACTTCTAAAGCCCTTTATGAACAGGCATGAACATCATTGCTATTTGCAATGTCAATAAAAAGCGAGGGAGAGCTGTAAACCAATCTGTTTGAAATTGAGAAAAAATCACATTGCTTGGAGGCAAAGAGAAATAACTGTCCTATACTTTCTTTACAGGTCCTCTATGACAGAATTTCAAACCCCTGTCTTGATCACTCTACAACTGAGGTAATGTACTTTAATTAATTTCTTCTGAATTTTAAAGTCAAAATTGTAATTGCCACTATAAGTGCTTTATTTGTTTATTCATTTATTTATTAGTTTACATTTATATATTTAGAGGTCTTTCAGTGTTTGGTGTATCTCACATCTGTAATGAAATTACAGATGTGCCGTTATGCCAAACTCTTCTTTTTTCCGCCTTATATAGGTGGAGGAACTTCTGGGTTCTTGTCAGAAAAGCCTCAGTTGTTATTCTCCAGGTCCATAAACTGTATGTTACTCCATCACTAAGCTTTAACGGATTACCTTCTATCTCTGTTTATAAAAACATGGCAAGGTTAAGATCTGCTCTGCTGTTGACTCTTTTTGATCTTCATTTCACAACAGTTACACATGCTGGGAAATCGCTGTCCTTAAATGGTGTTCTCTCTTATTCATTGAATGGCTCTTGTAGCTATCCCTATGTCTTCCAGCACAATCACAAACTCCTGAACCTACCATGGCTCTATATTCTCAGCTTACGCCCTCTCCAAAAGAGGGTACACATCTTGAATTCTCTTGTCTCTCATATCAACCCTTTACCCACTGTAACTTTATTCAACCAGATATCACCCCTTAATTCCTTTCTCTTTTGTTTTCGCACAGCAAATGTGTTGGCTAAACTAAGAAGTAACTAACGTGATATTGGGACTCTAAAAACCCTTTATATTTTTAACCCCTTAATTGCATTGCAACTGAAGAACCCTTGTAATCAGTCTCAATGAGGATGTTAATGCTGCCTCTTCCAAATTTAATGAGTGTGTATCAGTGATGGTGAAATAGCCAGTGTCACAATGAAAAATACATACTTATACTGTCTGCTACTTGGTTTCCTAAAGATCACTTTGAAGAAAGAATATTCCTTAAATGTGATAGAGAGCAGGTCAAAAAAATCTCTCTCCCTCCCTCCTTGCGCTCCAACCTGAACTCCCTTATGGAAGTCTGGGGATGCTGCAAGGAACACAGTCTTAAATGAAAAGATCACTCATATGACGTCTCTCATCAAATCTACTAAGAATTGACCAAACTAACTCTTTGACCAAAATTCTTTAGAGTTATTGACAATATCTCTCCATAGAGGTAGACAATTTACACTCAGCCGGGCCGCAGAATGCTCTAGACTCACAGAGCAGCTGGTATATGTTAGAAGAATAGATTCTGGGCTCAGTGACAACATTCAGAAAATCACTTAGTTTTCATATATGCAAAATGAAGGTAGTGGGTACCACCAGAATTGGGGATCCAGCCCTCTTCCCTCCCAGCATCCTCACACCTAACCCCCGCAGCACATAATGAGGGCCTAAGTACATTGATCATATCCCGATTTTCCACGAATTAAATAATTTCATAAAGAGACAGTTATTATTACACAAGCAAGCTACTTGGCTCTGAAATGTGCCCTTTCTTAGCAGCATTCCGCAACACAGGCACTTAAAAATCCCTTGGCTGATGAGTGGTGACCTCCAACAAAGCGTGCCACCAGGCTTCAGATTAATTAACAAATGTATATCGTGTAACACAGCACAAATCCTTCATGTTAAGGCTACAGCAAAGTCATATTTGTAATCTGAGCTCACCGGAGGTGTTGATTCAGCACATTCTCTGTGGGGAGGCACTTAAGGTACATGGCTTTTTCAGGCCATTAAGGAACATCAGCGTCCTAAAACGGAAAATGCATGGTACAAAGATTGAGGATCCTTGAGCTATTATAAATGATGTGTATAGAATTCTGTTCTGTTTTATAAAGAGATGTTCGCTAAAAAGGGGGAAGACAGACTTTAATGTGGAAATGTGTGTCACACTACCACACTGGCAAACTCAGTACCATTACAAAGTAATGTGCTAGCTTCCAAATTATCGGTCAGAGGAATCACAGAGCCTATGAGCTCTGTCTTGAACACAACGGTGACCAGCCCGCCTGGAAATCCTGTTGAGTTTGCTAAATGTGTCCAGCCAGTGTTACACATATATTTACAAAGCTCATAAAGTATACCACTGGCGCAGAACAGACTCTGCGTTGGAGCATTGACTACTTTTTGAAGTTAAACCATCTTCTAACAGCTAACAGTATGTGGCAAACTAGAACATCTGGACAGCTCAGGGGTGTAGTACCCAATCTTAACACGCATTAGCAGAGCATGGGCTTGGCAACCTAGTGTGAGGGTTATTTTTAGAATTGCATGCATGTGTCGCAAAAAGAAAGAAAATGTGCTGCCTCTTAAGGGTGGCTTCCATATGCTTACAATACAAATGTTAACTATAACAAAGAAGCTCACTGCTGTGGCTGCTTTACTAGGTGTGTTTGAATTTGGTTTATTTAAAAACAAGCCTTTCAGTTGCATGCACTTTATCATTATTTGAGAAGGAGAGAGGAATAAATCACCAGCGATGCAAGCACTCAAATTCCAGGCAGCACAAGGTTACAATGGCATGTTATAACTTTAGAGAGGAGACAGGAAGCCTCGGGTGTTTGAACTAAAATAAAAAATCACACTCTAAACCAGCAGGAGCTATTTTTTAGGTAGAAGTGAACAATCAGCACAGGTTTTGAGCAGTCACTCAAAGTGGAGGGAGTTTAGGAGTAAAGTAGGGTGGTGTCTCTGTGAGGTTAAATTGGAGGTAAATGTCAATTTGTTTGGAGTTTTGTGGAAGTATTTAACAACACTGCAGTATTTCATCAAGAGATGAAAGTTTCACAGAGCAAGACTGAAATCTAGCTCAGCGGTTCATAACCTGTGGCCCAGGGACCCTGGAAGTCCATGAAGCCTATTCAGGTGGCCTATGACTGGTTAGAAAATTCAAATAATATGAATCCCTTCGCTGCTATGCCCCCACCCCGTGCCATGCCTTTTCTTTTTTAGCTATTTAGGTAGTTCACACTTAGGGCCCCATAGATTTTTGTCCACATAAGGTATCCACACCAAATTTGTGTCCTTTTCTTCCAACATCCTGAGGATTCTAAGAGTTCCCAGGGTTTGAGGAGTCCCTGGAGGGCACCGAGAAATTAGGCAAAGTACATCTAAATTTTGGTTATTGGGAAAAAATGGGGAAAATGTGCTGTAGAAGACAACATCTTTGTTTCCCTCCAAATGGTATCAACTAAGGGTTTGTGGTGCTTAAATCACCATCTTTCCTGCTATCATGAACAGCAAAACCTTTGTAAGTAAACCAAAATGTCCTATACAGATTTGTCATTTTACTGGGACCTAGCTTATTTTTCCTATTTTTTGTGCTTCCAACCGCCTTCCAGTTAGTGGTAGAAATGGGTGTGAAACCAATAATGGATCCCGGAAAGTGATACATTTCTGAAAAGTAGACAAAATTCTGAATTCAGCAAGGGTCATTTGTGTAAATCCTTCAAGGTTGTGTATAGAAACTGACAGTTGAAAACAAAAAACATTGAAATTGAGTTGAAAAAAACTGCCATTTGTGCCAAAGTTTTCACCTGTAACTTCTTCTAAGTATGACAGATCTTTGAAACCAATATACCGTTACATCCGCTGTTCCCTTCTGTGGTGGTGATGAATAGGACTTGTAGATTCACCAAGAACCCGAGGAGCCCAGAGCCAATAAGTGAGCTGCGTCTTGCAATGGTTTTTCATTGTGTACCGGGTATATAGCAATTCATTTGTTAAATATAAAGACTGTAAAATAGGTACCAATGAAACCTATATATTTCTGAAATAGGAAACTATATACAGTTTAGAAGCAGGGGGAACTTCCACATCTCCCAAATTGTGGGTACCCATACAAGCATGTGAATTCGAAGAAATTTTTCAAAATGACTTCTTTTTTTACAAATTGGTTTACATTTGGAAGGCAGAAATGCACAGAAAACCAATCGATAATAACACTTGTTGTACTGTTCCGTGTTTCCATAAGTCTCCTCATGAAAATGCTATCTCACTTGTGTGGGTAGGCCTAGTACCTGCGACAGGAACTGGCCCAACATGCAACATGGAAACATCAAATTTTTCCAGTGAAAACGGACACTTCTTTCTGCAATGTGCCTAGCTGTCAATTTTCGACCCTAGCTCAGTCGCCACCTGGGGAAACCAGGCAAACCTATACATTTTTGAAAACTAGACATCCAGGGGAATCCAGGATGGGGTGACTTGTGTGGCTCTCTCCAGGTCCTGGTACCCAGAATTCTTTGCAAACCTCAAACTTTGTCAAAAAAACTAAATTTTCCTCACATTTCTGTGATGGAAAGTTCTGGAATCTACGGGGAGCCACAAACCTCCACCCACCCAGCACTCTCAAAAGTCTCCTAATAAAAATAGCACCTCACTTGTTTGGGTAGGCCTAGTGCCCGCAACAATAAAAGGACCAAAACACAATAGGACACATCACATTTTTCCAGTGAAAACTGGCCCTTTTTTTGCAAAGTGCCTAGCTGTGGATTTTAAACCCTAGCTTAGCCGGCGCCTAGGGAAACCTAGCAAACCTATGATTTTTTTACAAATAGACTCCCAGGGGAATCTAGGAATGGGGTCACTTTTGACCAAAAAAACAGATTTCCCTCATATTTCTGTGATGGAAAGTTCTGGAATCTGCAGGGAGTCGCAACCTTCCACACACCCAACGTTCCCCTATGTCTTCCGATAAAAATGGTACCTCACTTGTGTGGGTAGGCCTAGTGCTCGTGACAGAAAATGGCCCAAAATGCAACGTTGACACATCACATTTTTCCAGTGAAAACTAACCCCTTTTTTGCAATGTGCCTAGCTGTGGGTTTTGAACACTAGCTCAGCCGACACCTAGGTAAACCTAGCAAACCAATACACTTTTGAAAACTAGATACCCAGGAGAATCCAGGCTGGGGTGACTTGTGTGGCTCACACCAGGTTCTGTTACCCAGAAACCCTTGCAAATCTCAAACTTTGTCAAAAGAAGCACATTTTCCTCACATTTCTGTAACTGAAAGTTCTGGAATCTGTGAGGAACCACATGCTTCCTCCCACCCAGCGTTCCCCCAAGTCTCCTTATAAAAATGGTACCTCACTTGTGTGGGTAGGCCTAGTGCTTATGACAGGAAATGGCTAAAAACCCAATGTGGACACGTCACATTTTTCCTGTGAAAACCGACCCTTTTTTTTACAATGTGCCTAGCTGTGTATTTTGAACCCTAACTCAGCCGACACCTAGGGAAACCGAGCAAATCTATACATTTCTAAAAACTTGACACACAGGGGAACCCAGGATGGGATGACTTGTGTGGCTCTCACCAGGTTCTGTTACCCAGAATACCTTGCAAACCTCAAACTTTGTCAAAAAACACATTTTCCAAACATTTCTGTGATGGAAAGTTCTGGAATCTGTGGGAAACCACAAACTTTCACCCAACCAGCATTCCCCCAAGTCTCCCAATGAAAATGGTACCTCTCTTGTGTGAATAGGCCTAGTGCCCTTGACAGAAAATCGCCCAAAACGATTTGTGGAGGCATCAAAAATGATAAATCACAAAACGACATTGTTTTGCTAGGGGGTCACTTGCGTTTTTGGCCCCAGCCTTGGCGGCCATGTAGGGATCCTACCAAACGCAGACATTTCTGAAAACTAAACACCCGGTGGAGTCCAAGGATGTGTGGCTTGCGTGGATTTTACCCAGAATCCCCTGTAAACCTAAAATCTTGCTAAAAAATCAAATTTTTCTCACGGGGGGAATGGCAAAACACGCAGACCATCAGCCTAACTACATTTAAAATACAAGGCCTATGGGGGCATACAGAGCCAGAATATTCACCCTCAAAAGGGGAGAGACCCTTGCCGAACATGTTTCGCCATAAAAAATCAAATCTCTGGTGGTCTAGCAGCTTCTGCCTCCCCTTTGGGGCAGATGGACCTAAACATATACAGCCGATTTGCCCCCAAGGGGGGCACAAATGGCCAAAACATTCATCCCCAAAAGCCAGCGGCCCTTACCCAAGGGGGCAAAAATGGCCAAAACATTTATTCCCAAAAGGGGGTGACCCTTGCTCAAGGGTCACTCCCAAAAACATTGCTGTATGCATATATAAAAAAATCCCTGGTGGTTTGGAGACTTCTGCCCACCTAAAAATATAAAGCCAATCTGCAGAAATGACCAAAACATTCATCCCCAAAAGGGGAGCAATCCTTGCCCTAGGGATCCCTCCCTGTAATTGTTAAAAAATGAATCCCTGGCATCTAGTGGGTTTCGACTCCCCCGGGGCCTAGATCAGCAGGAAAAATGACTGATCTAGCCCCACGGGGGGATGAAAAACGTTGGAAAAAAGAATCACCCCCATGGGAGCGAACCTTGCCCAAGGGTTCGCTCGCAAAATGCTCAAAAATAAAATCCCTGGTGCCTAGTGCATTTCGGCCCCCCCGGGAGAGCTGATCGCCCTAAAAATAGTTGAATCAGCCCCCGGGGCGGCCAAAACACAGACCAAAAAATCACCTCCATGTGAGCGACCCTTGCCCAAGGGGTCGCTCCCAAAATGCGCAAATTAAAATTCTCTGGTTCCCAGTGGGTTTCACCCCCCCCCCCGGGGATGCTGATCTGCCTAAAACCAGCCGAATCCACCCCCATGGGGGGCCAAAACACAGATGCATATAGCCCCCAGGGGAGCGACACTTGCCCAAGGCATCGCCCCCCAAAAAAACCCCAAAAAATCCCTGGTGGTCCAGTGAATGGATTCCTGCACCATGATTGCGGGCCTCACCTGCGAGCGTGGAACAGAAATCCATTAGAAACAAGCAAAAAACTACACTCCAAGTCGGCAAGATTTCCAACATTGCCCTTTTTGGATCTTGTTGGTGCATACCTCGAAGCTTTGACAGGACTGTATCAGGAAGGTGCTCAGCTTCATGCAATCCTGTTCAATTTCAGCACCTAGGGGGCGATTCCAATCCTGGAAAAAGGCCGTACGAATCGTCGTACGGAGCGTTTTCTCCGTACGACTCGTACCCGGTAAACTGTTCGTACAACCTAGGAAGTACGATTCGTACAGAAAGCCTCTTTCCATACGAATCGTACAAAAGACCGATTCGGTAATAAGGAATCACCTTCCCATTCATTCCTATGGGCCTGGAGGCCCATAGGAGTGAATGGGAAGCCATTCACTATTACTGAGTCGGTAAAAACCGAATCGGTAATAGGGGGAGCATATTCAAGGGTGGCAGGGTGTCACATTGACACCCTGTTGCACCCCTTAATCATGCATGTGTGCACATGTGGCACACATACATGCCCTAAGGGCATGTATGTCTGCCACATGGCACCTTGAAAAAAGCAAATTATTGCTTTTTTAAAGGTATTCGGTATTTACCACCAACTTGTAGTTAGTGGTAAATAACGAATCCTGAATGCAAAAATGCACTTACTTGAGTGCCTCCTACATAGCTTTTAAGGTTTCGGTATTTTACCGATTCCTTAAAATAAGGAATCGGTAAATTACCGAATCCTTAAAACCTGCCTCCTACATTAGAAAGGGCTAAATACCGGTCGGTAACGGGGAAATTACCGATTTTCAGCCGTTACCCACCGGTATTTAGCTACCTACATATGGCCCTAAATGATTTGGAAATTATATCTGTTTTATAGTCCCAATTTTTAGGTTGTTTTAATGCTCCTAAAACTATCTCTGCAGGTTTTCTCAGGAGGCCTGTAGCATGACACCGGTACCAGAGAAAAGATCCTCCTTGAACCTGCTTCTGCTAATAGGCAGTAGATTGCTTAAAATATTGGGAGGGTGCCCATTGCGCTCTCCACTATAAAGTTTTTCTCAGTTTGTGGCGAAACCGTTCTGAATCACTACTGCAAAGCTAATCAGATTGCCATGGTAGGCTGCAACCTCCACCTCAGTATCATGTTATCTGGTGCTTGTATAGTGCAGCAACATGAGACTCAAACCATCTAGAATGATTACAGAAGTTCCTTCATGCTTGGTAGCGGATGCGAGTGGTTAAAATGTAATCTATGTAGGAAGAGTGGGGTGAGGTGCGTGAGGTCCTGATACATGGTATGGTTGTGTTTTGCCACAAATGGTACTGCTCATATTCATGCTCTCGCCTAAAGGTTATGTGTGTGTAAGAGAGAACTAATTTTTTTTTTTATTTGAAAGTTGATGAGTTCTTGTTTAGAAGACATGAGTCCCTAGTGTGGTTGACGCCTGTTCTCTAGGAGTTTGCTTATATATATTTCTTCAAGTCTGAAAATGGAAAAAGCCATGATTTTCTGGCCTTCCGGAAAGTAAGGCGGGTTTCTAGCTGTCTTATCTGAGTGGGGAGGAAGACACACACCCTTCTGGCTAGGACCGAGTGAACAAGACATAGCTCATACCAGTAGGTACTGGGTGCGATAAATTTGACAGCTTTCCTTGCAGGTCAAGCCTGCTTGTGTTTAAGAGGGGAAAAGAAGTGGTATGTACTGGGATATACGCCTTGTCCTGCAGTAAGCTTCAAAATCCGAACATTATTTCCGAAAAAAGTCAGAACAGGTGCTAATTATTGCTCCAATAAGTCCAATCACCCCGATGCCACTTTTTTGGTTATAATTATCGCGTCTGACACAGGGCACCTGTAACCAAACCCCAATAATTACTAGTTCATAGATAAATTGGGCCAGTTGAGGTTCAGGATTCAGGGTTGTGTGCAGGGCCGGCTCTAGGGGGGTGCGAACGGTGCCATCGCACCAGGTGCTGACTGCTGGTGGGGGCGCCGTTTACTATTGTTTTAAAAGCATCTGTTTCTTTTCTCTTTTCCACCAGCAATTTTCAGCCAACAATAAAAATTTCAAAGTTACTCCAGTGATTAATGTTCTTTCTGGAGAGAGAGAAAGGTCCGAGTTTTGTCTCGTGGACGTTTTTACTCATCCTAAGGTAACACAGAGGATTAATATGCCTGATGCAAAGAACTTGTACCATGCAGATCACAACGTGCATATAATGTAAGTAGGTCAGTGGGTTAATGCTTTTGTCACAGAGATCAGTTTGTTACTTGCAGTTTATAAGTTAGAATTCTAATGTAGTACAGTGAGCTATTTACTGCCATCAAAGAACTGCAAGAAAACTTCAAGATATAGGCTGGAGCGTTAGTCTTTCATTATCCTAATGTTTCAAAGTGGGTTCATCAGGGTAAAAATCAATACTTATTATTAAAGAAAACCTTCAACCATGTTTTTTTTTTTTAATTCTAAGGGCCTCATTTATGAGAAGTGTTGCATCGTTGCGTGAAAGCAGCGATACAACACAACACTTCCCAGTGCGCCCTCCTTGCAACACCATTGATGCGTCATATTTACTGTATGACGCATTATGTCACAAGGAATGACAGATACGTCAGTATTTCTGATGTATCTGTCGGCACAAAACTGACACATTGCTGGGGTGTGTCTGAAAACAGACGCAACTCCAGCAATGTGTCCTTTCACATGGGGCAATCCCCATGTGAAAGGGCCTACTCCGTCTTATGCCTGCTGTGAGGCAGGCGTAAGATATTGACGCAATGGCGTCCTAGAAGTGGCCCACTGAAATCACATAGATTTCACTGCATCACTTCTACGAGGCTTTTTGCAGGGGAACGCCCAGCCTGCATACATTATACCTGCCACAGGTATAATGTGGCGCAGGGTTTTACAAAGTGACACATCTGCCTAGATGCATCACTTTGTAAATAGAACACAACATGGCACATTTTTTACGCTGCAAATGAGTCACAAAAAGTGACGCACGGGTAGCGTAAAAGTGACGCAAGGGCTCATTAATATGCCCCTAAGTTTGTGCTTCTTCAGACCAAGCACTCTCACACTATCATGTCTACCAGTATGGATGACATGTGAATCCTACACCTTGTATTCCTCTGTCTTACGTAGCATTTCACGTACACTGATTTACACACCTATGATTGATTGTCTGTGTGTAGTTAGTGTGTGTGCGATGTAAAGTGCTCTGACACCCTACAAAAGTATGAGTGGCGATAAATAATTAATTAAAGGCATCTGAGAGAGAGTGGTTATGGAGACTTCAGGGTTACTGTGATAGGATGGTATTGAGGGAATCCGTTGTGGAGGTGGTCATTAGGGGTGCGCCAACAAACAATGTCGCACAGGGCGCCACCAGCACTAAAGCCGGCCCTGGTTGTGTGAGCTAGATCTCTCTCTCTCGCACATACACACTCACACACTCACGCTCATACTTTTCCCCTGACAGATTTCAGCATGTCAAATATGCCAAAATTTAGCATGGGAAAAAGCACAGAAAAACAGGCAAAACATGCTGTTTGGTGCGAATCTTCTGCCTCATTTCCAGCTTATTATCCAGTAAACATCTGACCCAGGGTAATGGAATTTACCTGTTGTGGTAAATACCCCACCCTATTTTCCACAAATGGAATTGGAGTCTAAGAAAACATATTTCTGTACTTTATACCAAGTGAGGCGTGATGAAGGCACACAGCACTCTACGTCTTATTTCCATGTGGTTTTGCACTCCTTTAGTAACCAGCATTTCAAACAAATTACCAAATGAAATATTATAATTCTGAAATGTGCATGATAGAAAACCCTGTAAATTTTTAGGTGGTCTGCCTTTTTATGAAACTGGGCAAAAGAGTAACCAGCCATGCACACTGCGAGGGCTGCATGCCTCTGCAGGGTGACGCTACATATGGTACTACTATGGAAGATAAATACACTAATTTGTTACCTATGAATTTGTTGTGTTTAATATTTTAAATTGGGATGTCTGGAGTGGGAAAACAGTGGTGGTTGGTACTTTTAGCAGGGAGAGTGCGGAAGGGACACACATGCACACATTCATACACACACTCACACCCGTGCAGTCACACATATGCACACACACACACAAACACACATCCATTCACAACACTCACTACAAAATATTCATTCCTACAAGTATGCACCCACCAAACTTTAAGAAAAAAAAATCACACTTACCTGCAGCTCTGTCTTGGAGGTCCCAGGAGGGTTTGGACTGATGCCTTACCTCACTGACTGACCACTCGTCACAGAGTGCCATGGAGTCAGTGAGGCTTGCCAACCCCACCCCACTCTGTGGCGAGGTGTCAGTGATTGACACTCGGCCCTGGGCACTTCAGGGCTTAAAAAGCGCCCGGGTTTTGGGGCAATCAGTGACACTCCCCCTTGGTATGAGGGGGAATGTCTCAAGGTGCTTTGGCAGGCTGAAGAGGTCACATTCACAGGAGCTGCGGCATCTTCAGCATGGGAAAGTTCAGCTCAGTCTGCAAGGAGCCTGCACATTTAGCTCTTGTCTCGCTCCTGTCTGCCTGATCTGAAAAAAAAGTGTCTGTCAGGCTGACTTTTGCTCAGCCTGACAGATACTCTTCTTGATGGGCAAAAGGTCCATGGCCCTTTAGCCCCTATAGACAGGCCGTGACTGAAAAAGAATAAACATGCCACATAAAGGAAATTCGCGCCGTATAAGATGGCTCAGTGAACTATCAGGCACATGCATCAAAGGAAAAACCGGTCGCAAATGGGCAGATTCTCAGAATCTGCCCCTTTGCGACCGGTATTTTTGCATTTGTGATGCATCATCCCAAATGCAAAAATCGCAATTTAAGGAATCTCTAAAATGTGATTACTTAAATTGCGATTGCATTTAAGGAATCCCAAATTGAGATTCCTTAAATGCAATGCATTAAAGTAAAAAAAAATTGCGACTTCATGGTAATTTGCAAAAACTTTGAAAAATGCACTTTTGTGCATTTTTCAAAGTTTCATGTTTCATGTTTCATGTTCAAAGTTTCATGTTGCGCACACACATGCGTGTGTGCAATATATGTGCACAGATCAATTTCAGGGCTGCAAAAGGGTGTCATTTTGACACCCTTGCACCCTTGAAATTGCATGAGCAATTTGCGGCTACCTACTGGTACTCGCAAATTGCTCATGCAATCTCCAATTCATTCCTATGGGCCTGGAGGCCCATAGGGATGAATGGGACGGCATTCCTTAATTGCGACTCGCAATTTGCGAGTTGCAATTAAGGAATGTGTAGGAATCGCTATTTTTATAGCGATTCCTAAATGCATAGGCTTTTGCAATTCCTTAATTGCGATTCCTTAATAATCGCAATTAAGGAATCGCAAAAGCCTACGTTGATGCATATGCCAGTAAATGTTTACTGCAGAGTTCTAACCCTACAATGACCAGCGCAGATGTCCTCCGTTTCAAGTTAGGGAAATTGATTAATGATACTTTGGTAATCCTAATCCATGTTACATATCTCGCACAGAAATCCCAACAACTGGTGCAAAAAAGGCTGCATAAAGATAATTTGTTACGATTAAAAACGGGGTGGCATAAATATGCTTTGTGATTGAATAACAGATGGTGATGTGCCTCTTCTCGATTCTATAAAGTGTATGTTTTGACTCGGTTGTTATTTTTTTCAATCTAATTAATATTATTGCAATGCCATTAAAAATCATGGCAAACCTAGCTAATATGATTTGCACACATTATCCATATTTTTTAGTAATTCTGGAGTGAAAAACATGGCGATTTATAGAAAAAATGCTTTGTTATTCCATTTGAACAGCAGGTTGAGAAGCAATCTTGTGTGCTCTGTGTGTGTGCTTTGGTTGTTTACTGAAGACTTTAGCTGTGTTAGCAAACATCCTGGAGTTGCCACCCCACTCAGGTTTATGGCTATGTTTGCAACCTCACCCTAACCACTGAGTCTGCAAATAACCATTCGACTGGTTGCAGCATTTACCTTGACTGGATTTCGCAGAAGATGTGTACACTGCATTTTATTAAAATTACAATTTTGGGAAACGAAATAAAGGAACAAAGAATGTTACCCATTAGGAAATTATGCTCATGGATAATAGGTAAATGTGTTGCTATTTTGGAATTCAAATACATTGCAACTTTTCATAGACACTTCTAGGTACAACCCTGAACTTGCTTCTCTTGATGAGGAGCTCATATTGATCTGCTGCACAATCTCTTGGTACCAGTGCTGGAAACTCATGACATGTATTTTATCTTTAGCGTATTTAAGGTCATAGAGATAGCCAGCATTACTATAACCCATTTCTTTAAAAATAAAAAATAAAGTATATTTTATTTCTTGGAATAATAGCATACCAACAAAGTCACTTTGCATCGTTAAATGCAGACAGAAGATCACACGTGCGAAGAAGTCATGATTCAAGGAAGGGCATAAGAACCGAGTTCATTACCCTTCGCCAGTGATTCTTTACCTTTTGACTTATGAGGACCTCGATTTAATCATTACTGTAACCCGGGGACCTCCACTGAATTATTATCAGAATCCAGGGACCCCCAAGGAGTCAATTATGGAAGCTGATGACTCCTGCACAAGCATTTATGATCATTTGAACTACCAAGCAATACACAAAAGATAAAGAAACAAACTTTTCAATTGTGCTTATTGTTCTTTATCTATATGCACATTATTAATCTGTTAATATTATTTAATATTTCACAAAAGTTGTTTGTCCCAGTCCCACAAGCATCTCTGACATGCCTGCATTTAGTAAAGCAGGGGAAAGTATGACTACAAAGCCACAGAGGATAAATGAATGAATGACCATCTTATAAAGGTCGAACTTTGCCCAAAGGCGTCAAAGCGCTAAGACAGATCCCACGGTTGGGGAATAAGAGATGGAAGTCCTAGGTAGGAGATCGATTGGGGGTTGGGGGTGTTCCAGAGCTTAGAAGCTGCTACAGCAAAGGCTCGTCCTCCCCACCTTGCCCTCCTAAACCTGGACGCTACCAGCCAATTTATTTTGCAGATCGCAGCTGTTTGGTGGGAACAGAATGTTGGAAGAGTTGTTTAATTCCTTCTGGACCCGACTTGTGAAGTGCCCTGTGAACAATACATTGGGCCTTGAATAGAATTCCTTTCCCTAGTGGAAGCCAATGCAATTTAGGAATGGCATCGGAAATCAAGTGAAATTAGGGAAAATCCCAAATGAGACTCGCTGTGGCATTCTGGACAAGCTGCAGTTTATGGATGGATCCCTTGTTAATGTCCAGGTAAAGAGCGTTACAGTAATCCAGCCTGGACAAAATTAAGGCAACAGCTGCTTGCTTTCGAGAAGAGAGAGAGAAATGTGAAGATATTCCTCAAGATCCTAATAACCCAGAAATAGGATGAGACAGTTTGATTGACCTGTGGATCAAAAGAGAGCGAGTTGTCAACTATGACACATAGATTCTTTGCTTAGGCAGCAGGGCACGTGCATGGTCCAAGCATTTCTGGCCACCAGCAGTGGATCCATATAGATTGTTGGCTGCCAAAGACCAGGACCTTGGTTTTGTCCCCATTGTGTCGAAGGTAGTTGTTTAATATCCAGGAGGCCACGGCCTACATGCAGCAGTTGAGAGTGGCTGCGGAGGCCTCTATATTATTTGTGATGGACACAATTATTTGTGTGACATCAGCATAGGATAAGGCCTCCAACCCAAAGGATTTAATCACCTTAGCCAATGGAGAGACATATATGTTAAATAGAATAGGATTCAAAGATTAGCTTTGTGGAATTCCACAGAAGGTGGATATGGAGTCTGAATAAAATGTGTCCATCTGTACTTTCTGTGACCTATCTGTCAGGAATGAGGACAGGAGCTCCAAGGAAGAGTCTGAGACCCCAATTTCCGGAAGATGGTCAGTCAGTCTTGTCGGCGAGATGGTATCAAAGGCTGCAGATAGTTCCAGTAGTATTAACAATGAAGTATACCCAGCATCTATTTGGAGCCGTATGTTATTTACTGCAGCTATTAAGGCAGTCTCAGAGCCGTGGCAACTCTTGAATCCATATTGGGAGCAGGTGATGTTGCTCCAAGTAGGTGTTTAGTTGGGCATTTAAACGTTTCTCCAAGATCTTGGTGAGAAAAGGAAACAGAGAGATGGGCCTATAGTTTTTGCTTTCTGATGGGTCCAGATTGGTTTTCTTTAGTAGAGGCTTGACAGCCGCTGTTTTCCAGTTAAGAGTATACCGTTTAGAGGAGATGACCAGATTGAGAATTGAAGTTAAGTGGGGCACAATAAGCTCCCTTCTCAGTTTAATAAACTTCAAGGGGCAGGGTTCCACTGGGGACTCAGATTTGGTTCCCCTGAGGAGCTGATCAGTCTGTTCATGAGATAGAGGAAGAAAAGCGGACAGCCCTACTTCCCTCTTTTCCATATTAGGAAGATTGTGGAGTGAGGAATTAGTAATTTGGGCCATGAAAGCAACAGAGCCATATTGCAAGTGGTCAGTGGCAATTTGTGTGGTACCAGATTGATAGTTGTGTGCAAGTTGCATGTTGGATGTTGTTGAGAGCCACAAAGCAGGCTAGACAAACATTTACAAAAACATACTGGACAACTTAAATATATGCATATTTACACATTTGACCTCGTCTGGTGCTCCCGCCCTCCTCCCTCACACCTCCCTCATTTTCTTTTACCTATACAGCCCCTCCTTCAACTGTCCATTATTGGTGCTCCCTCCCCCTCATTTTGCTCCCCCTCCCTTTTTGTTTTTTTTAGCATATTGCACAGCAGCTTGGGTTGCTGTGCAACAGGGAAGTGCTATGACCTGTCAACGCTAACAGCGTCATAGCACTTTATTTTCCTTTACTTTAAGCCATGTTGCACAGCAGCTCAGGCTGCTGTGTAACCTGTTTTAGAAGCATTGACAATGCTAATAGATCTCGCAGAGGCGAGACCTATAGACTTTGACAATGTCTGTTCCTGTAAGCATTGATACCACTCCCTGTGGGCTCACTGTTGTTTCTCACACTGAGCCTATTGTGTAGCACTGTCTGCTGTCTCTTTTTTGTGTCTTGCATTTTTGTGGTCTATTCTCTAAATAACTTATGAACTGGCTCCTCAGTCCCTGTATCTCTTGGGACCACTTGTAGCCCCAGTATATGTCTCTTTCCCTGGTCCAAGGGTATCTGCTAGTCTCCCCTGCCTCCAGAACCCCCGTGCAGACTTCTTTCAGTACCAAGTACTATCTTTCTTTCAGTGCCATCCTCATCTCTCGACATCAGCCAACCCCATATATAATCAAATGTCAAGCTGTGGCATAACAAGAAACCCCGCAGCCCCCGTGGTGTGGGGGGTGCCCTCTGGCAGGTCCCTGACCTGAGATCTTCGAACTCCATCCGGGGCATCGGGGGCCCCTGTGCATGTATTTTGCAGGGGGGCTTTCAAGTTTCGTTCTGCCACTGATGTCGAGAGCAGGGTCAGGTGTCCCTCAGGCCCCTCCATGATTGAAAATGGCCCCGGAGACAAAGGTGGCTGAACTTCCACCCCACCAGACTCACCAAGCAACCAAGCAACTCTGCCAGTGCAATATATGAAATTCTTTACAATACCAACCATTCCTTCGGAAGAAAATTTGCTTGCCGTTGTTTTTTCAGATACTGAAAATATTAGCTAATAAAGTCATTAGTTAAGGTGGTGACCTGGATTAATATATTTCTCTAAACAGTTGCTGCATGAAGAAATGTAAATGTACTTTTGCCAGATTAGTACTATAAATTAATTTCGATCTAATCGCTGATCAGTCTGTTTATGCAATCCTTAAGGCCAGTGTAAAACATGTATTATTTTGCATACATTTCCTGCACGCATAAGGAACACGTGTTTATTGGGTCTGTCTATGCAACTAGTGCATGCTATCATTATTGGAACTGTCCATCTTCGGTTTCCGCACATTATTGATCATATCATGCATTACTTGCAGCAAGAAAGGTTCAGATGGCTTTATTCATTTTCTTCCATTTCTTGTCTTAGTTTTCAGCAGAGAGAGTTACCTGCGCAGGCAGAGCTTTGAGGAATGCTTTCACTGGACAATCCTCTGGGTTGATTAAAGACCGACTGTATCTGACTGGATTTTGCAGGTAATACCACTAAAGCATAATACGGGTTGCATGACGAGGTGGAGATTATATTTTAGTGCGCTTGCATAACAGCGTATATGTACCAGTGAGTTTCCTGAATATCCCTTTACTCATTTGCGTGCAATGAGGTATACTTTCAATAAAATAGTGCATTGTTTTTATTGCTTCCGCTCTCTAACATGCCAGATGTGTGATTTTTTTTCTTTTTAAATGAGTGCATCGTTTACAAAGCAAGAGAGACCAGAAAGACATAGGGGCATATTTACAATAACTGGCGCATCCCTGCATATCAGCAGGGATGCGCCAGTTATTGTGCGCCACAGCTCCGCCACCATGGATGCGCCGCATTTACAATGCGGCGCACCATGGGGCAAAAACGGCACAGATGCGTGACGCATCTGTGCCGTAAAAGTGGCGCATTGCTGGAGTTGCGTCGCAAGTGCGACGCAGCTCCAGCAATGCTCTGGGGGGCCCTATCTTGTGAATGCTGCGTTAATCCTTACGCCTTCTTCAGGCCGGCGCAGGTTTTTGACGCAGCATGGGCCTAAAAGTGACTGAGTGAAATCCTGTAGATTTCACTCAGCCACTTTTAGGAGGCGTTCCTGAGACGGAACGCCCATCCCTGCGCAGGAACGCCTACTTCTGGCGCAGGGCTTTACAACGTGACGCATCTCCCAGATGCGTCACGTTGTAAATACCCCGCACCATGGCGCAGGATTTGCGCCGCCGCTGCGTCACAAAAGTGACGCAACGGCAGCGTAAATGAGGTGCAAGGGGCTTGTAAATCTGCCCCATAGTGCTTACATGGTCCCCCTATGGAAAGGACACTGATCGGCTTTGCAACAAGATACACACTGATTCTGTTTTTTTATGCAGAGTTGATGTATGACACTTTAAAGTATACAATGGAGGCTGCAGGGGAATGCATTTATTCATTTGTTCTTCCTAACAATTTTCTATGACGGATAGGGGTTGGTTGGTGCCCCGACTTGAAACAAATAGGTTCGTGGACCACAGGTGTAATGCAGAGCACATCTGGAGAATCCTTACCTAATGCTACCCATAAGTATGGGAAATGTTTTCATGACTGGACAATAAAACTTTAGGCACTTATTGCAGGCAATGGATTGGATTGCAATTACACCCTTCGGTAACAAAGGGATATTTGACGGGGCTAAGTTGAACCACCAAATCATTCATTCCTCATACTATCTGACTTTCATTGATGTTCGGTGTAGTGGGGTACTCAGAATGATGAACTGAACTGCAGCTAATGTGCCCAAGCATGTTCAATCTGAATCGTAAATGTGATTTGAAAATCACACATGAGCCTCCTCAATTTATTTTTGGACATCTTCATTCAGGACGTATGTCAGTCCATACAAAATGGTAGCATTTGCACTCAGAAGAATATTAAAATTTAGAGAGGTTAGGACTTCTCATCCCCGGCTGATTTTCGTATGTGTGAGAGCAAGGGCTAAAACTATGATCAGATGCCTAGCAATTCTAACTCATGAAATTATTCCAGTGTATCTCTGTATCTCATTGTGTATAAATATGAGAAAGAAACTTATTTATCTTGTGCTGTGGCAGATTGTCAGTGTTGGCTTTCAGTATGAGTGAAAAGTTAGTTGGTATTTATGGTTTAAATCTCTTTATTGAGTTTTACAAATATAAAGTAATTAGTGGCCAATGGCCAATACCAATGGCATTCTTCAAACGGTCAAACAAATCCCTACCCTCACCCTCCCACCCATGGGACCATACATGTGGATCAAGAGAGCGTCTCTTTTCATAGGACATGTGGCCAGTGTCTGTGTCTCCCTCAGGTAGAACCCCAGGAAGTCTCTGTGAGACATAGGAGGTGGAGATATTTGCGACAAGTGAGTTTACGGAACTCCAAAGTCGAAAGCGAGAGGAATGGAAGCCAGTGTTCTGGGAAGGAGGTCCCTTGAGTCAACAAAGAGAAGAATATGTGCTCCATGCCAAGGACATACCACAGTTAGATTGGTATTTAGAAGGAATAGCATTGATCACCCATTATAGAGTTTCATACCTAGTTACTCAATCCAAGAGACCTCGGCAGTACCAAAGGAAATGACATTCAGTTTCCTGTAGCAGGAAGTAACTATTTTCAGCAATACCTAGTCTGGGATTTACCAAGGAGTCGTGTTCCAGTAGAAAGGAAGGTTGAATCAATAGGAATATTACAAGCAGGGTTGGAATGTCATCAATAGCCCAACAGATATACATTTACAAAAAACAACTTTCTAGCAACTCCAGGTATCAGAAAAAGGCTAGATTAGACCAATATGTTCTAAACATATTCTGCTTTTTCAGGTAGTGAAAAGGTTTCCAGAAAGTAATGTCCAGAATACAGCACAGTCAAAAAGAGAAACTGATAACCAAAGAAAATTCAGAAGTTCTTTTGATGTGCACTTCAAACAAGTAAAGCATGCCCAAACACCTACAATAATCACAAATAAATGCCAGAAAATAAATATTTGATAATGTTTAAAATAGCTGAAAATTCAATTACCACAATGAAACATACCCAACATCTTCCTAGCATCAATAATACAATTTCCTACCCATCCTATCAGCTGGTGTCTATTCAAAGGTTATCCCAATCCTCATGTGTTCTGTTTTTTGTTGTAGAGCATGGATGTTATGTGAACTATTTAATGGGCCTGTGTGTGGAATGTGAAACTCTTGGTGGGGAATGTAGGAGTTTAGAGCAGGACAGTAGCTCTATTATTATTTATAAGTTTGATATAGCGCTAGCTAGACCCGTGGGGTATCAGAGCGCTTTACATACACAAAAGAAAATAACATGGCGTAGCATGATATGAGGATGCATAAAGAGATAAGCATAACATTTTAAGACAGCATACATTAAAGGGGTGTGATAGCTTAGGTAGTTGAAACAGTCAAGTAGCCACCTATCCTTGATGGTCTAGTTATGAGGAGAGTCAGCTAAGCTATTGAAGCCTAGATCAATTGGCTTGGGCGGTAATGTATTTGTTGAGGAGATGTAGTTTCAGGTCCCTTTTGAAGCAGGAGAAGGAGGGGTTGCATCTGAGGTCTATAGGGAGTGTTTTCCACATTCTGGGTACATTACCAGAAAAAGATCGGGACTGAGTGGTTTTCCTTTTCAATTTTGGAGGGATCAGAAGAAGGGAGATAGAGCTTCTCAGAGTTCTGAATCTTTGTGCTTTGACAAGTTTGCTGTTTAGGTAGGTGGGGGAATGTGTGTTATGCAGGCAGACTTATAAATACATCTACCTTCAATGGGAAGCCAGTTGAGAGATTTGAGGGTTGGTGTGAAGTGTTCAAGCCATTTTAGACCTGTTATGACCTGGGCTGCCATGTTTAGGACTGACCTTAGAGGGCTAGGTGAGCTTTTGACGTCCCTGGCCGGATGGTGTTCCCATAGTCCAGTTTAGAGAGGACTAGGGATTGTTCTGTTCTCTTGAAACCATCCCGGGGTATGAACGATTGAATATTCTGGAGGTGTTTTAGAGAGTAAAGCACACCTTTGGCAGAGTTTTTGATGTGGTCCTTCATTGAAAAGTTCTTGTCCAGGGTAATGCCTAGTGACTTTACTGAGTCAGATAGGATGAGGGAGCAATTTAGGGCATCCAGGTTCTGGAGCCAGTCTTGGATTGGTAGGTGGTTACATTTCGGAGAGAACAGTATTAATTTGGTTTTGTCCGGGTTCAGCTTTATGTGGTTTGAATGAAACCAAGTTTGTACCTTGGTTAGAGTGGCATTGAGGTGTCGGATGTCACTGGGTGATTGATTTTCTAGTAGAGCTGCGTGTCATCTGCATATAGGTGCTATTTAAGTCCTGCTTTCTTCAGAATGATTGCAAGGGCTTTCATGAAGAGATCAAAGAGGGACGGGAGAAGATCGAGCCTTGGGGGACACCAAGCCTGACTCGTGCGGGCTTAGAGAGACAGGAGTTGATTTTAATTTGTTGCGTTCGGTATTGAAGGTAGGAAGCAAACCATTTTAGTACTATGCCATTAATGCCAGAGTGCCTCTTCTGAGTCTCAAGTAAAGCTGCTTGATTTTTTGTGTTGAAAGCCTCTGATAGGTCAATAAGGATGAGAAGACATTCTGCACCTTCCTCTAAGGCTCTGTGGATATCATCTGAAATATTGAGCATGGCTGTTTCAGTGCTACAGCCTTTTCTGAATCCCGATTTACAGGTATCAAAGAGGTTGAAATCTATATGTTAAGTTGTTGGAGAATGAACTTCTGCAAGGTTTCAGCTAGGAACAGGAGATTGGAGACAGGTCTGGGGTTGTTGAGATCGTTATGGTTAGCCCCTGGTATCTTCAGTATGGGTGTGATTTGTCCTTGTTGGAGGGAGTCTGGTACACAGCCTGATGTGAGAGAGGAGTTAATGATTTTTATCCAGAAAGGGGCAATGATGTGGTTGAGATATTGTACTATTGTGGATGAGAGGGGGTCCGTATTGTGGGAAATGGCCTTTTAGCTTGCAATTATATTGAAAACTTCTTTTTCAGACATGAGTTAAAGTCCGACCTATTGGCATCATTTTTCGGTTGGGTGCGGACCTGGTTGTCCTTGGTATGATTTAGTTCTGTTTGGTCATTGGTGAGCATGGTGTAGCAGGTTAAAAGGGAAGGTGGATTTGAGATTTGGATGAAGGATTGATCAATTTTTGTGACTTTATCTGTGAAGAAGTTGGCAATTTCTTTGCAGCATTAATTGGTGACTATCATTTCATGCACGGATGCGCTGTTAGTTTGTCTTTTAACAATGATGAAAAGTTCCCTGGGTCTGTTCTTAGCATGGTCTGGTTGGCTGCCACAAAATGAGGCCTTTTCTCTAAAAATGTGTTTTTATATGACAACCGTGTGGGTCTAAGTAGAGCGAGGTGCATTGTTGAGGGGTTTTGTCTCCATGTCCTTTCCCCCACCTGGGTTGTCGTCTTTCGTGATTAAGATCCGCATTGAACCAAAATTTTGATTTGATAGATCTCAATTGTTTATGTTTGAGTGGTGCCACTTGATCTAACACCTCCGTCATTGTTGTAATAAAGTGTACTGTGTGGTTATTGGCCGTGTGAGACGGAGGATGAAGCTGTCGATGGGCATTAATCCTGGATTCCAGTTCGGTGATAAGAACTTCTTTGATGTTCCTGGTCTAGTGCTTAGGTTTGACCGATAGCGTTGGTCGTTATCTGATGTGTGAATCAATATTAAACAATATGAGGTGGCGGTCCGACCAGTCAATGGGAGAAATCAGTAACAGAGAGACCAGCTCATTTTTGGTAATGATCACATCCAGAGTTGCTCCTTTAATATCTGTTGGTTCATTGTAGAGGTGTTTAAGGTTGTTTATTTCAGGCAGGTTGGAGAGGTTCTGGACTGTGGTATCTACTGGGTTGTTCCAGTGTATATTGAAGTCACCCAGGAACATGTTTTTCATATCCGTTAGGGAGAATTGTGTTACTAGGCAGTTTAATTCTTCGGCGAAGTGGGCACACATCGGCTTCCAGTACAGAGATGGGGCCGAGAGCAAGGACAGGTCAATGGGCCTGACCCGCAATGGAGTGGAGGGCCATGGGAAGCCTAGTAGAGCCATGGGGGTGTCTGTGTATGGGGGAGGTGTGTAACTACCCGGAGTGTGTGAGCAGGGTGGCTTAACCAGGCTAGGAAGGTCTTGTCATAGATGCAAGATGTCAACAGCTAGCATTTTTGCTCCTTCCAGATCAGTCTTTGGGTAAGTGAGTCAATTGTGCTTCTTTGGAAGGAGAGAGTACTGGGAGTACTGGGTTATGGAGGTGAATGGTGTCAATGGGACTAGGAGTGGAGATTGATTGAACAAGTTGAGTTGGGTACTTCCAGTCTTGAAATTAGGAGGGGGCGTTGAAGGTCTTGGATCAGAGGAAGGAGAGTGCACAGTGCTTTGGTGGCAGTCAGTGTCATTGGGACTAGCAGTGACATTGGCAGTGGAGATGGTTTGGGCATGTGGAATAAGATCAGAAAAAAAGTTGGGGATAGTTTGAACGAGCAGAGTTGGGTCTACTGTGGTCAGAAGGGGAGTACCTATAGGGAGTTCAATAGCGGACAGACTATAGTTTGTGTCCAATCTGCCTAGCTCGAGATAAGCCTTGAGGGGTTTATTAACTGTGTGTTTGTTGATCAGGGTAGGGGCTGTTGAAGTCATTATGGTGGGTGTTTGCGGTGGGGTGTGATAATGCGGGTAGTGTGATTGTAATGAGTGATGGTGGATGTTCCTGAGTTGTAGAGTGAGACAGCAGGGAAGGGAGATCGGGTCGGTTCTGGGTTTTTTGTTGTGGGGAGGGGGACAGGGGAGGTTGAGTTTGATGGTTCTGTTGAGTTAATGAGGAGAATATTGTAGGGAAGTGACAATCGAAAGTGATGAGGTTAGGGTCAGTGGCCTGTATGAGAATGTTTCCTGTTATGAAGATGGAAATGGTGGTTTCCCCTCTAAAGGTAGGGGAGATGGTCATGGACATTTTTGAACCATAGGGTATTTTGACTGACTTAGTGACTTGAAGGTGAAGAAGGAAGATGTTTTTCTACTTTGTCGGGCGTTTAGTCTAAATGACGAAATCAGTTTTATTATTGTCATCAGTCCCGCTGTGGTAATTGTCAACTATAAGTGTTTCCAGGTGTTGTTTCAAAATTATGTGCTTGAAGTTCTTTTTAGCATTGATGGACATATTTTCTGTGTACTTTATGGTCCATGAGTTGGGTCCGTAATGCACAAGTGCCAAGTTAAAGGGGGGATTTTGTGGGAGCATAATTAACAACCGAGAGATCTGGTTACAGCTGTATCGCTCCCAAGAGGGAGGGGTAGCTAACCTCATACTTTAAATCCTCGACTCCTAGAGAGGGTGTTGTAGTCTCCATTTAAAGTTTGACGTTTGAAAGCTCTGTTGTAGATTATATCTGAACCTCTGAGTTGTGTACTATTTAGTAAAGCATAATCTATTGAATGGTACTATGGTATCTGTGATTATTATAGTGGTGCCAACAAGTTGATGGGCTTGTCATAATTGTTATGTGAAAAGGAAAGAAGTAGAAGAAGAATATGTAGAAACCTCATTTTTAAATACTGTAGAGGATAGTACTCAAAATATTTGGACCACTATTTGCTTTACCAAGAACTACATATTTTAAATTATTTTGATGAATCATTTCATGAAGTGGCCAGATGTAGGGTGTGCCAAGGAAGTGCTGCTCTTTATGTTGATATAACTTTTCTGGAGAGTATTCTGCCATGACTGGTGCCCAGAAGCGTTGGTCCGAGAAATGATTGTAGATTTTGTACATGGATATAAAGAAGTGCAACAAGGCATGGTATAACGTTCAGTACACTGGTGGGTGGACTTTGAAAGTGTCAGTGGCTTATCTGTCTCATTTGTGAGTTTTGAAGGAGATGCTTGTTCCTATGAATCTACAAACTCATCCCATTTCAGCTGACATGGAATACTAAAGGTGACTTGGCAGTTCCAGGGTGTTGGGGGAAGGGGTAAGGGACAAAGAAAACAAAATCCGAAGAAAACACAGACTCATGCCTTTTTCATGAAAACAAGAATGCAGTCAATACCTGTCCGATGATAAGAAGCCTACTTGGACTGCCAACACTCTCATACTTCATCTTTCTGACCTGTGGACCCAACTTGTAGTCTTTAGGAATTCTCCTGGTTTGTGGGAAGTTCATATATACCTTATGGACACGGGAGTGTTGACCCATACTCTCCACAAACCAAAAACAAGCAATTGCAATGCAATCGGTCTCACCTTTGGGAACTTATATGTATTTAGCTATGCAGTACATTAGCCTGGGTGCTGAAGCATCTACTGTTCTTTAACATGGAGGGAAAGTAAGCACCAAACTGCGTGACATATATTGCCTTTCAGCGGGAAACGGTATAGTCCAAAGCTCTGTTTTTAATATAAAATCAGGGCCTTTAGTGGTCATATGACTGAAAATACAAGATTTAAAAAAAATATTATTGTCTACGGGAGCTCGTGGAAGACAATTTCTATGGACTGGAGTCTAGAGAATGTTAAAGTGATTCTGATATTTTACTGACCTCTGCTGGTCGTTTCCTATCAAGGAAGGTAAGTAGAGGCAGTTGCCAAAAAAAAAAAGAAAAGAAAGTCCCTCAGCAGAAAGCAATTCTGGTATTTTACTGACCTCTACTGGTCGTTTTCTATCAAGATAGTTAAATAGAGGCAGTTGAACAAGCAGAAAGCAATTCTGGTAATTAACTGACCTCTACTGGTCGTTTTCTATCAAGACAGTTGAATAGAGGCAGTTGAACAGAAAAAAAAGTCGCTAAGCTGAAGCAGAAAAGTCCTAGGGCTGATCTCCAGAGAGCACCAAGTACATACACATATAACTATATACTAAAGTACATACAAGAGGTCTCGAATGCTCGACCTAACAAGTATTACACAATATTGTTCCATGCACAGCATTCTAAACAAGGCGCACATACACTGTTCCAGTCTCACAGTGTTTCTGCTAGTTTTGTGGCACAGCTTTCTGTGGCCATTTTTTCCTCAACAGTTATTCTAGATAAAGTTTATCATAGCTAAATTTGTACTAGGAACTGACAACCTTTTTCTTACCATTTTCATCAAGATGTTCGTACAGTGTGAAATACCAAAACAATCTGCAGTGAGATTTATAACCAAGTTCTCACAACAGGATTTCTTGCTTTTCTCAATAGCAGGTATGTACATAAGTGATTGAGACTAGCTTTCACATTCAGTCACACAACATCATCAGGCTGAAAAATAGGTTCTCATTTGTCAGCAACATTAGTTAAGGAAAAAGGTCAAGTAGTCTCTCATCAGTATAAGGTGGTGTTTCCTGAGCTCACAGAATTTCCAGCATTATGAGAGAGACTGTGAACGCCTGACCTCCAGGTGGTCACATTGCAGAGCTGGCCAGGATATTTGGCCTGGGCTTTTATAGCACTGACCAAAAACAAGATGTGTACAGTGATCACATTGCTTTAGAGTGATCGCTGGCTTCTCTGGTCCTGCAAGGTCAAAATAACCTCAAAGTGGCTTCTCACAGTGTGTCGTTTTCCCTTTTAGGGGGGTGCTGCACTGTGTCAGGGAAGAACCGAGACCCCCTGGAGCCTTTGGTAGGGAAGAACAACAACATAAGCAGGAATCCCCACCCACATCCGCATCTACCACTTAAATAAGCAGAGTGTGTGTCAGTGAACACTATGAGAAGGGCAAATACCGCCAGACATGGGAACGCGCTGCCCAGCGGTGGTGCCTACTGTGTAAACTCTGACAGTTGAGGGGTGTAGATTTCTGGAATGAAGATATGGTAGGTATTGTTGGGGGAGTCTGAGATAGTCTACTGTGTTCTTATGTGAAGAAGTAAAACACACTGGATACTCGGCCCCTGCAGCGGAAGACAGGGCCCGCACACAATGTGTCAACCACTATATTAATGATTACCACTAACATTTTTAGGTCGAGCCTGTAACAGCACGCATGCACTGTTCTGGCGAAGACTTCATGTAGGGGGTTTCAAAACTAACCTAAGAATCGCACACGCTCGTGCGTGTGCTTTTTGTTTTGGCCCAAGCTATTCGCCTTTGCGTGCGTCTTTTTAACAAAGACAGCGCGCATTGCTCCGCCCATGGCCTATTGGTGTTGGTTACCCGCACGGCCGCCATGTGGTTTCAATTATCGTGCCCAGACACAGGCACGATAATTGAAACCAGATGTCTCGCTGTGGAGCGCGAGTGCGCACCACTTACAGGCTTGTTCTTTTTTGGATCCATTTCACAGGGAAGCAACTAAATGAAAGAAGGAAAGAGAGGTTGTGAACCGTTTCTTCAAGTCACGGTTTTCAGTAATTCATTTCATAGGCACTCTTTGTTCCCCTCAGCACTTGTGCAGGTAGTGGGAACAGTTCTTTAGTGATTATTTGTTGAGATGTAAGCCAGTGGATGATTGAATCGCAGTGCACCGGTGTACGTAGCGCTTGATCAAACCCGAAGGCGTGCTCGATGTGCACTCATGTGTACTTGTGAATCTATCATGCAACGGAGACAGGAGAGATAAAAACGATTTCCTCAAAATCACACAGTGATGCAAGTGGCTGAGCCGCGACTTCAATAATTGAGGCCTTATCTACTGTGCAACACATTGCGCTTATGAGAATGCGACTGTGAACTGATTCATAGGTTTTCTTATGATGTATGCTATGCAACACACTTAAAGATACAAACCTCTAATAGGTACATCTTTGTATTTGTCCCGGTAAACAATGCTCTTCGTGAAATATGTGCAATTCCGTATTTCACATTTTCAAAACCTTTTTTTATGGAGCACGAGTTGCAAGCGAGAAAAATTTGTTCCAACATGGCAGGCCGTATGTTGGTGACGCAACTGGCGCAAATGCGTGTAGTTATGTTATACGTCATTACGTGGCACGCGTTCTGCCATTGATGTGGCCACTCAGCGCAGACCGGGTTCAGGGGCTACGCTAGCTGGGCGTAGTGACAATGGAAGTATGGGAAGGGGCAGGGTTCCAGCACCCCCATGTATCCCTGATGGAGTTAGAAGGAAAATTAACAATTAATTATTGATTAGTCTGAAAGCATTTATTGAGTGTGCAAGATCAAACTCTCATGGCAGGCAACTTCATTTGGCAAAGTGCTGCTAATTCATTTACCATGAGAGATGCGCTTATCGGTCCTCTCTCTGGCTGCATGTTTAGGGTACTTTGTAACGATAACTGCTGACATTCTTGATGTGGTACAAGTGAAAGAAGACCACTGTGGTGCAGAGGTTTTCTAACACATATATACACAAAAGCTGCTTCTTTACAATGTAAACTACACATATTCCTCCACAGCGGCATGGAAAGTACAATCAAGGCATATTAGTCAAGTGATGTGGAGAGTCAGCACCGACTCTAACAAGCATTTGCAATGCAATAGGTCTCACATTTACGTGAGTTTGAGCTATTCGCATTGTAAATTACAATGTCTTTTATCTATGTTTTGGTTTTTAAAACAAATGAAAGGCATTGTCATTTGCAATGCTAGTAGCTTAAACTCTCGCAAATGCGAGACCTATTGCATTGCAAATGCTTGTTCCTACTAGTGTTTGGCTACTCTTAAATCGAAGAAAGGTGGATCTGATTCAGCATGAAAAGGTGCTTATAGCCCACCATAATTAAAATACATTTTTGGAATACATATAAGTATGTTTTATTGAGACTACAGGGTCCAAAATGCTGAAAGCTGGAAAATAAGAGTGTTAGTATACAGGAACCACAATGGAAATATAGAAACAGGTTTTGAGCGAATGCTATGCTTTGACATTACCAAAAATGCAATCTACTTCTCTTTCTTGCTGCATAATGATATATAATGACTTTGATAATGTAGTTCGCTGCAGCTGTCAGCTAGGACTGTCATCTTTCAGGAGATCAAAGTAAAGCTCTGCAATAGCCCAGAGGTCTTTGTGGTGCTCTTTCTTCCTTAATGCCCTGTGGTTTTAAAGTAGCTTCTGCGGTGGAGTAATGTCACTCCCATTAAAGTAAATTACCATGCAGCAGTGCTGTTATGTACACTGTCTGGGAATAGTATTGCATTTGTACTTTCCTACATATGAGTGCGCCTGAATGTTAAATAGGAATATGCAAAGCTTAAAGCATTTTTTTATGTTTCCTGTTTGAATATTATGTTTTTGATTCCATATATAGGAAGTGGAAAATATCACAAGTTATTTGATCTACTTCAGGCACAGAAAAATGTCCAAACACAGAAACAACTCTTCTATTTATCGTTCAAGGCAGTTGTACTCGTCTTTTCTCTCTTTCTTACTGAGAGTAGTCTCACTCCCCACAGTGCCTTAGTGTAATTTAGAGGATTATAACCTTTTTACTGACTGTTGTCTTGTTGTGGCTTGCTTTTCATGCAATACTTTTAATTTTCTTTGATTTGCTTATTCTTTTTTGTCTGTCTTTAATATTGTTTCATTCAGTTAAAAAAACTGCTGTTACCGTTATGTTTGGACTAAATGCACTCCCTTGTTTTTTTCTCCCTACCATCTGTGACTGCTGCAGGTAAGATAGGTGGGGCCAGGTGAGGGGGGGATTTCGAGAGACGACCACGAGTGAAAATTAATTTTTTATTTAATTTTCCCTCGTGGTCGTCCCTCGAAATCCCCCCTCACCTGGCCCCACCGCCTCACCGCTCTTACCTGCTGTGGCTGCTCCCTACTAATTAAGAACTGGTCCAACTGGGCATGGGACTGATTTGGCTCCCACCCTCACCCATGAAATGAAACACTGGGTGCCAGTAATTTTTTATCGATTATATCATGTAACAATATGCAACCCTAGGACAAACCCTCAACCCAACCATTTTCCAGTGCGAGGTATTGTCTGCTATAAGTGGTCTGTTTTGTCTCTATGCAGTTTATCCTAGGAGTGGGTTTCCAATGAAGTCCATGCAATTAGTTTCACCCCATCCTCTGCTTTTTCTCCAGAGTGAGGCAATACTTATGACATCCAATTCATTCTATCTCCGATTAACAAGGAGAAACCAGCCCCTGTCCCCTTTCTCACAGTTCTACTTGGCCCTTTGTGAGCATTGAGGCCTCTCCATAAAGAACATGCAGAAAGTTCAACACAGGCTTCTGCATGTTTCATGAAGTTGGCTTACTATAATGCCACTTACAAGTACATGTAATAGCTACAACTACCACCAAGGTTTTTCTTACTGTTAAGTAAACTTGCTCCTGATCCCTTTCTCCCTAAATCAACTTGCTGTGAAATCTCCTAGACATTTTATAAACCAATACTCTCTGTCCACTGTGTCAAATGTTACTTGATCGATTGCCTGGTTGCACCTCACAAATACTGTTCAAGTATTCAATGGAGAGAAGCAGTCTTCAGTTACAAGATGTGAGGAGAGACAGATGGAGGAGAAATCTTGAGCCTCTCTAGAAGATTTTCTTTAAAAAATACTCAGTGGAACATAATGGGTATTGTCCGGGTCTGGTAGCTTAGTGGACTAATGCATCCACAGCAGGCGGCTGTTTTCGACCTCATGGTCACAGGTTCAATTCCCGACGGGTCCACTCAGCCTTTCTGAAGTAGATAAAGTTATGGCCAATGAGTTGGGTAGGAATAAATATCTGTTATTCAGTGCCAAGATGCCCCTTTGAGGTTAACGTGTAGTTTACAAATACATGTGTTATTGGAGAGTTTGATTTTCTCTGTGAAACCATTCACCTTGCCCTTACTACACTGGCATACTAAGAATCACTTTCAGTTCAGGCAAAAAAAGTTTCTATAGCATACCACTTCTCAGATTGGCGAATTTACATTTAGTATAAATGGGCCTGCACTTTCAGCAGGGCAGTAATGCTATTGAATATTGATGTATAGCTTTCAGGGGTGCTATAACATTTAAAAATATAGTGCATGGATTAGAGTTTGGCAGAAGGGTTACTCCCTCACAAATGTGACGGATATCCCGTCGGCGTTACTGCAAGTGCAGTATATTCTCTGGCACTTGTAATAGGACATACAGGATAGCCGTCTGGTCTGTGAAGTAGCAACCCATCTGCCAAACTCAAAATTGGGTCCATGGTCTGCATCACCTTGACTCAGTGTGGCTTTCGAGCAGGCTTGAAGACATTAACAGCGGCATCCAGTGACAACCTGATCATGGAAGCGCTGTCTATTCACAGGTCATAAACCATGGCAAATCAGATCAGAACTACAAGCGTTGGTCAAATTACTCCTCAATATTTTATATCAGATTTCATCAAAGGTAATAAAAACAGACTCGGCACCCACACTTACCCACACCACAGTTTTGACGAACATGTACTTCACGTTGGATCTCAGTGGGAAAAACAGTGCAAAGCATGTGAATCACCAAGTTACCATTCGATATTTGGCAAACACATTATACACAATGCATTTGATAGATGACTTATTACGTGTTATATTTGGATTAACACCTTCAGATATTCTTTAGGGACCTACGGAGACATGCTGTATAGAAGTGCTATTTTATAAATCTTTGGTGAGAAGTCAGACAGTGATGAAGCATGATTTTTGCGAAATGATCCTGGTTGATCAACTCTGCTCATGTTTGTGTTATTAACAAAAATCAATGACTAATGGTGTGAAAAACAAATAACCTGGGTTACCTTTTTATGAGTTTATGCGAAAACATTTGCAAAGGCCAAGTACAACACGTTTAGTAATAAACATAACATTGACATGCAGAAAAACATGAAAGATATAGAGTTCTTTTTATGTGGACTAAAAGCATTATGAGGGAAGAGACTGAAAAGTAATTGTTAGATTATAAAATCTTTTATGTTGAAATATGAAAATAATAACTAGAACGCTTATAGAAAGTTTTTCATGAGGAAAATACTTTATCTCTTCCTTTACAACACAAGAGAGACATAATAATTATTAATTAGCTTAATTAGGTTGTGTTTATGAGTTTAGTCGGAGTAACGAATCATCACTTCTAACAAATTCATTATGTATTTGTTTTATATTTTTTTATAATGAAGTGTGTTTTATTCCCTAGGAAAACTGTTGGCTTGCAGTTTATGATTTCGCATGAAGGCCTTAAAACAATGTTGAAAATGATTATTTTCCTCCCTTAAAATGCAGGCTGCAAAATAAATGTATTTTGTCCTTCACTAGTTCTGAAATGCTGTTTAGTTTGTTTAGTTATGCACTAGGTAATCTCTAGAAATTTCTTTTCTGTGCTAAATATTTACTCCTCTGTGAATGACTCTTCGAAAAATGTTGCAAGCTAATGTGAAACGTGCAGGAGGACGTGGATAAAGTTGCAAGATTCTTTTCCTGCTTCCGCGGAGGATGACATCGTTCGTATTAACAATTAACTGATTTTAAAAGACTTAGACAAACTGAATGGGATGAGGATCACTTTATTTTGAAACCCAATAAGGTCTTGAAGAATTTGTGAATTGTAACTTTAGGGGGTTAGTCATTTAATATTTAGGGTATAATTACTAGTGTATGAAAGAAATACAGTGCGAGTTGCCTTTTTCCTATGAGAGGTGAGCTTTGCTGCTATTTTCTATGAGTTACTCTGGCTGGCTACTGTCTTGCAAACCTGACTGAGGCTGTCCTGATTACTTTGCACTTCATCAGTTGGTGATGTTGCCTTAAGCTATACCTTTTCAGCCAAAAGGTTAGCTCTTCTTCACTATTGCACGTCATGCATTAGTTCACTAGGTTCGTATGAAAATCAAATTGCATATTGGTATTTGCAATTAACTGTTTTCTTTTGTCTCTTTCTCTCTCCACTCATGCCTGTGATTTATAATGTAATGATTTCATTATAAGCTGTATTTCTCTTACTTGTGTTCTTACCTGTAACATTGTTGTAATGAAGATTCTTATATTGTTTCCTATTGTATTCAGGTTTTGACCAATCATATTCTGAAACATTTAGATAAAAGTGACTTGATAAGTTATCAGAGTTTGTAATTTATTGGTGAGTTGTTGACATATTGCAAATTGTGACTGTGATTCTTAGGTATTTCCTTCATCATAGGTCCTCATGAAGGGAATATCATCTGTCTTTTCATTATCAAGTCCCTATTAGCTCTACCTAAACGTCCATCATAGGACCCAATAATTGTAAGCGATTGTTGTGTTCTTATGGGCCCGAACACATGGTTATAAACATTCAGTATAAATGAATTAGTGATATTGAATATGGTTATAGAAATTTTACATTGCTTCCACTGCATCAACAGCTTTACATTATCAAACAACATTTTTGAGCCCACCAGATGAGGGTTACTTATGTGAGTTTCCCTGCAACATCAGTATTTTCATTTAAAACAAGTTTATCATTTACTTCATGTATTATAGATAAGGCAATGATGCTTAAAATAAACAGAGTTCACATTGTAATCAACAGATTTTAATGGGTTGTCTCTTGCATGTTTAGATAGTTTACTTTATAATTTCATGTGTTTTCTAGAGAACGGTCCCATACATCTGCACATAGCCAAGTAATGTACATGAGACTATCAAATGTGTGTTCTCCATGTCCCCTTACCTATTTGCCCTCGCAATGGAGCCTCGGGCCGTGTGGGTGCGAATGGATGCGTAAGTACAGGGCTTTGAATAGGCACAGGGACTGTCGAATAGTATTGCATTATACGCGAATGACATCTTATTGTTCCTCACGAATGTGGACATAACGGGGCCACGGCTCCTGCGCATTATGCAAATCTTTGGGGAGACCTCTGAACGGTATATGAACCCCCGTAAATCTAAGTTGTGGATTCTCGGGGATCGGGCGGGACTGGGCGCCTAGGTATCGTCAGTCCTGCTGGTGACGGGGGGACTAAAATATCTAGGTGTGTTTATATCGGACTTGCTCACAGTTTCCTGGGAGCACCATCTAGTTCTGGTGCGGGAGCGAGTGCATGATGATATTAAGACCTGGTCCTGCATGCCCCTGACCATTTATGGCAGATCGGCTATATTTAAGGTGGTCACGCTCCCCCGTCTTCTATATCAGTTGCAGAACCACCTCTTTCCGATTTCCCCTTGATGGTTCCGGCAAGTCAATGCGGCTCTTGGGCAGTTTTTGTGGGAAGGGGGCAAGGTGCGTGTGGCCCTGCAACGTGTTTTTCATCTACCTAGTGTGGAAGGCTAGCATCGTCGGACATTCTTTCATATTATCAGGCATCACACCTGCTTTTATTGAACGAATGGTGGTATGGCAGTAGGGAGGATCCGGCATACACGGTCAAGCGGCGGCTTATGGGAGATCACTCGCTGCATAGGATATTGTACTCGGCACTGCTGAGGGGCTCGCTGCCATCGGCAACAAAGGTCATGTTTCAGGTCTGAAGGCAAGCGCTGCGAAGGATGGGATGGTGGAATACACTGATGCGGGAAACTCCCCTTTGGGATAATGGGCGCTTGCCGCAATTAGCTGCATCGCAGGGATTCCGGGGCTGGGATCATATAGGGATATCGGTCTTGGGAGATGTTATGAGGGGTCCGGTTTTGAAATCCTTCAAGGACCTCCAGACAAACTTTCATATGCCGAAATACCAATTTTTTAAATACCTTCAATTCCGGCACGCCCTGTCCCCCAGCCTGAAGGGCTTGGAGTCCATGGCTGAGTTCAGCCCCCTTGAGGCCAAAGTTTTTATGGGAGATTTCCAGGATCACAAGATCTATCAATCCCTAGTTACTCATTGTTCCTCCACGCTACAGAAACACCGGGGGGATTGGGAGGGGGATGTGGGTCCCTTGGATGAAGAGGACTGGGTGGCGGCCCTGGCTGCTCCACGAGGGGCGGCCATAGCAGTGCGTTTACACCTAGTCCAATTTAAATACCTGCATAGGGCCTGCTATACACGAGTACGTTTGTGGAGGGCAGAGTTGTTTGCCTCTCCTGTGTGCCTTAGATGTAATCGGGAGGAGGGTACGCTAATACACACGGTTTGGCAGTGTCTCTCACTAGATCATTTCTGGAGGGGGTTTCACGTTTGTTTAGCAGAGGTTCTGGGTTGGGACCTTCCCCGCTCACCGAAACGTGCCCTGTTACATGTCATGTAGGGGATAGGTGACCACATCTACAAACAACACTTATTGCTGTTGGGCCTTACATTGGCGAAAAGGGACATAGCAAGGGCGTGGAAGGCAACGGGGCCCCCTTTAGTGACTGCATGGAAGAATGGTTTGGATTTTTGCATGGGCCTGGAGAAACCCATCTTTACAGCCAGGGGGTGCCCCAACAAACATTTTAAAATATAGAAAAGATGGGCAGACTATCGGGCACTGCTGCTGGAGCCGGTTCCAGTGGCACGGGTCCCTCAGCTATAAAGGTTAGGTTTCTCCTGGGAGGATCCAGGGAGTGGGGCGCGATTTGGAACTCCAGTGGATAGCTCTACTGTATTATCAAAATGGCTCTGTCTAGTGCGGGTGTTTAGTGCGATCGGGGGGAGGGGTTTGGGGTGGGTGGGTGTTAGATTTTATTTGTATTGCTCTTCAGTTTTTCTTTTATGTTTCAATAGGAAAATGTCAAAGTCAGTATAATATGCTCTGATTGTGCAGACGCCTCTGGGGTACAGGGCCCTGCTGTATATGTGCCATTTGACTAATAAAATCTGTTTTTAAAAAAAGACGTGTGTTCTCCAAATATCAGGATAGCATTAAGCACTCCCTTCTTGCTGAAAATAATAACTTTGGTTTTGCTTGATCCATTTTAGAGCTGACTATGAAATTATTTAAGGAATTCAAATATCTGCTAGGCTGACAGATTTTAAGTCAAACAACACTGTGCCAAACAACACACTGAAAAACAGATCTGTTATTTCCCTCCTAGTTTTGGCATAACTGCATTGACACCAGTATTTCCACATAGCCTCAGAATATAAACTAATCAACAATGGGGCAAGTTCACAGTTTTTTTGTTAGGCCATGGTTTGTAAACATTTTTCTGCTACACCAATGTGGCCCTAATCAGTGTAGTTGAAACAAACCAGTTAATTTAAAAGATTGTTCCTACAGACAACCTCAAATATAGCTAGATAGTCAAAATAACTATCAATGATGGACTTCTTCATACCATGCATTATTGGTTTGCTGATATTGAGTTAATTATGATATAATCTAGTGCCCTGTAGGCTAAACGAAATACAGTCTGAAAGCAGGGTATCAAGATATTTTCATCACCCCAGTTTTGCAATTTATTAAGCAGGATGCATGTGGAAAGCTTTGCTTTCACACCTGAATGTGCAATCATCTGGTAGATATCAGGTACTGCATGGTCGCAATTGTTTAGCGGAAGGGGGATGACCCACTGACCATAACTGATTTTCATAGAATGTAAGAAATCTGAAAAGGGAACCCCAGTGCTTTGAAGGCCAGACCTACTTCAACTGCTAAACACACTATTGGCCTAATTACGATGTCAATCGGACTTGTGTCCGACTGACACTGCTGTGGAACTGGAACCACCCAACCATAGTTCATTGGTTCTGACTGCAAAAGTTGGATGTGAGCGCCCTGTGGGCTGTCGGAAAGATCCATTTTTCAATGGCATCTTGTGCAGTGGGTGGAAAAGGCCTGCAGTACAAGCTGCTGTTATAAAAATGGATTTCTGTAAACATCCCTGTACCGTGTGGCAGGCACTGTGCGGTGCCTGCCACATGGTGCAGGGATGTTTAGGGGGCACCATAGGTGCCCCCCAGGCCCCACAGCAGAGAGCCAGGACATAAGGGTGCCCTGCTAGGAACCCCAAAGTCACTTTCCGGCAGCCTTTCAATGTCGGAAAGGCCGACATGGAAAGGCTGTGTGAAAGTGCCATCATAATCCCGACAGCGGAGCAGAGGCTGGCTCCACCCTCATTTTGGGATTATGATGCCTTCCGACACTCTGAAGCGCAGTAGAATTCCCCCACAGGCTTCCTCTTTCAGCTGGCGTTGTAATATGGCAGTCGGAGGGAATCCATCGCTGTTTAAAGGAGAGCCTCTGACAAGCTGTTGGATGGCTTTCCACCGACATCCAAGTCGGGCCCTATATTGTTTAATCAGCCTGGCACAGCAGTGTTTATTAAGCTTAGAATTAATTGATTTATGTAGAAAAAGTCAAATAACTGTGAATTTGAATATTGTGCCTATATACAAAAGCCATATCAAAATGCGTATACCTTTAAATAATTCTAATGACTACATTTCATTTTATTTTTGATTTATACAAACAAGCACTGGAAATGCCATTAGGTCTACATTTAATGTGACACACCATACACTCTCACAGGCACACCTCCCTGCACTCACATGGGCAGAGCCTTTTACCCCTAATTTAATCAGTATAACATCGAGAACTAAGAAATATGGATTAACCAAAAGTACATGAGAAGAACAATAACGCATGTCAAGTGGCACAAAGAACTGAAGCAGAGAGCTGAGATACTCTGGAAATGTGCCATCTGGTGCCTTATGCACAATGCAGAGTGTCTTAAACAAATGCCTGTTTACTCACTCATAACATGTGGAAGAAGTCCAGTTTAGATTTATTAACAGAAGCTCAGATGGAAATTAAGTAAATCTTGGCAGTTGCATTTTGCACAAACCGAAGGCGACAGATTAGCAAGCAATTGAGGTAAGCCAAACAACACTGCATTCCTGTAATCTAAACAGGATGAGATAGCAGCCTAAATCAATCACTTTCGTCCTTCAACTCAGAAGCAAGGCAGAATTTTCATTAAGCGCCTCAAAAATAAAAAAAATCAGTAGGCAAAAGGTAAGATCATTGTTGATTTAGTAGCAGGTGCTGAGAGTGGGCCAGGAGCCAGGGACCACCAAATGGAAGTCCAGATTTAATGATGATTCCCTAGAGCCAACACTTGCATTTTGTCTGCATCCAACTTTAGATGGTCATTAGTAATCAAACAAGCACCTGAAGTAAGACATTCCTGAAGTTCAAGAAGACATTACAAGTTACTATCACTTTGTTTTTTATCACAAAATGAATATCCTAAGTATAGTTCAAAAAAGTAATGCCAAAAGGCAAAAGAAAGTAATTAAAGAGTTTAACCAAACATTATAGAACTCCACAATGTGCATAGTAATTCTTAATAAATCAATAATGTTTAAAAAAAGGAAACTAATTTTAATTCATTCACAACTCTGTACTAAATTTAACATTATACATTTACACAATGAGAATGAGGCCTCTTTAACCCCTCCTGTACTAGATATTGGAGTAGGATCATCTCTCACTGTCAAGCAATGCATACTCCCTCCATATGGTGTTTGCAACAAGCTTAAAGTTGTAAATTCTTATTGTAGTTGCCATAGAGATAACATGTAACTCCATTCCTGTTGCATTTGTCAGAGTTTGTAGTGTAAATCCCTTCCCTGGTGCATTTATTAAGGAGTTCACAATGTAAAACCTGACTCTCAGTGTATCAAGGCAGGACAGTCCAGTCTTGTGGATTAGAAATTCAGAAATGAGCAACACACTAGACTAACTCACAGTAAATCAGTGCTCAGTCTGTGTTTTTTCTTTAAAAGGAAAAGTATGCTGTAAGTTTCCTGATGTTATTCTAACCTGTTTCATCCCCCTACGTTTTTGTTTTGGGATTGTAAAGTGTTTGTATAGGCCCCTTTCTATTGTTGCTTCTTAATACTATATAATTGAATTTAAATGTGTGTGTTTCACAGTTATAAGGCATCATTGCCCACAAAATTGTTTTAAATGTCATATTTGCTTCTGTGCATGGCCCTTTCCTCAGTCAAAACCACTGCACCTGTTTAGTTTATCTCTCCCAACTCGGAAAACAAACAGAGGGGATATCTGTTGTGGATGGTGGGCATTAACTTTGGCGAGTGGGATTCTGATGGTCAATGTGCTCTAGTTTTCACTCTGCCATAACATTTGCCACCATTTAAGGACCAGTGTAAGAGCAGACACTGGTCATCCTTCTCTGGATACACTGTAAGTGTCCAGGTTTTGGACCAGCCTGGTTTTTACCCCTACATTTAGTTTTGGGACTGTAAAGTGTTTGTTTAGGCCACACTTTATTGTACCGCCTTAACACTATATATTAGCATTTCAATTAGCTTTTTTGTAAGTTTTATGTTGTCATGGAGTTTACAAAATTGTTTAAAATGTGATACTTGGCTCTGCACATAGCACTTTATTCTGTCACCTTCCCTGATCGGTTGGGTTTATGAGTTGCCATACATGTGGAGGGTTTCACTGTTGTGGATGGTGGGTGCCTTCCTGGAAGGACGGGAGTCTGCTGGTTAGAGTGCTTTGCTTTTCACCTTCTGACACAGCATGTGCCACCATTTTGGCACTAATTTAAGAGTGGTCACTATGCATGCCCATATGCACCTGGCCCACGTCTAGCAACAGGACCCCTGGCTCTGCATTGCCTGGTCTCCAAATTAGAATCTCCCTTTCTTCCCAGGAACTTATGGAACTTATGGAACGGTGTGTGAGGGGAAGTTGTAAAGTTACAGCTCATACTCTTGCAATAGAAGGCCCTGCAAACTGTATGCAATGTAAGCAATCTTAAGGCAGTTTCTTTACTGGTTATGCACCCAGGCCCATGTATTGGATGGTTGCAACATAATTGATTACATAATCAATGTTCAATCCTTATCTAAGCACAGCTGTCACTTGCTTGATTTTATTGAGGGTTACAAACCAGATATTATTTTCTGACTGGAACCTGGATTTCTAATACATCTATGCATAACCTAGCATTGAATAAAAAGCAAAGTCCTTTGGAGGGAATTATATTATCCACACATCATTCAGTCCGCTAGCTACATCCAAGCTTGGTATCACACCTATCTAACTCACTCACCCATACTGAGGAAGATTGAACCATATGAAACCGGGAAATGAACAATGTAAGCAAATTTATCAAAATTACAAATTGATTCATTAATCATAAAAAAATCACAAGTAAAACAACTTATTTTACTGTGAAGAAAAGGACAGATGACATTGGCATTAAAGGCAGACATGTTGATGATTTAGTGAAAATACTGAGAATGGAGTCTCTGCTTTCATAAAATAGAGTTGTGCCATTTGTCTTTTCATCAGGTGACAGTAAAAAAAGCACTGCTTGCAGGTGAATGGGTGTGCTGAGTGTGTGTGTGTGTGTGTGTGCGTGTGTGAGGAAGGTGGTGAGATGAAGGGGAAGGAAATGTAAAGCAGTATATCCAGGACAGAAAGAAAAGAGGGTGCAGAAGAGGAAAGAGATTAGGTGTGAGATGCAGACCAAAAAATAATCGCAAGGCCACCTCCACAACAAAGGGAGCGTTCTTCATGTAAGTGAGTATCCTGGATGAATGGCCAATGCTAGGTTAGCAAAAAGAGAGGGGCCCCTTTACGCCAAAGGAGTAGGGCACGATACAGTGAATAAAAAGCAAAGTACTTTGGACGGAATTATATTATCCACACATCATTCAGTCCGCTAGCTACATCCAAGCTTGGTATCACACCTATCTAACTCACTCACCCATACTGACGAAGATTGAACCACATGAAACCGGGAAATGAACAATGTAAGCAAATTTATCAAAATTACAAATTGATTAATCAAGGGTGGTGGAAAATCCTGATGTGGGCAGAGTACTAGATCCTCTCTCAGTGGTGCTTCTTAAAGCTCTTTTTTTCTGTTGCTCACCTAGGTTATTGCAACATTTGCGCTGTCAAGCTAAACCTAAAAAGAGGTAACAAGTGCCACTGTTCTTTAACCTTAAAAACATATCAAAGTGTTTGTTATAGTACATAATTTTAGCAGCCAGGTATCATGTTGCATTGAGTGCAAAGGCTCCCATATTCAAATCCAAACCGTGGTTCTTATAAGGACTTTTTCTGAACTTACATGCCCTGCTAGAAACATTGTTTTGAAGTATTGTGGTTTGTCATTTTCAGTACTTTAATATAAAACGAGAGGGTCTCTGGTTGTTGGGGTGCCACGATCAATTTTTGCATTGAGGGCAAAGAAACTATAAATAATGGCTGCTTTTGCATGAGTTAACCTTCCTGTAAATATTGCATTCCTGGCATGGAAACTGTGCAAGGCACACATACTTAGGGCCCAGAGTTCGATATATTGTTTTGTCTGATTAGATAAACCACACATGATTTAGACCTAATTTCTGTAGTCAATGGCATTTATGGATAACCCATGCTAAAAGTTGAGCTTCCCATAAGCCCTGTTGATGTCTACAAGCAGCAGGATTCGTCCTTGCCCTAGCACAAAACAGCCAGGGCTTGGAAGCTGCTACTTTTCTCACACATTTAATACCCAATCATTATTTTAGAAACAGCAGGAAATTCTGCCTATTTGTCCCTGAAAAATAATTTCTTTTTTTATCAAGGGTTTTGCGTGCCCATGTCCTTAATTCCGCACCTTGTAGGGCTGCCAAACATGCTGCTAATATTTTATTCTGAGCAGATAGGAACTGTCCAGAAATCGTTATTCTAACACTCCTTAGAATTATGGCTAATCATGCAGCTTTGTTGTTGAAATTCCTGTCCCAATAGCTTACTCAACATCCACTTGCTGTTCGTTAATTCTACAGGTTTTCTTTGGGATATGCAACCTTCTCATTATAGGGCTTTGCGATTGCCCTTGGCGGAAGTGAGACTTTTCTTTAAGCTGCAACTACTAAAGCTTTTCAGATGTCAGTGTGGGCCTGTTTTGATCGGGTCAAAAGTTGTGTTGTCAGTGTACAACAAACACTGCAGTGGTACCACATTTTCGATCTGGCCAGTGAGCACTGCAGTTACTCAGATTTATGTCCTACTTTCTTTCTATACATATAAAATAAAATTGCTGGCAGCCTACTTCCCAGGTAAGCCCTTTAAAATAGAGCAAACCACCTATGGATCCTGTTTGGGGCCACACAAAATACATGCAGAATTCTCAGTAGAGGCTATGTAGGGCATTAACTGGTTTGAGCTGAACCCTGCATTTTATCAGGGATTTTTGTAGAAGGCTTCAGTCTTTGTCAAATCCTGCCTTAAAATGCAGGATAAACTGCATGTCTCAAGGGTGGCATATTTCATGACCAGTCACCTCAGGGGAAGGCCTTGCTCCACGGGTCCTAATAGTCCATCTGAAGTGGCTTGACATTGCCGCTCCATCTATCATGCATTAAGCAGCTGCTTGGGCAAACCCTATTCCCTTTTTTGAAAATTGGGAATTTATTTGCGTTTATGGTAGACTTAGGAACCCCTCTAGACCTAAGGCCTGATATGGAGGCCAATCTCAACTGGAGGGGTCAGGGAGGTAATTTCCCCTCCAAATAAAATGTTTGAAAGTAATGGTCCTAATGGTGTATTTTACTGCACAGTTTCTGAGAAATAAATATGGCCAGCATTCCTTATAGAGCGGAAATGTGAAGGGCCTATTTGACCGATTCGTATCAAACATTATTTTCTGGATTATAACAATGAGCATTAATTTTTCAGTACTTGCAGCTTTTGTGGTTAAATTCGATGTATACTTTATGTCCCTGTATGGTATGCATTTCCTTTTTCACACTTGTTAAAATTGTGTTGAAGTAGGGCATTTGCTTATATGGGGAAACATGATGGTCTTCTTTAAAGAATAAATGATGGAAAGAAGCCTTGGCTTGGAAGAAATTAGTCTACTCTTCTCTTTTCATCTTTCCAAAATAATTTTTACTGTGCTCGTCCTGACATAAAGATAGCTACAACTGAAGAGGATGAAGCTAAGCTCTAAATAAGCCATTTTTAAAATGGGAATGTGTTAACTAACTAGTTGCTGCTGTGCTGTTTCCTAAAATGAGGCGGGATTGGTTAGCTATTCACTGTTTATGCTTTGTCCAAAATGTATTCAAACAACATACACGAGGGCTTATCTGAGGCTCTGGTTGGTGCAGGAGCTACCGTCTGAATTAAAGATGTACACTTTTTAACCCAGGGATACTGCCGGTGTTCTAAGGAGCTGCGCTCTCCCATCGGTATGTGCTCCCCCTACGTCATAGGGGAGCTGACAAATATTAGGGGGAGCACATAGCCGAGGGGAGCACAGCCTTATGGAACACCTGTTTTGACAAATAAAAACCTGCCCGAGATTTATTTGGCGAATGGCGGGGCCGAAGGTAGGAGCGGGTACTATCCTCTTTGTGTTCGTTTTTTGTGCTTTTTAAAGCATGGCAGTATTTCCTGGTGTTTCTTGTCTGTCCAGTAGCACTTTTCGGGCTGCTTACTTAATATTACAGATATAACTGCCAAGTGACATCAAGTAATTTCTGGCACCGTCAGACACACCTGGGCTTTAAAAAAATGGTATTTTTATTTCTGAGACCTGTAGTTTTGCTTTTGAACTTTCGAAGTGCGGGCTCGCACATCATAACATGCAAAGTGCTGTCATGGATCATTTCAATGTAAGAGTGAAATTCTATTTTAATGGTACGGCGGCTTAGGGGAAAACATCCTGTTGTAAACTAGGAAACTGTGTAGGAATCAGATTGCCGGGTTGAGGCAGGAAATGACTGGACATTTAGGATAAACTGCACCAAACAGTAAATCTGGATTACAGGTGTCCTTCACTGTCTACAATAAAGTAACTTCCTTAAGCCCCTTACGTTTGGGCTGGTTGCCCCCTGGGGTCCCCATCCCCTTATGTCCCTGCTCTGCTAGGAGGGTGCTGTGACTACGCGAGGAGCTGATAAGGCCACCTATACCCTTGTCTGGTGTAGGGTACAACCTGGTTCTCTACATATTATTCCTGTTATATATAATACAAACTAGTACCATGATGATGAAGCAGGACTGATGCTTGCAGGCGTGTTTGCTATCATGGTGAGAATAAACAAGCCTGCGACCACCAGGGCCCAGGCCAGTGGTCATTCATTCCAACAACACACAATTAATGTCCCCACTAAGACTACTGTAGACTTCAAGTAGAATCATACTCCAGTACATCTGTAACTCCACAATAAACATACTTTTCACCATCCAATGCCATCTCTTACATCGGACCAGTGACTTACATCAATGGAAGTCATTGTCACCTCTGCGTCCTGTGACTATTCGAGTCCTTGGATGAGATGCTGGCTGTTACTAATTTACCAACCATCTCACAGTGATGCTCAGCATGTTCCTTTTTTCTCCACCTTCCAGGATTGGTGGGCATACGTCTCTTGTCTTCTGAAGAAGAGCCACTTACACTTTGTTCTTTTGGAGTTTTAGAGTTTGTTCTTTTGTCTTTTAGCCCAAATGGCTGGACTGCTCTTCTCATTGATGTTCAAGGGTTAAACCTCAAAAGATAGTAACCCTTTGTGTTATCATATGCTTGAACACAACATTTTTTAGATCTCTTGATATGTGAAATTGTATCTGCATTTGTGTTGCCCTTCTGTATTTCAAGATCTGCATTTTTGTTTTACTTCTGTTTAAGTCTTGTGAAGGACAGTGGTCACCACAAATGATCTCTTGATGTTGAAAATATTTAAATTCAACCCATATGAATATGCACCAGGTCGGTAAGTTTTGTTATAGCTAATGAAAAAAATAGGGTTTCTATGTTTTCTTAATAATGTTGACATCCTGCTGTTGATCTGCAATACACGATTGACAAAAGGCTCTGGATCTTGCATAATAAATCCTTCTACATAAAGGGTGTAAATAGGCTCCAGCTTTCCAGCAATATATCTGCTTATTCTACATAGATTAATAGAGCCTCTGCTAGAAAATAATGGCTGACTTGAGAGTTTCTGATGCATATTACTCTTCCATGATGTTTACTTGATTTTTATCTCCAAATGAAGTGCAGTCCATGACCTTGTTTATGAATTTAAACCTCATGAATGTATTCTCATTAGTGAGAACAGGATGATCTAGTGCACTGGATGACCATTCACATTGTCAAACCTTGTAGTGAAATAATGTTACTACATATTAAATCCTTGGGCTGAGTTTCCAGCCATGAGCAGCAGTCTAACATGTAAATTCAGGGCAACACAGTACAACATAGTTCCATCTATAATTCCTAAGGAGTTATGAGCCTGGGGGTCTACAGGGACTGTTAGACTTATCATTTGTGGTATGGTCTTTCACCAGACTTTTTGCCTTCACCCCTCATGTTTTCTGAATTTTGTTTTTGTTGGCATTAGGACTCTGTGCACCTGATTGGCATATTTAATTTACTTCTAAGTCCCTGGTATATAGTATTACATGTATCCAGAGCCTGAAAATTAAAAGCTACAAGTGGACCTGCAGCACTCATTGTGACACCCACTTATGTAGCAGTTTAAAACACGTCTCAGGCTTGCAATTGCAGAATGTAGTACAGTTTTAAAACTGACAATTCTTTCTATCAAAATAAGGCTTTTGCTGGGCCTAAAGCTTCCTTTTTAAAATGCATATGTCACTGCTGATGTAGACCCTAAACAGCCCACAGGTATTCTATGTAAAAAGTAGGGCATCTGTTTTTAAGTTTTATGTATCCTGGTACTGAAAAACTCCTACATTTGTTTTGCACTACTGAAAGCCCATCTCTCCCATAGGATAACATTGGGTTACCCTATTACATTTAATAAGTGCCAATGTTTGATTAAGAACAGATAGGGATGTCAATTTACTTTGGACTCAAATGAATTGAAATTTAAAATCCTCTTTAATTGTAAAGTCAGATTGTAAATAAGAAAATTACACTTTTAGAAAGTTGGCATTGGCTTGCCCTAATCATTCGGTGCCTGCTGTCTGTGTCCTTGGTCACATGACTGTGAATAGCTTAACTGTCGGCCTTTGTATATTCCTCCCAGACAGTGAGACAAATGGTGACTATGTGTTGACAAGATGGGCCATCCTGCCCGGATGGGTGGGGCAGAGCTGTTCCCTGCCCCACTTATTTTTCAAAGGACTGCCTCCAGCACATAGACGAAGGAACCTGAAACCAGTCTTTTGTCACCCCAGAGTATTTGGAGTGTGGCAGGGGGGAGGGAACGACTTTCTAGATCCAGATGTGGGTGTAGCCAGGATGTCACCCTTACTCCTTCAATGGCTGGCACCAGTTAGAACTATTGCTTTCCCTGAACCTCCTCTTCAGTACACTATTGAACCTATAAAAGACTTCAGAATGGATGCCTTGTACTCCAGAGGCTGCTTGAGGTCTGCTTTGTTCTCCAGAGGACTGACCTGCTGCTACCAGAAGACTGTCCTGCTGTTTGAGGTGTGACATGCTCCCTAGAAGCTTCTGATCGGCGTCATCATCAGAACTGATGCAACATGAAGCAACTGCTTCTGATCGGCGTCATCATCAGAACTGATGCAACATGAAGCAACTCGATGCAGGACCTTGCATCGCAGCACCTTTCAGCTCCTGATCTGTGACCTCATTGGAGCCAATGCACCATGTCACAAGGCCTTGCATCTCAGCCCAAGTACAACCAGGTACACTTTCCAGTGTGATGTACTCAGTTCTGTTCCCGGCCTGCACTCTATTGCAGTTGGCCTGAACTTGTGCCATTGTTCTGGTCCGGCACAACCAGATAACCACATTTGGCACTTTGTACTTTTTGGTGCTACTTTTACTTAAGACTTTAAAATTGCATATCTCTGGTTCTACTGTGGATTTTATTCATTTTGGTGTCATTTTATATAGTAAACATTTTTCTATTTTACTACATTGGTGTGGGATTTTTGTTGCGTTGTGTCTTCACTTTATTACTGTTTGAGTGCTGCATAAATATTTAACATAGTGCTCTAACTTAAGCCTGACTGCTTCTGTGCCAAGCTACCAGAGGGTTGAACACAGGTTAATTTAGTGAAATTTGTGGTTCACCCTGACAAGGATTGTTGTTGTTGTCAGAGTAGGGTTTTCCCCCCTCTATCAAAAACCTAATTTCTTACAGGGACCTTAAGTTTATAAACCTGGAGAGATTGCTATTTTATCAAATGGAATAAAATGGGCATCTAAACAAATTCTTTCAATTTCAGAATACTATATTACCTCTTTGCACAGCAGAATGATGTACCTGTTGGCTGTGATCTGCCACAGGCAGTCTGTCATCCACTTGTGGGTGTGCCTATTATTAATTTTTGAATTTTTGTCTTGTCCTTGTCGAATTTCAACATGATCACTAACAATTTACACTTGGATACTGGCTATTCCCACTCTTAGTTCTCTATTTCCTGTTGAAGCTATATGATGAGAATATATAGGGCCCTCAGTAACTATCTGATTTATAAATGTACAATTCTGGAAAATTTGCATGCATGAAAAAACAGATCATACTGCATGTGAGCCTACTATAGAGTCTTTTGTCAAGCATGGTGTAGAATTCACCATAAAGACATTTAATAGCTGTTATTTCTCCAGAAATGTGGAGATTCTCAAAAACAAACTTTCAGCAGCCTTTTACACCCTTTCTTACTTAGGTATGCTATAAGTGTTTCTAAAGCTGCAACTACTATGGCCATAAAATTGCATGATAACAACTCTCCCTTCTACCTTTCAGAATCCTTGAAAGGGTAGATGCTCTTTTCTTTGTCTTTTCATGCACCCAGATGACTTTCAATCACGACCTGTTAGAGCCATAGACTTTAAAGGAAAAAAGATGAATTCGCACCAAAAGGGTCTTTCACGCTAGTGTGTATATTGAATACTTCAAGAGATTTGCATGATCTCAACAATGGATGAGTAAATACCATTAAATGTAATCCCATGACATCCTGCTCCCATTTCAGACTTTGAAGTACATGTATGCCAGACCTTATATCTCAATTTCGGCCAGGAAGTTAATATTTAATCGTTAAAACCAGACTCACTAAAACTAGCATCCCTGATGTTCCATCTCCTCAAACCATTTGGTCACAGTTCAGCACTTGAGGTTGAGCAACAATGGATCAAGAAGCATCCTTTGGCTGATTGTGTGAACCTGCCAGATAAGTAATATGGAATCTTGATCATGTGTCTCTGGACCATGTTCAGTTAGACCGGACCATGTTAATCTGAAGATGCTGGTCATGCATTAGTCATTTGGACAATATACTCTGGATCATGCTTAAAGTGTGGGATGCTAAATCTCTTCTCCTTAGCATTATTCTTTAGAGATGTTGCCATATGGAATTTCCTGTCCTATGTTTATGTAGATTTTTTTCAAGAACACATCCTGAGTAGAAGTTGTCCCACAGTAAATACCTCACTGGCACCTTTGGTTATTGAGCCACAGCCCCAATCTCATGATGATGGCTGTTATGGGAAGAAAGTGGACCAGAAAAGGAGACATTCCTGACAAATCAGAAGTACTGTTGAGAAAATTGGTGAAGTAAACATTGGTCTGGACAAAGCCTTGATGTTGTGCATCTTTTGAATAGACAACATGATCCTTTTGTAATCCAAAACAAAATTGAGTACAATCAAGATGCAACTGTGCAATTTATGAGAATTTCCTAAATATTTTCCTGGTTATTTAAAACCTATATTCACTTACAGATAAACATATGTAGGGACATCTGCAGCTAGCTTAATAGGCGAGAAGTAAAAGTTACCTCCTAGGAAGGACTTCACGGTCTCCATCCTTCTGAGTTCAAAACAAGAACTACCACTGAAGTGGAGAATTGTTAACCCCTAATGCTTGAGAGAGAATTTAGTTTGTGAGGTTTATCACAATTGCTCTGTTCTTTTGCTGGAATAAAGACACAGGAAGAACACCGGCTTTGCCAAGGGGCGCATCATTTGTGAGAAGTTGGGCTGCCAAGACTAGAACTGAACCACTTACAGTGGTATCATATTCTGTTCAGTCACAGAGGTCATATGTCATGAACCTAAATCCCCACTGTTTGCCTGGCCTACAAAGCTTAGCAGAAGCCTTATGCCTTGTGCCATTATCGTAAGTGTGACTTTTTGGGATCCTCTTCAATACCAGTATTATGTTTGCTCCCATAGCCAGTGTTGTGTTAAAAAGTGAAGAATGCAGCTCTGTCTACTCTTAAGAGTCTCCTTCAAATTCATACTGAATTGAGCTGCCAAAAGTCTTCATCATTGCACTCCTTAACAATTGAAACATCTTCTACTATGCTCTCAACTAGAAATTCATTCAAACGCATCATGAACTTTAGAAGCAGACATCAAGGAACTGCCTTAGCCTTAGAACATATTACAAAACACAGTGGACCTTAGCAGTTGGAGGATTAAGATAAGGATAGACACAAACTAAATAGTATTTGTCCTTTGTCCAGCTGGACAGGAATTTATTTGGCGATGCACAAAATCAGAAAGTAATGTCAAGGGGGCACAGCCCGTGACCTACAGTGAACAAGACAAAACAACAAATATAGGCAACAGCGAGCAAATCGGTCTGTATACTTATAATCAGTGAACAGACTTGATTATAATTTGAGTGACCATTGTACATAGCATTCACAAGCATATTCAGTACATATGATCCTATTGTGTCGACGACGTTTCGATGCCGAAAAACAAAATAAATGGCATCATCTTCAGGACAAATATATAAATCATGTTTGTCTTGGAATTATAAACAATTTGCCTTTCATGTAAGGCTGGTCCATAAAGCGGGGAAGGTCGTTCAGGTAGAGAAAGATTAAGACCATCAGTGGTGCGTCGATATCAGGATATCCCACGTATTTATCAAGGAAACTGTCCAGATCACGGCTCAAGTGGTGCCGGTTGCAGAATCGCAGGACGCGGCATCTCTGGCGGGGATCCTCGACTTTCTCTACCTGAACGACCTTCCCCGCTTTATGGACCAGCCTTGCATGAAAGGCAAATTGTTTATAATTCCAAGACAAACATGATTTATATATTTGTCCTGAAGATGATGCCATTTATTTTGTTTTTCGGCATCGAAACGTCGTCGACACAATAGGATCATATGTACTGAATATGCTTGTGAATGCTATGTACAATGGTCACTCAAATTATAATCAAGTCTGTTCACTGATTATAGGTCTACAGACCGATTTGCTCGCTGTTGCCTATATTTGTTGTTTTGTCTTGTTCACTGTAGGTCATGGGCTGTGCCCCCTTGACATTACTTTCTGAATTTGTGCATCGCCAAATAAATTCCTGTCCGGCTGGACAAAGGACATAAATACTATTTAGTTTCTGTCTATCCTTATCTTAATCCCCCAACTACTAGGGTCCACTGTTTTTTGTAATAAGTTAACGCCCAAGGTCCCTAGTGTATTACCTTTGGGTTCCCTTGTCTCTCATAACTTTAGCCTTAGAACATAGCACAACATCAAACCTGCTATTAATGTTGTCCACTGGCTCCCTCTAGATGCCATGGCCGTATACACATCACTGTGCACCATACACAAGTCTTACTGGGGCAAACGTGCCACTCATCTACAGACGCTAACATCTCACTACGCACCTGTCAAAGACCTTTTGCTTTATTTCAGCCCATTGGACTGAAAATTGATAATTTAAAGAAATGTAACACAGGGCTAGATCTTTGGGTGTACAAGGACCAAAAACTCTAGAACACCTTTGACCCTAACTTAACAGAAAGTAATCACATGAAGTTCAGTCTGCTCATGAAATACCAACCTTTCAGGCTCACCTTCATCTGCGATTGACCAGGAAGAAGGACTGCTCTGAAGAAAAAATGGTTGTGGTTACTAAGCCTGGTCGTTGGACACTCACTTCCCCTCTAACCAATCAAGTTGTTCTTTTCCAAAAGGCAATGCTGCACTGCACAACACTTCACAGTAGCTAAATACATGAATTATATGTAAAGAGAGATTCTAGTTATTGATATACGGTGTTCTACAATAATGGAGGAATGTGGCCACCCTTCTAAGGGACCGTAGCCCAAGAATGAAAGGTCTGAGAGTTACCATAATACAGAAGAGAGTGTGATTTCATAATATAGCTCTCAGAATGTAGTCTGATATTTATATCATGGCTCTAAAAACGTTTATAAAAAATATCGCCTCGTTGGAGTTAATATAAATCCTGTTCCAATGAGATAATCATTTTGTAACCAATATTTAGGACTAGAAATTTGTATGTGTTTAAAATTATTCCGAATTTAGAAAAGTCATCATAAAAGTAGAATAAGGTGCCTCCCTGAGCATCGTGTGTATATTTATTCTGTGGATGAGAATGTTCATTTTAGCATGAACTAATTTTAAGTGGCGGATGTGCACGGCTGATTTAACACAAGATTCAATGAACATGAAAATGTTTTAAAAGGGTTTTTAAATCTAAATGATAGCATAATTACTTGTCGTGACAATTAATTACTGCAAGGTCTAAAAATTCTAGTTTATGTATCACTAATGTCAGTTTTACTTTGTAGTTTAATATGAAACGCGCTGTTTGTCTGGTAATAGTTGTGAATTTACGAGTGTTATATATTCTGTATAGTTAGGCTCCATGTTCCCTTAGTAGAATACACTCTGTTCACCAACATAGCAGTGCCATTTTGTGAATATCAGTATGCCCAATTTTAGGAGTTTTTTCTTTTGCAGCATTATATAGCACCAACTCGATCCGAAGGTATTTGAGCGCTTTACATGAGCAACAGTTGCATTACAGCCAGACACATTCATTTTTAGGAACGGAGAGATTATTGTCCTTATTACGACTTTGGCGGTCCTACAACGGATGGTGCAACACATCATCCGCTGTAGGACCGCCAAAACCATGGTGCTGACGCCTGCCAGATTATGACTCAAACTCCTGATCAAGCGGATGGTCCTGCGGTGGTCTGACAGTGGCAGCCTGTCATAGAAGAGCCTAACATGCAGGCCGCCACTGTCCGACCGCTGACTGCACCTTCCTACATGGTGCGGCATACATGATGTGCCTGTTTGCTCCAGTGGCGTAGCAAGGAGGGGGCAGTCTGCCCCGGGCTGTATGAGTTTTGGTGGTGGCAGTATCCCTCCCCTCTTACTTGCGACATCATCAGCAACCCCCCTCCCGCTCTTACACATGACCGCAGATATCGCCAGCAGACCCCCGCTATTACATACAGCGTGGGGTGGCCACTGCAGGGAATATCACAGGCGCCAACTAGTCTAGCTATACAATTGGTTTGCTCATGCCACATGCCACACCGTGCAGGAAATGGGGGTGAAAATCCACGGGGGCACTACATGTGCCCCCTACATGCACTCCCAGAAGCGGCCACCTTACCGCCTCCCTTTTCATGGCGGGCTCGCCGCCATGGAAAGAGTGGTGGTTTGGCAAATCCTAATATGCTTGTTGGTGCCGCACTGGTACCAACTTCATATTGCTATGCATGACCGCTGCGTGACTGCCGCAAGATCCTTGATCCTAGTCGGTCACAGCAGTCTGACCGCCACACTCATAATACTGCGGGTGAGCTCACAGTGTGGTGTTGATCGGACCGCCACCACGAATTCAGCGGTCCTATGGACTGCCAAACTCGTGATAAGGCCCAAAGGGATTAGCCCAGAATCGCAGGATGAGGAGCCTCCTGCCAAGACTCAAACCGGTTCCCTAGCTTCAAAGTCAGCCACTCAAGCCGTTACTCCACATTCATATACCCTTAAATTTATTTACCTGGTCAGTTCACATTTCAGAGAATAACACTGATAAACGTGTACAATATTGACTGCCTAATATGTTAAAAAACTCAAAATGTATACACCGATTTACATACCAGTCAAAGGCATACGCTGCCAAATGTTGGGTTCATTGAATGCCAAGACTGCCTAGTCCTGATTCACCATTATGGCTCTTTTTTCACCCACCCACCGCTTCCCCACTTCTCTCTCGTATTCTTGCACGTCCTTTTTAATTACAGTTTTCTCCCTCCTTCACTGTTTTTTTTCTTTTTCCTTGACCTTCTTTCTCCACTTTTTCTCTCTTCCTTTAGTGCTGGAAAACTAATCTTGGTTTCCAATCATGAATGTTGATGTCCATATTCTGCAGCCATTGACACGAATTAAACACTGACTACTGAAATGTTTTGCAAAATGAATATGGTTTGTATCTTTTTATTTCTTTTCAGGAAGACGTTTGTTGGATCCGAGTTAGTTGACTGGCTTATACAGTATTGTCCCTCTGTCCAAAGAAGATCTTCAGCAGCAGGTGTCTGGCAAATCCTAATGAAGATGGGAATTCTGTCTTCAGGTGAGAAGCACTCAGCTCAGAAAGCCGCTTGCTTGTATTTGCATTGAAATATATACAGGGTGGTGTAGACCGTATGTATGTATGTATGTATTTATATTTGTAGAGCGCGCTGCAACCCAACGGGCATCCTGGCGCTGAAAGACAGAGTGAGAAAGGAGCAGGCGGCACACTATCCTGCCTGGTCAAGTGGAGGAAATGACCCCCATTCCCCAGATGGTGGACAGCCCACTATATTTAGAGATCCCTGCCTGCCTAGTGGGGATCTTAAAATCTTCAGAGCAGCTTCCGGCCTGGCAATTGCTAGCAAGGCTGCAGAGTTTGGCCAGTGGGAGTCATACTGGTGGCATGGCTTAGCAAACTTTTAAAAAAAAAGCTCTCAAAGAAGAGGTTTGTTTTTGAAAAACAAAAACTGTGGCCCTGACGCACATGGTGCTGTGGTCATTTTGCAATTTTTCCAGTTTGGGACACCCACACATAGCACTGCTGTCCTGAACAAGAAAATCTAGTATCGGTTGCACTGCTGTAAAAAGGAATGATGACTGTCACGGTGACGTGATGGCCCTGTGGCGGATGGGCCGTCAGATCAAAGTCTTTGGATGGGGAGCCATCTGAGGCTGTGCCAGAGGAAGCCAGCACCTCCACTGACTCCAAATAGAGGAGGGGGACCACAAGTAGGAAGAGGCAGGAGCACTGCCAATTTATGGCAGCAGTGCTTAATTTGTGCTGATGGTTTCTGTTGCTCAGCGTCGGCACTTAACGGACACCTGCACTTATGGCAGGTGGCACTGTTTGTTTTATTTAGAGATGAGCACAACAACAGTTTATTATTAATTCAATATACTTTAAAAATGACTAATGCCTGCCGTCACAGCCATTCTTTTAGCTTTGAGGGCCTGGAATAGTTGGAAGTGCTGTACCTGTTGGAGTGTGTTGATAGGTGTGTGCTTATACTGACAGTGCTGGCTGGGACAATGGTTGGTGCACGATTCAGTGTCCTCCTGGCCCTGCACTTGTGTTTACTTTGCAAATTAAGCACCGTAGGGCAGTGCTCTCACTCATTCAAACTCTGAATAACCGCATATTGTAATTTCAGATCCGAGCCATGAGAAGACGATTATTCAAGTAGACTTTCATGCTTACTGCACAATTTAATCAATATAACTGTGAATCTTAATACATATTTAAATTGCATCAAAGCAACCTCTGTATCTTTAGTTAATAGCACTGTCTTTTTATGGGAGGAATACAAGCGTTACCGGAATAACTTTAGGTCCATTTTAAGTGCATACTCCACTCACAAATCCATGAATATAAACTCATGGCCTTCATTTGGGTTAATAGGTGCTCAATTATCAATATAAATATTATATGATTAATAAAAAACCAAGCTGATGACGCTATCACCCTCAAAAAGCTTTAGGAATAACATCAAGCTAAATGACACCACACTGGAGCTAGTGGAGGCTTTTGATTACCTTGGAGTGAGGATCAACAACAAGCTCAAATGGGCCCGACATCTGTCGAAAACGCTCCTTGTCCATAGAAGAGTATCAGGGGCCATAGCGAAACATCAGAGGCTCTCATATAGTAGGCCAATAGCTGCGGCAGTCAAGGTCTACGAGGGGAAGGCCATGTCAGCGGCCCTCTACGGGGCGGAACTGTGGGGCTTTGAAAATCTAACAGAGTTGCTTAAATCTGAGAATAAGTTCTTTAGAGACTTAGTCTCACTTCCTCTGTCTACCCCGCTAGTTCCGCTCCGCAGTGATCTCGGTAGACATAACATCAGCAATGTGGCTAGGCTGCGCCCTATATTATATTGGACAAGGCTCAGAAGGTCCCTGAACTTCATCATTACGCTTCTGCTCTGGACGAGTTATTAAAACTTGGAGCAGAGCACAAGATCCCCTGGGTATCGAATCTGAAAAAACAGTTGCAGAAGATAGGCCTGGAAGAGGCCTGGGAGAGTCAGCTCCCCCCACCTAAATCAATGATAAAAAAGATCTATTGGGAATGGGTCACGATTGACACCCTAAGAAACCAAAGGGGCGTTCTAACTGTGAATTTCTTGGATGTGAAACCTGCTCCCAGTATGGAATCCTTTATGGACCTGATTGAATCTCCTGGAGATAGGTCACTATATCTTAAAATCAGATATGGCACCCTTCCACTCCACGAGTTCCAATCTAGCTGGAGCAAGGCAATCGTGAGCCCAAAAGGCTGACCAGGCTGTGCCTCCCCCATAGAGACCATCGGCCATTTTATGTTTGCCTGTCAGGCGTACAGGCAACCAAGATTAAGATGGCTGAAACCGGTTTGTAATAACCTGGGCACTAGGTCTTCTAGGGTGGCGTTGCGCATCCTGACCTACGAAACATCAGTCCCTAGTGTTATCTGTGGGACTGCTAAATATCTGGGCTGGGCTTGGAGGATAAGACGCAAGCTTCTCAAAGATGTACCAATCATAAGCTAACCATCTATCCCCCTGACCCTGTATGAATAGTACTGTTTATTATTTCATGTAACGGGGGTGTGTGCAAATGCTGTATGTATATAGATACTGCTTTTTTACTCTTTTTAACTGTATAAAGACCAAAGTCATTGTTGTAGTGGGTTTTAAACTGTTTTATATGTACTGTATTATACTTTTATGATATTGCTTTTATATCGAATAAAGTGACTACACACACGATTAATATAGTCTTGTTTTAGCAGACAATACTGTCTCAACATAATGAATATCACATTATGCGTCCTTAGGTATCCAGGCATGATGTTGGTGTGTGGAGGGGAGCACTGGGTAGGTAGCATAACTGCCGGGCTTTGGCTTCAGGTTTTGGAAAAGGCATGGCTATAAAACAGTGTAGACAAACAACAGAGGCAACCCTAGAACCTGAACCAGGGGCTAAATAATACTAGAATCCAAACAATGGTTCCAGTAAAACTACTCAAAAATCTACAAAGGATTCAGAAAACAGAAATACAACAAAAACATAAACAAAATATATCATTGAAAACTGAACAGAATTAGAATGGTGCCCCCAAGAAAAGATTTTCTTAGGGGCACACAATACCCATGTACAAAAAATATTTTTCAGTAGAAAATTTATTTTTAAGTATAAACAGAGGAAAAATAACAATGGCTCTCATAAAGTTACACAAACACTACAAACAGATATAAACAATATCATGTGTAATCAAACAGGAAGTGGCTGAAGAAAAAAATACACAAGGGCACAGTTCAAAAATCAAACAAAAACACATTGCAAAAGAGATATGTCTATGTTAGTTAGAGCCACATCTTTGCGTCAACGGCGTTTCAACCCATTCGGACTTTAAGGGTCATCATCAGGACAAACAAACGTACGAGCGTCCATTATGCGTCAATAAAAAATCGAGAATACAATATGTACATGGGTATCAGAGCAGAGTAATTACATATAAAAAACAATAATTTAATTAAAAAAAAAGGGGAAATTAGAGTCTGGAAAAAATATCAAACAGATCCCACAACCAACAACCGAAAATCGGTGATAAAAAAGAAACAGAAAAATGCGTGAAAAGTTGGTTTCATTCCAAAAGGTCAAAAAAACAGAAAAAAGGGGGTAAAAGGGAAGCAATTAGTAACCCAAGAGAAAGAAAACAGAAATATAAATCACCTGTATTTAGAAGGAAATAACCTTCTTCATTGGAAGATAAAAGAAGCTCAACAAATTGAAGGCTTCAATGCCCCAACCAAAGGCATTGAGAATTACCCTAGCTGTATTTCCTGATTTTGTGTCCCAGCTCCAGCGGAGCGGTGTGCACACCTGGGGAATTCACCATTTTTTGTGAAGACTAGCATCTCAAGATTTCTGAGGGGAAAGATTCTTCGAGGAGAACAGAAGTTCAGAAGAGGAGTTTGTTGGACTAAGTGAGAACTTCTCAAGGACAGGAAGAGTAGAATTTCCATAGAATATCTGTGGAGATGTTAATTTTAGTATTTTCTCGAAAATAAGTTGTTGTTTATTTTTAACTCTGCAGTGAATTTCAAATACCTTCTAAGTGAACAAATTCTATTCCTGCCAAGTAGTAACGCCATTTTAGCTTCCAGGAGTACGTGTGGAAATTATACAGAGAATGTTCAGGAATTGATTATACAGAACCACCCTATAGAGAGAAGCAAGCCTACTAGTAATTCAGGTAGGTGAATGATAGGTTGGAATGAGTCTGAGAATGTGAATTAAGAAAGGGGATAGAAATAGTAGAAGTAAATCTGTTTCATCCTTCTGCAGGTTTCGCTATCACCCGTCCAAGAATAAGACGCACATGCATCTATACACATTGAAAACCCAAAAGGAATTTGGGAGGTTGGCAGTTTCCTGATTCTGGAGGCAGTCTCTCTTTTTCTATTCCCATCCCTTTCCCCCCTGTGGGTGTGAGTGCAGACTTTTCTGTCAGCACTGGCAGCTGCGGCAGGGACTGGGGAGTTGGTTGTGTGCTCCTGTGGATATCTGGCACTCAGGTAAGAGTCCTGACAGATTGAAGTGCCTTATTTAAATCCACCTGAGCAGAATGGCTGAGGGGCTAATGTCAACACGCTGGCAATTCTTATTGATAATATGCAGAAACAACTAACCCATACCATTGAAGAAAACAAAGAATTAAGAGAAGTAATTGAAAGATCCCGGATAGAGAGCTGACCACTTATGGAAAAATCAAATGAACTTACCTCTGGAACCCCTTCCCAGACTAGTGGAATAACAGGGAAGACTTCCCCTGCTCTGGCTTCAGAGATTACCACTCAAGCTATTCATTCAATTTTCTGTATTATACCCCTTGCCCCAAAACGCTTTCATGTGGCCCCCCATAAGGCGCAGATATTCCTAACCCAATGTTCCTTACACTTCGTTTGTAGACCAGTCATTTTCGCAGATGATCAGTCAAAAACAGCCTTTGAATTGTCTTACTTGAGAGGGATGTAGCTTATTTGTCCATGCCTATGGTGTCACAAAACGATCCAGTGTTATTTGATTTTGAAAGATTCAAGGCAGAATTTCTCTGAATCTTTGATCGTCGAGCAATCTCCCAAGCTACCGATAATGAGTTACTGGACCTGAAGCAAAGAAACAGATATCTGAGTTCTTATTTGGAGAATTTAACAAGCTGATTGTGGAGACAGAATGGCAAGAGAACAAAAAAGCTACAATATTCTACAGAGGTCTGCGTGAGGAGTTAAAAGATGCTCTGGCCCAAATTCCAGACCCACACACAGAAGTATCTAAACTAATTGACTTAGTTTTGCAAATTGATTAAAGTCTGTTTGAGAGAAGATCAGAACGAAAACTAAAATTCCGCCCAATTCCGCCACGATTCGACAGGAGTAATAAGGAAGGCACCAAGAACTCTGAACCTCACCTTTCTGAAGAGCCCATGTAGATATGCAGTTTTAGAGAACCCCTATCTAAAGGAGAAAAGGAAAAAAGGAAATCTGAAAACGTATGTTTATATTGCGGTCAATCAGTACACTTTGTAAAAGAGTGTCCAAAAAAGCCCAAGGTGAATAATTCAGGAAAAGAGAAACATCACCAGTGAAAAGGGTTGGCCTGATGGATGTTCAACAAGAGTCAACCCCAGATCATCAATAGGTGGTTATTACCATACAGTCAGCTTCCCCTCTTCTAACGATTTCTTTTGAAATAAGTTCTGAAGAAAACAAATTAAAGGAGATTTCAGTTATGATTGATTCTGGGGCACCTGGGAATTTCTGCAACATCCAGTATGCTAAACGAATTGGAACAAATATTTAAAAAAAAAAGATTGCTGAACCATGGATGGCACAAATCTGTCTTCACTCATCAAACTAAAGGATCATCATGCATATCGAGAAACAATTTCCTTCAATCTTATGGATGCACCTCAATTTCGACTGATTTTGTGCTTGCCATGGTTGATGGAACACAACCCAGAAATGAATTGGTAGAGAAGAACTATCCAATTGAATTCAAGCTATTGCCGGAAACACTGGTATTGTCCTTCAGATAAGAACTTGAAATCTCTCCAGCCAAGGTTTTAGCAACCAAACCAAAAGTAGTTTGTGCCTTAGAAACCATGATCATTCCTCCAGAATACAAGGAGTTGTTAGCAGAATTTGACAAGGCAAAAGCAGAGAAACTTTTCCCGCACAGACCCTATGATTGTAAAATCGAATTGAAACCAGGAGCAAATTTGCCTTGTAGTAGGATCTATGCCCTTATGGAAAAAGAGAATAAATTCCTTAAAGAATATTTAGATCAATATTTGGCCAAGTGTTTCATCCGTCCATCCCTATCCCCGGTTTTGTCCCCTCTTTTCTTTGTTCCGAAGAAGAATAAAGAATTAAGAATGTGCATAGACTATCGAGCACTCAATCAAGTGACAGTTAAGAACCGTTATTTCCTGCCATTGATCTTGGTATTACTAGACCATGTGAAAGAGGCAAAGGTCTTTACAAAATTGGATGTTGGTGATGCTTACCACTTAATTCGTGTAGCTAAGGGAGACGAGTGGAAAACCACCTTCTCAAAAGATTTGGATTGTATGAATACCAAGTTATGCCCTATAGATTGTGTAATGCTCCGACCGCATTTCAGCACTTTGTAAATGATGTATTAAGAGAGATTTTGGACCGCATTGCTGTGGTTTACATCAACGACATCTTTTTAATTTTCTCCCAAGAGAGAGCAGGACCAAGTGGAACATGTGAGGGCAATCCTTAGGAAGCTTTTGGAAAATAATCTGTATCTTAAACTAGAGAAATGTGCATTTCATGTGAAGGAGTTGGAGTTCTTAGGATTTGTTTTGTCCCGGAAAGGAATTTCTATGGATAGTGCCAAAATCCAAGCAATATTGGTTTGGCCCTCTCCCAGGAATGTCAAGGAGGTGCAAAGTTTTATTGGCTTTGTCAATTTCTACCGTTGCTTCGTCAGGAAATTCTCCAAAAAGATTGTTCCAACCACCAAGCTTTTGAAGAAAGGAGTAATATTTAATTGGTCAAGTGAAGCAGAAGAGGCCTGTATGTTTCTAAAAAGATCCTTTACCTCCACACCAATTCTCCTTCATCCAGATTCAGTAGAGCCCTTTTTTTGTGGAGGCAGGTGCCTCAGACCAGGCCATAGGAGATATTTTGTCACAGCGGCACAAGGACACCAGCCAACTTCATCCACTGGCCTTCCGATCTAGAAAGTTGATGTCTTCTGAGATCAACTATTCTATTGCAGACAAGGAATTGCTGGCTGGGAAGACCTGCTGTCACAGCAAAATGGCTGGGTCCTGCATCTGGGTGGATGTCATCTTGGCAGTCAGGCATCCCTCAACAAAAACTGTATACACCTTTTGTTTCAACAAATTGGTGGCTTGGTGCAGTGCTTGCCAGATTCACACCCTCAAGGTCAAGTTATCTGATGTTCTCTCATTTGTTCTGTCTCTTGCTCAGCAAGGCTTTACTTTGGGCACAGTTCAGGGTTATCTTATTACGATTGCCAGATCAGCCTGTGTTTAAGTCACCGGTAGTGTGGTGTTTTTTGAAAGCGTTGAACACCTGTTTCCCCCTTCTATTTATGTCATGCCCCAATGGGACCTAAACCAAATCTTGACTTATTTGATGTGCACTCCATCCAGACCACTTCAGAACTGCCCTTTACGGCTCCTTACTATCAAGACTGTGTTCCTCATTGCCATCACCTTAGCACAGCATTTGAATGAGCTTCTGGCTCTATGTATTAATCCACCACATACTTCCTTCTTCCCAGACAAACTGTTTCTGTGGGCATGGGCATCCTCCCTGCTGAACGTTGTGACCCAGTTTCCCATCTGTGAAACCATCACTCTGCTGGCATTTTATGCTCTGCCTCACCCACCTAAGGAGGAGAGACTTCATCGCTTGGACCTCGAGCGAGAGCTGAGCTTCTACCTAGATTGTACCAAAGGCTACCGGGTGGACCACCAGCTCTTCGTTTGGTTCCTTTGAGTGAAAAAAGGGATGGCTGTGCAGAAGAGAACCATCTCACCCCTGGATTATGCTCTACATTAGAATATGGTCAAGAAGCAGCCTTTGGAAGGACTGTATGCTCATCCTACTAGGTCCAAAGCTAGTACCACTTCCCTAGACATTTGCCAGGCAGTTACATGGGCATTCCCCTATACATTCAGAAAGCATTATTTCCTGGACAGTCCAGTTCACTGAGAGGGGCATTTTACCCACTTGGGCTTGCAGTACTTTCTGGTTTGAATCCACCTCTATTTGGGTATTGCTTTGGTGCCTATTCAAAAGGTGAGGAATTTGTGGCTAGAGGTCTCTATCAGATGAACCGGTTACTTACCTTTGGTAATGCTCTTTCTGGTAGAGACTCTACCTAGCCTCACATTCCTCACATACCCTTTCATCCTCCCTGTTCTCTCATTGGACTCTCTTTTAATAGGATCCCAAGTTTAGGAATCTGAGCACTGTCTAAAAATTTGCTTCTGGGACTTTGCGTCTGGAGGTGCAGACAGTCTTGAAAGCAACTGACGTCAATGTTTAGAAGTGGCACCTGCACATCATACCTGGAATCAAATGGCATCAGTGTGGAGCCACAAGACTAGGCCTGGGCTAAAATTCCGTTCCGCTCGCGGAAATTGCGATAATTTGACATTTTCGCGTTCCGCGGAGAGCGCGAAAATGTCAAAATTTCCGCAATCTTTGCTTGCTCGCGCTGTAAAATAATACATTCTCGCGTGCGCGCGATCGCCTTACCTGAATCCCCGCGTTCGCTGACAAGTTTTCCCGATCCGGTCGCGTTCTCCACGAGATGTTGGATTGTTGGTAGCCATTTGCGCTGTCTTGCGACAGTTCGCGCCCGCATTAACGTCATTCGTCGCGCGATCACGTCTTTCTTCTCGCGATCATGCACCGCGAGACAAGTGAAAACAAGATGGCTGCGTCCGTGAGCAACCGCATGGGTAAGTTTGTGAGCCGAGACCACGCAGAAAATACCGCGAACGGGCGGGAAAAAAACTTCCGCATCTTTGCGATATTTCCGCGTGTTTGCGGAGATTTTTAACATTTTGGCGATAATTTGCCCAAGTGAATTTCGCAAATTCCGCCCACCCCTACACAAGACACAATCATCCCGCATGCAGAGGTAATGCTGAAAAATTTCCAGATCCAGTCTGACACCTGGGAAATATTTGAAAGGTGGGGATTCAGCAGCTTGGTAGAGTCTCAACTAGAAAGAGGGTTACCAAAGGTAAGTAAATTGTTCTTTATCACATTACTAATTTATGAGTGCTATTCCTTAAATTGACTCACTCCCTATAAACCCCCAAAAATGCTTGTCACTGACTACTTCAGTATGAGACGCCACAAGGAAACTAACAGACAGGCTATAAAGATAATATACATCCTATAGGCTCTATGCATTAGTCAGTTTGATAACTTGCACAATTCATAGAACTTGTCAGATGAGACCTGATCTTTTACCATGCTGAACATTACTAGTCTGGAAGTTGATGCCTAGCCATTGTCAAAACGCATGCCGCCTGAATAGTAAACATTCCATATCCTTCTTTATGTAGACCCCTCAGAAGAGAAGCTTAATGCTCAATAAACAAAACATTTAGGTTTACACACCCTATTCCAAATTAATCGGTGTAAATGATCCGGTAGACATTACACTAGAACACTTCTTTATTGATTCATCTTCTGGTGCTAGGTAACTGACGAGGAAGAATGAGGATCTCCACCCACTAGTAAGTGGTGCAGTCTTGAGCTTCACATGGCCGGCCTAAACAATGATGGGCCACGAGATAGGAGTTTGTCTCTAAGAATCACACAAGAGATGCTAACAGGTTCATTAGGCAAGCAATCACTGAAGAGTGCTGTCTAAGGTCTTCTAAGAGGTCAGTGAACACAGCAGATATGTGAAAGTAATAAGGTAATAAAGCTCATGCCAGTTCTACTCTACTTCTGCTTCCTCTTGCCAGTGCAACTCATCTTTCTGCAGTGGATTGGATTTTACAATATTTTATAGTCTTTTTTTCTATCTAAGGTTACTTTTGACTGCAACATTGTGCTTAGCTCCTAAAAATAAGTTCCCCACAGGAAGTCATTTTTAGGTCTCGCGACCTACGTTGCACTGCGCAGCAGTGCTCGCGCTGGCGAGAGTCCTTTTGTCCGGGGTTCAGAAATGGACCCTGGAATCGCACACGCTCGTGCGTGTTCGATTCCTTCTGTGCTACCCCATTGGCCTTTACGTGCGTCCTTTCATAAAAGACTGCACGCAATTGGCCAAAGGCGGGCGTGTTGCTCCGCCCACGGCCTATTGGTGTTTATTACGCGCTTGGTGCACGTAATAGACACCAATAGGCCATGTGGTTTCAATTATCGTGCCCAGACACGGGCGCGTTAATTGAAAGCACATCTTGCTGTGGTGCGCGCGCAACACTCGTTGCTTTAGCCTCATACATTTGCCTGAAATTAAATGTCCATGATAGAACATTAACACATATTTTTCCACTTTTGCTAAAACTTCATCAAGCACCCCAGTATGACACCCAACCTATATTCGTTTCTTTAAATAACAATCTTCATTTTTGGTCTGTGAACAGATTCTTATTGAAAATAAAATAGATAAGGAAGCGGCCCCCTCCGCCCTCTGTCGGCCTGTCTTGGGACCAGCCTCTCGTTGAAGCCGTTCCTCTCCTGTCTAGTGTGAGTCAGGCTCCCACGTGCTGACCCTCCTGACATCTCCCCACCCTCCCCCCTGTCCAAGTCGCAGGGCTGAATAAAGATATTGTTGTTGAGTGTCTGCCTGTCAGCAGAGGCGTTTAGGCTCGCGCCGGTGTTTACAGCCCCGCTTCCCCTCCCACCTCCTCCCACTGCGGTGACGTTTGCGACGGCTTCAGGCACTGTTGGGGAAGATGGCGACCGCCGACAGTAGCAGCAGCAGCCCCAGCACAAAACACCCACCACCCTTCCCTGGGGATGAGGAAGGGTCCAGCGGAGCCGGAGACAGCGACACGGAAGGGGTGGACATTTTGCACTGGCGGCAGCGTGAGTGTCACTAAATGTTATGAGGGAGCCCCCTCGGTCCGGGGTTTCGGAAGCCTTCCCCTCAGGCCTGCCAGAAAATAGTGCTACGCCTAGGGGAGTTGACCCGTTACTGTTCTGGTGCAGTTGTTATGCTGAGTGCACTTTCTTTCACGAGGCCACTGGTACTGTTGTGAGTGTTACTAGTATGGCCTCTGGAAATGAATTGGGATGATTTACGAAGTAGGAGTACATGTATAGGATATTTGAACATGCGCTAAGAGGTACACTTTAGTGTGGCTATAAAGTAGTGTCTTTGAGATGGTGTTGATATTGTGTATTTAGGTGATGGTGCTTTTAAGGGGGCAAATACCTCGTGACAGACTGCTGTATGAGTGATCAATTAAGTTAAGGGAAGGTTTTTTGTCTTGTTCCTTACTCTTCAGCCAACTTATTTTCGTCTTCGCGAACTGAATTTGGAACAAACTATTTTTAACACTTTTATATCCCGCTGCCTGTCGCCTTTCTGTTACGTGAGAGCTGTTATGGTGTTGACAAAAAGAGGAAGTTGTAGTTCAGTCGTCATTGTTCGTTATTCTTCATTTGCTATCCGTCAGTTTTGTATATAGTTTATTTGAAAATAATTCAAAATAAGTCCATTATTGGCATGAGAAACTATCCAAGTTTTAGCAAAGTTACCCAGTGTATAAATAAGAAGGCGGTAAAGTGGTACTTTTTATGTTTTTTTAAATCCACCATAGCATATTGCCCAGGTTTTAAGACTCCAGAAAAATTCTCTGTAGCACCAAATCTAATTTGGACAGAAGCCACGTCCACATCTGTGAAAGGTGTTTCACCAGGCTGTGCACAGCCACTGGTCTGGATTGTCTTGACATTTAGAATATTGGATGGTGGGATCTAGGCAAGCGATCTCAGCTCATTAGGTATGGCATCTGTGATCCTGAGTGCCTGTGGAGGTGGGATCGAATGCATGGCTAAAACAAACAAACTATTCTGTAACTATGTTGTTGGTATTTCACCTTCAAGTATCTGCATGTAAAATAGCACACACCTTAAATGATAAATCATGGTAAGTTAAACTAATCAGTGAGAGATGCACTATTTTACATAGTGAAACCTCTATTAGTTAATGCAATCACTGCAGATATTTGTGTGTGTAACCTAAGAGCTACAGTAATGAATTCTGGTTGGTGCAGTGGGGAATAATGATGTGCTTTTTTAGTGTTATGAGGTCCCAGCCTGTGACAGAAAGCACCCAAAATATTGATCTGACTGGACCTAGTGCAATTTTTTAAAAATAACTTTCCGTTAAAAGCACACCTTCCACAGCTCATTAGGTCACCTTACACTACCTCCCCACAAGAATACTCTTCAAGTGACTCCATCAATTAAAGCAAATACTGGCTTCCAAGCAGTTTGTACATTTGCAGATTAACCAAATGTGCACAATTACATTTCTTTCAGGCAGCAGGCATCCTGCCAAGAAGGTGTGTTTCTTGTTTTCCAAAGGCGTGTTGAGCAAGCCTCGTGTACCAAACCATAGTGGGTGGGGCATTTAAAAAATAACAATGCGACAGAATGAGGACTACCATCGCTAGTTAGACCAATATGGAACGCTCTAAAAAGGCAAAACACCCATGTACATAGTCCATTCTGGACAAAATGAGCATGTGCTAGGATGACGCAGAAACCTTTCAGCCATGGAAGATTCAGGTTTGTCTAGATGTGTGGCCCCTACTCTCTGACCTTCCAGGGACCAATGACCTCCCAGACAGTTCTACACTGATGAACACCCATGACCGGCCTAAAATGCCAGCCTGATCGGCTGCATGTGATGTGGTCAGCGCCTAGAGGCAGCTTGTTATCCCACCTACGATCCGTTGTCAAGAAGAGTTTCGGGTTTGTTGCTTTAATGGATGCCGTTGACTCGTCATGCGCTGTGACTAATTTCAGGGCGGGAAGAAGTTGAAGGAGTGGGATCTACTGGTGCAAGGCTCTACGTGTATATGCATATGTCTAGTGTCACAAGGGCGTGCATATATATTTTTTGCTGTGTGTCTGTTGATGCGCCTGCACGCGCTTGGTGTGTGACTTTATGTGGAAAATATGCGAGTGAGTGAAAACTTTGTACGTGTGTTTGGGCAAAAAATTGAGAAATACGTGCGTGTGACTGCCTGGTTTTTTGTGTGTCGTTTTTGTGAAAAACAAGTGCATGGATATTTGTGGTTGCGTGTATGTGTGTGCTTTTGAGTGAAAGATACGTACACTTGGGGGCGTGGCTAGGCGCCGATGTGAATGGCCGCCTGATCCCGGAGCTCCGCCGGGACCGTAGATGTCCCATTGAAATCCGGACCTAATCCGCGCCGTGGGGAGCGCCACTGGAACCCCCCCGGCTCCCCCTGACCAAGTGCCCGGAGGGGCGGCTCGGTGGCCCCAGGCGACGCCCACACGACCAAGGAGGGTGGCTGCGGAGGTCGACGGCCGGACGCCCTGGCTCCGGAACTCTGCTGCGGCTCCTGAAGATACGTGAGGCCCCGGCGAGGGCCTACGCGCTGACGCGCACAAAGCAACGCGGTTTGGGGACAAGCGGCTGACGTCGCGGATCAGAGCCGGAAAACATCGGATGCACCGGAGCAGGTGTGGATCGCGACTGGGGCCGCGACGGACTACATCCCGGGCCGTGAGGAGGGCGCCATTTATCGACCGCAAGGGAGCGGAGGAAGGCCTATAGCCGAGGGACGCCCTGCCCTGCCCTCCGGTGAGACTTCGGAGCGCGCCTTCGATTGCGCACCACCTGGATGGGAGAAGGGACGGAACGCTCTACCCTTCCCCGGACCCGACTGGTGGCGACGGGGACCCTCTTCCCCCTGTCGCTCCCTGGCAGACTACTTTGAGCTCCAGCCTCCGTCCGTCGACCTCAACCCGGAGCCGGGGACGCCTGGGCGCTGTGGAGGGTACCCCTGGATGACCTGGAGGAGGAGAACGCCCGTGATTGGGGCTGCGGAGGAGTGATCCCCGGGCAGAGGAGGAGACGCTAATTTGCCGAGCAGTAGGTTGTCTGCTGCCTGGGAGCGCCCGGCCCACACACCCGGTAAGGCCGCAGCCGCGACTGGAACTGCACACCGCCTGGCTGACCCGGGGCGAGACGGGGTACTGTGGCGGATCCTGGGCCTCTCTGGTGGCGGCGGAGGTCTCCTTCCTCTCTTGGTCCCGGGGCGAAAGCGGGGCCCAGGGGCTGTGACTGTGAGCGCTGATCGGACCGCGGGACGCCTCGGTGCTGCGGAGGGCGGTGCCGACTGCGGCCCGCAGGGTGCCCGGACCGCCATGCGACCCAAGAGCGGAGCCGCAACTCAGGCCAACAAGCTAGACCAATACACAGTAGCCAAGGCGCCACCTCCGGCGGAGAGGGCCCCGAAGGAAGACGCGGACCCCGCGGACCCTTCCCTGAAGTCCATCATGGCGGCTATTCAGACCTTGGGCACGAACTTGGAAACCAAGATGGATAAGATCACTATTGAGGTGGCCCTGCTCCGAGCTGACCTCGGGAAAACTACTGACCGCTCCAAGGCTAATGAAGTCGATATTAAGGCCCTACAGGACTCGGAGAAGCGACTTGAGGGACGGGTGAATGAACTAATACACCAACACCGCCTTATGGCCCTGCGGCTCGATGATCAAGAGGGGAGGGCTCGGAGAAGTAATATCCGCGTCGTGGGTGTTGCGGAAGGCCTTGAAGGAGACAGTGTGGAGCTATTCCTGGAGGATCTGATCCTACGGCACCTTAAACCCAAGCGTCTCTCGAAACTCTTCACCATTGAGCGGGCGCACAGGGCCCCTATCCCACGACCCAAGCCGGGAGCCATGCCACGGACGATCATTGCAAAAATCCTGAATTTCCGAGACCGAGACGCAATACTTCAGGCGGCAAGACAGCACGGTGACCTGCGATATGAGGGGGCCACAGTCCGATTCTTTCCCGACTTCACGCTCCAGGTCCAGCGGGAAAGACGCTCCTTCCAAGGGGTTAAGGTGGCGCTCCGCGAGCGTGGGATCAAATATATGATGTTTTTCCCCGCCAAACTGAAGGTCATCACCGGTGGGAGATCCCTCTTTTTCACCACGCCGGAAGCGGTGCAGGAGTGGCTGGATGGGGGAGAGGCGACGCAGGACTCCCGTAGGGGCGAATTACAGCGGCAAGAGGCGGGCCAGCCCGTCACGGAGTCGGCGTCAGGCCGGCCCGAGGGTGGTGCGCCGAGTCAGCGGTCCTGGCGTTCCAGGTCCAACAGTCCCCGCTGGGGCTCGTCCAGAGAAGGGACGCCGCGCCGAGGCCTTGAGTAATAGCGCTGAAGATACCAGACAGTATGTATACCTCACGTGCCTTTATTTTGAGACTTGTTAATAACTCTGGGTGCCCGGGCCGCCTCACTGCCTGCATGGGTGACTTCCCTCTATGGGTGACTCCGTAACAAGGGGGCTGCACGAACTGGGACACTGCGGAAGGGCGACCACAGGGGACTAGCCCACGAACTTCCCAAGTTGAGTTTCTCGGTGGGTTCACCGGGGGGGGTGGGGCGACAGGCGCTCTGCTAATTGGGGTGGTGGGCAGTTCTAGACCCACGGAGCAGGGGGCAGGGTGGGGGGAGTTGTTCTCGAGTGGGGGGGCTGGGAGGTCAAGGCCAGCCCCGGGAGGGAGGGGGTTCAACGTCAGACTTGTTGGGGTTGTTGTTATATGTCTGATTTATTATGGGGGGGTGGAACTCAGGGAGGGGTGGGAGTTGGGGATCCATTACGGTCACGCACATTGCTATCACACGATTGTAGCCCGGGTGGTGGGACAAGACACCCTCTTACGACACGGCCATGGCTAGACGGTGGGAAAAAAGCCTCAAGATTCTCAGCTGGAACGTCAACGGTCTAGGGGACAGACTCAAGCGTACTATAGTATTGCAGTTCCTCAAACGGCACCAGCCAGACGTGGTGCTTCTGCAGGAAACCCACCTGTTGGGGAATGTCTGTCACGCTCTAAATAGATATGGGTACACTCTAATAGGGCACTCCGGTTTCACCACTGGATCGAGAGGAGTAGGTATTCTCCTGCGCCGCTCCCTGCCCCTCCATGTAGACACCATCAAGACCGACCCGCAGGGCCGCTTCGCGGCTGTGTCGGGGCGATGGGAGGGCCAGGCGCTCAATCTCCTCTCAGTCTATATCCCCCCAGGCCTACAGGCCCGGGCCTTCGAAGACCTGGGCTCACTCCTACTGTCGCTACCCGATGGTCGGCTCGTTCTGGGAGGGGACTTAAATGCTGTGGCATCGGGAACACAAGACAGATCGCCACCTAGAGACCTGCCCCAGGGGCAACGGTGGCTGCCGGACTTCCTCGAGTCCTTCGGGCTGACGGACGTCTGGCGCCTACTCCACCCCACTGACAGTAGCTTCAGTTTCTTCTCCGGCGCACACCACTCCTTCTCGCGGCTGGACTACATCCTCGCCCTGCTCCAACACGACATGGCGATATCAGAGGCCGAACTCCTACCCCGGGGTATCTCCGATCATTCACCGCTCCTTGCACAGCTTATATTCGGGAATAGACGGGAGGGCTGCACTGCGCCCATTAATCCCTGGCACCTAAAACACGAGGTCACTAGTAAACACATATCCACCTCAATCTCGCGCTACTTTATGGAGAATGATGGGTCGGTCGCCTCCCCTGCCACCCTGTGGGAGGCGTTTAAGACTGTGGTGCGAGGCGAGGCTCTGTCGGCTATCGCGGCTCGGCGACGGGAACGTAGCCAGCAGACCGTAGCGCTAGAGGAGCAACTCGGGGAACTTGAAAGGGAGGCACCGACCAGCGGCGACCGGGAACTCAGGCACGCGATGCAGCTAAAGGCGGCGGAGTACAGAGAGCTGGTCTCTCAGGAGGCCCAGACGGTGGCTCGTCATAGGGTCGGCAGGATATATGACCAGGGCGATAAAGCCGGGAAACTTATTGCCTGGCTTGAGCGGAAACAGCAGGCCAGCAGGGTGGTGCCGGAGCTCCGCACTGACTCGGGGAGAGTGCTCACGGAACCCCGGGAAATAGTACAACAGTTCGCCGACTATTACCGGCAGGTGTACAGGCGAGAGTCGGACAGGCCGGAGGAGGACTCCATGGACCTCCTTGCGGACATACGACTGCCTACTCTCTCGGACACGGATCGGGAGGCTCTTGACAGCCCGCTCACCGAGACTGAGCTCCAGCAGGCGATCGGTGACCTCCGTCCTGGTAAAGCGCTCGGACCGAACGGCATACCCATAGAGCTCTACAAACTCCAGCCAGACGTCACCAGTAGGTACCTCAAACTCATGTTCGATAGCTGTAAAACACAAGGGCGGCTGCCCCGGGACCAGCGGTTGGCGACCATAGTCGCGATTCCGAAAGAAGGTAAACCTAAAGACGCTTGCGCATCATACAGACCCATCTCGCTTCTAAACGCGGAACCTAAAATACTTGCCAAAACGCTGGCCAACCGGCTCAAGCCGGTGCTCTCGTCGCTAATACACCCTGACCAATCGGGATTCATGCCCCACCGCAACACGGCCCTCAATATCAGAAGATTGCATGGGGTGCTGGGGCAGTGCCACAGTCTGCAAGAGGACGCGGTGGTGGTCTCGTTGGATGCCACCATGGCCTTCGACACCCTAGAGTGGCCCTACATGTTCGCAGTCCTCCGCAAGTTGGTCTTTGGACCTCAGTTTATCGCTTGGGTGCGTCTACTCTACGCGGAACCCCTGGCGCAGGTGCTTGTAAATAACAAGGTGTCTGAAGTATTCACGCTGGCCAGAGGAACTCGACAGGGCTGTCCCCTGTCCCCCCTCCTATTCGCCCTCTCCCTTGAACCGCTTGCGGCCTGGATAAGACAGGTGGCCACCGTGCAGGGCATAACATGGACGGAGGGATGGGAGGATAAGATATCTTTATATGCCGACGACATACTTCTTTACCTCTCGAAGCCGCGCGGGTCATTGATCGCGGCGCTGAATATATTGGACAGTCTCGGCCGCAATTCTGGCTTCCGAGTTAACTGGGCCAAATCGCATTTATACGTCCTCCGTGGGGACCCTCCCAGGCTCCCTGCCTCTTGCCCTATTCGGGTGGCAGAGGACGGGTTCAAATATCTCGGAGTGTATATTACCCTTGATAAAGCTCTGCTCTATGAACACAACCTCAAGCCGCCGCTCCTTCGGCTTCAACGGGAGGCGAAATCCTGGCAGCATCTGCCCTTGTCATTGCTGGGCAGGGCAGCCCTATTTAAGATGCTCTCGCTCCCGCGGTTTCTATATGCCCTTCAAAATTACCCGCACCTGGTCCCAAACAGCTACTTTCTGGCAATCGAAGCGGCGCTCCGCGAACTCCTCTGGGCTGGGCAGCCACGAATCTCACTGGCCAAACTAACGCTGGGGTGGTACGATGGCGGCATCGCTCTCCCCGATATTCGCAAGTACTACTGGGCGGCCCACCTATCCGCAATCAACCAAGGGACTTACGGGGACGGGAATGACCCGGCTTACGGGATGGATAGATGGCTGCTGCCCGGAGGCAATTACGAAATAGCGCTCTACTCTAGGCGGGGGGCGCGCACACTCACCGGCCCGACGCTGCACTCGGTACAGCTGTGGCACATCGCACAGAAAAAGCTCGGATGGTCCGGAGTCCTCACGATGGCCACGCCACTATGGGCCTCGGAAGCGTTGGGTAACCTGCGGCGCACCAAAGGATTCCGTGAGTGGGACCTTATCGGCATCTCTCAAATCAAAGATATGTGGGGACCCGCCGGGGTCCGCTCATTCGCCCAAATGCAGGAAGCCTACGAATTGGCAGATGCCGAACATTATAGATACTTGCAGGTGCGCCACTCCTTGCAGGCAAATATCCCACCGGAGGTCAAGCTGCCGCCAGCCTCCCCGCTCGAGGATAGATTACTTGACGGGCTCCTCGCGGAACATGCCATATCCCTCACCTATAAAAAGCTTATTAACAACCCCCCAGACCTGCTCCTCCCCCTCAGAGACAAGTGGATCGCCGAAGGGCTGGAAATAGATGACGAGGAGTGGACGCACGCTCTGGCCTCTCCGCGTGAGGTCGCGATATCGGCCAGATTGCGGCTCATCCAATTGAAGGTCCTGCACAGAGTTTATATATCTTGCACTAGATTACATATGATGGGCAGGGCTGACACAACGCTATGTAGGAGGGGGTGCGGGGGTGTTGGAACCTTTTTCCACGTGCTGTGGGACTGCCCCAAGATTCAGAGGTACTGGAGGAGGGTGGTGCGGGAGATGGAAGAGGTGTGGGAGGTGGGGATACGCCCGGAGGCCAAGAGGTGCCTCCTCAACATATGGGAACCAACTGACCTGTCGCCAAAAGGGAGGATCTGGGTTACACTTGGGCAAATGATAGCAAAACGGAACATTGCCAGGCTCTGGGGTAGTGCTGTTCCACCGAAACTTTCCGACTGGGCCAGCGACATGGACTGGTGCATGCTGCAGGAAAAGACAGTGTATGTGGCTAGGGGGTGCCCGCGCAAGTGGGTCGAGGTGTGGTCCAAGTGGAATGATTTTAGGGGAGGAATCTGCGAGCCTCCCTCCATTGTGCAGGATGACCCTGGAGACGTTTAGACCCGTCTCATCGCAACTTAGGGAGCTGGAGAGGGGATAGAGAGCGCTGGCTAGCCAAGGGCACACATAAAACGCAGTGCTGATCGACGGTTCGGGGGGGGGAGGGGGGGGGGAGTTGGTAAGTTCCTGCACTGTATACCTCCTGGCAATCTGCCTTATGCCGTGATTGTGTGCTAAGTCTGAGACAAACAACGCTCTTCCTTACCTCACGATACCTGTGCACGCCGTAACGCCGCCGTACCTCCGGGATGACGGCATAGGGCTGTGTGATCAGATATTCATCCAAATGTGTTTTTCGCGGCCGGCCCGATGGGTTGTTGGCTCTTTGCTGTGTATCGTAATGTCTCAATAAAGGTTTTTCAAAACTTAAAAAAAAAAAAAAAAAGAAAGATACGTACACTTGTGGCGGCGTGTGTTATTAAGGTTTATGCACGTGCTTCACTCAGTACATGTCCGTGCTCTGTTCAGCTTGTGTCAGTCATTCAGAGCTGTATTTGCAGTTTTGCTTTGACTGACTTCTCTGATAGAGCACGCAGATGCGGCTGCGGGCTCGAGCACTGTTTTCCCTGCAGCTTCCGTGCTTCCTCCAGGACCGGCGATGCTGCACTGATATAACCGCGCTCCCTGCATCTTTCATTCAGCCCTGGTTGGCTGCAGGCTGGTGCGCGCATGAACATAGGGCACCTTGATGGCTCCACAGCAACACCAGCCATATCCGGGCTGAACTGCAACCCCACATCTTTCCAGGAAACAGCGATTCCCTGTACGGACAGACTGCACCATTCCCTCCCCAAACCCTCATCTCTGCAACTCACGACCTCCAGCCAATAGTACTCCCGGGACTGAAGCCCACCACAAGCAGCTCCACACAGCAACCCCGAACAGAAGATCATTGAAAATTGGCAGCTCACTGGGAGTCACAAACAACATCATTCAATGGACGAAAATACCCTAGCGTCTGCACAGCCACCACATGCAACACCACTAACTGGACTGAACACCTGCACGTCACCTATTCCCAGCTTCTCCTTCACTGCTGTGCTCCCAAAATAATGCAATAGGTCTCGCATTATTAAAGTTTGAGCTATTGGTGTTGCATCATTTAGCAATGCCAATAGCTCAAACTTTAATAATGCGAGACCTATTGCATTGCAAATGCTTGTTTGTGTGGTTATAAACAAATGGCAGCAATGCCAAATCCCTTAGACAATTGCAAAATTATCAGGAAAAGCGCTTGGCTGAGTGACAGTGTCATCAGAGGGATAATAGCAGGTTTTTTCCTGCCTTTTTGTGTACTTTGCTTATTAAGCGCAAATCCCTGCAAGAAGTGCTGACTCGACAGTACAATTTTTCTGTCAACAGTTGTTGTCTGAAGGGGTATCTCTAAGAGAGGAAAATGGACTCTATACATTGAATGCCAATTCTACAATAATAAAAAGGAATGGAGAAATGGCAAACGTGCTAGTAATATTCAAGTCACTCCTTTGGCGAATCACATCATAATTGACTTCGAAAAATGCATTAACCATACAAGGACATCCATAGTGGTTCGCAGAAATAGTGGACTGATTTGGCTACTCAGTCCCTAAGGAATCACCATGGGTTTCAGTAGCCTGATCTTGCATGTAAACTGCGTAATGCGCTTTGAAAGAGGAAAGGGAGCCTTATTTTAATTTGAAAAGCCATGATGGGTAGCAATCTCTCCTAGGAAACATTTGAGCCAACCGTGCCCTCCCCTCCTTGCGAAGACAAATATAGTTTGTAACAGACTGTTTGCGAACACAATCTGAAAAACCTCTTCCAAAGGTTTCCTTATTGCCCATTCTTCACCCGACCTATAACAAGTTCACTTGGAGGTGCTCAGCAAAGCCCCAGTAGCACTTAGACTCCAGTGTGCATAGGACACAATCACAGCACTATATTGACAAACGCAAAAGCAAATGCACCCAAAACAAGTTTTGTAATGGCAGTAACTATTGTTCTAGATTTTTGTTTATATTTTTATGATCACACTCTATGCATCTTAGGCCTCTGTCAACCCCCTTTTATCATATTTGCAATTATAAAAAAAACTCCTACCACGAATGTCATACATGTCTCGTTTTTGCACTACGGTACAAACAAAATTCATTAACACTCCTTTTTTCCCCTAAACAGTGGACAAGCAGCTGTGCTTTCAGGACACTTACGCCTTTTACCAGTTCTCAGAAGATGAATGTAATGAAACTTTCTGCGAGTTTGGAAGGGACAATGAATGGGAGAATGGGGTGAGGCTTTTACAGAAGCTTGTGCCGACGGTTCCATCCAGTCCCAGCTTTTGTGGTCTGTAAGTATTGTTTGTGAATATGTAATTAAATACGATCTTTGTTTGCTCTGGAAATTACTTATGGTATTTCACTTAATAAATACACATTGTAAATCTGCATGATATTTTATTAAAGTAATACCAACAAAACCCGCAGTGAATTTACCCTAACGAATCTTTGATGAGGAAGGAGACGACTCTGGGATAAGGGACTTGCTTTGGCCTGAAGCTCCCACTAACACCTTACAAAATACACCACATGAGCTGGTTTATTGTAAATTTCTCCCATATAAAGTGCATCAAGGGAATAATACCAACCACAATTAATGGGACAAAATCAATTATTCTCTTACTTCATGCAGCTAAACGTTTGATTATTGGATCTTCACATTCTAACATTCGAACTAAACTCTAGTGAAATTTGACCACAGATTCTCAGTAGTTGGCACATGGATATGGAATATACTTCTCCAAGATATCAAGGATAAGGGCACTCTGCTTACCTTTAAGAAACATGTAGAAAAATCCCTTTTCAGCATCCTTTTGTGGCACCCAGGTACGTTATTGACTGAAATCTAAGGACAAAGTGTAGTTATAAGTTATAATTAGGTGCTGAAATATTAATTAAACTAACATTTAAAAACTAAGCAAAACACTGAAATTCAACAGGTATAGTTTACTGAACAACTATAACTTGCACCACCACCATGCACTACTTATCGTCCCATACATTACTTCAGTCATGACATGTTAAATGACATAATTGGTCACATCACTGATTACACCATAGTCCTATACAGCATAGAGTTACTGTGTGCACATGTGTGGGTGCATAGCATGGACATAGCATAAGGTGTGTAGGCAGGTGTTGTGCATGTTGAAAGTAATATGGTGAACAGTTCACAAATTACTAAAGTTGGAGTACAAGTATCAATCCATGTTTAACAAGGTATATATGGATTGAGCGCACCTGATGTGAGTTTCAGAGGTATGTTTCAAAGTAGCATGTGGCCTAAAGCCAAAGCCTGCTCCAAAAGTCTGTGAGAAAGTCCAGTGCTTCTGTTGAGCATAAATTATTCACCAGTTGATATCTGGACATGTGCACATGTTAAATAGTGTTATTACAAAGCTATAGACAAATGTAATGCAGCTTAGATGTTTATTAGATGTAGATGTTTGTTTCCAGATCTTCGCTGAAGATATTGAAGCATTGAGAAATGCTGAATAATGTAGAAAGTAAGGTTGCCCGGCTGAGAAGAAGATTTTCTCACACCGGCTTTGTAAGCATGCCTATAAGGATCTGTGCTATTGTGCCCATCTCAGGAATGTAGGGTATTTTGCTAGGCTTCAGAAAGTTGTCGTAAGGTCTAGCTGAAAGTGTCTTTTCAGCTGCAAGGGCACACTTGTCAACCTAATGACTTAAAATTCTGGGTCATCTGAAGTCTGTAAGACAATCACTTTAAGGTGAATAGAAAACTAGCCACAGGTGTAGCGTTAAAATACTTTAAGTCCACAAACATTACAGGATACTATCACTATTGTGTTTTGTTTGGTTTCTAAATTTGAGTTTCATTATTATTTCCACACCTAACTATAACATCCCTTTAAACATTTTCTTCAGTGACTTTCTAGGGTTTTTAGGGTAAACTGAGATCTTATTACCATACGTGTGGTGGTTTTTATTATCATATTCATCCAACTCCCCTGCTGGATGGGCTGCTAGTGCTGTCCTCTGGCCTAAACCCAGCCCAGTGCAGGTGGGCAACTCCCAACTGCGCACAGCCTTTGGCTGTGAGCAACAGGGAATTGAATGCAGAACCTGACCTCCAGCCGTGCCCTTCACCCAAACACCTGTGGTTGGCTACCTGTGAGAGATTTCGTGCAGGGCCCCTCCGCGTGCCAATATTGGCCCTGGGTACCCATCCCCAAGGCCTCATCTTTTATTAATTGGGGAGGGGGGCCATGCGGCCCCCAACACAGGGTGATGTTGGCCCTGGATACCCGCTCCCTTTTGTATCCACAGCCAGGCCCCAGGGGATGGGGTCCTCGGAGACGAACGTGGCCCATGAAGGTGGCCCCCCTCCCCATATTTTTTTGGGGCCAGGTCCCAGGGGATGGCATCCCCGGACCATAATCGGCTCAGGATGGGGGAAGTGCAGGCCCCCCTACCCATTTTTAAAATCCCCAGGGCCTAAATCAGCCTGGGGAGGGAGGCCAGGTGTGCCCCTCTCCTTAATAACAAACTTATTTTTCCCCCGAGACCTAGTCCACCCGGGGAGGCAAAGTAAAGCAAGTGCTTGCTTTTTTTCTCAATTGTTCCGTGGATCCTCCACGTATTCATGACAATATTGGAATAAAAAAAGTTTTGGGCCAGCAAGCCTAGGGGGCAGGGTATTCCTGCCCTATCCTCTTATGATTTTTCCCTCTTTTTCTTGGGACTCAGGTGAGTCTGAGTCCCAAGATGGCTGCCAACACTTCCTGGTTGAAGTGTTCCCCTCCCCCCTACAAAGCAACCCCCCTCCCAAAACAACGACAACAAGTGTCACAATCCAGCAGGACTCCTGAAAAAAGTTAATTTGAAAAGGGCGCCAAGGCGAATCCCTGGGGCTGTATTAAATAAGGAGAGGGGGCCATCCTTTTATTGTTACTAGTCACAAAGGGGGATGGGGTCCCCAGAGCCTAAGAGGGCTCAGGGAGTATGAGCCACGTGGCCCCCTTCCCCATTAATTTAAAAAACAGCCCTAGGGGATGTGGTCCCCAGGGCTATCAAGGCTCGTGGAGTGGGGCCATGTGGCCACCTTTCCCTTTATTTTAAGTTGTAGGCTTGGGAGATGGGCTTCCAGGGTCTAAAATGCATCGGGGAGGTGACCCACATTGCCCCTCTCCCCTTCGATAAAAAAAAATACTCTGTGGAGATAGGGTACCCAAGGTCTAATAAGGCTCGGGAAAGGGCCACCTGGCCACCCTCTCCTTTAATAAAAAAAAAATAGCCTAGGGGATGGAGTCCCAAGAGCCCAATAAGACTCGAGGAGGTGGGGCCACCCAGCCCGCCTCACCTTTCTTAAAAAATAAAAAAGTCCTCAGGAATAGTGTCCCCAGGGCCTAATAAGGCTTAGGGAGGGAGGACACATGGGGCACACACGGCTGGGGATTAGGTTTACATATGATGATAAAATATTATTTTACGTTAAAATAAAACTAGAAATTCACTAAAAAAACAAACGTTAAAGTAACATTATAGTTTGGTGTGGTGAAAGATTTGTTTTGAAGAAAAAACCTTAAAATTCACTGAAAAAAACAAAGGTTAATGTAACATTATAGTTAGGTGAATATGTCAGTGACAACATTCCTATTTTAAACAAAAAAACACAGAAATTTACCAGTTATAAGTAGCAGAGCTAACTATAACTTGCACTCATGCTATGCACTTCTTCAGACCTCTCATATTAAATCACCTATGGCATGTTCTGTGGCATTTATGACATCACTGATGACAAATCAAATTACATCATTGATGACATTAATGATGTCATCATCCAAGTTTCTTCTGAACACATTGCTCTATAATAGGGTATAGCATTAAATGATGTTTGACTGGTGACTTTCTTTTATTTATTTTTTTCAGTTCAAAATGTTAATGTTGTCACTGACATATTCACCTAACTCTAACGTTACTTTAACCTATGTTTTTTTTCAGTGAAAATCTATAGTTTTTAAATCTCTTCACATTGAGGTAAGGACACTGCGACACAGCCAGGGATTCACCAAATCCTTAGTTTATTAGATAAACATCAGCATCGGGTGCGGACACAAGAGCAACGAGTTTCAGCCGATGCCTTTAACAGGGACAAATATATATATATTCACTGAAGAACCAAAGATTACAGGGACATTATAGTTAGGCTCAGATTTCACTTGTACAAAACCATTAAAATTCAGCAGTTATAGTTACCTGATCTATCTATAACGTACACCCCTGCAATGCACTGCTTATGACGTCATAGATTAAATCACTCATGACATAGTCAGTGACATCAGTGATAACATCTCAAATAACATCACTAATGACATCACAGATGGTATCATCTATTGATTGTGAGTGCTTTCTAAAAGTTTCTGAGTGTTAAACATATATACTTAGGTACCTCAAAAGGTAAATTAGTTTAGTTTATGTACTACTAATGATTGATTCTATACTAAAGCATATATTATGTGAGTGTCTATTTAACTGTGTATGTCCTTGTGTGAGTGGGTGTGTGTATTTGTGAATACGTGGGTGTGTGAGTGCTTGTATGGGTGAGTGGGTGTGTACGTGGTGTATGGATGAGTGTGTGGGAATGTGATAGACTGTATAGATGAGTGAGTGGACATCTGAGTTTTTGTATGGGTGAGTGAGTGGCTGTATCAGTGGCTGTATGAGTAAATGAGTGGCTGTGTGACTGGCTGTATTGGTGAGTAAGTGAGTGTGTAAGTAGCTACAAATGGTAAATGACAGAGTGCATGAGTGGCTGTATGGCTGAGTGTACAAGTGTGTGAGTCTCTATATGGGTATGTGAGAGGGTACATGAATGGCTATATGGGTTCCTGAATGGGTGTGTAAGTGGGTGTATGGGTGTGTGAGTGGGTATGTAAGTGGCTGTATTGGTGAGTGAGTTAGTGAGTGTTATGGAGGCTGTATGGGAGACTGTGTTTCTCGTTGACTGTTTTGGTGACTGAGTACATGTATTGGTATCTGTATGAGTAAGTGATTGGATGTGTGAGTATCTGAATTGGTGAGTGAGTGGTTATGTGAGTGTCCATATGAGTGAGTGGGTGTTTGAGTGGCTCTATGCATAAGTCAGTAGGTGCATGATTATTTGTATGGGTTTATGAATGGGTATGTGAGTGGTTGTTTGGGTGCATGAGAGGTTGTATGGGGGTGTGAGTGGATACGTGAGTGTTTCTATGGATAATGTCATCACTGATATAACTGAACATGTCAGGAGTGATGTATTACGTGAAGTCATATGCAGTGCATTTTGGGGGAGTAAGTTATAGTTAGCTCAGGTAACTAAAACTGCTGAATTTCAATGGTTTTGTACGAGTGAAATCTGAGCCTAACTAGAACGTCCCTGTCATCTTTGGTTTTCATCAGTAAATTTTAAGATTGTTTTTATTCTATTTCCTAACTATAACATCCCTGTAACCTTTGTTTTTTCAGTGAATTTCTAAGTTTTTTTTCGATTCTACATCCTAACTCTAACGTTCCTGTAACCTTTGTTTTTTTCTGTGAATTTCTAAGTTTTTTTTAATGCTATTTCTAAACTGTAACATCCCTGTAACCTTTCTGTCTCTGCTTCTTCCCTTTGTCACCATTTTTCTTTTGTCCTTTTTCTCCTGCTTTCTCCCTTCTCTCCCTCTTGCTCTGGTTGAAAGTCTTGAGAATGTGGCGTAGCTAGGGTGCCAGTCGCCCTAACGCAATAAAGAAAATTGGGTCCCCCGAATTCCTATTGGATATGAAAATGCGGCTATTATTGGGGTGGAGTGGACCACTCACTTTTTACAGACACTATTGTATGAGTTTACCTTTCAAATTAATTGTGAAGCTAGAGATGGTGTTGGGCATGAGTTTTTGCATATAGAGGGCAGCATGGGCCAGGTGGTAGGGCCAGGTCATAGAGACAGGTGCTGGCAGCAGCCGATTGGTGGTGTCGAATGTTGCTGCCGGGGGCTGCATTCTCAATCTCAGCTTTCAATCATCTGCCCAGCTGTGGCAGTACCAAAGGGCCACCTTGAGGGCCTTTGAGTAAAAGGTGCACAGCAGTGTGAGGGATGCTCTCATGCACAGGGCCAATGGCTGCATCACGGTTTGGAAGTAGGAGCAAAAGCTGATAAGCATAGTTGGAAAGCTAGATCTGCAGCTTGAGAATGGGTGACTTTAAGAAGCTAATCTCACAAAAAGGTCTACTCTTCACTGCCAAGGTCATCCTAATGTAATACACTCATCCTTGATTACAACAATTATTTTGAGGATTTAAATTAATTAGCTTAATTATCAATCGCATTGACTCACTTCTGTTCAGCGCCTTTAAAACACGAGCTATGCTATTGCGCCCTCATTTTCTAGGACGTGCAACAGAGGGCAAGTACTGCATGAGGCATTGCTAGCTGGATGTGGTGCCAGTTCACCCCATGCCACCACTGTAATGTAAACACTGAAAAGACTGAATAGCAAAACATACAAAATGGGTGACAATCACCAAAGTGCAAGGGATAGCAAGGAGACTTCAAGGTGAGACTAACTGACATCTGTGACATACGATTGGGTAAAGCAGCTGTGGTAATTGAGGTTTTCAAAACAACAGGGGATTTCTGACTTAGAGAGAAGTGATATGTTCCTTCTGACTTGCCTCAATCCGGACCAATTTTAAAGCCACCATTTAGAAATATGTTGTGTATGTAGTATGCTTAAAAAGTCAAAATCTGTTTGCTCCTAGTAAAACTCTGTTCTTCTCCAAGACCATCTGCCATCATCAAATAACACACTGCCATGCTTTGAAGCATGTAATGAACTCAATTTTATAAACAATCTTCAGAATGCGTACAATAAAAATGACAAAAGCTCTATTAAAATGGCTGACACTACCAGATATTATAGTCTTGCAAAAACATAATTTGCCCCCGATGTCATTTGAACACGCAACCTTCTGATATGGAGTCAGATGTGCTACCATTGTGCCATGAGTTACTATACAGTACTGCACTTGTGGATATCTTATTAGTGAGTACTATAGATGGAGCAGCTACTTTTTGTACATTTGTGTCCTTTCCTTCAATGCCTTCAGAAATCTCATTACAGGCTCATTTCTGTCTCAATCCGCCTGCTACATGGTTCAAGGTTACATATGTGTTTTCTTTTTAAACCGATGCACTCAGTGTGGCTGCAGTCTCAAATTCTGATAACCCTCACACTGGACAGGCGCTTTTGTGATTCCTGTCTCCTTTCCAATTTAATTCTGCTGTGCAAGTTTTATTTGTACTTCAGATTGAACCGAAATGAGTGAATGGGTCTGAACGAAAAAAAGAAAAAAACTATGACTATCACATGGCACTGTTGTGTAGTCTTGCACGTGACATATGTAACGCGTTGGTGCCCCTGATTTAGGTGTGCCATCTGACAAACTGGGAGGCTACCACTTGTTCTGAGTGAGTTCTCACCCTCTCTTCTCAGAACATATAGAAGAATGTCAGCATTCTCTCTGCATCCTTAGTATCAGTGATACTTCAGTATCTGCAACATCTGAGCAAAGCGCTGTCAATTAGCTTACCGTGTTATAGTGTACCTGTGTGTACTTTACTGTAAGATCTGTTAGTGTCAGATTGAATGGGCAGAAGTGTAGTACCTTCTGTATAACAATGAACTTTTAGTCTCCATATAACACACCCTGGTGGTTCCCAAATAGAAATACTTTGCTTCCATTTAATAAGCAGAGTATTGGTGGTTCAGTGGTAGGATTTTCTGCCTGCAATGTCCCAGCCAATGCAGGGCTCTCTCTTTCAATTCAAGTTTTCTTATCACCTTTAAATGCTCAATAAAGTAACATATTTTCAATATATAATTCTATTCCACCTTCTCTTTTGTGAAATGAGAATCCGAGCAAGAATAGAACCACACCTGCTTATTTATCTAAGAAGAGGTCACAGCTTTGCACAAAATGTCTACCCAACTGGAGTACTTTCTACTAGTCTAGTGCTACCTTGTTGGGTAAAAACATGTATAATCCTATGGGGGAGGGGGCTGTGCGCCCCCCTCCCTGGGCTGATTTCGGCCCCGGGGACCCAATACCCTGGGGCCTGGGCACAACTTTCTGGGTTCCCTGGTCCCAGCCAGGGTGCCCAGTATGCTATGGGACCATGGGGGGATCCACAAGGCCACGGGATCCCAGCTGGCTCCCCGCCTCCTGCAGGAGCCGGCATTGCCAATGCACACAGGGAGCTGCTAGAAATGCAGCTCCCTGTGTACAAGAGCAATCATGTCATCACTCTCCCTGCCCACATGTTTGCGGACAGGGAAAGAGGTGAAACCTCCCCTTCCAGCATGCAGGAGTTGTTTGACAGCTCCTGCTTGATGGAAGCGGAGTGTTTGCTTTTGCTTGGCAGGAGCTGCCAGCTCTCTCCAAGACAAATGAATACAGCTATGTCCCAGGGTAGGCACCCCAGAACAAAGCAAGAGCCGTCCATGGGGGTGGCAGTCCCAAGTACGATATATGGCTCTAGGAGGGGAGCAGCATGGCCCCCCTCCTTATCTGTGTACGGGTCGGCTCCGGGGAGGTGGTGGTCTCTGGGGCCATATATGGCGTGAAAGAGCCTTTAGGCCCCACTCCCAGTATGTTTTCCTTTTTAGTCCCTGAGGAGATAGAGGTTCCCAAAGTCCAGGGGGGAGGTCTGTGCGGCCCCCACAAATTATTATTGCCATGGGGAGGTGGTTGTCCCCTTGGGTTTCTACATGCCCATTGGTAGAGCTCCGTGTGGCCCCCTCCTTTATTGAAAAGTTCTTGGGAGGTGGTGGTCCCTAGGGTTCAAAGAGCCTCAGGAGGGGTACTATGTGTGCCCCCTTCTTTTGTTTTTTTTAAACGCTCCCGGGACCTGGGCCAATCCACCGGCCCTTTTCAAAACAAGCGAGGGAGCCCATGCTTGTTTTGTTTTGTTTAAAAAAAAATGTTGCTGCAAATTTTGTGAATTCATGGCAAAATGCGTTTAAAAAAAATGTTTTTTTGCCCCAAAAGACCAAGGCATGGGGGTCAGGGTATCCCTACCTTGCCCTCTTTTCTTTTTTTCACGCTTTTTTAAGCTCTTGGCTGAGCCAAGTCCCAAGATGGCTGCCAGCACTTCCTGGTTGAAGTGTTGGCAGCTAATCAGAGCTCTGCAGATCTCTGCACAAGCTTTTCATTATTAGCGAAGGCTTCGCAATCGTAGATATTCAAATTTGGATTTCCTTTAATTTCTCGACAACTACTGAATAGATTTACACCAGAGAACTGAAAGCGTAGTATGCATAAATAAATTTACCTTTCTGTCAATTTTGGTGTAATTCCGTCCAGTGGTTTGGGCTGTTGCCGTGTTCAAAACTTTTATGAGAATTAACATGGAAAAATCACTTTTTTTGACACATCCTTTTTCTCAGCCCCCACTTGATGAATCACCCTGAAACTTTCCATGCGCAACAAGAATCACCGGCACACTTTTTGGGGGAAATGTTTGTGAAGATTCGTCAAAATGTGCCACAGATATAGGAAAGTCAAAAAAAGCTTTTCCTATGGAAACGTGGTTGTAGCTATAACTATCTACTGTCTACTGCCACTAGGTTACATATAACCTATATATAATTTATGGTTTATGGGTGCATAAGGGAATTGGTGGTAAGAGTGCTTTGAGGCTTTAGGGGTATGGGGTTGTAAGGGTGTTTTTATGGCTTAGGGTTCAGTAGGATTTTATGGTGGTGAGGGTATTTTTAGGGTTAAGGGTTTTTTAAGGGCATTGGGTGGTAAGGGTATTTTTTAGGATTCATGGCTGTGTAAGGGTATTGGTTTGTAAGGATGTTTTTAGGGTATTGGAAAGGGAAAGGATATGGGGTGGTAAAGTTATTTTAGGGTTTATGTGTAGGTAAGAGTATTGGGTAGTAAGGGTGGGTTTAGGAGTGGGTGAGGGCATAGGGTGGTAAGGATGTTTTTATGATTTAGGGATGGGAAGGGGTTTGGTGTGGTAAGGATATTTTCAGGGTTTAGGGGCGGCTAAGGGTTTTAGGTAGTAAAGGTGTTTTTATGGTGTATGGGTGTGTAAGGGTATTAGGTGGTAAGGGTGTCTTTAGCATTTAGAGGTGAGTACGCGTATAAAATGGTAAGTGTGTTTTTAGGGTTTAGGTGTGGGTAGGGGCATATGGTGTTAATTGTGTTTTGGGGATAGGTAAGGGTATAGGGTGGTAAGGGCATTTTTAGGACCTAGGAGTGGGCAGGGGCATAGAGTGCCAGCTGATAAATTCCACTGACACAACTTCCCAGAAGGCTGATTGGCAAACCTGCAATAACAGTCAGATTTTTCTAAAGTGTTTCCTTACAAATCTTTTGGTACAAGTACACTGTACAGTTTTCCATCAAAAAAATGTTCGTCATTAGGCTTCTAGAGTTCAAGAAATGGTCAGTCAATGCACTAACTGTTCAATGATTCTTTAAATACAAAGCATTGAGATAAGTGGATAAGTGACCACCTTTTTCCTACCTTGCAAATGTACAAATGCAGTTTGCCTCACACTTACTTGTGAAACATTTCTTTTGGCTACAGTGTGCCATCATTAAAAAAAAGATAGTTAACTATGTATCTTTAGGTGGAGAGATGATGGTTAATTAATCATGTATTCTCCTAGAATGGAAATCTTTGTTTCAAATTAGTATGTACAACATGTATATCAGGTTCTTTTTGCATGTGTTGTTACCATATTCCCTTTATGCTGAACAAGTGCTCAGATTTCTGTATGTATGTATATTGTATAACATTTGCAAGATGCACATATTTTACCAGCCCTAAAAGAAAATGGAAGAAGATGTTGGCAAGAATACATTTTACTAAGATTGTTTGAATAGCCAAGTCTTTGACTTCTGGTGGTAGGGAACAGGATGTGAATTTACTGAAGTAAGTGGTACATGTTATATCTGATAGTTACTCCCTTACCAGCAAACCTGCATCTGCCTAAAGTGCAAGACTTGATCAGAATTCCGGGATTTTGAGGTGGATTAAAGTGGATTTGAAAACAAATAACACAGGGAAAATACTTATTTTTAGTGTCCTTACTGTGTGCTGGAGACTTTTGATATCATAATTGCAAAACCATAATTTCCTAATGCATGATTTAATAGTAATGTATAAGTGATTCATTCCCTCATTACTATCTTACATTTAACAGTAGTTTAAAACATAGCTGTTTATTAAAAATCAAGACAATACTTTGTAGCTCAGAATTAATACTTTTCTTCTCTTTCAAGATCTTCAGCAAGACTGCAACATACAATGGAAGTCAGCAATGAAATGTTTCAACTTCAAGCTCTAGCTCAACTCACATCTGCCGTAAGTAAACTTAATGAATTATATATGATGAAGAAGGTTCAGATTCATTACTCATGTTTAACAGGAAACGTTTTGGTGGTAAAAGAGTTGTACACCGAGAACAGAATGTGTACCATTCACTCAATAAATCCTCAAAGATAATGCTGGTATATTCTTGTAGATGAGGTCTCCCTTTGTCTAGCAATTAGTTATCTATAAATTAGAAAACATGAAGACATGGAATGCATTTTCATTGAAAGTTTGCATGTTTCTGCATTTTTGTACTTATTTTACCACTCAAAGGTGTCTGCAGCTGCAACTTAAAGATTATTCGTTGGACCAAGTGTGTGGCAAAAATCTACAGGCAAATTCTTTAGCTGTAAGTGTTAAATTGATGAACCCCTGGGTCTGAGATTTGAGTGATACCTCAAATTGCTTTAGAGCTAGTATATCATTTTGTACAGTTAGAGGCCTCTGTAGGTGGTTTACCTACTTCTAACTTGGGAACTTATTCTCAGTGATATAAGAAGAATGTAGCACGTGCTCCAGGATTTCCATCTTTTCTATATGTACTGCTGGAAATAGTAGTATTAACATTTTCCCATCCTGAATTTCAGCAGTTGTATTTTTCTGAATGCTAAAATAGAACTCAAAAGTGCATTATCACATTATATATTGGGAAACCCTTTTCCAATGGGGGAACCCAACTTTATATACCCACATTGATGTTGTAAAGAGTACCTCATCATTCTCATTTTGAATGCTCATGCACTTTTCCCTCTTCACTGGACTGTGTTTGTGTGCATTTCGAGGGCGAGAGTCTACTGCAACCATTGGTGAATACCAACAAACCTATTATTTGTGGTTGTTCACCAGCTTCTACAGGTGGATCTCCTCAAACCACAAAAAACCTCCTGAAACTTGCCCTTATACATGGATCTGCTGAATTTACATCACAATGACAGAATTACTGTTTGTAGATCCATTTTCCAATAGTAAAATTTGACAGTTACTAATTCTCTAAATCAGAAATCAGAATTATATTTAAATATTTGTTTTTGTGCATTTGTGTTGAATTTAGGAGTCCAACCACTATATGTATGGGCGGGCAGGTTTACCTGAGGCAGCTAAATGTATTATAATCCCACGACTGAAAGGTGGAATGTTCCCTGTGAGCAGTGCCCTAAATCACCTTATAGCTTTATTTGGATTTTGTAGAGTTAGTCACCCACAGCAAATAGGCTGCTATTAACAGATCGAGAGACAAACAGTAGCCTCATCATAAGTATTAATGTGCTTGTCAGAGCACAGAGAAGCGAGGCACACATTTGTGGTTAATTACTTCCATATCTCAAACTGCATGCTGGGCAATTACAGAATTGTTCTGGCACCTTTCAGACAATAAATCCAACTATTGCTCCTATCGACCATATCCCCACTGTGCTTTTATCAAACAGCAATCTGTATATCCCAGCAATGATGGTTTGGTGCACAACGTAATGCAAAGTCCCAGAAAATGCAGTAGTTCAATTCCACATAGTGCCTTTATGGAGGGTGTGAAAATACTTTACAAGACAATGTGCTACAAATGCACAGTTGCAGTCTATCTGGCATGGTGACAGAAGCTGCAGTTTGAATTGTGATTTTATTAGATGACCCAGGAGCTTTGATTCAGGACATTAGATATTAGATGTTGAAATTTGATGTATATTTCCAAGCAGGTGAAATATTTTGAACTAGAAAAAGTTTAGCTTTGGCACCTTTCAGAGAAAATTATATCAATTTTGCTTCTCCATCGAAGACCTACGTTTGATCATTAATTTGTATCCTGAAGCTCTTCTGAATAAAGGTGGGAATACTGATAGAAGAAACTCCACATGAAGGGCAAGCTCTAATGTATCACCACCAACAAAACGTACTTCTACAGTGGTTAACACAGACACTAAGCAAACTCTATAGCCTCATTTCAAGTGATGTGAAAATTGGAAAATTAGATTCAAATGTTATTTGCACATGGTTATACACTTCTGTTCAGTCTCCTTCATCCCTACTATGAGGAGATTGGCTTCCAAAAATGATAGGAAAGACACTCATGCTCGCTGTTCGATATTTTGCCAGGCCTAATCTAATATTTATAAGTCACCCCTAAGGTAAACACTAAATGCCTCATGTGCAGGGTATTTTTTAAGGTAGGACATATATATTTAATGTTTTACATGTGCTGGTAGTGAAAAACCTTCATTACATTTTTCACTGTGACAAGGCTGACCCTTCTATAGAAAAACACTGGGCTGTACTATAACAACATGTGGTGCTTAATTTCAGTTTGGTGGCAGCTATATAATTCAAAAACTCATTTTTATAATTTAAAATCCTATTCAATTGTCAAGTCGGATGTTATATGACTATTTTGAAAATGACACATTTAGAAAGTTGTCATTTTGCTGCTTAAGCCAAAAGGGGCCATTCTGGCAGTGTCCAATGTCACCTGACAGCTGATGGCTTCCCTGTGCTGAGATATGGATTGCTGTCAGGTAGTGGACATAAGGGTTGGGTGAGGAGGTGTTTTTCTTCCTTAAGCTGGATGGCCTGGCGGCTGTGCCCAGTCCCTTCCTGATCTTCAAAAGATGCATATCCTGTCTGTCAGATGTAGCTCACACCTAGGCCTGCCTCCCTTTTGGCTTGCTAGTCAGCTTGCCTCCAAACCCAATAGGAATAGGGAGCTACCAAAGACGATGGTTTTGACTGACCACCTGGGAAGGTTTTCCCATTATCATAGCTACACCTCTGGGTAGGCTCACATTTGATTGAGGGGCACTGTGGGATAGATTAGATTAAAACAGAGGAGCAGTGCTGCAAAACTGGGTAGGGTAACCCCTTGTAACATTTACCCCATTGATTTGGGATTGGCCAGAAGTTCTCCCATCCACAGACTGGCACTGCACATTAATGTGACATCTCCAGTATCTTCCTCAAAACACTTCTGTACCGGTGAAGAATCACAAGAATGACTTCTCTCCTGTCTGAACTCATGAAGGAAGACTGGACCTGCTTGCCTTGAACCTAGAACCCAAAAAGTTACTCCAAGGGTCAGTTGGCTGACCAACTGTTTGACCTACTGGGATACAACAAGCTTCCAGAGCTCTCCCTTCAACTGCCCAGTTCCAAGTGGACCTGCTCTTGACCCTGTTAGAGTGAGTCATAACTCCCCAGTTGTGTTCCCCCAGGTCCTAGACGCTTGACTGGTGTTAGAGTGTACTCCTCCTAGCCACACTGCAAAAACTGGGACTTAGAAACTTCTTGCTAACTTTATGCATGGAGAACTGATAGATCCTGGGATCGCCTTTGAAGCTGCAGTCATCGATGTTGAATCACCTGAAGGCCCCAAATTACTGGTTTGCTCCTCTGAAGGAGATTCCAGAAATGTTTTTAAGTCTGAACGTCTAGGCCTCCCTGGGCACAGTGTTTGGACTTCCCCCCCTCAGAGCTTTCACATCTTCGTTGATGAACGCACTGGGGAACCCTCTCTGCAGACACCCGCCGTCATCTAGGCCAGCTTTGAATCCAGTTTGCGGCTTGCTCCGAAGAATACTCATCCATGACCACTTTTTATCCTTAAACGTTGCTAAGTCCAAAGGTAAATTTTCCATCGGCCAAGAAACTGGTTCCTGTACCTGACCCGCACTCCATCACGGTCAGCCTTAACTTTTGATTTTAACCCAGTCAAGCACAACCAAATAACCGCTGTTGGCACTTTGTGCCTAATTACGATCTTGGCAGATGAGCTACACCGTCACAAACAGGACAGATATCCGGTCAGACATAATACAAATTCTATAAGATATAATGGAATTGTAATACGGCGGACAGGATATCCATCATGTTGGTGATGGAGTAACCCTGTCCGCCAGGATCATAATCAGGCCCATTGTGTTTTTCGATGCAATTTTTAAACATAAACTTTGAAAGTTAATATCTCCGGTTTTTAATTTTACTGTCATTTTATTTATAATTTTTCTAAATTTGTTTGATATTTTTCTTGTGTTTTTTACTTTATAACTGTTTGAGTGCTGCATAAAACCTTTACTCATTGCCTTTAAGTTAAACCCGACTGTTTTGTGTCAAACTACCAGAGGGTTAAGCATTTACTGATTTATTCACCCTGCAAAAGACTGTGATTATTATTGAAAGTGGGTCCTCACTTCCTTCAAGTCCAATTTCTTACAGACCTGTATTGTGCTCCAATGCAAATCCTCTCCACATTATTGCTCCAGCTATAAATCAGATATACAATGATTTAGAGGTGGATCTGCTAGAGTAGACCTACTTCATAAACCAAAGCAACAGAATTAAGTATAGAGCAAGAAAGCCCAAACACTCCTGGTCCAAGCATCACATTGGCAACCGAAGATTCCCTTAGAAGTGGAGAGCACATTAGCCTTATTAAAACTGGGGCTAAAATCCACAATCCAGAAACTGGGTTGACCTTGCTTGGAAAGTTTTCAGATCTACAACATTTGAAGACTTTATGACCTAATGCTGGTATAATTTCTTATATAAGTCACATTCACTTCCCGCGGATATGACCATGGTGACATTTGTATTGTTTCTTATCTAACAAAGAAAGCGGTTACTCAGACTACATCTTTCATTAACAGGAATGGCCTTTTCCTGTTTAACTTCCCAGCATCTGTGGACCAGTTTTCTCTGGTCTTTAACCAATGGCAGACATGGGTTTGTTAAATCTAAAGGAAGGAAAGAAAGAAATAGTTTCCTGTATTACTGATTGACAATAATCAAAGGCTGAAATTAATTGGACTGATGAGGTTGCAGTCATAGGATTCAATGGTGACCTATGAGATAAACTGAAGGACACCTTAATCTCATAACAAAATTGCCTTACAGAATGTGAGGCACTGAATGATTTAATGCTTCAGATTGAAACTGTGCAGCATGCAATGAGGATGGATAATAAGATGCCTCCTCAATGATGGTTTACTCCAAGCAATACTGAAACTTGAGCTTTGAAAAGATGAGTGAGGAACCTATGCAGACAGGCTGAACATGTCATACTTTGACCATGGAGGAAAGAGAACACAGGGAAAGGGAGAGACTTAGTTTATATTATGGTCATTTCATGTGACACTGTCCTTCACTTCAGGGAAACTAACAGACTTGCATCTGAAGAGCAACCCTAAGACAAGCCTTTCATGTCAAAAAGTGTTTGTTCTTAAAAAATGCATTTTTTCAATGTCAGACTCCATATTAATGCACCTTAATTTCCAGTGAAGTTGGCAGCCTTTATTGATTGTGTGGAACCTCTGGTTGTTCAATTGATATAAATTGTCATGAAAGACATAGTATGCAGCTAGTTCAGGAAACTTTAGCAGAAGCAAGTTTGTAATTAGATATCACCCTTCTGCCACAGAGAGACGCACACCTATTTTTGGCAATTTAAAATGGGCATATCAAATCTGTAACTTTAGATGTAATGTTCACATCTATGTTTCAACTTTTGCTATGAACAAAGTGGTTATGATTTCCCAATCAGAGTTAAATTGGTAAGGTAAATACATTTTGATGACCTCTGCATATCACAAACGAATAAGATCTATAACTCAGTTTAAACCTCATTTGACATGTTTCACCTTACAAGAACAAGTGAAAGAGTTAACTATGCCTTCTGCCTATCAATACTTAAATGATGTATTCAGCAAGAAAGGAGCAAGTACATTACCCTCACAACTGACTGTACAATAGACATGCATTTTGAAGTACCCATACTTCAAAAAGTAGTATGGGTACTTTTTGAGTACCCATACTCAAGGAAGAATGTATCCATTAACACCCAAGGAAGCCCTGCCACTGAAGAAATAGTTTGAACAGAGCTTTGACAATAGATGTATTTATCATTCTGTGTCCCTAAAAAGTGTGTCTATATTTTTCATCCCTCAGCCAAATGGTCTATATAGACCATGCAACAATTAGAGAGAGCTGCGTGTGATTACCATCTGCAGTAGACATCATTTACCCCTCATCTCAGTATTATTGGATCAAGTGAAAATAGTCAGTCTTCTAGAAAGTAGGTCTCGAAGTGGCTTACAGTCTGCTGTGCTTATAGAGGGGGATGGTTAGAAGACAGAAATCAATACTAAATACTGTCAATATGAATACCTGGTTATGTCAATTGGACTCCTCAATAACCCTGCTATTTTTTTAATACTTTGTAAATGATATATTGGAGATATTTTATACTAATTTGTGGTAATCTACCTTCATGATATGCCTCAAACATGTTAGGGAAGTCCTTTGGAGATTGATAGAGAATGCCCTTTATGACAATCCTGAAAGGGCGATATTTGAGACCAATTAGCTATCATTCCTAGTCCTATTCCTAGTCTTTTCAATATCAGACAAGGACATTCAAATGTATCTAGATAATGTAAATGCTGTGGTTGATTTTCTGACTCAAAGACTGATAAACAGATCTAGAAATTATTAGAATTTGCTAATTTCTTTGGCAACTTAATTGAAGCTTTCTAACTATTGTCAAGCCCATAATAGAGATAAAAAAGAGCAATCCCCCTATTCTGATATGGGGAGTGTAGGAAGTGCCCTTTTAAACATGGTCACCCACACTTTTTGCCCTAGTACTGATGCGTTTTGACTGAAGGTGCACTTGGACCCTGCTAACCAGACCCCCGTGCCAGTGCTCTTTCCTTTAAAACAAGGTAAATGTCTAATTGTAAGGCAAGGGGCAAGGACTTTAGCACCCCTGTAAATCCTTCATAAATGATACCCCTGGTACCCAGTGCATGAGTACTGAAGAGCCCTATGGGCTGCAGCATGTATTATGCCACCCAAAGGGACACACAAAACTGCATGCAGACTGCCATTGCATGATGTGTGAAAAGGTACAAACCATTTTGAAAAAACAACACGGCACATGCCTTATATTATATGTGAGGGCACATCTGCATGAGCAAATAGTCCCCTGTGATGTCTAGTTCCATTACTAGATATTGAAATTGATCAGCCAGCCATCTTAAGGACATGACGTACTGGGGACTGGCCATTACTGGTCATTACGAGTTACCCAGCTACATGATGGCAGCACAGAAACCAATGTTGTTTGGTATCAAGCACCTTGTCTTAATAAATCTGTGTTGATGCCAGTACTAGAGTTATTATGACAAGCACCCAGAGGGCGTCTTAGAGGTGTCCCCTGAAAACCTACTAGTTGTCTAGTGTGCACGCTGACTGGTATATCCCAACATGCCACCACAGATGAGTTTCTGACCCTGCTGTAGGGGAGAACCCATAATGTCAGAAACAGTGCCTGCTCCGGTGGAAGGAGATCACACATCCTCCAGTGGATGGCTGGTGAATTAGAATGTCAAGGCCAGAGGCTTCAAAGTCTGTGCCATTCTTGATATGCGACAACGGCTTCCCCCAGACCTTGGGAATGCCACCCGCTGCCCTGCGGCCCACTTGACCAGAGCAGGTGAGAACTTAGTTAGTCAGAAGGTGTGTCACACTTTTCAGGCTAAGCGCACCCCTAAGGTGGGCCACCTGAAGTAGACAGCCAAGGGAGGATTTCACCATTTTTAATTTGGTGAAACTAGGAACTCTGATTCAGGATTATGCCCTCTCTCCCTGGGAAGTAGTCATATAGGAGCTGTAGTCATAATCCAAAAAGTTTTATTAAATTTAGCAAGCAAATCATAAAAACACAAAGTCATAAACAAAAAACATTATCCACCTAATATTAAATGAATAGACTCAGGCATATAAATAGAATAAAATCATTATAAATTCTTTAAAAAGGCAAATACTAGATACCTTGACTATGCCTCCTAAAAACTATTTTGTCCATGCCGCTTTCTAATTATCAGTACCCCTCTTATATAGTTTGAGATGGCAGAACAGATATCAATAGAATCCACCATAGCTTGCACTCAACAATGGCTACAAAACTTTTGCTCTCAGGATTTTATAAAGTGCGCAAGACAGAATAAATGCAAAGTAGTTTTTTTGCCATATTATTACAAGACATGGCATAAGATTATCAGACCAGCCACATTGATGTGTGAAGGCTACCAAAAAGTGCATTGTGCACAAACAAAACCTAGTAAGGTAGAATCTACATTGTGGATGCAGGGTAAAAATTATATAAAATTCCTGCTGATTGGTCAAGGAACTAACATTTACAAAGCTCATCACTTTCTGCAACCTCATCAGAATCTGGGTGTAGTCACCTTAGGGTAAGAAGCACTACCATGGGTGTAGTTACTACCCTACACTCCCCTAAATGCACCTATATTCAGTATTTAGGGTTCCCCTTTACACCAGGAGCTCAGTTTCATCTACTGGGAATCGAAGAAAGGACAAAGAAGAGCCAAAGTCATTAGAACAGAGGTCCTGCACCAAGATTAGTGCCAAACCCTGTCTGGCTGCCTGCACCTTGACAATTACAAAGACCAACTCCTCCAGAAGCTGAACAGTCTCCCCAGATCCTTAGAGGATTGTTCCACCTTCAGCAACTAAGCAGCATTTCCCTTGGGGTGGAGGAGCCATCCTCCTGCATCTGCCAGCACTCACTGCATCGACCCGGTACTTTGTCTTGCTGGCCATTGGGCCCACCGAGGGAGCAACTCACCAGGAAGAGGTTGCCATGAGTCCAGAAGGTCAGCCTTGTTACTCTCACCAAGTCTTTAGCCACTGACCCCTCCTGTAGCCTCTCAAAACTAATATCCTGCCAAGGATTGTTGCGTGTCCAGTCCGGACATCACTGGTGCCGGCTCCAACCTGCTATCGATGGACTTCAAGATCCATGAGACTTTCATCAAGAGTGGCCCTGCTGTCCTGTTTTCTCTCCCTCTCCAGGTTACCAGAGGCAAGTGAGAGCTTCTAACTACAGCTACCTTCCAGACAAAACACCTCTGCACCTGAGCCCCCAGCCCAGGCTCATATGTACCTGTACTCCAGAGACCCTTAAGCGTTCAGCCCCACTTTGGTTCCTGCCGGACTTGTCCCGTAGCGCCCACTTGCAGGCTTTCTTTTGCAGGTACTTCTTCCATAGACTTTAACATGTAGCATTCAAGGCTACCAACACAATCAGCACCTCTGCACCCAGACACACCAGGGCAGGTGAAACCGAACTGTTGGTGGTTTCTTGGACCTTGGCCCCTAAGCACCTTAAGTCTGAGAAGGCACCCTCAAAAAACGTGTGCATGTTTATCTATGCAGTGTATGTTTCTCCTATAGGATAACATTACTGCATTGGAGGCTCATACTTCAAAAGCATTTTTCCAACTGTAGTTTCTATTTCTACCAAAATCTATAACTCTGAAACTACTTACCTGATTTCAGTGATCTTGGTATCTAAAAATATAAAAATCTGTGTTATGTTTCTAAATTGGTATCAAATGTCTTCTTGAGTGCGTCAAATTTATTGACTCCGAATGTGTACATAACAAAGGCGTAACACTATCCTCTGATAAGCGTAAGCTGTTCAACACGCTATCACAAAAAGAGCACTTGGGATTATAAATGTAAGCCCTGTAAACCAATAAGGGTCTTCTGTACTTTTTGCATGGTGTGCCCTTACATTGTTACTGCCACATAAAAAGCTAGCTTCCTACAGGGATGAACAAGAAAGAGTTTTCCAGACCTTAAAGACTGCTTTAACAACAGTGCCTATAGTGAGACCCTCAGACTGTACTCAGTCTTTCTTTATAGAGAAAGATGCGGCCTCATTTTCTATTGGGGTCTTTTTTATCAGAAACTCAAGCCATCCATCTCATAGCCTATGTTTCTTATACTTTGTCTGATCCTAAAAGAAACTACACCATTTATGACTATGAACTCTTGGCAATCAAGGAGGCATTCACACAATAGAGGCATTATTTGGAAGGTATGCGTATGTTGACAGTCTGAATTGATAACAAATTTCTTAGAGATTGAAAGGTGCTTATGCCAGGCATGCCCATTGGTTCTTCTTTTCCCAATTTAGTTAGATCCCTTTGTGTAACTGCTGCCAGAGTTTTACCTGTTTTGTCTTTGCCCCTGGGAGAAGGGCATGTCCAGGCTTTGCACTGGAGTGTCAGCTAATCATACCTATATAGATTTCTTTCATGTATCCTTCCTCTATTCGGATAATGGTAATCCCTCTGAAATGCGCCTTTGCAGTGCAAGCAGGAAACCGAGTTTTAACTTGGCTCAACAGGATAGTTCAAATCATGAATCTCATTAAGGTTGGCTTAGGAGCCAATTAGAATTCTCAAATGTAAAAAAGGACGCAAGTTTGATTTACCTAATTTCTTATTTACACTTTGGACTTTTTTAAACATAAAAAAGACACATCCATTAACTTTCTGTGTTGAGCTAGTGAAAATGTACTATTTCACCCACAGTGTAAATATTGTAAAGCACAGCAAACTTATACCTTAATCGTAAAGAAATGGAGCTATTTCTTTTTTAATCCTGTTAGACCCGAGATCCCTGGTTGGCTGAGGTAGGTACCTTAGGCTAAATAGGGACCCGCGTTTCAACGTCAGGGAAAAGAAGGTCACCTTCTGAGATAGCCCCGCTCACCCACTTGGTAGCTTGGCACAAGCAGCCAGGCTTATCTTCAAGGCAAATGTGTAAAGTATTTGCAACCACGCTCACAGCAACCCAATGATGACACCACAAATAGACTCCACACGAGTTGTATAAAAACGAGTCTAAACTTTTTATAAAAAGATATACAATAAGACCACACAATATAAACCCAACATATGCGTATTTGTAATATTCCTCCTGGCCGGTTGTTACGCCAGCCAGCCCTTGTAAGTTCTGGTGATATTAATGAGCACTTCTAAACATTCTACTATAATCCTAACACCATGTTATGCAGATTGTAATGCTAGAATCAGGCACTTTTGCAATGTAAAAATCACGCAATGCGTACGCAACAATCAGGCACTTTGCGATGTAAAATTAATGCAATGCGTAACACAACAATCAGGTACTTTGCAATGTAAAAATAATGCAATGCGTAATACAACCACCAGGTACGTCGTTATCCAGATGTGAGGTAATGCGTAATACACTAATCAGGTAGTTCGTAATGCAGAAACAATGCAATGCGTCATACGACCATCAGGTAGTTCGTTATGCAGAAATGATGCAATGTGTAATACGACAATCAGGTACTCTGTTATGCAGAAATGATGCAATGTGTAATACAACAATCAGGTACTCCGTTATGCAGATATAGAGTAATCCGTAATACACTCCGGCACTGATCATGGTGCCTTAGGTGGTCTCTCCGCCACTCGTGCTGACTCGCAGGTAGCCTCTGACAACAGTTGCCCCCAACACGGGTATGGTATAGCACAAAAAGTGCAGCTCCGCACTCTGGCACCATTACTGCCACTCCCTTGGCAATACGGGCTGCGATACGAGCCGAAGCAGAGGCTCGCGCTGCTAAAATGAGAAATAGAGAGGCCGAGAGCATCTCCCTCTGAGCCCGTGCCCCACCCCTGGAGTCGACACACATTACCTGGGGGGCGCAAACTCACTCTCATCTCCTCGTCCAGTGGTTTGGGCCTCCAATGCATTCTTTGGGACTTGGCAACAGCGGGCTCGGGCCGGCGGCTCAGCCCCTCCGGGGCTGCCGGTCCGGGCTGCCACTGCTACGAAGGTCTCAGGCTGCCACAGGGCACATGCACACAGCGTCACTGAGACTCCCTGGAGCTTCGGGTACACGATCACCGGGCACTCCACACGAAGGTCTCAGGCTGCACGAAGATCACGGGCACAGCATCGCTGAGACTCACTTTAACTTCGGGTGCACGTTAACAAGGCAATCCTCACAAAGGTCTCACGTTGCACAAAGCACTTGCACACAGCGTCGCTGAGACTCCCTTGAGCTTCGGGTGCGTGATCACCGGGCACTCCTCACGAAGGTCTCACGTTGCACAAAGCACACACACACAGCGTCATGGAGACTCACTTGGATTGCGGGTGCACAATAACAAGGCAAACCTCACTAAGGTCTCACGCTGCACAAAGCACACAGCGTCGTGAGACTCACTTGGATTCCGGTGCACACAATAACGGGACAATCCTCACAAAAGGTTCAGGCTGCACAAAGCACACGCACACAGCGTCGCTGATCCTCGCTTGGACTCCAGGTGCCCACGATCACAGGGCACACCTTACGAGGGTCTCAGGCTGCAACCAGCATGCGCACACAGCGCCGCTGAGACTCGCCTGGAAATGTTTCTGTTCCTGATTTTCCGCAACAGGGAGCCAGCTAACCTCGGGCCCTTGGGGATAAGTTACTGCATGACATAGCAAAGTCCTTTCAAGCAGGGGCACACAGCACACAGCAAAGTCCCTTCAGCCTTTCCTTGGTAAAAACAGCAAACTGCAGGACAGCCCTAGAACACACAGCAAGGTTCAGTCCTTTCCTTCAGTCTATTCAGTTGTTTCTTCCTTGGCAAAGGTTCCTCTTGACCGCAAAGTAGCTCCAGTCTTGTTCAATCGTGATCAAGCCATTTTCCAAAGTTCAGGGGCTTCAGCTCTCATAGTTATACCCCTCAATGGCTTTGAAGTCTTTGTGTTCAGGGGGCACTGACCCCTGTTCAAACCTGTTCTGGGTGCCTCCCTGCTAGTGACACCTTCTTCCTTTGATTAGTGGGGATCTGGATTCTTAATCACTCAGCAGGAGATGGGACAATTGTTATATAGCAGCAACCCAGGCCTCTTCACCTCTAGGGGCTTCTCCTCCCCCTACACTCCAGATGCAGGTCAGCCTGTTGCTGTCTCACCTCCTCCCCTGGGTCAAGACATTCCCCAGATCCTATAGATTTCAAATCCAGACAGTCAAGCCACAGCCCGGCAGAGACACACAGAAATGTTAGAGCACAAAAACTTAGCCACTTCTAAAAGAGTGGTTTCTAAACACACAATGCAAAAACACCTTCATAAAAAGATGTGTTATTACATTGTGAGTTCAGGCATACTAAACTTCACCTCTCCATCTTAAGCCTTTGGGAAAATAGGCTGGAAAACATATTACACAGCCTTTCCATTCTATCCTATGGGCAAGATGTCCTTTCAACAGTGAAAAACGAAATGGAGATTAGTTCACTGTCAGGACATGGCACACACCTTAGTACATGTCCTACATTTCACATGCACTGCACCCTGCCCAGGGGGTACCCTAGACCTACCATAGGGGTGTCTGATGTGCATAGGAAGGGAAGGGTAAAGTCTGGCAAGTGTACTTGTCAGAACAACATGGCAGGTTAGCAAACTGTGCTCAGGCACTGCAATGGCAGGCCTGAGTTACCTTTTTAAGGCTACTTGTGTGTGTGCCACAATTAGTGCTGCAGGCCCACTAGTAGCATTTGCATTACCAGCCCTGGCACACATTGTGCACTTTACTAGGGACTTTACTAGTAAGTCAAACATACCAATCATGGACTACCAATTACCATTACACTTTATACAGGGAGCACTTGCACTTTGACACTGTTTAGCAGTGGCAAAGTGTCCAAAGCATCTAGGTTGGCAACACCATGTCATAAAAAGGTCTAGGGGGAAAGCAGAAAGTTTTGGGAACTTTAGCCAAAAAGGGCCAAGTCCTACAGATTCCAATTAAATAATGAATTCTGCTGAGCGTTAGTGAGGGTCCTATCTCTGACAGGTTATCTGCACGTAGATAGTAGGCATGGTCTAACAACACTCTTCCTCATTCAGCCTAGACATCTGCACACATGTTTGTTTATAACAAGTGCAGATATTCTCACCCCAGCTGCTCTGTAGTGGGCCCTAGAATTTAAAAGTTGGTGAGTGACTGTTATCACTGAATGTCATTTTAGGAGAAACTTAGTGTGAGTGAGACTCAATTAGTAAGACTCGCAGCAAAAATCAAATTACTAGAGGGCTGTGGCCTGCAGCAGAAACAAACATTGCATCCAGCAGATGAGCTCCAATCCTGGGCTCTCGTCTTAGTATATCTACAGCATGCACACCAACCTGTGTCTGATCAGCGAAGCGAATTGCCATACCTGAAAAACAAGGGATCTGTTACTAGAAAGGTTGATGTCCTGAATAATGTGTTTGCTGTGTAAGGGAGACCACGCCTGTGAACAGCAAGAGAGAGAGAGAGAGAGAGAGAGTGACACAGGAGGCTTAACGTTCAGAGGGCTTGGATGAGCACTGTTAGAAATGGTGGTCTCTAGTTGGCAGAGGTAAGTACCTTTGTCCAAATAGGTACCCTTGCTTCTAGTCAGGGTAAGAGGGATACACACTTTAGATAACCCCTGCTCACCCCCTTGGTAGTTTGGTACGAGCAGACAGGCTTATCCCAAAAGCAATGTGTAAAGTATTTGTACCAACACTCTCAGTAACACAGTGATAACACCACAAATGGACACCACAAGAGTTTACAAAAATAAAGTATCTTTATTTAAACTTAACAAGAACAAAACGACAAAAGTCCAACATACAAGTATTAGGAAAAATGACTTTTACAAGATTTTAGCAACTGAGTCCATAGAAAACTATGGATGCGTGATTTCTTGCAAAGTACCTGTTGTCGGGTCTGGTCTGTAGGGGGAAGGCGATGCATCGATTCTGAGACGACTCCGATCTGCAGGTGATGCGTCAGGGAACACTTGCTGCACAGGAACGATGCATGGAAATCCAGGAGGAGTCGGCGAACGATGCGGCAAAGGCGAGCAGCGCTGCGTCGATTTCTTCAGGCACGATCCCTCGATGTGCCGGTTCTTGCAGCAGCGACAGGCGCTGCATCGATTTCAGCATCGGTGCGGCGGTGCGGGAAGATTCTTCACGCACCATGGCGTTGCTTCAGAAACACAGTCGCAAGAAGAGCGATGCGTTGCTTTCCAGTTCCCAGTAGCAGAAACAACCTCCAGAGGCCACACACAACCACAGGCACTACTGGCAGGTCAGAACTCCCACCAAGGAAGTTCAGGGGAGCTGGGAGTGAAGTCTTTGGGTTCCTGAGACTTCAAAACAGGAGGCAAGCTCTACTCAAGCCCTTGGAGACTTTCCTCAAGCAGGGGACACAGCACAGAGCAAAGTACTTCTCCTCAGTTTCTCTAGCTCTTCTCCTTGGCAAAGGTTCCTCTTGATTCCAGAAGTAGTCTAAAGTTCAGGGGTTTTAGGTCTAATACTTACACCCCAAAATGTCTTTGTTCTCTTTGTGCAAGAGTCTCTGAGCCCAGTCCAAACCAGTTCTGTAATCTCAGTTACACATCTTAACTGAGATGTCACTAGGATAATAGCCCTGTGCCTGGGAGGAAACAGCCCTGGCACAGCAACAACCACTAACAAAGGAGAAAACGGCCCATCCATAATAAAGAAAGACATGCAAGTCTTCCTGGGCAATCTTCACGATAATATCTCAAACATGATCACAAATGCAAGCCCTGAAAGATGATTTAGTATTTGGTATCTTTGAAGTTACTAAGAAGGTGTATGTTCTGGGGCACTGCTAAACCACAAACAAAGACAACATCATCACCATGAGTCAAAAGATTGAAAAGATGTAGGCCTCAAATGCTAAAATGGAAGAAGAGATCAAAGTGCTTCAGGAGTAATGCATCGACTTAGGAGACAGGTCAAGATGCGACAAACTGCATATCCATAATGACTGGGAAAATGAAGAAGGCACTCATGATGTACAGTTTAGTAAGTCCTTGTTCTGATTTGTGCTCAAAGAAAGTCAAGCCATTGTTCAAGCGCATAGATTTGGAGCAAGGAGGAATGCACCAAGGCCCTGACTGAGAGACATATTACTGGGCTCTTCCTGCTAACAGACTGGGAATTTGAGCAGCTGACATTCCAGGAACAGTTTTTTTTATCTATTTCAAGATCTCTCACAAACCACCTTGAACAACTGTCCAAAGGTTTTCGGTAGTCGAATCCGATACAGGTGAACATTTCCATTTGCTTTGTGGTTCCAGTGGGACTCAAAATCACACCAGCATGCATGTTGAAAGAAGAGAAGGAAATTCTATGCCTGCCAAGTGGGCACCCCAAAAAGATAGAGATAGACACCCATGGTAGCCAAAGGAGAAATCTGAGAAACTTAGAGCGACCTGCTGAACAACACACATATGATGAGGAAGATTTGGTCCATAGATCCACCAAATGTATGCTATGCAACGACTCTACTTGAATAACATGACCGTCTTCATGGAAACCTAGAACTGAAATTTCACATGGCCCATGTGCTGCTAAGAGACGTACAGATAATTTTACGACTAAGGGTGTTATACATTTCAACAGGAAATGTGTGCAATGGAATACGGTGCTATATATTATAGACGCAACTGGTTAAGTGGGTTAGTTCTTTTTAGAGTAGTACCTATGAGCTACTATGTTATGTTCATTGGGAGTACTGGGGAGACTGGGGGGGCAGTGGGTAGCAGGATGCAGGGTGACTCATTGCTATGTTAGGGATTTATCTTTTCTCCTCCCCACAGCGAACAACGGTTGCTAATGGAGGGGTTGTGGGGTGGGAGGAACAGTGAGACATGGGGTGGGTATGTGATCCAGGTGGTTATTTGGTCAGTTTAGTTTTTCTACTGATGCAGTTATACTCTTACTTAAAGGCTCTTAAGTTTGCCTAGTAGTAAAAGCCTAGCATACATCTAAGGCCATCAATTTGATCATCTGCAGTCATGATTGTGGTTAAAATTGTAACATGAAATATGAGAGGTTTGAACTCTCCTTCCAAGTGCCACAAGATGTGGAGAGAAGTAAGAGAGATTCACCCAGATGTTGTTTGCTTACAGGAGACATGCTTGAAATCCTCTGATTCCCAATAATGAAACAGAAACATTATCCCACCCAATATTTTGCTGTTAGAAACACAAAGAAAGGGAGACTAATGGTCAGATCTACAAGGATTTCCACTTTGAGGAGGTAAAGGGGATTAGGGACACTTTGGAGGGTTGCAACATGTATTTGGAGGGATGACATCAGGGGTTAGCTTTCAAAAGTCTCAATCTTTACACCCCTAATCAGGGTCTGGAACAATATTTGGAGGGACAACATCAGAGGGTAGCTTTCAAATGTCTCAATGTTTACACCCCTAATCAGGTTCGGGAACAATATTTACCTAATCTTTTGTATAAGCTCAGAGATTAGAGCCTGGACAATCTTGTGTAGATGAGTGATTTCAATCTTGTACTGGATAAACTTTTAGACTGACACCCATTAGACGGATACACACAGTGGCCTTTGTCCCAGGTGTTGAACCAGGAAATAAGAGTCTGTGAGTTTATAGACCTGTGGAGTAAAAATCTCCCAGATGAAAAGAAATGTACCTTATTTTCACATGTGCGCCAGTCATATTCAAGTATTGACCTAATGTGAGGCTCACAGAAAATACTGGAGGTCACAACTTCCGTCCCCACGGTACAATAACTGTCTCAGATCCTGCCATGTTCGTGTTGGAGGGCATGAACAGCTGCTTTTCTAGTAAGATCTCGATAGGCAATGCTTTGCCACAAGGATGCATTTTCCTGTCAACCTTATTTTCTCGCAGATTTGCCATCAAGTTCCAGGAGGCACATGCCTTCTCCCCAAGAATCTGTGGAGACACACCCCATGCTTAATATATGATGATGATCTGTCAATTTTAGATTTGACACAGGTGGGGCTCCAGAGAAAATGAGATGTATTCAGTTCTTATGTGTGACAAACTCATTAGCCATACATTTGGAGAAAACTAAAATTGTTGCATACAGGAAGAAGAGTAAGCCATTCGCATGGTCGCAAGGGGAAAGGATAGCAGTACTACTGAAAAGTACTTCAATATCACATTTGTAAAAAATGTTAATTGAAAAATGCACACTGATGCTCAGATAACACAAGCCGTAACTACGGTCGGTGACCTTAGGAAGTTTAAAAGGGATTTTTGTGGGCCACTCCTGGAGTCAGTGCGTGTACCATATAGAGCCATGGCACCCCCACAATAGTTATATGGTGTGGAATATGTGAAGGAAAATGCCTAAAAGAGTAGCTGGCGTGTAAGAAAACACAAGGGACACCCTACTCACATGGAACCAGGGTACTCATAATTTAAACAAAAAAACAATGGTTCCTGTGGACACTTAATGGTTAATATTACACTATGTATATCAACACAATCGCATTTAAATGGGGGAGCAAAAAAATATCAGAGAAAGGAGAGACATGTAACACAGAGTGTATAGAGAAACAAGTTATTTTAGATTAACAAAATTTTCTTGCCAAAATTCTGAAAAGTAAAATGTGGACCTCTTTGTTGATAAATATCTTATTTTTGCCTAGGAGCTGAAAACTGCCTCTTACAAAAGCACAAACTTAAATTAATTTTCTACACAATTCCAAGCCATTATATTAGTTTCCACTTTTACCACTTGGATCATAATTTACATCGGGAGCCCAGATACTCTTTTAATTTAAACTCTTCTAGAATTAAGAAAAGACTTGTTGGTATACACATGTTCCTTAGTTTATCTCACAATATAGTATGGTCAATTAAATCAAACTCTGTGCGGAAGTATACAATGCAACAAAATAGGATCTCCCAAGAGTCTACAGATTTCCGAGTCATTGTCCAAGGACTGGAACAGTAGTCTATAGTGGAGTGCCCCTCGTTAAAGCCCCCCCTGTTCTATGTGTGCAAGATCATTTCTCTCTATCCAGTCCTTTAAATTTGGGAGGATAGCTTTGGAGTACACTTTGGCCCCCACATCTATTGAACTAATTAAACAGTATTTTTTAGGGTGATAGGTATCATTTATCTTATGAATTGGCTTTATGATTGCTCCTTCTCAGCTATAGGAACGTTTTCTGACATAAATGTTGCATGAAACACCTTTGAAGAGCATTTACGCAATCCATCCGCAGGAGTGTAATGTAATAAGTAGTGCTCAAGAGATTAGGGGCCAGATTTAGCAAGTATTATTGTGGAAGCAAACCTGATTCAGTAAAACACTGCGTTTGGAGCCACAAGTCCATTTTTACATATGTGCTTAACCCATTTTGAAATTCAGAAAAGGGTTTAGAAATGGTCACCAAATTTCAGTTTGGAAGAGGCATGTTAGGAACATTCCTTGAAAACTGCGATTCGGTAACCTATGTATCCGAATTATTCAAACGTGAACTCACAGATCCCACTACGACTCGCCCAATCAGCTCTAAGGGGGCTCATTGTCTTTTTATTTAAATTTCACCTAATTGGGGCTCCGAGGCTAACTCCAGGACCATGCACCTGGATAGCTTGGACATCCATGTTTGTCTCCCGCTGGACAAGCTTCCAAGATTTTTGGGGGGAATTTTTTGATGCTATCACTTCTAACATTCTCTCCCAGTCTGCAGTATAATAGCTCCTTTTCTTCGCTTTTATTAGGGCTGCATATTCCACCTTAGGTAATGCTGAAAATGTGCTATATATATATTTATATACGCACACACACACTTTTTTTCCCAGCACCACCACTGCTGTGAGTATAAAATGAATCATCTATCCATTTCTGGTCTGTTTAAATTGAATTGGTTCTTTTCGTCTGAAATTATGTAACATACTAAAACGTAAAGAGTTATATGTTGCCACAGTGAAAGGTAATGAAATAAAGTTCATGGCTGCCTTGTAATCTTATGTCATGTGTGACGCTTCAGAGTGCGCTGGACTTTGTCAACAGCGCTTAGTATGCTAGCATTTTTTGAGTCCATACTTACAATGCTGAAAGCACATTTTTAAGTCTCTCAATGTTACCCCCTGACATCGGGCCACAAAGTAACGATGAAAATTCACAATCCCAACTGTGAAGCTATTTTTTTTTTTTTTTTTGTTAGGAAAGATTTAATTAACGTAGTGATTTGGTCCTGAATGCAAAGAAACGGCTGTATACACGGGACCGTACTCTACGTGCACAGATTTACGTCAGCCGCGATATTTTTCCATCTCATGTTCTTATTTACGTTTCCAGCCCACACTGCCCTTGAAATATTATTTTCATCTCAGCGAGGTAGTTCTCCTTTGTGAAACTGTGCAGCTGCCAGCGTCGGCGGCATGGATTATTGCTAGCTGAATCATTTGATCACATGTCAAGGCGTAAAAGAAACTGACAGAAATATTTAGGATCACTTTATAGATACAAAGGCTTAATCTGACAAATAATCTCGGTCAGCATGCCTAGGCAGCAAGGAGGCCTTGGACGTTGGAAATTGAGGTCATTAGAGATTTGACCCCCACCACCTGAGTGCACCTTCATTTTCACACCTGCACGTTTTCACGTTATAATAGTAAGAGGTGAGCATTCGTGATGTTATCACTCACACCGCACTGATATTAGACAACACATTTTTCTATTGCATTTTTTGCCAGGAATTCCTTTTGGCCGTGTATTTTTGTTAGAAACATATTTAATGTAAGTTATATATAACAATTGTAAACGTATTAGGAAAAATGCGTACCGTGAAAAAGTGCTCACCGGTTTTTGTATATGACGTGTGTTTAACTATGCATGTCTGTACGTATTTATATTTACAAGAAGACTATCACAAGTACAAAATCAGTCTCTAATTTTCATATCAGATCCCAGTTGCGCAATATTACCTTGCTGCTTATGGGTCAGTAGCCTTGCTGATTAAAGAATGAAAGGGGCAAGTAGCTCTCCAGCTCTTTATTTTGAACTATGTTTTAAAGGAAAATTTAATTAACTGATAAGAAACCATTTTTTTCGAAGTATGTTTATTTATTGTGCTGCCGGGGTTGACTTAATGCAGGAATCTGCATATTACCACCTTTTCTGAAAACTATCCTCTATTAAAAGTGGCATCATAAACTGCTTAAAGTGTATTTTGCAGCTAAAGACAGCTATGCATTTTCCACCATTTTCGAGGTGTATATTCCCTCTCTGTTATTGAGGTTGGCCGTATGTGGCTTGAGGGGTGCTGGCCTAGGACAGTCGTGTCTTTGATATCCCTGTGGGTTAGTATTACAGTGATCGTTTTCATCACAGATCTTCTGTGGTTTTTAGAGTTCTAATAAATGACTGTGGATTGATTGTCCCCCATTTCCTAATTGGAAAGATCTGCACCCACGTGGAAATTCACATGGGCTTAAAACACAGCTAGCCTTTTAAATTGAAGGGACGTGTCATATTGCAAGGAATAGTATACAAGGCTCTTGTAACAGGGTATTCACATTTTTTGCGAGAATCTTCTCTTTTAGTTCGCCTTCAGTGGCCCACTCCCACCAAGGGTACAGATGACCCCATGTAATGAATTTAGTTCATATTGGACTGATGAGTTGGATCATTTCCAAGCATTTATGTAATCCATTCGCAGGAGTGTAATGTAATATGTAATAATCAAGAGATTAAGGGCCAGATGTGTCAAGGATTTTTATGGAAGCAAACCTGATTCGGTAAATGTTAGAACTGGGGGTCTCTAGTTGACTGAGGTAGGTACCTTAGTCCAAATAGGGACCCTTGCTTCTTATCAGGGAAAGGAGGGACACACTCTCAGATAGCCCCTGCTCACCCCCCGGTAGCTTGGCACAAGCAGCCAGGCTTATCTCCACGGCAATGTGTAAAGTATTTGCAATCACACTCCCAGTAACACAGTGATAACACCACAAATGGACACCACACAGGTTTTATAAAAACAGCGGTATCTTTATCAAAAAGGGATACGATGAGACAAAACGATAAGAATCCAACATATGCGTATTCGTAATATTTCACTTTGCCGGTTAGTAGGCGAACAATTGACTTGTAGGTTCTTGCGGTATTAATGAGCAGTTCGCGATGATCTAATGCAGTCCTAATGCAATGCTATGCAGTTCGTAACATAGGAATAAGACAGTCCTTAATGCAAGAATAATGCGGTTCATAATGCAAGAATCAGGCAGTTCGTATTGCAAAAATAATGCTATAAGCCAATCTGCGCGGTCAACTCGGGCACCACTAGGCCCCAACAACAGGGACAATGGTCGTACGCTTTACGAAGCGGCCCCGGTACTGCTGGGCAGGTACAGGCCGCTGGGGACTCAGCGCGTCTAACGCGGTGCGGCAAGAGAGAGATCGGAGCACTCCTGTACTCCTCATGTACGCCTCCCCAGGCCACACACGCTTGCGGCTCCCGACCGGAGTCCAAGCCTTACCTGGGGGGGTGCGCTGCCTCGCTCTCTCTCTCTCCGCTCGTCCGACGTCCTGCTGGGCAGCTCCGGCGACGTTCAGCTCCGTTGCTAGGCGACACTGTACCCGGACGGGTTACGGCGCGGCCTTCTCCTTCGTTGACGATCTTTGGCAGATTCCTCGTGGCGAACAACTATCACGATCCCTTTCGCCTCGCAGCTTCCGTAGCTTCAAGGAATCCTTTAACACATTGCGGCTCGGGCCGGCAGCGGCGATCCTCGCTCGCAGTCTCAGTTATGATGTCGGCTCGAGCCACAAACAGCAATGCAGCAGCGTGGACAATATTTCACCCTGCGGGGGCAGTGCGGTCACGGGGCACTTTGTAAACAGTCCCACGGACCACACGGCAGTCTCAGGCGTGCAAAAAGCACACGCACACAGCGTCACTGAGACCCGGTCCTTAGTTTCAAGTAAGCCTTTAGCACGTTGCAGCTCGGGCTGGCGGTGGCGATCTTCACTTACAGCCTCAGTTACGATAACGGATCGGGCCACAAACAGCAATGCAGCAGCGTGGACGATGTTTCATGCTGCGGGGGCAATGTGGTCACGGGGTACTTCGTAAACAGTCCCACAGACCACTCGGCAGTCTCAGGCGTGCAAAAATCACACGCACACAGCATCGCTGAGACACACTTAGAAACTTTTATGTTCCTGAGTTTCCACAACAGGGAGCCAGCTCTCCTCAGGCCCTTGGAGACAAGATACTTCAGGACACAGCACACAGCAAAGTCCTCTCAAGCAGGGGGACACAGCACACAGCAAAGTCGCTTGTCCTCTCCTCAGTCAAATCACGAAACTGCAGGCCAGCCCCAGAACACAAAGCCAGGGCAGTCCTTTCCTTCCGTCTCTTCAGCTGTTCTCCTTTGGCAGAGGTTCCTCTTGATCAGAAAAAAAAATCCAATCCTGTTTCAGTCTGGATTGCAGTCTTGAGTTCATGGGTTTCAGCTCTTACATTTATACCCCTAAATGCCTTTGAAGTCTTTGTGTTCAGGGGGCTCTGAGCCCGGTGCAAACCAGTTCTGGGAGTCTTCCTGCCAGTGCACACCTTCTTCCTTTGATAGTGGGGGTCTGGTCCCAGACACTCTGGAGGAGGTGGAGACATTCCTTGGTGGCAACAGCACAGACCTCTTAACATCAAAGTGGCTACTCCTCCCCCTACACCAAATGCAGGCCGCCTACTCTTCTCTGGTGTCAGGACACTCCCCAGACCCTGTCACATCCAAACTCAGACAGTTAATACACAACCAGGCAGAGACACACAGAATGGTTAGGACAAGAAACCAGCCACTTTTAAATGTGTGGTTTCTGAACACACAATTTAAAAAACATCTTCATAGAAAGATGTGTTATCAAATTCTGAATTCAGGCACACTAAACTTCACCTCTCCACCATATGCCTATGGGAAGATATGCTGGGAACGGAAAACAACCTTTACAACGCAGTCAAAACACCGCGATACACTTACATCACTGTTTTTACAACGCAAGTTGTTACAACGACTTGCACTGGATGGCGCTCTAGACTCTGGAATAGTGTGATTTACTATTCCAACACCTTCCCTACTGTTACGTAGACTGGAGTTGGAATAGTAAATTGCACTATTCCTAAGTCCAGCACCCTCCAGCGCAAGTCGTTGTAACAACTTGCATTGTAAAAGCAGAGATGTAATGCACCGCAATCTAAATGATTGCGTTGTATCATCATACATCTGCTGGAAACATGTGATACAGTATTCCCCATTCTGTCCTATGGGCAAGATGGCCTTGCAACAGTGAAAAACGAATTTGGCAGTTTTCACTGTCAGGACATGGTACACACCTCAGTACATGTCCTACCTTTCACATACACTGCACCCTGCCTAGGGGGCTACCGTAGGCCTACTATAGGGGGGGTCTGATGTGCATAAAAAGGAAAGGGTAAGGCCTGGCAAGTGGGTGCAGTTGTCAGGACAACAAGGCAGTTTAACAAACTGCACGCAGGCACTGCAGTGGCAGGCCTGAGACCTCTTTTTAGGGCTACTTATGTGGGTGGTACAACAAATGCTGCAGGCTCACTAAGTAGCATTTGTATTACCAGCCCTGGCACACATAGTGCACTTTACTAGGGACTTTACTAGTAAGACAAACATACCAAATATGGACAACCAATTACCATCACTTTATACAGGGAGCGTTTGCACTTTGACACTGATCAGAAGTGGGAAAGAGCCCAAAGTCGGCAACATAATGTCAGAAAAAGGTCTAGAAGAAAGGCAAAAAGTTTAAGGAAGTTTAGACAAAAAGGGCCAAGTCCAACAGTAAAATACTGCATTTGCGACACCATAATCCATTATACACATTGCTTGAAATGGAAAAATAGAAGTGCAGGTGCTCTGTACCAGAGTAGATGCTTGTTTCTGAGAAGTGCTGGTACTCTCCAATTAAAAGTATTATGTCTCTCTTTAGAAGTGCCTGTACTCTCCATTTAAGTTTTAGTGAAGTGCTGGTACTCCGTACTGGACAGTACCAGCCCATTTAAAGCACTGCTTATACATATGCACTTGACCCATTTCGTGATTCAGAAAAGGGTTTAGAAGTGGTTACCATATTTCAATTTGGTGCGATTTGGCAACCCATTTATCCCTGTTTTTCAAATGTAATTCTGGCTGCAAACCACTGATCAGTAACCGACTCCCAAGTAGGGTGGTAACAAATTCACAGCAGGGACCACTTATCCTTTGTGACTTGGGATATCAGCTTCAGGGGAATATGCAGTGGCTCCGCGAACCTTTAAGGAACTCGGGCTGCCTTTAAAAAACAAAAAGCTTTCCATTTTACAATGTAGTCACATTGATGGTGGTCTGGTGTTCCTTGCAGGCCACCACCCCTGTGCTTATAACCTACCAGAGGGGATCGCAGATTTCAACCTGCATAATGAATATTAATCAGCAGGTCATTCTGCTACCCTCTACGATTTTTTAGTGAACTGACTGATTTGTGCACAAGTAGATTCACAAAATAAAAGTTTGTGACTTTGTTTTTGTGGCCATTAAATAGTACATCAGCTTATTTGGAGTTTATCACAATTATGTTTGTGATGGCGGAGCTGGTGGAAGCCTTAGATCAATGGTCCCATGGAAATCTGGCTGCTGGTCTAAATACATCTCAGACCGCTCACCCTATTTACAGAGGCTTAGAGAAACTCGAGGGGGGGCCCCCACTGCAAAGTGTATGGAAGGGAACACCACACTCGGGAACAAGTCAGGAGCTCTCAGCTGCCACTTGTGCACTGTGCTTGAGGGGACCCCGTGGAGCTCGGTGCCCACCACGCCATAGGCTCTGCGGGGGCTGTTGTTACGCCGCTGCCTATTGGGATGGGCATGCCAATGTATGTTTTTCTTGTTTGAAATTGCCAGAAAATCCTGCGGTACTTAACAGGAAAGAAAAATAATGACCCCCCAAATCAATGTCATGGACTTTTATATTTTGTCTTCAAAGCGGATTTTAGCTTTGGGAGTGTCAGTAGCACCCTTGAAGGCACAGAGATTCCTGTCAGCAGGGTGGCTCATTATTCAATTTTTAAGAAAAATGTACATGGTAAAAGTATGCTATGGTAATGGTGTGGCACTTTAATTAATTTAAAAAATGTACTAATTGATGACATAGTGGTATAACGGTCAATATGAATGAACTTCAGGGCTATTCATTCAAGTAGTACATTGAAACTGATTTATTGTACAAACACCAGAAGGTTAGTGAGGTGTTCCTATGAACAAATAGAAAAAAGAACATAAAGCAAATGCTAGTGCTGCAAGAAATATGCCCCGGTGTCAGTTTTTGAAGAATGTAAATTGATTCATGTCCGATTGGGGTTCTTTTAAGTCATATTTCACTGTTATATTTGTCATTTGAAGGCACGCAGTCGGTTGTTTTTGGAATCAGCGTGCTGCTGTTCTTTCACAATGGAATAAACAGATGGGACTTCATTACTTTAAATTGAATTTTGGAGGGACTTTCTGCTTCCCAGTGTAGAAAGAGCAGCCCTTTGAAGGTCATAGACCTGTGATTTACTGGCCCTCTTGGGGGAACAGTACATTTCTTGATTAATTTCTTCCTGCTATTGTACAAACCCCCTTTTCCTGTATTCCATGTTTGCGTTAGTTTAGTTGATTATTTTGTTTAGTTTGTTTGTTTTCCAACCTGCTAACTGGAATTGGTTCTTTAACTGACAGACACACTTGAGAATGACTGCACTTTCCTGGACAAAGGCTGGCACTGGCACACAGTGGGTAGCGCACTGTAATAGTCAAAACTAAGTGCTCACAGTTTTTGTGTACTATGAATTATATGGTAAATTCAGTGGTTAATGGGCTATATATGCGATTTTCCACACAGTTCGTGAAAGTTTGCAGTCGGCCTAATCTTGATATGGAAATATAACTATTCTTTATTGAAATAAATAAAAGCAAGGACACAAGATGCAGAAAGAGCGATTTCTCAGACAGATGGATTCTGAAGGCATAATACACTTGCCTTCAAAAATACATAACTACCTTATTGTAATAAATTATTTCACGTGAGTAGTGACATCGTGGTGCTTCAGAAATCCACTCTTTCCCTCACCACGACCTCATCCATGAAAGGAGAGAGACCCATCACCTCGTCAGGGACTAGAATCACCTGGATGTACCTCCTTCCCTTTCCTCTCTGCCTATTTTCCTACCTCACCTGCTCAGGTAGGTGGTCCGACTGAAAAGAAGCTGTCCAATAGCCTGGGCTGGCAGAACCATATCAGTTATTTGCTAGGTGGCCAATCATGCTCCTACATACGTGTTTTTGTGTGGGTACTAGTTTTTTGTATTTTTTTTTTTATTGATTTTCATAAAACGCAATAGACAAATTAAAATGTACAGGTTCATGAAAAATCAAGTGTGTCGTTGACAGTGTGCTTAGTGCCTATACAGAAGAAGTTCAGATGCATTCAAAGAATTGTTTTAGACATTTCTGTTTCCCAAGTATAATTTGTACATCAAGCATAACAGAGTATTATCTCTTGTGGGTTTTCCCTATATAATATCTAGTGTCCTTCTTATGGAATGTTTGATCCTTTCCTTGTGACCGCTCTACATAGAACATTGAATCATTTGGGCTTCTTATATCCCTTGCATTTTGGCTTATATTCACTCCGTTTCCCTTTCAGTGCTTCATGTGCTCTTTTGTGTTATCTTATTCTGCAATGTTGCTCTTCGTCTCCCGCAGCTGTGTTCTTTGGGGTTTAGTGTCAGGGAGATGGTAAGTGCCAACAACATTGCTGCCCACTTGGCCAGATCCTCTTCAGTTTTTCATCTTTTCTCACTACCTTCATCATACTTTCTTCAGCTGTGGCCCATTCAACTATATCCCCGACCCATGTGTATATTTTGAGCAGCCTTAAACATAGTCAGTGAATGGCTTTTCCATGCTAGTTGAACAGTATCCCTCATGCTGCAAACCTATTTCCAGGACAAAGAGACTCCTATGGAGTAATAGCCATGTTCTAATAAAAGCCCATAAATAAAGAAATAGTTCTCATCTTGAAGTTATTACTGTGCTGGAGTATCTCACGTAAGAATTCTTTCTGCGTCAATTTCGAAAGACCCTTGTGATTACCTGTAATTTCCCCACCATCTCAGTCCAGTTGGTCCAAAATTCTGATTAAAGTTCTCCCTTGGCTCATGGCATTGTTGGCACTGTGAGGTTTGCTCCGGGTAGATCCTACGTACTGTAAGCAGTGTCAGGCTAGGCATGTGAAGGAAGGCAAACTAAATGATTTGATCATTACTGGATATACCCTTAACAGTACTACATGCTTTGTTCCATTCTGCGATCCTCACAGTCTTTAAGTCCACTTTCCCAGCTTCATCCCTATCGCCACCCATGACATGCTGAAGTATCTATAAAAATTGATCACCAGTCTTCATCCTTGCCTCAATGTTGACGTCGTTGTTGGGTTTAGGTAGTTTCTGTGGCATGCAGGAATGATTGGCAGGTTACACAGGACTTCTCTCTATTTTTTTATTTTTCCATTCTTGCATAACCTGCCTTAAAGGATGGATAATCCACAGTTGCATCCAGGCAGTGAATGATGGGTGCCTCAGTATGTCCTTCAACACTGTGCCCTAGTTCTGAGCCAATTGTATAATGACGTGACGTGGAGGTACAGATAAAATTGATCAACCAGTCTAATTGGTGACTGCAGCACGACCGTGGGAATCATAGCCATCACTGGGAACAATTGAAAGAGGGACGAAATTGAAGGACTACGTACAGTGTCTCATTCCAAAATTTATCTTAGTCGGGTGAAACGCCAATCAATGCTACAGGATTAATTTTCAAGTAAGTTTCTTCCTCTCATTAATGCAAATGGCGGGAAGCCAGTCTGCAGAATCCACTGCTGCCGTGAGGGGAACGGCCACTTTGCCTACCTGCTGCCGTAAGGAGAACGGCCATCCACCGGCACACCTCCAATCCATCGCCGTGAGGGGAACGGCTGACCGGGGGACCACAACCCCCAGAATGCCCTGAGCCTCGCGCACCCAGTGATGCCGCTACCGCGCCAGGAGGCGCATTAAGAGCCCTGCTGCACTTCCGCGGCATGGGAAGCCCGTTTGCAGTATCCACTGCTGCCGTGAGGGGAACGGCCACCTTCGCCTACCTGCTGCCGTGAGGGGTTCGGCCATCCACCGCCACTCCTCCAATCCATCGCCGTGAGGGGAACGGCTGACCGGGGTCCACAACCCCCAGAATCCCCTGAGCCTTGCGCACCCAGTGACGCCGCAACCGTGCCAGGAGGCACGTTAAGAGCCCCGCTGCACTTCCAAGGCGCGGGACGCACGCGGGTGTGCCTGGGCGGCGCCAGGGCAAAGCCCGGGCCAAGGGGGGCCCGTCTGCACCCGAAGGAGACCGGGCTGGGCTATACCCTTTGGTTTTTGCAGTGTGATCATCCTGCTGCTTCTGGACTCGTGCAGGAAATGTTCCATAAGGTGGGTGTCTTCACTGTACAACTGACCCACATATTGCCAGAACAATCTATTCAATGACTTAGAGTTTTATAACCTGTTTTAACTTTGCCTCCTGTGCGAACCCTCCAGCAGAACATATTATATTGTGACTGGACTTTTGTTCCCTCTCCAAACTGACCAGCCAAATTGATCCAAAAGGAGATTGGTAAAGTTGAAAATGTTCCCATTGGCCAATTAAAATGGGGAGGCGTACCTGCCTAGGGAAAAAAGCAGTAGTATCTGCGCAATCACCAACAAGCCACCAGCCTACCTCGATTGACAAGATGCTCCAGAGGGCTATAGGGGTGGTTACAAATGAGATTAAACTGACCGAAAGATGTTTATCAATAACACCAGATTTAGCCCAGCCCATGTTTAATACTGAACAGCAATCTGCTCTGTTAACTAACAATCCAGAGCCCCCAAGGGCCCAATTTAGAACATGTGCTTTAGTACATGACGTGCCAAATCTGGACTTGAGCACTGGGGATACTCCTCTGGATGTACGAAAAAGACAGAATGTTAAAACTGCTGCGAAAGCTGGGAAAACCCAGAAGAAGGGAGCCAAGGAGCTCGCAGAAGATGGGGTTGCAGGGAATGTAGAGTTGGGGGGGGGGGTATGTGAATGAAGGCTCAGAAAAAACACGGTGGGTGTCAAATCTGGTCAAGGATTTTCATTTGGAAATAAGAAATATAATTAAGGAGGAGTTCACCACTCTGACCACTAGGGTAGATAATCTCGCATCTCTATTAGATGTTTAAATTATTAAGGCAGGACCTAGGAAGAAAGATCCCTACCATCAGATCAAGGCCCTAGCTCACCCAGCCCACCTAAGAAAAGACCATGTTTTAGAAACCACTTGTAATTCAGCTCCACAAGTTCAGAGTAATAGGGAAGATGTGGTTGTTTGTCTGAATACATCTAGTAAACCAATCAATACTATTACCAGCCCAAAAAGTCAGGAATTAAGACGGAGGTGGGAGACTGGTAGAAACAAAAGATAGCCAGTAGAAGAACCCCAAGCGGGAACAAATGTGCAAGACTTGGGTACAAAGTGCAGAATAAGATCTGCGAAATGTGGTATTAGAGGGTAGCTCAGATTTACCATGTATCAACCTTCCCCCTGACTCTACACCATATGTCCTGATTCTAACAAATGTGCCAGAACTTAAAAAAGGGCAAAGGGAATCGCATTATGAGCTAAAAAAAAATGTTTTTTCTGGTCATCAAAACAACTCCAATTTTCCAATAAGGATGCAAGTGAGATTCTATTTACGCGCAGGGTGAGGTGGGTAGGCCAAAGAGTAAAAGATTTAGATGGGGATACCATTGTGGTTAATTTTAGAAATCCACAGGTTGTTAGGACACTCTTAATGCAAACCCATCATAGGCATGAAGGGGGCATTAGGCCCCTTACATTGGGGTACTTCTACCCCCGAGATCGGCACCAGATAACAACCCATGGGCAGTCTGTGGAGTAGGGCCCAGAAGTCTGTATGAGCAAAACTGTACCAGGGGACAAGAGTACATGAATCTACCGTCTTTTAACCTTCCACTTGCAAATAGATTTGCTCACTTGGATTCCGTTGACTGCCTAAGATCTATACAGCAATCAAATTCGGAATCAAGGAAAATAGAACAGACAGCAAGGAGGGCTGAGGGAGGAGAAGCTGTCCATAGTGAAGGAATGGAGAGGCCCCCCCTAAATCACATTGTATCAGGTACATCATTAGCGATAGTACAAACTCCAATAGGCCATCGGCAGCTGACCCCCAGGGCCGGACTGACAATTCCGGGCACCGGGCAATCCCCCGGTAGGCTGGATGGGGTGGGGGCCGGTTTTATGACAGGGGGCCGGTTCTGTTGCTGGGGGCCGATTTGGCCGTTTCGGACCGACCGTACAAAGTAAAGTTAAACATAACATTGCATTCAGAACAACCCTCCGTGACGTGCGCAGTGACCCGGGGCACCCTCCGGCCGATTTCAATTTAATTTAGGCAGCAGCAGGCAGCTTGCTATACCGCACTCATTATAATTTATTTAAAAAACATACCTGACCATGTGATCATTGTCATTGATGTTAATGAGTGACGTAGATGCCGGCAGCGCCCAGATGTCACCTCCTCTGCGTCTGCGCGCTGTGGTTTTAGTTAGTTGTGGGGTCTGCTGCCTGGTGATGCTCATGCGCATTTGGCTCGCGCAATAAAAAGTGCGCGCAGCGTGACTCCGAGGCTTAGGAGGCAAGGCAGGCATCTCAGAGGGACTGGGAAAGAGCGAGGCACCGCCTAATTGTATTCCCCCTGTCTGGATTGCCGCCCGCAGGTGAGTCTATTTACGACTAGACTGGTCACCGTCCAGTCGTTTAAATTGCATGCAATCCTTAAATGCTCCTGGCCTGATCAGATTTGCCGGTACCCTTGCCCCTTAGACCCCTGTTGATTTAATTCTTTCTGGCCTGGTCGCAAGGTCACGTGCCACTGTCTGTTGACAGTTGCAACTAGGCGACAGTGGTTGCCAATGCCACTGTGGCACTGTCTGTCGCGACCGGGGCGGGCCGGCCAGAAGTTGAATTATTCTTGGCTGTGTGCTCATAATATTGAAACACCGCGCGCTGGCTCTGTCTTCCTGTCGAACTTAAGCAAGGGTGCATTGTGCAGGCCCAGGGCATTGTGACGTGAGAGATTGGAGGGTTTAAAGAGAGAGTATTGTGTACCAGTTGTCAAGCGCTATAAACTGATAATTAACTCCTTAGTATTGAATGCGTACAATAAGCGGGACTTTACATTTTTGGTCTCCTACGCCCAACAATTTTAACTCCTCCATATTCAACTTTTAAAATGTAGTCTAAACATATAAATGATGCGTGGATTAGCGGAAGCCACATCAGGTGATTGCTTCATAACTCGTTTGCTTCTCGTGATAAATGCTCATTCAAATATTAGGCTACTCTGCGCTAGTAACTCGGTTTCAGAACCTAATGTACCCTCCGTAGCATGCTGCAAATACTGAAAACAACTTTTATGGATGCTTCCGCCCGACGCGTTTACAACATATACATTAAAGGCGGGCTGGTTTTGTCATCAAATATTGTTAATGAAAATGTGCTCTTACCTTCCCCATGTTGGCTGCTCTATAGAGACGGAAGCCGGTGTGATCTGGGACTACAGTCCTTATATACAGCAGGCTGGTGCTGGAGCTAGTCTGTGACCTCAACAAAAGGAGCGTTTTCTCTATTCTCAGATAAAACTGCACCATACTACTGATTCTTTATTGTTATGGGGGAGGTCACCTTTTTGTCCAGCCGGTATTGCCTTTGTTTAGAGGTAAGGATTGGAGCGTGTTATGTTGGCAGGACCGCCTTGCCATCACATAGAATTATCCCGTCTTCCAGCAGCACTTGCACTCAGGCCCGGACTGGCCATGCCGGGCACCGGGCAATCCCCCGGTAGGCTGGATGGGGTGGGGGCCGGTTTTTTGGCATGGGGCCGGTTTTGGTGCTGGGGCCGATTTTTGGTCCGGCCGACGGTGTTAGTCAGAAAAAGAAATGAGAAAATCAGATAAGTTCACAAGAGTCACGACTCACTCACACTCTGCATGAGTCTCTCCTCGCTCCATCCGAGAAAAAACAGGCACAATTCTATCTCTGAGTCATTCAATCTGCATAAATAATGGCATGCATTTGCATTGGAGCACTGTGAGGGTAGGTCGGGCGCAGCGCACTGATATCTCTGCGGCCGCCGCCGCGTCTGCGGAGCGTGCGCAGTCTCCTCAGTTCACCCACCTTAGGGTGGGGCGGCCGGTGTTGATCATGCGCATTAAAAAGTGCGCGTGACCGCTGGTGAGGCCAGGTCGAGGTCTCGAGGAGCATTCCCGAAGTAAGCCAGCAGAGACCAAGATGACGTCGACACCTTCGTGAGAGAGCTGCCCATAATTTAATTATTTCTAGCCCCTGCCTCTGCCTGTTCACCTCCCTGCTGCCGAATGCAGTGCCGCCCGCCGGTGAGTCACTCACTAGTGCCTTTGTTGTCTCTCCCTGTAATAACCGTGCCCGGCGTCCAGTCATCTGTGGGCCGGGACGGGATTAAACAAAGATAGAGGCCCTCCGACCCCCCCACCCCAGCCCCTGGCCCAGGGGCCAGGGCCTTGGCCTTGGCCTATACCTTTGTTTCAGTAGCGCCTGGCCCAGTGGCCCCTGGGGCCCCTGAGTGTGCATTTAAAATTGTGACAGGCCTGCTGTTGGTGAGCAGGGGAAAGGGAGGACGAGTCGACCCGGCGGAGGCCGAGCCGGCTGCCGGAGCAAAGTGGTGGGTAGTGGTGCTGCCTGCCTGCCTGGCTTGAGTTGCGCTCCATCTCGGCTCCGGCCTCGCTGCGGGCCTAGCCGGCCCTGACTCCCTGAGCTGAGCCTGAGACAGACACACACACACACTGGGGAGAGTGACTCCTGGGCTGGTGACCGAACTGGCATCAGCCAACTTGAGCAAAGGCGTTTTTTTATTCTGAGGTGGCTCCAAATGCAGATGTCCCTAGTCGGCCATTCCCTGCCTGCGTCAGAGTGGAGTTGATTGTTTCTGAACCATGATGCTATTGCACCACTTAGAATGATGAAAAGGATGTGACTGTCACTGGCCCGGTCACCCTTGTGCATGGAATGATGGCAAGTACTCTATGATCGCTTGATGACAGGTGCAGGAAAGCAGGTCTGGGAGGACTGAAGCCTATTCAGACGATGGCCTGAGATCATCCCCATGAGTAGACATGCGGTTTCACTGAGTGCGAATGCAAATAATTTACACCCCATGCTCTTTCTGACACTATTGCAAATAATTTGTAACAACATTTTATATATGCCATTATTATGTGTGCAAAAGAAATTCTAATAGGCCTTTCCCCCGGCCCAGGGCCTTGGCCTAAGTAAGGGCCTACGTAACGCCTATCACCTATACTTTTCTGTTGATCCCGGCCGGTTCTGCACAGCGCACTACCGCCTTGGGCAGCCCCCGAGTCTGGATTGGGGATTTAGACATTTAGTCAGGCATTTAGAGCACTGAGCAGGCCTCCTTGCTGTTCGTGAGCAGGGGCCAGGGGGGCGGATGACCAGGCGTCTCCGACTGGTGCCGGAGCGAGGTGGTGGTGGTGGCTGGCTCAGGCTGCCAGGCTGGCCTGTGCCTGCGAGCAGGAGTCCGGCTATGCTAGCAGTACCACTACCTACCAGGCCCGGTTCTAGAGGGTGGGCCAGGCCCACCCAAACATGAGCCTCCTTGGCCCTCTCAGTGAATCTGCCACCGATGTACAACAATAAAAACTGTTAAGATAACTTGTGATTTACGATCCTGCTGCAGAGCAACCATTGTCTGTTGGTAGTTCTTAAATGCAGATTAACGGAATTTTGTGGGAATAGCTCAGCGGGTTACTACCTCTGTCACAGATATCCTTGTGTTACTTGCAGTTTAGAAGTTACTATCATAACATAAGACAGTGACCTATGAACTGTCATTAAAGAACTGCATACAAACTTCGCTTTTTTGTGTTGTGATGTAGTTAGAACTTCTCCATTCTTTCATTATTCTACTGTTACTAAAAAGAGCTTGTTTGGGCAGTTATACATTTTCATCAGTAAAGCCAACCCTGCCAACTGAAGTACTCTTTAAATCCTGAGTTTGTGCTTCTTGCGACCAAACCCCTGTAAAATATATTGCCCACCAGAATGGATGAAGTGATTTCTACACCTTGTAATCCTCATTAGCTTATGTGACATTCCGCGTAAACTGATTTATTGTCTCTGTATAATGTGTGCTGTTATGTAAAGTACTGTGACACCCTACACTCATATGAGTAGCACAATACAACAAATGGAATGGATAGGAGAGAGGGGCAACGGAGAGATGAGGGGCACTAGTGGAGGGTGGCAGTGAGGGAATCCCAGGAAGAGGTCATGGGGTGGGGGGAGCTACAGAGAGATGAAGGGTGTGGGTGGCAGTGAGGGAGTCAGAGGAGGAGGTCACGGGGTGGGGGGGAACTACAGAGAGATGAAGGGCACTAGTGGAGGGTGGCAGTGAGGGAAGCCGAGGAGGATGTCATGGGGCAGGGGGAACTACAGAGAGATGAGGGGCACTAGTGGAGGGTGGCAGTGAGGGAAGCCGAGGAGGATGTCATGGGGCAGGGGGAACTACAGAGAGATGAGGGGCACTAGTGGAGGGTGGCAGTGAGGGAATCTGAGGAGGAGGTGGGTCACGGGCTGGAGGGGAACTACAGAGAGATATGGGGCACTGGTGGAGGGTGGCTGTTAGGGAATCCGAGGAGGAGGTCACGGGGTGGGGGGGAAACTACAGAGAGATGAGGGGTGCTGGTGGAGGGAGCAGTGAGGGAATCCAAGGAGGAGGTCACAGGTTGGAGGGGAAACTACAGAGAGATGAGGGGCACTTGTGGAGGGTGGCAGTGAGGAAATCCGAGCAGGAGGTCATGGGGTGGCGGGGAACTACAGACAGGTGAGGGGTGTTGGTGGAGGGAGCAGTGAGGGAATCTGAGGAGGAGGTCATGGGGTGGGGGGCTACAGAGAAATGAGGGGAACTAGTGGAGTATGACAGTAAGGGAAGCTGAGGAGGAGGTCATGGGGTGGGCGGGAACTACAGAGAGATGAGGGGCACTAGTGTAGGGTGGCAGTGAGGGAATCTGATGAGGGGGTCATGGGGTGGGGGGAACTAAGGAGCGATGAGGGGCACTGGTGGAGGGTGGTAGTTGGGAAGTCTGAGGAGGAGGCCATGAGGGGGAGTGGCTACGGAGAGATGAAGAGCACGGTTGGAGGATGGTTGGTAACTTATCTACAGAGAAAGAGGTCCAAAAAGAGATCAAAAAGACTTTTGTAACAGCACTAAAGCTGGCCCTGTCATGGCCTTTCTGTTTTTGTTTATTTAATTAACAGTCATGTGATTAGGACAACTGTGGAGCATACTTTAACATGCATGCTGATTACATTTACTGCTATATTCAATGTTTCAAGTTTGAAGGTGATTTTACTTTTGTTTTTTACTGGGAATAATGAAAATGGAACTGAATGGTGGCTGATATGGGGCTGGGTCCCAAGGTCAGCTGTGAGATGAGGTGTAATTGAGAGGGGTGGTAGAAAAGTGGATAATCAAGTCTGTAAGGGAGAGCGCTGCACAGTCATGGGTCAGGTGGAGGTAGTAATGAAGAGGGTTTCTCCCTGAAGGCTCGCACTGAGGGAGCCCGAGTAGAGTCCCTTGCTAGATACTCCCACCTTAGAAACCTCCTCTTCCCATCAAAGGGACATTACATGGAAGAAAAGCACTTTTTGAGAGTGATAACATTTAGAAAGAGACTTGGAAAAGAGTGAGTTTTACTGTACCTTGTAAGACTAAGGAGAGATAAAAGGAGGGCCCAGAAGCAGGCCTTGTTAAATATATAAGCGATAAATCGGGCCAGCAGTGACCCACCCGAATGTACCTATAGCCCACCCAAAAAAAAAATCCTGGAGCCGGGCCTGCTACCTACACCCCCCTTTTGCAGGCAACCCTTTGGTTCCTCCTTCCACCGGCGGAGTCCACTGCTGCTGGAGCGAGGTGGTGGTGGGTGGGTGGCTGACTGCCTGCCTGGCCTGCTTGTGCCAGCCTGTGCCTGCGAGAGTCTGGCTATGCTAGTGCAGCAATGTGGATACGTGTGACTGTGCTCCCTTTGGTGGCGCTGTTGTGCTGCTTGACTCTTGGGGGGCTCTAACTGGGGCGAAGGTTGGGGTCAGCAAGTCTGCTTAAAATATATATTTTCAGCAAAAGACCCAACTTGGAGCTTGTGCTGAAAAATATACTTGAAGCAGACAACAGGGCTTTCTAGAGGTGTTTTTTTTTTTTTTTAAGTTTTTCTTACACGACTGAGTCCTTTTGTTTTGTTTTCCACTGGCCACTGCCTGGTGTTGCCACTGGGCTCTGGCACTTGCGCCGCTTAGGCTAACGTGGGGGGGCTTTTTTTTGCTCATGTTCAGGACAAAGGCTGTGTCCTGAACATGAAAGTGAAGTCTGTTTTTTGGGACGGAGTCCAAGCCATGTGGATTACCGAGTTTAACAGAACATACTGCCAACAGGTGACAGTCAGCCTGGTCAGCGCCGCGTTCAATCCTTACATCAGGGTGGTTGTTGTTGTTGTAGTGTAGTCCGCATTTTTTCCTGAATTAGGTTAGATGTTTCAATTCGGTGTCAAATTATTGTGTGGTGCACATGGATTTTTCTTGTATCTAGATGTCATTGTGATTGTGCAGTCAGTATTCGCGCTAAATAACCGATGTAGTGTGCTGAGAGACAGCGCATCTTAACCGGCTGCTAACACGGTGCCTGATTTTGTATTCGCTGTAGGAAGTGTGCTTCGTATTCAAGGCACACAGCGACAAGATGATGAGCTGCGCACAATATTTACATGCCTTTACTTATCTCAGTAATTTCAGCATCGCATCGACAATATCGGCGAGTGACCTCAACATAGAAGAGGGCATTGCATTGAAACACAGACATAGGCAAGTCAAAGGTGGCAGCTGCTTTTCTTTAAAGATGGTGTTTATTTTAGGGCCACACACTTGCAGCAACATTCTCCTCTCGCTACCATTATGGGGATACATTAAATAAAAATAGTACTAGACAAATCACATCTCTCTGGAGAGCAGCATTTTATTAAAGCACTCCAAAGTGTGCCCCTCGTGCACGTTCTTATTAATAAAGTTTTCACCAACTAATGCGAACAGAATTTGAAGCTAGCCTACAAGAAGTGTCTTATGGGCTCCAGGATCATTCGCGATTCTGATATAGGATTGTAATTTAACATCTTATGGTGCAGGTTATAGAGTAAAGGGCTTAGCGCTGCTACCATCTTCTTCAATGTAACTTTTGACCTCTAATGGGCCTTTGTACCCTTGTATCAGTTCCATCTGTTGAAGGTCGCCCTCGGTGCGTTCCCTATGCGCTGGCTCAGTTGCTTCATGAATCGTGACCTATATTTTGTTTAATTTTCCAGATTTCAGGCCGGATTTCACAAGAAAGGAGTTTGCGCTGGTAAAATGCGCACTTGCGTGTTCAGTGCTAGTGTCTCTTTTGAAAGTCGCCTCCTGCTGCTAGGGCCTGCTCTTTTGCTGTGTGAGGAAACCGAAACGGCCCCAATCAGTTCTGCTTGGCTAGCGAGTTAGCACTTGCCAGCCATGTGCCAAACAACACTGACCCTGGCGCACATAAACAGACACACACTCAGGGAGGCGGTGACGTGCTGGTGGGTGCAGTGAGGAAGGTTTGGGGGGGGGGCAGGGCGTGACTATACCAGCAAGTTAAAGCCGAAATTGGTTGCTTCAGTGTTGAAGGGGAGGAAAGAAGTAATACCTTTCCAGGAAAGGTATTACTTCTTTGTCATGATGAAACAAATTGCTATTGGACACTTCTCCAAGTAGCCGGGATCGCGCACTTCTATACGGTGCAGCTTTTTATGCGGTTGTACATTCTGAAGCAGCATATTGATTCAACAAGATAATCTGCGACCTCCCCCAAAACAGTGGCTTCTATTTCCGCGCTGTGTTCTTTATCTCGCAAGTACTGCTACCTCACTGAGGCCGGCAATCAAATATGTAATCACACAAATATGCGAAATCTATAGCAATTTTACACTGACTCACTTCATGTGGCCTGCCACTACAAAATGATATAAATAGAACATCATGCTGCAGTAAGGAGGAGAGCCTGAGGCCAGATCACTTAAGAGGCATTGATTGGCACAGGTACCGTACAGTAGCAGAAATCACGCAGTCTCGTGAAAATAACACCGGCCTTCCGCATTGAAGTTTCTACCTAACTTTTCAAAACATTCCCATTACAGTTTGCATTGCATTGCCTGCTCAACAATCTCGTTGCTATCTCTGAATAATTGTAATACTGATCTGTTGAGAATGGGACCAGATTTACCATACCACACTAAATGTCCACCACTGTGACCCCCCCCCCCCCCATGGCACAAGATCACTAAATTGTACTGATAAAGGAGATAATTGTATGTTATGGTTACAAGGCCAGTGTCATATGTTGAAATCCCCCAGTGACGCAATTAAAGCCAGGAAATGCTGGAGCGGAGGGAAAGGAAAGGGGGGAATAATGGAAATTTTGGGGAGAAACTTGGAGGAGATAACGAGAAAGACGTCCTGTTCACTCATAAGCTTGATAAAGGATCCATTTTGCCCTTTAGCAGCAGGTCCATGTACACCATAGTACCCCCTAGTAGTGGTTGCTCACTGCGCTTGCTCGATACACACCATGTGGGGGCTGGTCTCACTTTTACTTCTCTCTGATTTACTACTTGTGCCTATTTTTGGTGCTCTCTGAAAGAATGTCTATGGGTACATATGACTGGGTGGGTAACCTGGTGCTCTTGAAGGTCATCATCTACTATTTACTGTGGTTTTGAAAGTTGATACAATTGAATATGTAATGAAAAATGTGCTGTAAAATTCACAATTTTGGTCGGTTGTTTTCCAAAATTTTCTTGGGGGGAGAACCCCCCCAAACCCCCCTAATAACAGTCCGGCTCGCGCGCTTCGCACGCTCGCTACGCACTGGACGGGGGCTGGTCTGCCAAATGTGACGGGGGCTGGTCTGCCAAATTTTGCCAGGGCTGATTTCAGTTCCCAGTCCGGCCCTGCTGACCCCAGTATTTACAACTACTAATCCTGTTTATTCTGCCATCGGGACTAGTACCAAGCCAACTACAGTAGTTTTTGGCAATATAAATCGATCTCTAAACAACAAGCCCAAGTTTCATGTTCTATCCTGGAACATTGCGGGCTTGATGTCTAAACAGGGCAACTCGGAGTGGGAATCCCTTATTGACGCAAATGACATCTGCATGTTCCAGGAGACCTGGGCCAGAGAGGACACCTATAGATTGGGTTATGCGACTTTTTGCTTAGCAGCCACGAGTGAGGGAAGGGGAAGACCTGCGGGAGGACTTTGTGTCTGGGTTGCTGTGCACTTGGGATGCACTACAAAACAGATCGACACATCTTCATGTGACATACTTTGTGTCATCCTGAGTTTCCCCTCCAAGATTAGAATAGCCATAATTAATGTCTATTCTCGTCCGGTTAGCTACGGGCAGGAGTCATCATCTCTTGAGCATTTGTCAACCTTTTTACACGCCATCCCTGGTGGCACTCTGGTGGTACTTGCTGGCGACTTTAATTGCCAGTATGAACCACTGAAGGACCTAATTGGGGGCGAGATTGATGAGGAAGACCAGTACTGGTCTATTCCAGAACTGAATGCTCCACCAACCCGAGCCTGGACCCCTCTGGTGCTTCAAATGAACACTCTTACATTGACCCATTACTTTAGGGGTTGTAATGGTCGAACTAAATCTAATTCCCCAGCAAACCATACTTATAATAGACCCGGAAGCTCTTCCATTTTAGACTAAATCCTGATGGACATTAAATCCTGGTGTTGGGTGATTGATTTACGGTCATACCTAGAAATGATAGCGACAACAACGCCTTAATCCCAGAGATGGCATCACCTTGCTCTATGGGTGTTCAAGCAGGTAATCATTTAAATGGGTCCAGGTTAACTTTGACTGGTTGTAGGAGGCGAATGAAATGGGGGGCCATCTGTAACTCCCAGGATAAGTTGGCCTCCCTCTATAAAATTGTTATTCCATACCTTGAGGTCGCCAATCAATTTAGTTTTATACCAGTCTAGAATACAGCCCTAGCAGAAATCGGGAGAAATCATAAAGACCTAGTATGTCATCTGGCAAACATCTTCTTCCCTGTTGTAAAATCCAAACAAAAGGTGTCTGTGGGCCACTCCTGGTATAATGGTGATTGTCGAAGGGCCAAGCAATCATTGATCCTAGCAATCACAGCGAAGGACAAACCAATGATAAGAGATAAGCGGATACCTTATAAAAACATAATCAATGCAGCAAAAAAACTGTGGGAGGGTGACAAATGGGACAGCATGAGGGCTGCTCTATGTTCTAGGGATATGCGGACCTTCTGGAACCTAGTTAATACCGGCTGCAAAGAGGGTAAATCGGCAATAGAGCCAAATCTTGGGGCGGAAATCTGGAGGGCCCACTTCAAGTCGCTATATGCAAGGGGAGAGGAAGAAGTAGGACAAGCTATGGGCATGCTAACTTGCTTACAGCAGTCTTTCCCCAATGTCCCAGAAATCTCCTTAAAATAGATAATGGATGCATTGAACAGAGTAGCTCCCGCTAAAGCGCCAGGCCTAGACAAGATCCCAGGTGATATTTTTAGGAACAAACCTACTATTTGGGCCCCATATTTTTGGAGCCTATTTAATGCTATTCTCCAGGGGATGCCAATTCCGACTACCTGGTTGGGGGCAGAGATTATTCCGATCTACAAAAAGGGTTCTCCACTTCTCCCCGCTAACTATCGTCCAATTAGCCTCATAGATGTTTCTCAAAAGATCTATGCACAAGTGCTTTTGTATTGATTAGAGAGATGGATGGAAGAGTATTCTATACTTAGCCCCTACCAGGCCGGTTTTAGAGCAAGGATGTCCATAATAGATCAGATTCTAAGGCTGCAACTCCTCTATTGGAAGACAGTGCTCCTGGAGGGTGGCAGCCTTTATCTGATCTTTGTGGACCTAAAATCCGCATTTGAACTGGTCCCTAGGGATAAATTGTGGTCCATCTCTACAAGTATGGGGGTCCCTCCGTACCTCTGTCATCAGATGAAGCGGCTTCACGAATCTAACTATACGCAAGTTAAATATGGGAAAAATGGTGAGCTCACAGATCCTATAGCTATTGCTAGAGGGGTAAGGCAGGGGTGTGTTTTGGCCCCAACCCTTTTCTGTCTATTAATTAACGGCCTTGTTGAGGACTTGACTGGTGGGAGGGATGTAGATGCCCCCAGGTTGGCGAAACACAGGGTTACAGCCCTGATGTTCGCCGATGACACCTTGCTACTATCCAAATCCCCGATGGGAATTCAGCGGGCTCTAGATATTTTCCAGTCATTCTGCAAAAGTAGGGGTTTGGAGATAAACTCTTTAAAGACCAAATATATAGTTTTTAATGCAGGGGACTCCACACGTCCAAATCCCTGCTTAGATGGGAAACCACTGGAAAAAGTTACAGTTTTCGATTGTCTAGGAGTAACCCTCACTGATAAAATGCAGTGGCATGCGCAAATTAGGAAGGCCAGCTTAAGACTGGCCCAAACTTCAGGGGGGGCTGGCTAAGATGCTCAAGAAAAGCACTCATAAAATGGTTGGCCTGGTTATTGAAATCTATAAGACACAAGCTAGGGGGGCGGCCCTATATGGGGCAGAAATCTGGGGCCATCAACCATCTGATCCCCTCTCTAGGAATGAAAATTCCTTTATTAGACAAACTCTAGGCCTCCCGAAAAGTACACCATTGACGCCACTCCGTATGGATCTTGGGGTCGGTCCAATTGCTGAGGAAGTTGCCCTTAGGCCCCTTCTCCACTGGCGACGTCTATGGTACACACCAGAGTAAGTGGCTTTCAAGGATGAGATGAAGGAGGCCTTAAACTTGCAGGGAGCAGGTAAAAATCCCATGGTTAGCCTATATTAAAAATACCTTAGTTGCTCTAAGGACGGGTGATTTATGGGCTAACGCTGAAGTATCCTGCCTGACAATTCCCAGGAAGGCTCTTTCAAAGCTCTTCAGAGAATATAAGGTAAATCAGATCAAGGGGAATTCCATCACTGGCACACTGACTGCACAATTTTTAGAAGTAAAGGAGCAATAAAGGTTAGCACCTGTTCTTTACGCTATTTAGCCCCCCCTAGCTAAAAATCTTTATTTGTAATTTAGGCACAGTGTACTACCACTCCGTGCCTTTACAAATAACTGGGGGGGGGGGGCGGTGCACAGTCCAAGCGGTGTCCGGTTTGTGATAACACTCCAGAAACAGACCAACATGTACTGTTTGTTTGTCCGGTATACAAGAAGATTAGGCACTGATGGCTTCAACAGGTCTGCCGGAATCTCGGGACAACTTATTGTGTGGAGGCTTATAGGATATTAAAATATGATACCAGCCTCCCTATTGTGTATTCAGTTTCCCGATACTTATTCTCTATGTGGTGTGTCCGTCTAACTATATTAAAATCTAGCCTGGTTTAATCTGATTTTTTTTAGCCTTTTATACAATTTTAACTCTTTTTACTGTACAGAAATTGAGTAGTTTTATATATACTAATGCTTTTTCTGAGACCTTTTAAGTATTGCATTGTACAGCACTTTATTTCATTTTGCATATCTAAACTGTATGAAATGTGTGGTATTTTTAAATGTACTTTTATAGCCAGAAAGGCCGAAATATATTTTGAGTTGATAATGACTTGTCGAAAGTGGCACTGCACATACATCCCCAACATTAATATGTTCTGGGAGCGGTATGTTTTCATTTGTCCCCTGTAGGAGACACTTCTCCCACTTATGGTCTTTATATAGCCAGTGTACTCTGTGCTTTCGTTGGGATACTACATACCATAGGTCTGTGCCTGGACCTCCAAACCTGCTCTCTCCCACTGCAGTTTCAAATTGTTCAACCTGACCCTACTGCATTTTCCAACCCAAACGAGTGACACCAACAATTGATCTAGAGACAATGAAGCAGAAACATCACTTTTTTCAATGATACTCTGCACATTACCGACAAGCTGAGAAAGGATTTTCCAAAATTCAATAAAGCACTGAAATCCTCTTTTGTACACATTAAGCTTGTGCTGTGTTCCAGCACCATGTAAGATTTTAATGCCCAGGTATTGGAAATCTGTGGTTTTGCATCTTTTTATTCCAAATCCAGGTAGCCCCCCTCTCCTAGTCTTTTACATCCTCCAAGTGGGAATAGTTTTAATTGGTCCCTGTTGGTGCGCAACCTAAACACCTCCTCATTATTATTACTTTAAATGAAGGTTAAGACCTGCCAACATTTGTTCGTATGACAGGTCGAATTCCAGTTTAAAAACTGCTTTAGTCACGCTACTGTGGTAGGCCTGAAACCATTTTTACAGAGCTACTGTAGTGGGTGGCACAATGGATGCAGTCCACTAATGGTTTTTAACTTACAAGCCCTGGGTTATATACTAGGGACTTAAAGATAAGTTAAAAATGTCAATTAGTTGGTGATGTTTGGGGGGTGGCGAAGGACTCAGTTGGTCATGCAGGGAATGTATTTGCAGAATGACGCAGTGTTGCAGGCACTACGGACTACGTACTGGAATAGCATTCAGAGATGGCCACAAAGTGGGATAAAAGTCTGAAAATCCTTAGCTGGAACGTTAATGGGTTGGGAGACAAGCTCAAGAGAATTATAGTACTCCAATTTCTTAAACGGCACCTCCCAGATATTGTCCTCTTGCAAGAAACGCACCTCATTGGTAACACGTGCCAAGCACTCAACAGATGGGGTTTTACACTGGCTACACATGCCGGCTTCACTTCGGGATCACGCAGGGTGGGCATTCTGGTGCGCCGTAACTTTCCATTTGTCATTGAGCACTCAGAGACGGACCCGCTGGGCCGATATGCGGTGCTCACGGGGAAGTGGGAAGCATGCATACATAACTTAGTGACTGTTTATATCCCACAGGGGCTCCAAAATCAGTCATACCAGGATCTGAGTAAACTTCTCCTCTCCCTCCCGGAGGGGCAGCTTTTGATTGGTGGGGACTTCAACACAGTAGTGTCGGGAGGACTGGATAGGCACCCGCCCCGGAACATTGCGGCGGGACACATGTGGCTCTCCAATCTCTTGGAGGCACTCAGACTAGTTGACCTCTGGCGTATGCGCAACCCAAATCTACAGCTGGACACATTCTTCTCGGGACCCCACCACACTTTTCCAGGATAGACTATATCCTTACACTTTTGCAGCACAACACTACGATTCAAGAGATTAAACATCTGGCACGGGGTATATCTGACCACTCCCCTTTATGGGCACACCTAACTATTGGGGAACAAAAGGCAGGATGTGTTGCGCCCATAAACCCCTGGTTCTTACGCAATCCCGGGATTAAGAGGGAGATCACTCGCTCGATAGACCAATACTTCGAGAGAACGTTGGGACAGTGGAATCCCCTGCTATCCTCTGGGAAACGTTTAAGACTGTACTGAGGGGTGAAGCCCTCTCCAAAATTGCCAGCCAGCGCAAAGAAAAGGAGGCACAAATGCTTACCATCGAGCATGATCTTCTCGCCCTGGAAGGGGTAGCACAGGTGGACGGGACACCAGAGGCTCAGCATTAAATGCAGTTGAAAGTAGCTGAGTATAAGGACCTAGCTACAGATGCCGCTAAAAACCTAGCAAGAGATAGAGACAGCCGACTTTATGATCAAGGGGACAAAGCGGGCAAATTAATTGCCTGGTTAGATAAAAAGCAGAAGACGCAGAGGGTGGTGGCCAACTTCAGACTGAGGGGGGCGCCCCCCTTACTGAACCTCAGGAGATTATCAGCGAGTTTGCAGCACATTTTAAAAGAGTATATAGCAGAGGGACGGAGCGATCGGAGGAAGATTCCTCCGCACTCTTGGCCGACATTAAGTTGCCCACACTTTCTGATGACGATCGAGAGACTTTGGACGGTGAACTCACCGCTGCAGAGCTGGCCAAGGCAATTAATTACCTCCGGCCCGGAAAAGCCTTAGGACCCAACGGCCTCCCTATTGAATTGCACAAGCTCAAACCTGACTGCCTGGGTCTGCCCCTTAAAAATATGTTTGAGGACAATAACATTTTGGGGAAGCTACCAAGAGACCAACGTATCGCCACTCTGGTAGCTATCCCTAAAGAGGGGAAACCTAGAGACCTCTGCACTTTGTACAGGACAATATCATTATTAAACGCGGAGCCCAAGATACTTGCGAAGCTCCTTGCAAATAGGATTAAGCCAATAATCACCAAACTGACCCATCCAGACCAATCGGGCTTCATGCCGCACCGTAATACAGCGCTCAACCTGCGACGACTCCACGGAGTGTTAGGTCGCTGCCACATGATTCAGGAAGATGCGGTTGTGGTATCATTAGATGCCGCTATGGCATTCAACACACTTGAATGGCCTTATATGATGGCGGTCCTTAAAAAGTTGGGCTTCGGTCCTAATTTTGTCGGGTTGGTGCGCCTCCTCTACACTGAGCCATTAGCCCAGGTGGTGGTGAACAACAAGATCTCAGAGATTTACACACTGGAGAAGGGGATGAGACAGGGCTGCCCCCTCTCACCCTTGCTCTTCGCCCTCTGCCTGGAGCCTCTTGCGGCCTGGATAAGACAGGACCTCTCATTACGAGTGCTCAGATGGACGGATGGGTGGGAGGACCGGATCTCGCTGTATACGTACGACATCCTACTGTACCTTGCCTCCCCCTCCAAATCCCTCAGAGTTGCCCTAGACATTTTTACCAGTTTCGGGAAAAACTCCGGATACAGCATCAACTGGGGGAAATCATTACTATACGTTTTACACGGCGCCCCCCGTCCCTACCGCGTGACTGCCCGATCCAGATAGCCACAGAAGGGTTCAAGTACCTTGGAATTTTCATCTCCAGGGATGTGATGACCCGCTATGAAAGGAATCTCTTACCACCTCTGCAAGGGTTCCAAAGGGACACTGCCATTTGGAAGAAGCTCCCGCTGTCCCTACTGGGTCGGGCAGCTCTATTTAAGATGATGGCGCTGCCGGGGTTTTTGTACGCACTCCAAAACTACCCTGATTTAGTCCCACGTAAGTATTTTGCGGATAATGAGGCCACTCAAAGAGACCTTTTGTGGACTGGTACGCCACGCATATCGCCCCAAAAACTTACACTAGGGTGGTACGATGGGGGTATAGCACTTCCGGACATCCGTAAATACTACTGGGCAGCACACCTCTCGGCTATAAATCAGGGCACCTATAGGAGTGGGGATGATCCCGGGTATAAGATGGACAGGTGGCTCCTCCCTGGGGTAAACTTTGAGGCCGCGTTCTATTCAAAACCTAACAAATACCACCTCACAGGGCCTACAAGACACTCTGTCCAACTTTGGCATATTGTGAGCCGGAAACCGGGGTGGGCCGACAAACTCACATTGGCAACCCCGCTTTGGGTCTCCGAAAGGCTTGGTACACTGGGTCACATCAAAGTGTTTCGTAATTGGGATTTGATAGGGAGCTCCCATATAAGGGACCTGTGGGGGTCCAATGGGATGGCGACTTTTGCCTCCTTACAGCAAACATACGACTTGGCGCAAACAGAATACGTCCGATACATGCAGATCAGGCACTCACTCCAGTCAAACATTCCACCTGTAACAATGCTCCCGGAATCGTCCCCCTTAGAGGACAGACTGCTTGATGGTCACTTACCGGAGAGGGCTATCTCCCTAACATATAAAAAACTCATACATCATACCCCTGCCCCATTGCTTTCACTCATGAGAAAATGGGAGACTGACGGTCTGGAGATCGATGATGAGGAATGGAGAGAGTCACTTTCCTCCCCCAAAGAGGTAGCGATCTCGGCAAAGCTGAGGCTGATACAGCTTAAAATACTACACAGAGTATATATCTCGGGTACACGACTAGTGTTGATGGGGAGGAGTGAGGACGGGCTTTGTAGAAGACGTTGTGGGGAAGTGGGGACATTTCTTCACATAGTATGGGAATGCCCTCGAATACAAACCTATTGGAAACAGGTGCACGATTCAGTACGGTCTGGGGGGTAAGATTGCGACCTGAAATTAAAAGGTGCCTCTTGAACATCTGGGAACCCACGGACCTGTCCGTTAAAGGTAGACTGTGGGCAACGCTTGGACAGGCAATTGCAAAAAGTAATATAGCACGCCTATGAGGAGCGGGAACACCCCCAATGAATGGAAGAAGGAAATGGACTGGTGCATGCTGCAAGAGAAGACAGTCTATACAGCACGGGGGTGCCCCCGGAAATGGGTGGCAGTTTGGTCAAAATGGAATGAATACCGCGGAAACTTGTGTGAACCTCCCATGCTCCCTTCCCTTGACGAACCGTTAACGTCGTAATGACCATGTACTGATACCAGCTTGAGTACTTTTACATCTGAAGTAATATATTTGTATGAGAGTCTATGGATGCAACACTGTAATATCTATAAGTGCAAATGTAACATGACCAACAAGTTTATTTCTACAAATAAAAAGAGTTTTAAAAAAAAATGTCAATTAGGGTTATGCCAATTCAACCATGTTTAAAGAGGAAACACATACATTTTACTACCGGTTGGCAGGGGTAAAGTGCACGGAGTACAGCCAACAAAAAATAAGAAAGGGCAACAATCTGGGGGTACACCACACAAAATATGGTAATTTCCTGCATGGGCTCGCTAGCAGAAGGTGGGGAGAACTACCCACCCCCATGGAAGTTCTCATAGCTAAGGCAGAAAAATCCGGAGAGACCATCAACGTTCATATGCCAATTCGGTCACCTAAGTACACCACAGAGCCATTCCTTATCAGGAACTTGCTGGCCTTGAGAGTCAGGCCTGCTTGCTGCATGGCTGGAGTACGTCTTATAGGTAAGTCATTCTGTCTTCCCAACTGGAGCTTAAGACTGTAATATCACATAAGTAAGCAACACTGCTCAAATCCAGCCATGACAAGGTTGACAAACATTTGGAAGGTGGCAGGGACATTGTTCAACCCTGAAATGAAAATGGCCCTCAGGGGAGGAGAATGCTGACCTCAGTCATGGCAATCTGACAATACCCTGACATCAAGTGAAAGTTAGTGAGGAACTTGGCACTCATTAACCTGTCTATGAGTTCATCAGGTCTGAGTATGGGAAGTGCATGTAATCCATACTGAACCACATTTCGGGGGTGAGGTAGTCTTTGGTACCAAGATTACTGGGCTGGACAACTACCGGAGTACTCAGTCACCCCTAGCTCCAAAATCCTAGCCAAACACTTAAGGTATACAAATTGAGAGCAAAAATGAATTTAGGAAAAATTCAAAAGACCCAATTAAAACTAAAAGCCAACAAAAAATATAAAACAACAATATGAGAAATTTGATTATTTTTTTAGGTGGGGGACTACCCAACTCAAGGATAATCACAACCTTAGGGTGACCCCTCAAAGTCACTAAAAGAATCTGAGCTCAACCGCCTGGTAGCTACGGCAGAGAGCAGACAGGTGTAACTTAAGGCAATGTGTGAATTATTTTGGGAGAACCAAAACAATAATAAAGTCAAAATGCTAAACAATAAATCTCTCAAACTGAACTAGATAAGTAGATTTAAATTGATACCAAAATGACAAAAATCAAATAAGGGGAACCAAAGAATTGAATGTTTAAAGTTTTAAGTTGCAATAGCGTCGGGAAGCAAAACGTTTCAATGATGGTCAATAGTCGCAGGAGACTGGGACCTAGGTGAAATTTGAGGCTTGATGCAATGGAGTGCAGGTTGGATATATCAACCAGGTTCGTCCTGGTCAAAGATTTTAACTTTTGACTTAGTACTTTAAGTTCCAATGCACCACAGGTCTACACGTCTAAAGCCCCCTGCACCTCAGGGAAGCACTTATGTCAGGCAGGGGCCAAAAGCAGGGTCTGGTCCACGTATAGTTGCTCTGGTCAGCTAATCAGTTGCAGGAAAGGCCTTTTGTAGCCTGTTGTATACCTTTAGCTAACTTGTTGTATACCTTTACCTTGAGCCTTATGACCCTTGACATCTACTTCTTTGTCCTGAGTACAAGTGGGAGCAGGTCCACTTTTTATGTGTGTCTCTTGGGTTACAGATAGCAGGTCAAGTCCTCTTTTGATCTTCACTAGGTCCATCAATGTTCCGAAGTGGGTGCCTGGAAATGCCACATGTATGCGTGGCATATGCTATTAGGTGGAAATAACTACTGAGCACACCTTAACCAGTGAGTTTTAAGTTCCCTTGGCCAAGCCTGCTCACTTTGGCCATTTTGAAGATAGTGAAACGTTTCCGGCATACTAAACTTGGGCTCTTAAGACTGCAGGGGTTTGTGGGGAGTATACTATGGTGATCCTAGTGTCCTCCCAAATCTAGCTGTAAAATCCAGTTTGAAGCTGCCTTTCTACTCCAAATTAACCTAGAGGCAGAAATCTGGTAGGAGAAGTGCAGGGGTTTTCAACAACTAGACAGTAAAAGCACAAGATTTGTCCTAACATCCTGTAACCTTTCTTTCAAGTATGCCCCAAGTGTAACATGTAAAACCCATGGACAGAAGTATGGTAGGGCAAAGCAGGATCCTTCAGCATCCAGACAGTGGACACACAAGAATTGTCTTGGCATCCTGTTCTCTCCCTTTCAAGTGTTACATGTTGTTCAGCAGACCGGTCAAGCGCAATTAAACACTGTGCTGTGCCCATAACCACACCCTTCATATTCTGTGTGGTTCAAAGGAGTCATCTCTGTCCATTCAGATCAGCATATTTGTGGGACTTGGCCCTTTCTGGCCCAGGGCCTGCAAATTAAATGCTACCAGTGGGCCTACAGCACTGATTGTGCAACCCACTTAAGTAGCACTTTAAACACGTCTCAGACCTGCCATTGCATCCTGTGTGTGCAGTGTTAAACTGCCATTTCTACCTGACAAAATGACCATTTTGCCAAGCCCAAACCTTTCTTTGTAATTTGTGTAAGTCACCACTAGGGTAGGCCCTGGACAGCCCGCAAGGCGGGGTGCAGCGTATTTAAAAAGGTGGACATGTACTGTTAAGTTTAAGTTGTCCAGGTAGTAAACAACCCCTAAATTAGTTTTTCACTACTACAAAGGCCTACCTCTCCCACACAATAACATTAGAATGACCTCATTACTTTTAATAAGCTGTAAATTTCAAATGGAACAGGTAACTCATTCATGTTTGCTATCTGGAATTGTAATTAAAACTCCTAACATGTAGTGAAGTCGGATGTTAAATTACAATTTTGAAAATGCCACTTTTAGAAAGATGCATAAAAATCTGTCTCATGGTCATAAATATTCTATTGTCTAGCATTTCTGACCCAAACGGTTCTGAAAACACAAAGAAAACACAAATGAAGCCCTCACTTCTGCACTGCTTTCTGGTTGCCAGGACATGTATGGTGTCACTGGGTATCTGAGGCATCAATAATGCAGGTGAGGATAAACTTAGTTATATATGCCACTCATAGCTACAACTCTGCCTCTTAAAAAACATTCTGCAGTGCCCGTTGTTTGCTCAGATCAAAACCGGTAAAGGACCACAGATGGCCACCCATGAAGGACCTGACTCATGCCCTGAGCTGATGCCATAAATGCACTTTCCTCACCGTCAGATGCATATTGAGCTAAAATATTGATGCAACACACTTGGCTTTCTTCTTTCATTTTCAGAAACAAATTCCTAGGATAGGTATTTATTTCTAAAAAGCAAAAAAGATAGCTCTGATGTGCAGGGCTTGGAGTCAGTTGCTAATTTTCATGGCAGAGAAAATGTGCATCAGAAGACTGCGCTGAATGATGCAAATACCTCGATGCATGAAAGAGAGCCACCCTGTGACAGGCGGGTAGGACAATTTCCTAGCTGTTTTCAGGTTTAGCTTTTTTTTTCTAGCAGCTCAGCGTGTAAAACGTCGGAACAATCCAGATTGTGCCAGATTTGTTTGCTGTTCTATCACAAACCACTAACAGTAACTGCGTTATCATATCCAGTAACCATAATAGTATCAAAAAAGGTTGAAGTAAGATGCATAAAGTGTTTCCGGCATTTAAAGCTGCATTTTAAGCGCACGCTTTTTTGATGAGTCTTTTGAGGTTTTCTGGCTCTGGGAAGTAGTATTAGCTGCATTAAAAACAAGCATTTGCAATGCACTAGGTCTCGCATTTACGCAAGTTTGAGCTATTTGCATTGTAAATGTCAATGCCTTTTATTTAAGTTTTGGTTTTTAAAACATAAATAAAAACACATTGTCATTTACAAAGCCAATAGCTTAAACTTGCACAAATGTGAGACCTATCGCATTGCAAATGCATTTATTTGGCAAGAGGTGCTCGCCAAACAGTGCTTTTGTGCATGGGTCTTGGACCAAACTCAGTGCCTAGAGTGTTGCGTGTTCCTCTGCCAGGGCGGAAAAAAGAACCTTTAAAAGAGTGAGGTAAAGAGACGGGAATTGGCAGGAGGCCAAATCAGAAACTGCAGCCTTGCTACTCAGTAACACCGACCTTCCGAGGAGCCTGCGCGGGCCCCCAAGATCATCTCTGGGCCTTGCAAATGGTTGTGCACCGTAAAGGCTAGCAGTGCACAGCGTTCCTAGTATGTTGATGGTCTGCATCCAGCTTTTAGTTCATATGCTTTTGGGTCAAAGTGCATCTATAGGAGTTAGTAAAACATCCAGAAATTCCTAGTACATGAAGCTTTACTCGCGCACATCGAAGCACAAAATGCAATAGACAGTTTATATGGTAAAAGGCCATGCAGCCGGCGGCTACCCCAGCAGCCAGTCCCCGTTCTTCCACATGTTGCTTATAAAATTATCTGAGCCATTACTGCTATATTTCTGAAGATATCCTCCTGGGAATTTCTACAAGACAAGAGGTGCTGCTGCTACAGTGTGTGAGATGTGGGGGGATTTGGCGTGGTTCGGGGAGCAGTGGGCCTTGGGAGGGATGAAGTGCCTTTGACCAGGGAGAGAAGGTAGGGGAGATGTGTGGGGCAGCCGGCGGTGTATGCTGATTGGGGCCAGTAGTGCTGAGGGTGCGGCACACAGGGAGGGTGGGCAGCGCGGATCACGGTGCCAGCAGGGGGGTCGGGGGCTCGTCGCCTCACACAGGCACTGGATGGGTCAGGCCAGTGGAACGAGGGGGGAATATTGTCAGTCTTTTGCCCCCTAGGTGATTGCTGGTATGGCTATAGCCCGCACTCATAGGGAGAGGATTCAGGGAGCTGCTGGAGTCCTTGGATGGTGGTTTGAGGCCCAGTCTTCATGCCCTCAGCCTTTCATCCTTATGAGGCCGGTTGGATTGGTTGCAGTTCCTACGGGCGCCCGGGTAACATGGGCGGGGGGTCGCCTGCTGTCTAGGGAGGGCTGAAGGTGAGTGAGGGGGAGCGGGGTCTGTGTACGTGATATCCTCTACTCAGTGCCAACCCGCTCCGAAATGTCTCTCCCCATCTCTGCCAGAATCGTGTGGCAGAAGCAGGGTTTTCGAGGGCCACACAAGTTCCTACCAAGGGTATGAGTATTGTACGCCATGCTACCTGCCAGAAGCGTCCAGCGCACTCCACACTCTGTGGCACGCAACAACCGGTGCATTGCTGTCACAGTCTTTACACACCATTACCTTCACCGCCACTTATCCATTTTTTGAGTTGGTGCCGAGACTCGAAACTGGGGGTCTCAGCTCCAGACTCAAGTTGGCCGCTCTGAGTTTTTCGCCACCTCCTCTCCTCAAGCTAAGTTGGGCTAATGTGCTGACAATGCTCTCCTCCCGGGTCTCCTTACAAATCATGGCATACGGTGTGTTCGGCGCCCACCAATCAGAGGACAAACAAGCATTTAAATTGCAAAGGACTTGTATTTACGCAAGACCTATTGCATTTTAAATGGAAGTGCTGGCGTCAAAGAAGGCACACATGGGAGGGGGTGGGGGGTGGTGGTGGTCCAAGAAGTCACGGACTGCGGGAGGGAACGGGGAGAGGCAGGGGAACAAAACTGTTTTTAAAGTAAAGGGGTGATAGCCACGGAAGGACAAAAATGACGACATGGCCATCAGGAGGCGGGACTAACAAGCCAAAAACCAATCACAATGCAGCATTTAGTATTTAAGCCAATCAAAAAGATGGACGGAAAGTGGGCAGAGCTTCCCCCGCTATACTTTATACTGCATGCCTCGCAAAGCGAGCATCGTATCCGCTGCTGCTGCACCATGGAATGTCAAATTCCCCCTTCGTCACAGACCAAATATCGCAATAACACATTCACTCAAATACATTCATAGGTGGGGCCCATAACATCAACACTCTCACTTCATTGATCTGTTTCCCTAGAGGGATAAGTTTCCAAACGCTGACATGAAAGGAATATCTTTTCACCTAAACCCTAATATGCATTGAATACTTTTATTAACTTCAAACCTCGTGATATTCCCCTCATTTGGCGATGAATCAGTTAGTTGTTTTATAGTTTGATAATTCAATTCATTTATTTATACTCTTCTCTTAATCTGGTTTCTTCAAATAATCGACACAACACGTTTGTCTATTAATCAAAGCATCGTTTATCTAATTAAATTGCAAATTTTTAGAAAATCATCGTCCAAACCACAGCACATCATCTTTACCTAATATGGCTATTAGTCGTCCTCTAAGTCAGTCAAGTTGTGGAAAATCTTTAAATTCATCAAAGTCAGGCTGCAATTCAGTCTCTCAAAGATTCAGGATAACAGCTGTCCAGCAGTGTCACCGTCCTCTCCGTCAGCATAACGTCAGGAAATTCGCAGCAAGACAAATCGAACAACAGGACCTTTTAACTCACTATTCTACCGTCTTTTATAATGATTTTAATGTCAAAATGTATCAAGAATGAGTATTCGACAGTCCTGATTGGTGGATTTGGGGTCACTCGGTAAAATTCTCACATAGTCCGTTAGATTAAGTCATCGCACTTGCTGGTTTCGGTTTTAAAGACAGTTCATTGTTTTGTAGTCCTGGCAACTCTCCCAGTATGACCTTGGTGGGTACATCTTTCTTGGGGTCAGGATGAGGCCATTGTTGCTGGCGGTGGCGCAGTCGCACTTAACCCAAAACCTTGTGAGACAGTAGCAGTCATGTCGTGCATCTCAGTCGGCAATCTTTACGAAGGCCCAAATGGTCAACTTAAACAAAACAAACACAAAAACGTAATTAAACATTGAAATGGCTAATAAAATGTAAAACCCTCACTAATTCCCCTATGTGTAAGCAATTATCTAGCATAATAGCAACATTCAAAGCGTTAATATTCACCCAGTGATGTCATCTGGTGCAACTTACAATTATATCACAAAAGCAACATATATCATGCAATATTCTAATCTTCTACCATTAGTATGCGTACATATATTAGTATACAATTAATTTAGCCATGCAAAATGCAAATCCCACGTTTAATTCTTTTGTTAATATAATTGGTGAGTTATCACTTCAAACGGATTAATAATATTACCATTAATTGATTATTCAGATTCATATACACATGCAGAATGGGGGGGTATACAAAATTTTGTACTACCCACTCCAGCAATCCCCCATTTGATGATTATATCACCACACCAACAACATTTTGTATCCCTTTTACGGAATATCAAAGTGATTTCTTGTTTTTATTCAAATTTCAGTTTCCCCTGTTTCTTCTCTTTTTGCTGATTTATACATACTCTCCTTGATTTCCTCCAATTCTATTTCTTCAAATTCTCTTTCTTGTTTCTTATCTCTTCTCCTTAAATTTTCTCTTCTTAACTTTTTCTGATTTTTTTCCTTTTTATGACAAATACACCCTAATCTAATTATTAATACTATAAAAATCACACATGTTAATGGAAATAATATCTTACCTAAAAACGTACTACCTAGTTTTGCTACACAATCTTTAATAGCTGATAATTTCTTTCCAATCATTTCGTGCAATTTCGTCATGCAATTCTGTAATATTTTAAATATAAGTTTTCAAATCTTTACTTTCGGCAGGAATCTAAGTACAACAGTGTTGAACTTTCAGCATTCCACAGACTCCACCCTCTTTTGCCAATAATATATAATGGGCAAGTCGATTTTGCATTACTATAGCGCGCATGGCAACCATTTCAGTATTTGCCAATAAAAATCCTCCAGCGGTGCTTGTTGACAAGCGATCCACTACTGTTGAAAGTCTTCTAATTTTGTTTGCATACAGAGATATTCCCACTGCTGGTATCAATGCTCCAAAAATGTCACCCACAATTTCTGTCCAAGATTCTCTCTTGCTACATGCTAAATAACTACCTAAGCTATGTACACCATCTTCGCCTCTATCCATATGAAAAATCTTTGGGAAAACCAGGCCTACATAACATGTGCCATACCAATGGTCTGGCAAACGATAATATGCCCTGTTCCCACAAATGAAATATAGTCCAGGAAAAACTGGATCTTATCCACCTTTAAATCCCCATCCACCCATGATTCGGTATGTATCATGGCACTCACTATTTCCTACTAAATAATTATCATATGCAGTTTGATTCCTCCTAATACATAATTTCCCTTTCTGAGGCCAATCTAAAGCCATAGTTGGACTTGTTTCCCCTTTCAAGTGTTTTTCCATCTCTACGTCCCATACTGTTTTCTCCACCTTTCCTTCTGAAGCCTTTCTTTGAATTTTCAGTCTCCTTTCTTCAACCATATCTAAAAATGTCTTTTCCTCTTTCTTTAAACTGCAAGTCAAATTATTTCAAAATATGTATTCTAAGGTTAGTTCTTTAGTCTCTAAGAAAAAGTCACCTAATACCTTTGCAGGTTTTACCTTGTTTAGTTTGTTAATTGACGGTACTTGTGAAAATATAGTATCTACATCTGAAAAATAATACTCTAATTTACCTGTTTGATCAAATCAACTAGCTATTACACTACATGTTATTACATAAGTTACTGGAAGGTGGTGATAAGTCACTCCCTCCTATACAGAGGCAGGTAACTGCATACACACGTAGCAGTCCCTTACGTCCATTGTCTTTACATATTCATACAACAATTTTGAGAACACATTATTAGAAAAATCAGTTATAGACCTGTCTTTATGTAAATCATTTTTATCTATTCTAGTCGGAACTACCTTTTGAATCTTCTCTATATTAGTCATATTTTCACTATGTCCTTCTAATGTATCTTTAGTAACTTTAAATAACATCAATAGAGCAAGTATACTCCATAGAAGCATTAATAATCCTGTACAACAACAACACATTTTACACCATCTCCTCATAAATGTACATCTACCTTTACTACTATCTATGTTTGCCATCTTAGCTAAAATGGACCGTGTCTTTTGACTTAGCCTCTCCTACTTCACAACTAGTTTTCTAACCCAAGGCTCTAAGCACCTACTTGGTTCTACCAGTTTTTGTCTTTTTCAATATTTTAACACTCTTTCTCTCAGTTGGGTTCTTGTCTCATTCAGTTTGGCATTTCATCATTTTTCTCTTTTCCTTCGTTTTCGGTATACAAAATGTCCTTAACATCCGTTTCTTCTCCAATATCGGACAAGATAACTCTCAGGATTTCCGATTCTTCGTCTTCCTCAACCACTTCCGGTACAACCAACTCTGGATTTCCTTGGCTATCCGCCACTTCTTTTACTTCAGGCAGGGCCACATATGTCCATTCTGGTGATTTATACTTCTGGTTAGGTTTCATTGTTCTTTTGCTTTCTTTAACTACAATTGTTTCTTCTTCTTTTGATTTTTCCTGACTCGTCACTTCATTCACCTGTTCAGCCCTTGGTGAATTTACTCGTGTCAGTCGATATCTCAATCTTTTTATTTTATTCGGCCAAACTTCGTCTTTTGCAGTTCTTTTCAATTTACTCCCTTTATCGTTCTTTTCAGTTCTCCAAGCTCTCTTTCTTAGAACTCAACCTTCAGGTATTTCATCTTCGCTTTCCTCTGACTCTGTTTCAACTTGCTTTTTACTCTCAACAGTTTCTTTTTCCACCACTTATTTTGTTTTCCCTACTTCTGTCCCTCCTCGAATCTCCGACACGCAATCTTCCTGCTGACTACTAGTCCCTGCTTCTAACTGAATGTTGGAGTTCCCTACACCTCCTCGGGGGTCTTCCACAATAATCTTTCCCTCTCTCTTTGTATCTGGCACCTGTCCATCTAAATGTGTTGTTTCAGGTGGAATTTCTCTTAATCTTTCATCTGGCACTTCCTTCTCATGAATCTCTTTATTGTCTCTTCACTGTCCTTTTCTTTGTTCTTTCCTTGTTCTTTCCTGGAAGATTGTGCTCTTTGTTCTGTCTCTGAGTCTGAACTGGTATCAGAAATCTGTAACCTTCTCCTCAGGGAACTACTTCTGGGGACAAAAGTTAAACTTGGTTCTGTTTCCCCCCTTTCAGGATTTTCTTTGTCTTTTGGCTCTCCGTCATCTGACTCAGTACTGGATTCTGATTCATTAAAATACTCCTTTTCTGTGCTGTCTACTGGATTTGGAATTCTCAAAGTATGGCTTGCATGGATCCAGTTATTCAATCCAGCACACTTCACAGCTGTTGTTGTAGTCAAGATGACTTGTCTTTGTTTTCCCCACCTGGGAACCAAACAGTTTCTTCTTCTGTGGACTTTTATCATTACCCAGTCCCCTGGGCTTAGATCATGGGCTGGCTTCTTTTCAAGGGTAGTGGCATCCGCTCCAACCTGATGAAACACAGAATGAACTGCGTCAGCCAGGCTTTTACAGTATTCCAACACCATGTCATCAGTTATAGTCATCAGCTTGTTGACTGGTATAAAAATGTGGCGCATGGCTCGTCTCCTGATCATTTCACGGGGGCTTAACCCTGTAGTTCTGTCTGGAATTGATCTAATAGTCGTGAGTACTAGAGGCAAGACATCAGGCCATTTCATACCTGTGGCTAAACACATTTTCCCTATCCTGTTTTTGATAGTACCATTCATCTGTTCCACCACACCAGAAGCCTCTGGTCAGTAGGCACAATGTAGTTTTTGTCGTACATTCAATGCTTCACAAATCAGTTTTATGATCTCATTATGAAAATGTCCTCCTCGGTCTGATTCAATTGTCACTGGGAACCCAAATCTAGGGATACATTCCCTCAAAAGTAATTTTGCCACTGTCATCCCATCATTTCTTCTTGTTGGAAATGCCTCTACCCATCTGGAAAATAGACAGACCATAACCAAGACATACCTCAACCTGTTACAGGGAGGCATTTCAATGAAATCCACTTGCATTCTGGTACAAGGCCCTCCTTCTCGACCTATTTTTCCTAGACTCACTACTGTCTTTCTTCCTGGATTATATTGCTGACATATTAGGCATCTCTGACAAAGACTTTCTGCTACAAGTCTGAACTTTGCATTATACCAGGTTTGTTTAAAGGACCTGATCATAGCGTCTCTCCCTATGTGTCCCTGTCCATGATACATCCGTGCCATGGCAGACATCATGCTATCAGGCATGACTGGTCTTCCATCTCGATAGACCCACACATGATCTTTCTCTCTTGGTGCACATCCTGCTTTTACCCACTGCTTTATTTCCTCCTCTCCTGCTTCTTCCTGCAATTGTCTTACTTCTTCCCATGTTCCCACAGTATTAGTAAACATCAAATAGCAAGAAATCACCTCTTTTTCCTTAGCCCGATTAATTGAATTCTGATATCGTGCACAATATTTCGCCATGTCATTCACAAATTTATTTCCAGTAGCGATATAATCACCACTGCGACTATGGGCAGCACACTTTACAACAGCCAATTGCCTAGGCAGCTGTATCGCCTCAAGCAACTTTCCAACCACTTCAGCATTCTTAATGGGAGTTCCACTTGAGGTTAAGAATCCTCTCTGCAGCCATATCTGGCCAAAGTCGTGGACAACTCTATAGCCATACTGGCTATCAGTTATCACAGTCACTCTCACACTTTTCCCAATCTTGCATGCTCTCGTAAAAGCAACAAGTTCAGCTACTTGGGCTGATTTTACTCCTTTCAAATAGGATGCTTCCATTACTGCTGCAACTGTGCATACCGCATATGCTGCACTTAACACTCCATCATCTGTCCTCAAACAAGGCCCATCAACAAACATAACAAAATCACTTTCTGGTAAGGGTTAATCTTTTATGTCAGGTCGTGGTTTTGTACAGAAATAAAGTACATCCAGACAGTCATGATCTGCTTCATCTCTTACTTCCACATTCTCTGCATCAGGCAACAATGTTGAAGGATTCACATTCAAGCATCTCACAAGACTTACATTTGTTGCACCTAATATGACCTTTTCATACTTAGTCAGCCGACTATCTGTCATATACTGAGTACGACTCCTTGTTAGAAGGATCGCCACATCATGAGGTACAAACACTTTCACAGAATATCCCATCACAATTCCCTCACTCTGTTTCAAACTCCGACATGTAGCAGCTACTGCTTTCAAACACCCAGGTAGGGCTACAGCTACTGGGTCCAACATTGATGAAAAATATGCAATTGGTCTCCTCAGTTTTCCATGCTTCTTTACTAGAACAGAGAGTGCACATCCATTTCTGTCGCTGCAATACAACTCAAATTCTTTTTCATAGTCAGGCATACCTAATGCAGGTGCTTCACACAACCCATCTCTCAATCATTTGAATGCTGCCAATTCCTCTTTGTTCAAATCAATGGGATCTTTCATATCACTTCTTGTCAGTCGTACCAAAGGTTTTGCGATCAACGAAAAATTGCTGATCCATTGACGACAATATCCAACCATTCTCACTTCTCTTTGGGTCATAGGTGGACTCATTCTCTATATGATCCTGATTCTGTCTATTGTTATTCTTCTCAGTCCTTTTTCAATGTTATGTCCTAAATATTGTACTTCCTTTTTACAAAAGTGCCTTTTCGATGGTGACACTTTTAGTCCGCCATCTGCCAAATGATTCAGCAAGGCTATTGTGTCTACCTCACAAACTTCACGGGTTTTCGATGCCACAAGTAGGTCATTGATGTATTGAACTAACACTGAATTTTCTGGCATTTCTAGATTTTCCAAGGACTTCTTCAATAGCTGATTAAATATTGAGGGGCTTTCTGTATACCCCTGTGGAATTCGGCACCAAGCCAAAACACGCTCACCGAATCGAAATGCAAAAAATTTCTGACTGTCATGGTGTACTGGAATGGAAAAGAAAGCATGGCATAGATCAATCACTGTATACCATTCTGCGTCATGGGGAATCTGATATAAAATCACAGATGGATTCGGTACAATGGGACAGCATGACACAACAATTTTGTTTATCTTTCTCAGATCTTGTACTATCCTGAACTTCCCACTAGGCTTTTTCAGTCCCATTATTGGTGAATTACATGGACTACTCATTATTTCTCTCAAAATACCTTGTTTTATCATTTTTTCAATCACAGGCGTAACTCCTTCAATTATTTCAGGTGTCAATTTATAATGAGGGACATTTGGATAACTTACTCCTTTTAATGTTATTTTTACTGGATCTACATTTCTCATTAATCCTACGTCTTCTCCGGTGAAATCCCAAACTTCTGCCTTAACAGATTGTTTTAATTCTTTAGGTAATTTGTCAGGGTTAAATACAGCATAGGTTTCAGTAACCTCCTTCTCCCTGTTTGCCATTGTCATTTTATACAGCACATCATCATCTGGTGTTTCAAATGCTATTCCATCTGGGGTACAAAATATAGTGCAGTTGATCTTGCACAACAAATCTCTACCTGCCTGTTGGATACACCAACTACTTGGATCGTTTCATCCGAGAGAGGAAGATTCTTGACATCAGCTGATCTAACAGTTGATCAAGTAGCACCAGTATCAACTAGGAAAGTAATACTTTCATTATTAACTTTTCCATCTACAAATGGGCCTGTCTGGTCTACTTCTAGAGTTGCGCCAAGTACGCACTCTTCTTCCTCCCTTCGGCACCGTCAATAACCCTCTTCTGAATCACTTTCATCACGTTGCAGTCAATACTGCGAAGCAGCGCTAGCGCGCGGCGGTTTGTTTACCTGTTCTCCGTTGTAGAATCCCGTTTCATTACTGAACTTCTGGGAATTTTTGCTCTGTGGAAAAGGTGGTTTTGGCACCTGATTCTGTTGTGTTACAACCTGTTGCTGTCGCTGCGGTTGACCACTCACCTCATTCTGCACCTGTGGATTCAATGATGCATTTTCATTGTTAGTACTCGGGGGAAATTTACACTCGGATTTCCAATGCCCTATCCTACCACAATTATGACACGGAAATTTCTCCTTAGTTTCCTCTATATTTCCTTTACCTTTCCCAGGATTACATTTTTGTCTTGATCCTGTATTATTTGCTTGTTCTGCTAATTAGGCTTCCTGTCCCTCCGCTACCTTTACTTGTGCCCATATAGCCTTTTCTTTCAATTTTCGCTGTTTTGCTTCGATCTCATCACTGAAATATTTGGCATGTCTCAGTACTTCGTCTATTTTCTTATTTTGCCAGTCTGCAGTATGCTGTTTTATCATCTCACTAATCTCTGGACGAAGACCATATACAAACCTGTATACAAAATGACTTAGATCCTTTTCACTCAGATTTTCGTCCCCACTAAATTGTTTAAAGGCTAAATTAACCTCTCATAATATGCATGTACTGACTCTTTGCTTTCCTGATGTGTTCTGTAAATTTTTACCCAATCTGTCTCTTTAGGAGGTACTTTGTTTTTCAGAAATGCAATAACAGGTTCGTATTTCTTCATTACCTCGGGGTCTGGAGCCCCTGTTTTTGGATCCCTTGGGTATTCTTGTGTTGGCCAATCTATCATCATTTTGCACTCTGTCCATAGATCTGCTGGTACTATTATGTCAAACAAGCTGTTTAGATCAATCCACAATACTTTGGACAATTTTACAAATCTGTCCACCTGTCTATACCACTCGACGGGTTTTTCACGTAGTCGAGGGAAGTCATTTGTGAATGACAAAATATCTTGCCTAGTCCATGGGACATGAACATATCCTCCTCCTGGAATTTCCCTCATAGGGCATTCTGTTACGACCTTCTCTTTTTCTCTAACAGGGAAAGCTGAAAAGGTTTTATCTGAAACATCATCTCGTTTTCGATACCATCTACTTTTCCATTTGTCCACATCTCCCCATTTTCTCAACAACATAATTATTTACTTAATCTGACTCATTCGTCCTGTGGTATTCATATTTTCAATGTCCTTTTCAGTGAAATCTACTCGATATGGTTTCTGTAGGGCTTTTACCTTTTCAATATCTATACCCATTTCATTTTCCACTTCTTCTAATCTTTCATGGAGACTTTTTGCTCTCCACATTATGCTTTTACACAGAAATACCAACTCCTCATCTTGGTAGGTTTTTAACTTCTCCGTAGGGATAGTTCCTACTATTAACTCTTCCAGTACCATTCGTAGTTTAGCCACATCTATTGACTGAGATTCTTTGTCTTTCTTCTGCAAGCTTCTCAACCATTCACTTAATTCCTCTGTAGATGGCCCTACTCACTTCTCTACATTTCCTTGTCCAAAATCCTTTTGTGTTTCTAATATTGACTCCACTGTTCTTATACGCCTTTCTGCACAATTCTGGCATACAAACTGATTATTTGAAACATTTGGTTCAATCATACTTATTGTCTGTCTCCATGGATTATCATTTTGACTCATTTTCGGTTGTTCAACCTGTTTATTACTTTCATAAGAGACCGTCAAACAATGTTCGCTATCTTTCTGTTTATCAAAAATAGGCATTACTGGACCTATCGTTACTGGACCGTTACAGCTTCCAGATTTTTGGTCAATTCTCTTATTTTCTTTGTAAATTCTAGGGCTATCTTTGCTAGTTCTGCTGAATTTTCATCGTTTATTTTACCTCCGGACTTCTTTTCTACCTTTCTAATGGAATTGTTTTTTCCCAAATCTTGGAATTCTGGTTCCGATTTTATGATTCGTACTGTTTCTTTCATTGGGGCACTTGGGGTTAATATTTCTGGTTCTAGCCGATATGGGGGTGGATTTTTTTTTTTACACCAAGTTTGTTTTTATTGAAAAAAAAGAGGTGAGCTCAATGTACACAGCTGTGTGCCTACAACCTTCCTGGCCGGCAGCGAACAGAGTCAAATCCCATCAAACAGAGACATTATAGCATAGCATATCTCATGCATTTCCCCTCCAATTCCCTGCCTTCAACGCATCGCACCCAAAGTGCCCGCCACCCCACATCCTGTCTAAAGCCGTGTTCGCACCAGCAGGGGGGTCAGGTAAGGCAGATGCAGCTGGTGATGGACGCTAATATCCAACGGGGTTCCCGCAGTAGGAGGCCAACAGAACTCAAGGCCGGGGCTAGTGAGTGCCGTAACCCTGCCCAGGGCAAGTAGGTGCTACACTCCGCGCCTGATCTATGCTAAGTTCATATGCAATGTTCTGGGCAGCTCATGTAATGTAGTGCAGTGTCCCCAAGTAAACGTGTTGTGTTTGAAGGGATTGGATGGAGTAGCGTAGCGCCACCTTGCTGGGTCACCAAGGCACTATCACCTCGCTTAACCTCTATACATCCTGAAGACAGGACAAACTAAGTAAACAAGGGGCGGGGGGGTGTGGCGGGGGAGGGCGGTGGAGGAGGGGAAGCAGAACGCCAAGCGCCGCAGCGGGGGGAAGAGGGAAATCCAATGAATGCAACTAGTCTCGCTTTAGCTGGGCCGGCGGCCCCCCAACGCCCCTAGTACCCCTGTGGGGATGTATGCCTGCACAGTGGGAAGATCCGACCCCGGCGCGCTCACCTGGAGCTAGGGACCCTCCAACGACGAGGGTGTCAGCGCCACAGGCCGCGTGAGAATCTCGGAGCGCGTCAGAATAATCTCGTCGTCGAACAGTTTCAAGGCCCGCAGTCTCGGCGGTTGCAATCGCGCATGCTCTATCCTGCCCAAGTGTTCCACCAAGGGAGACCAGAGGGTCTTGAACCTAGTGTCCCTGAACTGGAGGTGGGCCGTAAGCAGCTCCATCGCCAAGACCTGCCAGAGGCGGGCGAACCACACGTTGATGGACGGCGGCTCCGCCTTCTTCCAGTACACCGCCACTGTTTGTTTTGCTGCACCTAGCATGTGAAGGCTCAGGTGCCAATCTCGACCTGTCATTGCCCGCCGCGACGTTGGCCGGAGGCCCAAAATAATCGTGAGGGGGTCCTCTGGCAGGGGGTAGCCTAGCACCCTTTTGATGTGGCTGAGGACTTCCTTCCAATAAGTAGTCAGACTCGGGCATGTCCACCAAATATGGATAAAGTCCCCTGGCGCCTGGGCACAGCGCCAGCACAGCGGGGACACCTTAGGGAACATCTTCTGCAGGCGGACAGGGGTGTAGTACCACTGGGTCATCACCTTGTAGGCCGATTCCTGTTGGGGGATGCTGCGGAAGGTTTTAGGGATATCGCTCCAGAGCCTTGCCCACTACGCGGAGTTGATCCCGGAGCCCGAGAGGTTCTGCCACCGCACTTGGTACGGATGTAGTCCTGGACGCTGGGAGTGCTGGAGCACTTTATAGACGCGAGAGACGAGGCCCTTATATGTGCCAAACGTGCGCGCTAAGTGCTCAAACGGGGTGAGAGGCCTCGTGGCCGCCTGCACCAGCGAAGAGCCCTGCACCCAGTGCCGAAGCTGTACGTATTGGAACGTGTCCCTGTCTGTCAGCCCAAAGTCCCTTTGGCATTGCTGGAAGGATTTGAAGGTCCCTCCCACAAAGAGATCTCGGATCGTCCGACAGCCACTTTCCGTCCAGTTCTCAAAGTATGGCGAGCGGCAGGCCGGCGGAAACTGGGGGTTGCGAGCTAGAGGGGTGTGTGGCGAGGGGAAGGTGGTGAGGCCCCTGCAGACCGCCACCCTATCCCAGATCTCCAAGACCGTCCTAGTGGGGACCGCCATGTACACACTACGGTGACGCGCCGCCCGGGGCAGCCAAGCGTGATCCCAAATCGGGCGACAGGTAACTGCCCTGTCCATGTGGAACCAAATTTTTTCGCTTTCCCACGCCCCCCACTCCAGAACATATCGGAGGTGCGACGCCCAGTAGTAGTCCATTAGATTGGGACAAGCAAGGCCGCCACTATCCCGAGGGAGCTTTAATATTTTGTTAGAGAATCGCGGCTTCTTACCTCCCCAAATAAAGGAGATCAAGTCCCGTTGTAACCCTTGGATGTAATGTTCCGGGATGGGAGTCGGCAGGGTCTGAAACAGGTAGAGGATCTTTGGCAGCACGGACATCTTGATTGCATTGAGGCGACCAAGCCAGGAAAGCGGCAGTGCCTTCCAGGTGCGCAAGTCGTCTAGGACCGGTGTCAAGTTAAGGCCGAGGTATCTCACGGAGTCGCTCGCCCATTGATATGGGGTGCTTGTCTGCAGCGCCGCCACCTCCGCCTCCGGAATCGTGAGATTGAGCACCCAAGACTTGGTGTGGTTAATTTTTAGCCCGGAGGCCCGCTCATAGGTGCGGAGCAGCGATTGTGCGGCTGGAAGCGAGGTTGAGGGCGCAGACAGCGTGAGAAGGAGATCATCGGCGAAGAGCGCAACCTTGTGGTCACGTCCCCGAAGGGAAATGCCCGTGACATCCGGCGACTGGCGAATGAGAATAGCCAGGGGCTCCGCTACCAGGGCGAAGAGCAGAGGCGATAGGGGGCAACCCTGCCGCGTGCCCCTGCAGATGGGGAATGGCTGCGTAAGTTGGCCGTTTACTCGCACCCGGGCTGCCGGGGCAGCGTATGGGGCCATGATGCGTGCTTCCATTTTGGGCCCAACCCCTATTTTCCGTAAAACCGCTCGAAGGAACGCCCAATCTACCCGGTCGAACGCTTTTTCAGCGTCTAGGGATAACAGGCAAGCCGGGATACCCCAATGCCTGGCCTTACCCACAATGTGGGCGATGGGACGGACATTGTCCGCCCCCTGGCGTTGGTGGATGAACCCCACCTGATCCGGATCCACGAGGTGAGGGAGGTGTGTACTGAGCAGTTTGGCAAGAATTTTGGTATACAGTTTAAGATCTGTATTCAACAGGGCTATGGGTCGGTATGATGAGCAGAGGGTGTGGTCCTTCCCCGGCTTTGGGAATAGGGCAATCTCAGCCATCGCCATGTCCGGGGAGGGCCCTCCCGAATCCGCGAATGAGTTAAAGAGCCGAAGAAGGTAGGGTTGCAGCTGCGGCAGAAAGGCACGGAAGAACGCCACCGGTAGCCCATCCGGCCCAGGTGTCTTGCCTAGCGGGAGATCTCCCAGGGCTCCCGCTATTTCTTCCAGTGTAATGGGCTCCTCTAAGAGCTCGGAGTGATGTTTACTCAACGGATCCCATTCACATTCACCCAGGGTCTCCGCGATCAGTGCGGGGTCCGGCGGGTCTCTCTTGTATAGGGAGGAATAGTAATGATGAAACGCCTGGAGCTTCGCAGCTTCAGTGGTCACCCAAGTGCCCCCCGCCCCCTGCAGCTTCGCGATATGGACCTTGGACGCCCTCTTACGCAACCGCCGCGCTAGTACTGTTCCCACCTTATCCCCTCCGATGTAAAAGCGCTGCCGGAGCGCAAGGAGCGCCCGTTCCGCCTTATTCATCCTATGTGCCCGTAGCTGTCCCCTAAGGACCGCCAGCCGCCGCTTATGGGCTGCCAACGGGCGGGCCTGATCCATCTTCTCCAGCGTCTTGAGGTCGCGGGTGAGTCTGGTTTCGTACAGTTGGGCTTCCCGCGTCCGAGCAGCAGCTATAGCCGTGAGGGTGCCCTGTATCGTGGCCTTGAAGGCATCCCATAAGAGGGGGAGGGGAGTCTCCGGCAACTCGTTATGTTCGAAGTATTCCAATATAGCCGTCTTTATTTCCTCCCTGTCTACCGGGTCCCGTAGGGCGTGATCCGGGAACCGCCAGCGGCGTGGACCGAAGGTGCGAGTGGGGCGCTCATGGAATAACACCTCCACATGGGCATGGTCGGAGACCGAAATGCTCGAGTGTGAAGCCGACATAGTGTCTGGGAGCAGGGAGTGGGAGACAAAGAGCATGTCGATGCGAGAGTAGGAGCGGTGTGCATGTGAGTAAAAGGTGAAGTCCTTCAGCCCCGGGGAGTGGTAACGCCACACATCTACCAAGGTCAAAGCAGTAAGGGATTTTTTCACAGTGGCCGACAGGGCCCCCACGCCATGGAAGCCTCCCCCACAACGATCTAGCTCCGCGTCCCAAACCAGATTGAAGTCCCCCCCACTATAAGGTCCGAGCTCACCGGGTCAAGATACTCCTGGATGGCCCCGCGCAGGAAGACATCCTGCCCCTGGTTGGGTGCGTAAAGATTACATAGCGTGAGCCTACGGTGTCCCCGCGTTAACTCTACCCTCAGGACCCGGCCCGCAGTGTCTCTACGCACCTGCGTGTCCCCATGACAGAATCCCGCCCGACAGAAGATTGCAACCCCCGCTGTCTTAGTGGCCGCGGATGCCCAAAACCTATGGGGAAAGCGCGGATGGGCCATACGACCCACATCAGCCCGTAGAAGGTGCGTCTCCTGCAGAAATACTATGTCGGCACCCTGTTGGAGCAGATACCTCCAGATCTGATGTCGTTTGCTAGGTGAGTTGAGCCCCTTCTCATTCAAAGAGACGACCTTCCAGGAGGGTACTGTAGTCATAGACATGGGTCAACATGCGCAGTTGTCCCCCCCGCCGCCCCAGCCCATCCACAGAGCCCCCCCGCCAGAGGGTTAGGAAGTAAAGAGGGAGAAAGGCGAGAAAGTAGGAGCAAACGAAAGAACCAAAACCACAGAACGGCCAACATGGCCAACAAGGTCTATTCCAGTCTAGGGAGTGGCCAGGCACTTCGGCACAGGCTATCCCGGAGATGTCACTCTTCCAGGAATAGGAGTGGGGGTCCGTCGGCACTGCCGCCATTCACCAAGTCAGGAGGAGCCCCGGGCCACCGCCCGTCATCAGGAGCTGTAACAGCGATCTCAGTGAGTAGGCCGCATTCTCTCTCCCCACAAACGGCTGATAGACCCAGAGAGGGCCATCTCGCATTCTCAAAAAGGGATGAGCCAGAGTTGCAAGCATGGAAGTTCACTGGGGAGCGGGCTCCTGTGATCCCGCCGGCGACGATCCGGCTTCCAGGGACCGAATGTGGCGTATGATGTCCTGCTTGTCCCTCGAGGATCGACTAGCAGCAGGGGAGGGAGATCGCCCCGCCCGGCGCACCCTGGACCAGCTGGGCTTAAGCGAGGCACGAGGCCCCGCGGCACCGCGCACCGGGCTGGCCGGAGGGGAGTCCGGGATCTGAAGCAGCTGCGCGGCCTCCCTGTAGGACCGCAGCACCCGTCGTCTGGACTCCCAGTGGAAGATGAGGGCGAAGGGATGTCCCCATTGATAGCGAATGTTGAGGTCTCGCAGCTTGTCCGTAACCGGCCGGAAGGCCCGCCTGCGCCGGAGGGTCGTGGGGGCCAGGTCCTGAAACAGCTGGATCGTAGCCCCATTGTATTTGATATCCGTCCTGTCCCTGGTCGCCTTGATAATAGCCTCCTTTTCGACAAAGAAGTGGACCCGCGTCAGGATGTCGGGAACCAGGCCTGGTCTCCCGGGCGGTTCAGAGACTCGGTGGGCCCTATCCAGAGTCGGCGGAGAGGCATCATCATCCCCCCGGAGTTCATGCAGAAGGTCCGCCACAAATGTCATGATATCCGCCCCCTCCGCTCCAATCGGGACGCCCCGAATGCGAATGTTGTTGCAGCGCCCCCTATTTTCCAGGTCCTCCTGCCTGATCTGTAGCTCGACATTCTGCTCCTCCAGGGCCGCTATTCTCTGCCACAAGCACTCCTGGTCCTCCGTGCGAGCGTCCAGGGTCTTCTCCATGTCGTCGACCCTGTCCCCGAGCTCTCCCACGTCTTTCCGGAGCTCCTTGACGCAGGCCTGAACCTCCGTGCGCAGCGAGCCGATTTCAGACTTGAGGTCCTGCATGAAGAGCGCCATGAAGGACTGCGTCACTGGCTCCGCCGACCCACCAGCCCCTAGCGCCTGCGAGCCCGTCGGCGCCCCTCCAGGCTTATTCCAAAGGTCCTTCACTGTGGCATCTTTCGTGGGCGCCGACGAGTCTTTTCCCGGCTTGGTGCGCGTCATTATGCAGGCATACGCCGCCTCCACAGGGGGACCCCGGCCGCAGATCAGGCCGTTCACTCAGGGCCACCGGAGGGCCAACCAGCGTCGAAGGGCGCACAAGCCAGGCCGCGTCGCGTCCAACGTAGGGCTGTCCCACACTCCAGGCCGCAGGCCCGGTCACAGCGCCGCAGCGCAGGCGTTCCAGGTGCAGCAGTGGACCAAGGCCCCGCGGTCCACACCGATACGGTCCGCCCTCAGGGCACGGATGCCGCCAAGTCCCCGGGCCCACCAGGCTCCGACCCGGGGCCTTCCCCACTCTCGCAGGCAGCGAACAGCACAACGTCAATAGTAGTGAGGAGCGCGCCGTCCCCGCAGCTCAACAACCACGCAGGGGGGCCCGACGGCCAAGCAGTCCCGCCGTCCCAAGTCCCGCTAGCGCCTCACCGCTCAGCCCCTCCCTTCTCTAGTGTCCAGCAGGGGAGGCGAGCCAGCATCCGGGGACACCTCCAGCACCCCTTGCAACCCCCGGGACTCCTCTAACTCCGGGCAAAGGCACACCCCGTCCAACAGGCCTTAAACACGGTCAGGGGTCAGCAGCCACCAGTCCAGCGCTCGGGCCCACGGCCACCACCCGCAAGGATCGATCAGCCAGGCCGCCCCCGGTCCGGGGCTCCAGTTCAGGGCCGCAGTGAGATCCCCCGCTCCAGACCTCCAAGCGCTTCCACCGCAGTCGCCGCCACCACGAAGACGGCACTCCCAGAGGCACTCTAACGCTCGGGCCCATCCTCCGCCGGGGCTCCTCCCGCCACCTCAGGCTTTCCTCCCCCTCCGGTGTCCGGGTGAACCGCCACGCGGGCCGATGCCTCCCGCCGACCTCCTCACCTCAAGCGGAGTCGTCCAGCACTCGACTGCAGGGGCCGCAGCGTCGGAGGCACAGGGTCCCAAAATGGCGGACCCGCCTACCGGAGCAGTCTTCCCAGCGCCTCCTCCTCCAGCCGGTACCAGGGAGTCCCGGCCCCCGCTCCCAGACGCCTCCGATCACTCCTAGGATGGCCAGACAGCTCCTCCAGCAGGCTCAAGCTCCCGGGCAGTCCGCGGGAACTCGCACCGCTCCCCATCGCGGATCGCCCAAAATGGCGGCCGTCTCCTCCGCACCCGGGATCTCTCCTGTGTCCAGCCTCCGGCGCCGCCAGCTGCACTCCTCGAGCCCGCCACGATATTCAGCGGCAGCCCACTCCGGTTCCGCCGACCTCTCGCACCCAGTAGAGGCCGTATACCGGCTGTCAAAGTGCCGTAGGATGCTCGTTTAGCCAGCGGCAGCCCGGAGCTCCAGCAGCCCACGTCCTACTCCATGTTCGGCTTGGCCACGCTCCCCGGGGGTGGATTTTTATAGAACATGTCATCAAGAACATCATCATCTGATTCATTCACTCCATACCCTATCGATTCCATATTATGTCTCTTTTCAATGCATTTTCTTCCTTCATTCTCTCCTGCAGCTCTTACGGGAAACAAACCCTCAGTCATATTCGCATTCCGCCACCTTCTCATTCGATCATCATGAATCTCATGTCCGTAAGACCTACCAAACATGTACCTATACCTTCCGCCACTTCTCTGTCTTTCTCGGTCATGCATCTCATCTTCCCATTCCGTCAATGCTTCAAATTGTGTCTGTCTAGGTCTTGGTTCTAAATTCATCATTTTCTCTCTTAAATTTCTCAAAACTGCCAAATTAAATGAACCATGTTTTGGAAAAGCCAACACTCCGTCCTTTTCAGTATACTTGACCCAATTGTCTAACCAAATACAGGTGTGATATCCATATTTCGCAACCATATAGGATGCGGGGGTTTTCGGTGGAGGAAGTACCTGTCCTTCCCTAATTACAATCTGTTTGTCCTCTTTAAACCACTTTTTAATTCTACCAAACCAGGACTTTTTCTCCTTTTCTGGTGGATCGTAATACATTTTCCTGTCTTCCGTGTATCGCTAGTCTCTCCTTACAACTGTACCGCTATTCTGTCCAATCGTAGCGCGACTCACACTAATGCACCAATAGGGAGCGTCTACGTCACCTTGTGCTTCTCCACTCCTAGCGCGGCATACACTAACGCACCAATCCGGAGCGTTCTACGTTTCCGACTGACTGGCCAATCCCAGCGCGGTCGTTCTGACGTCAACAGCCGCTGCCGCAGCTCCTGCTCCTGTCTACCCCTCCTTTACAAAATCCACTCAGTAAGTTTTGTTTCGAATTTACAATTCTGTTAGTAACAACACAAAAACACCACCATTGTCCGCTTCGCTAACCAAGGAATAGCAATAGACCTTTCTCACGAGAATTCCGTCTTTCCCGAGAGCAGCGCTTACCTCTGCCCTACTACGGAATCGTTACTTCCGTTGTTAAAGTAGCACATACCTCTACCTTACCCTTCTAACAAGCATTAGCTAACCGTTTCTCCAGATTTAAGACACATGGTTGGAGACCCAATGCTCCTGAGAAATAAAACTAGAGTTTCACAATTAACCTGAATGCCTTCACATTCACGCACTTTCATACGAGAAAATGTAGTACATTCACGCAGAATATTGTCTATCCCGAGAACAGCGAAGAGTCTGTCCTACTACAGAATTATGACATACGTTAACAAAGTAGCACTTCCCACTACTTTATCCTTCTAGCAAGCTCAGAGAACACCTGTTACCTTTCCAGTGATAGGCGTTATCGGAATGCCATTTGGACTCCTAGCACCTAAGATCTAAATTTCACAGGTGACCTTCGCTATCATACATACTTCTCTCACACAGAAAATGTCTCTAATGGCAACACACGACGATGTCACCTGAATCGAACCCAGACAATGTGTCGTGCAACTTCAATCGTTACACGTTTCTCCCTGTGTACCTACAGGGCAACAACAATTCCGTCTTTCCCGAGAGCAGCGCGCACCTCTGCTCTACTACGGAACTGTTACAAACTTCCGACTTCCTACATCCCAGAAGCCGTGCAAACAACATAGAACTCAACTCGACTCACATAGAGTGTTAGTACATAAACCAATATCAACAAATAATCAATCAGCAATTTACAAGCTATAATCACCAAACCAAAACAATAACAACCATCATTCTGCTACCAGAAAAACTGCTGCAGCGTGGAATGTCAAATTCCCCCTTCGTCACAGACCAAATATCGCAATAACACATTCACTCAAATACATTCATAGGTGGGACCCATAACACCAACACTCTCACTTCATTGATCTGTTTCCCTAGAGGGATAAGTTTCCAAACGCTGACATGAAAGGAATATCTTTTCACCTAAACCCTAATATGCATTGAATACTTTTATTAACTTCAAACCTCGTGATATTCCCCTCATTTGGCGATGAATCAGTTAGTTGTTTTATAGTTTGATAATTCAATTCATTTATTTATACTCTTCTCTTAATCTGATTTCTTCAAATAATCGACACAACACGTTTGTCTATTATTCAAAGCATCGTTTATCTAATTAAATTGCAAATTTTTTGAAAATCATCGTCCAAACTGCAGAACATCATATTTACCTAATATGGCTATTAGTCGTCCTCTAAGTCAGTCAAGTCATGGAAAATCTTTTAATTCATCAAAGTCAGGACGCAATTCAGTCTCTCAAAGATTCAGGATAACAGCTGTCCAGCAGTGTCACAGTCCTCTCCGTCAGCATAACGTCAGGAAATTCGCAGCAAGACAAATCGAATGACAGGACCTTTTAACTCACTATTCTACCGTCTTTTATAGTGATTTTAATGTCAAAATGTATCAAGAATGAGTTTTAGACAGTCCTGATTGGTGGATTTGGGGTCACTCGGTAAAGTTCCCACATAGTCCGTTGGATTAACTCATTGCACTTGTTGGTTCCGGTTTTAAAGACAGTTCATTGTTTTGTAGTCCTGGCAACTCTCCCAGTATGACCTTGGTGGGTACATCTTTCCTGGGGTCAGGACGAGGCCATTGTTGCTGGCGGTGTCGCAGGCGCACTTCACCCAAAACCTCGTGGGACAGTAGCAGTCACGTCGTGCGTCTCAGTCGGCCATCTTTACGAAGGCCCAAATGGTCAACTTAAACAAAACAAACACAAAAATCGACAGGACAAAAATTTAATTAAACATTGAAATGGCTAATAAAATGTTAAACCCTCACTAATTCCCCTATGTGTAAGTAATTATCTAGCATAATAGCAACGTTCAAAGCGTTTATATTCACCCAGTGATGTCATCTGGTGCAACTTACAATCATAGCACAAAAGCAACATATATCATGCAATATTCTAATCTTCGTACATATATTAGTATACAATTAATTTAGTCATGCAAAATGCAAATCCCACGTGTAATTCTTTTGTTAATATAATTGGCGAGTTATCACTTCAAACAGATTAATAATATTACCATTAATTGATTATTCGTATTAATATAAACTTGAAGAATGGAGGGGTATACAAAATGTTGTACTACCCGCTCCAGCACTGCAATGGTAGGCGGGGTCTATAAATAACTGGAACACCTGCTACTAGCTATGTGTGGTAAGTGATAACCCACGTACAACACTTTTTTAATACTTGCCAGCCTACTTTTCTTGAAGACTTTGGTGATCACTATGAGTAGAACGAGGGTTATCTTGCAGGGAATTTGCTGGAAGCAGAGGATTTCACATTTGTGGTGTGAATAGTTGCTCTTGTTTGATCACCTTACTACCAAGCTGACCCAGCACACGCATTATATTCGAGCCCCCATCGTGGCCATGGACCTTTCTGTGCGCCAGTGTCTCACAGCTCCCTAAAGTTGAGGACATAGAGGAAGGAAACACCGCACAAGATACAAGGCGGCACCTACATTTTTACGAATAACAAGGGTTTCCAGCTGCCCAAAGTGAGATTGGACCAGAACCACATGTCAGTCCCCTTCCCCATGAACTAACCCAAAGGGTAAAGAAGATGACAGCAACCCACATCCGTTAGTACGAAAAAGATGTTCATTTGGAATCACATATGAGCCCTGACGAAGACCTTATGAATAAAATATAGGTCCACAACAACACAGGTCGAAACGCGTCGGCTAGCAGAGAACGAGACACGTTTGGGATAAAAATTACACAATAACGTCCCCAGAAGAGCGAAAACAACATATTCAGTCAATGCTCTCCACAACTACTATGAAATATTTCTCTCTGACCCTGCAGAGGACCATAACAAGTAGTTAACGTTGAGGCAACAATAAGTTTGAGTCCCCACACTCTAGAAAATAGGATATCTTAGTACAGAAGTGCAACAATTTTCCTGTTTGTTTAAAGTATTTCGTTTATGTTCGTCGATTTGTCATCAAGCTACTGTGAAAAATGTAAAGTTTGTTTAATGTTTTATGTAAAGGACATGTATTTGTCACAATGAAGAAGTGTTCTCCCTGTTTCAAAGTATCTCAGATTGTTATAAATGAAATATAACTCGCAGTCAATAAACATGCTTACTGAGAAAAGTAAAAATCGTGATTTATGGTGTCAGAGGCATTTGCATTACAAAAAAAGTTACACTACAGATTCCGGCCCCTGAAAACCTTACAGAATCTCCCCCGCGTTATATATCCCTTTGGAGAGATGAGGGCCTCTGGTGGAGGGTGGTAGGGAGGGAGTCTGAGGAGGCGATCATGAGGGGGGACTACAGAGAGATGAGGTGCACTGTTGGAGGGTGGTAGTGAGGGAATCCAAGGTGGGGGTTATGGGGGAGGGGCTATGGAGCAATGAGGGCCACTGGTGGAGGGTGTCAATGACGTAATCCGAGGAGGTGGTCATGGTGTTTAGGGGAGGCTACAGAGAGATGAGGGGCACTGTTGGAGGGTGGCAGTGAGGGCATCTGAGGAGGAGGTCATGGGAGGGCTTTGGAGAGATGAGGGGCACTGGTGGAGGGAGGTAGGGCTCGATTCACAGAATTAACTTAAGACAAAATCCTAAACTTACTGCCATTTTGGTATTCACGGAAGGCACTTACTCATTGACTAAGTGCCTTCTGTGAATACCAAAATGAGTAAGTGCCTTCTGTGAATACCAAAATGGTAATAAGTTTAGGATTTTGTCTTAAGTTAGTTCTGTGAATCGGGCCCGTAGTGTGGGAGTCTGAGGCGGTCTCGAGGGGGAGAAGCTACAGAGAGGTGAAGAGCACTGTTGGAGGGTGGTAGTACAGGTATCTATGGAGAAAGAGGTTAGTGGTGGGGCTCCAATAAAGACTTTCGCACCAGCGCTAAAGCCGGCCCTGTCATGTCCTTTCTGTTATTGTTTATTTGATTAGCAGTCGGGTCATTAGAGCCACTGTGGAACATATTTTAAAGTGTGTGCTAATTATATTTACAGTTATATTCAATGTTTTGAGTTTGGGGGTGATTTTACTATTTTTTTTTACCGAGAATAATGAAAAAGGAGCCGGATGGTGGCTGATATGGGGCTGGGGCCCAAGGTCAGCTGTGAGATAAGGTGCACAAGACATGGATGGTAGAAAATGGATAATCAGACCTGGAAGGGAGGGTGCTGCAGAGTCCGGGGTCAGGTGGAGATAGCAATGAAGAGAGATTCTTTCTGATGGCTGGCAACGAGGGAGGCTGATTAGTGTTACTTGCCTGATAGTCCCACCTCAGAAACCTCCTCTTCCTATCAAAGGGACCTTACATGGGATGTATTCCAAAAAGAAAAATGAAGCATTTCTGTTTCATTTTTTGAGAGCAGGCAGTGGTATGCGGGATCACTGCCTGCTCTTAAAAAATATTTTCGCATCCATTCACAAAGGGAAAGGGGTCCCCTGGCGACCCCTTCCTCTTCCAGAGTGGCTTACCACCTACTTGAAGTAGGTGGTAAACTGCGATTGTTTTGCGACTGCAATTGCAGTCGCAAAACAATGATACATACAAATGCGGCTCGATATTAGGAAGGGACGCCCTTTGAATGCCTCTTCCTATTACCGTCTTGCACAATAGCTTTTGTACATGCGAGCAGGGCAGGGGAGGAGTGGTGTGCCCAATTCTGAGTGCCCGAAGACTGTTTGGCCACATAAGCCTCTGGCTGTGCGGTGTCCTGACCAATCACAGTGCTGCTTGTAGTGTTGTGAGTGGTTTAGGGGAGGGAGCCTGGCTGCCGGATTCCTGTTCCTGGTTTATTAAAATGTTAATAAATTAAACCGTCCCTGCCCGTGCCCCGCCCATCCCACTACTCCGCCCTGTGAGTCATGCTGGTCGCGACTGCCGCAGTGGCCCACCCGAATGCACCCTTGGCCCACCCAAATAAAAATTCCTGGAGCCGGGCCTGATGAAAACGAACCTGAAAGAGTGAGAAAAAAGAGATGGTATGAGTAAAACAGAGGAAGAGAGACATGAGGTGGAATCAGGACCAGTCAACCTTAATATTCCACAACCGAGTCATTCGGCAGCGCCGGCGGTGGTCTCCTAAGATAAACCTTAGACTCCTGCACTTACTATTATTAATATTCCTTTTAAAAAAAACAAATAAGGTCTGCAGCTCATTAAGTGTTTTCTTCTTCACTTTGTAAAACAGCCTCCGATTACTTACCAGTTTTATTCCTTCTGCTTTGTATTGGTTTAAAGAATTGCCTACATTTGCTCTGTCCAAAGTTATTGCTATGTAAGAGGTTCTGCTCGGCTGGGAATTAATAAGAATGCTCCTAGATTTGAAGGATAATTAATCGTTGCAAAACCTTTTGTTTTTTTTAAAGGCTTTTGGAATACTCTTCTGCCAATTTGGCTAAGGAGAACAAGACAATGTTTGTGTACCACTGCAGTCTATTAAACTGAAGCGTGCTCAAAATAAATATTTGGTTGTTTTACAATACTATTCAAATGGAAGTGTATAGATAGAAGCGAATTCTTTTTCTTGTTTGTAGGGCCATCTGGTGTTCAAATTGCATATCACACTTGAACATTAAGTTCTAGAGCGACATATTTATTATTTTAGTAACCCATCATGAAACCTAAGGCATTAACGCTAAAGAGCACTTCTACTACCGAAAGGACTGTCAATTACGTGTAAAGACAATCGCAGCAAGTAAAGTTGAAAGTTGTCAATTAATTGGTATCCATAAAGAGTGGAAGGCACTTCTATTTTCTGATCAGTGTGTTTCTATTTATTGTAGGTGCAGAGGGAGTTAGCTGCTGTTATTGCATTCAAAACAAGAAACTCGGGTGAGTAGGTCGCATGAAATATTTTGAGCATAACATATGTCATTATCTATAGCATATGGACATTGTTTTATTTATATTACGACAAATTGTACTGTCAATGAGATTTCCAGGGTACTGCACACCAACAATGCAGACTTACAAAATCAGTTTGGCTACTATTTATTTGTCACTTTAAATGGTGCGAGTGAAGCCCTCCTCAGTATTATATCACAGTATCATTTGAAAAAGGACACAGTATGTTTGAATAACACCTATGGGGAGAAAGTGGAACAGTAAATATTAGTCACCTCAGACTTCAGCCTTGATGTGTATGGGCGTCAAATAACTGCGTAAGGCACGGGGTAGGGTGATGGGACACTGTCAAAGAGGAAGGTACAGTGTTTGCAGAGAGTATATCACAACGGTGTGCACAATATGTATTGCTCAGTTATTATACATGATAAATTCTGATATCATGTAAGCAGTCTGTCTTATAGTGGATTGTCGGGGTGGTGGGGGCAGAAGGTCCTTATACCTTAGGGAAGGGAACATAGTGGATAATATACATTTTCAATTATAATATATTCTTGGGTTTTGGGGCTCGCATCGTAGCATAAAATGTTGGACTCAACAGTGTAATGTTGGAAGTTGACCTCTTCCATCAGTATATTTTTGGGAAGAGTCGAGGGCCACAGGAGTGATGGGACGGCAGGTTGATTCGGCATTTTAGCAGTCTGCCCTTTGTGCTTACAGCCATACATGTTTTATGTTTAATTATTCTAAAGCATGCAGCTATGCAACCAGGGCTTCTCGCTGCTTCAGCAGTACCACACAACACACTGACGCTGTCCTAGAAGAGCCAGGTTTTAAGATTTTTCCTAAAGAGAGCTCTGCTAGGGCTGGAACAAAGCTGATCCGGAGGAGAATTCTAAGGTTTGGAGTTCAGGCCATGCGTGAGAAGATAGATGCCAAGACTATGGTCTTCTGCGTCTGGTCTGGTAAAGCCCACAGGATTTTCTTTCAAGGCTATGCAGTAGGCGATAGCAGCACCCAGCCATTCTTTTAATCTGGAAGTCCATTTTTAGCCTACTATCGAGCCAGATCCCTAGGTCTTTTACTGCAAGCTTAGTGGGAGGGAAAGGCCCAAGCTGGCCTCCACACCGGCAACCAGAGTGCTGCTGATTCTCACTCCCTAGGACTTCAGTCTTTCCTCCATTAAGCTGCAGGCAGTTCATCCCCATCCAGTTGAAAACGGCTTTGAGGCAAGACCTGAGGTGTACTACGGTTAAGCCATGTTCAGGGTACAGAGAGAAGACTATTTGAGTGTCATCAGCACAGGAAAAAGAGAAAGGCCGAAGGAATCTACAAGGTCCACCAGAGGTTGGACATCAATATTAAAAGGAGTTGGGTTCAGGGATGAGCCTGAGCAACTCCATTCTCAAATGTAAGTCTCAGAAAAGGTAAGGTTTATCCATTACCTGGAACTCTGTTTTTTAAGTAAAAAGGAAATCCAAACCCAGGCCTTGTCTCTTATGCCCCAATTTTGTAAATGACCCAGCAACATACTGTGTGAATTGGAATAAAAAGCCGCACTGAGATCTAGCAAGATCACTGCTGGGGTTCTGCCCCCGTTCATCATCCATTTAAGTTCTTCCACTGCCATCAGCAAGACAGATTCAGTACTGTAGATATTATTCAGCAATAGCACTCCTGTGCTGAGGGCCAAAAACGGACAGGGAGGCAGGAAGTTGGTCATGAGCCTCAATGTAAGGAGAAAGCTGAAATTTGTCGTGCTTTCCAATCAGTTTGGGGCAAAAGACAGCAAGGAGATGGGATGGTTTGGCTGCATCCAGTGATGGCTTTTTCAGCACATGATTCCAAGCTTTAGGCACTGTATCAGATAAGATGGAAAGCTTCAGAAGTGCCTCCAGCTTGTGATAGATAGTGGTCAAGGCCGCCTTATAGATACTTGGCTGGGCTGGATCCAGAGAAGATCCTGATTTAATCAATGCCACCAAGGCAGTCAAAGCTGTAGCCGAGAGAGGTTGGAAAAAGTGAGATTAGGTCCAGGGCCTGGAGGCCCAGTGGTGTAGTCAACAAAGTTAATAGCATCTTCAGGGAATGCAGGAAATATTGATCTGCACTTGCTAGAGGCTAAACTAGCTAATTCTTAACAGATTGTTGGGTTTGGGATCAGCAAAGGAGTTTTAAATCTAAAGTCTAAAAATACCTAAGGATAGCAAATATCTCTTTTGCATGATTGGACGCTGATTCAATTTTGTTGGCAATATATGATGTCTGGGATGTTTTTTATGGCTTTATGATATTTCAGGATCGGCACTCTACATGTTGCCCTTCTGGAAGGTTTTTAGTTTTTCTCTCCACAACCATTCAAGATTTTTAGACTGTGTTTTTAAGAAACAGCAGACTGGCATCGAGTTCAGAGTCTTTGAGGGGTTTCGGAGGCCTCTCCAGTATAGGAATAAGACTGCCAAGATCTCCAAGCAGCCAAGTTCTTACCGCCAGATCTGCATCCTGTACAGGAAGGTTAAACCTCTGTGGACCCCCTACTTATTCATTGATGGAACCTGGGGTCTCTCCTTGAATCATTATTGGAATCCAAGGCCCCCAATAAGTCATTACTGGAAGCCGAGGACCTCATCCTAGGCATTTTCATTTTTATTGACTAATGCAGCCCGGAGCTCCAGTCTGTTGGCCGTTCTCTTCATGGACCCGTTAGCATCATTACTACAAGATAAAAAAGGTTTCCAAGCACCAATGAACTGATGGTACACGATTCTTCCTCAACATCTTAACTCCCTTAAACATAGTTAGCATAAAAAATAAAAACAAACCCTACAAAATCTACATTTGTCCAACTCCTTCACTCAAAGACTCCCTCCCTTTTGCTAAGAATGATTGGAAAGACTGTTAACATCTTACCATCACCGGTCCTATGGTGCAAAACATTTGGTTACATCATCAAGCAAACACTATGTAATGATGCATCTCCAGAATCAACAAAATCACCTCAGTCCAACTCTTTCTACTCAGGGAGCTGAAATTACCCATCTCTCCTCTGGACTTTAATACTATACTTCATGTGCTTGCAAGGTCTCCTCTCCTTGGCAGTAATAATATTCTATATTATCTACTAGAAGTAGTGTAGCGCCTCTCAAATTTATCCTGCAGGTAGCTGTCCTTTTGTCAAACAGATCAAATCACATCAAACCCTTTCCGAAAGGCATCCATTGACTAACACTAGAAGGAAGAGAAACCACTTCAAAAAGGTATGTATCATTCACAAAGCCTGCACCCCTAACCTCCCTAGTTACCTCAAGTACACCCTACACCTCATGGGAGGTCAAAGAGACACCAGCATTAACGTCACCTCCTTATGGAATTTGAAAAACCATAAGATAGAAAGACAATTAATTTATCACTCTATTTCAAAAGACCATGACTCAGGATCTGCCTACAGGGTGATTTAAGGCTCACTCAACACTGGCTTTCTGTTCTTCCAGAAACACTTAAAATGCCTCTGTTCAGAAAGTACCTTGATGGCTCTTGTCACCCCTCTCTCCTTTCCCTCTGAAGAGACTTTCTTGCTGTATTCACTCTTGCTGCTGGAAGCGCTGTGAGGAATTTGAAGTTAACTTACTGTTTTTTAGAAAGACTTAAAAACAATTGTTTTCAAAATGTGTTTTAATGTACTGTCTAGGTCCATTAGCTTGTCTATGTGGTAACAGAGAGTTTTTGAATTCGGAACTAGTGGTATAGTGTTGGAAGGTGGTTTATTAGTAGTTGTAAGTATGCACCTACTACTAGCAATAAGGCCACCACCACAGTATAAGGCCCAGAGAATATCTCAATAAATTATTCCCTTGCTCAACCTTTGATAGCTGGCAACGAGGTGGCAAGCTTCACTTAGCTGACAGATGAGTAAAGCATTTAAAAATACCAATACACTAAACAAGAAAGACAAAAACACAATAAAAGTCCAGGACCAATTTAAAAAAATGCACATTTTTGTTATCTTAAAAATGACTCCAAAATGACAAAAAGCCAATTTAGGAAAATGGAGATATGAATTTTTAAATAATAAACACTTTCTAGTACTTAAAAACCAATAGGTCTTTATCAGGACAAAGTCAAAGTTTGAGGCTGACCGCGATGGAGCCCTGGCCAGATGCACTATGCAGGAGGCCTCCGTCAAAATTTTACCACCCCACTTAAACACTTTTCTGGAGGATTTTCTCTTGAGGTCGAGTGGGTCTCTTCAGCAGGCCAGATTCGTAGCGGCCTCGTCAGCTTGGTTCAGTGGGAGCCTATGGTCAGATGCTGGTGGTCTTGAGCTTTCAGCGGGACAAACCTGAAATACAGGTTGGGTCGTGGTTCGTTGTAGTCGGCTTGACTTTCAACTTCAGTTTGGTCACCTTATGGAGCTTTTTCACAAAAGTTCTCAAAAGTTCTCCAAACTCAAGGTTGTGCTTCCTGAAGTTCCCTTTTGGGATTCAAAGTGTCCGTAAACAAACTCCAAGGTTCCAGAGTCTCTGAGTTGCTCCTTGGACATTGGGGCTACAGTTCCTACAATGCACCTGGCCAAACTCTTTAGAGTCCAGCTGAAGGTTGTCCGCTATGTATTCTTGCTGCAGATGATGCAGGTGAAGTTCTTTTAACCTGTTGCTTTCAGGGAGTCCATGCCTTTTCTTTTTGAGGCAAGGCAAAATCCATAGGGCTGCAGGTCATTAATGTGCAGCAGGTGCAGTCATTCAGAGTACAGTCCTCTTGGGGCAGGCCAGAGTTCCAGTCCTTCTGCTCCTTGTAGTTTCAGGCAGGGGATGTCAGTTGCTATGCAGCTCTCCCATATTTATTCAGTGTTCTGGGGGCAACAAGCAGGGTGCACCCCTGACCAATAGGGTGCAGGGTGCCACCCAGAAGTATGACAGCTTCCTCCAAAGTGTGGCCTATTCTTGTCCCATAAATCACTGTACTTTTAAAATTCAAGATGGAGAAAGTTTCTCCTAAGGGTTAAGATCTGGCTAAGCCAACCTACTGGTGTGGCTTATTTCCCTTAACTCTCCCCTTCCAGACCTCCTGCAAATTCCATTCCGGGCCTCCCATCTTGCTGGGGATACAGGAATAGGGGATAGGCCTGGCTTGTATCCTTACTGTCCTGCTCTCTTTGAAGACCAGTTTGTTTACCTAGCCCCCTTCATGACCTAATCTCCACAGCTTCAGATCTCCCTCCACTAGATATGCTCTGTCTCTATGCAGGACACGTGTCTCCTCATCAAAGCAATTTGGTCCAGCCTGTTAAGACTGGCCAATCAGAAGACGCTGCTAGAAGGCTGGATTTTGGCTTACAGTAAAGAACGATCTATAACGTCTCCTCTATATTAGCTATGATACATTCAACAGTGGCAAGTTGCTGGATTTATCATTACTAATAATTTAGGTTCTTTAAAAAATAGCCTATTGAGCTAAAATGCTACACTGGGGAAAAATGATATTAGTAGTTTTTCCCTCACCAGGGCATATAAAACATATTTTTAAATGTCCCTGCTTATTTTTGCATGCACCCTACCCTTGGGGCACCTAGGGTAGATCTTAGGGGTGACATATATGTAAAAACAGGGTAATGTAATACTTTTAATTCAAAAGTAAAATGTGTATATAATTTCAATTTAAAAGCAGTTTGCAAAGAAGGGCTGACTTTAAAAATGGCAGCAGGCTACAAAGCAGGGTACACTTAAGTGCATTAAATCTGCTGAGCCTCTAGAGCCCATGCCCTACCATATACTAGGGACTTAGAGGTATGTTGTCAGTACCAATTGAAATTATACCTAATTACTGTATACTTTTAATTAGAGCACGGGCCCTGGGTCCGGTTAGCAGAGCCCAGGGCACAGTCAGAGTCAGAATACCAGCACCAAAGTGGGGGTAAAAAGAGGGGGGACACCACTAACAGGTCCGGATTTCTCACACAACCCCCTCCCAGCCAACAGCCCAGGAGACTCAGCCCTACCCTTGGAGAGTTTCCCTGGTATTTCAGACGAAGAAGAAAGTGCAGAAATCAGGCTGTACAATTGCAGGTCCTACTCTGCTTTGCGTACTCCTGCCAAGGTTGCTTCTTATGGGAAGTTGACCCATATCTACAGTAATAGGACACAATTTAAACTGAAACTTCATTGCATCTGTTTCATTTTTTCCCTCCTTTTTTAGTTTGGGCAGTGAGGTGTCCATCTCGTCTATCCCTAACTTTGCTAGGGCAACATCTAGCTTACCCACAGAGGTTACTCAACACATGAGCAATACCACCATGACCAACAGGGTCAGGGGGCCTAGCTTTCTTTCGGCCATGGGGTCTGCCTCCCAGGCCAAGTACAGTGCTGCCATGAAGGACTGCACCAATCAGAGACTAATGGCAACTGCCAGACTCCAAACCCATTCTCTAAGCTCTCCACTGACAGGTGGTTGAGCTAGTTTAGGGGCAACGGTGTGTTCCTGGAACCTCTCTAGCTGTTAAGAGTGGGGGGGCTACCACGTCCTGTGGCAGATCCCCTCCTTCCATTATCCCATCTGTCAGTGCAAAGGGTGGTACCATGCTGCTTGGCACTTGCCTAACTGCTCAGGACTTCCTTGGAGTCAGGTGAAGCCTCACCAGTTCCAACTTTGGGTTTCTCCCTTAGTGGTACAGAAGACCCTTGGCTCAATGGAACTCTTTTTAAAAGTGGCTTACCTTTCCTCTTCTTTTTCCCTTTCTTTTGGGACCCCAGTTTCTTAACCACAGGGGCTGGCTTCCCAGGGGAAACAGTGTTTACAATGCTGTTTCCACAATGCGGTTCCTTTACAACGCAGCCGTTACAACAACTGTGTTGTTACTACACGTATCATTACATAGCAAGTTGTTCCAACGACTTGCAGTAGAGGGCGCACTGGTGTTGGATATAGAATCTGACACCTTCCCTGCTGTTGCACAAACTAGAGTAGGAATAGTAAATAATACTATTCCTAAGTCCAGCGAGCCGCCTACAGCAAGTCGTTGAAACGACTTGCGATGCAGTGGTTCGCGTTGAAACAACGCAGTGGTCATAACGACCGCGTTGTAATGGAATGCGTGAACAATGCATTCATTGTAAAGAGCCATATTCCTTCCCAGGAACTTCGGGTTGGTGGGCACCCTGGGCGGCTGCCCCACTTGCGTCCAGACTAACCTTTGGGAGGTCTTTGCCCAGGAGACAATCCAAGGGAAGGTCTGCACTGACTACCATTGTATGCCCGCTAAGGGTACCCTCCCATTCTAGGGGCACTATTGCTACAGGTTTGGTTGGTAACTAACCTGTGGATACTCTTACTCTTCTTGTCTCTCCTAGCACATACATGTGGGGACACCAACCTGTCACTCACTATAGTGTGACTGATACATGTGTCTCGCAGGGCAATGCCAGGGATCCCATTCACCTGAATGGGGTGGAAGTGCCTATTTCCACCCGCAGGGATCACTAGCTTACCATCTGGACATGTCTCCCAACAAAACGCTAAGAGGGCCTCCTCAGCTGAGGAGTCTCCCTCTTTGGTTACACTGGATAGCCCAATGCTAACCACCTTCTTGGAACAGGTGAGGTTACCACTGAAGTGGACTGACTGCTGACAGTCAAATCACACCCTGTTATCCAAGTACTTCTTCAGCCCTGGGTTCCCCTGCTTCTGCTTATCATGGTTAAGGTGGGATGTGCCCTCTTCCTTTTGAGGGTTATGGGGTACTGAGGGAGTCTCAGTGGTGGGCTTACAACCCCCGCCTTAGTTTTTTGTGGACCTAAACGCCCCATCTTGGAGTCTCCCCCCCGGGACTGCTTGGTTACTCAGGTTTTCACCCACTCATCAGTGTTCAGCTCCAGCTCTCTGGGGCTAGAAAGCTTGGAATCCACTAAATGTTGGTGTAATTCGTCCGAGAGACAACTAGACAATATGCGCTCCTTCATGAAAAAAACTGTAGAGACCCACATAGGTATTCCCTCTGTTTCCTTGAATCCAGCCCTCTAATGCTTTCACTGAAGTATTCACAAAGTCCAGCCAGGACTCTGTATTTACCTTCACCCTTTACTGCTCTAGGGTGAGACCAAATTTCCTGACTATACATTTCTTCATCTTTGGGTAGTATTCTGCTTCTGCCCCTCTACGTCAGGAATCTATCTACCTCAGCTACTGGGTTCAGCTCCCACAGGAGTGAACCCGAGTACTTGGAGTGGACCTTTCTCATCTTAAGGGCCCTTTCAAATGCAGTCAGCTATTTGTCAATGTCATTCTCCTCTACATACTGGGGAACTATCCCCATGGGAAGCCTGGGATCAAACCCACCACCAATGTTCATCTCCTTCTTTCCTTCTACTTGGCTGCCACTATTTCTTTTCTCTTTCTCCCTTGCCCACTTCTTCTTGGCTAGATCCAGCTTCCCCTTTTCTATGGCTGTGTATGGCAGTTGAGTCTCAAGCTCGTGCCATTTGAGGGCACTTCTCTCTGTGTCCTCTGTTGGGGAGCCTCTCCTTGCTCCATTAGCTTAGTGCCTGGACCTGGTACTAGAGCCAAGGGACACTTTGTCAGCTTCTTCCTCCTGTAGGTTGTTGAAGGGACCCCTCTCCTTCATTCTGTGGAGCAGACTCTGTCCAGGCCTTAAGAGACCTAACCATCTCTGCCTTTTGAGCAGAAGGTAGCCCCCTGGTCTTTCACTCTCCCCTAAGCTCAGCTACTATGAGGTTAGCTAGATTATCCAGATCCATCTCCAAGGTATCTCTAGTTTTGAGTCAAATGAAACTTTGTAAACAGATATAAAGCAATTTAGAAAAATCAAAAATTGAATTAAACCCGTTTACTCCAAATTTAAAAAAAACAGTAGTCACAAATTTTGTTCTGAATCAATTCAGAGAATGTTTAACGATCTTAACTTAATTTACTGTATGGTATAATTCAAACACAAGTACCTATCCTCACTACTAAACACCAAATGTTGGAAGGTGGTTTATTAGTAGGGGTAAGTGTGCACCTACCACGAGCAATAAGGCCAACAACACAATATAAGGCCAAGACAAGGTCTCAGTAAATTATTCCCTTGCTCAACCATTTGTAGCTGTGTTAGACCTAGCCTTTTTTGCATGTCTATCCCCAAACATTGTGCTTTTTGACCTCCTGTTTTGGACCCATTTTTCATTGGCTTTAGGACTCCGAGCTCTTTACCACTACTATCAGTGCTAAAGTGCATATGCTTTCTGCGTAAATTGTGATTATAATTGGTTGTTCATGATTGGCATATTTGATTTACTGGTATCCCTAGTAAAGTTAATTGAGTGTGCCCGGATCTGTAAAGTGATTGCTACTAGTGGGCTTGCAGCACTGGTTTGTACCACTCACATGAGTAGCCCTGTAAATGTGTCTCAGACCTGCCACTGCAGTGTCCACGTGCACAGTTGTTAACTGCCATTGACCTGGCAAGTGCACCCACTTGCCTGGCCCTAAACTTCCTTTTTCTTACATGTAAGGCATCCCTCAGGTAGGCCCAATGTACCCCCATGGGCAGGATGCAGTATATGTGAAAGGCAGGACATGCCCTGGTGTGTTCTACATGTCCTGGTAGTGATACTGTGCATTCCGTCTTTCACTGTTGAAAGGCTGGCTGTCCCATAGGCTATCTTAGGGGCTGCACTGTAACATTTTAAATGTGTAACTTTCAATTGGTAACAGCTAAAGATTTGGAGTTTAGGCTTTTAGTAAAGGTGGTTTTTAAATTGTGTGTTGGAAAATGCCACTTTAAGAAAGTGGGCATTTTCTTGCTTAACCATCCTCTGTGCCTCTGCCTGTTTGTGCATTTACTGTCTGGTTTTAGAGTGTCAGGAGCTTGGGATGTGCATTCACTCTAGACAGTCTCAAGGGGGGTTGATGTGTGTCCTGCCTTTCCTGGGTGACTCATAGCCAGGCTGAATAGGCCTTTCTGCATTTAGAGTGGTGGGAGGAGTTTACACTACCACCTGGATAGGCTGTGTCTGCTCTGCACAATGCTGTCTCCATCTCCAGTATTGAAACTGAACTAGGGAGGACAGGACCGGTTTTTACTCTGAGCTCAGAGACTCTTGCAACAAAGACTACAAACAGAAAATGGCGTATAAATATTAGTCCTGAAACCCCAGAACTTTAGATCACTTCTGGAATCAAGAGGAACTTCTGCCAAGGAGAAGAGCTGTAAGGAGGAGGAGTGCCCCTTTACTGTGTGTCGCTTTGCTGGTTTGTCCTGCAGTTGCTACTTCTGCCAAGGAGAGGACAAAGACTGGAACTTTGCTGTGAACCTGCTTGTGAAGAATCTCCAAGGGCTTGTGTGTGCTTCCTCCTGTTCTGAAGTCCCTGGGACACAAAGACTTAACCACCAGCTTCCATGAACTCCACTGCCGAGAGGTCTGACCTGCCAGGAGGTGCTTCTTCCAGTTCTGGGCCGCTGGAGGTTGCTTCTGTTGCTGGGAGCTGAAAAACCTTGAAGAAACCAAGAAAATCGATGCATCGCCCTTCCAGTCCCTGTTTTTCTGACGCAGAACTGCAAAACGGGAGAAATATCCACTCTCCGCTGCCGTGCGGCCGAAGAATCAACGCAACACTGGCAGAGGCTGAAAAATGTCAAACACTGAGTCCTGTGCACCAACTTCCAAAGTCCAAGATCACCACACTGACTCCAAATTAGGCCCTGCTGTGTGGCTGAAAGAATCGACGCAGCGCATGTTTGCTGTTGCCGCATCAACCTCCAGCATGTCACGGATTTCCATGCATCGCACCTGTGTGGCAATTTTTCCCGATGCATGAAGACCAGAACCATCTTGCAATCAACCCATAACTTTCCCCTACAGTCCGGATTCGATGGTTCACTTCTCCTCCGTGCAGCAGAACTGTTGCCTCGCCTCCCCAAGGACTAAGGAACTGACTCAATGCTGTGTTTTGCAATGCTTCCCTTCTCTGGGGCTGTTTGACCTTGTGAATTTTGACGCATTTGAGGTACTTTGTGTAAAAGTCACGCATCCATACTTTTCTACGGACAGAATTGCTTGAAAACTTTAAAAAGTCATATTTTGAATGTGCATGTTAGATTTTTGTTGTTTTGGTCTTGTTTGCTAGATTTTTGTTGTTTTGGTCTTGTTTGCTTTAGATAAAGATACTTTGTTTCTAATCTGTTTTGGTGTCCATTTGTAATGTTTTCACTGTGCCACTGTGTGTCTGGGGCAAATACTTTACACATTGCCTTTGCAGGGGTTATCTAAAGTGTGTGACTCCCCTATCCTGGCTAGAAGCAAGGGTCCCTACTTGGACAAGGTGCATACCTCTGCCAACTAGAGAACCCCATTTCCAACTAGCTGGTAACGAGCAGGCAGGCTTAACTTAGGAGGCAGGTGTGCAAAGCATTTAAAATGCCAATACACTAAACAAGTAAGACGCAACACACAATAAAAATCCAACACCAATTTATAAAAATAAGAATTTTTTTTATCTTTAGAATGACACCAAAATAACAAACATCCAATGTAAGAAACCGAAAATATGAATTTTTAAAGAATAACCACTTTCTAGTGCTTAAAAACCAACAGCAGGCAAATTGGAACTACTAGTCGTGTTTGACCTGGACCAAGAGGCCGACTGCAATGGGCCCCTGGTCGGATACACTAAGCGACTCGGTCAAAATGTTACCTTCACACTTAAAAATTGTCTTGAGGATTTTCTCTTGATGCTGAGTGGGCCTCTCCAGTAGGCCCAGCTTGCAGCGACTTTGTCAGCTTGGTTCAGCGGGAGACCCCAGTGTACTCCTGGAAGTCTTGAGCTTCAGAGCTTTCAGCTGGACAAACCTAAAATTCAGTCAGGGTCGCAGTTTGAAGCTTTTCATGAAAGTTCTCAAAAGTTATCCAAACTCCAGGAGGTCCTTCCTGAAGTTCCTTTTTGGGGGTTCAAAGTGTCCACAAAGAAAATCGACAATGCACCTGGCCAAATCCTTAAAAGTACAGCTGAAGGTGGTCTGCTATGTTTTTCGTGCTGGAGATGAATTGGGTGGAGCTCTTTTAACATATTGCTTTCAGGGTGTCCACTCCTTCTCTTTTTGAAGCAAGGCAAAGTCTTTAGGGCTGTAGTTTATTAGTGTGCAGCAGGCACAGTCATTCACAGTGCAGTCCTCTTGGGGCAGGCCAGGCTTCCAGCAGGGCAGTCCTTCTTCTCCTTGTAGTTTCTAGCAGGGGATCTGAGTCGCTATGCCGCTCTCCCATATTTATCCAGAGTTCTGGGGGTTAAGCAGGGGGTATCATTAACCAATAGGGTACAGGGTGCCACCCAGAAGTATGACAGCTTTTTCCAAAGTGTAGCATATTCTTGTCCCACAAAGCACTTTACTTTTAAAATTCAAAATGGAGAAACGTTCTCCTTAGGGTTAATATCTCCCCCCACTAGATAACCTCTGTTTCTATGCAGGCCACTTATCCCCTCATCAAAGCAGTTTGTCTCAGCCTGTCAAGACTAGACTGGCCAATCAGGGGAAGCTGCTAGAAGGCTGGATTTTGGCTCACAAAAGAAAGTTCTATAACTTCTTCTCTGTATTAGTTATGATAAATTCAAGAGTGGCAAGTTGCTGGATCTATCATTACTACTCTTTTAAGTCCGTGAAATATTATTTTAATTCACTCCTGTCAATAATTACACTACATTACAGTATTCCCATGTTAGCATATGCAGCTAAAATGCTACAATGGGGAAAAACTAAATTGGTAGTTTTTCTCTCACCAGGGCATATAAAATATATTTTAAAATGTCCCTGCTTATTTGTAAAAGGCACCAAACCCTGGGGGCGCATAGGGTGGACCTTAGGGGTGACTTATATGTAGCATTTCCGTCTGTATTTATCCATATTTATTTTGTGTTTTGCGGATAAATGAAGTGGTAAAACTGTACATGTCCATATTTATTTAACTGATAGACGCGCACACATACTTTGATGTCTGTCTTTTTTAGCTATTTCAACTGCCGCATATTGTATAACAAAACATCCAGTGGTAAATATTCGCATTATACCACAAATGTATGTTGACACATGGCATTATTTTATTAAATTGTATCTTTGTTTAAAATTTCCGGTGCTGTCCATCTGCTCAGGTGTTGGCATATAGTTCATGAAAGGCAGCACAGAGTGACTTTAAGAAGCCCAATTATCTGTATATATCCACTTTAAAAAAAAAAGGTAGACAGAAAACGAAAACCGGGAGCCTTACTTATATGTAAAAATAAGGTAGTTTAATACTTTGGAAGTACCTTTAAACCGAAAGTTGAATTTCAATTTAATAGCAGCTTGAAAGGCAGGGCTGATGTTTAAAATGACATCAGGCAACAAAGCAGTGCACGTTTAAGTGCATTAAATCTGCTGGGAGTTATAAACCTACATGCCCTACCAAGTTATAGGGACTTACAGGTGGCTCATCAGTACCAATTGAAATTATACCTAATTACTAGAGCCTTTTAATCAGAGCACAGGCCATGGGTTTGGTTAGCAGAGCCCAGGGCACAGTCAGATTCAGAAAGCCAGCACCTCTGTCAAGGAGTTTTTGTTCTTCTTGTTTGTTTACCACTCATTGGATAGTGGACTTGCATCTGCTTCCATGGTCAGTGAAAGCCTGTCAAGCTCACATCAAGGTACCATTCTGTTCCAACACCACTCACTGTTGCGCAGCAATGTTTCAGTGTATGTTTTATTTTTCCATTACACAATGTGAAAAAGGCAGACTCGATTGGAGTCTGCACCACTTCCAAATTAATCACTTTCACCATAAACTCACAAAAGTGTAGAGTTCCCTTCTGCAGTTATGCTTGTCTCTGGGATCCAACGATGGCTTCTGTCACCTGCGCAGTCAGATGTTGAATAACTTTGTTATTTTTTCACTTGGGTCCAGTTGGAGTGTCCCAAGTGTAACATAGATAAAGGCCTAACCTCCAACAGGCAGTTTGTCAGAGTGAAACGTTTGCAACTTAAATTCCATTGAGAAAAGCCACCATGCTTACATTTTCTATGGTGCCATACAGCCTCACGGATTTAAGTGACAAGTGTATTTAGTCTAATTTGCAGCACATAGCCCTGGCAATCAGTCTTACTGCTTGTCCAGAAGCAGCTAAATCACCTACCTCCATACAACCTGTGATTCATGGCTAAATGCTCTTCTCTGTGGTGCTTCTGGCATCTGCTTGTTACTGGAATGGACCAGCAATCATGATGTTTCTGCTGGCATGGGACCTCCCCTGTTCTTGCTCTGCAGCACCGGGCTGTTTTTCTCCCAGTGTGTTACAGTTACTGCAGCATCACCTGTCTCCATCTCATTGCTTCCTAGCAGCTGCATCTGAAACACCATGCAAATTCATCAGGTGTTAACTCAGGCTCATCTCAGAGTACTTCACTCCCCTGCTCTGGTGTTAGACAGGCCTCAGACACAATAGAAATTCCATTACTCCATCCATGTGGAAGTTCTCACTCTCACTGCATGAAAAGGGTGTGAGAGGGGATACACACTAACCAATGCTCTGACTGTGCATGCCCCTCTCTCACTCTGCTTTAGGGTTACCTTTGCTAGAGGAGACATGCCTTTTTAGTGCTAAGTTCCAAAGCATTCGTGGACCAAAGAAAGAATACTCGTTTTATTCCCAAAATATATTTCATATCAAAACGAAGTAGAAAAAAGAAATTGCCTCTATTAGAATTCTCTCACACTAAAGAATTTGGAAACTGTGGATTTATTGGCTCATCTGTATAGACCATTGATCTTGTGGGTTAAAATGGATATAAAAGTCAAATATATAATTCCCTTTAGGTTCACTTACCTTTCAATAACTCCAATTGCACTCTACACACATGCGTTAACACAGTCTTGAAGAAACCATGAATTACTAGGGGTGTTGAAACACATCAATCCACTTTACTAAAAATATTCAGTTATAACATATATCATGTGTAATTTAATACAAAGATCTTTAAAAACATAAATCTTATAGATTTTCCAATATAAAAAAGTGGGAGAAACAGTACCAAGACAATCTCATTTGTCATAAAAAAGTTAATTTGTAAACAAGTATAATGACATCACATTCCAGAAAACAGTTTCATGTTGAAATGTTATTCTGAGTCGCACAAATTTAACAACAATAGAGCGTCGACACTTTTCGGTGGGTTGAAGCGAATAGGACCACCTTCTTCAGGACAATATGCAAATATATTTTCCTTTCTTAAGATTCTCATAAAAACCAGTGAGAAGCACTCGATTGAGAGCCGTTTGTACTTCAATAAAAGCCGGCAGTAAAAGCGGGAATCTAATTCAGGTTTTCCGCTTTTTAACTCCTCATGTTCTAATGCTTTAAGTATGTATTTATCATTTAATACAATTAATAAATGGGCTGAATAAGCTCCACCGTTTCTCTAGCAAGACCCAAATCTCTGAATACAGAGTCCCTGCAGTGGGAGAACTTAATATGGCCACATAAAGGGAGTAAAAAAAATTCCCTCTGTCTTATTACGCTGGGCAAAGAGTTCTGATTTTACTTTCATCCCCGTGGCATAAGGGACAAAGGGACAAAGCTCTCATAACATTGAGAGTCCTCTATCATATGGCACCAGGTCAGAGGCTAGAGGACTTTCGATGTTAAGAGAGCTTTGTCCCTTATGCCACGGGACGGAAGTAAAATTAGAACTTAGGGAATTTAGAGAGAGCACTGGCTCAATTGCTTGTGATGGTAGAGGAGGTAGCATTGGTGTCACAATCTCCCATAGCCATTTAAATCAAGGGAATTGATTGGTGAAGTTGTCTTCCTGCATTAGTAAATAGAATGGCATGGGGCTGATTAGCAGTGGGTTATGTACAGAGAAAAAAGTTGTGGAAGGACAAAGTTGCCATTTGATTGATTGTTAATGTCTGTTCCACTGCAAACAATATTTTTAGGTCTGGTCTAAAAATTGCTATAGTTGTCTTGACAGCCTCATGTTTTCCAAAACAATATCATACAGAAAATGCATACATATATAGAGGCTCCCAATCAACACTTTTTCACAGTTGACATGTCACTCAAAATATACTCCCTCCCACCCTAGCAAGAGGTATAGATCAACAGACTATCTCACTCCAGCCATTGAATGCTTTCGCTTTTACTGACAGCATTTTGCCCTTACACTTGTACACAGACAACTAAAAAATAGTTCTTCAAAACTAGATATTGTGAGACACTTGCACCTCCCAATGACTGGCAGTTTCTATGTAAAGTAGGGTTAAATCAACTATTTTCATAACTCTCAAGGCATCTATTAATAATTACAATGTTGATTCCTCACTATAAACCAGCGTTGGTATATGCAGATTTTTAGGTTGAAATCAAACCTGCGCAGCATTGTGATTGGCATTTCAACCACTTGTATCTCACAATTTTCAACTAGTGGGAGCTTCAAAAGGCTGCAGTAATGCCACTCGCCCTAGATAGAGTCTCAATAAGGTGGCATTAACAACACTCTTAGGGAGAGTACAAAAACAGTTGCAAACTTCCACATAGAGTGCATGTCACCAAAACACAAACAATTGAAATGAGCGATTGGTGTTGTGCTTACTAGAAATGTTTTGAAATCTGTAATTTGGACTCATTATTTTGAACCAATTTTGGCAAATAAATAATCCTGCTGAAAGCAAGCACAATTAGTTAAGATAACAAAAGTACGTCTGCAAATTTATATACTAAAGCCACACCCCCCTCAGCTTGGTGCAAGTCAAACGGAGCAGCTGTTTTTGACCTGAGGTAGACCTCTATTATCAACAAGTGGAATGTCAGCTTCATGAAAATATTTCAATGTCTTTACATTTGACTGAGAGGGGACACCTAGTAACAACTTGTGGAACAGCAGCTTCATGAAAGAATTTCAATACATTTCTATTCTATTTTTCAGGGTCACCTAGTGGAAGTGCGGTTTGATGTATTAAATTCAATGTTTTTGCACTTGTGAGGGACTTCTAGTAAAGGCTTATGGAACTGCACCTTCATGAAAGAATATCAGTGCATTCGCATTTGGCGAACTGCAGCTTCAAGTGAGAGCTTCCAAGCTTTTGCATTTGACTTTTAGAGGGCCACCTAGTAAAGACTTGTGGAACTGCAGCTTTATTAAAGAATTTCAATGCTTTTGCATTTGGCTTGTGAGAGACACCTAATAACGACTTGTGGAATTATACCTTTGTGAAAGACTATCAATGCTTTTCCATTTGACTTGAGAGACACCTAGTAATGACTAGTAGCACTGTAGCTTTGTGCATGAATTTCGAAGCTTTTGATTTTGATTTGTGGGGGATTCTTAGTAACCACTAGTGAAACTGCAGCTTAATTTAAGAATTTCAATGCTATTGTATCTTACTTGATAGGGACATATAGTAATGACTATTGGAACGCCGGCTTCATGTAAGAAGTTCAGTACGTTTGCATTTGACTTGTGAGGGACCCATAGTAATGAATTGCAGGACTGCCCCTTCACTAAAGAAAAAACAGACAGACATATAAGATGATTAAATAAAAAAGAACATGTATTCATAAACTCAAAACATAGGTGCCCATTACAGATAATGTTCACATACACATTGACAATGCATTATCTTGATGCAAGGATGCTGTTCAATGATTCCATCTATCAATGTATAAGCCGCCCACTCTCAAACAGAGCATTGTAAATGTCTGTCTTTTTTCGAGGCAAAATTCCACATAGATGGAGAAAATTGAACTAGCGAGATGGGCTTGTCGATTGCACTTAATTAATAGATGACCCTCCGACACAGCCGCAACCCTTGAGTGGTTTTAATGGTCACAATGGGATGTTGGCGTGTTCAGCTCTCCTGGAAGCTCAGTATAGAAAAGAGACCTTGGCTCCTCTCTGATTAGATTTGCACTGAATTCTTCAGTTATGAAGGTATCAGCTCCAATGGGGTCACCTATGTATCTCACATAAATGCTTTTGCATTTGACTTGTGAGGGGCACTTAGTAACGACTTGTGGAACTGCACCTTCATGAAAGAATATCAAAGCTTTATGAGAATAGCAAAAGCGGATTGGTACAATACTGTGATGAAGCCACACCCCCTTAACTTTGTGAAGGACATTTTATTCAGTTACATCGTGCTCAAGAGGGACATTTAGGACCAGATTTATGAAGCCCTTATGTTACCATTTCATCATGCAAGGCAACACAAAGGCTTCAGTGATATTTACTGAGCCACCCAAAGCAAACTTGCGTGGCTCAGTGTGGCTTAGTAAACATGGAGTAATGCAAGGCAGCGCAAGATTCTGCCCTGGGAAGGTGTTCCATGGGTGGGACGTGGGTGTTTCTACGCATCCACTGATGGATGTTGGTGCATTCTCAGATTTACTAAGACTAGTAAACCTGTGAATGAGTCAGGATGCTATGCCTACCTAAACCAGATGTAACAAGGAGAAATATGTTTATTTCTCCTTGTTTTTTCCTCTTTCTACTTATGCTGCATTCTGAGAGAGAAGCCCTCAGAGGATTGTTTTTGTGCAGTAAGGTGTCCCTCCTACACAAAAACAATCCTGACTGTAACCAGGCACCCTTGCGCCATGAGGCACGGGTGCCTGCATTGGTGCTTAAGTAAGGTAAACTGCTGATAAGGGAACATTAAATTTGTTGTCATTCAGATAACAAAAAGCTGAACCATGAATCCTTAATAAAAAAAATACATACATATAAAATTATTAAATCAAAAAAGAACATGTATACATTAACTGAAATCATGGATGTCCAATACATATAATGTTCACATACACATTGATAATGCATTATCTCGATACAACTAAACCATTCAATGATTCCCTCAGTCAATGTAAGCAGCCCACTCAACACCCAACAGAGCTGCTTTCGAAGGCCGATCTTTGGTGTGCTCGAAGTGGAATTCCTCTGCTTTTCCCCTGTCCCACTCCCCAGACAATGCGTGTGGGTGACAAACACATTGACTGATGTCCTCCAACCAGGGCAAATTGCTTTTGAGGACCCTCTTCCCTTTTCAATGAGGCCCTGATAGATTGATGCCCTCCTTGGGGCTTGGGCAAAGCCTTCCACTGGCCCCCTACTTACCACAGAAATCACCAAACGCCATTGCTCAGCTTTGGATTATCCAACCTTTTTGTTGCAGCACCCTTCCCCAGAGAGCCTTGTGGTGCAGGCCTCCACCAGTCAGTCCAAACCCAACAATTTTCCTACCACTCTCCCTGACAGGAAATGAAAGCGGGTAGGAACATTTGAGAAGCCAGTTTTGACCTGTGATCGATCAGCGCCTCCTGTTTGTTGGGCTGATACACTCATGCCCTCTGTGACTTGGTGGCACAAATCTTCCCTCATGTACTGGAAGACCTTCACCCAGGCAATTCAAGATGGTTGTTATGTAGCCAATCTTCACAATTGGTTGTGGCTTGTAGATCACCAGCTCTGTTGGGCAAGCTAAAGGCCCCAGCGTTGTCATTTTTCACCATACGTAGGTACTATCGACTAGCTTCTCTGGTGACGTCCAGTAATATATGATAGACAAGTCCTTTGTTGGGATTCACCTGTTTAGGGACAAGGCTGACTCTGCCCTTGAATGTTTCAAGGAGAGTTGGGCTACCACTAGCTCTCTGGTCCTCTCTACCAACCTCGCCAGCTGCACCAGTTCCACTGTTCCTTTCATGGCTTTGTCAAAGGTGTCCCTTAACACCACAGTTTCTCATCCCAGTAGGGAACCCAGTGGTTTTGCACAAGAGGCCAAGCTGCACACTGCCCCCAAGGTCAAGGTCAGCATGCTACTCAGTTCACAGCCCCACCAACTGAAGTCTCACCTGCCAAACTTTTTTAATGAACCCTACTTGGTCACAGCCACCCAGTGGGAGGCAGAATTCACCCATTCTATCTGGGTTGGCTAGTGATCATGTCGAACAGGTGGGTTCTGTAGGTTGTCTGCAAAGGTTATGCCTTACCCTTCCTTCTACCATCCACCCAGAAACTGACGGAGGACCATTTCTCCATTTTGCTGCAGGAATTTGAAGCCCTTTTGGCCAAAGGCACTATGAAGAGGGTGCCAATTCCAGAAGTAGGATGTGGTCATTACTATTTCTGATACTTTCCGGTGCCAAGAAAGATGGAGGTCTTTGGCCTATTCTAGATATGCGCACTTTCAATTCAAAATGCTCACCCTGGCCCAGGTCTTGCTGCTCTCGAGAGTGCCTGGAATGTTGGACCTGCAGGATGCCTATTTCCATATTCCCAACCTGCTGGCCCATCTGCACTACCTGCTGTTCATGGTAGGAGAAGAACATTTTTAGTTTGCTGTGTTCCATTTGGGTCTCACCAGCATCCATCAGATGTACACAAATGTGATGGCAGTGGTGGCAGCGCACCATCGGAGGTCAGGGGTTACAGTCTACCCCTACATCGATGGCTGACTGTTAAAGGCTTGCTTGCACCAGGCTGTCGCTAACCACCTCCAAACTACAGTGAACCTCCTGCCATCTTTAGGGATCACTATAAATGTGCTGAAGTCACACATGACTCCTCAAACACTCCCATTCTTAGGAGCCATTCCAGACGCTGTTTTGTGCCTTTTACTCAGGTAAGCATCCAGGTCAGTCAGGCTATAATCCTGTTTTTTCAGCCTTGGTCCAAGATTTCAGAGAGGTTGACCCTGAGGCTTCTGGGACTAATGGCCTCTTGCATCGTGCTGGTTGAGCACACCCGGTGGCACGTATCAGCTCTGAAGTGGGATCTAAACTCCCAGTGGGCCTAGCATCATCCGAACACTTTCAGATTTTGCAGGCGACTGCGGTAGATCTGTAGTGGTGACCACTGCACCGTATTTGGGTCAACCGTAGATCCCTTTCCCTTCCCCACTCATCGCTGACAGTGGTGACTGATGCATCACTTCTGGGCTGGAGCAGGCACCCCTGAGAGGTGGAAATCAGAGGTCTCTGTTTTCTGGTGGAGTCCCGGCTCCATATCAACCTTCTGAAGTTGACGGCCATCCACTTGGCCTTTAAACATTCCTGCCATCCATCAAAGGGAGGCTGGTCCAGGTGCTTATAGAAAACACCACCACCATATAGTACTGCAACAAACAAGGTGGGATGGGGTCACGGACCCTGTGCAGAAGGCCTTGTGGCCTCTGGAAGTGGTTGGACCACCCATGAGTTTTCCTGCAGGAGAATTACCTGGAAGGTTTTTTGAATGTCAGGACGTATGAACTCAGCCATTGATGCCTAGTGGATCATGAAAGGCAGCTGCCCCAGGAGGTGGCACAAGGTCTCTTCCCACAGAGGGAAGAACCATGGCTCAATCTACTCGTCGCCGCACAGAAAGTGCAATTTCAGCACTTCTGCACATTGGAGCTTCCAAGGCTTCTCTCATTCTGAGACAAGTTCCACATCATTTTGGAAATCGGGACTCCAATATGCCTTTCTGGCGATAGCACTCCAGGCCCGGGTTCTCAAGAAGATCAGGACAGAGTGGGCCCAAGTCATTCTAGTGGCTCCGGATTGGGCATGGAGAGGATGTTATTCAGAACTCCTGGGCTGCAGCATGTATCCTCCGATCAGGCAGCCCCTCTGGAAGGATCTGCTGTAACAACAGCAGGACCAGGTTCTGCACTTGGACCTTCACAATCTCCACCTTCATGCTTCGAGAGTGATAGCTAAACACCTTTTACCTTTCTCTGGAGGTGGATGATGTCACCCTGGCAGTCAGGCATCCCTTCACATTAGGTGTATAACCATGTTGTTGGAACAAGTTTGTGTTTTTTGGATTGGCGCACATCAGATTGATCCCCTCCATGCCAAACTGTATGACGTCCTGGCATTATATCTCTTGCCTGGCAAGGGCTTGTCTTGTTATGTTTCAGACCTTTCAGCCTTCTTAAGGTTGCCTGATCAGCACTTATCATTTAAGTCACCCGTTGTTATAGGATTCCTTTTTTAAAAGATTGCAGCATATGTTCAACCCATCTCCTTTTGTAGTGACCAACCTTATCCTTGCCTTTCTGTTGTGCACGCCATTTAAGCTTCTTCTGAGCTTCTTCTGAGCTGTTCCTTGTGGCTCCTTATCATCAAGACTGTTCCTTGTCGCCATTATCTCAGCACACCATGTGAGTGAGATTCAGGCTCTGTGTATTAATTCTGCATACAACACCTTTTTAACCGATAAGCGTTCTGCGAACTTGGGCATCCTTTGTAATGAAAGTTGTGATGCTGTTCCATGTTGGTCAAACCATCACCCCTCTAAGGAGGAGGATAGTCTTCACTGCTTGGACATCAGAAGAATGCTGAGCTTCTACATAGTACATACCAAAGACACTCGGCTGGAAGATTAGCTCTTAGAACCAAAAATATGTCAAAGCTTTGAAAAAGCATTTGATCTCGCACTGGATCGTGCTCTGCATGAAGATCTACTCCGCAATCTACCTGGGCCAAAACTGCTACCACTGCATTAGCACATGGAGTTCATGTCCTAGCCACCTGTCAGGCTTCTGCATGGGCAGCACTATTGTCTGGACAACCAAGTCTGCCGAGAAGGGCACTTTGCACTCTTGGTCCTTCAGGACTTTCTGGTTTGACTCCATCTACTGACCACCTCTCTTAGGTATTGCTTTGGTATCTATTTAAAAGGTGAAGAATCTGCAACTAGAAGTCTCTGTCATAAGAAAAAGTTACTTACCTTCGATAATGCTCTTTGTGGTAGAGAGACTAGCCTCACCAGGCCTTTCTTCCTCCCTGTTATGTGCTTGAATCCTACCCATTATTAAGATCCCAAGTCTAGGAACCTTTACACTGGTCTATCAGTTTGCTTTTGAGGCTCCACACCTGGAGGCATGGACAATCTCGAAAGCAACTGAATTCAGAGTGCAGGAGTGGTGCCTGTATAGGCCCGCACGTAATTACTGGAGCAAAGGGGTGTCAGTATGGCACCCCAGGGCGCTACCTTCTGGCATGCAGAGGCACTACAGAAATGTTTCCCAATTCTCATTCCTGAGGAATATACAAAATGTAAGGAATCTGTGGCTAGATAGAGTCCCTACCAGAAACAGCGTTACCAAAAGTAAGTATCTTTTTCTTTTGTTCAGTTACACAGGAATCTTGCAGAGGCACTGTTGACTTGCGGCTTTAGTAACCTTTTACAACTTGTCCTAATCCTGCCATTGCAGCCTGTGTGCACAGTTTTAAACTGCCATTTTGACCTGGCAAAATAAACCTATGGCCAGGCCTCAACTTCCCTCTTGGATACATTGTTACCGCTATGATTGGCCCTAAACATTCCATAGGGCAGGATGAAGTGTATTCAAAAAGTATTACGTTTTACATATACCAGTAGTGAAAAACTCCTAAATTCATTTTCTACTACTTTGTGGCCTACTTCTCCAATAGGATAACATTGGGTGTCCTTATTACATTTAATAAGTGATAACCTTTGATTGTGAGTATGTAGGAAACCCATATTTGGTGTCTGATTGTTAAACCTTGGTATGTTTTTCCTTAACATTTTACCTTCAAACCTCCTGTTTTTGCTTACTTAATTTTTTATGTTCATAGGACTCTGCACTCTTTATCACTGCTAATCAGTGCTAAAGTTCTTGTGCTCTCTCCTTAAAATATGTAAGACTAGCGTATGCCCAATTGGCATAATTAGTTTACTTGTAAGTCCCTAGTAAAGTTACACTACCTGTGCCCAGGGACTATAAATTAAATGCTACTTGTGGGCTTGCAGCACTGGTTGTGCCACCCAATCAAGTAGCGCTTTAAACATGTCACAGGCCTGCCATTGCAGCATGTGTGTATGCAGTTTTAAACTGCCATGACGACCTGGCCAAGTAACCCCTTTGCCAGGCCCAAGCCTTCATTTTTAATACATATAAGATACCCTTAGGGTAATCCCTGGATAGCCCACAGAGAGGGCAGGGCTTAGTGCACTTAAAAAGTAGGACAAGTGCTTTTAAGTTTTCCATGTCCTGAGAGTGAAAAACACTTACATTTGTTTTTCACTACTACAAGGCCTACCTCTCCCATAGGATAACAGTGGAGTTACCTTTTTACATTTTATACATGTAATTTCCGAATGGGAACAGGTAACCACTTCATGGTTGGTGTCTCTCGGATTGGAATTTGTAATCCAAACTTATGGTGAAGTTGGATTTTAAATGATCATTTTGAAAATACCACTTTCATAGAGTTGTCATTTTCTTGGCTTAGCCATTTGGTGCCTGCAGCCTGTCTGTGGGTCACATAACTGGATGTAGCTGTCAATTTGGCTGTCTGTATTACTCCTAGAAAGCCACACACAATGGAGAGCTTAGGTGGCCATCACTAGTAGGATGGGAGGGAGGGAGGAGCTGAGTCTGACCCCACTTATGCTTGAATACCCTGTGTCCTGTCTCCACACAAAGGGCTGCAAATCCCCTGTAGTTAGTCTGGAGCCAGGGCCAGGAAGGTAGGACTCCTGTGCAATTCAATTGCATTCCAATAGAACTTCTCTCTACTTCAGAGGCACAGCTGGGTGTAAATACTGGACCCCAGACACCAACTCCTCAGTACACTTCTGGACCTATGGATACCCTGCCAGGAAGAAGGCCTGCTGTGCTGCTGGATGTACTGCCACTCTGCTGGATGCTGCTCTGAAGGAACTGGTGCCCTGCTCTGCTGGCTTGCTACCCTCTTGCCTTGATAAGAAGGACTGGACCTGCATCTCTTGATATCAGAACCCAGAGTGACTCAATGGGCTAGTTGGATGGCCTCCTGATCGAAAGCCTCAGGGACACAACAGGCTTCCAACAACCTTGCACCTGGACACGGCCATCTGTGAGTCTACCCTGCCAAGTAGTGCCACCCCAGACCTGGACTCTTGGAAGCGGGCTTACGGTATTTTGCCAGCCTCTGTGTATCCTGCAGAACTAACACATCTCCTCTGCTGTGCAACTTCGAGCACAACAGATGCATCACTGATGCTGCATGGATTGGACCTGTCGTAAAGACCCGCAACCTGCAATGGCTTCAGAACTGCCCCTGCATGACACATCCTCAGCTCAGGCCCTTGCACTCCTCGTCGATGGCAACCTGGAAGATGACGATGGACTCTGCATCTCAGCCTCGCAGCACCTCGGAACCTACGCATTGCCCTGACTGTGCCCCGCATACTTGATGCTTGATTTTACATCGCAAGCCCCATCAATGGAATCCTCGACGATGACACAGGCCCACGCATCGTAGCTTTGCTGCATCTCAGAACAGAGGCATCTCTTCTGTTGCGCAACACTTTTTAGACATGGGTCTTTACAGCACTCCGCAAACCAGGTACTTTGTTCAGCCGGCCTAGCTGGGTCTCTGTAGCTGGTCCATGCTCCATTGCTGTTGGCTGGAACTTATGACTGTGTTTTGGTCTGACACAACCAGATATCCACAGTTGGCACTGATTAGATTGTGTTTATATTCATTATAGCAGGTCCTATTTTTCTAACTTGGTCTGGGATTCTTTTTATGTGGTGTTTTTCACTTTATTACTGTTTGAGGTATTGCACAAATACTTTATATATTGCCTCTAAGTTAAGCCTGCCTGCTCTGTGCCAAGCTATCAGAGGTTTGAGCATAGGTTAATTTAGGTTTGGCTAGTACCTCACCCTGATAAGGATTGAGGTTTCTGCTTGACCACGGTTCACACCCCAGCCAACCAATAACACAATTTCTCACACCGATGAATTGTAATTTAAAACCCTCTTTAATGGTAATATTGGATTTTAAGTCACAATTCAGAAAATGTCACATTTAGAAAGTTGGTATTTTCTTGTCGATATTTGGTACCTGCAGCCTGTTCTTGGGTAACATGACTAAGTGTACTTGGCAGTTGGCCATTGTGTATTTCTCCAAGCCAGAATCACAGTAGAAGGTCTAGATGTTGACAGGATGGGTCATCTTTGAATTGGATGGTTGTGTGGCACTGTCACCTACCACAATTGCATGTCAAAGGCAATGTTTCAGCTCACACACAGAGGACTTCACACTGTTACCTTTGGTGCTCCAGACAGACATGGACCAGGGCAGAGAGGCAGGATATTCCAGACACCTCTGTAGGGAAAACCCCCAGGAGCTTTTCCCACTTCAAAGTGGGCACTGGGTATAAAAAAAGGACTCTCAGACCAACTCTTCAGATCACTTCTGGACCTGTGGAATCTACAGAAGGACAACTGCCCAGCTGTGTGAAGTCTGCCTTGCTGAACAAAATTGCACTGCTGCTGAATACCTGCCTTTCTGCTCAAGGACGCTTCTGCTACTGTGAACTGCATTGCTGAAGCCAGCCTGCCTGTTTTGACCCAGAAACTCCAGATTGTCTCCAAGGGTCAGTCGGCGGAGATCCTGTTGCAAGCTATATCGGACATCCTGTACCAAGCTACATGGACATAATAGGCTCCTCAGCACAGATGCAGCTAAATGCATCTCGACACAGGTCCAAGCATTGTAGCTTCTGATGGACTGCTATGCAAGCACCTACCCAGGATTAGACATCTCAATGCCGACTACCAGGCCAGATTGACTCATCTCGACACCAGACTGTGTATCACAGCTTCTGTTCAGCGGTGTTGTGTAGGTAGTTCCTATACACCTATATAGGATCTTCACATTTAGACAACATAGACTGTGGGATTGGTGTCCAGACTGATTCCAGACATCTCCACCGGGTATGTTCGCCTGTATACCAGCTAGCTCACAGTGCCAATGTAAACTCCTTTGACCAAGGAGAGAATAGTTCTTGGCAACTATCGAATGTGACAGCTCTGTCGCATCAGGGATTGTGGAAACAGTTCAGTACCTTTCGCTCCGTAACTTGTGCTCACTTTGTCTCACAGAAAGAATGGTGGTGACATTTTCAATAAGCATTTAATGAACCAGCGTCATTCTAGTGTAAAATAGGTGTGCTGAAACAAGAATCCCCCTAGGCTGAAGCCGACCCTATTACCTGAAGTGAGAGACTGTGGGACCCCGTCTTGGTCTCGAGATGGACACCCCGTGAGGGATGTCAGACCACTGCGAGCTGGAGTGTCTGCATGAGGGAACCTCAGTGTCTTGCATCAGTGTGTCAGCATGGAAGTCTTTCTCCTCTGCCTGCCTCAGCAAAGATATGGTGTTTATATACCCAAAAGGTACCCTCAGGGGTTCTACCTTGCTGTGTCATGTTGGCCGAGGATGACGGAAGGGATGACCCTTATACATAGTTATTATGCAGAAGATGGTAATCCTGCTGTGATTCTAAGAATCCTCATGCATAATAAATTAGGCTAGTTTTCTGGGAAAACCACACAACATTTATGCAGCACCTTAACTAGGTAAAAGGTCAATACTAAAAACCGTTATGTAGTACAATGGCAGGGAAAATGTAGGTGAAATGTTAGGTGACTACCCAGGCCTATACTGGGGTACATTACAAAACATAACACCATTTCCTCCTTCTCCTCTTAATCTAACGATATCCTGTCCCCATACCATAATCCTCTCTAAAGGCCCATGCCTTTATCCTTTGCAGAGCACAATAGTGTAATGGGCCAGGAAAATGTCCTGAATAGAAGAGGACGGTAGTCCTAAAAGTCTCATTAGCTCCCTTAGAGTTAAAGAATCCTGTTTTAGAACATATATTATTTCCTTCCAAATCTTGGTTATCGCCTTTAAGGGATGAAGGACTATATCTATTGTGAACCCTAAAAACTCCAGAGACTATGAGGGGATAAGAATGGACTTTTCTCTGTTCACTATGAATCCCAAGCTTTCCAGTAGGGATATGATCATATCCAAATCTTTCAGTAGTTGAGATTAGCATTGAGACAGAGAAGAAGAAGAAATCATTGTACTCCCTAATATCCGGAGGGACCTTGGCCTCAAAGTTTGTTTCCTCTCACATGTTAATAACGGCCTGTTTGGGGATATCAGGTAGATGCTGCACCGGCCTGATATCCTCTACCAAAGTCTCTATGCCTATAGTTAGTGAACCGGGGCCTTTGTAAGCCCTGGGCAGCAGAAAGTCCCCTTCTGCCGGCCCAGCCAAAACACCTGCATTGAAGACCCTATGCATATTGCTCTGAGGTTTGCCGAGGGAAGTGAAAGTTCCGACACATTTGCCCAGGCTCTTAACCATTCATTTGCTGAAGAGTAGGCCTATGGGGTTTTCTGTGACTTCTTTCTCAGCTAGATCCCCCAGCTTGGGGTTTATCTCCATCAGGACTGCTGTGCATTTTTCTGCAATAATCCTGCATTATCTTTCCCAAGGAGAACCACAGAGTGCTGGCTGCAGCCTTTCAGGAGGTCTAGCTCTAGCGGGAATCCTAATATATGCCTCTTCGGACATGTCAATAATCCTTGCCAGAGGGCCAACGACATCAAAGAGGAAATCTTGGCAAAGTTTGAGGGACCTCTAAAGTCCTTTTCTGTGGTCTATGTTAATCTTGAAGAGAAAGGTAATTCTGGGTCCAAGTTCTCAATAAGTCATACTTTGTCTTGAAGGACTGGCCTCAAACCTTCTCCCATGAGGACTTTCCTCACTTCCTTCTCAAGTGGATTCCTGATCCACCTCTTAATGAAATTGCCCACATGTTGAAGGGGTCACCGCTTGGCACTTCTGAGATGCTTAATATTGTCCATTGAGAACATTTCCTCTCCTAGAGGGTTCTTGACTACGTTTTTTGAATTAGAAGGAACCGCATCCTCATTGAAGAGGTCATTCCCATCAACATCCCTTTGATCGAGATCAAGTACATACTTATCGCACAGCTCCTCGTCATCTCTCTGGAGCTCCTTTTCCACAAACTGAATTTCTTGAGTGTCCAAGATTTGTGCACCGCTAGGGACACCCAATTCCATTGTGCCGCATTGGACACCTCTCTCTTTTGTGCCGCATAGGGCACCAATCCCTTTTGAGCAGCTTAAACCTCCCATCCTTTTTGAGGTGCTTCGACCTCCCATCCTCTTTAAGGATATGGTCCCTTTCTCAATATGTTTGGTTTTCCTTCTTTACTTACCTCTTTTATCCCCAGTATCAGAGTCTCCTCCAAAACAGACCAGTTCTCGTTATTGGAGCCCCTGTTATTTATTTTCTTATTAATAACTTGGTCAGTGGTCTCACGTACACAGTTACACATTTCATGTTGAATTAATTTTTTTATGAATCCTCATTAATTTTCCCTTCATGGATCTCATGAGACTCTCCTTCTCGGGCATGGTGTAAGGAAGGCAAAGCTGTATAAATGGGGCTCTATTAGAATAGAGTAGAACTTTGTAAGCAGGGCTCTATCAATATTAAATTATCAAAATTACTTTAGGAGTAATCAGGGGAATTAAGCAAGCCAATCCTTGTTATATAGCATAAGAAGGAGAAATACACTAACAGGTGCTGCAAGTGATCAGCTATTGGTAGAGATACTGTAACTGTCATCTGCCAGCAAGACGTGTTGTAGTATTTCTAAGCGGCAGCGTAAACGCAAGCAAACAATGGGACTCAGTCCAAACCAATATGGTGATGAAATCTTGTATAGGGTCGCTATAATTCTGTTTTCTAACGCCTTTCTCTAATTCCCCGCCACACGCAGCAAGATTTGAAGATGTGTTGGGCAGGCCTGTGTAGCATTGGGGAAGTACCTTGTCTTTGCCTGCAAGCACTGGTCTAGTGTGGCTGCGGTGCAAAGAACGGGCGAAGAGTTTCCTCAAGGTTAACGGGGGCCACACACAGGCTCAGCAACTTGCCGGCAAGCACAAGTGGGTGTCGGAAGGCCCGCGATCCGGCACGAAGGGCGAGCCGGCTCAGAACAAGACGCTTATACAACTCAGCTAACTGCAAAATATGGCCTCAGAGACAAATAGGAGGTGTTATATAAACAGAGAAATGTTTCCATAAGTTGGAAATCAATGAAACGAAATAGCACTAAACCGTCACGGTACACTAGAAGAGAAATAACAACACAGAAGCTGTAATATCAAAATAGTTCTAACCCTAGCAATATAAAGGTTATAAAGAACCAAGTGCTACTTATCTGCGCGAGGAGCAGTATTTAAAAAATAAGGACAATTCTGTGCACTGTCTATTTGTGTGTTGTGAATCTTCTATTATAGTTTGCTCTTTTTTTATGATGTAATGTTCTTTCAAGTGCTGCTGCGTGGAGTGGCATTAAAGGGATAATGCATAATGGTAGCCTCCAGTCTTGTAATGAAATGTGTCAGAAGACACAGCCTGACATTTGACTCTGTCTTTGAAACACAGCAAATGTGGCAAGCGTAAATTAAAATTAAAAGGCATCTTTATTGCTCATTTACCTTCTGGATTCCAGCATGGTCCTTCTGGGAGCTCTGCAGCACCCATACTTCCTGTGCCTATGCTTGGAAGACCCGATTATTGGTTAATTCACAATCTTGCCGTCTAACTCCTGGCTGCATATAGTACCCATCTTTAGTTTTTGTATGTTCACCTTCCGTGATTTCACTGAAGCAGATAATGTGATTGTCTTAGTATATTAATATTAAATGTGTTTTTACGGTTGCATCACGTATGATGTTTTATATCAACAGATTACCGTGTAATATTGCTGACGTCAATCTCCACTGATGTTGTAAAACAAAGTCTTTCCTTTGTCTGAACTGAGAGAGTGTTTTGCTTAGATTGTTAATGTCTTATCAGCTCATTAGCGCGAACCTTTTGTGAATTACAGGAAGCGTTCTCGCCTATCTTTTGGGTTCAGTTTCCTTTTTTTGGGAGTGAGAAAGAGTTGCAGCACAAAAGCCCTTGGGAAGCCATTTAAAGTGGAATCTAGACTGCAATAATTAGAAGCCTGAGCAAATTCATTATCTGTTCCACACTTAAGGTCAATAAAACGTAATGACCGTGTGCACATTGCATATATATACATTGAAATGTTCACACCTGTGACTAATTTGGTATGTGTTTGCATTTGTAAATATTAACCTCAAGAAAGACACCAAAGGAAATGTGGATGAAAACTGATATCCAATTCAGTGTGCTTGATTGTTCTGCAGTAGTAGGCATGTGGGTTATAACAATGTTATGCACCAAGCACAGCCAGGCTGATCCTGCTGTGTGTGTACTGACAAGAGCTGTAAAATATGTTAGCAAGCATGAGTGCCTTATTGGTTTTCTTTATTAGCCCATTTATTCAGCTGAGTGTCAGAAATGATCAGAGGTGTGTGTAATAATAGACGGCGAGAAAGCATTAAAATAATTTAAATATGCAGGGATTCACAGCAGAGTGGAACATTCATTGTTCATTTATGTTTCTGCTTGAACAGCTGCCCTAGCTAAACTTCTTTTTTTACAGTCTTCTAAATGCGTGCGCCTTTCCACCTCGTTTATAATACTTATTTGCCGCTACCCCAAAATCAAACATTATTCTCTTGTTGTTATTATGTAAATCAGTATGCATTGCAAGCAAGGAGAAATAGTTAAGTGGTGCTTGTGGGCTTCCCCTCTAGGAAAATGGTAAAAAAAAACGATTATTTAACAATTCTTTTATTATTTTACAATAAAAATGAAACATAAAAAATTACAAACATTTTATTTTATTTTTAAAAAAGCAGTATTATTTGTTACAATAACTCCAGTATATAAAATTAAAATATGCCATAAGTAAATGAGCCGAAATTACTAAGGGAGTTTGGGGTGCTATGGTATACTGTTTAATATCCGAGAATTTCTGACAAAACTTAACGTTCGTTATCTTTTATATTCTCACATAAACATACATGACGTCAAACATTTAAAAGATATTCAGTTTTTCCATATAAAAGCACATTATTGCCAAGACCATTGACAAAATGTTATTGGTTTCAAGAGACCGCTCTCAACACATTGTCTTGTCTCCCCAGTCAGGTGGAAACCCCTGTGCACCCCTAGGTGGTCCGCTAACACTGCCTAATTTGAACCAATGCTTTCCGGTGCTTAGCACCTGCACTTAATTGGTTTCCGTGCTCAGCACCGGCACCTAAGTGTCAACACCATACTTAGAACCGTCTACCACATGGTGGCGCTGCTCATCTAAGTTAGAGATGAGCAGAACAAAGGCTGTTTAGGAATACAATATACATTAAAATTGCTCATACCTGTCTCCCCAGCCATTCCTTTAGCTTTGGGGACCTGGAATAATCTGAACTGTTGCATTTACATGCGAGAGAGATGGTTAGTAGTTGTTATGGCAGCGATAACAAGGGCGATGGGTGGTGCAAGCTGCAGTGGCCTCCTGGTCAGAGCCCTGGCACTTAATATTTTACAAATTAAGCACTGTCCGCTAACAGTTGGAAGGACACTGCTTCCAACACACTGCACAGCTATTGCACAGATAATATTATAGATTTTAATAGATGCAACAGAGTCTCGAGAAGAGATTAAAATGTGTCGCAGCCACCTTAATACTTAAAGCCTGTGATGACTTAATGTAGATTGTAGTCTGCTTATCTTTTCAGGATTGTGTGCATAGCATTTATCTATAGATTGGAATTGGACCTTCTCTAATTTACATCTTTAGAAATTCTAGATAAATTATTGCCAAAAAAGTAAGGTAGTTTGCAGGCCAGTCATGAGAAGTAGCAAATTCGAATACAGTGAATAGCTTTTAATAATGGTACACTTAATAGACAACATTAGTTACAATGCTGTTCCAATTTTCACCATATTTTGCTTGAACTTATTAGACACCATGGTTTTGCGCTTTTTAGGAAAATTTTGCAGATTTGTTCAGGTAATTTGGAGAGAAAAGATAAAGGTTTTGCAAATTGCGTTTTCAATGGGGTACACTTTTCTGCCTTTTATCTTTTTGATGGTGGAGTCCCTAAATGACTATCAATTGTTTAGAAAAGGACTTCTTCAAGCTACCTGACTCTGTCCTTGGGGATAATAGGTATATGTGCTTTATCACTGGAGTAATCGGACACTGCTGTAGAATCCACACTTCATGGACGCCCCAAATAGCAGTACTTCTTAGCTGTGAGACTTAGTCCCCTTAGTCAAAATGGGAGGGAAAATTCTGGTAAAGTAAATAGGTCTCCTCTCACACACATGTTACCAAGATAGACTTTTGCTGATCGGAAGAATTGTGCAAGAAATACAATTAAGCTCCCCTATGTGCACCAACTTGATGGAAGCCATGATTGGAATTCATTGTCTTTTTTCCATGTTTTTATTGTATAGAGCATGCTTTAGCTCTTTCTGGAAAAACTTCTGGCCTGATTTAGTGTTTAGCGGATAGGTACAGTGTCTCAAATGTCAAAAGACGAGTCTGCCATATTGTCCCCCAATGCACTTGTAATACGGCAGAAGTGATATGTGTCACATCTGTGACAAGGTACTCATCCACTAAATTCAAAATCATGCCCATTGTCGTCCAGACCATCCAACAAAAAATTTACAGAAAGTAACAGCAATGTTAACCCCATTTAAGTGTTGTCTGTCTTCCAAATACAACAGTCCCTGTTGCCACGCAGATCATTCTCTTCATTTTCTTGGGCTGACCATATGTCAGGATACCTTCTTAAAGCTCCATCTGCACTCCAATTCTCTGTAGGAACAGAATCATAGAAGACTGACCAGAAAAAACAACCATGTGGGTTGGTAGTTGTTTCTAATGCTTAAACAACTGGCAGCAACTTTTATCAAATATTTGCTGTCTTTTGTTTCAATATTCTGCCATAGACCAATTTAAGTAGGCTTGGAACAGGTTGCTAGTTCCAGATAAACTATATGTAGTAGAGGGCAACAAAAGAGAACAGAATCGTGTAAACATTTATAGCACAGTCATTTAATGCTCCTGATGCTAATTCAATTAGATTTGCATTTCCCTGAGCTACATCTATATGTATTTGGAAATATTGAACGCTGTAATTTCTCTCTCTCTCTCTGAACGTATATGCGTCTAACTCACCTGGTCCAGGGTCAGTAAGTTAGAATTGGTGCCTTCAACAAATTTGGCAATTTCAGGTCCAGGCTACTGTCACCCCAGGGCCCTCTAATTCATACAGCACTTGATATGTTTTCTCTCCATGTCATGTATAGTGCCTTCTCCTGTAAGTGAAAAGAAAGCCAGACAAGTCAGTCTGGGGCTCTGGTCATGACCAGAAATGATTTTAGATACCGTCTGCTTGCCGTGTCTTGAAGACCAAGAATGCCTATAAAATGCTCAGCCCCTTTAAAGAGGCTTTTTGAATGAGATAAGGCACTCAACTTAATGAAAGAATCCTCACTCTGTTGGTCCTTTTACTGCAAAGATTTGAGCAAGAGTCCCGCTGGTCACTTTAAGTTCCTGCTGGTGACCTTGTCGGGCGGTTGCATCTATGGAGAAGCAAGGGACATTTCTGAGCTGGAATTAAGCTCATCTGTACATTATTTCCTAGGCCATCTCTCTTTACTCTCTTATCATTTTGCTGTAAATTTCCTTCTCTGCTGAATCTAACTCCATGAAAAGGCTTTCAGTTTGCTTGGTTGTTTTTCTGGTGCTTGCTAGGCCCATTGCAGTTGTTAGCTGTATAAGTTAATACATAAGTAAGTGAATGAGGGATGGATTAGTGAATGAATAAGTCATGGTTGATCTGTATAGCAAGATTTTAATGTCCAAGTGTGAGTGAACGAGTCAAATGAGTTTGTTTGTGCATAACAGGTGTCTGTGAAACATATGAGAGAGCAGAAGCATCACCAAAGTGCCAGATATCGGAGGGAACCGAGAATAATATAGTCCACCTTTGTTGCCGTCCACATGCTCCAGCATCTTGTTTCCTTCTACTCTGTTTTGCTTTGAAAGCTGTAAGATGGGCCACACTTGGTTTTTCAGTCAGTGAGACACACATTGTCTATTAATAATTTTAATATTCCGTTTGTGTCCCTAAGAATGTTGGCCCACTACCTCCTTTTCTGACCAGACCTTAAATGGATGTGTACGAAATTGCATAGTTTTGTGGTAAGCATCTATGAAATTCCATTTTAAAAAATCAGCCAAATGATGCGTGCAGCTCAAGATGTGTTTGCAGATATCTTATGTGACATTTTTTATGCAAATGCTCCCTTTTTGAAATTAAGAAGTCTCACAAGATACCTACAAGAAACTGGTTCGGGCAGAAAATATTTATTTGCTGAGTCATTTTCAGCCTCCTATATGAAAAAAATCAAACAAATTTGGTCATACGACATTTCAAGAAATTTCTTGTAATGCAAAATTCTGATATTAAGCAACATTCACTGACGTGTTTAAAATTTCAAACAGGCCTAATCTTAATTTCTACACCTCTAATTCATTCATAACTTGCTAACAACCTGATCTGAAGGGTTTTGATACAACACAATTTTTTAGTTTTTCCGAGTGAGCAAGAACACCTTCCCCAATACAGAATTGTATGGAAATATATTTTCAAGCAACATTACAGAGTTACTCCTAAGAAGGCTGCAAGTTCAAGCTATACAAGCCAGATATTGCCAGGGATGGAATAACCAGTCCTACATAGTCCTAGTTTTATATCGTTTTGGGGAATTTGTTTTGCTTGTGTTATAAATACCCCAAGGTCATGCATTGATGCAACCAATTAAAAATAATATCCTTTTTAGGTCGAGCCTAAACAACGCTTGCACTGTCGGGCGATCTTTTGTATGTGCTTTGTGGGGTCTGAATCCTCTTTTGTTTAGGATTGGCTTTCGTCTCTGTCATTAAAAAATGGTAGCTTGCAAATGGCTAACAGTGGCTGCATGTCCCACCTTTTCTCTCAAGTCAACACCCATGGCGTATTGTCTCAGGAACGAGCAGCGACGTGCACACTGCGGCAGCGCATCTGAAGCCGGCTTTCACGCCCCTTACCCGGGAAAGGAGCACTGGGCTAGCAGCTGCTATGTGGTGCTCTAAATAGCTTTATAAACCCCATATCTTGAACGCCTCTGCAGCCCTGTAGTGTTTGGCTCCTTCCCTGTGCTGTACTCAGCGCAAGGATGCCTCGTGGTTTTGCTTTATTTAAACAAGGTTCCACGATCGGGCTACGAACGATGTGTGCCAGGATTCTGCCAACGTTATTCAGTTGGTGGAAATTCTTAGACACAGTGGGAGCGCTCGGTCGTGGGTGCTGCAACTTTGAAATAAATCTTCAAACATCTCACCTTGGCCTGCGGCCTCATCTTTAATTACCACAAATGGCGACGATCGGTGGGACCCACGCATCCAGCACCCACCGGCCAATTTCACACCTTCCTGTTCCTGCCTCTTTTTGATTGTTTGCTGCTCCCCGCCTCGTCTGAAGCCGGCTCTTTCTGCTCCTCCTTCATTTCTCCGCGATGCCCGGTGCATGCTCTGTGCACCTGAATCCCTCGCTGGGAACTTCTTCATTTACCGGATCTCTGGATGACCTCATGCAGCTCATCAATGCTGCATGTCATCACGTTTCAACGCAAGCAGCCATTTTGAATTGGGCTGCTTCCCTCTGCTTTGCTGCGTCATCACGTTCTTACGCACGCAGCCATCTTTATCTGGTTTGTCTCGCTTCAACGCTTTCAAACTGCTTTGCTGCATCAGGTAGGCTCTGCCTGTCCATATTTACGGTGACAGGCACACCTTTCTGGAAATTTTAATTCAATATTTTCCTATTATTGGAGCCTTCGGTGATAGGATCACCTTGTTTATTTTTCAAATAATAATTAAACCTTCTTCACATTCCCATCAACTTGAGTTTTTACCCAGTGACTGCCTCAATATTTTAGCAACATTTACCTGCATATACTGTTAAAATTTAAATTGATTCATCCTTTCACACGGAATATTAATGTGCACTGTACTTTTACTTGTTTTCCTTCTTTTTGCATGTTTTTCCATTTTAACTTGCAGATACTGTTGAGATACAGTTTGTAATTGGTATTTCCTCCTCATTTTCTCAGTGCTTCTTCTCAGCAGTTTGCACAACCACCGCCTTTCTTGCAGCATCCAGGTAAACCCAATATTCCTTGGAGACAATGGGTGAAAGCATTTGAGAATCATATAATGGCAATTGACGCTGTCAAGTTTTCACCTGCTCGCAAAGTTGTGATTCTCTATGGTTGTTTAGGTCTCTCCGCTCCACATGTCTTTGAAAATTTACCTCCGTTTCCCACACCTCTGGGTGAGGCTGGTGATGAGGATCATTGGAATTCCTACATTAAGGCTTTAGCTCGTTTAGCAAGACATTATGACCAGGAACCCAACATAATGTTAGGGAGACATACGTTTTTCAGAAGAAAACAACATGCGGACAAAACTGTTGATGAGTATTTTGCTGATCTACGAATTTTGGCTTCCATTCGTGACCAATTTGTTTTTCCTTGTTTTTCAAGGAAAATCCAAGAACGCCACCTTAGTTGCAAGAAACCCACACTTCTCGAAACAATCGATATTGCAAAGAGCATTGAGAGGTCCATTGTTACATCTAAAGCGCGTCAAAATGATCAATCATTAAGTTCAGTCAAGACCTCTGCACATGAATCTCCAGACTCTGTCAATGCTGTGAACATTAAAAAGCCTGTTAAGCAATTTGTTAGAAAGGGCAATACAATTTGTTATAGATGTGGGTCAAGATCACATCCCAGCAACTTTCCCATGTGCCCTCCTCTTGGGAAGAGATGTGTTTTATGTAAAAAGATAGGCAGTTTCCAAGGAGTTTGTAGATCAGGCAGAAGAACTACCAGAGTAAACACTATGGAATTTTCTGATGCTCTTGATGTTTGTGTAGAGCATTTACATGATGTTGTCGTTACAGTCGAGTGCAATTCTATTTTCAGCGATCATTATGTCAAAGGTCCTTTAGAGGTTGCATTCTTTGGGAAAAAAGAGATCCCAATCATGGCTGACTCTGGGTCGCCCATAACAATATTATCAGATGTAATGTTTGATGACAAATCGCAAAACTCTATTATGCTAACTCAAACAGACATTAACCCCAAAGCATTTGGCGAGTTTGACATAGAAATGTTGAGTTACTTTAATTCAAGGTTGGAATGTTTAGGCAGACCAATTTTTACAAAAGTTTATGTTGCTCTCAAGGGACGCAACATAATCAGATGACAGGATCTTGCAAAAACGGGATTATATCTCATTCCAGGTTCTGAAAACCCCATTGCTCTTGGTGATGTTCCACAAGTTTATACTGCAGCTGGGTTTTTAGAAGATGAACATACCAATGTGGATTGTCTAGATCTTCAAGATCACGCCACAGGTATCAAAAAGGTTTCGTCATTAACCAACCTATTAGCCCTTTCAACTAATCCATTGGAGGCTGGAAATACAACACAACCTTGAAACGACTGACATCATTACTTTCTAAAAACATGCACATCTTATGAGAAACAAAATGCGTACCATTGTCAGTAACAATGACAGATGGGAAACCTTCTACAGCAAAGAACATCTTCAAAAACTTGACAGCATTTTCAGTACTAGCTGCATCACAAAACATATGATAAATCCATCTGGAATGATAGTCAACCATTAAAATGAGAAACCTGAGATCAAAAGGCAAAATATCATAGGGCCCAGAGAAATCCAAGCCAACTTTGTTCCAAGGCCTGTCTGGAAAGGGAACAGGATACATGGGCGTAATCATCAACTTCAATTTCTTATCAGACAACAAGCATTCTGTGCAAGTATCAATACAACATTTGACCTGAGACTCCAACGATGGCCACCAATAATACAACTTGATCAATTGGGAAGTCTTGGTGACACCCAAATGGCCATGGTGTGCAGATTTGATTATATCTTCCCTGAGATTTGTAGGAGGACTAAAAGAATCATGCCGCATAACCATGCCATTGACAATGGACAAATCAGATGATACCATGGAAAAAGCTTTTAACTCACCAGAGAGTCTCCTGTTCTCAGACCATCCTTTAACAATATAGTCCATAACTTGTTCAAGAATTTTGTTCTTACTGTAAGCCTCCATCCATAACTGCTCAGTGATACTGGGATACACCTTGATCGCATCCAAAGCTGCTACAACACATTCTGTGTCCTCAACATCTTCAAGATCAGTGTCCTCCGGAACCGCCATGCGTGACAGACAATCTGCCCTGAAATTCTTACCACCTGAAATATGTTTAATAGAAAAATGAAACTCTTGTAATTGAGACAGCAGTCTAACCAGTTTAGAAGAAGCCTTACCAAGACCTGTACCATTAAGTGTATTTGTAAGAGGTTTGTGATCAGTAAACAGATCAAATTCACATCCCCAAATGCAATTCTTGAATTTATCAATCGCCCAAACACACCGAGTGCCTCGTGTTCAATGGTGCTATAGTGAGTCTCGTTTGGCTTAAGAATTCTAGAAGAAAAAGCTATTGTATGTACTTTCCCGGATACCCATTGACCAAGGACTGCACCTAAGCCAGTGAGACTGGCATCCACCATGATGAAATATTTTGCACCATCTTGAAAGGCGTGTAAAGCAGGTGCCTCAATGATACATTTTTTAACCTGATCAAAAGAAGATGAAACCTCTTCAGACCAGACAAATTTTGAACCCTTACGAAGAAGGGCCGTAAAGGTTCAACAGTTTGAGCATAACCCTTAACAAAGCGAGCATAATATTCTGCTAATCCCAAAAAATGATTGAAGGGTATCTTTATCCTTGGGATGAGCAGAATGACTGATGGCCTTAATGAGGGATAGCTTGGGTTTGATGCCTTCATGAGACAACGTGTGACCTAGATATTCTAACTGTTGAGTGCCAAGCTGACATTTGTCTGTTCTAATGGTCATGCCTGCTTCTTCTAATTTGCACACAACTCTAGACAGATTTTTTAAATGTGTTTACCAATTATCTGCAAAGACCAGAATGTCATCCTGGTAGGCCTGGACTCCCAGCATGTTTCTAAAAAGATTATCCATTATCTTCTGAAAGTCACTGGCCGCGGAGGCCGTCTCATCTTTAATTACCACAAGCCCCTGTTCCCAGGGCATTCGGCGTGATGTTTGTCCTTCCCCCGCCGGGCTCGGTTGATGTCATATTCTCTGGCCCCTCTCATCAGCCCCAGAGGATGAGGCAGCGCAGCAGCACTGGCTCCCCAACTTCCAACAGCAGCTGCCTGCTTCTGCACCCCATCCGAGCCACAGTCCACTTCCAGCTCCAGAGAGGGGGTGGGCACCCTCACCCGCTGAGCCCGAGGCACTCTGCCTCAGTGGTCAGCAACACAGAGCTGGGTGGCGTTGTCAGTCTTGCAGCAACAGCCCTCCGATCCTGGCACAGAAAATGGCGGCCCCACCGGCTCGGAGCACATAGGTGGCAGTAGGGACCCTGATAGGACGTGGAGGTCTCCACCGGACAGCGGTAGACGAGACCTGGCGCCTGTGTGGTTTCTCTGTCACACACACATATGATTTCCATTCTTTGGCTCAGAGACAGTGCACTCTGCCCCTCCCCCTCAGCTCCCTCCTTGAGCTCTCACCTCATGCTGCAGTTCAAACCAATTGCTGCAGCAGAAGCTGAAACTCAGCAGCCTATGGCCGGTGTGTCTCACCAACCACACCCTGAAATCCAAATCACATCTAGGAGAGAAAGGCACTGTACAAACTTGGCAGCTCGTCTCCCCCGTCCCCTGCTGCCTCTCTGAACACCACCCTCCAGGAGGCCTAAATTCGGCAAAATCTGCTCCAGGTTATTTCTCGTGAGCTACTTGAACAGAAGACTTCAAGGTAAAATGTGCCTCGCAAACCCATCCGTTTTGCAGCTGTGTTTTTTATAATTAATGTTTGTCTTGACAGGTTTTAATCCCATTTATTCTTATGTGTTGGAAAAACGTTTTGTATTGTGGCATTGCCCAGCCGTACAAGCTGCAGTTTACCCACCCTGCTGCAGGTAACGTTAGCTGAACTATTATTTTCTACAGTCCATGCACAAGTATCTCATCCACTCTAGGGCATTCTGGTACATGGAGTCCTGAATTTATAAAAGGATAAACAATGCTAAGAGTATGCAAAGGAACCTGGGCTAGGTCACTTACCCACACATGGAACTGTACAACTTGAGAGCTCTGCTTTTACATGTTGTAACCAGTGGGGGGTTGGATTGTGAACCTAAATAGCGCTTACAACCTCTGATGAAGTGTTGAAGCGCTTTGCGGATGACTAGCGGTATAGTCTGTTTAGCCAGTTAGTTTGCAGTGTTAGTTGTATAACAGGCAACATTATTAGAGATGGTGTAATGATTAGTTGCATGCAGTATTACATTTTAAGTTAATGTATTTTGAGCCCAGTTGCTGACACTGAAAACTAATTTTGGCCCCATTTTGTTTTCTGGAAGATTGAATAAAGCCAGTGTTTAAAGTTCCTAAAAAGCATAATGTGAACCTATCCGTATTGCCAGAGGTCAAACTGTAATTACTTAGTTGCTTTTCTGTCTCCAGGTTACTGCATGTAAAATATTGCAAGCACCTTTAAAAAATGCAGCTTTGAGACATTACTTAAGGGCACTTAGAGGATGCTACACACATACATCTTTATAAGTAACAAACATTTCCATTACAACGCCAATAGTTCTAACTCTAAAAAAATGCCAGACCTCAAAGATTTAAAATGCGGGTTTGCTTTTTCCCTCGATCATGCTACCCCATGTGTATGTGGCTGTTGAAACAATAAATCTTATGGAAAAACTATAGGCTCTTAGAGAGGCACGTGTGAACAATTTAGTTGCATAAGAGGTAAATAATACAATGCCTAAACTTGACAACTACGTTGACACTGAAACATTCACTGCAGATATTTGTTTTAAAGCTATGTGGATGTCTATGTACAGAGGTCGCCATTTACAGGGTACAAAACCTTTTAAAATTGATTATTTTACTAATTCATTCAACAGCAAGTCTTCAAAGCAGCAGAAACAAGATGAATGGAAACAAAAATCCATCAATTTAATTAAGATGCATGCCACCTAATTAAACTTACACTTTGAAAATATAAATAAGTAATGAAATACTAAATCAATGATACTTGTTAACACGGGTCTTTGTCAGGCATAGATTAATTCAACTTTGTGGATTTTCTCAAACATTTTTACATGAGCCAGCAAATTAGTTGGGACTTGTGGAAAATTTCCAGAGATCACCATCAGTTTATGATGTGGACATGCGAACATTTGTGGGAACCCGCACCAATTGTAGATTAAATGTCTGAGTGAAATGTAAGAGATTAGCTTCCCCTCTGTCAGCAATCCCTTACAGGGCTGTTCTGCGTGTACTAGTGGAGAGGAAACACACTGTTTGTTCTGGCACCCACTTAGAACACTTGTCACAATTCCAAAGGTAACAGGTTGTACACTTCACATTTCAGGGAAACCATTCTGAAAAAACAGAATGGGAAGTAGGTTCTCATCGCACCCAGAACTGGCTGTACCGCTGGTGTCGCCTGGCGCGACAATATTTTTGAGAGCTCCCCCCATGACCTCCTCCTCGAATTCCCTCACTAGCACCTGGCATTAGTGTCCCTCATCTCTCCATAGCCACTCTCTCACATACAGTTCATTTGTTTTAAAGTGCTAGTAAAAGCTTGCTTTACATATCCACTCATCTAGCTACATAAAATACATATCTGTTCTTTGCAGCAGGCATATTAACCCTCTGTGCTACTTTATGAAAGTCAAAACTACCACTAGACAAAACTCTGATCTCTCTGTCTCTAGCAGGAACATTAATCACAAGAGTTATCCTGACATTTTTAATGCTGCCTAAAAGCTGGACACACAAGGAACTTTACAGCAGGTGCTTTTAAATCGTAAATTATTGCTAAACACAGTGTTTCGGCCCAAGTGAGTGCTCCCGCTCCAGGTCAACGTCCAGTGAGGCCGCACCGGCCGCACCGTTTCTTCAGCCGACCCTGTTCACACCCTGTCCCAGTGTTCTGTCCCCATGCTTCCCTCCACGGATGAATTTAATTAATGTAATTAACGGAATATTTTGATATTTCTTCCTTTTTGTGTGTATTTTACAACAAACAATAAGACACGTACTGCTGTGCATCAACATTTCTAATAATCTCCCCATTTTTAAAAACAATTTATGAGGTAGGGCCCTTTGGTAATGCTTTTAATTAAAAGCAAGAGAATGGCATTTTCAAACAGAATTGAGAGCTTCAAAATAAAAGATAACGCTTTAGTAGAATGTCTATAATATACACATTTCAAACTCCGAATACTATAATTTGCCAATTTACCTCGCAAGTCGCAACTGGAGCCTTTTGTGGTGGGCTATGAAATACAAGGCGTGATGAAACACAAGGTTCTTGAAAGACAAGCAATAGTGTTTTACTGATAAATTCTGTTGATAAAATTACAAAACCAGAAAGATAAATAGTACCTTTTGAAATATTCCAACATTTCTTCGAAAGTTTGTGCATTTGATCGGGCTCGATGTTTGTTAAATTATGTGGATTGCGCAAACTCAAGATTCATTTTACACTCTTCGTACAAGAGAGTTGTTAATCCTGTTTCAGGTGCAAACTACTGTTTGCATGTGAAATGGGATAACACCCTGTGCACAGATTTAGCCCAATGTCTGTATTTGGCCTCCTGATTTTCAGTAAAACTTGGTTCAAACTTTGGTGTAGGTGGGATCGAATTACAAAAAATATCAGTTTGTATACCCAAAAATAGGATTCGGGTGAAAAGTGTTGTGCGATTACTAATTAAAGAGGAAGGGGAAAAGGGGAGGATGACAAAGGGTCTCAGATTGGGTTCGAAAAAGATAGTGTGATGGAGACTAGAGACTCCTGGATGGTACTAGAAGTGCCCTCACACACCCTTGCGGGTGCAAAGCATCATCATCGGGCTGTGCTCCTCGTGGGGGTGGCGCTGCAGTCCCTCACGGGCCCTAAAAGGGCTCTCTATCGGAGATCTTTTGGTGGAGTCGCCGTAGTTGTGCGTGTGGGTGTGTGGGGAGGGGGGTGGTGGTGAGGCTAAAAAGACCTAATGGTGCCCTAACTATTTATTGGTGGGCCCAGGAGGTCTGCTAAAAATAACGGGGGATAATGTTATATAAACATTCTGAGTGGGGGAAAAAAGCTGTAAATACGTCCCACTGCTCTCGGCCCGTAAGAGTGAGGGTTTAAAGTGAGAGAGAGGGAGTGCAAGTGATGGTCAACATGTTTCGCGCTGTTGCCGGTCCCTAATGGATCCTAGCGCTTCGTCAGGACCAAGGTGGTGATTAAAAAGAAAGGGGTGGGATTCAGAAACAAGGGGGGAGAGTATACTGTAATCCCAGAAACACAACAAAGTTGTGGGAGGAACACGGATTATTCACCGGCGACTCTGGAGGCACCTTAGGTTGTCGAGGCGATTTCCCGGGGCAGATCTGAAGCCCCCGCCCCAGTTTGTCAAGACCCGGCACCGCGTGGACCCGGACTTCTTGCGGGTTCGACGTCAAGGACACGAATAATCCGTGTTCCTCCCACAACTTTGTTGTGTTTCTGGGATTACAGTATACTCTCCCCCCTTGTTTCTGAATCCCACCCCTTTCTTTTTAATCACCACCTTGGTCCTGACGAAGCGCTAGGATCCATTAGGGACCGGCAACAGCGCGAAACATGTTGACCATCACTTGCACTCCCTCTCTCTCACTTTAAACCCTCACTCTTACGGGCCGAGAGCAGTGGGACGTATTTACAGCTTTTTTCCCCCACTCAGAATGTTTATATAACATTATCCCCCGTTATTTTTAGCAGACCTCCTGGGCCCACCAATAAATAGTTAGGGCACCATTAGGTCTTTTTAGCCTCACCACCACCCCCCTCCCCACACACCCACACGCACAACTAGGGCGACTCCACCAAAAGATCTCCGATAGAGAGCCCTTTTAGGGCCCGTGAGGGACTGCAGCGCCACCCCCACGAGGAGCACAGCCCGATGATGATGCTTTGCACCCGCAAGGGTGTGTGAGGGCACTTCTAGTACCATCCAGGAGTCTCTAGTCTCCATCACACTATCTTTTTCGAACCCAATCTGAGACCCTTTGTCATCCTCCCCTTTTCCCCTTCCTCTTGCATAGTAGACCATACTGGCATATATATTTCTTCAGGAACTGTTACCTTACTTTGCATGTGGTTTAACCTCAGGAGCACCGGTACAGGACCTTTTCCCTTTCCTACTCATCCGCTCCTTGTCCCCCCAATCTCTCTGAAGTGTGTATACACGATTACTAATTAACACAACTCGTCCAAATGCTAATTAGCAGATGCACAAACTGCTCTTGTATTTTTTCCACTGTTTGTTAAGCGATTCTAAACATTGAGAAACAGTTTTTAAGGACAGTGGCTTGTTAGGTAACTTTACAGGACGCAGCAAGTGTTGAATGGCATTGTACTTTAATGTGCCTGGTTTAGTTACGAATTTGCATTTTAAGTTGTGGGTTTGAGAATGTATCGATTATTTTTGCAAGCTGTAAATGACTAAATTGATAAAGTTGAGGAATAGTTTAAGCTCCATGATACTTAAGTAATGTTTGCTCTAGTTTAGAGCCTATAACCTTCTCACTTAGAAATTCCATAGTAGAAATGTTGTTGGATAGTTTTGATTGCTTTAGTTAGCAGCATTATTTTAGAGATCATGTGTTACTATGATTACGTGGGTTAGTTAAACCCACAACTGTTTTAATTGTCAGCGTTAGTGTAGTCTTCCCACAAACTTTTTTGTCTTACTCCTCCATTTTTGCTGATTTCGTTTTTGCTGGCCTTAGGACTTTACTACCACTAACCAGTGCTAAAGTGTGTGTGCTCATCTTTAAACATGGGGAAATTGGCTTAAACAATTGGCACATTTAATTTACTTGCCAGTCCCTAGTAAAGTGGTGCAGCGTGTACCCAGGTCCTGTAAATTAAATGCTACTAGAGGTTGTGCAGCACTTCTTGTGGCCCCCACTTCAGTGGCCTTTTAAACATGTTCCAGGCCTGCCATTGCAGCCTGAGTATGCAGTTTTTAAACTGTCATTTCAACCAGACAGGCCTAATCCCTCCTTTTTAATACATGCAGGTCACTCCTGTGTAGTGTTCTCCCTAGCCCGGGCACCCCCCAAACCTTCTTTTTTAATCGCCTTCAAATGTGTGATTTTGTCTTGCGGTGTAAAGACTTATGTGCCAACAGTCTTTACAATGTAAAAAATGTGTGTAAAATTTAATACAGAGTAAAAACTTCGGCGTGAAAGCTGTTTCCCTCGTACAACTCACTCGATTTGGGTTCTGGATAATAACCAATCTCTATTACATTTGAAACACCTCTCCAAACTTTGTCTTGCAGCACTTCCTATTGTAGTTTAGCCTTTTATTGGATGTTTATTTGCTTTTGTATCTTCAAGCTTAGTTGCATCTGCTTTTAGCACTATCACTCTGTATTGTATTATTTTGCATAGCAGCACAGTACCTTTATTTGCGGCCTACTCATTCAGGTCTCAGCCATCAACATATAGGCTTCTCATCAAAACCTCTGTTTCTTTCAAATGCTTTATGCAGGCTGAGGTTGTGCTGTAACTCAACATATGCCAGTGTCGATTCTGCACTTCAACAGCAGCACACGTCGCACACACAAGCAGTTTGCTGGACCACAGCAAACTTTCTGGAAGAGCACTGTCAGTCATAGGGTTACTTATCCCCTACTCATTGCCAGTTGTAGCGTTCTCCCCAGGCCGGGCACCTGTAAATTACTCCGCAACACACTTAGGATAGCTTTACACGTCTTTATTCATCAGCGGGTAAACGCAAACTCAATATTCTAAACCTATCATCCCTTTCCCAACATTTGAATGGTTACGTAATCAGTCTACGGAGTCCATCCAGAGCCAAAATGGTTCTGTCACTTCTAACTCACAAGGCCCTACACCCTGGGTAGTCCCTAAAGAGTCCACAGGGCAGGTTGTAGTGTATTTAAAAACTTGGACATGTTATTTTAATTTTACATGCCCTACTAGTAAAAAACTCCTAAATTCCCTTTTCACTACTGCGAGGCCTACCTCTTCCATTTGATAACAGTGGGTTAACTTATTACAATTAATAAGTGATAAATTTCAATTGGGTGCAGGTAGGAATGTCGAGGTTGGTGACCAAGTGATAATTTAAAAACCTTTTTAACTGTAAATTCAAATTTTAAGTTACAATTATGAAGATGGCACTTTTAGAGAGTTGCCATTTTCTTGTCCCAACCATTTGGTGCCTACAGCCTGTAACCTGGGCTACATGACTAGGTGTAGCTGACAGTTGGTCTTTTTCTGTATTGCTCCCAGATAGTGAGAAAAAGGGGAGTAGTGGCTGGCAGAATGGGCCATCTCTGACTTGATGAGGGGGAGGAGCTATCACCTAAAACACTTGCAGATTGCAAAGGCTCTTCCCAGCACTCTCAGAAATGGTTTTGACATTATTTTTTTGTGACCCCAGAAAATCTGGGGCCAATGCAGGGAGGCAGGGAATTCCAAACACCTCTAAGGGTGTAAATCACCAGAACCACATACTACTTCAAAGTGGGCACAAAGTATAAATAATGGACCCTCTGACCCAAGTCTTCGGTACAGCTCTGGACCTGAAGAAGACACAGAAGGACTGCTGCGCTGCTCTGTAAGAAGGAATGCTGCTCTGCTGCCATGCTTCCTGAGTGAAAGGACTGGACTTGCATCTTGAACAAAGGACCACCAGAGTTATTGCAAGGCCTAGTTGGGTGGCCTCCTGATCAGAGCTTCGGGATAGTTATGCTCCAACCACCTTTAACCCAGCATCTGGACTCAGTCTGCTGTGAGTTTTGGCCCCACAAGTGGTGCCACCCCAGTCCTGAGCCCTTAGAAGTGGCTCTAAAGTTACTTTGCCAGCCCAGCTGCGGTCCTGTGAGCAGAACCGATTACTAATTGCAGCCGCTTCAGAATTGCTGCTGCATGATGCTTGGCAAATGCAGGTCCTTGCATCTCAGTTTCCTCGGAACCGCCATTGTGTGACGCATCTTTGACGCAGAACTTCACATCGCAAGCCCTTGGTCGATGGCCTCCTTGACACAGGACTCCGCACCGCAGCCTCGTCCCAGAACTATCACTGTGTTACACATCCTTGTGTGGAATCTCATAGTGCTCCGCAAACGTAGTCTCTGTATACAGCCCATGCTTTATTGCGATCGGTCTAATGTTGTGACTTTGACAAGTCCGGCATGACCAGATAACTGCAGTTGGTGCTTTGTGTTTCTTGTCACTAATTTTTATGAAATCTTCAAAATTGCATATCTCCAACTCTACTGATTTGGTTATTGTTGTTTTGGTCTCAAATAATATATTATGTTTTACTCTATTTGTCTAAATTGGTGTGGGATTTTGTTTGTGTTATGCTTTCACTTTACTACTGTTTGAAGTGCTTCATAAATACTTTACACATTGCCTCCAAGCAAATACTGACTTATCTTGTGTCTAGCTACCATAGGGTTGAGCGCAGGTTAATTTGGGGTTTGTTTGCGACTTCACCCTAACAGAATCTGTGATTGCTGTTTGAGTAGGGTTTCACCAACCCCCCCCAAAACTTGTAACCCTATTCCCAACAATAACATAATACAATTAAAAACAATTGAATGTAAATTTGTTGCATGTTTAATAAATAAGTTCCTTTTTCTAATGACCAAATAAATTTGAGAATCCATTATTCAAATTCTTATAAAAGAAATACTGTGTTCTGATTGTTTGCATTGCTGGGTTGGATCCAGAGGTAGCTGACCTGTCTATAAATTTGTAACAGGATATCAAATGCATGGTGTCTTTATTGTATCTGGTTCTGAATAGAGTTTTTGATAGTGATGTTTTTTATTTGTATATACTATTTTGCAAGGTATCATGAATGCATGTTTGAGTATTTGTATAGTGCAAACCTAGCTACAGAACTTGAACTGAGTGCGTACCATGGATGCAGTTCAGGATTGCTTGCAAGCAGCAGAATATTGGTGGGTATCGATTCTTTACGTTTAGACATGTAGTGTTCTCTGAAGAGCTGAGTTTTAAGATCCTTTCTGAATTGCAAGAAGGTTGGGGCAGTTCTCTCTCCTAGGTTTGTATATGGAGAAGGCTTGTCTTCTGTGGTTTTCTCTTTAGCAGCTTTTGTTTTATTTTTCAAAGTCCTGACTTCTAGTTTGGTACTGTCTGCTTGAGGTGGTTAATTTCTTGCATTCAAAATTGTCATTACTGGTGGCTTTGTAAACAATGTAGGTGGTCTTGAAGACCAGGCGGAAATGGAGGGGGAGAAACGTAATTTTTGTCATTATGATTGACATCTTCCTGCGGGATCCTACCTAATGTCCTTCATACTCTTTTTCTCAGTCTGAACGATGATTTTGACTGTCTTCTCCATGCCATTCATTTCTCACTGAATTAACGTTGTCACCAATTTCTATGGCACTATTCTGGAATTAAGATAACTACCTTACTCTTGTACAACTCACAGAAGTGCGTTACTGTCAGTCTTTCATTCCTCAATGTTTGATTGACACAGATTCATATTTATATTCTGGAAGTCTGCCTCTCTGGCATATACATATTCCTTTCCTTTTGCACATGAGGTGATGGTAGATATGATGTCTGATGTTGAAAACACAGCAATGTCTTATTTGAGAAATGTGACATAGAGGGGTATCCATTAGGAAGACAGATTAAATATATGAATTGTAAATCTAGACATTGAGCTTGAGGAAGTGGTAGAAACGTAGCTACGAAAGGTACTAATTAATAAATACATGGGAGAATGGAAAATTCAGGTGTGCTGAATAGAGGTAATTACAAAATGTAAGACTCCTGAGAACAAGTTTAGAACAAGTAAGAGGTAGACAGTGACAATGAGATTGAAACAAAAGATGGTATCGTCTGGGATATTTTCAGGAGAGCACAAGCTATAACCAGAAGGCACAGTTGGTAGCTGCTAGAAATGGGGGATCTCTAGTTGGCAGAGGTAGGTACCTTTGTCCAAATAGGGGCCCTTGCTTCTAGTCAGGTAAAGGGGGATACACTCCCAAAATAACCCCTGCTCATCCCCTTGGTAGCTTGGCACAAGCAGACAGGCTTATCTCAGAGGCAGTGTGTAAAGCATTTGTGAACACATACTGTAACACTGTGAAAACACTACAAATGGACACCACACCAGTTTAGAAAAATAAGAAATCTTTATCTAAACTCGAAAACAAGACCAAACGACAAAAATACACAGCACATGTATTACGGTACTCTCAAAAATAGGTTATTCACTTTAATGCAGTCTCTAGCAACAACTAACTCTACTTGGAGTTATAACGACGTCGTGACTGGGGGAAAATCCCAAAGTACGGCGCCGACCGCGAGGAGCACGGTGTCGGGCCCACACAGAACAGTACCTAGGAAAAGCGATGAAATAAAGACAGCTCACGGCGTCGGGGAGGTGCGGCTTCGTAGGCGCTGCTCGCGTCAGTTCCTTATGAGCCCAGCGGAGGTGTAGACTCTGTTCCTTACTGCAACGCAGGGGAGGTGAGACGACGGTTCCTTACTGCGTCGGGAAGGTGATGTCACGATCGCGCTGACGCCACTGTTCCTTACGATGTTGCAGTGTCGATAGATTTGGGGTCACCCACGTCGAGGATCCGCTCCGCGATGGTGAAGTCGGTTTTGGAGTTGATGCAGCACAGCAGCAGGCGTCGGGCCCACGCCGCAAGTTGGAGCAGCGCTCACAACTTCGGGCAGGTTACGGCGTTGCTCGCCGGCGTTGGTGTTGCCAGTTCCTTCTGTAGCAACTGAAACCGCGGTTCCAGATGCAGGACGACAGAAGGGGTGAAGTCTTTGTGCTCCTGAAACTTCAGAACAGGAGGCAAGCTCAGTTTCAAGCCCTTGGAGATCATGTTTCTTCAAGCAGGTGACAAAGCAAAACAGCAAAGTCCTTCTTCTCCTTTCCTTGGCAGCAAGCAGCCACTGCAGGCCAACCCCAGACAGCAAACAGCACAGGGGCAGTATTCCTCCTCAGCTTCTCCGACTCTTCTCCTTGGCACAGGTTTCCTCTTGATTTCCCAGAAGTGATCTGAAGGTCTGGGGTCTGGGCCCCAATATTTATACTACACAAGTCTTTGTTCTCTGAAGGCAGAGAGTGTCTGTACCTAGCCAAAACCAGTTCTGTCTTCACCGATGCAGCTTCCAAGCAGGAGTTGGAGATGCTTTGTGGAAGGCAGACCGGGCCCTTCAGGTGAGAAGGAAATCTCCTTCACCTGCTCTAAATGCGTCCCCAGCATATTCAGCCCATCCCGGACCCATCAGACTTTTGGAGCCACAGCCCTCTCCAGCCACCTGTCATTCAAAAGCCAGACATGTAATACACAACCCTGGCAGAGGCACGAAAATACCTACTTTCTAAAAGTGGTATTTTCAAACACAGAACGGGAAAACCACATTCACAGAAGATGCATTTTGTCATTCTGAGTTCAGGCATGCAAAACTTTTCCTTTCTATCTTGTTCCCCAAGTCAGTTACGTTTATTAGATGTTATAACCGAACTACCTGTCCTTGCCTATTGAAACAGATAGCCTTGCAATAGTGAAACAAGAACTAGGCAGCATTTCACTATCAGGAAATGCCACGCACATCAGGCATGTCCTACCTTTCACATACAATGCACCCGGCCTTAGGGGTGACTAACATGTCAGCAAAAAGGAAGGTTTGGGGACTGGCAAGTGTGTGCACTTGGCACGTCGACACAGCAGTCCAGGACTGCACATAGGCTCTGCGATGGCAGGCCTGAGCCACGTTTTACAAGCTGCTTCCGTGGGCAGCACAATACGTGCTGCAAATCCACCAGCAGGGTATGCCCGGACGTGGGTCCCTAGCTCACTTTGCCACTGGATTCAAGTTAGCCTGGCTGGTGACGGCTGATTAGCCAGAAACCGGTCCCAGGATGCTTGTTTCCGGTCCAGGGAAGACATGGCTTGGCAGTTCGGGCTGGACTGTTCCCATGAGGCACAGGGTCAGACTGATGTGCATATGGCCATGTCTGAACTGGGGTGGCGGAGTGAGATAAAGAATGATGATGGATTAAACCCAGATCAGTTGACTGGGGGTGAATGCTTGCATTGTTCAACACTCCGTCCATCACCCCCTTTGGTTTTGCTTTGTTCGCCCTAAGTTGGCAGGGTATGCCCATACGTGGGTCCCTTGCTCACTTTGCCACTGGATTCAAGCTAGCCTGGCTGATGACGGCTGATTAGCCAGAAACCGGTCCCAGGATGCTTGTTTCCGGTCCAGGGAAGACATGTCTTGGCAGTTCGGGCTGGACTGTTCCCATGAGGCACAGGATCAGACTGATTTGCATATGGCCATGTCTAAACTGGGGTGGCGGAGTGAGCTAAAGAATGATGATAGATTAAACCCAGATCAGTTGACTGGGGATGAGTGCTTGCATTGTTCAACACTCCATCCATCATCCCCTTTGGTTTTGCTTTGTTCGCCCTAAATTGGCAGGGAATGCCCAGACGTGGATCCCTTGCTCACTTTGCCACTGGATTCAAGCTAGCCTGGCTGCTGATGGCTGATTAGCCAGAAACCAGTCCCAGGGTGTTTGTTTCCGGTCCAGGGAAGACATGGCTTGGCAGTTCGGGCTGGACTGTTCCCATGAGGCACAGGGTCAGACTGATTTGCATATGGCCATGTCTGAACTGGGGTGACAGAGTGAGCTAAAGAATGATGATGGATTAAACCCAGATCAGTTGACTGGGGGTGAGTGCTTGCATTGTTCAACACTCCGTCCATCATCTCCTTTGGTTTTGCTTTGTTCGCCCTAAGTTGGCAGGGTATGCCCAGACGTGGGTCCCTTGCTCACTTTACCACTGGATTCAAGTTCGCCTGGCTGATGACGGTTGATTAGCCAGAAACCGGTCCTAGGATGCTTGTTTCCGGTCCAGGGAAGACATGGCTTGGCAGTTCGGGCTGGACTGTTCCCATGAGGCACAGGGTCAGACTGATTTGCATATGGCCATTTCTGAACTGGTGTGGCAGAGTGAGCTAAAGAATGGTGATGGATTAAACCTAGATCAGTTGACTGGAGGTGAGTGCTTGCATTGTTCAACACTCCGTCCATCAGCCCCTTTGGGTTTGCTTTGTTCGCCCTAAGTTGGCAGGGTATGCCCAGACGTGGGTCCCTTTCTCACTTTGCCACTGGATTCAAGCTAGCCTGGCTGATGACGGCTGATTAGCCAGAAACCGGTCCCAGGATGCTTGTTTCCGGTCCAGGGAAGACATGGCTTGGCATTTCAGGCTGGACTGTTCCCATGAGGCACAGGATCAGACTGATTTGCATATGGCCATGTCTGAACTGGGGTGGTGGAGTGAGCTAAAGAATGAGGATGGATTAAACCCAGATCAGTTGACTGGGGGTGAGTGGTTGCATTGTTCAACACTCCGTCCATCATCCCCTTTGGTTTTTCAAATCCACCAGCAGCATTTGATTCATAAGCCCCGGGCACACGTAGTGAACTGTAGTAGGGTCTGACAAGTGAATCAAATAAACCAATCATGGAATCACTAATCCATAACAACAACTTTACAACGGGAGTGCTTGCACTTTGGCACTGAACAGCAGTGAAAAAGTGCCCAAAGCATCTAGACCAGCAAAAACATAGGAGGCAACAGCAAAAGAAATGGAAGGGAGACCCACCCCATCGGTGCCAAGTCTAACAGTAGCCTGGTGCTGCATTCATGTAGAGTATAATCAAGGTTCCTGGTTTGCTGTCTCTCTTTGCAGTGTATTTCTCTCTCTCCTGGCTGTCTCTGGGTATCCGTCTTTCTTCCACTTGATGTATCTGTCTCTGTTTACTTCTCTCCTTCACACTTGTTTCCTTTTCTACATGTCTGTTTCACTTGCCTGTACACTTGCCTGTACTAAATGCAGTCTCCTTTCCTCAGAATTAATCAGCTGACAAGGCTACGAGGCCAGGGTGCAGGGATATTTATTTTCTTTCCCAAATATAACATAGGTAACAAAGTTATGCCTAAACACATGTGTGACCTAAATGTGCCAAAACCTGAACTTCAACTACTCATACTACCCTCCAAATCTGCTGCCCTCTCTTGCTTCGTTTAGGTGGAGAAACTGCTTTGTTCTCATCCTGCTATTTCTGCTTGTTTTTGATTTTGATTTTTGATTCTTTTGTTCACTGCTATGAACTATCATAATGGGCATCATGGCTTTTGTACCTGCTTTCACCGGTCCTTCGTTCTTTGAGGGGTCATTGGCTAAATTCGGCAGTCCTACGAGCCACTCTAACATGTCTCACAACTTAAGGTGACCTTTTGGGTCTAGTACATACATTCACCTGACACGCTTCCCACTGCAACTCACCTTATATGCTGTATTGAACAGAACACTGCCCTTTGTTCCTAAATGCAGCCTTTTTCTTGATTTTCTCTGTGATACACTTCCACTTCTACCTTGGGCTTTCTCTGAGGTGTCCTTTGGGGCCCGGATCAAGGATTTACTTATTTTTCCTCAGGATTCCTATGCCAGGTTCAACTCCCAAGGGCTGTGTGACGTCTCATGGGTTTCTTCCCAATATATTTTAGGGGTTAGTCAATTTAATTAAGGTAATCAGTTTGTGGTGCTATTTGGGGCATTCCGTAGTTGTTTTGCTTATGATCCTCTTGTGACCTTACAACAGGTAGTGCTGGTTATGGCACTTTGCCATGTATCACTTTCAAGGAATCTTGCTTTTTTCATTGGAGTGCTAGCTCTGAGGTGCCCTCTGGGCTATAGATGATCAAGGATTTAGTTTACTACTTGGTGTCCTCAGCTCCACTTCAGAGGACCCCATTACGGGTGGCCCACTCAAGGCCATTCTTTGTTTCTCTGTGTTTCTGAAAGCCTGATAATTCTAGGCCCAGAGGCATCTGCAGAGGATCAGTGAGAACTGCAGGCAGCTGCTGACCTGTCTCACACATCCTTCAGCATGAGGCAGTAGATGACACTCTTTCCAGCTGAAGAATAAAAATCATTCCTCCTGCCCATTTAGATCCTCATCGGCAAATGCAAAAGCCCTCAACCATTTATCATCTTCTCAAAGCAGCTTGTAAATGGCTGCATATTTAGGCACATTGTTTCCAAAGAAGAAGAAAACATGTGGAATTGGATCAGATCTGCCAGTTATTTCCATTCATGTGAAACAATTAATAATCACTGTTATCTCACAAGGAGATGGCACACCCTATCACAAATTCTGCCCCTGTTAACTCCCCGATGAGAAATCAGGGAATTCGTAGTGTAGGCAAGAATATCTGCATCCTCCAACACCAGTGCCAAAGCTAGTTCATTTTTTTCTAAGGCCCACACATCAGAACGACTCTGCCTTGCTGTGGCCCGCCACATCCTACAGACTTTCCTATCACCCTGTCTAATTTATGTTGCCACTCTTACTGTACCTGCACTCATGTCACTTTATAGGTTATGTACACTCTTTGGCCACTTTTCACGTTCCTGCGCTGAGCACTTCACATAGGAAGTCTATGCTTGGAGGCTTTGCATGCTAGTTCTGGCTGTTCACGAGGATGGTTGCTTTTTTTGTTGTAACTACCAGGGCAACATGAAAAATATTCTGTTGTCCATTTTAACTTGTTTGTGAGTGTCATAAGTGGTAAGTGCCCAGAGACTACTGATAAGGCTTTCAAATGGGTTTATTGAAGTTGGCTCCAGGTAGGTAAATAAATAAGTCACTCCCGCTAAGCTAATTCCCCAGTCTTGGACTTGCCTCTCCAGTCTTCTGACTCGGTTTGAGGCTTGTTCTTTCTCCTGTTGCGGCTTGATACCAGGCGTGGATACCCTCAAGCAATTAATTCCACAAGAACATGATTAATGGCCTGTTCGTTTTGTAAGTAGTGCTTTTGTGCCGCCATCACCTACCCCATTACTGTTTTATCGTGCCTTCTTCTCCCCGTGCTCTTTCCTTCACCGTGAACGTGTATTTCACCTTTTTAGGATGCTTCTGCCACCCCCCCACCCTCCTTGAACTGCTACCTCCACAAGTGGGTAAAAAGGCTCCTGCCACTTGCCTGTGGCCATGACCTGACTGCAGGGCTATGGCTGTGATACTTGGGGTGTCCTCCTCGCTTTCCAGGCCACAGGGCTTACACATAGTTGTTTGTGGCTCTCGGAACCTGCCGACACTGCCATCAGGATCCACTCAAGCATCAGGTTGTGGCTTCTCGGTTTCCCTTTCAGCTTCCTCATAGTGCTCTGCTGGGCCAAACATACCTCGGGTCCTGCTGGCAGCTTCCAAATATTTCTCTCATGCTCCATGATTGCTCCAGCTATCGACATCTTTCCTCTCTCCATTCTCATATCTTGTCTGGGCAGTGACTCCTCACGGTCTGCTTCCAGCACAAGTAGCATGATGGCCGCCTGAGTCAGCGGAGTCTTACTGATGGCCATATTGGAATCCCTGCTCGACTGCAGGGATTTCCCACTGTGGGCATCAAGTTGCTCCTTTGCTGTGCTCAATATCTCATGTCCTGCATGGTCTTCTGTATTTTAGGTCTTCTGGGACCATGTGTAGTCTCCTTTGATTCCTCTGCCTCAGGATTCTCATAAACCTTAGAGATTGGGAAGTCAGTATGCTTTTGAACAGGGACTGGATTCCTTCACTGTGTGGCATTCTATGGAGGGACACTACTGTATTAGATTGGCTGTGATTATCTGGGATTGGTACTACACTTTCCTTCACCAGAGGCAGTGCTCTCTTTCTTTGAAATGACTGATCATCCTTGTTAGAATCCCCGGATCCCTGGTTGGCTGAGGTAGGTACCTTAGGCCAAAAGGGACCCACGATCCCCAACGTTAGGGAAAGAAAGAATGCCTCTAGAGATAGCACCCGCTGCACCCCCTTGGTAGCTTGGCACAAGCAGCCAGGCTTATCTTCAAGGCCAATGTGTAAAGTATTTGCAATTACGCTCACAGCAACCCAATGATGACACCACAAATAGACTCCACACGAGTTTCATAGAAAAACAAGTATATGTTTATAAAAAGATATACGATGTGACCACATAAGTGTCGGAGTAATGCTCCCCCTGGCCTATTATTATTGAGCTAAACTAAAAATCCTTTGTAATCCTAATGTTGTGATATGCAGTTCGGTATGCAACAATCAGGTACTTCACAACATAAGAATAATGCAGATCGTAATACGGCTATCTGGCGATTTGTACTGTCTCTGTAATGCAGTGCATAATGCAACAACGTTGTAAACTGTTATGCCCCTGTAATGTAGTGCGTACGGTCCCCTTCAGATACTCTGTCAGGAAAAATTAATGCAACGTATAATACAGTTATCAGGAAGTTCGTAATGCGAAACTAATGCAATGCGGAACACGTATATCAGGCAGTTCGGTATGCAACACTAATGCAATATGTAATACGACAATCCGGCAGTTCGTGATGCAGGACTAAGACAAGACGTAACACATCTATCAGGCAGTTCGTTATGCAAACCTAGTGCAATGCGTAACACACCTATCAGGCAGTTCGTTATGCAAAACTAATGCAATGGGCAATACGACAAACAGGTAGTTTGTTATGCAAAAATAAGGCAATGCGTCATACACTCATCAGATACTCCGTTATGCAGGAGTAATGCAATACTTAATTTACTCCAGCACCGTTCACGGTGCCTCCGGCGGTCTCTCCGCCACTCGTGCTGGCTTGTGGTTAGTCTCCAGCCACAGTTATCCCCCACACAGGTAAGCTATAACACAGTGAATGCAGCTTTGCACTCCAGCCCCGGTGCTGCCACTCCCTTGGAACACGGGCTGCGTTCTGAGCCGAAGCAGAGGCTTGCGCTGCAGGACAGAGAAAGAGGCCAAGAGCGTCTCCCTCCGAGCCTGCGCCCTGCCCCAGGAGTCGATACATGTTACCTGGGGGGCGCGAACCCACTCTCCTCTCCTCGTCCAGCGACTTGGGCCTCCGTGGCAATCTCTCTGAATTTCCGGGCAATGGGAAGATCCCAGGCTGTACACTACACCCGCACTCAGAGTCAATGAGACTCACTGGACTCCGGGTGCACGATAACCAGACAACTCCCATGAGGGTCTCAGGCTGCACACGACACACGCACGCAGCGTTGCTGAGACACACTTGATCTTCGGGTGCCCACGTTCACAGGGCACAACTTGCGCAGGTCTCAGATGGTAGAAAGCACTCGCACTCCGCGTCACTGAGACATACTTTATCTTCTGGTGGCCACGATCACAGGGCACCACTTGCACAGGTCTGGCGGTTGAAAGCACACGTACTCCACCTCACGGAGACACTTTATCTTCTGGTGCCCCCGATCACACTGCACCTCTGGCGAGAGTCTCAGGCTGCAAACAGCACACGCACACAGCGTCACTGAGACATGCTTAAATTTCAGGTGCCCCCAATCACAGGGCACCTCTGGCGAGGGTCTCAGGTGCAAAACAGCACATGCACACAGCGTCGCTGATATACACTTGCCCTTCTGGTGTGCACGATCACGGGCCAATCCACGCAAACGTTTCAGGCTGCACCAAGCACACGCACACTGCTTCGCGGAGACTTACTTGGCTTCCTGTTGCACACGTTCACAGTACGATCCTCTCAAAGGACTCAGGCTGCACCAAGCACATGCACACTGCATCACTGAGTCTGGTTTGGAACTCCAGGTGCCCAAGATCACAGGGCACAACTTACGAAGGTCTCAGGCTAGAAAGGGCACACGCACAGAGCGTCTCTGAGAGTCTTCTTTGGAAACTTTTGTGTTCCTGTGTTTCCGAACAGGGAGCCAGATCACCTCGGGCCCTTGGGGATCAGTTACTTCAGGACACAGCACAGCAAAGTCCTTTCAAGCAGGGGGACCCATCACACAGCAAATTCCTACAGCCTTTCCTTGGTTAAAACAGCAAACTGCAGACCAGCCCCCAGACACACAACAAGGGACCATCCTTCCCTTCAGTCTATTCAGTTGTTTCTTCCTTGTCAAACCACGAAGTAGCTCCAGTCTTGTTCAATCTTGATCAACCCATTATCCAAAGTTCAGGGGCTTCAGCTCGCATAGTTATACCTCTCAATGGCTTTGAAGTCTTTGTGTTACAGGGGGCACTGAACTCTGCTCAAACCAGTTCTGGGGGCCTCCCTACCAGTGACACCTTCTTCCTTAGATTAGTGGTGGTCTGGATTCTCAATCACTCAGCAGGAGATGGGACAATTGTTTTATAGCATCAGCCCAGGCCTCTTCACCTCTAGGGCTACTCCTCCCCCTACACTCCAGATGCAGGTCAGCCTGTGCTGTCTCACCTCCTCCTCTGGGTCACAACATTCCCCAGATCCTATCACTTTCAAATCCAGCCAGTCAATCCACAACCAGGCAGAGATACACAGAAATGTTTAAAGCACAAAAACCCAGCCACTTCTGAAAGAGTAGCTTACAAACACATAATGCAAAATTCATCTTCATAAAAAGATGTGTTATTGCAGGGTGAGTTCAGGCATACTAAACTTCCCCTTTCCATCTTAAGCCTTTGGGAAGATAGGCTGGAAAAAATATAATACAGCCTTCCCATTCTATTCTAAAGGGCTACATGGCCTCTCAACAGTGAAAACGAAATGGAGATTATTTAACTGCCAGGACATGATACACACCTTGGTACATGTCCCACCTTTCCCATGCACTGCACCCTGGCATCATGGCAGTTTAGGAAACTGGTCACAGGCCCTGCAATGGCAGGCCTGAGTTCCTTTTTCAAGGCTACTTGAGTGGTTGGCACAATAAGTGCTGCAGGTCCCCCAAGTAGCATTTGCATTACTGGCCCAGGCACACATAGTGCATTTTACTAGGGACTTCACTAGTAATACAACATACCAATTATGGACAACCAATTACCATTACACTGTACACAAGGAGCACTTGTACTTTGACACTGTTTAGCAGTGGCAAACTGTCCAAAGTATCTAAGTTGGCAACACATGTCAGAAAAAAGGTCTAGGGGAAAAGCAAACAGTTTAGGGAACTTTAGCCAGAAAGGGCCAAGTCCCATAATCCTTATTAGAAGATGCCGAAGAAGGCTTTGAAGTTTGAAAGACTCCTCTCTGTCCTGGTTGTTCAGGATCTGGGGTTTACAAATTCCTAATAGTGTCCATGGAATGCCTTCAGCATTTTCACTTTCCCCAATTCTTACCAGGATCCCACATCTCAGCAGGACGAACGGGGCAGAATTTCCCAGCATATTTTTCCATTCATACAATAGTCTTTTATTCAGAAAAACCTGCAGGAACGTGTAATAGAATTTTTCTGTGCAGATTTGATAAATTAACACAGATTTCTTGTGTCATTTGCCACAGTTAGGTCTTTGTTGTGCTTTGGTAGCCATGTCTAAGTCTCCTTCAAGAACTCCTGAATTACCTTTATTGTTGTCCGCATGGATTCCATTAACATTAAAACCTTTGATTTTCAGACCACCATGGATCATGTTGACAGGGTAGCCAGGGAATTGAGGCACTGCCATCAGATAAAGCGATATTTTTATCTTATAGCAAGTTAACTAATTGCAGGGGCCATCATCATTATTGCAGATTAGAGTGCAGCACATATATTGGGCTTCACAGGACTATAATCTCATAAGATTATCAACCCACATGATACTTCCACAGTTAACAAGAACTGTAACCAAAGTTATCTGCCGTGAATAGGGTGACCTAATATGTCTTTGAGGGTCTCAGTAATTACCATATAAAAAACAAGTGGAATGCCAAGGCATCTTATTTTTCTGTATTTTTCCAAAGAGGTTAAAGATATTGAAGTGAAAGAAGTGAAACTGATTAAGGCTCTGGATATGTAACACATCACCTAGTGTGGAAAAAAGAATGTTTTTCAGTGGTTTGTAATCATATCTCTAGAGGTATTAACAGATTTTAAAGGAAAATATAACAAGAGGGCCAACACAATTGTAGGCAAGTGAAGCATATTCAGCTAGTGAAAAAAAGAACAAAAAATAGTGGTTGAAGTAACAACAAAAACATGCTGTTAAACTAGCTTCAGTACCGACATTATGGATATTTTAATTTTCATATCAGAATACATTTAATGAAGGGCAAAATCCTAACTACATTATAGTAGCCTATAGCAGGCACATTCTTATAAATGATTCAGAACAAATATTTAGTGACAATAAGTGTATGAGAAGGTATCTGAGCTGAAAAACATAAGGGAGAAAGCACACAGATTGTACCTGATGACTTTCTAATGTAAGAATCAGTGTACATGCTTGCCGCCACTGCTGGGTCATTGTAAGTATAAAGTAAGAGTTACAATTGAGGCTAGCACAAAGGTCTACATTAGGAGAAGGAGAAGAACATCAATCAATCCTTGTCTTAGAAGCCAACTGTGTCAGAGTATCTTGCAGTTTACTCAAGTAGGTGATTATTCTGTCAGAGATTTGCACATATGGACTCATCAACTAGGAGCATTAAAATGCCAGCGTACCTTACTAATTAGGTTTGCTAAAGACAAGGTTCTCTGTTAGTGAGGCGTATAGTTTGCCACAAAGTCTATCTTTGGAGGGAAAGCAGTGAAGAGTTGATGTCTGAAGCAGTCACACTAAAGACTGAAGATCTTGAGTGTAGAATCAGGAAGGTTATTCACACAGCACAACTCCATGGAATGGATAGTTGGGCCATAAATAGAGGAAGGACGAAAAGTGGAATTTGGGAAGAGGAGAAGGTAGGGCTTTGGGTAGACCAATATTTTTAATGTGTAGTTGAAATGCAATGGTGGAACAAATCTTGTTTCGCCATGGAAGATGCCCTACAAGCTGAGCATTGTTTATTTGCTCAACCTAGCATAAGTCTATAAGAAGCTAAAAATTGCCACAGTATGGTTTATGATATTCTAAGCTCATCTCTTTGCTCCCCATTGTCAAGAAGTAGCATAATCACAAATCCACACTTTAAATTGTGGCTTTCTTTAACTGTCTGTTGTTTTCCTGGTTTCAGCACTTATCCAAGACGAAGAAGATAATCACACTGAAACATTGTCAAATGAGCTAAAGTGCTCAGAAGATAGAGAGGTGAGTACACATATTGTGAATGTCAGTTCTGTGCTAGTCTCACTAACATTGCACACAGAAATAGTTTTCCTGAACTTGTGTAAATGAAGCTGCAAATGTCCAATTCCATGGTCATAAATAATCAATAAATTATATGTACATTTTATTTTACCAAAATGAATCTGTTTATATTTCCACATCTTTTTAAGTGGGGCATGCATCTGCAGGTAAAAGTAAGGACTTTCTTGTAAATGAAAACAAATGCATCAAACGAGGTGGTGGTTCTTGACATGCAAGAGGTAAAAATAGAACCGTTGATGAAAAATAGAACCATTGATGGATTTGTGGTTTATTTTTAAATTGATTTTAAAGGATTGTTTTATTGACTTTGATATCAATGATAGCTTTTACTTTAGGGCTGGTGCAACAAAGGGAAACATTTAAACCACCTGCTAAGCAAGGCGTGTAGCCTTGGCCCTCAGAGGCAAAGTCAATAAGGTCCAAAGGGTTGAACCTTAACAGTGCACAATCCTCCACATAAATCTATTGTATGTTAAGGTAGTACAAAAGAGGACCAGTGTAACAAAGTTGAAGTCAACGTTGGTTGAATTGAAGTCCTTTTATTCAAGATATACGTTGTACACCTCAACCACCACACCGAGGAGCCTTTTCCTCCAGCTCTCTGTATATTTCAAATTCCAACTTCTCCACATTCTACTCACTACACATTAAGAATACAGTGAATTCTAACATTTCAGAATTGGAAGATACCACACATCTCCCTCCCTTTAACAAAACAAAAAATTATTAAACCTAATTTGAAAAAATTTCATAACAATGTTTTTCATGATTATTTGTAATTTATCTTTAAATGTGATATGAACACTTAAAATATAAAAGACTGATCCAACTGAGTATCAGTTGAATATAAGACAAGACATATTATCCAAAAAATGAACCAGTTTCATAAGGTTACACTTATTCTTTCAGATAAACCGGTTTCTTGCAACACCTCTCACTTCTCAATTCCTTGCACACATTGGACTCATCAACATCTCTATTCACGCTTTCATGACCACTCGAATCCCTCACTCCAGGCAGCTTTGTTGCCATACTTAGATTACAGATTCTATGATCCTCTATTCTGACTGCATTCTTAAACACTTTAATTGTATTCATAGAAGACAAAAATGTGAATTGTGGTTGTACATTTCATTTCCATGGACTTTTTTTTTATCTTCACAACATCACCAAATCACCCATCTGCACTAACTTTATTTTTTAGCTTTGCAAGCATCAAAATTCACCTTCCTCACAATCATCTTCTTCTGTTCCACTCCTCTCCACTCTTTCATATTATGATCAATGCTCATACCTGTCATTAACTTAGTGTTGACCCAGGAGGGACAAATCAAAGTGTTTGCCTTCCTTTTATGATCCTATTCAAAGGGAGTAACACCTTTGGTTGTATGAGGTTTATGTCTGTTATTCCTTACCTTACTTGGTAATACTTTTTGCTACCATACCCTCCCCAAGACAGCTCTCTCTTTGGTTTCTTTTATCGCTTTATTAAACCTTTCCATCATGCCATAATTTCAGGATGATAGAAAGCAGATTTCTTATGATCAATTCCCCTATCTAAAAGAAAGTTCTCAATTTCTTTGAAAACAAACTGAACACCATTGTCAGTCACAAGATTTGAAGGAAACCCCTTGTCTTCAGAAACCTCATCAAGAAAACCAATCACACTTTTGGACAGAATTTGTAATAGCAACATAATGCCACCTTTAACAGTTATCTAGCAGTACAATCACATACTTAATAATGCTAGCTATCCTGATTGGGGCCAGAATGTCCAGTGCTATATCATTCCCAGGCTCTTTGGGTAATCTTCTTAAAACTCATTCTCTTACTCTATCTCTACCTTGATTTCCATTCCTGGCCACCAATGCAAGTGCCTAAGCCTTTCGTTAGTTTTAGAAATACCAGGAAGACTTTCATGGGCAAAAGCAATTAAGTATTCTGTCAGAGAGACCAGCGGAATCAATTTGGTCCTGCGTACTACCTTGGTCAGGGAATAGACGCTGCCTGATTAAGTGGTTTACCCTTCCTGGTTCTAGTTCGGTAGCCCCTCCCTCCAACGGTGCATCGGAGGAGTTGATGGTGTGCTTCAGACTTCACAATGTAGATCATAGATGAATCCGATACCCACCAACGCCACTAATCCCTGCAGCCCTTCTCGCTGCCCTCCTCACAACCCGGTTGCTGTCTTAGGAGTTCTTGGGAGCCCAGCCTAGTCAAAGTAAAAGTAAAAGAGAAGGCAGTTTAGGGTATATTACACTCCAGAGAGGCTGCACAGATACGGATTATGGGAAGACCCAACATGTGACCAAGGCGCAGCGCAGTTAGATGACTTCCTACATTTAGCCTGGACCTGCCCAGGTATCAATGCATTTTGGGTGACCGTCTTTAAAGAGCTAGAACAGATTACTAAGATACCACTGGAACCTGACACTGTGTTGGCCTTGCTGGGCTACTCTAAATCAGTACCAAAGGGAGTTCAGCGTTTGGTAGATATGGGACTTCTGATGGCCAAACGCAGAGTGGCAGTCAACTGGTCTTGGGGCCCCGTCCCTACGATCACACAGTGGACATGGGACATGACATATTGTAGTACACAGACGGAACTTTTTAGTGATATTCTCCCCCCACGCACCAGACTTAAAAACTTCTGGGAGATGTATAAAACTTATTTGCACACAACAGCTGGTAAAGTTAATTGAGAATCATGACTGAATACATAGCAAGGTTATTATGTTATGAACAACGGATGAAGACAATGTTGTTAATGTGCTTATTCACGCTCCAGTTAGTTTCCGCTACACCAAGACGCCTTAATAGACAGGAGTATAAGTGGTAAAGATATACCTCCGATGACGTACATTTCTAAGTTATGCAGGGTAACAGTTATTGGACCATACTGATGTCATAAAGTTTTCCTTTTGTAAAATGTGCAAAATGTACAATGTGCCCATGTACTTCTGAATCTCACTGTTGATTGTTCTAAGAAAAACAATAAAATAATTATTTTTCAAAAAGAGAATGCAGTTGTGATCCTAGGCATCAAAGTGACCAGGAAAGTCGAGAAGCAAGACTGCACACTGCAAACAACTGAGGATTCTTTGAGGTCCTCAAGCCAGCGCTCCATACTGCGGAGCAGGGCACAGTCATATTCATTCTGCCTGGGACTATTCAGACAAAGCTGACTGGGACGGTAACACTTTGGGGCTGGTTTGGCTGGGTTGGCTACCCCAGCACCAGGGGACTGAAAGGGGCTTAAAGGGTGAAAAGACTACAGTTTTAGAATGTAAGTTTGTCTCTTTGCTAGAGTCAAAGCATAATGAGGAAAACTTTAATATGCAAGGAGAAAATGAGTTGCAGCTTATCCCAATCCAAGACGGCGATAGCTGCAAAATGACATCAGGAAAAGTACTTAAACCAAGAAGAATATCAGTTGCTGAGTAACGAGTCCACACAAATATTCCGCTATTGTACCCACACTGGAGCAGTTGAATTACACATCCTTGTTCTGAAATAAAGGAAGTGCTACAGAACTAGTTAGCAAATTGCCTACAGAAAAGGTGAACAACACATCCATATTGTAATGGCAAGTTCCGTAAGACACTTCACGATGAAGGCTTATGCTGTATTGCCCAGTTAAAAAATGGTTGTTCCCGAAAATGTCAGTGTCTCATCCACTGCAAATCGTGCGCACCATAAGAGAGCGCTTGAGCACAATGAATGGAGGAACACAAGCTGCTCATTTAAAGAGGCACAAGTGGAATGTAAGAAGTGTGCAGATAGCAAGTAACAAGCAGCACCACAAAATCTCACCCAGACATTGGGTTGTTGTCGCTTACCTTAACTTATGACCATGGTGATTACAAGTGGAAACAGTGCTTTTTCACAGAGAGTGGCTGGGATCAGGAAGCTAGGCCTGGGTGGAGTTCACAGAGTTCTGCTACGTGGAACACTGTGTAGTGCCGTAAAAACTCCACCCCGCTCGGCAGAGTTCCGCAAGTGGCATTTCTGGTGCTGGGAGTTTGTCCCATGCTGTAACATCAGCGCGAACATCATCACACTCAGTGCAAGAGGTCACTGCTCCTTTCTGCTGCTCGAATAGATGCTCTACTCAAGCGGCAGCTTCCTCAACGTGAGCAGCAGTTTTCTCAGCACAAGCGGTAGCAACCTGCTGAAACGATCCACATTGAGAATTCTCGCCAAGCAGTGGTCTACTGTATGATTTTCCTCGCTTGCCAACTTAATGTAGGTGAGCTGCCTAAGAGTAAAAACTCTGCTCTGCGCCACTTCATGGATATTTTGGAACTCCGTGCTGTACGCGAAGTGGGCAAAGCTCCGCGAACTGAGCCGGCGAAGCAGAATTTGTCGCCCACCCCTACAGGATACAGGTGTAAATTGATGGTGGCATTGAGGTGAGAGACGAGATTAGGTCAATGTCAATCGTCGCCAGTGTAACAAAGTAGGATTCAACCGCGGTTGAATTGCTGTCCTTTTATTCAAGATATAAGTTGTACACCTCAGACACCTCACCAATGAGCTTCTTCCCCAGCTCTCTGCATCCTTTCAAATATTAGCTTCCCCACATTCTACTTACTGCACATAAAGAATAGAGTGAATTCTAACATTCCAGAATTGTAAGCTACCACACTCAGCCTTCGGTATCTCGTCGGATTGTATGGATGAGATGAGTAGGTGTCAAGGCATTCCAAATGTGCTATGCTAGTTCTTGTGGATAAAGTATACAACTTTAAACTCAGTCTTTTAACCAGCAGCTACAGCCATGATATCAGTGCAGTTGAGCTGTGATCAGAACTTTTTAGGCTGATAATGTGTCTAACTAGAGTGTATTGCGGTCTTTGAAGTTTCCTTATTATTATTTTGAGTAGTCCTCCATACACGTCTTAACAATAGTCGGTACATGGGAGGACCACAGCAAGAGCGATTGTGATTTGGTGAGGAGTTACCAGTAAGGATATCCCTGCTTTTATGTTGATATACAAGCCATAGTTTTTAATGATTTATACATGGTGAGCCAGAGATGATGTTTTTCCCCAATCATTTGACCAGTATAGGATCCCCTGAAAGTGCTAACAGTGAAAGATACGTTATTGATCACATTGCTAACTTGCTTTATTAATAAAAGTTGAAAATGACCTAAAGGATTTTTGAGGGTGTTAGAGGAAAGCTCATGACAGTCAAATAAAACACATTATGATCTCCAAAAAGTTGAAGTAGGATTTCAGGTGTGTCTTGAATTATGTGGATGCATTTTTTAACCACTGATTATTGCTCAGGAAAAAAAAGCTGCTCCCCAGATCTTTTGGTCACCATGTTATGGAGCTGGGTGTCATTAACAGACAAGTGAAGCTGATGTTATGTCTCTAGACAATGACTGTTCGGTGTTCTAAATAGCCATTGAAAATGATTGGTGTAAAGGAAGAACCAATGGTAAAGCTACTGATCCTGTTGGAGATGTTAGAAATGAACAGATCTACTTTAGGACGGTTGATCTAAACTACTAGGCTTTGGGATACTGTATATCACATGGTGCTTCTTGGCAGAAGAAAGATGTGGTCTCCTGTGTCAAAAACTACTTATTTTGAGTTTCAAGGAGTAAGCTGGGAAAATGAATGAGTTTCAATGGACAATCCTCGCATAGAGCAATTGATTTCTGATATTAATTAAGGTAGATTTAATGCCATCCTTGGTCTAAAGACCAAATGAGAGCCAGTGACAAACGTCCATATTTCCACATAGGTGGAAAGTTGTAAGGTAGCCACCAATTTCAGAATCTTTGCTGTCAGTGGCAAGATTGAGGCCGGTCTGTACTTGGTTGCAGCTTTATTATTTATTCTGAGTAAAATAATGTTTCACTTGTAAATGTTTAATGTTTTTTAGAATGTGACCATAGTGAACCTCTATTGTGCAAATATATAGTTACCAAGGCTCCTATTAACATGTTGGGTTGCCCTTGTTTTCTTTTGCTACTGATGCTGAGTGGTCAGCTCTAGAGAAGAGGGTATGGCTGAATGGGGGTGTCTAAACATCTTTTGATGAGGTGGGGTGACTGAAGAGATTGATGTGATGTAAGAATGATATCACGTTGATGTGAGAATGATAGGTCATCAGAAACGATAACATAGAAAGAGAGCCATAGTGCATTATCCAGAAGAGATGGTGAAGCAGATGCTTTATTTTTCAGGAAGCTAGGTTAGAGATGTAGAGAAGTAGGTCTGTATCAATGAGGTTAGATTTAATATTGAAATATTGTCTCAGGCTTAGCATGTTGGTTTCTGATGACACCCTGAGATATAGCTGGGGGTTAGTGATGTACTATTGTACGGCGAGATGCTATTCAATCAGTAATATATGTACTGATAGGAGATTAAATATATAATGAGTTGACAACGAAAACCTAGGGTTTATAGGAATGTGAATGATTTAGAAGAGATCAATTGAGTGTATTTTTACCAAATGGAATGTGAGGAGATGGACCGATTGAAGACAGTTATCAAGACACTTATGCAAGGACAAAGCATGTACTGTAGGACCTGATAATTATAAATGTCTAAGGTCATTGAATGATCAAGGAGGATTAGGAGACAGGGTCACCTTTTCTACGAATTGCAAAGTTTCTTCAATGACCTCTAGAGTTTCTATGTAATTACTACATTGGGTATTAAAACACTTTGGTAGGCCCATGGAAGGTAGTGATGATGTGTGGTGCTGAGGTCAAAGAGCCATAGCGCTCTTATGAACCCCACTTAGAAAGGTGAAAAGTTGGATGGAGGAGCAGTAGTTTGTAAGGTTGGAAGGGTCTAGATATTCATTTTTAAGCAGCAGATAATTTGACCAGTTATCAGGGAAGATAGAAATCTGCTAGTGTCAAAGGAGGCATCAGTAATAACCACGTAGACAGTAAAGCAATGAAAAAGAACATTGATGAGGGAGATGCCACTTTCACATGTTGTGGTTTTGAAGGATCAGGGGTTGTTGGCCAAGTTATTAGTCTGGAGGGGGTCATAAGCCATTGTATAATCTCGAAAACCCTGGCCCATCAAAGATAAGTGGACTGTGGCTTACAATGTGCTGGACAATATCAGTGAAATTAACCACCTTATAGTTCTAGAATCCCCAGGGCAGACCCATTGAGTTCTCCATGTTTGCTGGCTTAAACTCTTGTGACAGGGATAACACAAACATGGTTTTCATGAGAAACAAAGATAAGGAAGAAGACAGTTAGTTCCTTTAAAGCCTGAAAATAAAATGGTTGCTCGGTGGAGGACATCAGTGAGTCACTCTTCTGATCCAACTGCAGGGTTCTGATTTAAAAAAAGAACCCCACAACACCCCCTACCCTTTCCAGTAATAGGTGCTCCAGTACTGAAATAGATTCAGCATGCACTACATGAGTTTTGTCTGAGTCAAAAAGATCCAAGCATACCCAGTTCCTTTAGCTGGTAAGCTCATTGACTTTTGAGTTAGAGCCAGGGTGGTGGCAAATCATCCTGACTGAGTGTGCCATGCAGAGGTAAAAACTTTTGACACTGAGAGTAAAGTACTTTATATTGAGATATACCTCTGACACCACTAGGATACTTGCCATGAAAATCCTTCTTGAACTGACAATTGCAAGTGTCAGACCTGACTAGCAAACCCAGACAGTGTCTGTTGTGTGCTTCAGGTGCTAGGTTGACACTGGTAATGTGTTGTTTCAACAAACAAGATTCTCCTGGGTTGGGAGTGCCACAAAACATGGATCCCGATGAATGATTTCTTAGGGATCAGTTAGTATTACAGAGTGAAAGTAAGCATTGTGTCCCTTTAAAGTAGTACCTCCCAGGAAACAGGACAAAGGAGTGTATTGATTTACAAAGTGAGAGAAGGTATTTGAGATGTAAGTGCCAGCTCGGTGACCAGTCCCTGTGCTGCTCACCCCTGCTTTTGCCAAAGGATTAATTTACAGACCGGTGTGCCGAGACATTTTAAGTGGTAGTCTCGTCTCCACTAAATGAGAGTGGACAAAGTAAACTTGTAGCATTTATCAGAGTATGTTGGCTACCTATTGAGAATTATTGGGCCGCTCTTGAACTTGAATCATTTTCTGTGGCTTGGTGATAAAGGAAACAGAGTCCATATTTGTATGGGACTCTTTCCATGGTACAGACCAAGCACAAGTCCTTAAGTTGACTAATGAAGCTGAGAAAGGAGAATGACTTCATGGTGAAAAACAGGCCATGTGCATGGAGAGCCCAGACACTTCTGCCTTGATCATAGAAACTCCAACTTTGTTGATTAGTTTATCTTCTACAATTGGGCTTGTAGGAGCGTCTGAGGAAATCCATCTACATTTGTGTGTTTTCCTCCTCTTTTTAACATTTTTTTGAAGTCTTAAATTTTTAACTCTGTAATTGGATGACGACTGCTAAGTAGGTATTCATCCCATGTGCCCTTATAAAACGAGATACTTCTGTCGTAATGGTGTATCCTCAATTACTCCAGGATTCACCTCACTCCATGTCAGAGAGGTCACTCAATGCCGCAAAACTGACTCTGTTAATCTTCCTAACTGTTGAAATTCCTTGGGCCATATCATGAACATGATGCTACCTGCAGCAGTTTCACTTGAATGTATAACAACAGAGTTAGTGTGTGTGCTGCAAGCAGAGCCCTTTCTTCAAAAGAGAAACATGGCTCCATGTTGTGCCTGGGCATGCAGCATGATGCTGCTTTTTATATCAAGGAGTACTGAGATTCAAACCATTCCAAGTCCAAAACCAATCTTTTGCAGGTGAAACGACTGCATTGTTTTGCTCTATTTGCAGCACTTAAAACTCAACCCAACATACTTACTTTCAGGAAACAAGGCCCGTTGTTTATAGGGGTAATCATTGCCTCTGAACCTGAAATCTCGACCTCCATGGACTCCATCTTCACTCACTCTCAGCGGCCTCTTCAGAGTAGCACTTCAGGGTCCATGAACAAAAAGACAGTCCCCCGAATGGAGCTTAATCCAGCATGCTCAGATTGCAGCCATCTTGAAGCCCAGTTAGCTGAGCATTTGAGCTTGCAAATGAAGGAAGCTCTTGAAGTTATACTGCACACTTGTAGACTCACTACTAAAAAGGGAACGTTTCAAGCTAATGTGCAGAGCACAGTAATGGTGGTGGTACGATCTGCTGATTGGAGGGACAAAATTTTACAAACAGTAGAGCAAGAAAAAATAGTGATGATGACCCCAGCCCGGAACCCTGCCACCATGGCCAGTTATATTCATGCGACGCCCTTATGTGTGGTATGAATCACTCGATTTTCCACTTCTCAGAGGGTGGAGGAGGTCCGTGATGATCCTCCCTACTAATTACGCCACCTTACAACGTATGATACATGGCGTCAACGCGGAAGTACTCCTGCGGCGTCTTTCGTAACGCCGCAGGAGTACTTCCGCGTTGACGCCATGTATCATATGTTGTGAGGTGGCGTAATTAGTAGGGAGGATCATCACGGACCTCCTCCGCCCTCTGAGAAGTGGAAAATCGAGTGATTCATACCACACATAAGGGGGTCGCATGAATATAACCGTAAGACTAAAAGGACATTTTAAATTTCGAATATTATCCCTATTATAATCATTAGAGGAATGTGGGACGAAGCAAACACAAACTGAGCAAGGCTGAAATAGCGGACATTATATATCAAGGATTGAACAAAACAGACATCATAATTGAGAAAATGCCTATTATTTGTCTTGAGAAAGATGGTTATATAGAGAGAATCCATCGAAACGCGTTGACGTATTTGAGAGCACAATCAAAGGGATAGCCACAGTTTTGGAGATAGAAGTGTGGCAGATATATCACAAACTGTGTTGTGAAATTGATGGTCCAATTTGATGTACAATACATGACAAAGTGCATTGTCTTTTATGTTGTTTTTTCTGTTATGCGGGCTCATAACAGTTTGTTACTATTTGTATAACAATTTATACTTTTTCTGTTATATTGTGAATTTGTTTTTAAGAGCCCAATTGAGGGTCTCAAATGGGATATGTTTTTAACGTGATATGATGCATGCTTTTTATATAATAAATGTAGAAAAACTCTAAGGTGTATATGTGTAATTAAACATTGTGATATTGCGAAATAGAATCATTCAAGTGTTGGTGTAGTTAAGGGATTGCTATTGTACACATGCATTTTATGCCAATTAGGAGGTAGTTTCAAGACTCCATCAATTTTATGCTATAAATTACAGTTGGTAGTCTTTGAGCCACTTGAATTTTACCTACAATACCTTCATTTCGACATAGATTAACTATTGACAATATCGTGAAATTACGGGTATTTTACAGTAATCAACCTAAACACACGGAATGGCATATATCCCTAGTGAGATCTCTTATTCGTACATCTTTCTGCAGATTGTTCCCACCATTCTTTGTCTCCAACATTCTCCGATACTATACGGAGTAACGAACCTCAAAACTTTATTTGATACCACTTTGTATGATTTTCATACATGCGGTAACAGCTGATTTTTAAGAAATCAAAAAGAAAATTCTATTTTGGCACTTTGCACTTTCCCAACAATATTGCACTTATTCTTGACCACGGGACTCTATAGTACGACTACCTTTTCATCAACAGGGACATTGTATTAGGGTTTTGTATCCCACAATGTGATTTGACCGTTGAATGTATTCACTACAATCAGCCCGTACAGTACAAATCTGATGTATTTTACTGTTATACGGAAATCACCATGTACAAGTATTATTGGCTTCAATATTTTTTTACATGGACAATTTTATTTCCAGCTATTCAGATATTGTGAACTATTTAAGTATTTATACAACATGCTGTATTAGGTACGGAACATTACTGATAGTATTTTTTCCTGTTTTATCGTACTCCTGGTCACGTGGCCACTTGATTTCCGTTGCACTGCCACTTTAAAAACACTAACAAAATGCCTTGCCATGTCGAGTGAACAAGGCTCATTGAGCTGAAATGCGTCTTGACAGCAGGAAATAAAATCATTTAAGCACGAATTTGGGTCCGTGTCCGCCACGTTTGTTTCCGGAGAGTTGGATTCAGGCTGGAGCCACGTTATATATATATATATATTCACTGAAAAAACCATAGGTTTCAGGGGTGTTATAGTTAGCTGGACTTTTCACTTGTACAAAACCATTGAAATTCCCCCGTTATAGTTAGTTCACCTAACTATAACTTGCGCGCCCGCTATGCACTGCTGATGACGTCACATATTACATCACTCATGACATGGTCAGTGACATCACTCATGACATCACTGATGACATCTCAAATGACATCACTGATGACATCACTGATGACATCATCCAGTGAATGTGTGTTTTTCTGAAAATTAAATATGTTTTATATATGTATATCTCAAGGTCGATGGAAGAATAAATGGGTATATAAGTGTCTAAATGGATGATTTGTTTTTGAAAAATTGATTGTGTAACTGACTGATTAAGTGTATCATAGTGAATACATGGCTTAGTGAGTAATGTTTAAATATGTAAATATCTGTATCAGTCTCTCACTTTGTGTATAAGTGGCTGCATGGGTTGGTGAGTAGCTACATGGGTGTCTATATAGGTTATTAGTTGTTTTTTTGAGTATCAGTCTGAGTGTCTGCATGGTTCGGTGGGGGGTATTACGTAGTGCATAGGTGCATGAATGAGTGACTCACTGTTTGTATGTGTTGAACACAGCATGTGTGCAGGACTGTATGGGTGGATGAGTGTGTGTATGGGTGTGTTAGTGAGTGAATGACTGTCTCAGTAGTGTCTTTATGAGTAACTACATATGTTTTAAACTAGTATATGTGACTATTGGTGTATATATGTGAGTATATGTGAGAGTGAGAGATTGAAAGAGTTCCTGTATGAATAAGTATGTGTTTCTATAAGTGATTGTTTAAAAGACTAAGTATGTGTAAGTTTCCGTAGAAGTAAGTATGGTGGTGTGTGTATAACTGTATATGCAAGTAAATGTATGTTTGATTCTTTATTAGCATGAGTGACTATGTGTGTGAGTAACTCTATGGATGAGTGGCATTGTGTAACAGGATGTATAGGTGTATGAGTACATATGATGAGTGAGTACATGTATGAGTGACTGTATAGGACTGTTGGTGAATGAGTGGATGTGTATGTGGATCTTAGAATTACTGAAGAGGTTGTTGTAACTGGTATTGGTATGTTGGAATGTGTGTATCAAAGGTTATATTAGGGTGAGAGGAGGTCTGCCACTCTATCACAAGGATGATGTCATCAGTGATGTCATCAGTGATGTCATTTGAGATGTCATCAGTGATGTCATGAGTGATGTCACTGACCATGTCATGAGTGATGTAATATGTGACGTCATCAGCAGTGCATTGTGGGCGCCCGAGTTATAGTTAGCTGAACTAACTATAACGGGGGAATTTCAATGGTTTTGTACAAGTGAAAAGTCCAGCTAACTATAACACCCCTGAAACCTATGGTTTTTTCAGTGAATTTCTGAGGTTTTTTAAATGCTAATTCCTAACTATAACGTGCCTGAAACCTATGGTTTTTTCTGTGAATTTCAAAGGTTTTTTAAATGCTAATTTCTAACTATGCCTACAGAGATAGGACATGTGAAGAAAGAAGAAAAATGCACAAAAAGAAACAAAAGAAGTGCAGAAAGAAGCAACAGAAGTCCTCAAATACGAAGATAAGTGCAGGAAGAAGGATAACGTGCAGAAAGAACAAAAAGAAGAGCAGAAACAAGCCTTGTTGCAAAATCATCCTGTACCCTCAACTTTTTCAGACGGATACTGGTGGTAACTGAGCCTGACTAACCAGTCCTAGAGCCAGTGCTATGTTAAAAGACACTTAGAATACAGTGAAAACACCTACATACACTAGGGAACATTATGCGTTGGGGTCCCCCTGTGATTAGCATGACCTCCTCTGTAAGCCCCTAGTATATAAGAGGGCATGGGGATTAAAACTACCTCTTAAAACAGGCCACAGGGCGTTTTTGCACACGTTAACTCAGGCCCCGTCCCCTCCCTTCACCACTGTGTAAACACGCCCTGTGTCCGTTTTTAGTTGGGAGATTAAGTTCATTTGAATCCTGAGGGTCCCTGGGGTCCAACTAGCCCACTAGGTACCTCCAGTAAGTGACACAGAGCTGCGTTGCAGAGAGGTGTAAAAAGTGGCACGGCCTGGACCACCTCTCTGCAATGCAGCTCAGTGGCGCTTACTGGAAGCACTTGGTGGGCTAGTTAGCCCCCAGGGGCCCTCAGTATTGAAGGGAAATTATATCCCCAATTTAAAACGTGCCATAGTGCGTGTTTGCACATGTCACCTCAGGCCCCGTCCCCTCCCTTCACCACTGTGTAAACGCGCCCTGTGGCTGTTCTAAGTTGAGAGATTAAGTCCCCTTGAATCCTAAGGGTCCCTAGGGTCAAACTATACCACTAGGTACCTCCAGTAAGCGCCACAGAGCCTATGTTATAAAGCACAGCGCTATGCCATACATATTACAATCTGGGATCCATATCTTTCTCACAGTGCATATGCAACCTTACACTCCCCAGCACATATTTTATATTACAACTTTAGAGACTAGTTAGGTTACACAACACTGCCCTGTGCATATTACACTCCAAGGCGCATATCGCATAGCACGCGCTAGTGCCTGTGCTATCTCGCGCACTCCAATGAATCTGTCATTGCGCACAATGTATTGCATATTATATTTCACGCCTGGTTCATCTTATACCACACTTTTTGGTGCATAGTTTATACCATACACTATATCTAGTTTTCATTTTCAATCGTGCTCTCAGGACTATGTTCTATATAACACTGTGTTCACCTACCCTTTTCACGGGCATTCCATTTTGCGATAGGGGGTGGAGGGTCAGGGGGTGTTTCTGCCAAGTGAGCCCGGAGTCACAGTCACAAACGTCCTCTTCTTCCTGAATAAAAGTGAGATTATGCTGCATACTTGTTCATATTTTAAGTAGTTCGCACAGACACAATGTTTTAAAAACAATAAAGTTCCTAATACCCGCCTTCTCTGAACAGTTAGCTTGCTGCCCCATCCCCTTCCTCCCTATCCTCTGTTGTGTGAATCCATGGACTAGCCTCCTCCCTCCTGCCATGCATGGTCTGATGTGCTGCCACTGCCCTCAGTATGATGCACCAGTCCACTCCTCCTGCCCTCCATTGCCCAATTCTATGCCCCATCATTGACCTCCTGCTTAAACTCTGTGCTTAGCTTGCTGCCCCTATTCTCCTTCCCCCTGCCCTCCGATGTCTTTGTGCATGCCCCTGCTCCATCCTTTTTGCCCACCATGTCCCATGGACCTGCCACTCCTATCTACTCTGAGTGTTCTGTTGAGCTGGCACTCCCCTCCCACCTGCCTAGCATTGTCAGATGACTGTAACCTGTCCCTGTCACCTCCACCCTGCCTGTCCACATGCCATGCCCCTATCCTCTTCCTCCTGTCCTACATGGTCCATTGTACTGCCACATCCTTCTGCCCTCCCTGGTCTGTTGTGCTGCAGCTGCTCCTCCTGCCTGCCCCGTGTGGTCTGTTGTGAGGTCCCTTCCCCTGAACTTTCTTGTCTGTGCACAGGTCCTGACCCTCCCTTCTATCCTCCATCGTCCTTTGTGCATGCCCCTCCACCCTCTTTCTTGCCCATCATAGCCATTGTGCTGCCACTAACCCTCCCACTTGCCATGCATGGTCTTCTGTGCTGCCATGGCCCCTCCCACCTTCCCTGTGTGGTCAGTTAGCTGCCCCTGACCCCCTCCCACCTTCCCTCCATGGTCTGTGTGTATGCCATCACAGTCTCACTGTTGCTCTTCATGGTGTGTCTTGCTTCTAGTGCCCATCCTGCCTGACCTCCATGGCTATCTTGCTGCTCCTGCCCTGCCCCCTTGCCCCCAGCCCTACTCCCTCCCTCCTGGCTTGTCTGTTCCATTGTAATGCCCCTGATCCGTCCCTCCTGCCCTTTATGGTCTGTTATGCTGCAGCTTTCTCTCCTGTCTGTCCATTATGGTCAGCTAGCTACCATTGCCTCTTGCCCCTCTGTTCTCTGTTGTCCATGTGCATAGTCCTGTCCCCTCCCTCTTGCTTTCTATGGATTGTTGTGCTGCACTCCCGTGTGGTGTATTGTGCTGCTGCAAACCCTGATGCCTGCCCTGCAGGGTCAGTTTGGTGCACCTCTCCATGTCCCTCCTGTCCTCTGTTATCCAAGTCCATGTCCCTATCCCATTTCCTTCCATGATCCAATGTACCATACTTGCGAACATTTTGAACTTGGTAAGAGGGAGATTTTGAAAAAAAACTGGGGTATTGATTTTCCCCTTTGAGTTACATTGAAAAAGAGGATATTGTAGACAGGAGACAGATCAAATAAAGCCCATTTGAGCTTAAAAACATTGGACGTTTCCTGGCTGAATCGGGTCTGTTGGCATGTATGGTTGTACTACCATTGCCTCTTCCTTCTGCCCACAATGGTCTATTACATTGCCACAGGCTTGAAGGAGGGTAGATTTTGTATCACAGGGGGCCCCTGGCCCGTTCTGTCCACACCTGAAGTATGAGACCCTTGTCCTTGCCCTGCCAGCTGCATTTGTAGGCCGTATTAAATTGACCAGCGGGTCCTGTGTTGCTATATAATTATCCTGAGACATCCTTACCACTCAGCCAGTATAAAACCCCTGTGTAGGCCCTTCTGTTCAATATGTAGGCCTCTTTGTTAAATTGACCATAGCTCTGCAATTTTAGTGTATAGCAGTCTGAAGGCAGGTCTGCGAGGCCTTCTGCTCCAAACCAGTAGCCCCCACCCTACCCGAGTGCTCCGTGCTCGGTATCAAAGTTCAACATCCCCCTGAAGCTGTCGACATACAGTAGGCTGCATCCTGGACTGGTACTTGCTTCCTGGGCAGGTTTCCCGCTTTTAAGGAAGTGGCAACCGCAGAGCGTCAGGTTAGGAGAACTGAGGAGATTTTATACATGAATATATTGAATTCCCGTACAATACCCATTATTTTCTGCTTGCTCTATGGAACTTACGATAAGCGATTGGCCTGAGAGACTGACCTTTTCACCCAGTCCATTGTCAGCATTAAGTGGGTAAATGACGAAATGTCTGGTAAAATCTGCAGACGAAGCTTTTGGGTAGCATACGTAGGTAGATGTAGCGTGCAAAGGAGCCCACAAAATGATATAAAAAGGGAGCACCCACAGATATCGACGGACTACCTCGCCGTCTGTATGTAGGTTAACAGGCAGTGCAGGTTTTCCCCAAGAGCTGGGAGCTCTTGTCTTCCTTTGCTTAAAATGTCTTGCTCTGCTTTGCTTGAAGTATCTTATTCTATTTTACCTATATGAAATGTCATGTTATGTTTAACCATTGTTCTCTTTACTTTAGCATTTAAAAGATTTTGTATTGTAATTGCAGGAATGCTTGCTCTAAGAGTAAACGTGAGTGTTCCTAGGTAACATTTTCCTTGGTGTAACTTGTTTCTCATGATGCATTTATAGATGTGTTTTCTCTCTCTCTCTGTCAGTACATTAATTGAGATACAGAGAATATCATGACAGCTGTATGATTATCTGGATTCTGTATTTTGTACTTTATGTCTCTATTCTGCGGTTTCTTTGAAGTTGCATCTTCTCATTAAACTGCCATTGTATTCTGCCTCCAATTCCATGTCTCATATGTCTGTTTTCTTCATTTTTGGAGCAAGCGTTCCTAGGCACCCCGGCTCAAATTAAGGTGCCCCTTTTGTCCCTGACTCACTCTCCTGCTCAGTTCTGTGGTGGCTCCCGGGGATCTGGGGACCGCCCCTAGCTTCCTTGACCCGTAATAGATCTTGCCTCCAACAGCCTCTCTTGCAAGTCCTGTATTATTGGTTTGTTGCCCCTGCCCCCCTTTCCACTGCCCTCCATAGTCTGTTGTGCTTCCACGGCCCTTCCTGCCTGCTCAGTGTGGTTAAATTGTTGCCTTTGCACCCTCCTACCTGCCTTCAATTTTCAGAGTCCGTGCCCCTGGCCTCTGCCTCTCAACAGTATCCTAATGAACAACTAGATTGCTAACATTCTATATTTATCACAAAAGTGTGGAACGCCTGACATCATCTTGATGTAATCAAAACTGTAATACCTAGAGCATTTCCTTTAGAAATTACATATATGAGAGGGTCTTATTGGCATCAAAATTATGGTTAGTGCTCTAAAAGGCTAAAATAAGGACATATTTTCTGAGTTTTCAAATAGCGACAAAGCACTTTTAAATTATTTGTTATCTTTATGTTTTTTTATCCAGTTGACCACTTGATTAAATGTTGCACTTAGGGGAGATGATGTGGTGTTACTTCCAGAACTGCAGACTTTGCAACTGGGGAACCAGGTTGAAGTTTCTGCTTCAGCTCGACATTCTGTGATTCTGGTCAAATCACTTAGTTTCCCCATGTCTACAACCAAAATGAATGTGTTCTTGTGTGATGTAACCAATGCTCATGTAAAGCACTCCAATACCTGACAAGTCTGCACTATATAACACTGCAAAAACACAAAATAATAAGTGTTTTGCACACTTCTGTCATTGGGCTATATGTGGGCTACATCTGGGTGATTTTGGGCTACATTTGGGCTCTTTTGTCTCCGGTGGCCATCTTGGGAGATTTATTTGTTATGAAGTTTCCTAATTTCCTCATGTACTGCAGTCTCCTCAGTAGGAAATGCTTTCAGTTTTTTACTTTGATTCCATCATGAAGGTATTCAGATATGTCACACATTTGCCATAAATTCTGAATGTTAGCACTCTAGTTGCTCATTAGATCATTGTAGTAAAACTACTGCACCATGGAAGTCTGCTCCTGGTATTAAAAGTGCATGTTTCAGTCTGCATGTCAGAATTTTTTTAATGAAATAGAAGAGGATTTGAGAAGTCACTCAAAATGTGCCCTCATTTTCTTTCTTCAGCATTAATCATAATTTCTATGGCAAAATGAACCTCCTCATTGTGTTCCTTTTTAAATTAAATGTTTTAAGTGTTACCAGTTTATTCCAATCAAGATGGCTTCAGGTGTGCCATACTTTTGTCATAATGAAGACAGTAAGCGCTCTAGTTGTTTTTAAGAACATTCTGGGACATTCTGTCATTGGGCTATACTTGGGCTACATCTGGGTGATATTTGGGCTACATTTGGGCTCTTTTGTCTCTGGTGGCCATCTTGGGAGACTTATTTGTTATGAAGTTTCCTAATTTCCTCATTTACTGCAGTCTCCTCAGTAGGAAATACTTTCAGTTTTTTACTTTGATTCCATCAAGAAGGCATTCAGATGTGTCACACATTTGCCATAAATTCAGAATGTTAGCATTCTTTTTGCTCATTAGATCACTGTAGTAAAGCTACTGCTCACCAGGGAAAACTGCTGCTGGTATTGAAAGTGCATGTTTCAGTCTGCATGTCAGAATTTTTTAATGAAATAGAAGAGGATTTGAGAAGTCACTCAAAATGTGCCCTAATTTTTCTTTCTGCAGCACTAATCATACTTTTTATTGAAAAATGAACCCCCTCATTTTGTTCCTTTTTAAATTAAATGTTTTAAGAGTTACCACTTTAATCCAAGCAAGATGGCTTCAGGTGTGCCATACGTTTATCATAAGTAGGACTGTTAGCGCTCTAGTAGTTCTTTGGAACACTCTGGGAAGCTGCAGTAGAACACAAAGGAATCAACTGACAGTCTCTGCCCTTGTTGGATGTACATGTTTTACTGAGAATGTCAGACTTCATTCTCACATGACTGAGAAAGATAATGTGAATTTACAGAAAATAAGCTCTCAGTTTAGCCTATAGATCACCTTCCAAACCTCTGTGGTAAAAGCATGAGAAAATATTTTTCTCTCAATCATGATATCCCAGCAGAAGGCTTTTTCACATGGTGAAATCACCTTAGAACATACCACAATTCCTAAAATGAGTATGGTACCATCAACAAATGATTTATAATGTAACTAAAGTCTTAAAACCTTCTATTAACTGCAATGCTTTTTAATGAGGTGCTATCATGTATATTGGTCCCAAGATGGCTGCCAACACTTCTTGGATGAAGTGCTGACAGCCAATCAGATCTCAGGATGAGATGTGTGGTTAGGCTCCGCCCACATATATATATGCTTTTAAATGCTATTTTCTCAGGATCTACTGAACAGATTTACACCAAACCTAAAAAAGGCACTTCCTTGACCTAGGGACTACCTCTCTGCCAAATTTCTAGTAATTCTGTTCAGCCGTTCGGGCTGTAGCTCTGTCTAAAGGTCCTATGGAAAAATGCATGGGAAAAACGCGTTTTGGGACCCCCCTTTTATCTCAGCCCCCGCTTGACGAATCCCCCCGAGACTTTCAGGGTAGGAGCGGAGCGTAGCGCCCCACCTATTTTGAGAAATTCGCGAGGATTCATCGACCGGCGCCAAAGTTATTCAAAATAGAATGTTGCGGATTTCCTATGGAAACGTGGTCCTAACTATAACTATCTACTGGCGACCGCCAGTAGATAATATATATATACATATATATATATATACATATATATATATATATATATATATATATATATATATATATATATATATATATATATATAGAATGTTACAATATGAAAATAATGGACTTTTGCAAAAATCACCATAGCGGCAGAAATGCAAAATTCCAGTGGCCTCGGCCTGAAGAGCAACAAAAAAATTTCTTCTCGCCATTCCAAATGTGTATCACTTGCTCCCAAAATGGTCTATGAAAATCAATTTTTTAATGATATTTTGCAAGGGTTATGTTAATTTCAAGAGTAAAAAGTAAGCGCATTTCTAAAATTAGACGGTTTTAATACTTTTTGTTTGTGCATGTTTGGGGCAAGATGAGTAAACTGGAAGCAAGGGTCATTTCACAATGGAAAACTTTGTATGGAAGAATGTATTTTTGGTGGTTTGATCTATTGATCCTACTGCATCGCTGGAATGTATACTGTTTACATTTGATATACTGGCTTCAGCGTAAGACGATGCCTTCAGTATAGATTTTGAAATTAAAGGAAACTGACATTTTCTGCACACTGCATGTGACTTTTCTTCAGTCGTCGATACGGGAGCGTGTGAGGCCATGCTGAATTTTAATTTAGGGCTGTTATTTGAACAAGTCGTGTAAATTGTTTGCATGTGTTGCAGACAATGACCGCTGGAAGCTAATGCACACAGTCCATGACATTTCTCCTGTCGTGCAAAGCTGTGCTCGTTCATGTCTGGACCCTGTCGTTTTCCCCTGAGAACGGACTGGCATTTAAAGTTTTGCTTTCGGATCACAAAACATCAAACATTAATTTTGAATGAAACCTTGTTTGCTGATATTGAAAATGGCGATAACATTTTATGAGCATTACTCCTTATTTCAGCTGCATTACGAGGCACAATTTTATACTTAGGTTATTTAGTTGTTCGATTTTCTTGGTACGTCCTCCTTTTATGCCTTGTTATTTTTGCTCATTCTGCATTCTTTAAAACACCAACTCTGCCTTGATCTTAAAATAATTATTAGAATGACTGAGTTTTATGAAAATGACAATTGCAAAGGTCTACTCACTGAAAAAGCAAGTGGTGAAGCAGAGGGTGGGAATGGCTCAAGAGGTGATGGTGAAAGTGTGGATATCTACTTATGTGGCCAAACATGGTGTGATTGTGGAGAGCGAGCGTGTGTAATGGCGCCTTCTGTTCAGATGAAGGCTGGGACATGATTCTTGACAACTCCATTACATAATCTGTGATCAGTATTGACATCAGTGTTCTGGCAGGGCATGATGGTCAAGTGCAAAGCCACAATTTGATCAAGTTTATCAGCATCAGGCTTCACTTCAAGCCTTTCTCTAGTATTTTGCATATCTTCCCCTGTCTGATTACTACCACTGTCTGATGATTACCGCTGCCCTGTTGCATAGACACATTTTTCATACCCACTCATGCCACCCACATCTCATCCTTCACACCTCCTATGCTTAGAGTATTTATTTCCATCATTAATACTGCCAACCCATACTGTGCTGAAGGCAATAATTTCAGCGGTCTGTTCCCTTCCAAATGACTAGTATTTACAAACACCTTGCACTCATTGCCATTTATGCATCCTACTTCAATCCCGCTGAAGTCCTGCAAACACAACTGAGCCCCGTCATCTTCCTACTACAACTTTGTCTTTGTCTCTCATCTATCATTCCATATGAAAGCCCTAAATCATCAGGTACACACAGTAGACTCACACAGTACTTCTCCACACAAAATGTTACTCCCTCTCCATTCCAACTTCTTAAGTCATCAGAAACATTCCTCAAGCAGAGGGCAAAAGTCATGCCATCCATCACCTAGATGTGCATTATTTCACTGCTGCTTTTGATGAAATTGACCCCCACTCTGATTGCATTATTAGTCTAATCAAGCATTCGTGACATGGTACATTGCTTGCTGTCCTCCTGTGCTCAACATTCTCTCCACCAACAACCTCTGACCCAATGGTGTGCTCCAAAGCACCATCCTGGTCCCCTTACTCTTTTCCCTATGCACTTCAGTCCTAGGCAATATGATTTCGTTCTTTTAGAGGTCTTAGCATTTTTGTTTTGCTTAACCACAACCCAGCACTGTCTCCCTCTTGAGTCCCTCGTGTTTCTTTAAAAACTCAAAGACTGAAATAGTTTACTTCCCAGCATTAACCACCCATCCCTTTTTACAACTGACATGCTAACACCACCTCCCTCTGCTTGCAGTGTTGATGTAAGCTTCCATTTCAAAATGAACCACAGCACCATTTGCTAAATATACACCAATTACACACTTTCCACTCTGGCAAAGCATAATTATTCTACTATACATGAGTAAAAATGTATTACTCAAACAGCCTCTTGAATGTCCTACACATGCATGTATTCTGCTCCCTTGGCGAGGTAATTAGCTCTCCCACCCGTGCCCTGGTCAACCTCTACAGACACCCACTTTAAATAACACCAAGGTTAAACTCCTTTTTACACTTTTCATATCCTAATATAGCCATCTATGGTACCTCTCCCCACATATCTTATTGAGAACATTCTACTACCACTCTGAGAACCTTCTGATCTACGGGCAGCTCCAATGTTGGGAAATCTTCGTTTGGCCTATCCCCCACTCTGTCAGGGCAGGGGTCTCCAAAAGGTCGACTGCAAGCTGCCAGTAGCTCACTGCATGCCTCTCAGGAGCGTGGACATCATTGCCTGTCAGCTAGTTTAAAAAAAGCATTTGCAATGAAATACATCTCGCATTTGTGAGAGTTAGAGCATATGTTGTTATAAATGACAATGTCTTTTACCCATGTGTTTTGGTTTGGAATGGATGTATGTGGTGTGGAGCGGAATTGTGTGGGTTGGATTGGAATTGGTACTTGTGGAATTGTGTGTGGTGGAGTTGTGTGGTGTGGAGTGGATTTGTGTTGTGGAATTTTGTGGTATGGTGTGCTGTGAAAATATGCAGATAGTAACTATGTGGTATTAAGTGTACTGGAATTATGTGGAGTGGGATTGTATGTCAAAGAGTGTAATTATGTGGATGGGTATTTTGTGTTGTGGAGTTTATTTATGTGGTGCGCTGTTGAATTTTGTGGCATGATGTGGAATTCAGTGGTGTGGATTGGATGTATGTGGTGTGATGTGTAATCAAGTTGAATTATGTGGTTTGTCAAATTCTGTAGTGTGGATCGGAAACGTGTAGAGTTGGATTGTGTGGCATGGAAGTGTGTGGTGTTGAGAGAAATTATTCTGATTGGAATTATGTGGCATGGTGTGGAGTGTCTTAGAGAAGGACTGGTTCACTCGCTTAGTTCAATGTGGAAGAGTTAAACACTTTTTTCACCCGATGTAAAAGATGGTGACTTTAAAACGGGGTGAATCTTTGACCTTCAGCTTAAGAGACATACTTTAACCAAAAGACTACTAGTCATGCTCATCGTGAGCCTTACCAAGACCGTTGGTTGGCCTCTGGAACAGAACACCAGGCTCAAGAAATGTTGGGAGTCATGGTGACCTATTCAATAAAGGCATTGTTACGCCTGCAATAGAGTCCTTTTCCCGCAGTACTGCGTATTGATATCTTGGTTTGCAAGATGAATTGACACGATTATGCATCTCAAAATCAATGCTAATAATAAGTACTGAAAAGCCTTATAGAACTTAATAATAGGTGGGCCTTTGGAGACCTATTTGCAATAACAAACCGCCTTTATTAAATGGCTTCCTGACCGACGATTCCCCTGCAAAAGAACTTATTGCAGTTTATTAATTATCGTTTTCGTGCCAGTCTCTTATGCATGTACACCAACCCCTTCGCATGCAAACAAGTATGGAACGAGATGTGTAGCTGAGACATATGGCAAGACCACTAACTGGATGAAGCTATTTTTCAAGCATCTTATGACACATGTTGCATTATAAATGTGTACCATATAATTCATTGGGTTCTAAAGCACAAGTGAAAATAAGTCACAACTGTGATCTTTGGAGTGAGTGTCCTTATGACTGGTTGTGACTACTAGACCGGATGGCAGTATGGACCTGATCGATGGGCCTTAATTAAACAAACAGAAATGGTCAAGAGTATGCAGTATACCACTAGCTTGCTGTGTGTAAATTGTTGCATCATAATTTGGGCCTCCCCCAGAATAAGTTTTTCATATAACCAGAACTGCAACCAATGAAATTGATAACATGAGTTTAAGAAAATGCAAATGCATGATGGATGCGTTACGTCCAAAAGCAAAATAGCGTTGAGTGTAACTGGTGCAAAGAAGAGATCAAATTGAATAGTGCTCTGCCCAAATATGGTCATTTATGAAAACGAATCCGCTAACCTGCGTTGTGTTCAAATAATACCGCTCTGTGGTGTTTGAAACTGCAGAACAGTGAATAATTCCCACCCAAACTGTAAATCCTGCTGTGAAGCATGAGACAGTGCTGGGGCTCAATGTACCCTGTCTGTACACATCTCAACAGAAACCGGAATCCGTCACACTAAGAGGGAGCGTGGCGTGGTTAAGAGAAACACTGTGCATGGCGCTGAAAACTCACTAAACTGTCAGAACATGCTCTGCCTCTCATGCTTCTGCAAGCAGGCCTCCGCCAAAATGACAATCTGTGCCCCGAACTGGCAAACGAGACCATGCCAACATGTTGAGGCTCCCCTCGTTAGTTAGATCCCTGCAGTAGCCTGGGATCGAACCAGCCTGGAATTGACAGACAAAAGCAAGGGCTTACTGGACACCCACTTACCACTAGCAGCGAATAAGTAAACATGGAAATTTCTATGAAAGGCACAAGCGCAGCTCAATCTGACAAGATTTTGATCCCTTCAGCAAACAGTCTACCGAAAAGTAAGTAAATGCAAGTAATATATTTTTTGGATCCATGTCGGGGAGCCCTCGATAATCCTGCAACGCAAAAGGATTATACATGACCATAGCACGATAATATAGTTTCTAGCAACTTCTGGTTGGTACCGTTTACACAAACCAGAAGAAAGGTTTCAAAGTTACGTCCGAAACAGCTCTTACGTCTACTAATCTCTTGCAAATCCCTTGGTTAATTACCCCTGGTTTGCGGAATAGAACAAATAAAGTTAGGCACCTTAAAGTTGCGGTGGGCTCCATAGTGCTAGGAAAAGAAAACGCCGCTTGAGGGAGTCTGTTGTGGTACAACACTTTGGGGGATATTTGAAATAAAATGTCAGAGTGTAGTGTTACTCCAAAATTGGTAACGCTACACTCCGACATTTTTTAAATGCAGGGATGCGCCATGTTTACAAAAATATGGCACATACCAGTGTTTCCCCTAGCAATAAAAAAGCTGCCTACTGCTAGCGCGGGCACCCTTGGGCCATGTTGCAAAGGTGCCTGCGCTGCATGGGTGATTGTTTATGTGCAGGAAGGGACACCTTCCAGCACATAAACAATCTTTAAAGGCGATTTGCTGTTTCTTTGTGTGCTGCAGAATAGCAAAATAAGAGGAGAAATTAATAATTTCTCCTCGTATCGCCTTCCTAAGTTCAGGTTAACCTGTCCTTAGTTTTTGCTGCTGCCCCATCCTTGAAAATAGTAGGCAGCATCAAAGAGCAATGGGTGTTGTGGCAGAATGCCCACTGCAACATCCATTGCACGCCCCTTTCATGGTAAGTGAAGTGTGAAAAGGGGCCTTATTTACAAGGCGGTATTAAGCCCTGTTAATAGAAGGGGATATCGCCCACAGAAAGTCGCTAAAAGTGATGTTCTGGTGGTGATATGCCATTGTAAATATGCCCCTCCGTTTCTTTGGCAATGACCACCACCAGTGATCCAATTAAATTCGGAAGAGAAACACACCAAAGCGAATGTAATACATGTTTGGTAACCGCCATTATTGTCTTCTAAAAGTCTACACCTTCTAAAAGAGTTCTAGATGCTCGCTGTTTTATATGAGGATCTGGGACCTAACCAGCTGGCCCTTGAGCGCTACAAAGAGCAAAGCCAAAACGACCTGTGCTACAAATTGAAATACCCTGTCTCTAATCCCAAAACCTGGGTAAGAATAAAAATAGCCAATGGCACTTCCCCGATATGTCCCAAGCTCTGGACGATGTACATTTTCATACCCCTAAGTTTGGAGGTCTTTACATTCTTCTCAGCCAAACGGAAGTTGGCCTACAGCGTCTTATCGAAAGACTATCTAGCCACTCAAAGACTATCTAGCTACTCAACAAACAACTGCATGACATTAAACTGAAAAAAATGAAGCATTGGTGGTAAGAAGCAGAGTACAGAAAACGATAATTGGGTTTTTACAAGGCCAACAGTTGGAATGTGTGAAGGAGTATAAATACTTTGGTGTCCTATTTGATGATAAAGGATATTTTCGGCCACACAAGCAGGAGCTTCGACAGAAGGTCAGTGCTCTTATCTTGGCCTTTCAAACTCTAATGAGATCTCAGGGAGAGTCTAGCTTAGCCCCAGTGTTAAAGTTCATCGCTGCAGAATTACTCCACACTCTAACATATGGAAGTGAAACTGTTTGTGGCAGGGATGCAGTGGTCCTGGAGTTAATTGTCTCAAAAACTTAAGACTGCTATTCCATCTCCTTCACAATGCTTCCCCTGCTTAGATCTGGCTAGAGTTTGGACTGATAAACCAATTAATTGCCAGGAAGGGGGCATACATTAAAACTTGGCAGAAACGGCAGACTTCGGTAGCCAATTCTTTGAATAAGTCTCTTTGGACTGAAATCTCAAAAAGCCAAAATGGCCCCGCACAGTTATTACTAGACTCTACCATTGATGCTCTGGGTGTATGAAGACTTTGGGACCTTACAACCTCCTATAAGGCCTTTTAAAAGTTTAATCAACTGTGTAATGAAGAAACTTTCTGCAGCTGTCAACAAAGGGGCTTTAGCAATTGGATCACATGACTGGATGATTCTGAATGGGTACAAATCTCTTGAACGACAGGCTTGTCTGGAGGCTGGATGGTCATTACACCTAAAAAAAAATTATTAGGTTTCGCTTCAGTCAACTTCCTGCACTTGTACATGGGAAACGTCCTTAAGGACGAAGCCCCAATCGTGCTGTACCGTCACAGCGCCAGCAGCAGAACGAATGCGTCTTTAGCAGACAATCGTTCTGCACGCAAGTCATACAACGACTTGCATTAGGGGGACGCAATGCTCCCATCCCCCTGCTTCCTTTCTTTCCTTTTTTCTTTCTTCCTTTCTCGTCCTTCTTCGTCCTTTTCTTGTTGACTTTTTACCTCTTCGCTCCTTCCTTTTGGCATGCTTAGCTTTCATAGAGAAATCTGTTCATACATTAATTTGTGTGACATACTTGCCTGACCAGTTTACAATGAATAGTGACTGCAGAAAAATGCTCTCTTGTAGGGAGCTCTGACGTCTGTAAGGGCCATTCAAAAGACATTTTAACTAGTAGTCCTAAATCAGGAAGTTACTGATATATTTAAAACATAATGTTATGAGCTGCTTATTTGTGGACAACATCAAATGGATCTCAGGAAAATTAACCCGCTAGTTAAAGTCACAATGGGTCATCATATGCATTGCATTGCAATGAGACCACAAGCCCCACAGAGGTGATTCATAAACAAGAGTGAATGGGCAAACTTGATCCATAAAGACCCTACAGGTACCTTTTTCTCGATACTTCTATTGCACCAATGTTGTAGCACAAATGGGGGTGCTATCGTTGTGGTGGTTAAGTTGTGTGCCCTTTCGAAATCCTAAAGTTAGGTTGCAGTTCAGGAAAGTTTTTAATGATCAGAAATAACGCTCAAAAAGAAAAAGTTGGAGACCCTTGTGTCAAATTGTATAGTAGTGACTTTGTTGTATTAATATGAAGGCCAGAGACCCTCTCAAAGATATCTAACTCTTGCAAGACAATGGTAACGGAGGCCTGAGTGCACCCCAGATATGATAGCATCATCCGCCCACATATATACCACATACATTTTCTCCACCTCTTTAATTCCCCACAGTTGGAATGACTCTTAGTCCAATCGCCAATGGCTCCACCGCAAGCATGAACAATAATAGGGAAAAGGGACAGCCATGCCTGATGCCTCTCTTCACACACCATATGAAGTTAGTCCCCCTAATCTGGCATATGCCGTAGGTTCTTGATTTATGAGTCTCATCCGCCTAAACTAATTTGCCCAAAACCTCTTCCTAGCCAGGACTTCAAACATATACTCCATTCCAAGCTTTCGAAGACGTTTTCAATATCAATCTCTACCAGGATGAGTTACATGTTTTGTCCTTGGGTTTCATCTACTAGTTCATAGACATATTACGGTTAATTATACTCTGTCCATTCACCAGCACTTTTGCTAGTAACTTTGTGTTTACATTTACCATCAAGAGTGGTCTATAAGAGCTTAGCACCAGCAGATCATGATCTGGTTTCCATGTCATAACTATTATGGCCTCCCTCATTGTTTCTGGCAATCTACCCCTGACCGTGGCCTTATACCTTGTCTATGAGAATAGTCAGGAATGATTGGTAAAATATTGAAAAGAATCTATCCAATCCCAGCATTTTGTTTTAGGGTAATTCACAGGTAGCCACTGCTAATTACCCTTTTTGCAGGTCTGTATATAATTCCTCTCTGTCTTCTTGTGAATGTGTTTAGGAAAGTTTTAATTGCCTGCTCGCTTGTCTGAGTTTGTGTTTTGTATAAATCTGCAAGATGGCGGACAAATGTCTCATTGCTACTCATCTGTGTGACCGCCACTTTATCATGTGGCTTATTTAGGGCCAGTACCAAAGACTTGGGTCTTTCTTTTATGAGTAGTATGCTAATAATCTCCCCATTTGTTCGCCTCTCTGTGTAGTGTTTGTTGATAATTCCCGAGGGTGTATCTGTCTATCTCATCCCATGTTAGTTTGGTTGTGCTGGACAATGCGAATGACCAGAAAGCGAGCCGGTGCTGTTTGCAGCGCTTATGGTTTCCATGCTTTTTTGTTTACAGTGAAATGGGTCCTCTTGTCCAAAAAGGATTAGGAACGTTTTTCCTAAAATATAGCGCCAAATGGCAGTTTTGCATTTGACGTAAATTTTCCAAATTCTTGCAAAATTATGCAAATGCGAATTTTACGAATCTCATACACTCATCTTTGTAGGTGATACAGAAAGGATTGTAATATATGGGGACATCAACAGGAAGCCTGTGTAGGTCAGAACGCATGAGATTAGTATAGGGAGATTTTCTGAAGGCAGGAACATACTTGTTATTTCCACATGAGTATTAGAGCCACATTCTTTACAAGCCAATTTTGATGATTTATAGGCCATGAGATATGTGATGCCACCTGTCAGTCCTTTCAGGTATTCAGTGCGTCAAAGCTTGCATGATGGCCATAGGGGGTCTGCAGGACAATTTACAGCCTATGTGTTGTTTCAAGATTTAAGCTTTATTAAGCCAGTAACCCTAGGATTTCAAGACGCTTCCTAAACACTGCTGTTAACAGATCATGGAAGGTGGACTCTGGATCTTTAGTATGTCGTACTGAATTTGAAATTAGAAATGAAATTATGTGTTAAAAATGTATTGTTAATCGCATCCAGGGTGTTGTTTTGTGAACCAAAAAATTATCTGAATCTGTTTCAGATTACTTTGAGAAAGGTGGGCAAATAACGATTTGCAACTCAGAAAGTATCTGCAGACAGCAATATGAACAAGGGATGGCTCAACAATAAACCAGCGCAAAAATCCCTAATATTATTCTGCCTTTGTAGAAGGGTTTGCTTCAGCGGCAAAATGTCATAGAGCATTTTGACCTTACATCTTCATTGAATGCGCTCAAGTTTTTATTTAAATAAGCATGGACGGTGAACTCCACTCCGTTTGTGGAGTTTTTTTGCGCTCCGCGGAGCTCACAGAGTTCCGAAATACTTGAGCAGAGTTTTTTCCTCGCTAGCGCTCACCAATCGTAAGTTGGTGAGTGCGAGCAAATAAAATCTAATGCTAGGCCACTTCCCTGCGAGATTTCTGAACGCGAGCGTTCACGGATGGTCTCTACTGCTCGCGTTGAGAAATCTTCTATTGACGTTGAGGAAGCTGCCGCGCAAGTAGAACTTTTGCTTGAGCAGCTGAAAGAAGCAGCACCCTTTTGCACTGTGTGAGATGCCGTTCATGCTGATTTTACACTGCAAGCAATCCCCCGGCACTAAAAATCAGTGTGAACGGCGCGAGGTAACCCACTCAGCTGCTCGCGGAACTCCACATAGCTTGGCGGATGTTTTTTGGTACTAACGGAGCTTCGCGAACTCCGCACATGCTTACATTTAGCAATTGAATTGTGTGCCCACATTAGACTTCCTAACCTTAAGCATATAAGCCAGAGAGGAAGTCTGTCCTCAAAGAGATTTTTGACTGCAGCACCTTCAGCATACACACACGTAGAATGCTTTACTGGAACACAATTCACAAAACGTGAAATTGCACCCTAACGCTGGCACCGCAAAAAAAAAAAAAATATGCAACAGGTGTATGATGTGCATGTTTTATGTTGGAATATTACTGTGGCATGCGTTAAAAAAAATGTTAAATACTATGTAACTTGCATGATACTTGACCACTTTATCCATATTCAAAGTGCCAGTGGCCACAAGAAGGTGGGCAGGTTATGTGCTGAACAGTGAAATCACCCTATTCGAACATTTAACATAGGAGGGGGCAAGGACAGACAGCACAAATAAGGTTTAAAGCCAGGTAAATATGTATTGATTTACGAATATTGAAACAATAACTTGCTCTAATTTGCCCTGCTCCTAAATTGCCATCAAGTGAGCAAAAATGTGCCCAAGTAACTCATTAGCGGCTAGGATGGATGTGGTTAGTGTCTTTGAATCGCATAATATTTCTGTATCATACATTACGTCGTGTCAATACAATTATTAAAACACACACTTACATGCATTATATGGGATGTAGGAAAACTGGATCCTTAATTCAGCACAAGGAATCGGTGATATTTGAGGCGCTGTATTTCCGGGGTGCAGAATTAGTGACGAGATTCTGAGTTTTTAACTCGACAAATTCTGCAGGAATTGTTTTACGCACCGCGACTCTTAAATGTTGTTCTCCCATTCCGCAGGCGATTTACCAGGATTTTCCTGACAAAGTAGCTGTTTTTCCCTCAGCAGTCCGAATTCCGATTCAGACGGAAGTTCCGGTTAATGTCAGAACTGCAATTACAGTGTATTCCGTAATGAGCTCCTGTGTGTGAAGGAAGCATGTTCCCGATAAAAGTGGCCATTTGCACATGTGTGCTGTACGGATGTTTTTGCTCATTTATTCATAGCTACAAAGGTGTAACGCTGCACACTGGTGCCTGAACATATGTGCTCAACGCATGTTATAATGCAGTTTATCACACAGTCTAGGGCAGCAGATTCTTCCAGAACGGGACGGCAGGCAAGATGAACAAACTAGAAGTGAAGTGATCTTTCCTTAGGAAAGCATCACAGGCTGTAAGTCTCTGTAATTGTCCAGTAGTGGCTTCAAGATGTACAGTGTATTTTGAATCACACCAACAAACCACTGATTCATCCATGCAAATACAAACTTTAAAAAATAGAAATTCTCACCATGTAACTGGGATCATCGGTGTGTGCAGTAGGAAAATGATGCATTGTGATCAATTGAGTGCATTGCCCACAGCACTGCCCACAATGGACTGACCTAGAAAAATGATTACGTCAAGCGCGATAGAGAAAACCTTCCTATGTGGACTGCTTGTGGCCCAGAAAGACCTGAAGGAGTCACGGTTCAGTCAGTCAGCTGAAAGCCGGGTCCTCAAAGTATCTGAAGTGAAATCCAGAAGCACGGCTGGCTTAGAACTCTACTCATTGAGTAACCTGGCCGGCCTCATCGAAGTAGCCCATGTGGCCACTGGAAGCAAGAATTTATCAGAAAAACATACCTGTTCACAGGGGCGCAACTAGACCTGAACTTGGGGGGGCTAACACTCCCAGCCAGGGCTGGACCTAGCACTGGTCGCACACGGTGCAACCCATTTCCTCCTTTTCCATGAATTCCCTCAGTACCACTCACCAACAATGCACCTCATCTCTCTATAGCACCTTTCTGACTAACATTTCATTTTTTATAGTGCTACTCATAGTACACTCACACTCATTTCTGTGAGCTGCATGGTACACGTTCTTTGTAGCACCACATTAATCCTCTCCACTGTGTGTGTGCCAGGAGTGCCCATCTGAGTGCACAGCAAGCGATGCAACAGTGTGAGAGTAGGGTAAGAGGAGTGACTGCAGGGTGAGTGAGGTGACCATATGGTGCAGATGTAAGTGCAGAGTGGGATGATGAATGCATGGTTAGTGATGGGTTTGTTTGAGTGCGATTGCAGATTGAGCAATGAGGGGGACAGGTGGGTGAAGTGTCACATGAGTGCGGGTAAGTAGTGTGTTTGTGTGACTACAGGGTGAGGTACAGGGTGAACAGCGCAAGTGCATTGTGAGTGCAGAGTGGTCACTGTGAGTGCAGGGTGAGCAGGTGAATGGTGTGAGTGCATGGTGATCACTGTGAGTGCATTGTGATTGCTGTGAGTGCAGGGTGAGCATGAAAGTGAAGGGCAAGAATGAGGAGTGAGTTGTCTGGATGCAGGGTGCATTCCCAGACACTTAAAGTAACTCAGCATGCTATTGACGGCGGCATAAAGTTTCAGATATAAGGTAAACTATTGATATTATGCATGGCTTCAAGTGGGATGAAACAACTGTGGAGTGTAGGAAGCTGGGTTTCTGTTGCAGTAACCCCCCACACACACAATTTTTGCTAGATTTCTAATGCACTTTATCTTGATATGCCCTGGGTCCCTGTTCCCAGGGCCTGTGTTCTTTCCCAAAACTGAGCCTTTGTATCCCCAGTTGGCACCTCTCTAGCCACATGTAAGTCCCTTGTAAAAGGTACCATGGGTACCAAGGGCACCGTGACCAGGGAAGGCTTCTAAGGGTTGCAGCACATATTGTGTCACCCTTAGAGGTCCTGTACCTTAATACACACACACTGCCATTGCAGACTGCATGTTTTGGTGCAGAGAAAAGTGAAGAGTCGACATGGCACACATTCCTGTGTGCCATGCCTGCAACGCACTGCCTATGGTATAGGTAAGACACCCCTCTAGCTGGGTGCACAATACCACTGGTGAGGGTACAATTGCATGAGCAAGGTACCCCTACAGTGTCTAAGTGCATGTTTAGACATTGTAAGTGCAGTAAAGCCATAAGGAGTTTATGGTCTGGTAGTTTGTCATCACAAACTCCACAGCACCATAATGGCATTACTGAATTTTGAGAAGTTTGGTAGCAAACTTCTGAGCATAATAAACTCACACTGATGCCAGTGTGGGATTTATTATACAATGCACTCAGATGGCATCTTAGAGATGCCCCCTGAAAACACCAGCCTGCCACCACGAGACATGTTTCTGGATCCCTAGGGTGGGAGCCTTCGCTCCCTAAGCCCAGAAACAAAGCCTTTCCTGGGCAGAGGTGGTCACACCTCCCCCAGGCCGGGAAGAGCCATCTGTGGCAGGGGAGCTTCAAAGGCCTTGCTGCCTTTGTAAGGTGACCCCCAGCCTCTCGTGATATCAGGAGAGTGCCCCCTTCCTGTCTCCCCTCCTTTTCGGCAGGAAGACAGGCGGGAAAATTAGCCCAGCCCAGAAGGTGTGCCCACCTCTGCCAATCCCACCCCTCAGGTGAGGGACGCGAGGTGAAGCCTACTCTTCAGTGCTCGCCATCTTGCAGACAGCAGACACTCTCCAATCAGGATTAGTGATTGTGCCCACTCCCCCACATGTAGTGAGCACACCAATGGTGTAGTCACCCTAAGGTCAGTAGCCCATTGGCTTCTGACCTCGAGACCCCTAAAACGATCCCTAAATTCAGGATTTAGGGGGCAACCCTGAACCAAGAGCACAGATTCCCGCAACCTAAGAAGAAGAAGGATGAAAGAAGAAGCCCAGCAGAGGAGACTACAGAGAAGAACTGACTTGGCCCGAGCCCTACGGGCCCTTCTGCATTTTCCAGAGATCCTGTACCAAAAGATCACCTTGTCCTGCAGCCAGTGACCTCCAGAACCCTTGGGAAGACTGACTGCCTTCAACAAAGACCGGATCTCCTGTGAACAGCAGCTCTGTTTGAAAGAAACTCCCAAGACAGACTCTGAGCCTGCTGAGGACAAAGAAACCCAAAGCCTGGAACCACCACTGCACCCAAGGCCTACGGTCCGAAGATGGGTGGCCCACTGGTCCACTGGTCTCAGCGAGGTCCCCCAGCACTCCAGAGCCTGAGTCCACTGTGGGTTGCCCCTACAGGACTCCCCAACATCGCCTGCAGCATCTGCACGAAGACCCCCCAACCGCAAGTGGCCCGATAAGGTGAAATCTGACCTGCAAAGCCACCCCTGCATCCAGCTGCCCTGCGCCCTGGAGAAGAGAACCTGAGGTGCACCCATGTCCCTGAGCCCTCCAAGTTAACTACCCAGCTGTTGGATCCTCCCGGAAGTCTTCCTGGACTGAACCTGCAGCCAAAAACCAAAAACGGCAATCCCCATTAAAAACAACAAGCCACCAAATGTCAAAACAGCACCCTGCAACAGGCCTCCCCTGTGCCGCGGTGGGTGCACCTTGTATGCTAACTCGGAACCCCCTTTTCCTTGAGCCTAACACCAGGAGCTTTGTTTCCACAGCCTTGTGGCCTGCTTGTGAGCAGCCACCAATCGGAGGCCCCCTATCCCTCATTGGATAACATTGGGCCTCAGCACTCTGCACCCGGCCGCTCTAGTGCCGCTGAGGGTGTTCTTAGAGTGCATCCTCGACCCCTGGAGAACCCTGGTTCTAACCCCTGAATACCAACTCCCACAAACCAGTACTTACCTGCAAACTGATAACTTCATTTCCTCCCATAGGATTGCATTGACTGTTTTCTCTTGAACATTCATCTAAGTGTGAAGTTGGTTTGGATGAAGCATTGAAAAATTGCATATGTATAAAAACTGAATTACTCACCTTTTGTCTAGGAAATGTCTCAGTGTGATATCTAGGCATTTCAAACTGATTAGCAAAAGTAACTTAAAAAGTAATCTAAAAAGTAACATGCAGAGAAATCTGTAAAGTAATTGAAAGCAATTTCGAACTGTTTACTTACCTGTAAATCAACCAACTGCATTTGAGCCTGCATTCAAATGTAAATCACTGCATAAGATTTTGCAAAGTATTATTTCACTTACCTGCACCAGGTATGGCTTGGTTTTAGTAATAAAATAACTAAATATTATTTTTATACAAACAAATTGGTCTAAGTTCAGTCTTTGAGTGTGTGACATCATTTCTTGCCTGTGTGTGTTTACAATAAATGCCTAACACTTCCCTCTGATAAAGTCTTACTGCTCGCCCACACTAGAGATTAAGGTGCTATCTACTTTTACCTCTGCCTCCCTTTGGGGTACCACTGGACTCGGTGCACACTATACCTCATTTTGGTATAGTATATACAGAGCCAGCTTCCTACGGGGGTCTCTCAAAGGGGCAATATAAATAAGGGTGTGACTTAAAACATTTATGGAAAAAATCTGTGTTCCTCATAATGTGCCGCCCGACTGGTATTTCACTGCTTCTATTATTGCCTCCACATAAGTAACATTACACCTACAACAAGCCAGGACTATTGGCTTTGCCAAAGGTTGGTAGTTGCATAAGATAAATGTACTACATGCATACATACAACTATGGCTTTGTTTTATATAATATTGAAAATGCTTCCGTTCTTGTGCAAGAGGTTGTGGCGTAAAGGCTAGAGCTGCCAACGTTGGAGCTGAGGAAGCAGGTTGAAGTCTCAGCGTCGGATCAACATCCTGTGTTTCCTGGGCAAATTACTGAATTGCCTGTGCCTACCAAAAAATACATGAAGATGTCCTTGTTGGTGCTCATGTAAAGCATTTCAAATTTAGCAATACAGAACTGCAAAAAAAAAAAGTTACATCATAACAGTAAACTGCTGCAAAGTTGAGATATTTTTCTCCAGTCTGAGTGTAAAGGTGAAAATGGATAGCCCAATAAGGACCCGTCTCAGTGCCTCCTTTTATGAACTGCTGGTGCTGAGCACGGGCAAGATCCAGCCCACTTAAAGCCCTGCTAATATGGCATTAATCAGGGATCGAGAGTGGAGGAAATACATAATGTGCTGATCCTGCAACAAACTTTCAGTCTTGTGAATAGGTTTGCCAGCTTATTATTTTGATGTCCCAGACGGTACAAAAATAAGCAGTCACCTAAAGCCGTATTTTCAGCACTTATCTGTGCATACTTCGAACAGCAAATATAAATAGGAAGCACTTTTAATTGTGTTTTAGGGCTGCCTGAATGATCCATGACCAATATTTAAAGGAAACAAAGACAGAGAAGTCACATTACAAATGAATGCATACTTTTTTATTTATAACCCTATTTAGTGGCTAGAGGAGGTTTTAACAGGCTCTTTAAACAACACATGGCTGGCATTTTTCTTTTGGAAACCCTTCTTTATATTTCTTTTCATGAAATGCTTTCTCACACTACAGCAGTAAACGTAAAATACAATGTAAGGAATAGGGAGAATAGGGACCCAGGGGTACTGGAACCAAATAAAAAACCAAAGCCTCGGTAACCAGTTTAGGCAAATGGTCTTTAAAGACCTGTGAAAAACTCGGACGTGCCAGAGATAAGACTCCAGACACTGCCTAGCCGAGCCCACACCTGCAGCAGCCCGGGCTGACACACGCCAAGTGGGTGGGGGGGTGGGCTGAAGCCCTTTCAGCCCAATGGGCGTTGCGCGCCTGGATCACATTGGTGTCCTCAAGTCCTTTCTTGTCAAGAACTAGTTATTCCTTTGTTTCCGTGGCCTAGACTTGTAGAGATAAAAATTTCGATTTTGCTCATATGCAGCACATCTTTTATCCTCAGAATATGCACATAAATTATAATGTAGGAACATAGACCATAATGCATGCATTTCTTTTGCATGTTAATCTATTATCCAGATTTGTTTCTCATTCATTTTGTTGCTCACCCCATTGATTTCCCATAGGTCTGAAAACGTTGCTTTGGCTAGTATGCATTTTTCAAAAATGACAAAAAAGGCAGTGCGACTGGAGTAGGAGGAACTGCTGTTATTTTTAGGAATGACGGCTGCGCGTCACTGCATCCTTGTTCCGGGCCAGTTCCTGGCTAACTTTCCCATGAGCTTGTAGCAGCCTCCTGTTGCAATGCCCTTATGTCACAGGAAATGCGCTGAGAGGAACAAGTGAAACACAAGCATATCAGGCCCAGGCAGGCGGAGTGGAAGGAGTTCTAACCGGTCCCACCTTACTGCAGTTTATCAGCCAACGGTGGCTTCAGCCATGTGATAGTCTTCAAGAGAGCATCAGGGCTTTGTTTGCTAGCTGCGTTGAGCATTTTTGTTTGACGAATATTGATCAGGGACACCAGAAGAGATGGATTTGTATTGTTAGACAAAAGTGAGTGCTGTCATGTCCTGGGACTGTGGATTTAGGTATCTGTTTGCTCTTTCTCCGTCAATCAAGGCCGGGGTGATGTGCAAGCTCCAGGAGCGAGAGGACATCGGACGGATCGAGCTGGTCCAGAAGCTCACCAGAGAGAGCTGCCAGTTTCTGCAGGGGGAGAAGAAAGCGGCGGAGACCATAGAACAAGTAAGAATTCTTCATCATTTACTTTTTTTCTGGAGTATGTGCAGCTAAATTTCGTTTAAACCACAGGCACTGAATTAAACTCAAAGTAAGACTTCTAGTTTACTCTGTAGTGTGTTGGTTACTTGTGCAGGTTTCATGAGGTGCATCTTTACATGAGTAATACCTCAATTTTAAATTAGAATTTATCAGTATGCTCTCTTTATATCCTCAAAATTCACCCATCAAAGCAGGTGAGTGCTATTATGATTGGTTTCTGCATTCATATGTGTACACAAAATGAGGTTCCTTAAGATTAGGGTTGAGGTACTTTGCTAAATCAGTTTAGGTGAGAGAAAGGAACTCCGCTTCTGCTCTCACTGTGCAAAATATGTGGGGAATTAAAGAAATGGTTCACAAGTTTCTAACACAACACCTTGGGTGAGCACTACAACTATTGCAAGGGCACTTCTATTCTAGATCTATAAAGTGAATTCTTATTGTTCTTTGCAGACTGGATACTGCTATAGGCTGCTCTTGCGTGTATGTTGCTGTTCAAATATTTAAGTGGGTTATTGCGTTTATGTGCGCGGCCTGCAAATCACAGACTTGCTCACCCTTTTAACATGATATAGAGACCATTGTTGAATTGGGTAAAAAGTGAAACATTGGGAACAGCGTTTGGAAGTAGCAATCCCGTGCTACCAAAAATAAGGTTTTATTGGTGCAATTTTTATTATGATTCTTATTGTTATTTCTACCAATACTATTAGTTGGTATCTGTCTTGCTTCACTGATTCTTATTTAATCCTAGAATCATTGATCATTTGTGGCACTTCAAGCTTAGCTCTTACATGTCGCAAATAATATGAATCATGCTTACAACCGTGAGTTGCAATTTCAAAGAATCCTATCAAAAAACACAGTGGTGGTAGCTACTTTTTACAACACCCCCACAGGACACCTCTGAAGGTGAAGGGTTTCATCCGCTGTTGTGTGGTCGGTTTTTAGGCACACGAGATTCGAGTGATTTGCCCAGAATCACAAGATGTTTAGCCGAAGCCGAGATTCGAAAATGGTTCCCCGTTTCCAAATCCGGCAGCTCTGACCGTAACGCCAAGTCCTCCCCCTAATGTGATGCACCTGGCAGCAAGCGTTCTAGTGATGTCCCCCTAATCCCCGTTAAATAATATGCAGGGGTATTTGCTCATTGGCTGCTCTGTTGCGCTGCCTGGCGTTATTTTATTGCAATATATAGATAGGGTTTACGGAGATAAAGGACTTCTGGCACTTGCATTGCAGTGCTGGCGTGTTTCTTAGGAGGAGGAATTAACGCAGTAACACGTAGAACCCAATTTATGCATCTGTCCCCAAGCAATCTCCTAAAATTACACATCTCTAGTTGTGCGAAGTGAATGGAATACATAAAACCTCCCAGGGGGCCTGACGCTGTTTCATTTTGATGGCACGCTCGTCCCTGCGGGATCAGAGATGTCAGACCGCGAGGCCGCGCAGTCTCGCGGGACGGCTCTTCCCCGCCCGTTATTAGTCTGGATGCGCTGCTCTCCCTCTCCCAGGGCCGGGCTGCCGCCTCGCGCCTTCCTGTGGAGATTCCATTTAGCGCTAGCTCCGTCGTAAGACTGCCGAGTGCCTCGCGTTCAGCACGCCAGGGGCCTCGCCTGAAAGCTTTCCGACATGCTTCCGGATTTTAAACCTTTGTTGCATGATTGGCACTGAAAAAAACACCTGAAGTTGTTACTGTTGAGTTAAAATGATACCGTTGATGTCGGTACAAATGACGCAAGCCTTTACAATTGTTACAAAACCATTGTTGTTGCAGGTCTGTGTTCCTGAGATGACATTCACTGCTTTTAAATTTCTACTTCCCCAAACTCCAGCCTCTAAAATACGTATTAATCCCAAAACCCATTGCATCGCAAAAGGACTGTGCACCTTCTTCGATTTCTAGGTGTTTTATGCTATGTAAGGTTAATATTTATATCCGTGTTTGCAGCTTTTCATGTTAGCTCAAATGTGATTGTGTGCAGACAGAACAAATTATAGTTGTTGCAATTGCGCTGAAACAAAGTTACAAGGGGTCACAGCTGAAAAGAAGAAAATGCCCTTTCATAACTTATCTCTGAAAGAAAATGAAGTACAAATTTTTAGCAGCGAAGAATGGATCAGTGAATCTGGAAAATCATAGGCAGCTGATTATAACGGGTGACGAAGAAACACAAACTGCATCTCCACAAAATGACTCCAACTGACACGCTTGATTCATACTTCATTGCATCCACTTAATACTGAGAAGAGCAGCATCTCATATCCATTTCAAAAACTGAACAGGCTTGACTTCAAAATGAAGCGGGACCACCTGCACAGAATGATTCCAGGTCTGCAAACTACACTCCCCATCTCTGACTGCATCATAAGAGTTTCTCTCATCGGGGAGTGCCCGCCTAACGCACATACACCTCACTCAGCACTTACTCCTGAAGTGCCCGACTCACACACTACCTCCCAAAGCTTGGTGCATTCCATCACATCCATTACATGTAACACACCACACACCTGAATTCTCAATCATCACTGATCCCACAAAAAACACGCTACAACCACATTTTCCAGAGCTGCATGTCATAAATGTGATCAGAGATCACTCTACCCAAGAAAGCGGAGACAAATCACTTCCTCTGAACTCAATAGTGTCTCACATGCATCACATTAAAAGATGCCCTCCTGAGCTGTAGGTATTTGTTCTTTAATGCAACTTCCATATCTTCACTCATCCATATTATATTTATACATTTTCAATTATTGGCGATATCTTAAAACCTGTCATTTTTAATCATGTTAAGGGGTGTCCCAACCCTGATGTGGGTAGTTTTACAGCTTTCACTTGTCTAACTGTTTTTCTGACCATCAATCATACCTGGACTGTGAGTGCTGAGTTTTTTATTTCGAGTGTCCCACTCACTTTATGACTGCTACCTTGCCCTGCCATAAGGATCCCGAAGGACAGCAGCATGTGTCGCCACCCCTGCCCATCCTTCGTTCATGGCCGGTTGAGGCGTTTTATCTAGCTCCTATATATGAAGCTTACTGCTGCTCGTTTCACAGCAATCTGTTGATGAAACGCTAACCCCCTCAAGACTTTTGTATGGTCCCCATGCCCCACTGTACATTCAGGCCTTCACTAAAACCATTGAAGCTGAACATCTTATACCACCCACATGGCTGTAAAATGAGATGACATTAAACAGATGTCTGTGGGAGAGAAAGATAAAGGCCTCTGTATCCCTCCCTCCGAACTAAACGAGCTGTGTGCCCTCAATCTATCCTCTCCTGAATTCTATAAGATTGTCAGCCGTCATGCCAATTTAGTGTCATAAATTGTTTACTAAACGTGTTTTTCACAAAACTACTCTAGATTCAAATCTCACAGTTTCTTTGAAATTCACTTGTTCTTGTTTGTTTCAGATCTGCACTTACATATAGTTTCAAACATGCCATTGGTCTGACAGTTCTTGGTGATGTGTCTAGGTTAGGCACTTGGAAAAAACCAAATAGTTCTCAATTGGTGCAGGTTCTCAGCACTGCCAGTTCCAGTTCATTTGGGTCGAGGTGGTGGGAAGTGTGTGTTTCGTTTATTCACTGCCTATTTATTGTATGGTACCTAATGTCTGTGTTTATTTTGCCTCCCAGTTTGAGTTACACATATTGAATATTTAGTTGAGATTGAGCATGCAGTTTAGGTTTTAAATTCATTTGTTCAGTTTTGGTGTATAGACGTATCTTTCTCTGTGGATGTCTCCCTGTAACCGTATTATCCCACTGTCACTCCACATACCTTTGTATTGACATTGGGCATACTTTTACATCAACATGGTTGATTCTCTATTGTAACTCCTGTGATACCCGTTTTAACAAAAAATACGAGATGGCAGAAAACTAAGTACCGGGGAAGGTCTAATTTGGGAGGTCAAAACTAGATGCACTCCTGTAACCAATGAAAGGAATGATATGCTGGCTTCATTAAAATGAATAAATGCACAAACTTGTGAAAATATTTGTATGAAAAGCATGAGCAATAACCCAGCCTCTACAACCTAAAATAGAGAATTGACAGGTGTTCATTTGGCCACCTTTAGCTGCTTTTATAAAGTCATTTCAGTTGCAAGTGCCACCATCCACCTATATTCTTTCACAAAATTCCCATATCACCTAGTGGGACAGAGGTTTGTTCTCACTTTAGTGTTAGTTGAAGGAGGATTCTTGTGTGTTATTGCCCACAACCTTGCTTGGGGATCTGTACCTTGCCACTGACACCGCCACCTTGGTGGCCCAGATAGACTACACAGCCCTCAGTCTCAGTCTTACTGGCCTTGATAGTCAGAATGAAATGTTCATACCCCAGAGACACTTCCCAAGTGGCCCAATGCGCCAATATAATCTAGGGAGGCAATACTGACGTCCTCCAGGGAAGCCACAACTTGTTTCACTAATTTCTGTGGGTATTGGGGGCATTCTTTGCTTCAAAGAGCTTCAATTTGAATTGATACAGGCCCTCTGATTTCTTGAATGCATACCTCTTGCTGATCTATTCAACTCAGGCAACTTGACAACACTTTTGTTAAATCAGTGTAACTGAGAAAGTTGGCATCGCCTTCCTTGTCAACAAGGTCATCAGCCCTAGCTAATGAATGGCATCTGTTTTGGATTTATTTTTGAGAATTCTAAAAATCACACCATGGTTTGGTGAGAAATTACACCAAGGATTGCAATACGTACCACATTTTCACTGATGATATTTACACGTCAAGAGAAATATCCATCTGACTTAACCAGGTCTATTTCTATTGCTGTATGGAACGTCCCTCCTTCGAGAGAGATGCACCTTTACTACAGAATCACTGTTCTCAATATTAAATGCTATCAAAACAATGTTAGCCATTGCCCAAATTACTTCGACCATGTGAAATCTTGAAAACGACCATCTGAACAAGAATAGCTCTTTCACAGGGCCCACAAACATTTAGACCATAAGCCTGGATACCATGCACACAACAAACAAGCATTGGCATAGCCAATAGGTCTCGCTTTTGGGACCTTATAAGTATTTAGTTGTGCAGCACAATATCCTTTGTGCAACAACATCAAGTGTTGCATTTATAAACACTTATAAGGTCCCAAAAGCGAGACCTATTGGCTATGCCAATGCTTGTTTACATAGTAACTGTTGAGTATCAGCTACGTCCTACTCCCAAATAGACAGCTAGCATGTCAACCCTCCAGAGTGAGAGAGAGAGCGATTTAGAGAGAGAGAGATTTACAAAGAGATTTAGAGATTTAGAGAGAGATTCAGAGATTTAGAGAGAGAGAGGTTTAAGAGAGAGATTTAGAGATAGGTTTAGAGAGAGATTTAGAGAGAGAGAGATTTAGAGAGAGAGATTTAGAGAGAGAGAGAGGAGAGAGAGAGAGAGAGAGAGAGAGAGAGATTGAGAGAGAGAGAGAGAGAGAGAGAGAGAGAGAGATTGAGAGAGAGAGAGAGAGAGAGAGATTTAGAGAGAGATTCAGAGATTTAGAGAGAGATTCAGAGATTTAGAGAGAGAGATTGAGAGAGAGAGAGAGAGAGAGAAAGAGATATTTAGAGAGAGAGAGAGAGCTTTAGAGAGAGAGAGAGATTTAGAGAGAGAGATTTAGAGATTCAGAGATTTAGAGAGAGATTGAGAGAGAGGGAGAGCGAGAGAGAGAGAGAGAGAGAGAAAGAGGGATTTAGAGAGAGAGAGAGCGCGAGGGAGAGAGAGAGAGATTTAGAGAGAGAGAGATTTAGAGAGAGATTTAGAGAGAGGGAGCATTAGAGAGAGATTTATAGAGAGAGAGAGAGAAAGAGAGATTTAAAGAGAGAGAGAGTGATTTAGAGAGAGAGAGAAAGAGAGAGAGAGGAGAGAGAGAGAGAGATATTTAGAGAGAGAGATTTAAAGAGTGTGATTTAGAGAGAGAGAGAGATTTAGAAAGAGAGAGATTTAGAGAGAGATTGAGAGATTTAGAGAGAGATTCAGAGATTCAGAGAGAGAGAGATTGAGAGAGATTTAGAGAGAAAGAAATTTAGAGAGAGATGTAGAGAGAGAGAGAATTAGAGAGAGATTTATAGAGAGAGAGAGAAAAAAAAGATTTAAAGAGAGAGAGAGAGAGAGAGATTTGGAGAGAGAGCGAGAGAGAAAGAGAGAGAGAGGGAGAGAAAGAGAGAGATAGGGATTTAGAGAGAGAGGGATTTAGAGAGAGAGATTTAGAGAGAGAGAGAAGGAGAGAGAGAGAAAGAAAGAGAGAAAGAGAGAGAGAGAGGGATTTAGAGAGAGAGAGATTTAGAGAGAGAGAGAGTGAGGAGTGAGAGAGAGAGAGAGAGAGAGAGAGAGAGAGAGAGATTTAGAGAGAGAGAGAGACCTTGTGCCACTGATAGTGGCTGGTGTCAAAAAAGTACATTGTGGTTTACTAGTGTGCCCAATGTAGCCTGGTTGTGTCGTAATATAAACAAAAGGCATTGTGATGTACCAGTAAACACAATTCACCCAAATTGGGGTATAAAATAAGGTTACTGCGATGCACTAGTGAGCACAATGCACCTGGATTGTGGTATATTTCGTACAAAGGTGCTTGTGATATACTGGTGAGATAAGTGTACCTTGTCTGTATTGTTATATAAATAAGGGCCTAATGATACAGCATGCAAAATGCATCCTGTGTGTGGGTTTATTATGAACAAAGGACCTTGCGAGTGTACTTTTGTGCACAGTTTACACAGTTTGAAGTCAAAGTCCTCTCTGTGCATATATCAAATAATCAGTACCAATAGGCATACCTGTGTGCAAGACCTAGGTACACCGGTCTGCAAAACCCATTGTTACCATAATTAATATTAATCATGCCAACAATATGTTCTGCAGACAGCTCTGCTATCGAGCCAGACCCAATAGGAGTAGTAATGATGCTGGATTTCGCGAATGGGGTCTATGTGTGGAAAATAGATTTTCTGCCCTGTCAAACCTGGATGCTTGTGATTGACAACCATCCCACCATTCATCTGAGTCACACTGTATTGATGAGCTAGGTCAACGAGTAGGTACTCGTCCTGAGATTGTTAACATGGAGGCCATAGCTGGTTTAAGTACTGAAAATATAAAATACAATGGTCTAAACGATACCGTGATGAATGGGCTTGTCTCTAGCCCCATACCTGTAATGGCACATGATATTGGGAACTTATTATCCTGGAATGTGACTGGGCTATGCTCAAAGCTGGATTGTGGTGATTGGTTTAGGTTTGTTAGCAATTTTGACGTTTGTATTTTTCAGGAAACATGGGCTTGTGACCCCGCTTTTGCTTTGGGGTACTTACATTTTTATGTACCAGCTTCTAAGGGCCCTAAAGGGCGTCCGATGGGGGGCCTTACTATATGGGTCAAACAATCTTTAAAGGTTGTTGTAAAAAACGTAGAGACTGGTCAAAAAGATATTCAGCTCATTAGACTCACGAGTAATTTATCCTTATCCATCGACATTTATAACATTTATGCCAGAGGTGGAAATGTAGGAAAATCTGAGGTTCTTCTTACCCTGTATAATTTCCTTGAGACACATTCTAGTGGGAAAAACATAATAATTGCAGGGGATTTAAACCGTACGTTTGAACCTCTAGACACAGGTGAAGCCTTTTTAGGTGCAGAGGAAGATAAACAATGGGACATCCCCTTACTAGATACTATCCCAGTAACTCGTTGGACAGAGGATATTCTGGGTTTGAATGCAATGTGCCTTGAACAAGGGTTAAGAGCTTTGAATGGAAGGACAAAGTCAGATAGAGTACCAGCTATGACCTTTAACAATGGGAGAAGCAAAAGTCGTATCGACTATATTATTTGTAGCTTTTCCCTTAGGCCAACTGTTAGAGATATGGTTGTAACAGAAATGCCAGAGAGTGACCATAACCCGCTATGTGTTACTCATAAATGGTGGCTGTCTGAATCCAATGCTTCTATTCCTCTGGATGATTGCCTACCCCCGCTTAATGTACCAACAAATGATATGCGTAGGCTAAGATGGACAAGTGTTAGGACGGACCAGCAAGCTATAGAAAATATAGGAGCTGCGACCGATAAGGCCATTACGGCCCTAGACGGTGAAGCAGGGATCACTTCAGGTCAAGTCAACACTATTGAAGTACATGAGTCTCTTTTCCAAGAAATTAAAAGCTACTTTTTGAAACCAGTAAACTCTAAGGTGACCCGTGTTCATAGAGCAGCTAAATGGTATAACCATGCTTGCAAGGTGGCACGAATTTCTTTGGGAGTTGCAATTAAGAGCAAAAACCTGGGGGCCATCCGCTCTGCCAGAAAGTCATACAAAATTTGTATTGCCAAAGCAAAAAAAGATTGGGACGAAGCCCATTGGGATAAGTTGAAGTGTGATAGTGATCGAAAAGACTCTAGATTATTTTGGCATATTGTCAAATGGGGGCAAGAAAGGTCTGAAGAGGCTTGTAATAATAATGTCCCGCAGGATGCCTGGATAAACCTTTTTAGTGACCAGTATGCTACTAGGGATCAGATTGTAAATAACATCAGCCCTATCTATACAACTTCTGAGGACAACGTCTTCACGAAGGGTGAAATTCTCTTGGCCCTCAAAACTGTACATAGTGGACGTGCTCCTGGCATTGATGGAGTTCCAGCGGACGTTTTCTTAAACGACACTGGAAGGTGGTGTAAATATATTCACTTGTTAATAAACCACATAGCTAGGGGTGCTGCTATCCCGGTATCATGGCGGGGTGCTGTTATTATCCCTGTGTACAAAAAGGGTGATCGTTCCCAGCCTTGTAATTACCGCCCGATTAGCCTAATCGATACAGTGCAAAAAATCGTTGGGCGAGTGATTGTTAATCGATTGCTCGATTGGGCGGAAGAATTCAATATTCTATCTCCCTTTCAGGCTGGGTTTCGTAAGGCCACTAGTACTGTGGACCAAGTTTTTCGGTTCCAGCTGATCCAGTGGAGGACTGTGGTGCTAGGTGGGGGCAGTCTTTATGCGGCTTTTGTCGATTTGCGGGCTGCCTTCGACCTGGTACCAAGGGCGAAACTGTGGGAAGTACTTGTGGCCTTAGGGGTCCCAGGAGTCTTGTTGACTATGATCATGAGATTACATGAAGGTACCTATGCTAAAATCCAATGGGGTGGATACGGTAAAGACACAGCCGAATTTCCTGTTGAGCGTGGGGTTCGGCAAGGGTGCTCAATGGCACCAACTTTGTTCACCCTTTTTATTAATGGCATTGTCCCCCGCATTCAATCACAGGCAGTGGATGCTCCCTCTCTTGCAGGTGTAAAAGTTCCGATTTTAATGTTCGCCGATGACACGTTAATTTTATCTAAAACTCCAAGTGGACTGCAAAAAGCATTGGACATTTTCGATAAGTTTTGTGGGGATCACGGTCTGGAGGTGAACGCGTCTAAAACAAAACTCATGGTTTTTAATCCGTATCGAAATTTTAAACCTAACATTACCATGAGTGGACGCACTCTTGAGGTTGTATCATCATTTACATACCTGGGGATCCTCATTTCTAATGATAATAGGTGGAACCAGCATTTAAATATTTCAATTTTAAGGCATAAGCAATTAGCTGGAACCATTATAAAGGAGCATAGGAAATCATTGACTAAACCGATCAAACCACCCCTGATCATATATGAGGCAAAAGCAATTGGGTCAGCATTATATGGGGCTGAGTTATGGGGGCATGATAACCTACAGGAGTTACAAACCTCAGAGAACAAATTTTTTAGGAAACTAACGGGTACTCCACAGAGTAGTCCGTTATTGCCTCTGAGATACGAGCTTGGCAGGAAAAAAATCTCGGAAATGGGCAAACTACGACCAATTTTATATTGGCGTAGGTTATGGACCACACCTGAGCTCACTCAATATGCGGCCGGGTTCACTGACGTTATTAAAGCAGATTGCTTTAATAGAATTAGATGGTTCAAATTATTAAAACTAGCACTATCTGAACTAGGCCTGAATGCACTATGGTCAGACCCAGCTGGGACATCATTTCCTAATAAGACAACCCTAAAAAATATTTTTTGGGAAAATGTTGCTAATAAAAGTTTGCTCAGTATCAACTGTGGGTCCATGACTGCTAGTTTTCTTGAGGTTAAACTGTACCCCATGTATGAACTGTATTGGGATTATATATCCAAACCTTTGGATAGGAAACTGCATTTTCAATTAAGGGCGGGCTCTCTTCCTCTTCGTTACCTAACATCTAAGTGGAGGGAAGGAGGCCCTGCTACATGCCCAGCTTGTGGGGAAGGTAATGAAACACTTGGTCATTTTTTGTTCTCCTGCAAACCATACTCTACTCCAAGGCGTGTTTGGTTGGCACCTATGTGTAGGAACCTGGGTACTAAAAGTAGTATGGTGGCTTTGCGCATAGTTAGATCGACTACTTTAACTTGGATTATAATTGCCACCGCTAAGTATTTGGGGTGGGCATGGATAATCAGGCAGAGATTGCTAGTCCAGTGACTACTCTCTGCCTAGACGCCCAGAGACTGCTAGAGTACTGTCTATTCTCTGTTCAGTGTAATTTATCGTGTCATCTGGAAAAATTTTAATGATTCTTTTTATTTCAAAGTTTTTACAAATTATACTTAATTGTATCATCAACATCAATGAACTTTACACCTGTGAAATGAAATTCTAAATGGTTCTTTTATTAGTACAAAGATTTTATAAACTGTACTTAATTGCATTATTAACGTTAATGAATTTTATTCCTGTGATTATGTATATTTCTTTTTTGAAAATAATCTGTATTCTTTTTAGTAATGTGCGTATGTCAATTAGACATCTCAGATTTAATTGTTTTTTATTATATGTTTGTATGTTTGCTTTTATGAGTAACACTCGAATAAAGCACTTTTGACTTGACTTGACTACTCGCCTACCAAAATATCCCACCTAACAGGTATCACACTTTTCGGATATTACTAAGCAAGTGTGATGATATTAGGGTGAATACCCTGATTAACCACTTTCATTGAGTGCTGCTCTGCACCAATATGAAATGTGGAAATACAAGGTGGGAGAATATAGAACAAAAAAAATGAAGAAATGAAAGAACTACAAAGAGATGCATACTGAGAGGTCGTGCAAAAAACATAGGGGTAAAAAAGGGAGCAAGGAAAAGAGACAGACTGAAGAATAAAAAAAGAAAGACAGTGATTGGAGATGAATAATGGAATGAGAAAGATGGTGGGTCTGTTCTTTGGTTTAGAAGAATATAGAAAGGGAGAGAGTTAGAAATAGACAGAGGTGATGAAATAGAAACAGATTTTTTTTGGTCAAATATAAATTGAGAAAAATAAAAAGAAGCTGAGTGAAGAAAGAGATAGGGATATAGAAAATGAAATGAATAATGAAAGAAAAACAAAAAAAATAAGGAGCAAGAAATAGAACGAGGGTGGATGAACGAGAGATAGAGGAAGGGAGGGCAGCGAGGGGGAATAGAGAGATAAATATATACAGCGAGAAACAGAGAGGGCGAAGGGGAGCGCACACGCCCCAATGCTATCTCTTGCTGCACAAAGATGGTTCCTTGGATTGCTGCTCAGGAGCTGACGGATCCCAGGGTGGAAGGGGCTGTTGGACGGGAGCTGGGGGCACGGCTGGAAGGGGCTGCTGCCTGCAGCAAGCTGCTGCTGGAAGGGGCTGCTGCGACGGGGCGGTGGAAGGCGCTTCTTGGCAGCAGCACTGGTGGACAAAACTGCTGGAGGCACCGGGAGGCGCAGGGCCTCACCTGGCTGGGATGTGGGGCCCTCGCCATCCATGCTGAGAGCGGGTAATGATGGCCGGGGCTGGGCAGGAGCGGGGCCGGAGGCGGCAGGCAGGGGGTGCCAGGCTCTATATAGGCGGAAATGACACAGATATACATATCATTACAACATAGAAGTGACCAATGTAATTCAAGCTTCTGAATATTCTGAGTCAAAACAAACACAAAGAAACACACTGAAATAAACTCTATGGTGAGCAGAGGAAGTACAGGCAAACAGAGGAGAAAAAAAGCACAGGGACAGCAATGGCGAACGAGTGAGGCTTCCATAGACAAGAAAGCAGTATGTATCCTGACAGCCTCTGAGGTGCACTCGGTAACCTGCTAATTAGGCTGAGCCCCAGGGGGCCTGTTACTGCCTTGATGTTGATGACCATGTATATATTAGCGGCCGGCCCTGGTGGTTGTAGGCCCATGTTTGTATTGAATTTTTATGCACAATAAAGGTTTTCGCAAAAAAAAAAAAAAAAGAAAGCAGGCATAGAGGGCATATAAAAACATGGCGGCAAAGGGCAAATCGAGTGAAGAAGCGGTAACAAAGCAACACTGTGCAGTGCAAGCATATTACTGGAATTGTTCAAACTAGGGAACAAGGGCACACAGAACAGCATCAGCACAGAGAACAATAGCACTGCACAAGGCAATGAAAACATTGTCACTGTAAGCAGAAAAACTGGTCAAGTACTTGGATGTGTCGTAGAATAAAGCACAGCAAGCCTTGGGTAAATCCTCAATAACAGAGACAGTGAGAGAGCCACGCGGCCGTGAAAGTGAAAGTGATCGCTCGCTAATGAGCCATGACGAGGAAAGCCAGATGGCGCATGACGCTTAATGAGGAAGAGATAGGAAAGGCAGATGGCGGCTGTGCACATGCCCACGCGCGTAACCGCAAGCTTTAGGCCACAAGCAAAAGCTTGTGGTCGGATTTCTAAAGCCCACTCACTAAATGTCTCGCCAGACCAGCGCATGGGCTGGCTCAGGCAAGACCTAAAAAACATTTTCTGGCATTTCTGTGGTAGTGAATTACACAGACAGTGCTCATCTGAGTCCCAAATCTGTCTAATCTAAAGTTTAAGGACAGAACAAACCAGAGTTTCAATGTAAGTATACGAGGGAAAGATGATTCCTCCTGGCTAAGCTCTACTTTAGCTCAAGGCCTTCAGTTTCCACATTTCTTGTCTGTCAAAATGTTATGAGCCACTTTCATTTTATGAATTCTTGACAAAATTGTTTTCATGGGCTACCATTGTTTTCTCCAACATGAATGGCGTGTCCCAGTGAATGCAAAGTCCTGGTTCTATTAGATTCCTTCTCACATATGCCACTGAAGTAACTATTTTTCGAGGATTACATTGAAAAAATTCCAGTAGCTAACAGAAGAGAGTAATCAAAAAGAAGTGGAGAATCGCTGACTGTTCTTCTACTGGTGTACAGATACATTGCATGTTTATAATTTGCTACAAATTGAGAATTACTCCTTGGATAAGAATTACTGCACTCCTTTCTTTTGGTAATTACCCATTTTGGGTCGTTTCCCACATGCAGATTTACATTTGGAACCCAAACGTGGAGAAAAATTCAATTTGATGATAAATGATTTACTAGTCTTTATTCTCACACTTCCTGTGATAAAAACAGAACCTCACTTTAGTAGCTGGGCACCAAAACACAATGTTGGGACATCAAGTTTTCGCCTTAAAAATTGACCTATTTTAGTAGTGTTGGTAGCTGATGTATTGAGACCCGGCCTCAGCCACCACCCAGGAAAACCTACCAAGTCCAGAACTGTGATTGAAAACTAGACACCCGGGGGAGTCCAGGGGGGCGTGACTGTGTTGGATTCCACTGCTTTTTCTTCCTCAGAATACCCTGTAAATGTCAGTCTTTGGCTAGAATCACACACTTTCCTCACTCTGTGCGGAAAAGTTCAAAAATCTGTGTCATCTGCAAAATTCTTACCACCCAGTGGTCCCAAACTTCTCCTGATAAAAACAGTATACAATTTGTGTGGCAGCAAAGGCCCAAAACCGCAATAAAGCCACCTCAATTTTTGCCTAGAAAATTGACCCTTTTTTGACAATGTGAGTGGCTGCAGTATTTGGGCTCTGTCACCACCCTTGGAAACATACTAAACCCATTAATTTTTTTAAACTAGGCATTCGAGGATTCTAGAGTGGTTTGACTTTTGAGGATCCTCCTAAGTTTTCTTACCCTGAATGAATCAACCTTTGGCTACAATCCTACTCACATTTTTGTAAGAGAATGTTCCCGAGTCTGCGGGATCCACAATATTCCTACTATTTATTTATTTGACAAGTTTTATATAGCACTGGCTAGACCCCGAGGTATCAGAGCGCTTTACATAAGGATACTGGTTACAAACAGAACAGTGTTACAAGGTTACAGTAGATTCTAGAGCATAACATAGCATAAGGAAAGACATTTTCAAATAAGTACATCTGTTGGGAGCAAAATGTAAAATAGCAAAACAAGTCCTGAGAAGCACAGCAGGTAGAGGGGAGAGACAAGGGGGTAGAACTATGTTTCAAGTCTAGGTAGTCCAGTCATGGCGTGGAGAACTTCGGTGGATACAATAAAGTTTGAGAAAGTAAGTCGAAACAGACCGGAGGCTCAGAGGGGGTCAAGAAAGGGCAAATGGTCAATCAGATGAAAAAGGGCGCTGGCCTGTGGCAAGGATCTGTAAGATGGTGAGCGAGAACAAAGACCCCAAAAACAAGATGGTGAGAATGCAGGTTGAACTAAAAAAACAAATAAACAACCAGCAATGAAAAACCTACCCCAAAAGCTGAATGGGGAAGGGAGCGATCGATTCAGGAGGGAGGAAATGGTAGAGGGTCGCAGATCGCTCTCAGGGTCCTGCAGGTCCAGGGAAGTCGGCATGGGAATCAGGACAGCCGTCCCGGAAGAGGAAGGCAGTGGCAGAGCCCGGAGGGTGAGCAACTCGGGAAAAAGGAAAGCGGCTCAATGGAGCAGTACAGCAGCGTCGTGTAGTGGTCTATCGCTGCTTTCACATCGATTTTACATTCCTGTGCAGAGGGGCACCAAGAGACCATGTCTCAGGTCTGGAAGAGTCAGGCAACGGCCGGAGGAGAGAGAGATCCTCCGCCATGTCCCCAGCGGCCACCCTGGAAGAAAGAGTATCCACTTTCCCTAGTGTCTCTTCAGGGAGGCGGGGGGAAAAAAGCGACACCGCGGAGAGACGAGGAGAGCCGAGTCTGAAGTCTGGTTGGGTAGGTGACGGCTGAGTCAGCGAAGCCGGAGCCAATCTCCCCTATAGCCGATCTGGCACCTCCACCGGGCATCGACCAAGATAGCTTGGTCTCCGCGGTCAGGACATCAATCACGCCTTACTCCGAAGATCTCAAGTGAAAAGCGGGAGATTGGAGAGATGAGGACAGCAGTTGAATATGACCCCAGGTGAGAGAAAGGGGCCCAGTCAGACTTGGATAACATGGGATTAGAGCCCAAAAGGCCATCCCTCTCCGGGAGCTCCCGGCCGGAGCTCTTCACCTGTTGGCCATCTTTTCTGTAAAAAAAAAAAAAAAACTATTACATAGCATTTTCACAATTCTCCAAATTAATACTGCACCCCACTTGTGTGGGTGGGCCTGTCTCCCACAACAGCAAATGGTCAAAACTTGAACTATACTAAGACAATGTGGTATCAAGGATGTCTTCACATGGTTACAGTTTTCATCTGTTCCGATGCATTAAGAACACCCACACATGAAGACAGCATATCAATCAGGAGAAATGGAGGGTAGTAAGACTTTGCCCACAGCCTGGAAGAGCCTCAGTTTTTCTCACATAAATATGGGGAAAAATCCTTCTTTGACTTACACTTTGACTTTCGCAAGAGAACATGCTGAGATTTAAGCAAGCCACACAACCCTAAATTGTTCTTGGTCTCAAGATTTCTGAAATTCCAAGGGTTGATAGCGTTAGCCCTTCTCTGACCCAGAGCGTGAATACTGCAACTATTCACCATGCAAAAAGGTGGAAATTGGGTTTTACCGACTGTGTTGATCCATATGTCAAAACAATGCCCCAAAATATCAAAATTGGGGATGTTCTAGACCCCAAGACTGTGGGGCAATTGGGCAATTGAGCATGGGTGTGGTCTGATGCCAGGACGCTCCATCTTCCATCTCATTGAAAAAAAAATCCATCCCTGGCATCCAGTGGCCTTTCTGCTTCCACATCTGGCAGATTGGGGGTAAATCTCCAGTCGCTTCTCTAGGGACAGGCACAAAGAGTGTTGGGGCCATTATGGGATTGGAGCAAGGCCCGATGCCATGACATGCTGTCCCCACTCCATATTTTTCAAAATATAATCATTCTTGGGGCAAGTGGGCTTTTCGCTCCCCTGAGAGGAGTAGATCTAAAATCAACTCACAGTTACTGTAGCAAGTGGGCTTTCTACGCCCCTGGGGGAAGCAGATCTAAAATAAATTTCATATTCACCCCGTAGGGGGCAGGAAGCCTTTTCTCACGTTTTGGGGAAGAACTTTGTTTTCTTTTAATTTTTGTTGGAGAGCACTTGCCCATGCCCAGGAAAAGTACATCTCTCCCCACAAGCCCAAAAACAAATTCCTGATGCTGAATGGGTGGATCCCGGGTTGGGGATTGGCGCCTTCTGGTGATCCCCAAGCAGGCATCCACTACGGAGAGGTACGGTTTGAAAGGGTATGGTACTTCACCCACTTTAATCAGTAGTTGGGGGTTGTGATGTGCCTTCCAGCATCAAACTGAAAGCACACAGTGCATAATGGCGTAAACCTCTTTCATGTTCATTGTGTGATGTCAGCGCACTATGCTGTGCGTGGGACGTGTCACACAATCTGGAATATAATAACTGTAAGAACAGAGAAGCTATTTATTAGCATTTGAGTTAATTAAAAAAAAAAGTTCTTGTGGTACTTAAAACAGATGGATTTTCTCCCACTGATGTAAGAGGTAGGTTCCAGCAGGTGTGAATATCTGCATCCCATGACGGCATTTCTGTGCATCTTATGGAAAACTGGGATGTGCAGAGATTCAAAGGTTTTTGATCTGCAGCTTTGTTAAATTTTTGTTTAAAGTTTAAGAGATGATAACAATACTGTAGTGGAAAGTGACCACAGAAAGTCTACATGAAGTGTGAAGCCTGTCAACACACACTTTTGGTCAATTATGGAGACAATGTTTGAAAACTCTGTCTTCTAGAAACAATACACATCCTTCACTATTCCGAACTAGCCTTACAAGGGAACCACTTCAAACTGAACTGGTGTGACTGAAAGACTGAGCGACAAAATCACCACAATGTACTTGATACCATTATGGGTAAACACTTTCAGTGAGTTCCTATGTAAAACTTGTTGATGCAGACATGGGTTGCCTGCTTTCACAACTTTACCGCTGATATTTTGGATTCAAATTATCTATCAGAGGAATTCATGTTTTTCACAACTAAGCCTAAATGTAATTAGTATTCTTAAGTGATATACTTTTTTATTTTATTCTAAGGTAAAGTCTATCAGTGATCACAGCTAGCCAGAGATAGGTGGAACCATTCTGTATAAATTAGCTCCTCAGCCTCCTGATTTTAACAGATGCGTACATTAACCTACTGGCTTGTGAAACCTTTCACTCTCTGTTGTTCAATGAAGGTATTTCTGCATTCGATCTTTGTTCTTTTTAGTTTATCTCTTCTACCCTTGAAGGATTTTGTTACACTGGTTTTACCACGATATGGCCTCCAAAATAGTCAGCAAGGAAAGAATGACATACCATGTGCACATGTTTTACAGAGAGTTATTAAGTGTCAACATGCAGTCCCTTAGACAGCACAAGAGGGATCACGATTTAGTTCATGCAAATGTGGAACATGTATTTTATTTAGAAAGTAGTGCTTAACATTAGTTTTGGTTTACTTGAAATAACTAGGCCAAATTATTAAAATGGCATATTTAAATGTTGTGCCCAAGAATTGTTTTTCATTTGCTTCTGAAAAAATCATTGAAATTCAGCTTCAGTCGTGGTCTATCTCTGTATGTATAAAGTAACATTTTTCTCTAGTTTTCTCTGCCAAAGGGACGTGAATTGTGAGATTACAAAGTTATGAGCTAAACCTCCGCTGCTATTTTCATAGTCAAGAACAGTCCATTGTATGAAGTTGCATTTCTTGTGTTTCTGTCCAGTGAACATCGTTTACAAGAATGTGGTTTGGAAATTAATAGTTGAATTGGCTTGCTGTGAAAGTAACATTTTACTGTTGCCTTTCTTCGGAACACATGTTGTGAAACTGTGTGCTTTCATTGTCTGAACCATTACGACGTGACAACCATTGGTCCTACACTTTAGGAAAAATCTCAAACTATCTTGTCTCAACAAATACCTAAACCGTCCCTCCTAAATCAGTTATCTCCGACCAGCTACGTATCCTGACCTTGGAACTAACTGGTTCACCCCGACCTACGATTCCATGGCCCATGCCTCAATCTCCTGTAACTAACTCAGAACTGCGCTGATATTCCTTTCCTGTATTTCCACCGTATATTTTGCCCTTGTTTTTTATTGTGGATTACTGTATGCTTCCTACTTGTATTATATCTTTTATTTCAGATTGCATAATACTGTATGCTTCCCACTTGGACTATATCTCATGAATGTATCCTACTGTTTTATATCCCCTGAAATCGCTTTATAGACAACCCTTGTAAAGCTCTGATACCTTGGGCTTAGTTTGCGTTATATAAAACTCATAACTAAATAAATAAATAAAAGATGTGCTATTTGGGGTGAGATAGGTCATTCTGTCGTTACACTGGAGAGGGCTCGATGCCATGTGGTGCTTTTGTGTTAGGGCTTATTATTATTTAATAATTTAGCTATTACCATATATGCTGTGGCTAATTAATTTCTTAAAGGCGCTTTGTGCTATTGCATTTAATAATTATTTTGGCTTTGGATTCCTACTTTTAAACTTTTTGTAATGATTAATTTGACATCTAAATACATCTGCAGACTGATATTGGAAAAAAGCTTAGTGATGCACGTTTGTCACTAATGGTCTTGGATGATTGTTTGAGCACAGGATTCTCCCGTTCCTGCAAATTGACTTTCCCTAATGTTAATTGAATTGGACCATCAATACAAAGCTTCATTTTAACTTCATTGCTCCCTTTTCCAATGTCTGCTAATATCAAGATCATTAAGTTTGTTAGAGTTGGCCCTTTTTTGCAGGGTCATCCCAAAACGTTTTGCCTTCCTCCTCTATTTTTTCTGACCTGTTGTTGGCGGTTTTAGGTCTCTGGGCACTTTATCACTGATGATCAGTGCTAAAGTGCATGCGCTCTCTATGGTAATCTTGGTAAGATTGGTCTACACCTGTTTGGCTTATTTAATTAACCTGTCAGTCCCTTTTACAGTGGTATCTCATATACCCACGGCCAGCAAATTACATGCTACTGGTGGGCCTGCAGCGCTGCTTGCACCACCCACCAAAGTAGCCTTTCAAAAATTTCTCAGGCTTCTGCCACTGCAGGGCATGCACCCACAGTTTACTGCCGCTGTGACGTGGCACATAAAGTGGTTGCCATGTCCGTGACTCCCCTTTCACTACATATCAGTCACCCCTAAGGTGGGTCCTAGCTAGCTCTATGGGCAGGGTGCGGTGTAGGTAAAAGGTACAACATGTGCCTTAACTGTGTGGCATGTACTGCTAGTGACAAACAGCCTATTTGGTTTCTCACTGCTGTGAGGCTGTCTCATAGGGATGCATTGGGGATTCCCAGATATATGCTTCAGTGGTAATCCCTGACATGAGAAGGGTATCGTGATCAAGTTTGGTATGTTTGGAATAGTGGTGATAAATGCTGCGTATTGGTGAAAGCAGATTTTGTATTACTATTTTAGAAATGCCACTTTTAGAAGTGGGCATTTCTGTGTGCTATGTGTCTTTATGCCTGCCTGTTGTGTATTGACTGTCTGGCCGTGGAGTGACAGGGGCTGGGCAGGTGCAGTGGCTCTGGTCAGAGTCTGGATGAGTAAGCACTAGGCTGAATAGGCTTGGTCTGTATTTGGAGTTGTGGGAGGAGTTGCACCTGCACCTGAATAGGGCTGTGCCTGCCTTCCACAATGATTTCTGCCCACCTGTGGTGTGTCTGGGGCCAAGGCTTACACTTACAATGGGGAGTGTTGTGCACTGTAAAGAAATTTTAAGTGCCCCCCAGAACTGGATTGGATTGAGCTCAGAGCCCTGTGCCAGCAGAGCACAAAGACTTTATGGACTATAAATATTGGGGCTGTGACCCCATGTCTTTGGAACTGGAAGAGAAGATACAGCGTGGACTTCTGTGGGCCAGGAGGAACCACCATTGGGTTCTAGGCTGCTGCCTGCTAGGTGGCTGAAGGGACTGTCGTCTACTAAGGGGCCCTATGTGCTGGCCTGCCTGTGCCTTGTTCTCTGGCCCAGGGATTTACTAGGGCTGTGTGGCTGGTCCTGGGGATTGGAACAAATATAGCATGTGGTGAGCACTGCACCAGTTACCTTCCTTTACTTCCAAAGGTATTGGGCGCTTTAACTTTTCCAGACGGGAGGAGCGTGTATTTGCTCTGCTCCCTGCTGAGTGTGTGTGAAGCATGCTATTGGAGGCACCGAGGTGGATAGAGACCTCCTGGTGCAAGGAGCACTCTGACCTAGGAGCACTATACTGGCCTGCTGAGCACTGCAGGGCTCCTAGGGTGTGGGAGACAGTCACCGCCGCGGGTGAAGGAGCATTGAGGAGGAGGGGAGGACGTTTGCCGGGCCAATGCTTAACTGATGAGCCCCAGGTGTTACGAGGACTACACGGGTTGACATGCCCACTTTTCCCACAACGCCGTGGCATCCGTGAACATCACTGGAAGCATCGCGGAGATCTAGGTGCCGCCTACGTTGAGCCAGCAGCACGGGACCTGCTGAGGTCCCCACCATTCCCTCATCCCTCAGAGGTATTCAGGCAAGTTGCCCATAGTGACGTGGGCCATTTTTCTTTAGGGCAGGACGGGGTGGCAACCCTTGACGGAGGGCCCGTTCCTATGCCCCCGTAGTTACCAAGCAGTCATTCAATAAGCGCGGGAGTGCTGCGGCTGCTATCGGAGTAGCGGGGTCCTTTCCTGGTGCGTGTTGCACCCCCGCCCCAGATTTGATGTGTGAAGCCACGGGGCCATTCTTTGTGGGGTTAGGCCAGGGCGAGACCTCTACAGAGGCCCCTGGTGGTTAGAACTGCCACATTTCCTGGTGTAGGCTGGCAAGTGGCCCAGAAGCCTACGGGAGTGTTCTGCTTGGGTTTTCGGATCAGATAGAACCCGCTCATCAGAGCCTCACTAACCCAGCCAGAACGTTACCCCCTCCCTAGAACCTATTTACAATAATGCAACCACATATATCTACCACCTAAGGACAGGGGATTCCTACTATACATACCAAGACCTCTTATAATCGGCGGCCTCGCGATCCCATACGGATCCAGACCTCTCTGCCCATACGACAGTATCACAAGTGGCGGCCTCGCGATCCCACACGGATCCAGACCTCTCTACCCAGACGGCAGTCTCAGCACAAGTGGCGGCCTCGCGATTCCATACGAATCCAGACCTCTCTACCCAGACGGCAGTCTCAGCACAATCGGCGGCCTCGCGATCCCCTACGAATCCAGACCTCTCTGCCCATACGACAGTATCACAAGTGGCGGCCTCGCGATCCCATACGAATCCAGACCTCTCTACCCAGACGGCAGTCTCAGCACAGTCGGCGGCCTCGCGATCCCCTACGAATCCAGACCTCTCTGCCCATACGACAGTATCACAAGTGGCGGCCTCGCGATCCCACACGAATCCAGACCTCTCTACCCAGACGGCAGTCTCAGCACAAGTGGCGGCCTCGCGATTCCATACGAATCCAGACCTCTCTACCCAGACGGCAGTCTCAGCACAATCGGCGGCCTCGCGATCCCCTACGAATCCAGACCTCTCTGCCCATACGACAGTATCACAAGTGGCGGCCTCGCGATCCTATACGAATCCAGACCTCTCTTCCTAGACGGCAGTCTCATACGACAGTTCATCCTATGATCACCATAACATACAAAAAGGGAATCAGTCTCACTATTCATCAGATCACACAAGGATTGCCAGTTCGAGCATAGCCTGTTCTCAGGTTCGAGGGGCTCCTCTTTCCCTTATTCAGTTACCACTTACCTGATCAGGGTTAACATCTGTTCATGTAGCCGCAGCTGACTAGAAGAATAGGCTACCCTCTCATACAAGAACACGCAGCACATGTTGGTTCACTACAAACTGGGTACTTCATTACTCATTACATACACAATCACATAACATTACGATATAACACATAACCTGCAAAGAAAAGTGAAAGATTAAGTTGTACACTCTAATAAGAAAGGGTCGACATCACCTTAGTAGTATGTAGCCTGCACTCAGTGGTCATCTAGGTTCCCTTCTCGTCTGTGCCTCGGCTCGCCTGGAATCACCCTTCTCCGAGTCACTGGGACCTCTTCCTTATCGGCTACTCTCTCCTCTCTGGCTATTCTGCTAGGAGAGCATCTGTCTCTCGGTTCTTCTCCGCCTTCAAGATGGCGTCTGTCTTCCCTGGAATAAGTAGTAGCTTTACTGCTAACGGCTAGATGCCGCCTACGGACTGAACATGTAACTGCCTCAGACTTTCACTAATATAGAGGTGCGTTTCCTCATGGAAAATTCCGGCCCGTAACCTGCCGCCCACCAAATTCTTGTACCTCCCCGTACCAAGGACACGTTCCCAGCCGGCCGGCCTGATGTAGTGTCTTCGGCATGAAGAAAAATACAATCCTTCGATAAGGGCCGGCCTGAACCGGTTCTCTCCAAGCGAATAACACCTCATAACTAAAACATTACATTTGACCTAGAAGCATCCCAAGCTGCCGGAGCAGAAAGAAAGATGGAGTCTCTCCAGTTTGAGGCCTACCAGGCCTGAATTCAGCACAGCTCCATGAAATACCCTCACTACAGGACAGGTTATCCCTAATACTAACGAATCTATCCCCTAGGCTATGTGTGCAAGCCCTGATCTATGGGGAAGAGCACAGAATCATGTCGAATGGAGCCTAGTAAATAGGCTCCATTCACTACTCTAACCCTTAGACTTGAATGATAAGAGACTGAAGTCACATTCCATCATTGTTCCTCACAAGAAGGCCGGGAAAATCGAGCAGAACATTTCACCCTTGACTTCAGTCTATTATATATTCATTAAACAGAACTAATATCTGTGGAAGAATAATATGAAACAAGACTAACTGATCTATGTCTAGTACCAGGTGTGCAGAATTGAAGTAGTGAAGGAATACACTGAATAAAGCAACAGATAGAAATCAAAATGCCGATAGCAATCAGAATACCTCCTAATATCTGATGTAACATATGCAAATCAGGTAACCAATTAAAGAGCCAGTCAAACCAGCCCTGGTCAATGTGTTTTCTTACTTCTTCTGTCAAGTCATGTAGTTTATCAATGTGAGCTTGAATGGATTTTGTATGATCCGACAAGTTAAAACAACAAAGACCCTCAAAATCAGAACAATCGTGTCCATGTTTAAGCAAAAGATAATCAATGGCCGCTCGATTTTGCAAGATAGCCCTACGTTCACCCTGGGCGTCTAATAGCATGTCAGACAGGACTTTAGAAGTATGATTGATGGATTTCACCATCCAGCAGGCCATTTTCCCAATAGATTTGGCATTATAAACTGCCAAAGCAGGAACACCAACAATTGAAATAGCTAGGCTAAGGTATTCAGACTTGGAATATAAATGCAAAGATGAGTCACAGTCCTCCTGTAACCTCACTGTATCTCGAATCACACGAGAGTTGGCATTCGGATGTGGAGAAAACATTAACAAGCTCAGTCTAGTAATGGCACAAGGGCCTCCAGAAATATTTGCGGGAATATATGGCCAGGAAGTATTACCACATGAGAAAAGCCATCCGGCAGGTAGTAACATCGTGCGATAATGACTGGGGGTAACTACCAAACTCTTGCAAGTCATGTTATTCTGAACAGAAGTACATGTTTTCGGTGTCCTTTGAAGGCACAAAGTTCGTTCATGAGCGGTGAATGAAGTGGCACCTTTCAATCTTAAACGCATACATTCAGAAATCGCACTAGGATCACAAATAAGGAAAAAACACAAATCACCTTGTGTGATATTATAGGTAACTATTTGGGACTGGATGGGGGGTATCGGGTCTGACAGTACAGTACACAAGGGGCAATACTCATGGGCAGCGAAATCGCCCAGAAGAACATTGGGGCGAGCATTTGATATATTAAAAATATGAGTCAAAGTCTCCAATGAAGCAGGGACAGCAACTAAACAAGTCGCTAGAATGTCCGTCACCGATCTCATCGGTGTCAAGCAGAAATGAGGGGCTTTAGTCATTTGTTTTGCTAATGTAATCCAAAAGTTCGACGACGAATCCCACGCAGCGAAGGAACGCGACACTCGGGTTCTCAACTCAGCCCGGGTTGATGGGATCCCTCCTCTCTCGTCGTACCAGCCCAAAAGGAGTCCAACGCCGACACATCCTGCAGCAACAGTCCAAAGAATGATCTGAAAGAGAATCAAATACAGGCATTATTCATTCTCGGAAGTAACATTTGTCAGCCGGGACTGCTTCCCAGCTATCTTTCCCTGGTCTCATAACTAAAATGGTGTTGTCTTGACCGGTTGCAATGACTTCTGCTTGTTCAGGGGGATTCTTAGGCGACTGCACCCAAACTCTGGCCCCAGGATTATCTGTGGAGCCAAAACCTTTCTGGCCTCGTACAGTTAGCAACGTTGGGGCAGTGCCTTTTGTGATCTCACCACTGAAAACAGGCATTATTAGCAATTGAGCCACTCGGTCAGTTTGATGTATCAGTAAGTCAACCTCACTGCTATTCAGCAGGAGCACCTTAATCTCTCCCTGATAATCACTATCAATGATTCCTCCAAGCACCTGAATGCCTTTTACAGCCAGCCCCGATCTAGGGGCGATTAATCCGAAATTTCCAGTTGGTATATGAACACCTGTGGAAATTTAGCGTGCAAACTGAACATTATCTGCGCCATCTTGCCTCTCCCCAGCGCCACGCATAGCAAATGCACGGCCGCCATTTTAGGCACCCCACTCTCTCTCCCCGCTCACTCTCGATCGCCAGCGCTTTCCCCCGGCGCTGCGAGCATCCCCCGCGCGCCGGCCACCCCCGCTCTCTCTCATACAGGCCATAAACCCTCTCCTTCTGCGCGACCCTGCTACGGAACCACTTCCGACCGACAACCCATACATGGTCATGCCTCTCCTTTGATAACCCCCTTCCTCTGCGCCCCATTGTCTGAACTGGTCCCAGGCCATCACCTAGCCCTGCGGATGCAGTTTATTGCCCCTACTGTAAGGGAAACACCCCACATCAAAGGGATTACAGTAGAATCAAAGCCCCTACCCCCTGAGACCCGGCCGGTTGCACACACCCCCGGGAATTAGCGGAATTCCCTGCTGCGCGATAGCCATCTCCCACTGCGGGTAGGGTGGGAACCTCTACTGTAACCATGTGTGGGATCGGATCTGAGCCGGGGCTTCAGGGGATATTTCCCCGCACATCAAGGGAATCTCAAGAATGTACTATGTATAATAAAGCAATAAACCAGTGTATAAGAGACCAGGTCTCAGAGATGCAGTTAGAGCACCTCGTGACGATACCTTGCTGTCTGATCTGATGTGTTCTGCTCCGACGGAATAAAACCTTGTTTCCTGCCTTCCAGTCTCCGGCGCCTGCCTCTTTTATTGGTAAATTATCGAGTGGTATGAGAGGCGATTACCGCCGGGCAAATACTTGAAAGGATACCGACTGAAACTGCCGCTACCATTTAACAATTGGCGTCCCAAACGTGGGGCCCATCAGCGACACGTGGATCCAGTGGGAGAGGTCCCGACGACAGAGTGAACGACTGCAACGATCGGGAGAGCTCCTGCCCAATAGACCCTCGTCTGGCAGCCGATCATCCGAACTTCACTGGTTCCGAGCAGACCTCTCTCGAGTGATATACGGTCCTGACTGGGAACCATCAGGAGTGCCGCGGCAAATACGGAGAGTAGAGGACGATCGGGCGCTGGAGGCGGAAGACGAGAAACTGTCCACGCGGTCCGGGTAAGGTCGTGATACACGACAAATTGAGAAATAATTGATTGATTGTTTGAAGCTTTGGAAATTCTAGTATTGCTCATTGATTGTTCTTTTTTGAGATATTCGCTGTCTACAAACGGGGAGGAGTAGAAATACTCTCTCTCTCTCCCTTTGCAGATAGTGAAGGGTAGGTAACGCAGACTTTTGTCCCCGTTGAAACCCGTCGTGCCTATCTTTATCTCCCCATTGATTGATTGTCCGAACATTGATTGTTTTGAAGAATAGTGCTTTTTGAGATATTCTCTGTTTGCAAACAACGTAGAATAGGAATATTCTGTCTAGTCTTTGCAAATAGTGAAGGGTAGGTAACGCAGACTTTTGTCCCCGTTGAAACCCGTCGTGCCTATCTTTATCTCCCCATTGATTGATTGATTGATTGTCCGAACACTAGTTGTTCGATATTGGTTCTTTGGAGGTATTCTCTGCTTGCAAATAACGAAGAATAGAGATATTCTGTCTAGTCTTTGCAAGCAGTGAAAAGATAGGTAGTGCTGACTTTTGTCCCCGTTGAAACCCGTCATGCCTATCTTCTCCCCACTGATTGGTAGTTGGTTCTGCCCGGACCGCTTATTAGAGGTGAACCATCCGGCTCCACTGGAGGGCACCCCTAATAAAGACATGTTCACTAAATATGGACTAGTCGCCGTAGCTTATACCAAGCTATGGCATAAATATACAAAGAAGGACCCCGAGAGTCAGTGGCCACTGATGGGATCCTTCGACGACCATAAGATAGAAGCGCTAGAAATAGCTCTGCGTAGCAATAAGACGACGCCTACTATGCTTGACAGTATCGGCATGTGGCGCAAAGAAGCAACGCAACGGAAAAAGAGGGAAGAAGTAAAAGCAGAAAAGGAATTACGAAAGGCAGCTCACCTTGCCGCTAGAAAGTTAGAAGAGGACATAAAGGAGAGAAGGGAAACTAAACTAAGACAGGAACCCGAAACCTCAGGCCAGTACGCTGTTAGGACCCCTTCTTTGCTCTACCCTGAGTTGTCCTCCAAGCAGCGAACGAATGACGAGTTACTGTTAGGTCCTCCGATCATTTACATGCCCCCTCCGTATGCACCCTCCCAATCAATAGTACAACACCCACAACCCCCGAACACGAGCGAAAGCAGTACAAGGCCCTCGGCCCTCACGGCCTCCGCGCCGGCTGAGCCTCTTGTGCCGAACCCAACGTCAACCACAACGCCAGTCGACCATGAGATAGGAAAGAAAGAGTCCACCAGAATGAATCGACTAACTAAGGATGAACGAGCAGGAATTGACAAGATAGTAGGGACGCTGGTGGAACGAAAAGAAAGTGAGGAGTATATAACAGACGTGTATAACTCGTATGCCGACAGCCGCAGACGACACTTCGTCGTACGGCTCTGTTATCACGCCCTGAATGCATATGAGGATAGGTACCACGATAAAGGTCCCGAAGGCTTAGCGGCCCTATATAGGAAGGTAGACATTGGGGAAGAAAGAGAGGGCGATGTAACGAACCTCTTCACTCGTACACTCGAGGTCTACCGACACCTTAAAGAACATGGACAGACCACCAAAACAGAAACCCCCATAGCAATTAATCCCCAGGGAGGAAGGGCCGATGCCATGATGCCCATTAAAGAAGCTGCCCCCTACTGGGTCCCCCCACGGGGTCAGGGAACACACGACGACATCAACAACCCAGATGCGAAGGGAAGGGTTGTATATAACTGGGTCTATCAGCCGTGGGACCGGCAAGATATTTTGACTTTTAGAAAGACTCTACCCGACTTAAGAAAGAACCCGACTGCCTTCTACACGGAATTGGGTACAGCCTTAGGCTCAACGATAATGACGTTAGCAGATATCGACTTGTTCTTTGGGCTATGTCTGCCGGCTGATGTGTGGAAACAAATCCTGAAAGTTGACCACGCTGAGCCGTTCGGATATACCTGGGTACAACTCGATACCATAGATAAACAGCGAGAGCCAGGACAGAAACCCCCGAAAGCCATCTTAGAGCTCCCAGACAAGATTGTACAAAGGCTGAAGACTCTAATCCCAGAAAGAAAGGTAGACTGGTCGATAGTGACGGCTTGCCGTCAGAAACCCCAGGAAGATGTGTCTGAATACTTCTCCCGATTCGAGACTGTGTTTTCCGATTACAGTGGCCAAGACATGACCACCGCAACCGGACACCACCTCTTTGTCCAGAATTATGTAAAGGGTCTGTCACAGGAAGTTTCCCAGAAGCTACAGACCAGCGAGAGTAGTTGGGCAGCCTCCAAACCCGCAGCGATTCTCCAGATGGCCCAATACTACGAAAATCAGAAAAACGAGAACGATAGGGCATCAGAGAAGAAGAAAAAGGAACTGAAGGAGAGAGTAATGATAGCACAGTTGCAAGGGGTGACCATAGGAAGGGAACCCCCGAAAGAGAATTACCAACCAACCGCCCCTAGAAAGCTACCCCCTAGAGACCATACACCTGCACCCTACAACGGACGGAGAGACTTGGATGGGAATCAATGCGCGTTCTGTAGAGGGTTCGGACACTGGAAATCCCAGTGCCCGGTCCTTCTGGAAATGAACAAGAATAGGGACCCCAGAGACACAACATATGACCCCAGAAACAGAGGACAGGGACGAGGGCACACGAACAACACCATCAACGACAGGCCAGGCAGACCAAACACCTTTGATCGCCCCCGACAAAACCAGTATCAGCAGTCCGACTACGAAAGCCCCCATGACTTCGCATAGGACCGCCAGGGACAAGGGAGGGATCCAGTCGAACTCCGTGTTGACCAGCAAGGTCCTTACGTTACCGCTAAGGTCTTGGGCACAAAATCTCCATTCCTGGTAGATACTGGGGCGACACGTAGTGCGTTATCTAAACGACTGATTCCTAGGGCACCCTTGTCTGGCTCACACGTAACCTCAATAGGCTTTGACGGAACGCCCTCCACTAACCCCTTATCAACACCAATCTCCTTTGACTTAGAAGATAACACCACTGACACGACCTTTCTGCTCTCCTCCAACACCCCCGATGCTATTATGGGACTTGATTTGCTAAAGCATTTTCGAGCCACCATCAGATGCTCCCCAGACGGAGTTCGAGTCATCCTACACGATAACCCAGATCTGTCCAGACCCTGTCACACACGGCGTATGCTCTCTATAACCGATGCTGATATGTCCCTACTCAACACATTACCTTCACATCTATGGACTAAAACCGACTCAGATGTAGGGCGCATGGTGATCGACCCGGTACACATAACCGTCCGACCGGACGCAGTGCTCCCGAAGCTTCCACAGTATCGGATATCACCCGAAGGCGAGAAGGCATTGGTGGAAATCATCGAGTCCCTGGTCGAGGCAGGAGTGGTGGAAGAAGTAGTCAGTAATGTTTGCAACAGCCCTATCCTACCCATTGTAAAGAAGCAAGGCGAGGGGGATGAGAAAGCCTACCGTTTCATTGTTGACTTGCGAGAGGTTAACAAAGTAGTCATACCCCAGTACCCCGTAGTCTCAGACATCACCACCATCCTCACCCTGATTCCATCCACTGCCACCATCTTTACTGTTATTGACCTCAAGAACGCATTCTTTTCCATCCCCATCCACCCAGACAGCCGCTACCTGTTCGGCTTCACTTTAAAAGCCCGTTCGTACAGATTCTGCAGGGCACCCCAAGGCTACACTGAGAGTCCCAGTATTTACAGCCAAGCCCTCAAGAGGCAACTGGATGCAGTCCAACTACCCGATGGAGTGGTGTTGATACAGTACGTTGATGACATTCTTTTGGCGGCCGACACCACTCCTCTCGCCGTCACAGCCACCATTCACCTCCTCCGCTTCCTTGCGGAGAACGGTCACAAGGTCTCCAGAAAGAAATTGCAATTCTGCCAGCCCCAGGTAACTTATCTAGGCCACCTACTATCCAAAGACGGGAGGAAACTTACCCCTGACCGAATTCAAACCATCCTAGAAACCCCTGTTCCCAAAACTCAGAAGCAAGTACGATCTCTAGTGGGCCTCACCTCCTTTTGTCGACAATGGTTGCCAAACTTCAGTCTTACCATAAAGCCTCTGCTTTCCCTGCTGGCTAAGGATGTCCCCTTCCCCCTCCCCTGGACACCCGAATGCCAATCCTCCTTCAAAGAATTACGAGACGCCCTCTGCTTGGCCCCAGTCCTAGGAACCCCAGATTACACTAAACCTTTCTCCCTCTACACCCACGAAAGGGAGGGATGTGCGTTGTCTGTCCTAACCCAGTCCATAGGCCCTAAGCAACGCCCTTGTGCCTACTTCTCTGCCACTCTTGACCCCGTAGCCAGAGCTTTGCCCGCCTGCCTTCGAGCAGTAGCCGCCGCTGCTGTCTCTATCCGGCAAAGTGAGGGGATCGTGCTCTCGAACCCCCTCACAGTATTGGTACCCCATGCTGTTGATACCCTCCTGAACCAAACCAAGACTCAACACCTGACTAGCGCACGACTGACTGGGTATGAACTGACTCTGCTTGCACCCCATATCACATTGAAACGATGCACCACTCTGAATCCAGCTACTCTACTACCTCTCCCTGACGCTGACCCCAATGCATCCCCTATACATGATTGCGTGACCCTCACCGACGAACAAACCAAGAGTAGGGTTGACCTCCGGGATACTGCCTTCCCGGACCCTGACGGAGAACTGTGGGTGGATGGCTCATGCATCAAGCTCCCTGATGGCACCACCTCAGCCGCCTATGCAGTCACCACAGCTCGAACAGTTGTTGAGACAGCCCGCATCACACAGCGATCCGCACAGGCGGCTGAACTAATTGCCCTCACACGAGCCTGCATCCTGGCAGCAGGGACAACCGCAAACATTTACACAGACAGTCAGTATGCCTTTGGGGTAGTTCACCACTTCGGGCTCTTATGGAAAGAGAGGGGATTCTTGACTTCTCATGGCACACCCATCCTGCATGGAGATCTAGTCTCTGCCCTGACCGAAGCAGTCCTCCTCCCCACACGGATAGCTGTGATCAAATGCCAGGCACACAAGAAGGTGACAGACATTATAGGTCAGGGAAATGCACTAGCTGACATTACTGCCCGAACCACAGCCGAGAATAGGTCCACGACCCGCATGTACGTGACCAGGTCACAAACTGAGAAATGGAAGGATGCTAGGGAAACGATTAGGGATATCCAACTAGCCAGCACACCACACGAATTAACTGAATGGGCCCGGGTGGGACTGAAGGACGATGACGGTTGTTGGCGAACTAAAGACTCGAACAAATGGTTGCTACCCGACTCATACTTGATCCCCATGCTGACCATGGCACACTCCCCCGCACACATAGGGTCTGCCCCCATGATCGAACTCATCTCCAAAGTCTGGCACAACGACAGAATACCAGACTCAGCCAAACGTCTGGTCCAACAATGCCTAGTATGCCTCCAACACAACCCTGGGAAAGGAACTGCTGTACCCCGGGGAGGGTTTGGGGTCCCCAATCACCCCTTTGAAGTCCTACAAATGGACTATGTCCAGCTAGAAAGGTGCCAAGGTTTAAAGTATGTGCTTGTCGTTGTGTGTGCCTTCAGCAAATGGGTGGAAGCCTACCCGACCCATGACAACACCGCTATGACTACTGCAAAAGTACTGCTGAAGGAATTCTTCCCCCGATACGGCCTTTGTCGAATTTTGTGGAGCGACAATGGCCCCCACTTCGTAGCCGAAGTTATCCAACTCATCTTAAAAGGGTTGGGTGTAAAACAGAAGTTCCATGCGGTCTTCCATCCCCAATCTGCAGGCCTGGTTGAGCGACACAATGCCACATTGAAGCTTAAGATAGCAAAAATAGTCGCCACCACAGGACTAAGATGGCCAGACGCTCTCCCACTAGCATTGCTATCAATGCGTTCCACCCCCACCAAACACCACTTAACCCCCTACGAGGTCGTCTTTGGGCGGCCCATGAACCTTTGGACTGCACCAAAACCATCATCCATCCACGACGTCCCGGACGTCCTCATGTCTGACTATTTGTATAACCTAACTAAGACGTTGTCTGTTATCCATCAGCAGGTGCTGCACGCCATTCCCGATGTTTCCAGGGGCCCGGGACACGACATCCAACCCGGTGACTTCGTCTTAGTGCGTAACTTCCAGCGCACCAAGAGTCTGGAGCCCCGGTGGACGGGCCCCCTGCAAGTCCTGATCACCACCCGAACAGCTCTTCGAGTGGAGGGGAAACGCAATTGGCTGCATGCACACCACTGCAAGAAGGTATCACCGACCCTGACAACCACGGACAACATCACCGCCCAAGAGGAACTTCTGGACAAAGACCGACCATCCCTGAGCCGCTGCCCGGATACAGAGACACTTGAGTTGATTGAATATCCCGATCCCACTGTGCCATCCAAAGAAGGGTATAACTTGCGACGAAAGGAGAGAACTTCGGCTAAGCAGACCACAGGCTAAGTGGAAATCTCAGAACGGTAGCCTAGTCACCTCAAAGGCCACCAGGAGAGAAACTAAAACAAAGTCTGTGGTTCTGCCCGCTACCGAGTCTCTTGAAGGTGATGGAAGCGCCCGACATGAAGATGATGGAAGCAACCGGACGTCCGAAGATCCACTTCAAAAACCCAAAGACTGACCGAATGCACAGCTTTAAGACAATAGCACTTTTCATTTCCCTTCTCTTTTGCCTTCTCCTCGTGGTCACCTTCTGGATCATGGAGGAGAGCACACCCGCTCATAAGACATTGCTGACTACCGTTCAACCTACCACCACGAAAGAACACCATCTGATCTCACTTTCACCCCAACTCCGAGAAAGGCGTAAGGAGTTCTGGAATAACTCTTTTGTGCAGTTACTCCACCAACACAATCTTGCCACCAACGCCACTAACTGCTGGATCTGTGGATTGCTGCCCCATGCCACTGGGCACTCAATCCCCTTCATCCCTTCACCTTTTTCCGTCCATGGTTCCTGCCTCGCCTGGCTGATCCTCCTGCAGGAGAGCTACAAGGACAATGCCACTTCCGGCAGAACCATGTCACACTTCTACCATGGGTTCTGGCTGAACAAAACTGGTAGAACCTCCGCCCTCTTCTGCCCTCTGAGATCGAACACTTCCTTTCACATGGACATCCCCGCCAAAGAACGAATTGAAATGCAAGTGTTCAACAATCCAGCCAGACCCACCTTCTCTTACCTCCGAAAACGGACAGCCGCCACCCTAACAGTGGCCCTGTCCGTCATCAACATCACTGGATCTGTATGCCTCGAAGGCCTGGGGGCACAGCTGGTGGGCCACAGCTCCTGCCTCATCACCCGAACATTGGACTCAGTTGACCCACCTTCCTTTGTTGCCTCCCCGAATATGTACTTCGTGTGTGGTACTAAGGCCTACACCTGGCTCCCGAAAGGTTGGGGAGGCACCTGCTACATCGCCTTTGTCCTTCCTCCGACGTATGTGGCTCCAGCAAACCATCACCGACAGAAACGTGCCAAAGACATTGTACAAACCGACTCCACCAGAGCACAGTTCATGGACGCAGTAAAGGGTCTTGTTCCGCTCTGGGGTCCGATGGCAAACAGCCGTGCCATCCGCCACTTAACCCAGGCAGTCGAAACAGCAATGAACATTACAGCTGGCGCCCTCGCCAACAACACCGCTGAGCTTCAGGCCGTCCGCCTGGTGGCTCTCCAGAACCGCCTTGTTCTAGATGTGGTTCTGGCTGACCGCGGAGGAGCATGCCGCATCATTGGGTCCAGCTGTTGTACCTACGTACCGGATAACTCACCCTCAGTCTACAAAGCAATTGAACACCTCCACAGACTGTCCACAGAGGTCCATCAAGAACAAGAAGAATGGTCACTGGGGAGTTGGTTTTGGGACGCTATTAAAGGTTGGGGATGGAGGCTGTTTTCATTTATCCTCATACCAATCATGATACTATGTGGATGTTGCTTGGGGATTCAGTGTCTGCCACCTTTATGTTCGCTTTTTATGAACTGCATCTGCCCTAAGACTTTGGACTTTGAAACTGAGCGGATGAAAGCTCTGAATGAGGTGGAGGTACGGGGTATTATGGGGATAGATCCAAACTAGGCAAGCTGGCGAGACATGTTAAAAGGGAGGACTGTGGAAATTTAGCGTGCAAACTGAACATTATCTGCGCCATCTTGCCTCTCCCCAGCGCCACGCATAGCAAATGCACGGCCGCCATTTTAGGCACCCCACTCTCTCTCCCCGCTCACTCTCGATCGCCAGCGCTTTCCCCCGGCGCTGCGAGCATCCCCCGCGCGCCGGCCACCCCCGCTCTCTCTCATACAGGCCATAAACCCTCTCCTTCTGCGCGACCCTGCTACGGAACCACTTCCGACCGACAACCCATACATGGTCATGCCTCTCCTTTGATAACCCCCTTCCTCTGCGCCCCATTGTCTGAACTGGTCCCAGGCCATCACCTAGCCCTGCGGATGCAGTTTATTGCCCCTACTGTAAGGGAAACACCCCACATCAAAGGGATTACAGTAGAATCAAAGCCCCTACCCCCTGAGACCCGGCCGGTTGCACACACCCCCGGGAATTAGCGGAATTCCCTGCTGCGCGATAGCCATCTCCCACTGCGGGTAGGGTGGGAACCTCTACTGTAACCATGTGTGGGATCGGATCTGAGCCGGGGCTTCAGGGGATATTTCCCCGCACATCAAGGGAATCTCAAGAATGTACTATGTATAATAAAGCAATAAACCAGTGTATAAGAGACCAGGTCTCAGAGATGCAGTTAGAGCACCTCGTGACGATACCTTGCTGTCTGATCTGATGTGTTCTGCTCCGACGGAATAAAACCTTGTTTCCTGCCTTCCAGTCTCCGGCGCCTGCCTCTTTTATTGGTAAATTATCGAGTGGTATGAGAGGCGATTACCGCCGGGCAAATACTTGAAAGGATACCGACTGAAACTGCCGCTACCATTTAACACACCAACACCAGTTTCAATGATGACTCGATCCTTACTTTTTATAACGGTGTCATCCATGGCATGCAAGTCTAAACCTGCCGACCCTGGGGTCGCTCTACATGGAGCCAAAGCTCCGGGAGTAATCTCCCAGTACATCACAGTCTCTCTGATTTCATTGGGCTTAGCATCAATATTCGGAGGAAACAAACGCATAAGTGGGGATTCAGCATTTAGAAAAGGACGGTTATTCAAAATCAATAACGCTTGAGGCAAAAAGTCTCGCCAATTCTTATACTTGTCATCTGTTAATTTACGTAATTGGTCTTTCAGCAGGCCATTCAACCTCTCCACAAGACCCGAGGCCTGTGGATAATATGGTATATGAAACACCCATTCAATATTGTTTTCCACACAGAATTCCTGTACCAATCTTCCACGAAAATGGGATGCATTATCAGATTGAATTTGGAATGGCACACCATAATACATCATAATCAATTCCAATGTTTTAATAGTATTCAATTGGGTAGCTTGCTTACAGGGAAGGGCCACCAACAGGCCACTGTATGTATCAACAATAGTGCAAACATATTGACAATTCCTACTCATAGGAAGTGGACCAATGTAATCAATCTGCCAAATTTGAGCGGGCAATTTCCCGCGATGTAAATGACCTTTAACAATTTGGGGCACTTTGCGCTGCCTGATATGCTGACAAATGGGACAATGTAGAATAACATTTTTAATTAAATCTAGGGGAATATAAATTCCTCGATCAGCAGCCCACCTGCTAGTGGCTTTCTCTCCAAAGTGTCCTGCTTTCTGGTGGGCCCATTTCGCCAATCCCGCAATATCAGAATCTTGCCTGTCCACCACTGCCTCAGCAATTTTAGATTTCTCATCTGCAATGTTATGAAAGAATTTGTCAAGAGAGTCTATCGGGGTATGAGCATCCACATGGAAGATTGTAACAGTACTCTGTGGGAGCATTTCCCAAATCTCCTGCCATAATTCTTTTCCCCACAGTTCTTTTGAATGGATTTTCCAACTATGGGAATGCCAAGTCGGTAACCAAACTGCCAATCCATTGGCAGTAGACCAAGAATCGGTGAAAATATGACATGTGCCAGGTAACTCTTGTTTCAGAACTTGATAAACAGCATAGAGTTCAGCAAATTGACTGCTCTTACCCTCACCAGTTGTACTCAGCAATTTTTGTGTGATCGGATTATAGGACACCGCCTTCCAATGCCGCTTCGTCCCTATGAACCTTGCTGAACCATCCGTAAACCAGACATGGTTTCTGTCCTCTGCGGACAAATCATCAAAAGGTCTACCCCACTTAACAGGAGACTCCTGTACTAAAGGTACGGAACATTCACTCTCAGTCTCAGTTGATGGCGCCCGTGCCACCTGCTCATGCAAAGATGCAACTCCTTTTTGTCCCACACGTGCCCTGTCTTGTATATACCATTTCCATTTAATCACACTCGCCTCTTGAGCGTGTCCAATTCGGTGAGTTTTCGGCGAACTCATAACCCACTGCATGATAGGAATCTCAGGTCGCAAAACTATATCATGTCCCAAAGTCAATTGCTCGGTATCCACCAGAGCCCAATAACATGCAAGTAACTGTTTCTCAAAAGGTGTATAACGCTCACCAGCATCAGGTAACTTTTTGGTCCAGAAACCTAACGGTACTCTACTCCTGCCTTGTTTCTGCCACAAACTCCAATTCGCATAAAGGCCTTGTACAGACACATTCAAATCCACATCACCATCACATACAGGCCATAAATCCAGAGCATGCTGAATTGCTTCTTTTGCCAGACTGAACGCATCTTGCTGTGGTTTATCCCATTCAAATGCATTCTTTTTACGAGTGACCTGGTACAAAGGGGCCAATATTTGACTTAAATGAGGAATATGCTGGCGCCAAAAACCAAACAAGCCAATGAAGCTTTGGGCTTCTTTCCTATTCCTCGGAACTGCAAAATCAAGAATTTTCTGTTTAACCTGAGGGATCACTTCTCGGTGCCCCTCATGCCAATTAATGCCCAAAAATTTCACAGCCTGGGACGGACCTTGTAATTTATCCGGGTTGATTTCCCAACCTTTCTCACGCAAGCACTCAATGACTCTATCCAATTGGGTCTGAACTTCCTCTTGTGTTTCGCCTTGGATCAAAATATCATCAATATAGTGACATATCTGAATTTGCGGATGAACCGGTACCTCAGCCAAATGCTCTGCCACCAGCCGGTGACATATCGTAGGACTATGCACATAGCCCTGGGGAAGACTTCTAAACGTCATCTGACGCCCGTTCCACGTAAAACTGAATTGTTCCTGACACTCAGGGGCAATCGGAATCGAAAAGAAAGCATTAGCAATATCAATGGACGCATACCATGTACCTGGATGTTTTTGGATTCTTTCAATTAGGGTAATAACATCCGGTACTGCAACAGTCAAAGAGGGTGTGTGTCTATTCAATTCTCGATAATCAACAGTCATGCGCCAAGAATTATCACTCTTACGTACAGGCCAAACAGGATTATTCCAAGCAGAAGTAACTGGGGTTATAACTCCTGCATCCACCAACTCCTGAATAGTGGTACTAATCTCTTCATGACCACCTGGAATACGATACTGCTTCTGACGAACCACTTTTGTCGCCTGGGGAACTTTTATGGGGGGCATTCTTAAACGACCAACCCGTACAGGCCTGGACGATATATAATGTTTAGTTCCAAATTGGTAACATCCATCATCTAAGTGCAAAGTCATTCCTTTCAAAATATCAATTCCAATTATGAATTCTAAGAGTGGCACCACTAATACAGAGTATTCTTTTCTAGGAATTCTACCTATTCTCATTTCAAGTAAAGTTTGAACTGCGGGAGTTTCCTTTCCACCTAATCCGGTAATTGTAAAAGACTGACCTTTAAACTTCTTTGATTTTCCATGAATAAGAGTGGCCTCCGCTCCTGTATCTACCAATGCTCGGGCCCTTTGGATATTACGATGTCTCCAATAAATATCAATATCTACATAGGGTCTATTATCTCTGTGAGCCCATCTGTGTACTGGAGCTTGACCTATTTCCTAGTCATCTTTACTGCGTTCTGTGTACCAGGATAAATCAGGATAAAGACTCTCACGTTTCCCAGGTATCGATACCTCCTGTTCATATCCATCTCCATTACGAAATGGATTCCTGTTCTCTGCATTGTACTGCGGGTTTCGATCGGCCAATATGTGTCGATCCTCTCTCCTTCTCAACTCAGGGGATTGATCCCTATCATCTCTACGTCTGCTGTTAACATAATCATCTCTCCCCCTCTCTCTTTCCCCCTCTCTCTCCCTGTCTCTCTCACGACGGGGGGACAAATCACGTACATAATGTCGATCATCACGACGATCAGAGCGCCCACGGCGGTCGTCATCACCGCTACCGTCAGAAAAACCACGATCACACTCAGTTGTCCGAACACGCCGGGCACCCTCCTTTCGATCCAAGCCACGTTTGCGAAACATTTCCCACAAACGAGAAGTAGTCTCACCATCAATGTCCTCCTTCCGCACACCATCGGCCATAAGACCAAAAAACATATCACGTCTAGTAAGTTTATTGTCACCAGGAGTACGAGTGTCAGGCCGGGACTGCCGTTCAGGTTTAAACCATTCACCCAACTCACCGAGTTGGCGTACCGATTCCAGCACCACAGATAACATGTTACCAGTCTGATTAATCAATAAAGTCATCATGACCTGCTTATAAGCAACAGGGGAAGAACGAATAATACGATTCCGCACAGAAGATGTCAAGAAACCATCAAGCAACCTGTCAGCAGTATTTAGAAAAATTGCCGTTTTCATCACCTCCTCTTTGAGACGTTGCGCAGCATCGTGCAAAGTATACCACGGTTTGTCATTCACAGGCCAGTCAGACTCAGTAGGATATTTTTGATTACAACCCTCAGCCGCCAATTGAAGCAAAGAAATTTGACCACCAACATTAAAGTTACGAAAATGAACCTGTACAGTAGAATCCGAACTCAAGGAACAAAACTTCAAACAATCGCCAGCATCCAACATAATGCCAGCAGCGCCCAGTTCATAAAGGCGCACCATCCATGTGAGTAAGGTCTCACCAGCTTGCTGCCGAAATCGCTGCAAAATATCACTAATTTCTTGTTGAGTAAAATCCTCCAAAGAGTCTAAAGCAATACCATTCGGAGCACCGGGAGCCTGCTGCAACTTCCGCCGAAAAACTGGATGCACCGAGACTGCGGGACGAGCATCACAAGGAGCTCGACCAGTACACGTAGAGGAACAATCAGTGTAAGAAGCATCGACCCCGCTTGAAGGACGAGCGCAATCACGGGGTGCACCATCAGAGGCGCAAGAAGCAGACTTACAATCACGGCCGGAGCGAGAGGACTCGCGCTTGGCAGACTCCTCACCCGAGGAAGGAGAATCACTCGAATTCCTGATATTACCATCCCATTCATCAGGATTCCAATCCAGTCCGGCTTTCGCCACGACCAGACGCACCTTTCGCGTCGAAACCCGACCACGCCGATTCTTGTATTTATAACGAGCAATTCGCACAGCCGCCCTCTCGGCAATAGTTTGGTACGTCTCAAGTTTGTCAGCAAGCAACTTATTTTGACACCGCAACAAAGTATGAGCATTCTGAATCTCAACAAAGTTTGCTTCCAAATCCTTATGCAAGTTCTGTAACTTCAACAACCTCTCATGCAGAATTCTGTACGCAGACAGAACAATCCAACCTCTGCGCCCCAAAACGGGAAGCTCATCACCCTTAGATACCGGCGCCTTCTGTAAACAAGTAATCACATTAGCCGGCTCCGCCAGCTCCAAAAAAGAATTCCAATTCTCACTCAAACCAGTAGAATCAGCCCACTCACGGGCTAAGGCTTCATAAGGCGTTGAATCCCAGCCGGGAATATCAACGGGCAACTTAAAAGTAGATTTCGACTTTCTAGAAAACATCTCGGAAAAGAAAGAAAAAGAGAAAAAGAGAAAGAAGAAAGAAGAAGAAGAAAAAAACTACACTCACAATTATATAGAAATAATATACAAACGAAACCACGCACGCGCCGAAAGCAAACACGATACAACCACAACGCACACAGGTTTCGTAAACGGTTCGTGACGCCAAATGTTCTGCTTGGGTTTTCGGATCAGATAGAACCCGCTCATCAGAGCCTCACTAACCCAGCCAGAACGTTACCCCCTCCCTAGAACCTATTTACAATAATGCAACCACATATATCTACCACCTAAGGACAGGGGATTCCTACTATACATACCAAGACCTCTTATAATCGGCGACCTCGCGATCCCATACGGATCCAGACCTCTCTGCCCATACGACAGTATCACAAGTGGCGGCCTCGCGATCCCACACGAATCCAGACCTCTCTACCCAGACGGCAGTCTCAGCACAATCGGCGGCCTCGCGATCCCCTACGAATCCAGACCTCTCTGCCCATACGACAGTATCACAAGTGGCGGCCTCGCGATCCCACACGAATCCAGACCTCTCTACCCAGACGGCAGTCTCAGCACAAGTGGCGGCCTCGCGATTCCATACGAATCCAGACCTCTCTACCCAGACGGCAGTCTCAGCACAATCGGCAGCCTCGCGATCCCCTACGAATCCAGACCTCTCTGCCCATACGACAGTATCACAAGTGGCGGCCTCGCGATCCCATACGAATCCAGACCTCTCTACCCAGACGGCAGTCTCAGCACAGTCGGCGGCCTCGCGATCCCCTACGAATCCAGACCTCTCTGCCCATACGACAGTATCACAAGTGGCGGCCTCGCGATCCCACACGAATCCAGACCTCTCTACCCAGACGGCAGTCTCAGCACAAGTGGCGGCCTCGCGATTCCATACGAATCCAGACCTCTCTACCCAGACGGCAGTCTCAGCACAATCGGCGGCCTCGCGATCCTCTACGAATCCAGACCTCTCTGCCCATACGACAGTATCACAAGTGGCGGCCTCGCGATCCTATACGAATCCAGACCTCTCTACCTAGACGGCAGTCTCATACGACAGTTCATCCTATGATCACCATAACATACAAAAAGGGAATCAGTCTCACTATTCATCAGATCACACAAGGATTGCCAGTTCGAGCATAGCCTGTTCTCAGGTTCGAGGGGCTCCTCTTTCCCTTATTCAGTTACCACTTACCTGATCAGGGTTAACATCTGTTCATGTAGCCGCAGCTGACTAGAAGAATAGGCTACCCTCTCATACAAGAACACGCAGCACATGTTGGTTCACTACAAACTGGGTACTTTATTACTCATTACATACACAATCACATAACATTACGATATAACACATAACCTGCAAAGAAAAGTGAAAGATTAAGTTGTACACTCTAATAAGAAAGGGTCGACATCACCTTAGTAGTATGTAGCCTGCACTCAGTGGTCATCTAGGTTCCCTTCTCGTCTGTGCCTCGGCTCGCCTGGAATCACCCTTCTCCGAGTCACTGGGACCTCTTCCTTATCGGCTACTCTCTCCTCTCTGGCTATTCTGCTAGGAGAGCATCTGTCTCTCGGTTCTTCTCCGCCTTCAAGATGGCGTCTGTCTTCCCTGGAATAAGTAGTAGCTTTACTGCTAACGGCTAGATGCCGCCTACGGACTGAACATGTAACTGCCTCAGACTTTCACTAATATAGAGGTGCGTTTCCTCATGGAAAATTCCGGCCCGTAACCTGCCGCCCACCAAATTCTTGTACCTCCCCGTACCAAGGACACGTTCCCAGCCGGCCGGCCTGATGTAGTGTCTTCGGCATGAAGAAAAATACAATCCTTCGATAAGGGCCGGCCTGAACCGGTTCTCTCCAAGCGAATAACACCTCATAACTAAAACATTACATTTGACCTAGAAGCATCCCAAGCTGCCGGAGCAGAAAGAAAGATGGAGTCTCTCCCGTTTGAGGCCTACCAGGCCTGAATTCAGCACAGCTCCATGAAATACCCTCACTACAGGACAGGTTATCCCTAATACTAACGAATCTATCCCCTAGGCTATGTGTGCAAGCCCTGATCTATGGGGAAGAGCACAGAATCATGTCGAATGGAGCCTAGTAAATAGGCTCCATTCACTACTCTAACCCTTAGACTTGAATGATAAGAGACTGAAGTCACATTCCATCATTGTTCCTCACAAGAAGGCCGGGAAAATCGAGCAGAACAGGGAGGGACACCAGGTACCGTCATCAGACCGCAGGTGGCACTCTGTTATGCTATCTTAGGATAGTGTATCCACTGAGGTGGTGTGCCCTGACATTGCTAATGCCAACTATGGGTGATCTGCATATGTCTTATGGGGGCATGATGTATTTGTGATGTACTCCCTGCTGCGAGTGGTGCCTATGGTGCACTGCTAATTAGGTCTGCATAACGTATGGTGCCAAGTGCACTTCGAAGTAGTTACTGGTCAGTTTAATGTGATATGTTATGACAGTGGCCCAATTAGCCTAATGATTTATGTAATCCCTGCAAAGTCATGACAAGTGCCTGGTGGCACAGTGTAATATATGTGATTGCGTTCTAATGTTTTTTTATGGATAATACAAAGGCTATTTTTACATTACCTTGTGTGGATTTTCTTTTGTGGTGTGCCTAGTGTGTCAGTGCTGTGTGAGTGTGTTGCGCAAACACTTTACACATGGCCTCTGGGATAAGCCTGACTGCTCTGCCAAGCTACCATGGGGGTGAGCAGGGGTTATCTTCAGCGTCTAACTCCCTTGCCTTGACTAGAGTGGTGGGTTCTGCCTTGCTCAGGTGCATACCCTAGTCAACCAGAAAACTAATTTCTAACAAAGTATAACAATAGTTGAGGACTGACTAGTGCAGGAGGCAGCAGGACAGTGCAGAGAACCAAATAAGTAGGAACCAGGACTTTCTACTGAGTATATGGGCAAAGACTGATCTTATTACAAGGCTCTACAATTAATTGGAGAAGATGGAAACATGGGAAGACCTGGAACAATGGTAATATTTAATTAGAGGCACGTCCCACACAATTAGCATTGTAAGAAAAATCATCAACAAACCCTTAAGAGAGTAGCTAACCAATAGTCACACACATGTGATATATGAATGCTAGAGATGTGAGTCATACACCTAAGAGTGTATTTGATAATCATTTATTTAGAAGGTTTTACAAGAATATGATCTACGTATAAGTATGTTGCCCCAAAGGTAATATCAAAATAAAGTACAATAGGTAAAGTTATCTTAAAGTTGTCTGTTTAAACATATGAATTGCATCAGATTTTCCTAGGCTTCAATGGATTACTTGAGAAGCATTATCCAATGCTACTTGATTTTGAAATACTCTCTGCTCTGAAACTTGTTTGCTTTTGGAATCTGCACCCCATCCCCGACTATAAATATTACTTCACTAAAATCCTTCAGGTCCACTAAAGATGATGTTTTGAACCACAAAAAAGATTGTCAGCCATGACAATATAGAAAGAAGAAGGTAGCTCAGATGTGCATTCTTCTCTTCAGGGTAAGTGTTGAAGATCAGGTTGAAATGGATATTTCCTGATCAAGGATAGTGAGGTGACAGTCAATATTAACCAGAAAATAAGAGGATGATGGTAAAATAAATATATTCATTTTGATCCTTTAGCAATAAGAAATGATAATGAATACATTTGGATAGCATGTGATGACCATAACAGGTGTCCTAGCACTTAGAGGCAAACTAATACAAGCCTCTGAAGGACAGGACTGTGGCTTTCCAGTAAAAAAGAACCCATGGCTTAAATTATTTCCAGAACATGATTGTCAGAATTATGCCAGTGAACTATTGGAGTTGAAGCTGGATTCTTCTTTTTGGTCCTAATTGTACAATCAGTTTCTCTTTGCATTGTTTCCGCTACAGCAAAAAACTGAGTTACTTTACTGCTAATGACCAACTAGAGCAGCAGATGCAGCACATGAATGGTAATCTTTGGACTTGTTCAACCCTATTATCAACAGACATAATCCTTCCAGACATTTTCAGCACTTTCTGGGTTGCATACTATATCCAATTGGCAGACATAGTTGACATACTTCATCCATTCGGCACAAGACTGAGGATCTGGTGACACCCACTCTCTACAAATTTCTCTTCTCCCCAATAATACCGTATAGAATAACAACTTCACCCGAGTCTCATTACACACTGTGTTTAGCTCCAAGTTGGTCCAAATAGTACTAGAGGATGGCTTACTTTAATCTGGCGTCTAGTTATTGCTGCTAGGATTTTACTTACATCTATCCAAAAAGACAGTAACACAGGGCAATTTAAGAACATATGTATACCTGCTGCCTTTGGAGATTCACATTTTGGGAGGGCTTAGTGGTATTTTGTGCGCACATTTAGCCAGCTTGCATGTAGTCCAATAGGCCGTAGGAAGAGTATAAAGAAAATGAATAAACTTTAATGCAGCAGGTTTCACAACTGAATAATGAGTATTTAAAGATACTTGCCACAATTCTTTCCTATCTGTCTCCTGCAATTCATCCTTCCAGATTAGGCACAATTCTTACCAGTGGTTATCTTCAGCTTCTCAAATCCCCAGTACCACATGCTATTTCGTTCTTCAGATTAATACTACCTTTGATGCAATCCTTGCACACTCCCCTGTCCTCCTCTATCCATGTTTGCGAAGACCACTATGACCTTAACATGGAGGTACTTGAATTTAGACACTTCTCCATTCATTAGTGCAGAAATTATGTCCCAGCCTTAGACCCGTTCAGTCACTCAGTTTTCCCCATTTGTTTAATCCTGCTTGTATCAAGGGTCTACTGAGAGAGTCCTTTAAGCATTCTGGAGTTCAGGGAGAATCCCAAATCTGAGACAAAGATGAATAATAGGGAATGTTAAAGGTTTTCCTTAAGTAAACCCATGGTTTTAAATGCAGAAACTAAGATCTTCAATCTAACTTAAAAAAAAAAAAGTGGGGTCTGAAACTTGTAAAAAAATTGACGTTGGCCTAAAACACATACCCTTACCATATACAATCTATTTATTGGTGAATTGTATGTCTCTGTTGCTAACATTAGACTGTTCTTGAATTGAAAAGCATGGCAATATGTCTGAAAGTTAGGTAGAGCCATATCCCCTGCTGCCAATTTCCTCCTAAGTTATTTCCATGTCGACCGACACCCTTTGATGCCCAAACAAAACTGTTTACTTTACCCTATATCTTGCTAAATGATCCCTTAGAAATGTGAGCTGTAGAGTATTAAATAAGAAGGTACATTTCAGGAGCATCAAAGTCTTTTTCAAGCTGACTGTCCCGTAGATCTTCAGCGGCAGATTGTTCCATTTCCTTAAAAGCTTCTCTACTTTGCAGCTAACCTTTTTCAGATGTAAAAAACGAAAAGTCCTCTAGACTATGTACTATTTGGACACCAAAGTCTATTATTGATGAAATAGAATTCTAGACTTTCTCCTCGACCCACTGCAACATTATCTCTGCTTTCTCTTTGTTAATTAGGTAACCTGAGATTTTACCAAACTCCTCATCATGCTCTTCCAATTTAGGAATTGAGTGAGTCAGATTAACTAAATATAAAATGATATGTTATTTACTTCCATACTCTCATCCAAGTCCTATGTTCTCTCAGCAAGGTCATCAAACCTTTAAAGCACAACATGAACCTTTTCTGATTATTTTCTGATATCTCAAATCTCTACATGATTTCTGATCTGAGCGGCAAAAGATTGCCTTCTAAAGAGTATGTGGATTGTCCACCCTATCTAACAGTATGCCTTCCACAGGATCTTCAGCAGTGTCTTTCTCCTCCTGTACATCCCCATATAGAGCCAGTTTCACCTCTAGTACAAAGGCCTGAAACAGAATGATGATGCTGTCACATCTAATCAAATGAGCAAAACAGTAATGGTGAGAGGGGGTAGCCTTGTCTAGTTCCCTTTGAAATAGGCTATCTGTTAATACTTTATTTACTAAGACCCAGCTTATGGTGCTTCATATAAGGTCTGAAGGATTTTGTATGCCCTGATTAAACCCAAACGTAAGGTCTTCTGATCGATAGAGCAAAATCACCCTATCAAAGGCCCTAGTGGCGTCAAGGGCTGACACTGTCAGGGGCCTATTTTAAACATCTCCACTATGTCTATGGTTCCAATTAGAAGATGAGTTAACTCATTAAATTACCATCCTGGAATGAAGCCCCTTTCATCATGGTGAACTATTGTTCTAATTACACTTTTTGCGCTTTTCGCTATCATGCCAGTTAAGATCTTCTAATCACAATTTAGTAATGATATTGGTCTATAAGAGTCTGAAGTTTTTGGTCTTTATTTGGCTTCAATATCATCACAATGGTAGCTTCATACTGAGAGGGCGAAATCTCCATCCCTTTTAAATAAATTTGAATCAATCAATAGTTTCAGCACCTGAATCAGGGGAGCTAACATCTTCATATAAAGTTCTGTTGGGAACCTGTCAGGCCAAGAGGCTCTAGCAATTTTTAAGCTCTTGATCTGTCTTCTCATTTCTTCTGCAGTCATTTCAGAGCTGAGAGTTTTGATCTGTCCTCTCGTTAGCACTGGAAGTTCTTTATCTTGCAGCAATTTTTAATGTCTTCTATATCCAGAAGGGTGTTTTTTTATACAAATATCCTAGATATTTCAACATTGCCGGTTTTCTCTCTGTTGTAGAGGTTAAAAATGCCCTTGCATCAGCTTAGATTAATATAGCTATGAAATTTGTAGATCTTTCTGTCTTTTCTTTTTTTTTCCGTCCAGGCTGACAGAGCTCCAAAATGTTCCCCATATGCAAATTCTGTCTATTGCTAGCTCTCCATCTATCCTGTACCCACCGTGCTCACCTTGCCTTATACTCTGCTTGCATGCTCTCCAGTTCTGATCGCAAGGTTGCTATTTTGGTGTTTGTCAACAACAGAATAGTCTTGAATTTCTCTCCCTTCCTTTCAAATGTTACTCAATGAAACCTCATCCTGCATTTGTAACTCTAGCCATTGTCTGTATGAGACTTCGCTTATTATTCCCCTGAGATAGGCCCTATATGCATCGTAAACGATGGGCTGACTGGCTGTACCCCTATTTTGATTGAAGAACTTCATTGTCTTATCTACACATTCTCCACAAATACTCTCTTCAAGCAACAAAACCCTGTTCAATGTCCACCTCTTCCTATCCATCTTGGCTGGAAATTTTAGGCATAAAACTGCAGTCATATAATCTGATAACAGGGCTGGAAGGTGGACAACTGACTATTACCTTTTAATTTATGTCTACATCAAGGAGAAAGTAATCACTTCTAGAATGGTGACCATATTTATGAGGCCACTCATCATGTCTCTTAGCTTTTAAAGCCCATTTGTTAGGAGTTTATGTAGTTAGATGTCATTTATATCACTTTGTTTAAAACAATATTAAAATCCCCTCCCACCAATATGGGTGTGGTAGCATCTAGGATATGATATTCTAAGATACATAAATACATAGAATCATCAGAGTTGGGACCATAGTATGGTGCACATGACCAATATATATTGCCAATCTCTAAAGTAGCTACAAGCCATCTCCATGTATCGTCAGCTTTATAATTTACAAGCTTGATTCCGAAGTGCTTTTTTATGATTATGGCTATGTTATGTTATGTTATGTTAAATAAATTTATAAGGGCGCAACTAACACCATTAGGTTTCTTGGCGCCAAAGTAAAGAGAGCAGAAGATAGTGCAAAGGCCGTTTATTGATAAGATTCTGTGAAAAGAAAAGTTTTAAGGGCAGATCTGAAGCTGGGGTACGAAGTGGTCAATCTCAGGGACAAGGGGAGGGAGTTCCAAAAAGTGGGGGCCAGGAAGGAGAACTTGAGCCCGCCATGTTTCTTCCTCTTAAATCTAGGGATGGAAAGCAAGACCATTTGGGAAGACCGGAGAGTGCGGGAAGGGACGTAGGATTGAAGAAGGGAAGAAATAAAGAGGGGGCCCTGGCCGGCTAGAGATTTGTAAATGATACAACCCAGCTTGAACTTACAGCGGGCAGCTACAGGGAGCCAATGAAGGCTCTTCAGGAGGGGACGGACATGATGATCTCTAGGGAGGAAGTGGATCAGGCGGGCAGCCTGATTCTGGATCAGCTGAAGCCGCCTGAGTTGGTAGGCTGGGATGCCTACATAGAGCGCGTTGGCGTAGTCTAACCTCGATATTACAAGCGCCATCAGGGCCAAGGTAAGAGCCTCGGAAGTAAGTAGCCGGGAGATTTTCTTAATTTTCCTTAATTGGAAATGGCTGGAGGAGACTACCGCGCTAATCTGGGGCGTCATGGAGAGATTACTACTGATGGCGACTCCCAGACTTTTAACACAGTTGGCGGGGCTAGGTGGACTGCCAAGGCTGAGAGGCCAAAAAGAAGAATCCCAAGGGTTGAGGGGACCCCCGACAAGAACGAGTTCGGTCTTGTCGGGGTTGAGCTTCAGATGGTTTGAGCTCATCCAGTTGCTGATAAAGCACAGGGTATTTTGAAAGGTGGCAATAGAGTCAGCAGAGGAGTTGATGTTGAAAATTAGTTGTATGTCATCAGCATAGTTGAATGCTGTGACATTGAACTGACGGAGGGCACGGATAAGTGGGGAAAGATACAAATTAAAAAGGAGGGGGGAGAGGGAAGAGCCTTGTGGGACACCACAGGACAGTTTGACCTGGGAGGCAGTAAACTGGGATAGTCTGACAGCTTGATGGCGTTGGGTCAGAAAGGATCGGACCCAGGCCAGAGCGGTGCCCTGGATGCCAGCCTCCCTGACACGATCGACCAAAATTTGATGGTCGACCGTGTCAAAGGCGGCCGACAAGTCCAGGAGGACCAAGGCCTGGCAGATGTTCGCGTCCGCGCCCCTGCGCAGTTCCTCCATAACAGAAAGGATGACGGCTTCTGTTGAGTGCGCAGGTCTGAATCCAGCCTGCTGGGGGTCCAGTGCACCAGATTCTTCCACAAAGGAGCTGAGAGCGTGAGTGACGTGCGACTCTAGAACTTTGCTAAGATAGGGAAGAAGAGAGATAGGGCGAAAGTTGCTCATGATGGAAGGGTCTGCCGAAGGTTTTTTGAGGATGGCAACCACCTCGGCCTGTTTGAAGGGTCCCGGAACCTCCCCTATGGCTAGAGAGTTGTTCAAGAGAGCAAGGGGGGGGTCAGGACAGGCGGTAAAAGCTTCTCGAAGGACCGAGGGGGGGCAACAATCGCTGAGAGAGCAAGAAGAGACGTTGTGTAGGAGTGAGAGGAAGTTATCCTTGGAAATAGGAGGGAAGTGGGTAAAGGTGTGTGTGGGAGAATAACTGGGGACACAAAAGGATGTAGGGGCAGGTGGGAAGGTGGAAATGCTAGTTTTAATTTTGGTGATTTTCTCCACAAAGAATTGATTAAGGGAGTCGCACAAGGATTGAGAAGGGAGAGGGGCTAAGATGACTCTTTCCGGGTTGGATAATTCATCCACTATAGAAAAAATATCTTTAGATTTATTGGATGAGTTTAAAATTTTGCCTGAGAAGTAGCATGATTTAGCCACAGTAATAGCGTTCTTGTACTCCTTCAGCCGAGACGAGAAGATCATTTTCGATTCGGGGGAGTAATCCCGGCGCCAGCGTCTCTCTGCCTGGCGGAGAGTAAGTTTGTGTGCGCGGAGCTCAGCGGTAAACCACTTTTGGGCATCGTGCCTGCGCCTTGTCTTAACCGATTTTAGTGGTGCCACAGAGTCGGCCGCGGCGGTAAGCCAGTGTGTGAGGGTTATGGACTGAAGGTCGGTAGAGATGTTGGGTCCAGTCATGAGTGGGAGTGAAGAACTCAGGAGAGACGTAAGTTTGTTAAGGTCGGCTTTATTCCAATTGCGCGCCAGAAAATTGGATTGGTGGGCAGCGGTGATAGGGGAAGACAGGGATAAGGAGAAAGTGATGAGGTGATGGTCAGACCAGAGACAAGGGGCGATGAGGGGAGCAGTGATGGCAAGAGAGGTGGTCCAGACTTGGTCTAAAATGTGGCCTTTAACATGTGTGGGTGCATGTATATGTTGAGTGCAGTTAAGGCTCAACATTAGGTCAGAAAAAGCACGCGAATCAGCAGTTTCATGAGTGTCTGATGGCCAGTAATTAAAGTCGCCCATGATCAACACGTTGGAATTGCTGATGGTAAGCTGGGTGATCATGTTACCGAACAGGATAGAAAAGTCAGGCATAGATTGAGGGGGGCGATAGGTCAACACACAGATGAGTGAAGACCCAGGCTGCTCCAGTCTTAATACGAGACAGTCTGTCGAGGCGATACTAGGAAAGGACACTGGGGAGAACCTAATGGGGTGTCTGATGATGGCTGCAACGCCGCCGCCCGCTTTACCAGCAGGGCGGTTGGTCTGCAGGATGTAGTAGCCTGGGGGAATGGCCGCCAGAACGTCAGGAGATGAATCGTCAGTGAGCCAGGTCTCGGTCAAGAACAGGACATCAGGCTGTTCCGAGTCCAGGAGGTAAAATATTTCTGATTGATGACAGACCAGGGACCGGGTGTTAAGATACATCACAGACAATGGGGAGGAAGTAGAGCGAGGGAGTGACTGGGCCCGGGACGCGGGATTTGAAGAATGGACGCCATTATCGGAAGAGATAGGGGAAATTTCCGGGAATGAGGTTCTAGTCGTAAACAGATTATGAAGAAGCAGTTTTGGTACGGAGAGGGGGGGGGGAGGGCAGGATCATGAGCAGAGACTAGAAAGGAGCGAGTGTAGATGAGTAAGGGAGCAGAGTGACATGCCCCATGCCCCGGCCTGCCGCGGACGGGCGCAGACGGGCTTAACTCAGGCGCAACTCCGGCGCGCCTACGTCGCGCCCGCTGCGCTCGTCCGCTGCGCCGACACATGGAGGCCCTTTAAATAGGGGCGGAGCGAGGGTGGAGTTCAGGGCTCCACTCCAATCAAACGATCCCAATCAAAGGTGGCGGCCGCTACCGGCGGGGACCGGCTACCCCTCTTAAACTGCCTTGCTGCTCTGAATACACGTGTTGCAACCAATGATGTTTGCTAAAGAGAGTCAGATCTCTCCAAGTGGGTTTCCTGCAACATCATAACACGAGCTCCATTGTTTTTAAAATGTTGTAACACTAAATTCTGTTTCTTCCTTGACCTCAACCCATTCATGCTCCACGCGGTAACTGTAACCTTGAAACTCCTTCTCTCAGTTTTGTGCCTTTCGGTCCTCGTATTCCACTGAATGATAAACCTGACAATTCGCCCACCACAGCTGCTCCAGCAGCCTTGATGCATGTCCTGAGGATTTTATTCTTTTTTTGTGCATTTTCTCCCTGTATGCTCTCCACCCAGTAGTGTTCACACATACACTCCACTAAGGAACTCTTCCTTCACCACCTGCCATTATTTCTGTCATTTGAGACCCCAGTGCGGGGGGATGATTTCCCTGTTTATAGACACACCAATATCTAAACATAGATATACTACAATTTCAGCTCAACCATTTCTCACCTTTACAAGTATTCTGTGGATAAGCTCTGACACCTAAGAATTTACTTTCATTTTTTCAATTAATTTGTCTACTTCAATTACTTCTCTGCCTATAACTAAGTTGACCATTCCACATCTTAGCCACACTGGAGTCTTGAATGGTATTCACCAGCAATGTTCTTCTCCTCTTACGTTGCAGTGCAACACTAGTTTGGATTTTGGGAAAAAATAAAGGGCACAGTTGAAATGACACCTGTCATTTTGGGTGATAAAATATGCAGTTGGACTCTAAGGTGCCCATCATTTTAGATACAGAGAAAAACAAATGAACCCCTTTAAGCCTAGCTCTCTTTCAATATCACCTTTGCTAGCATCAAGGGGAGGAAAATTAAAGTGAGCCCTGATATATACAGTTCCCTTGTTGCTTTAGTAGATTTGAAAGGTATATACAGTAGGATATGTTTCTGCTTTTCTTTCTGCACAATCTACTATGTCCATTCTTGATTTCATCTCTAAACATGGATAAAAGTACTGCTGAGACTATTGCTATTGTTACAGAGGTGAACGTGGCATATATGTCTTTGTTTTTTCCATTAGAAGATAAGAGATGAAGATATAGATAGATTGATAAAATGTTTATATGTATACTTATTTGTCCCTGCACTGTGAGTTTGGAAAAAAAAGTTTAGAATAAAAAATAAAGAAATTTAACTGAAAAACAACCCGCAGTTAAAAACAGAATTATGGTACTGGCTCAAATGGGTGAATCCACTGAAGTTTGCCAGCTATGGTTTCCAACACACAAAACACACGTCAAAACTGGCCAGACCTAGCGTACCACTCACTGCAGGTAGCCAACTGCTGCTGTGCATGGACATCAGCTGCACAAAGTGGGGATTGGCTGTAGGCACTGCCCCCAGCCCACAATGAACAGCTCATCTCCACTGCGCACAGCTGTGATTGGGTGCAGTGCCTCACCCTTCCACGATGCCAGACTGTGCTGCTCATGGCATTCATCAATGCTAAGCAGTAGCTTTCTGCTCAGCCTGGCCTGCACCCAAGACCTGTACCCCATCCACTTGAGATGGCCAAGCCCTCCTGCACTCAACCTTCGGCCATGTGCGGGGATGTTTTGAACAGGCCCTGGCCTGTGTCCAGTGTGCACAGGTTTACCCAAAGTGCTTGATCTTTGAACACGTTTTTCATTCTTTTTATTTAGCTTTGGTTTTTGATGGATTTGCAAATCCTAACTAGGATGTGCAAATGTAATTAAGTCTTCATACCCAGTAGCTTGGCTTGGAATTGAGAGTCTAATTTATGGCTCGTGAACCCATTACATCTAAATTGGTGGCGGAAGAGCACAGTACCTTTCTCTGGCCACTATCTTAGGTTTTGAGATTTGTGAGTCAAAAATCAGACCTCAACTTTTTTTTACATATTTAAACTAAGAAGGCCCTCTTAAGGGTCTCCTACTGTGGCCTGCCCCAGTGTGGCCAGCTCAATTTGTGAATTCTGCTCATCAGTTTCTTCAAACTCTAATATCATAAAAATCTGAATGGATTTGCAGCATACCAATCAAAACACTCTTTCTGAGTAAAGCTCAGCTTTTGTACCTATTTTGTTGTAAATCTGTTCAGCCAGTCAGACTGTAGGCATGAGCAAAGCTTACTATGGGAGCTAAAATAGGAACACATTTTTTTTTTCACCCCCCCCAATACTTAGACAGACTATCCGCACATAAATAGACATGCCAAACCTAAACTGACTAAGCCAAAGTGGAAAGTGTGCCTGAACCATAATTAGATAGAGATAGATAGATAGATAGATAGATAGATAGATAGATAGATAGATAGATAGATAGATAGATAGATAGATAGATAGATAGTTCATAAACTGAAAAACGAATAAAATCTATTTTGGAAAAGTGAAGGAAGTGTGCTAAATGTAGCCTATAAAGAGCATTGATTGGGTGAACAAAGGGCAGGAGATTTGTTGTAGGGGCTAAATAACCGACTTTGTAAGCAGATGCTCCTAGTCCTCATTCCTTCATCCAGTCAAGCCTAGTGACCTCTTTGTTTCCTTCAAAATTTGGAAGTGCATGGTTGTAATTCAGTGTATATTGTGTGCTACAAAAAACAATGAGGACCTCTTTCCAAGAGAAACAGACTTTGGTGCAATAATACGGTACCTGATAGATTCTAATACTGCAAGATGTAGTATTTACTGGGGTGGTATTCCCTCGCCATTTGCATGGGTGTATTGAGTATGCTTCCTGACTCAGACTGGTTTTGGACTTGCCCATATAAGACCAGTTCCCCAGTGTTTTTTACTTCACGTCTACTTGATCAACACGGTATATCTAAGTGGTGCTTTGGGTGCAAAGTTAAGTAAGAAGGATCTGAAAGAAAGATAATGTTCTTCCACTAGGTCACTAATATAGGAAGTAGAAGGATTCTTCCATTTACAATCAAGAACCCTTTCCTTTCAAATTAATAATTTCTTAAAAATATATTTAAATATTCTATCAACAATTTTTAAAACAAAGATTTCTTTTAGGTGCAATATAATTTATATTAACTATATATTATAAAATATTTTTTTTTATTTCAAACAAAAGTTAACAATGTAAAAATATTGATTGGTTGTAAATATGAAACATTCAAATTTACTATTGAAGCTCCACTCCCCCTAACAGTTTGAAATACTTCATAATTTTGTGGAAAGGTCATAAATAAAGGTGGTCAGGCTTACTGTTCTAAATCTAGTCCCACAAACATTGGATAAAGTGCAAATGGTCACATTTGCTATTGGACCATCAGTCCATGACCTTTAGAAAAAGTGAGTATATTGGGATTTTCAGATTTAGTATTCTAATTCCATCCCACCAAGATTGGAGAAAGTGCATTTATTGGAAATAGTTTTAGTGGTATATTGGTATACTGCCATTACAACAGACTCAGAGGGAAGTGAATACCTTAGGAGTGATCTGATTTACTATTATAACTACATTCGCACAGGCATTGGGGCATCTATTTGTTAGGGGTCAGATTTGCTATTCTAACTTCAATTCAGCAAGCATTTTCTTAAGATATTAAGTACTAATTTTATTAAAATAATTTTTTTCAAGCTACATTTAAAATATGTGGTTAATGATTTTGTTAACAAATACACTATAATAATTTGCTTTGTATAGCACTTGGTTATTCCTAATGAAGCGTCCCTTCACTAGGATTGCACTACCAGCCTACAATCAAACTGAGCTAAAAAAGGCAACAGACCAGAACCCGGAGAGGCAGCTCCAGACAGAACCAAAACTGAACTCAAGCTATGCCATTTTATGGCAACTGAAATAACCAGGTTTTAAGCTTCTTGCAGAAGGTTTTTTCAGAGGATTCCATCCTATGATGGAGAGGTAAGGTGTTCGACACTTTTGAAGCTCGAAGGTCAAAAGAACAGCCACCCATCTGTTTTTTTTTCACAAGAAGGACCGTAGCAAACATGGCACCGTTCGATCTAAGACTGTGGCTGGGCCGGTAAGGAGAATATTACAATAGTCCAATTGAGATGTCACCAATGCCTGGACTATAGTTTTCCTGGTGGCTATGGGGAGGAGATCCATGATCTTCAACAAAGTTTTCATGGTGCTAAACCATTTCTCTGCCCCACAGGCTATCGGACTATCAAAGGCCAAATTGGAGTCAATCCAGACTGCTAAGTTATTTACTTCTTTACTACTTATCATCTAACTTAAAACTCAATGTCAATTTATTTTACTATTATTTTATTATTATAATATTATACTAAACACAAAATGAACCATAACATATATTCACTCACATTTATAACAAAATAAATGCAAATCTCAATAACTCTTTCGTAACTAACTTACATTTTAACAGATATACAGAACCCCATTTCTTTATTTAGATAATGGTACAATATTATTTCAGTCACACATTAGTAGGAATTTAATACCCAAATCTGTAATTGTATTAGGCATCATAATGATAAAACAGTGCCCACCAATTCCAAGAACCTAACCTACAATCTCTTTTATTAAAACTTTGCATTATTTAAAAAACTAATGACATCTTAGAATTCTAAAAATATTATATTTCATTAAATTATAAAAACCTACATTAATATATTAGTTCAACTTTGAAAGTATAAAACCTACATTAAAATATAATTTCAACTTTAATAGTATTAACTTTAAAGTACTTCAATGAAGTTGAAATTAAAATGCTACCCTCTCAACTCTCTAATAAAACCCACAGTTTATCAAATAAATTAAATGCTCATTTCTAAATAGAAAAAATAAAGCACATTAACACCTGTTTAATTATGAAAAGTCTGTAACGAAATACTTGAAAATAAAAACCAAAAATGATAAATATTGAAATATAAAACACTACCCACCCCTATAAAAACCAAGAAATCAAAAATCATAACACTTTTTAAAAAATGTAACAGAAAACAAAAGAAAAATACGTTGTCTAAAAAAAATAACCAATGCTTACATTATATTAATTCAAAAAACTTTAGGACAATGATATTTCAGTATGATTTATTCTAACACCAATATTAGTTACAGCAATTAACTACTTCATTTTAATATTAGGTTCCAATATATTTCTAAAGTCACAGTAGTTTATTTCCTTCAAATAATATTATATATATAATATATATATATATGGTCAAATAATATTTTGAAGTCAATATTCAGGTACAATACCAACAACCAGAGCAGCGTTCACTGTTAGTGAACAATGCATAATGGACTGGAGAATACAGGAGACAATAGGAGAGAGATTCATAAATGGACGTAAGGTTACAAGAGACATTCGGCAGAAAAATATGAGCTCAGGGAAGCACAGAAGAAGAGGAGATACAACCTGAGATTGCATTTGGAGGGGTGTGAAATGCATGAGGGAAATTAGATGACAGAGAAGATATCTGGTACAAAGTGGAGAAAATGAGTAAAGAAGAATGAAGCAAACGATAAGTAGACAAAATGCGGAGGCAATAGATGGTATTTAAAACTTATGAGGGTCTAACCTGCTGCTCCATAGTGCACTGACACATGTCATGTTCTAGGACAGTGACAAAGATTTTTCTCACAACATGTAGCCTTTATTTAATTTTTGCTGTTTGTTAGCTGTATGAAAAAAATAGAATTTGTTGAAGATTCATTGGTTTGGATTATCAGTTGCACATACAGCGTTTTGCCCTACACTTTATTGTTCCTGACAATAACATAATTGAGGAGTTAGAATTACCATTCCCTTGCTTCCACACAATTTTTTATTTGTACAGAATTTATTATTTGCCCCTTTTCTTATTTGCAGGTGTGTTCTCACACTGGATGCATCTAATAAGAAGAGCCATTGGGTGCAGGGAAGTGGCTAACATCCTAATTTACGACCCATACAAGAGTTTTTGAGGTGCTCTCTCTTTCTTCTGAAACGTGCAGTGTGTGTTAGAATAGTGAGTGGTGAGACTGAGTCCACTCATATTGTACACATTGAATCATAGAGACTGCATTATAAATGTTAAGTCTGTTTCCATTGAAAGGCATTTTGGTTTCCTATTGCTGTGGCATCATTTGAGGAATCCACATGAAACCTTTAATCAAATAGCATAAAAAATACTAGGGGCCCTATTTACAATGGTAGATATGCATGCAAATATATTCTCACAGAAAGAGCTCCACCTGTGAATAGATCAAGAGAGTGCCTCATGGATGGAATTTTCAATTTACGAAGACATCTGCACCTAGGTTTAGACTTGACACTTACTACCAAATTTAGGACCACAGCAGAGATATCAGTTAAGAAACTCATTTAGAAAATTAGTAAAATTAAGTTAAAATTAAGCACACTTCCCTAACTCTTCTTCACCTAGAACTATCACACCAACAAGACAAGACATTCACAACAGCTCAAAAACGTATCATATTCAATTTTATTTTAATATAATGTTCATACTTACAATATTTTATTACCAATTTATGTAAATTGCAATGTAATTCTCTGATTTTTACAGTATCAGTTGTATTGAATATTTTACAAGCTTGGTTGCCGGTCGCAATTTTAATCTAAGTTACCATTTAAAGAAAATGTATAGGTAAATTAATGGTTAGAAAATAAACAATGTAGATTATAAGAAAAGTTGTAACTGTTTAAATAATCCTAAAATTTAAAAAATTTAAAAGTAAATGTGATCTAAAATGTGATTTATTTATACTTTAAAATCTATTTGTTTCAAAATGCTGTTAGTGTTATATCCTGCCTCCTGTGAATATTATGCAAGTGTATTACAGTACCAGTGGTTGGTGCTTTGCATTCTCCAAGGCTTGATTGAAGTAGATGTAAGCCTGTTTTGTTAGTAGATGTGGATGCGTAATTTATATTGGCATGTTCCTCCCTCAATCCCTCCTTTAATTTCTATAATCCCCCACCCATTTATTTGTAATTATTTCCCACTGTCAAACCACTCCCTTTGACCCTCCCACAATTACTAATAAAATGTATACCTCCGTGTGCAGCAATTTCTGCACCAGTAATGGAGATCTCTGTACAGATATGATGGAAGATGCTGAAATCTCCCACCGGACGTTTATGAGTTGCATTTTGGAATATGTAAAAAGGGGCATAGTGAACCCCCTTGCTTTAACAGCTATAGCAGGAGTGAGCTTTTATCTGGGCATCTTATCTGCAACTTGGGAGATAGAAGATCATAATTAAGTAAAAGTAAGTAAGACAAGTGGAATGCTAGAAAAGGGAGAGAAAGATGGACGAGTTGATTGCATTAGAAGTTGAAAGGATCGATGGATGAGTGGATGAAAGGATGGCTGGATGACTGAGGTAAAAAGGTGGATGACTGGGTAAAAGGATGGATGGGTGGTTGAAAGGATGGGTGAATGAGTGAAATGATGGATGGGTTTGTGAAAGGATGAATGGATGAGTGGGTGAAAAGATTTGTAGATGAGTGGGTGAAAGGATGGCAAAGTAAACGGAAATCTGAGAGTGATGGATGGATGGACGGATGAAAAGGATGGCAAGCTAAAGACAAATCTGAGAGGATGGATGGATGAGTGAAATGATAGAGTAAATGAAAGTCTGAGAGGATGAAAGGAAAGTTGGGTGAAAGGAACAGTTGATGGTTGAAAGGCTTTGATGGATGGGTAAGTCAAATGATTGGTGTATGTGTGGATGGATGCTTGGACGGATGCCTGCATAGATGATGGATGTGTGAACGGATAGATGGATGTAATGGCCAGTGGACTGACGGAATGGTGAAAGATTGAATGATAAAAGAATGAATATATGACATAATGGTGGATATCAGCTGGTAGATGAAGGGTGAAATGATGATGGCTAGATGCTTGAACGGAAGTGACAAGAGAACCGTTTTATGGAGGTTTGAGCTTAATTGCATCACATGCTTGGTGCCGTCAGAGCTTTGGTTCTAAGTGGGGGGTATTTTAATTGTTTTGGCTACTCCCTTCTATGTAAAGTAGTACTACTTTAATGCTCTAAAATGACTTTTGTTAATAGGGAACTCATCATGGCACGTTTCATGCAGATTGTTGGGGATTAAGGAGGAGATTTTAAGAAAGTAGGATTTTCTTTTTTTAACTCCTGTGGGAAAATTTCGTCTCAACTACAGCAAAAGCTGTTGAACATGGCATGAAAGAACTACTTTACTAAGAACAGTGGATTTTCTTGGTTTAGTTTAAATGTGCTCCAATGATTTTGAGATATTTATTTTGCAGGTGTCTGGAAAACTTCCAAAGGATAATGTTTACACATCTTGACTGCTAATTTGTGGATCCTCAGAGGAATGGAATCCTTCAAGCTAATACATCCCAGAAAATACATGCATCCATTAAAAGAGGGAGACGTTTTCCCTTTCATCTAATGTGGGTTCAGTGGATGCTTGGAGAATATGGGCATGCAAGTTTACTTACTCACTTTTAAAATCCTGCACAGTATAGGGATCAGATGGATTATGCAGGAGGCCATCCTTGAACCAGTAGATGTGAACAAGTAGCTACGTTACTCAGAATGTTTCATTTTATGGTGGAGTTCCAACTTACCCTTCCCTGGGGGCATCACCACCATTCATTTTGATGCCAGCGTGCCTTCTGTCCTTTGATTGCCATTCACAATTTCTTTTTAACTGGCATTTTTGCTGCAAGCTGCCCAGTAAATTTCACTCCATCCAGGCAGAGCCATGGTATTTATTTTGAGTTTCACTTTCTTAAACCTGCTGGGGGTTTTCCTGTCTTCAAATGAATAACTAAACATTTGCAATCCTTCACATATAGATGAGTTTGAGAATAAAAAATTGTGCCAGAAAATGCTGACTTGTGCTGTAAGACATGACTAACTGACAAGGGTCACAATCCTCAAACATAGAAATTGCGGTGAAATACATAGAATAAGGATTAGCATAGAATATTTTTCGTTTGTATCAGTCTTAATTGAGGTAGTCCACACAAACAATGAGGAAACGTCAGCTGCGAACTGAGCATATTTTTACGTCAATTCCAAAAAAGGAGAATTAAGCAGTATCACGCAAGGGGTGGGGGGCACTTCTGGGTAGTTATTGACCGGGATGGAGTCAGAGAGCCCAAGGCAAAGCACAAAATGACGGTGCATGCCACTGCCATAGACATTCAGTATCCTGTGAGTGGAATACACATAGTGCAGAAATTATGTCCCAGCCTTAGACCCGTTCAGTCCCTCAGTTTTCCCCATTTGTTTAATCCTGCTTGTATCAAGGGTCTACTGAGAGAGTCCTTTAAGCATTCTGGAGTTCAGGGAGAATCCCAAATCTGAGACAAAGATGAATAATAGGGAATGTTAAAGGTTTTCCTTCAGTAAACCCATGGTTTTAAATGCAGAAACTAACATCTTCAATCTAACTTAAAAAAAAAAAGTGGGGTCTGAAACTTGTACAAAAATTGACGTTGGCCTAAAACACATACCCTTACCATACACAATCTATTTATTGGTGAATTGTATGTCTCTGTTGCTAACATTAGACTGTTCTTGAATTGAAAAGCATGGCAATATGTCTGAAAGTTAGGTAGAGCTATATCCCCTGCTGCCAATTTCCTCCTAAGTTATTTCCATGTCGACCGACACCCTTTGATGCCCAAACAAAACTGTTTACTTTACCCTATATCTTGCTAAATGATCCCTTAGAAATGTGAGCTGTAGAGTATTAAATAAGAAGGTACATTTCAGGAGTATCAAAGTCTTTTTCAAGCTGACTGTCCCGTAGATCTTCAGCGGCAGATTGTTCCATTTCCTTAAAAGCTTCTCTACTTTGCAGTTAACCTTTTTCAGATGTAAAAAACGAAAAGTCCTCTAGACTATGTACTATTTGGACACCAAAGTCTATTATTGATGAAATAGAATTCTGGACTTTCTCCTCGACCCACTGCAACATTATCTCTGCTTTCTCTTTGTTAATTAGGTAACCTGAGATTTTACCAAACTCCTCAGCATGCTCTTCCAATTTAGGAATTGAGTGAGTCAGATTAACTAAATATAACATGATATGTTATTTACTTCCATACTCTCATCCAAGTCCTATGTTCTCTCAGCAAGGTCATCAAACCTTTAAAGCACAACATGAACCTTTTCTGATTATTTTCTGATATCTCAAATCTCTACATGATTTCTGATCTGAGTGGCAAAAGAATGCCTTCTAAAGAGTATGTGGATTGTCCACCCTATCTAACTGTATGCCTTCCACAGGATCTTCAGCAGTGTCTTTCTCCTCCTGTACATCCCCATATAGAGCCAGTTTCACCTCTAGTACAAAGGCCCGAAACAGAATGATGATGCTGTCACATCTAATCAAATGAGCAAAACAGTAATGGTGAGAGGGGGTAGCCTTGTCTAGTTCCCTTTGAAATAGGGATGCTATCTGTTAATACTTTATTTACTAAGACCCAGCTTGTGGTGCTTCATATAAGGTCTGAAGGATTTTGTATGCCCTGATTAAACCCAAACATCTTAAGGACTTCTGATCGATAGAGCCAAATCACCCTATCAAAGGCCCTAGTGGCGTCAAGGGCTGACATTGTCAGGGGCCTATTTTAAGAACAAAACTGGGTACAAAGTTCCTCTGGAGCATAGAAGAGTTTGTTTCAGGACGTCAATGCCATTATACAGAACCGGAAAGGCCTAGTAGTAACTTGGGAAATTCCCTTGGTTGAACTAGAGCTCTCACACACCCAGCAAGCTGGGTGTCATGCTTCATCATATGAGCTCTGCCCCTCGTCAAGGCGGCGCTGCAATCCTTGACGGGCACCCGAACCGGGGCTCTTTATCGGGGATCTTCTGTTCCTGCCGGTTGGTGCATGGGGGTGAGGGGCCTAAAGTGTGTAGATGTGTGGAGGAGTGAGATTAAAACGGGTCAGTTAGTCCTTATCAATAATTTATTCGGAAGGTAAACTACCCGATTAAAATGGTGTAGAGTGGCTAGTGTACTAGAGAAGGTGTCTAGTCATGAAGCTCTACTCTATAGATCGACATGTTTCGTGCCTCGTGTGTCAGGAGGATCTAGGCACTTCTTCAGGATCATAAGCAACTATCTACACTACGTGGAGAGGTGCATTCTACCTACCACGTCTTCAGGTGCGTTGCCTGCGGACAAGGGTGAAAAAAGTATAATACCAGATAACAATCTAAACAATACTCTTCTAAATATCAACAAGGATTATCACCGAAGTGAAAAAACCACGCTATTAAGGTTTGGATGCATAAGGGTAAATCAACTCTTTAATCATTATCGCATATGGTGTGTATTTACACCCAGTGTGTAGATCAAAGAATAGAAGGGCGTGCAGTTAAAAGCATATATTTAAAAATTGTATTAAAGGTGAGGAATAATACAACACTCATGGACAAAGGGATTGTAGCTGCGAACTCACCTAGTGGGTTGCTAGAAATTGCTAGCAACAGTCCTGGCGGTGACTAGAGGACACCAGTTGGGTCCTGTAGAAATGAAAGCGTCAAACAATAGGGAATGGGGGGTTAGGGAAGCCTGGTACATGACGCAAGTAAGGCAGGCAATCAGTCAAACCAAAACTGACAGTGGTGGTATGGTAATCAGAGGCACTGATGGGGTGCTGGGTGGGAACTCAACCGTGTATGGCGCAACCCACTAACACCGAAAAAGAACCGCACCGCAAGGAGAGTGTCGAGCGGTCTGATCGGGGCCGAGGGTACGGCCAAATTACAGGCGGAGGAGAAGCTCACCAGGAGAGCCCAGAAGTAGCTCTCGAGAGCAGTACGCAGTAACAGGAATCAGGAGCTAAAGGTATACTCACCCGCGTTAAATCACGCTACACTGTAACACCTACCTAATACCGCCAGGAACCGGGGTGGTAACCGGGAGTGGATAACTCGGAGAGATATACCCACAGTTTCCTGATTAGTAACGTGAAAGGGGGTGTGGTGCGGACGTGGCGCGTCACCGTAGTAATCACGTGAGTCATAGGGTCACGTGATGTCGCCAGAAACTATGGCGGACATGTTGGAAAGGGGAGATGTTCTAATCCTCACATACCGAGTACTAAGCACGACATGGCAAAAGAGGCCATAGGCGGACATGTTGGTGAAGAGATGTCGTAAGGTATGCCAGTGAAGAGAGTGTGTTGTAACAGAGACTAGCAGACAATAAACATTGGTTAATGGTTTATTGTAAGGTAGATACCAAGACGACAGAACATCGCAGACTAGGTTGGAATAGTCTACGCTAGTTATCCCAATGTCGTCAGCAGTGTGGAAAGTCTGTGTAGGAAAAAGGGAAACAGTCTCAATGAAGTAGTGCCAACGTGAAGGCCAACTACTGGTGGATAGCCTCTATTCCATATAGTGCGATAGTTCAAGTAAGTAATGGCACTGTTGGAAATGGGTTACATCTTGGATGATTAAGAAATGGAACTCCATGGGATATCGTCATTCAAACCCTCAGTGTGGCTCGCTAATCTGTGTACCCATCTCTGTTCGATCCTAAACAAGGATTGTTTGGAAATATGTTGGTAGGCTTCCAATACTATCCAGTGTAAGGAATCAGGGGAATGTTGAGTCTCTGTAAAGTGTCTGTACATTCTCGTAGTGGCTCGTTGGCAACGAATGTTACTTCTATGTTCGGTGATGCGAACTTTGACCGGACGCATGGTCATCCCTATATATTGTAGACCACAAGGGCAGGTGATCAGATAGATACACTGTCTAGTGTTACAATTAGTGTGTGTTTGGATGCACCACTTGAAGTTGGATTGTAATGTCACTTCTTTGGTCAGTGTTGTGTACTTGCAAACTGTGCAAGTACCACAGGGATAATGTCCCTTCACAGGTGGTAGACCCCATAAAGTAGTTTGTGTCGTATCAGCATGGGTCCTGGGTCTCGTATGGATCAAAATGTCTCGTAGGCTACGGGTTCTGGCGCTCCTCTCTGCTCCATTTGTCATCCTTTTTGGCGACATTTCTATTTTAATGTGTATATATTTGGAATGTATCACTATATGTTTTTATAAGTGACTCTTTGTTGCATAGGATGTTTTGTATTGTCTGTGGTTTTTTGTTATGTAATATGCAATATGTGTTCACTATAAATGTTCGGTTTGTGTCTCACATTTGAATTTTGATTCCCCCTTTTAACAAATCAACACATGACCAATTTTGTGTTTGCAAATGTATGTTACTAAAGAGAAAAATATAAATATAAAAATAATGACATATAAATAATGTATAAACTATTTGATTAATAAAACTGTGAATTATAAATCCATTCTGTGGTACATGGTTGCTGTTGTATATTGATTGTGGAGATATTCCCCATAGCTTAACTAGTTGTTGAGAAGAGGTCTTTGTTCATATTGTGTTTCCCTTCCCTGCCATCCTCTTCTCATATTCATATATCAGGGACCCTCTTGTTGTTTACTTTACTTTACTACGGGTTCTGGTGTATGCAAATCTAGGTTTTGGTATCCTTAAGTCTCCTGTATTCAAGATGTTCCAATGTTTCAAAATGATCTTTTTAGTAGGAACTGAGGTAGCTGTGTAAGAGGTAACACATGTAATTGAGTCTACTGGTGGTTTGGAGTGGACTTCTAGTAGTGCTTCCCTAGGGTTATTTCTGGCTCTCTTCATAGAGTCATTGATCACTTTGGTTGGGTAACCTCTAGTCATTAAATTGGTAGCTAGAATCGAGGACTCTTTCCTATAGTCAGTGGTGGATGTGCAGTTGCGTCTAATGCGCAAGAACTGTCCAAAAGGCAGATTGTCTTTGAGAGCCCTAGGATGGTGGCTCTGATATAGGAGTAAGCTATTACGATCAGTGGGTTTCCTATATAGACTCGTGGAGAGCTCCCCCTCAGATAGTCTAATGTTAAGGTCAAGAAATGCAACATTGGTTTCGGAAATAGTGTGAGAAAAATTCAGAAAGGTGTTTTGTTGATTAATCCAACCTATAAAAGCCATACATGTGTCGATGGTACCATGCCAAAAGATTAAAATGTCATCGATGAATCGTTTCCACAGTTTCAGGTGGTGGACATAGGGATTGTTGTTGTTATTGATGACATTCATTTCAAAGGCCGCCATGTACAGACAGGCTACCCTGGCATTGATGATATAGTTGGCCTTTAAACTCAAAAAAGTTTTCAGTCAATGCCAGGGATGCACACTCCATGATAAACGAGATGGGAGTGCAAGAGTCCCAATCTAGGGAATTGAGGGCCGCTTCTACAACAGTCAGAGTGTCTCCCTGGGGAATGTTTGTGTAGAGGGCCTCTACATCTAGGGTAATCAAGAAATCAATTTCTCCTGGGTCCTCTATAGATCCGATGATTCTGAGGATGTCAGTCGTGTCCCTTATGAAAGATGGTGTGTTTCTGACTAGGGGCTGTAAAAAATGGTCAATGAATTTGGACAAGGGTTCAAGTATTGAGCCAATTCCAGAGACAATAGGGCGCCCAGGAACCGGAACTGTACCTTTGTGTATTTTGGGCAAGGTATAGAAATACGGTATTTTGGGTTCTGTCGCAATCAAGAAGGCTGACTCACGTTGACTAATCCAACCGTTAGTAACAGCCTCATGTACTAATGTGGAGATGGCATTAGCGAGGCGTGGGGTTGGATCAAGTGTGATTGGAGCGTAGTATCTGTCATTGTTAAGTTGACGTCTACATTCTGTATCATAGTCAACTGTGGATTGTATTACAGTTGCCCCACCCTTGTCTGCTTGTTTGATAGTTATCGATTTATCTCCAGCAAGCGTGTTCGCAGTTTGTATTTCGATTTTGGAAAGGTTGTGGAAGGGAGAAGGAAGAGGTATTAAGGCTAGGTCTTTTAGTACTGCCTTCTCAAAGGTTAACACTTCCACGGGGACCATAGCATTGAGTGGGGTAAAGGTAGAGGGATTCCTCAATCCCGAGTCATCCTCTGTGTTTTTAGGTTTGTCCTGAAAGAAGGACTGAAGTCGTATCTTGCGAAACAATTTTTGTACTTCACAAAGGTCTCTGAATTTGTCTACTTTCGGGGTGGGGACAAAGCCTAACCCCTTTTGCAATATAGATGTCTCAGATTCAGTGAGAATACGTGGTGACAAATTCACCACTTGTTTCTCTTGTTCACCGTTTTGCTGCGTGTGTCCATCCCTGTTGTTGGTTGGTCCTGCCATTGGACCCGTTTTTGAGAGCCTCTTCTGTTGCGCCCTCTTCCTCTGCCCCAACCTCTGTCTAAAAAAGGGGGGCCATTATTGAAGAACTGAGGGGGTCCTGGTTGAAATGGTGGGTATTGCCAATATGGAGGTGGTGGGGGATGGCCTGGAAACAGGGGAGGTCCCTGGAAAGTCTGGGCATTGTAATGGTAGTTAGAGTGTTGATTTCTCCGTGCATTGTTACTGCCCCAGCTCTCTGTACTGGAATTGCTGTCAGAGGAGTCTCTTCTATCGGAGTTCTCATCAAATGAGTAGCTATTCTTGACCGATGTGTAGTCTGCCTTAAGATAAGGGAACACTTTCTCTTTATCGAATTTCAGAATATCTTTCTGAAGCTTCGCTATTTTTTGTTTCATCAGATATTCCTTGTTATCGGTGATCTCTGCATTGATCTCAGCAAGTCTACTCTTGTAGGCTGTAATCTGGATGGTAGTTTTGAGCGCTCCCTCACGGGTCCAATGGCAGGACCAACCAACAACAGGGATGGACACACGCAGCAAAACGGTGAACAAGAGAAACTAGTGGTGAATTTGTCACCACGTATTCTCACTGAATCTGAGACATCTATATTGCAAAAGGGGTTAGGCTTTGTCCCCACCCCGAAAGTAGACAAATTCAGAGACCTTTGTGAAGTACAAAAATTGTTTCGCAAGATACGACTTCAGTCCTTCTTTCAGGACAAACCTAAAAACACAGAGGATGACTCGGGATTGAGGAATCCCTCTACCTTTACCCCACTCAATGCTATGGTCCCCGTGGAAGTGTTAACCTTTGAGAAGGCAGTACTAAAAGACCTAGCCTTAATACCTCTTCCTTCTCCCTTCCACAACCTTTCCAAAATCGAAATACAAACTGCGAACACGCTTGCTGGAGATAAATCGATAACTATCAAACAAGCAGACAAGGGTGGGGCAACTGTAATACAATCCACAGTTGACTATGATACAGAATGTAGACGTCAACTTAACAATGACAGATACTACGCTCCAATCACACTTGATCCAACCCCACGCCTCGCTAATGCCATCTCCACATTAGTACATGAGGCTGTTACTAACGGTTGGATTAGTCAACGTGAGTCAGCCTTCTTGATTGCGACAGAACCCAAAATACCGTATTTCTATACCTTGCCCAAAATACACAAAGGTACAGTTCCGGTTCCTGGGCGCCCTATTGTCTCTGGAATTGGCTCAATACTTGAACCCTTGTCCAAATTCGTTGACCATTTTTTACAGCCCCTAGTCAGAAACACACCATCTTTCATAAGGGACACGACTGACATCCTCAGAATCATCGGATCTATAGAGGACCCAGGAGAAATTGATTTCTTGATTACCCTAGATGTAGAGGCCCTCTACACAAACATTCCCCAGGGAGACACTCTGACTGTTGTAGAAGCGGCCCTCAATTCCCTAGATTGGGACTCTTGCACTCCCATCTCGTTTATCATGGAGTGTGCATCCCTGGCATTGACTGAAAACTTTTTTGAGTTTAAAGGCCAACTATATCATCAATGCCAGGGTAGCCTGTCTGTACATGGCGGCCTTTGAAATGAATGTCATCAATAACAACAACAATCCCTATGTCCACCACCTGAAACTGTGGAAACGATTCATCGATGACATTTTAATCTTTTGGCATGGTACCATCGACACATGTATGGCTTTTATAGGTTGGATTAATCAACAAAACACCTTTCTGAATTTTTCTCACACTATTTCAGAAACCAATGTTGCATTTCTTGACCTTAACATTAGACTATCTGAGGGGGAGCTCTCCACGAGTCTATATAGGAAACCCACTGATCGTAATAGCTTACTCCTATATCAGAGCCACCATCCTAGGGCTCTCAAAGACAATCTGCCTTTTGGACAGTTCTTGCGCATTAGACGCAACTGCACATCCACCACTGACTATAGGAAAGAGTCCTCGATTCTAGCTACCAATTTAATGACTAGAGGTTACCCAACCAAAGTGATCAATGACTCTATGAAGAGAGCCAGAAATAACCCTAGGGAAGCACTACTAGAAGTCCACTCCAAACCACCAGTAGACTCAATTACATGTGTTACCTCTTACACAGCTACCTCAGTTCCTACTAAAAAGATCATTTTGAAACATTGGAACATCTTGAATACAGGAGACTTAAGGATGCCAAAACCTAGATTTGCATACACCAGAACCCGTAGCCTACGAGACATTTTGATCCATACGAGACCCAGGACCCATGCTGATACGACACAAACTACTTTATGGGGTCTACCACCTGTGAAGGGACATTATCCCTGTGGTACTTGCACAGTTTGCAAGTACACAACACTGACCAAAGAAGTGACATTACGATCCAACTACAAGTGGTGCATCCAAACACACACTAATTGTAACACTAGACAGTGTATCTATCTGATCACCTGCCCTTGTGGTCTACAATATATAGGGATGACCATGCGTCTGGTCAAAGTTCGCATCACCGAACATAGAAGTAACATTTGTTGCCAACGAGCCACTACGAGAATGTACAGACACTTTACAGAGACTCAACATTCCCCTGATTCCTTACACTGGATAGTATTGGAAGCCCACCAACATATTTCCAAACAATCCTTGTTTAGGATCGAACAGAGATGGGTACACAGATTAGCGAGCCACACTGAGGGTTTGAATGATGATATCCCATGGAGTTCCATTTCTTAATCATCCAAGATGTAACCCATTTCCAACAGTGCCATTACTTACTTGAACTATCGCACTATATGGAATAGAGGCTATCCACCAGTAGTTGGCCTTCACGTTGGCACTACTTCATTGAGACTGTTTCCCTTTTTCCTACACAGACTTTCCACACTGCTGACGACATTGGGATAACTAGCGTAGACTATTCCAACCTAGTCTGCGATGTTCTGTTGTCTTGGTATCTACCTTACAATAAACCATTAACCAATGTTTATTGTCTGCTAGTCTCTGTTACAACGCACTCTCTTCACTGGCATACCTTACGACATCTCTTCACTAACATGTCCGCCTATGGCCTCTTTTGCCATGTCGTGCTTAGTACTCGGTATGTGAGGATTAGAACATCTCCCCTTTCCAACATGTCCGCCATAGTTTCTGGCGACATCACGTGACCCTATGACTCACGTGATTACTACGGTGACGCGCCACGTCCGCATCACACCCCCTTTCACGTTACTAATCAGGAAACTGTGGGTATATCTCTCCGAGTTATCCACTCCCGGTTACCACCCCGGTTCCTGGCGGTATTGGGTAGGTGTTACAGCGTAGCGTGATTTAACGCGGGTGAGTATACCTTTAGCTCCTGATTCCTGTTACTGCGTACTGCTCTCGAGAGCTACTTCTGGGCTCTCCTGGTGAGCTTCTCCTCCGCCTGTAATTTGGCCGTACCCTCGGCCCCGATCAGACCGCTCAACACTCTCCTTGCGGTGCGGTTCTTTTTCGGTGTTAGTGGGTTGCGCCATACACGGTTGAGTTCCCACCCAGCACCCCATCAGTGCCTCTGATTACCATACCACCACTGTCAGTTTTGGTTTGACTGATTGCCTGCCTTACTTGCGTCATGTACCAGGCTTCCCTAACCCCCCATTCCCTATTGTTTGACGCTTTCATTTCTACAGGACCCAACTGGTGTCCTCTAGTCACCGCCAGGACTGTTGCTAGCAATTTCTAGCAACCCACTAGGTGAGTTCGCAGCTACAATCCCTTTGTCCATGAGTGTTGTATTATTCCTCACCTTTAATACAATTTTTAAATATATGCTTTTAACTGCACGCCCTTCTATTCTTTGATCTACACACTGGGTGTAAATACACACCATATGCGATAATGATTAAAGAGTTGATTTACCCTTATGCATCCAAACCTTAATAGCGTGGTTTTTTCACTTCGGTGATAATCCTTGTTGATATTTAGAAGAGTATTGTTTAGATTGTTATCTGGTATTATACTTTTTTCACCCTTGTCCGCAGGCAACGCACCTGAAGACGTGGTAGGTAGAATGCACCTCTCCACGTAGTGTAGATAGTTGCTTATGATCCTGAAGAAGTGCCTAGATCCTCCTGACACACGAGGCACGAAACATGTCGATCTATACAGTAGAGCTTCATGACTAGACACCTTCTCTAGTACACTAGCCACTCTACACCATTTTAATCGGGTAGTTTACCTTCCGAATAAATTATTGATAAGGACTAACTGACCCGTTTTAATCTCACTCCTCCACACATCTACACACTTTAGGCCCCTCACCCCCATGCACCAACCGGCAGGAACAGAAGATCCCCGATAAAGAGCCCCGGTTCGGGTGCCCGTCAAGGATTGCAGCGCCGCCTTGACGAGGGGCAGAGCTCATATGATGAAGCATGACACCCAGCTTGCTGGGTGTGTGAGAGCTCTAGTTCAACCAAGGGAATTTCCCAAGTTACTACTAGGCCTTTCCGGTTCTGTATAATGGCATTGACGTCCTGAAACAAACTCTTCTATGCTCCAGAGGAACTTTGTACCCAGTTTTATTCTTGATTATTGGGGCCTGTACACTGGACCTCATTAAACAAGCCCGTTGTCTTGTCCCTCCCTTTGCATCATCAAGGGGCCTATTTTAAACATCTCCACTATGTCTATGGTTCCAATTAGAAGATGAGTTAACTCATTAAATTACCATCCTCGAATGAAGCCCCTTTCATCATGGTGAACTATTGTTCTAATTACACCTTTTGCGCTTTTCGCTATCATGCAAGTTAAGATCTTCTAATCACAATTTAGTAATGATATTGGTCAATAGGAGTCTGAAGTTTTTGGTCTTTATTTGGCTTCAATATCATCACAATGGTAGCTTCATACTGAGAGGGCGAAATCTCCATCCCTTTTAAATAAATGGAATCAAACAATAGTTTCAGCACCTGAATCAGGGGAGCTAACATCTTCATATAAAGTTCTGTTGGGAACCTGTCAGGCCAAGAGGCTCTAGCAATTTTTAAGCTCTTGATCTGTCTTCTCATTTCTTCTGCAGTCATTTCAGAGCTAAGAGTTTTGATCTGTCTTCTCGTTAGCACAGGGAGTTCTTTATTTTGCAGCAATTGTTAATGTCTTCTATATCCAGAAGGGTGTTTTTTTATACAAATATCCTAGATATTTCAACATTGCCGGTTTTCTCTCTGTTGTAGAGGTTAAAAATGTCCTTGCATCAGCTTAGATTAATGTAGCTATGACTATCAGGCTGACAGAGCTCCAAAATGTTCCCCATATGCAAATTCTGTCTATTGCTAGCTCTCCATCTATCCTGTACCCACCGTGCTCACCTTGCCTTATACTCTGCTTGCATGCTCTCCAGTTCTGATTGCAAGGTTGCTATTTTGGTGTTTGTCAACAACAGAATAGTCTTGAATTTCTCTCCCTTCCTTTCAAATGTTACTCAAAGAAACCTCATCCTGCATTTGTAACTCTAGCCATTGTCTGTATGAGACTTCGCTTATTATTCCCCTGAGATATACATGATATGTTATTTACTTCCATACTCTCATCCAAGTCCTATGTTCTCTCAGCAAGGTCATCAAACCTTTAAAGCACAACATGAACCTTTTCTGATTATTTTCTGATATCTCAAATCTCTACATGATTTCTGATCTGAGTGGCAAAAGAATGCCTTCTAAAGAGTATGTGGATTGTCCACCCTATCTAACTGTATGCCTTCCACAGGATCTTCAGCAGTGTCTTTCTCCTCCTGTATATCCCCATATAGAGCCAGTTTCACCTCTAGTACAAAGGCCCGAAACAGAATGATGATGCTGTCACATCTAATCAAATGAGCAAAACAGTAATGGTGAGAGGGGGTAGCCTTGTCTAGTTCCCTTTGAAATAGGGATGCTATCTGTTAATACTTTATTTACTAAGACCCAGCTTGTGGTGCTTCATATAAGGTCTGAAGGATTGTGTATGCCCTGATTAAACCCAAACATCTTAAGGACTTCTGATCGATAGAGCCAAATCACCCTATCAAAGGCCCTAGTGGCGTCAAGGGCTGACACTGTCAGGGGCCTATTTTAAACATCTCCACTATGTCTATGGTTCCAATTAGAAGATGAGTTAACTCATTAAATTACCATCCTGGAATGAAGCCCCTTTCATCATGGTGAACTATTGTTCTAATTACACCTTTTGCGCTTTTCGCTATCATGCAAGTTAAGATCTTCTAATCACAATTTAGTAATGATATTGGTCTATAGGAGTCTGAAGTTTTTGGTCTTTATTTGGCTTCAATATCATCACAATGGTAGTTTCATACTGAGAGGGCGAAATCTCCATCCCTTTTAAATAAATGGAATCAAACAATAGTTTCAGCACCTGAATCAGGGGAGCTAACATCTTCATATAAAGTTCTGTTGGGAACCTGTCAGGCCAAGAGGCTCTAGCAATTTTTAAGCTCTTGATCTGTCTTCTCATTTCTTCTGCAGTCATTTCAGAGCTGAGAGTTTTGATCTGTCTTCTCGTTAGCACAGGGAGTTCTTTATTTTGCAGCAATTTTTAATGTCTTCTATATCCAGAAGGGTGTTTTTTTATACAAATATCCTAGATATTTCAACATTGCCGGTTTTCTCTCTGTTGTAGAGGTTAAAAATGTCCTTGCATCAGCTTAGATTAATGTAGCTATGACTATCAGGCTGACAGAGCTCCAAAATGTTCCCCATATGCAAATTCTGTCTATTGCTAGCTCTCCATCTATCCTGTACCCAACGTGCTCACCTTGCCTTATACTCTACTTGCATGCTCTCCAGTTCTGATCGCAAGGTTGCTATTTTGGTGTTTGTCAACAACAGAATAGTCTTGAATTTCTCTCCCTTCCTTTCAAATGTTACTCAAAGAAACCTCATCCTGCATTTGTAACTCTAGCCATTGTCTGTATGAGACTTCGCTTATTATTCCCCTGAGATATATGCATCGTAAATGATGGGCTGACTGGCTGTACCCCTATTTTGATTGAAGAACTTCATAGTCTTATCTACACATTCTCCACAAATACACTCTTCAAGCAACAAAACCCTGTTCAATGTCCACCTCTTCCTATCCATCTTGGCTGGAAATTTTAGGCATAAAACTGCAGTCATATGATCTGATAACAGGGCTGGAAGGTGGACAACTGACTATTACCTTTTAATTTATGTCTACATCAAGGAGAAAGTAATCACTTCTAGAATGGTGACCATATTTATGAGGCCACTCATCATGTCTCTTAGCTTTCAAGGCCCATTTGTTAGGAGTTTATGTAGTTAGATGTCATTTATATCACTTTGTTTAAAACAATATTAAAATCCCCTCCCACCAATATGGGTGTTGTAGCATCTAGGATATGATATTCTAAGATACATAAATACATAGAATCATCAGAGTTGGGACCATAGTATGCTGCACATGACCAATATATATTGCCAATCTCTAAAGTAGCTACAAGCCATCTCCCTGTACCGTCAGCTTTATCATTTACACGCTTGATTCCGAAGTGCTTTTTTATGCTTATGGCTACCCCTCTTAAACTGCCTCGCTGCTCTGAATACACGTGTTGCAACCAGTGATGTTTGCTAAAGAGAGTCAGATCTCTCCAAGTGGGTTTCCTGCAACATCATAACACGAGCTCCATTGTTTTTAAAATGTTGTAACACTAAATTTTGTTTCTTCCTTGACCTCAACCTATTCATGTTCCACGCGGTAACTGTAACCTTGAAACTCCTTCTCTCAGTTTTGTGCCTTTCGGTCCTCGTATTCCTCTGAATGATAAACCTGACAATTCGCCCACCACAGCTGCTGCTACTTTTCCAGCAGCCTTGATGCATGTCCTGAGGATTTTATTCTTTTTTTGTGCATTTTCTCCCTGTATGCTCTCCACCCAGTAGTGTTCACACATACACTCCACTAAGGAACTCTTCCTTCACCACCTGCCATTATTTCTGTCGTTTGAGACCCCAGTGTGGGGGATGATTTCCCTGTTTATAGACACACCAATATCTAAACATAGATATAGTACAATTTCAGCTCAACCATTTCTCACCTTTACAAGTATTCTGTGGATAAGCTCTGACACCTAAGAATTTACTTTCATTTTTTCAATTAATTTGTCTACTTCAATTACTTCTCTGCCTATAACTAAGTTGACCATTCCACATCTTAGCCACACTGGAGTCTTGAACGGTATTCACCAGCAATGTCCTTCTCCTCTTACGTTGCAGTGCAACACTAGTTTGGACTTTGAGAAAAAATAAAGGGCACAGTTGAAATGACACCTGTCATTTTGGGTGATAAAATATGCAGTTGGACTCTAAGGTGCCCATCATTTTAGATACAGAGAAAAACAAATGAACCCCTTTAAGCCTAGCTCTCTTTCAATATCACCTCTGCTAGCATCAAGGGGAGGAAAATGAAAGTGATCCCTGATATATACAGTCCCCTTGTTGCTTCAGTAGATTTGAAAGGTATATACAGTAGGATATGTTTCTGCTTTTCTTTCTGCATAATCTACTATGTCCATTCTTGATTTCATCTCTAAACATGGATAAAAGTACTGCTGAGAGTATTGTTATTGTTACAGAGGTGAACGTGGCATATATGTCTTTGTTTTTTCTATTAGAAGATGAGAGATGAAGATGTAGATAGATTGATAAAATGTTTATATGTATACTTATTTGTCCCTGCACTGTGAGTTTGGAAAAAAAAGATTATAATAAAAAATAAAGAAATTTAACTGAAAAACAACCCGCAGTTAAAAACAGAATTATGGTACTGGCTCAAATGTGTGAATCCACTGAAGTTTTCCAGCTATGGTTTCCAACACACAAAACACACGTCAAAACTGGCCAGACCTAGCGTACCACTCACTGCAGGTAGCCAACTGCTGCTGTGCATGGACATCAGCTGCACAAAGTGGGGCTTGGCTGTAGGCGCTGCCCCCAGCCCACAATGAACAGCTCATCTCCACTGCGCACAGCTGTGATTGGGTGCAGTGCCTCACCCTTCCACGATGCCAGACTGTGCTGCTCATGGCATTCATCAATGCTAAGCAGTAGCTTGCTGCACAGCCTGGCCTGAACCCAAGCCCTGTATCCCATCCACTGGAGATGGCCAAGCCCTCCTGCACTCAACCTTCGGCCATGTGTGGGGATGTTTTGAACAGGCCCTGGCCTGTGGCCAGTGTGCACGGGTTTATCCAAAGTGCTTGATCTTTGAACACGTTTTTCATTCTTTTTATTTAGCTTTGGTTTTTGATGGATTTGCAAATCCTAACTAGGATGTGCAAATGTAATTCAGTCTTCATACCCAGTAGCTTGGCTTGTAATTGAGAGTCTAATGTATGGCTCGTGAACCCATTACACCTAACATGGTGGCGGAAGAGCACAGTACCTTTCTCTGGCCAATATCTTAGGTTTTGAGATTTGTGAGTCAAAAATCAGACCTCAACTTTTTTTTACATATTTAAACTAAGAAGGCCCTCTTAAGGGTCTCCTACTGTGGCCTGCCCCAGTGTGGCCAGCTCAATTTGTGAATTCTGCTCATCAGTTTCTTCAAACTCTAATATCATAAAACTCTGAATGGATTTGCAGCATACCAATCAAAACACTCTTTCTGAGTAAAGTTCAGCTTTTGTACCTATTTTGTTGTAACTCTGTTCAGCCAGTCAGACTGTAGGCATGAGCAAAGCTTACTATGGGAGCTAAAATAGGAACACATTTATTTTTTCACAGCCCCCAATACTTAGACAGACTATCCGCACATAAATAGACATGCCAAACCTAAACTGACTAAGCCAAAATTGCCTTGTCAGTGGAAAGTGTGCCTGAACCATAATTAGATAGATATAGATAGAGTAACAGAATCCTTCAAGCTAATACATTCCAGAAAATAAATGCATCCATTAAAAGAGGGAGAAGTTTCCCCTTTCATCTAATGTGGGTTCAGTGGATGCTTGGAGAATATGGGCATCCATGTTTACTTAGTCACTTTTAAAATCCTACACAGTATAGGGATCAGATGGATTATGCAGGAGGTCATCCTTGAACCAGTAGATGTGAACAAGTAGTTACGTTACTCAGAATGTTTCATTTTATGGTGGAGTTCCAACTTACCCTTCCCTAGGGGCATCACCACCATTCATTTTGATGCCAGCGTGCCTTCTGTCCTTTGATTGCCATTCACAATTTCTTTTTAACTGGCATTTTTGCTGCAAACTGCCCAGTAAATTTCACTCCATCCAGGCAGAGCCATGGGATTTATTTTGAGTTTCACTTTCTTAAACCTGCTGGGGGTTTTCCTGTCTTCAAATGAATAACTAAACATTTGCAATCCATCACATATAGATGAGTTTGAGAATCAAAAATAGTGCCAGAAAATGCTGACTTGTGCTGTAAGACATGACTAACTGACAAGGGTCACAATCCTCAAACATAGAAATTGCACTGAAATACAAAGAAGAAGGATTAGCATAGAATATTTTTCGTTTTTATCAGTCTTAATTGAGGTAGTCCACACAAACAATGAGGAAACGTCAGCTGGGAACTGAGCATATTTTTACGTCAATTCCAAAAAAGGAGAATTAAGCAGTATCACGCAAGGGGTGGGGGGCACTTCTGGGTAGTTATTGACCGGGATGGAGTCAGAGAGCCCAAGGCAAAGCACAAAATGATGGTGCATGCCACTGCCATAGACATTCAGTATCCTGTGAGTGGAGACACATAGCGCAGTGCGTATTTGAGTGATCTGCCAATCCTATATGTGAAGGTATGTTGATCCTATAGAGAGGAGTGTAGTGTAGTTCCTATATCCCTGATAGGCTCAGCGCATTGGAATAACGTACACTATAGATTTGACATAGGGCTGAGGTCAGTATGTCTCTATCGAGTACATTAAACTTAATTACTTGTGTGTGCCAGCTAACTCAGAGGTCACTAGAAACTTCTCGAATAAACAAGAAGGGATTCGTTTTTGACAACCGCATAAACATGACAACTTTGTTTCCCTTAGAGTCGGAACAATCTCAGAACCTTGGAAACAATAGATAACAGTTTCACTCAGTCAATCGTGCATGCTTCGTTTCTACAGAGTTGCATAGAAATGGAGAGACGGGCGTTTCAATAAAAAGGGTTTATTGAACAGTCTTATTTCTTTTGCAAGAGATATGAACTGCTACAATCGTAAGACAGGCTGCGAAGTACAATATGTACAGAGTTAGCAGTAAGATAAAATAATACTGCAATAGCATGGTTTGTAGATATGACATATATTCATAAAATACATACATAAATAACACAGGCTAAAATGTGAATACTCATCTGATGCTTCTAAATTGTTCTACCCCAGTGTACCTAACCTAAGTGGAGTACGAGGTAAGAAGTAGGTGCGTTTTTCCAAAGTATAGCTAGCTATAGTTTAGTTTTGCCAAGAGTTGCCAAAAGTTTTATTTATTTAATGTGTACTTACCTCCATTCGTCCATATTCCGGTGTTTACATTTCCCCACCCTACCCCTCCCCCGCCCCGCCTCACTGCCCCACGGAACTCCCTTCACGGACCGCTACTGATTGGATGGACATAGAACCTGAAGCTTGTCATATCAGCAAAAGTTATTTGTGCAAGGAAAGTCCAATAGGCTCATTTAGACCATGGCGGTCAGCCTGCTTGCCTGCCATATTAAGAGATACTTGTCAGGACAGTGGTAATCTCTGTGCTTTCAGTGGAATTGCTGATATGGCGGCTCCACTGTAGGCAATGAACTTTAAGGAGTGATGCCAGTTTTGTTGTACTTGATCAGCAAGGTTTGTTTTAAACAAAAGAGTTCCCAAAGCAGAAGTTTTTTTGTTTTTTTTAACCAAAAAACATCATGTTGTGGATGGGGCTTTCTTCCTGTAGGTCGGGGCCCTTTGAGTTTTACCTACTCAAGTTGGCCTTGTCTTGCATGGCAGCCCTGGGAAAAACAATGAAAGCTTGGCCAGACCTTATTAGGACAGGCATATTTTCACTGTGACCTGATGGCCATATGGCAGATGGTCCATCAATCAGTGGTTTGTGCCTGCAGAACTAGTGGAGGCTCTGTCGGTCCAAACAAACTGCTACCCCAGCTCTTAACAATAGCGAGTCTGGTGGGGTGGGAGCACTGGCAATTTATAGCTGAGGTCTCTCTGTGCCAACCTATAAATTAGCCCCCAAGTTTTGAGAGGATGTCAACAAAACTTTCTTCACCTCATATAGGACCTCTTCTATTGAATGACTAAAGTAACTCTGTTTTCTCATTACCTCTGGAACAAATGAGGATCTACCCACCTCTTAATTTGTCCATATGTACCAAATGAGTACCATTGAGTTGAGTAACAATAAAACATCTGTTATTCAGTGCCAAGAGACCTGTGAGTGAACGTGTGCTTTACAAATACACATGTTATGTTATGTTATATGTCATTATATCTGTCCATGCTGGTTTATCAGTGTGCTGGATGATTGTGTGTGGGGGCAAATGTATGTGTGTGTTATAGAGCATCTGCGTGTTAGTATTTATTTGCAGATAATTGTATTTCTCTGTGCTGTGGTGGATTAAGTCCTCACAGTATATGTGCTTTGGTTCAGTTAGTTCACATGGTTTGTCTGCCAAGGGGACAGGGGAGAGTTTCCAGTGTGCACTCTCAGACAGCTATTTGGCATTGTGCACACCCGCAGATCAGAGCTGATGCCCTAAGAGCTAGTGAGAGTTGACTAGCATCATAGTTTACAATACATCACAAAGAAGATATTTTTGTACCAGAGGAGTCTGAGGTAAAAATAGCCTATGTGCAGTTTTTGAATCCAGCACAAAGTTGTTTACCAAGACTCTGTATACAGTCTCGTTGCTCCATTGTTGTTCTGTTTTAAAAATGAGGAAGCAATAAGGAGGGACGGAATCATATTTATAAGCAACTCCTCTCAATATGGCTGGCAGTGAGCAGCTCCCCGTGGAGAGTAACAGCTGCTCGGAGCAGTTTGTCCAAAGAGCCAATGAGTAAATGGATTTAGATGTAAATCTACCTATCCATTTTTATTTTTCTTGTTTTTTTCATAGGCTCCAAGAGACACTTTAACCCTTGCCTGTTACTTTTTTCAAGTAAAAACAGCCTTAAAATAAAAGATGCCATTAACATCTGTATGAATGCTCCTATGCGTGATTGCTCCATCTTCCTCTACAACCCACCCCCTTCCTAATCACTGACGTTTGAACACGCGTTCGCTGCACAGTTCTGTCATTTGCCAGCTGTCAGCAAACCCAGGAAGGAGATGGGCACGTATGCCATGTACAAACATAAACACAAAATGACTTCATGAATAGAGTTTGTAATCTGAGAAAACAATGAGACATTGCAAAGATGGCTTCCTTTAGAGGCTTGTTGATACAAACTGGCATTCAGGATACATCTGGAATCTTGGTAGGAAGAAAAAAAATCCCAAAAAGCCTGTGCTATTTATAATGCTTTACCCATGCCTGTGAATTGAACTATTCTCTGGAAAATACACACGAACTGGTGGCTTGTAAATATATTTTGCACTGATTAAACAGGCAATGTCAATTAACTGCAGGAATCTTTATACACAATATAAATGGGATAAAGTACCACCTGCCCTACGTTTTAAGGATATTGCAAATCACCGAGGAGTTATGTGACCTTATAGAGAAACAAAGTAGAAAGCAGAGTTTCATTACACGGTCATGGATCTCCTAGGCGACTTGCAATATCCTTATAATGTGCGGCAGGGGACAAAAAACAGTTAGATGTGTGTTGCAAAATATATTAGAGTCTATTTAATACAAGTCAGATTTTAAACAAAATCTTTAGCTCAGAATGTGTAGAGACATGCAGAGAAAGACTGTCTTTACCCAAGTGCAAAAAATAAAGACATTGCTTTTCTGCTGATTACTGTTTATGTAGCAAAACAGAGCAGAAGGAAAAGCCAGGTTTTGGTTTCACTGGTTAATTATGCTCTGTGTCTGTGCCTTCTCCCTTGTCTGCTGGGTTGGGCAGCAGGCGTTATAATGTCAGAACTCAACTATAATAAGTGATTACAGTTCAACAGCCATGGCAGTCGTCACAAGTTGCCTGTAATAAGGAAATGAGACACATGCTTTGGTAAAGGGATTGAAGGCTTCCATGTACTATATGGAGATAAAGCATATTCAGGATAGTTTGGTCATAGGCAGTTTACAATGGGACAAAATGTAAAAGAAGTTTAAAGGGGTATCTTGCACAATTCCAAACAACACATTTAACATAAAATACCGCACAAAATTAGAAGGAAATGACTTCTGTGTTACCCTACCGCTAGCATGGAACATGATCTAAGTAGGTCTCTATGAGAATGTTTAATATCGAGGGCTGATTATGTGGCCGATTGATGATTATTAATATCAGACGCGGAAAGATGATTTAATGTTGATAATATGTTAGACTTTGTGCTTAATAAGTAACAAACCCTGAAACATTTGTAGAAATATTGACTATATGATTAACTATCTGTTCCCCCATTCATCTCCTGGTGCATCCAATTAATCTTCTTCACATATGAGACACTGTTCCCGCCCCTTTCCTCCAAAGACAAAGAAAACATGTTTATTACAACTAAAGATTTAGAAAGAGTGCACACTAACACACACTAATACATTTATTTCATTAGAGCAGTCCTTGTCTTAGAGTTTGTAAATGTCATGTGCATCGGCAATTTAGCCAGTGAAATAATTGAGGAGAAACTCAGTAATGAATCATCTAAGAACGACCAGGACTGCTTAATTTGTAAAACAATAACTGGGTGGCCATTTTTCTCTGAATCCCACTACAGGTGCCACCATGCACTGTCCCTGGTAGTTCTGTAAAATGCCATTACCCATGTGACCTGCAGACCATCACACTAATGCAAAAGTGGCGATTTCGTCTATTCCAGGTTGCCCAAAGCTGTAAAGGAAGCCTGGGCAAGCTGGTTGTACTATTTTCTTTAGTTCATATTGACTTTTTAAAGATGCTGTTGTTGTGCTGTACTTTAAAATTCGAACCACACCACGTTCTGGTGGAATATCATAAAAATGTGCCAGTAAAAGAAACAAGTGAATGCCGAGCCCAAGCAAACATTAGCACAAATTAAGCACTGCTGGCAAGGAACCCAAAGATTGGAAGCATGTTACCTTCACTCCATTGCTGATAAAGAAAGGAGCAGACTCTAATGTATCTGCCAATTCTAGGCCCATATCACTGCTACCCTTTGCCACAAACGTTATGGAAAGGCTGATTGACACCAAATGATGACGCTATCTGCAAAAGAATTACCTTGTTTGACCTGGCAGAATCGGGCTTCAGACCTGCTCGTTCCACTGAAGTGGTCCTGACTGCTGAGCTAGACTATCGCCTTCTGCCTTTGGAAGGGCAGTTTTCCTTCCTTGATTCTTTTACACCTTTCAGCTGCATTCAACACTGTTTCCCATCCTCTACTCCTATGCAGGTTGCAGAAGGCAGGTTCATTGTAATCTGGTTCAGCTAATTTTTTCAGTGCTACTAGGTCACTGTAGCCTGTAATGCATTTTGTCTTCCGGTTGCGGCAAACCAATCAGATCTTTGATCCTTCAGGTGTACAAAGGCTCCATGAAATAAAGCTCTCTCCATCCAACCAGAAACCCTTATTTTTCAAACTTTACGTTAGTACTGTACACCCGTGGTTCAACCGTCCAGCTATGCCTATGTTTTTAACACCTTCATGACCACCTGAGTGCCACTTTAAATGAAAATCATGAAAAGCATGCTGTTTGAGTGAAGTAGTAACTTTCTACCAAATTTGGTGTAATTTTGTTCATTTATTTTTTTCTGTCTTGATTGCCAAAGGTTTATTTTGTAATTAACATAGGAAAAATATGTTTTGGGACTCTCCTTTTCTCGGCTCCTGCTTGACATGATAATCTTTGAGTGTTATATTTAAAGTCCCGCCTGTAGGCGTGTCTATGCTCTGTGCATTCTGCATTTGGGATTTTAAAGCAAATGAAGGAGTGCGAACAGCGGCTTAAGACTGCACCAGAATGCACTGAGCATAGACACGCCTACAGACGGGACTTTAAATACAACACTCAAGGATTATCATCTGAGCTGCTGTTACCCCTCGTGAGCCATTCCCGTGAGAAAGGGCTAGAGGACGCCCGAAACGCATAGGGAACTTTTGGCAGACTACAACTGTGTCCGCGAAGGTGTTTTATAATGCTGCCCTGCCAATAAAGAAATTGAGACACGCCATGTGTGGAATCTTCAATGTTGGGAGCTATCGATTGGAATATACATATATATATATATAAATTCACTGAAAAAACCATAGGTTTCACACATGTTATACTTAGCTGGAGATTTTACTCATAAAAAACCAATGAAATTCCCCCGTTATAGTTAGTGCAGGCAACTATAACACACGCGACCGCAATCCTCTGCTGATGCTAATACTGTATTTAGACACTTATTTGCCCATGTCTTCTTCCATTAAATTTTAGCTATACATATATTACAAATATTTTTTTTTCATAAAGACACATATGTCATCAGCAGAGGATTGCGGTCGCGTGAGTTATAGTTGCCTGCACTAACTATAACAGGGGAATTTCATTGGTTTTTTATGAGTAAAATCTCCAGCTAAGTATAACATGTGTGAAACCTATGGTTTTTTCAGTGAATTTGCAAGGTTTTTTAAATGCTAATTCCTAACTATAACGTGTGTGAAGCCTATGGTTTTTTCAGTGAATTTGTACGGTTTTTTAAATGCTGTTACTTTACGCCGTTCGTGGCGTGTGCGCCCACTTAACGCAGTTCGTTCCGTGCACGCGGTGCGCTTCGCGCACCGCACGCCCACTTTACGCAGTTAGTGCCGTGCACGCACGGTAGGCACGCGGTGCGCTACGCGCACCGCGTGCCCACGTTACGCTGGATGGGCAATGTACGCACGATGCGCTTCGCGCACCGTCCGCTCACGGATAACATATTATGCCCTTCGTTATGAAAGGTAATCTATTAGATGTTCAATTGAATGACATGCAATGCACAAAGGGTACACTGCGGGCACCATTTGCACACGGGGGTGGGAAAGTGTGGCTACTGTTTTTTTTTTAATTAATTTTTACCGTACGCGTACGGTAAGCATAATCGGCGTTTTTTCGAAAAAAATTAAATTGAATTTTTTGCTTGGGGGGTTCTTTTGGGACACCTTGATCAAGTCTAGGTGGTTGGGAGCTGCTGTTTAACCTGCCCCTTTGCATGTTTTCACCCTTTGTTTTTCCTCCCCCCCTCAGAGTGCGAGAGAGAAAATGGCGGCCGCCGCTTCCTGGTTTCGACCGATTCGAATGTTTACTAAGATCTAACAGCCAATCAGAATCGCGCTTGCGCACGGCACCGTACGCGTACGGTAAGCTTACCGTAAGCGCACGGTAAGCGCACCGTAAGCTGCCACAGATATATATATTGATTTAAATGCTATTTTCTCAGGAACTACTGAACAGATTTACACCAGACCTACAAAAGGCACTTCCTTGACCTGTACACTACCTCTCTGCCAAATTTCAAGTAACTCTGTTCAGCCGTTCGGGCTGTAGCTGTGTCTAAAGGTCCTATGGAAAAATGCATTGAAAAACGCGTTTTGGGACCCCCCTTTTTTCTCAGCCCCCGCTTGACGAATCCCCCCGAGACTTTCAGGGTAGGAGCGGAGCGTAGCGCCCCATTAGTTTTGAAAATTTCACGAGGATTCGTCGACCGGCGCCAAAGTTATTCCAAATAGAATGTTGCGGTTTTCCTATGGAAACAGGGTCCTAACTATAACTACCTACTGGCGACCGCCAGTAGGTAATATATATATCTACATATATATATATCTCAAACAAAACACACTCCTCTTTCAGAGGCACATCGAGCCCACCAGTCAGTTTGTGAGCCAATTTCATTTATTTTAGTCCAGGCACAATGCAGCATAACACATTTCAACCCTCCTGGGTGTTAATCATATGACAAAAGCAGGGTGATATTATCTACTGGCGGTCGTCAGTAGATAGTTATAGTTAGGACCACGTTTCCATAGGAAAAGCATTTTTTCATGTGCTTATAACTTTGGCGTCGTTTGAAGAATCTTTGCAAAATTTTCCAAAAAGTTTCTCTTTTTTAATCAGCTCCTATCTTGAAAGTTTGGGTCCCAAAACATGTTTTCTCAATGCATTTTCCATAGGAAACTTTAGACAAGGCCACAGGTCAAACTGCTGAACGGAATTATGCCAAATTTGGCAGGGAGAAAGGTCTTGGTCCAGAAAGCACGCTTTTGTTGAAATGGTGTAAACCCGTTCAGTTGTTTTTGAGAAATATAAAATTTGACAGATATCGATATTTGGGAATTCTGACATCTGATTGGCTGAGGGGTTACGAGCACGAGCTTGCGGCTGATTGGCTGTGAATGATTGAAGCTAGGAAGTGTTGGCAGCCATTTTGTGATTCAGTCCATCAGCTCACATCTCTCTGTCTACAAGCCATCGGGTCCGTAGTTCTACCTCTGCGAGGCAACACTGAAAATATACCGCAGCTCTGTCTGTGCGAGATACCCCTTTCACGGTCCCTCTCCCCATATCACCGGCTCGTGGCTCGCTCCCCACATCACAGGAAACCAGGACCTCGGTATGTTGTGGTGTACCAAAAACACGCCTCAGTGCACAGAAACCCCTATCCGGCTAGCTATAGTATGTTATTCGTTCTCCGCACTACAGCGGAGCTACGAATGATTAGATATCCTAGAACAATGCGACTCAGGTCCTCTCAGAATTTGTGGGAAGAAGACACTCTTTTGCTTAGACACTCATACCTGTTCACAATGTGAGTAGCCAGAGACTTTATATAGTTTAAAATGTTTATTTCAACTAACGAGCTCTGTAATGTAGTACACGTGCTAAGGTGAGGGAAGAAATGCATGTAAACAATGCAATCAGCATAGTTTCAATTGCATAAAGAACGAATGGGGAAAGTATATCATACTGTCAGTGGATTAAGCCATATAGCCCTTACCACCCTCCCAAAGCTACGTGCTATGTTTATTATATCAGTGGAAGACCTCTGGGCTTGGACAGCCAACCCCCCACCTCAAGTCTTATATGATAGGATTTACTTCTCCGGACAAGCACAGCTCTTCCTCTGGAAAGATTTTTCTCCAAGTGTGTGTAATTTGCATCTTGTGCAATATTAAAAGCACTCGAAATTTCAGAAGCGGAGGTATGTTCCATGTTATGTCTATATGTGCGTGGGACGAGCCAAAGCTGAATTACCTGCAATGTTGTTTTCTGCTCTTGAACAAGGTGTACAGACGAGATCTCAGTGCACAGCAGAAATAGTGAAAGGCCGACAGTTCCCATGCGAAGCAGCAAAAACAGAAGTGTTTACGAGAACCAATGCATTTAGAGTCGTGTGGAAAAAGCGGCTACAATGGCTATGATGCAAGGTACGAACTCATGCTAACTTAGCAACGTTTGTTGGCACCTCCTAACCCCTACGAAACCCTCCCCTTTGGGCACAGTGAGCAAAGTAGAACACAGAGTCCAAAAAGTCTGAGCCAAGAAGAGCAGATATCCAATATAGGAAAATGAAGTAGGCGAAGAATGTCAACAGGGTTGGAAAGAGAAAAATGTAATAATACCATGGGGAGAGAGAAAAAAAAACATGTGGCACCGCCAAATTAATCCATCAGTGTGTAAGAGCAGTAAGTTACAACAGCTTCCAACAGGAAATCATTATTTTCGTCTGAAAAAGTAGACGCCATCCAATTCAGCAATTCGAAGGAGCAAACGTGCTCATTGATTATCGGTGTTTCCAAGACCATAGCAGGGCAACTTGCGTGGTACTCAATGTAACTCCGTTGCAGGAAATCATGTGCAGCCGTACATACATCCCACTGAGCTAGCACACCAAGTGCAGCAGCACATGCCATGAAACCAATTCTGGAACATTCACGCTCATGATTCACCAAAGGGTTCATCAGGAAAGGAAAATCCGGGTCAGGCGACGCTGTGTTTGTGAGGCATAGATCCAACGCCCATTGGAAGGGACAGGACATGCATGAGAACACTGGTTGGATGCAAGTATACCAGGGATAGCGGAAAGACAAATTGTAAGCCACGCTGAGAGTGGCCTAAGGCAAGGTACCATAGCAGTGATGCATGCGGTTGCAAAGTAGCTGTAGTAGGGCTGGGTTGTGAACGAGCACAGGTGGAGCAGCCATTTCTGAGCATGCAAATCAAGAGGAAAAGTCCGGCAGCCAAAGCTAGTCGAAGTGGGAACCCGCCGAAAACACTAGAGAAAATAGAATGAATGAAAGCAGGTATCACAACAAAAATAGTTTGAAAAGACGTTACAAGGCCGGATCCCACAAGCTTAAAAAAATGCGCCAGCCCTGTTGTATGAGAAGCATTGAAAATAGAATGAATTAGCTCACCAAAATGTTGTGGGAGATCAGTGTTTAAAAGATTATGAACTTCTGTTCTCGTGTTGACCACCTGCAGGACATAAGTCTCACGGGCAGAAGTGAGAGAAACTTCTTTCTGGGACAATAAGGCTCTTATTCGGCTCAGCTTGTCGAACTCTGCCTTCAAGGTCGGAATGGAAGGCCAAATCGAGGTATCGAAACTCCCCTATGAGGGAGGAAACCGCACGTTTTTACAGCAAACACAGTCACAATGTATGGAATACCTTTTAAGATGCCGCAGCATTTTTCATTATTCACGAAAAAATAACTGTCATTTCACAACATTGTTTCGTCTGTTGTTGATATTGTACAGGATGATTTATCTGTGTTATATCATGGTCAGAACCAATTGTGGCTCGCGGCTATGCCTTTAGAAACCAGTTCTGCGCCAGCAAGCCGTCGGGCCCGCAGCTCTACCTCTGTGAGCCAGCCCGTTAGCTCGTAGCTGTCTCTCTGCTGGCAGGCCCGTCAGCCCGTTGCTCTTCCTCTGCGAGTCAGCCTGTTGGCTTGCAGCTCGGGCCCGCAGCTCTACCTCTGTGAGCCAGCCTGTTAGCTCGTAGCTGTGTCCCTGCTAGCAGGCCCATCGGCCCGTTGCTCTCCCTCTGTGAGTCAGACCACAGCTGTCCCTCTGCGAGCCAGTACCCTGCTGTGCCTTTGTGAGCCGACGGCCTTAGCTCTCCCTCTGCGAGCCAATATATATGTTCACTGAAAAAACTATAGGTTTTACAGGCGTTTTAGTTAGAAATTAGCATTTAAAAACCTTTGAAATTCACTGAAAAAAACGTAGGTTTTACAGACGTTATAGTTAGAAATTTGCATTTAAAAAACCATTGAAATTCACCAAAAAAAAGCATAGGTTTCAGGGGTGTTATAGTTAGCTGGACATTTCACACGTACAAAACTAGAGAAATTCCACCGTTATAGTTAGTTCAGCTAACTATAACTCGCGCCCCCACAATGCATTGCTCATGACGTCACATATTACATCATTCATGGCATGGTCAGTGACATCACTGATTACATCACTGATGACATCTCAAATGACATCACTGATGACATCATCTACGTGAAAATCTGATGCACCTCTTCACAGTCTAATATAACCTTTGATACATACACTGTAAAATACAGACAACCATTTTCGAAATTGTTAACACACCAATACCAGTTCCTACATACGCACTCACTGATTGCTAGGTCTAGACACACATCTACTCATTCATCCATACAATCACTCATACACGCAGTCACTCATAAATACAATACTATCATATGCACTCATACACCTATACAGACAATCACACACCACTACTCATCCATGCAGTTACTCACACACCCACTTAGTCATGCATAGAATCTATCACAGTCCCATTTACTCATCTATACAATTATATACACACTACCTCACGTATTCATGCAGATAGTAACGCATACCTACTCTCTTATATAATCACTGATACAAGTACACACTCATCCACACAGCCACTGTCAGAATCACTCACTCTCACATATAGTTGTTTGTATACACCATCACTTACATATACTGCCTTTAACATATGTAGTCACTTGCACATGTACCACTGAGACATCCATTCACTCACCAACACACTCATACAGACACTCACCCCCCCACACAGCTGTTTCCATATGCACTCTTGCACCCATACACCCAGTGAATCAACCATTCACACATCTATGCACAGAGTAACACACCTCCCACCCACCTACACACACACTTAGGTGCCGATCACAATCCGGTAAAAAATTCCCCCGTGCGACTCGTATCGGGTCTTTTTACCGTACGAATCGTACAAGTGCCGTACTAACTGGCAATCACGATTCGCATGGTAAAAAGTCCATACGAACCGCACTGGGAATCATTCCCCACACGTCCTCGGGTCGGAAAATGTGTCCGACACGTCCTCGGACGATTTACCTTACAAACGTGAAAAGCCAAGTCCGACCGAGGAATCACGATCCATCCCGTGCGTCCGAGCGTACAACCGTATGGAAAAAACACCGTCCGCACCGAACACCTATAGCAACCATGGAGACATGTGCCCGCATACGCGCCCAACACTCCCCCCAGCCCCCGTACGTCCGACACGTACCCCCCGTGTATGTATACCCCCACCCGTCTAGGTACACCCCAGTACGTTCCAGTCGTACCCCCACCCCAGTACGTGTCGTACCACCGTCAATGTACACCCCCCACCCCTGTACGTGTCGTACCACCGTCAATGTACACCCCCCCACCCCAGTACGTGTCGTACCCCCCCGTGTACCTACACCCAAGTACGTTCCAGTCGTACCCCCACCCCTGGACGTGTCGTACCCCCCGTGTACCTACACCCAAGTACGTTCCAGTCGTACCCCCACCCCTGGACGTGTCGTACCACCGTGAACCTACACCCCAGTACGTTCGAGTCGTACCCCCACCCCTGGACGTGTCGTACCACCGTGAACCTACACCCCAGTACGTTCGAGTCGTACCCCCACCCCAGGACGTGTCGTACCACCGTCAATGTACACCCCCCCACCCCAGTACGTGTCGTACCACCGTCAATGTACACCCCCCACCCCTGTACGTGTCGTACCCCCCGTGTACCCACACCCCAGTACGTTCCAGTCGTACCCCCACCCCTGGACGTGTCGTACCACCGTGAACCTACACCCCAGTACGTTCGAGTCGTACCCCCACCCCAGGACGTGTCGTACCACCGTCAATGTACACCCCCCCACCCCAGTACGTGTCGTACCACCGTCAATGTACACCCCCCACCCCTGTACGTGTCGTACCCCCCGTGTACCCACACCCCAGTACGTTCCAGTCGTACCCCCACCCCTGGACGTGTCGTACCACCGTGAACCTACACCCCAGTACGTTCCAGTCGTACCCCCACCCCAGGACGTGTCGTACCACCGTCAATGTACACCCCCCCACCCCAGTACGTGTCGTACCACCGTCAATGTACACCCCCCACCCCTGTACGTGTCGTACCCCCCGTGTACCCACACCCCAGTACGTTCCAGTCGTACCCCCACCCCTGGACGTGTCGTACCACCGTGAACCTACACCCCAGTACGTTCGAGTCGTACCCCCACCCCAGGACGTGTCGTACCACCGTCAATGTACACCCCCCCACCCCAGTACGTGTCGTACCACCGTCAATGTACACCCCCCACCCCTGTACGTGTCGTACCCCCCGTGTACCCACACCCCAGTACGTTCCAGTCGTACCCCCACCCCTGGACGTGTCGTACCACCGTGAACCTACACCCCAGTACGTTCCAGTCGTACCCCCACCCCAGGACGTGTCGTACCACCGTCAATGTACACCCCCCCACCCCAGTACGTGTCGTACCACCGTCAATGTACACCCCCCACCCCTGTACGTGTCGTACCCCCCGTGTACCCACACCCCAGTACGTTCCAGTCGTACCCCCACCCCTGGACGTGTCGTACCACCGTGAACCTACACCCCAGTACGTTCGAGTCGTACCCCCACCCCAGGACGTGTCGTACCACCGTCAATGTACACCCCCCCCACCCCAGTACGTGTCGTACCACTGTCAATGTACACCCCCCACCCCTGTACGTGTCGTACCCCCCGTGTACCCACACCCCAGTACGTTCCAGTCGTACCCCCACCCCTGGACGTGTCGTACCACCGTGAACCTACACCCCAGTACGTTCCAGTCGTACCCCCACCCCAGGACGTGTCGTACCACCGTCAATGTACACCCCCCCACCCCAGTACGTGTCGTACCACCGTCAATGTACACCCCCCACCCCTGTACGTGTCGTACCCCCCGTGTACCCACACCCCAGTACGTTCCAGTCGTACCCCCACCCCTGGACGTGTCGTACCACCGTGAACCTACACCCCAGTACGTTCGAGTCGTACCCCCACCCCAGGACGTGTCGTACCACCGTCAATGTACACCCCCCCACCCCAGTACGTGTCGTACCACCGTCAATGTACACCCCCCACCCCTGTACGTGTCGTACCCCCCGTGTACCCACACCCCAGTACGTTCCAGTCGTACCCCCACCCCTGGACGTGTCGTACCACCGTGAACCTACACCCCAGTACGTTCCAGTCGTACCCCCACCCCAGGACGTGTCGTACCACCGTCAATGTACACCCCCCCACCCCAGTACGTGTCGTACCACCGTCAATGTACACCCCCCCACCCCAGTACATGTCGTACCACCGTCAATGTACACCCCCCACCCCTGTACGTGTCATACCCCCCGTGTACCCACACCCCAGTACGTTCCAGTCGTACCCCCACCCCTGGACGTGTCGTACCACCGTCAATGTACACCCCCCCACCCCAGTACGTGTCGTACCACCGTCAATGTACACCCCCCACCCCTGTACGTGTCGTACCCCCCGTGTACCCACACCCCAGTACGTTCCAGTCGTACCCCCACCCCTGGACGTGTCATACCACCGTCAATGTACACCCCCCCACCCCAGTACGTGTCGTACCACCGTCAATGTACACCCCCCACCCCTGGACTTGTCGTACCCCCCGTGTACCTACACCCCAGTACGTTCCAGTCGTTCCCCCACCCCTGGACGTGTCGTACCACCGTGAACCTACACCCCAGTACGTTCGAGTCGTACCCCCACCCCAGGACGTGTCATAGCCCCGTCTACCCACACCCCAGTACGTTCCAGTCGTACCCCCACCCCAGTACGTTCCTGGCGCACCCCCAACACAACCTCCTAAGTACGGAGCGCACCCCATGCCCCAACATCACAACCGCATGTACGAGTCTTACAAAGCCACACACAAGGACAAAATCGTACAACCAAATGGCCCATGTACACACCGTACACACGCTCAAAACGCACGTACACAACCAGGACAAAATAAAACAACACAAGAATACACCATTCGAAAGGCACACAGCCACTAAACATGGCCAACAACCACTTAAATAACACAATCACTGACCTGCAACTGCCAAAAACAAACAGAGGCCCAATACACCACCACTCCTTATAACACACCCACCCAAAATTCAAAAACTGCCACACCCACCCATGGACCAATAAAAAGGGCCCACACACACAAACCATGAGCCTTTCCAACAGACTCACTGCTGCCAGACACCACAGAACCAGATTACAAGCTACACCACACCTTACACTTGCACACCTTCAAACGACCACCCTCACAAACACCCTCTCATCACATTCACACACACACACAACCATCCACACCCCCCCCCAACATCCACACCCCCCCCCACACCCACACCATCCCCACCCACACCCCTCACCATGCCCACTACCAAGAATCCAAAGTTCAGTCACCGAGAGTTGGAGGTCCTTGTTGATCAAATCCTCAGAGTCGAGCCACAGATCTTTGGAACATTGGTCAGAAGCACCAGCCAGGCAGCCAAAACAGCCATGTGGCAGACCATCGTCGATGCTGTGAATGCTGTTGCGGACACCAGGAGGACCAAGTAGGATTGCCAGAACAGGTGGTACGATCTGCGGAGGAGGGTCAGAGCCAAGAGGCAGGAGGAACACGACCAGGCCAACGCCACCGGAGGAGGGCCCTCCCGCAGAGCCGTACAGTACCATCCCTGGGAGGAGAGGGTGATGGCCATACTGCCGGTGGAGGCAGTTGAAGGAGTAGAAGGACTCCGAGACCCGGGTGAGTACACAAACAACGCACCTCACATGGGGGGAACTGCAACCACAACCAAAATTAATAACAGGCACGCAACCACCACAAGCCATCGCATTACTCAACCACGCTCCATGAGCAGGCACATGCCACTGCTGCCACCATGCCCCATGCACCCAGCTGGACAATGTCAAGTCACAGGCCACAGAAGACAACAACACATGACACGGTAACCCGGATGGCGGGAGGCTGGGCACCAAGAATCACATAGTGCGACTCCAAAGCAGACAACAATGCCCTCTGCCCATATGGCCTAGGTCACAGCCAGACAAACACTGTGTCCCAACACAGGAATGACTTGCCAGCAAATGGCGGACGCCTTGCATCAACACATGGGGGTGAAGGCACTGTTTTGCACATGCCAGCAGCTAATGAACAGCCAACAGTGTGAAAGAGTGGCAGCACACACCACCACAGCAGCAGCGCACAGACACACAGCAGACAAAATGGGTGCCTGGAGATCAGAAACAAACTCACATCAACAGGCCAAGGGCCACTCAAAGATCTGCTAACAGTGTGTGCCCAGGAAGCTGGGCCAAGGTGACAGAGGGTGACACACGGAGGGAGGGAGAGGGGGACAGAGAGGGAGGGAGAGGGGGACAGAGAGGGAGGGAGAGGGGGACTGAGAGGGAGGGAGACAGACAGAGGGAGGAGGCTGACACACGGAGGGAGGGAGAGGGGGACACAGAGGGTGGGAGAGGGGGACAGGGAGGGAGGGAGAGGGGGACTGAGAGGGAGGGAGACGGACAGAGGGAGGAGGCTGACACACGGAGGGAGGGAGAGGGGGACAGAGAGGGAGGGAGAGGGGGACAGAGAGGGAGGGAGAGGGGGACTGAGAGGGAGGGAGACGGACAGAGGGAGGAGGCTGACACACGGAGGGAGGGAGAGGGGGACACAGAGGGTGGGAGAGGGGGACAGAGAGGGAGGGAGAGGGGGACTGAGAGGGAGGGAGACGGACAGAGGGAGGAGGCTGACACACAGAGGGAGGGAGAGGGGGACAGAGAGGGTGGGAGAGGGGGACAGGGAGGGAGGGAGAGGGGGACTGAGAGGGAGGGAGACGGACAGAGGGAGGAGGCTGACACACGGAGGGAGGGAGAGGGGGACACAGAGGGTGGGAGAGGGGGACAGGGAGGGAGGGAGAGGGGGACTGAGAGGGAGGGAGACGGACAGAGGGAGGAGGCTGACACACGGAGGGAGGGAGAGGGGGACAGAGAGGGAGGGAGAGGGGGACAGAGAGGGAGGGAGAGGGGGACTGAGAGGGAGGGAGACGGACAGAGGGAGGAGGCTGACACACGGAGGGAGGGAGAGGGGGACACAGAGGGTGGGAGAGGGGGACAGAGAGGGAGGGAGAGGGGGACTGAGAGGGAGGGAGACGGACAGAGGGAGGAGGCTGACACACAGAGGGAGGGAGAGGGGGACAGAGAGGGAGGGAGAGGGGGACAGAGAGGGAGGGAGAGGGGGACAGAGAGAGAGGGAGACACAGGAAGATGGACACAGGGAGGAGGCTGACACACAGAGGGAGGGAGAGGGGGACAGAGAGGGAGGGAGAGGGGGACAGAGAAGGAGGGAGACACAGGGAGAGCAAATCAGTCCTTTGGTGTGTGGGAATGTCTGCTCGTCAGCAGGTGGACTGCGTGCATGTAGACAAGGGTGGCCAGTGCCAGAACCCCCCCTCTTCATCATGGCAAAACGCAGGGCCATGTTACAACCTGTACACGAGCACAAGGACAGCCACCTGCATCATATGAGTGTGTGGATCCACTCCATGTGCACATGTACAGTGCTACAAGGAAGGCGCAAATGCATAGCTCGGCACACATGCACACTCCACTGCTGACTGCAGTCACACTTGACGCAGCAAGTAAGACTGTGCCACACATAGTTAAAGGGGCCAAATTGGTGCCCAAGGGACACACACATGCACAAGTGCACTGTGAGTGGAATGCAAGACAGATCCTAATTCCAAGAGGAAATGTGCCAACTTTGTAACGGATGAAACATGGATGTTGCATGGATCAAAATTAACATTGTCTCTCTCACACACAGGTCAACGTCGTGCTGCACCCCCCAACACTGGGGGGGAACACTCACAGGACCCGGATCTGCAGGAGACCGATCCCACCGGCAGCGACCACTCTCACCACTCTGCGGACGACCCCGACCGACCTGGCCCCTCTGGTGTCCAACCACCTGCAGCACCTGCGTCAGGTACAACCGTGCCAACCACCACCCCCACTCCTGCCACATCCCAGGAGACACCCAGGATCCCTGCCCCAACACCACAATGCAGCCAGGCTCGCCAGGAGGGACACGGTGTCCCGGGCACCCAGGAGGAGGCAGGCGACAACGCCAATGCCACCCCTCAGGGGTCCCGGAGACCCCATGTGCCCACAAGTGCAGGCCAGACGCAAGTGGGCAGGGGTGGTGGGAGTGGAGGACGGCGGAGGCGCGAGCCTGACCAGTTGGCTGGGGATCCGGTATTTTCCCATGTCCGTAACATCCTGGACTCATACCGGCAGGACACCACGGGCATGGCCCAGGTTGTGTCCGTCCTCGAGGGGATCAAGGTCCAGCAGGCCCAGCAACATGCGGAGCTAATAGCCTGTCTACAGCTACACCAACGGAGGATGGAGGACAGACAGGCTCAGCAAGTGACGGCGTCCCAGGGGATTCACGCTGAACTCCGTCGGATGGCCGACACCATGGCCGACCCTCCCTGTGCCAGAAGGCGGAGAACATCACCACCCACAGGGAGGGATCATGAGGAGGAGGAGGAAACATCCGACGGAGCATCCCAGACGTCGTCACGGCCTGCTGCTGAGGTTCCCCGCAGGAAGCCGGGTCGTCCACGGAAAGGACCGTGAGGGTGGCTGCTACATCACCATCTCCCAGGACACCTGGCCTGGCACCTGGCCCACTGGAGCAACAGCATCACAGCATCAAGAGACATTCTCTGCCACATGGCCCTGCTGGTCACTGGCTGACCAATGTTGACAAAGACTGTGGCATGGACTCTGAGGATTTCCAATGGCAAGGACACCAACTCCCCTACTGAACTTTGGATTCCCTAATCCCGGAAAGGCCCTCACTTGGCCCCCCCCCCCCAATAATAAATCACACTATTAAGAGTAGATGCCTGCTGGTAGCATTATTACCTAACATGTGTCTTGTACAGTCTAAACATGCCTGAGTCATCTGTTCACTTCAACCATCCACACCCTGGGGCCTGAGTCTGGCACAGGACACATGGGTCACAGTTTTCTAGGCAAGACAGACATGGAGCACCATACACACCCGTGATGGTCAGAACCAGCTGAGGGGGTGGCCGAACAACCGTGCTGACAGACACATTGAGTACAGCAACAGTCATGCGCAGAGGTCAGGGATCCTGGCCCGTGTCCTGGGGGGCACCCAGGTACGTGTAGACAGGTGGCAGAACCATGTCCTGCAAGCTTGAGTCCGGTGGATGCAGAGAATGGGGTCATGGACAACGTTGGATGCATGGGGATGGCACATGTCACAATACCCACACAGTCATGGACATCATGCCCATTACACAGTCTCAGCACACACACACAGCTTGCATCTTGCCACTCGACACATTGACACATAGCCACAATCAGGGAATACCATGCCAGACATGCAGGATGCACCGTGCCAACACACCAGCATTGACTGAGAAGAGGCACCTTGGAGGCATAGGGACACCTTTAATAGTCATGTGTTTGGGATTGCAGAGGCAACTTGAAGTACACATGAACACATCATGTGGAGTAACATGTGGCTCCAACACTGGCACCCCCCTTCTGCAGCACAAATGCGTGATAGCCATGGAACTGGCACACAAGTGTCGGATAACAGCTAAATACCCACAGCTGCTCACGGAGAGACTGCCATACACCATACATCCGCTGATGTGGAAGTCCCACGCCATGTCAAGACAATGTTAACCGTATGTGTCCGAGGGCAGTGTCACACACATTGATGCCTTCATCACAATCCACTATCCCATCACTGATGACTGACAACCAGGCAGCCCATCTATTCAGGTGTACCCAGCTGCATGTCGTGTCCCATGGGGATGCCACATGTCTGCAGAGGACCCAAACCCCGACCGGGGCAGTGTGCACACATCGTGAACAACTGCCACACCCAATACACCCCAGATGCATCCCTTACCCCATGGAGACTTCCAAACGTGTCCGTGCCTGTAACGCTGAGTCAGCCCACGATGCCATGTCCATGAGGAATAGCAGTGCCACAACAATGCAACCAGCAAACGGCATGCGCAGGTACCTGGGGAAGAGAGACACACAAGAAGTCAGCCACAAGAAGCACAGCCACTTGCATGTGCATTTACTCGACACATGTATGTATGACAACATGCTAGGTCACAATTATGCCTGGGGAAATACTACCATCACTGCCACCATCACTCCAGTGACACACCCACACACACCTCTGACCCACGTGCCATACATGCAGGTGGAGACACACATCACAACGCATGCCACACGGGGACCAATGCGTGCACACTCAGACCCTGGTACTCACCACTAAGCAAAGAAGTCGCGTATGAGCCGAGTCCGGATGTCCTCTTGCGGCTCCACATCCTCCACATCACTAGCCCCATTGCCAAGCCCTTCGTCCTCCACGGGTGGATGGTCCTCGTCATCTTGATCCAGGATGAGGGGCACAGCTCTTTCAACTGCCATGTTGTGCAGCATGCAGCAGACCATGAAGATCTTGCAGACCTTCGCCGGGGCATATGGGAGTGCGCCTCCGGTCTTGTGGAGGCACCTGAATCGGCTCTTCAGCATGCCAAACGTCCTCTCTATCACTCGCCTTGTCCGGCCATGGGCGGTGTTGTAGCGGAGCTGGGCCGGCGTGATGGGGTTGCGGAGAGGTGTCAGCAGCCAAGGCATGTTGGGATAGCCAGCGTCCCCTAAATGGAAAGCACATGGATATCGTTAGAACTGGCGAAGCGGTAGTGCTGCTCGGCCAAACAGAATACAGGACAGACAGACTGTACCCACCAACAACACATGCCCGTTCGTTGCGCAGCTGCATCATCATATCAGGCATCCCGCTACGCCTCATGATGTAGGCATCGTGTGCTGATCCTGGAAAACGAGCACAGACATGTGAAATCACCATGTTGGACAGACACACCACAAGGGCATTGATGGAGTGGTAGTGCTTCCGATTGCGGTACGCCACCTCCCGTGCGTGTGGTGGTACCAAACCTACATGTGTCCCATCTATGGACCCAATGACATGGGGCATCCCTCCCAGGGCATAGAAACCACGCTTGACCTCAGTCATCTGTTCAGGGGTTGGGAACTTGATGAAGTCATCCAGGTGAATCAACATGGCCTCCAAGAAATCATGCAGCACACCGCTGAACATGCTCTGGGACATGCCACCAACATGAGCTATGGTATATTGGAAGGTACCCGTGGCAAGGAAATGTAGGGCAGCCATTACCTTCAGCTGGGGTGTCAGTGCCGTAGGATACCTGTGCTGCGGTTGCAGGTGTGGTGCCAGTCTCGCCGTCAGCTCCAGAATCAACGGTTGGGTGAAGCGGTAGAGCCGGATCGTGTCATTCTCCTGCATGGTGGCCAAGTCTGGAATTCTTCGGGCAACAGGAGGCGCTCTGCAGTAATTTGGAAGTGACAAGGAAGAGTGAGTGCACTACGAGAACAACTCATGTCTACTGAGCACATGTAAATCTGGCAATACACACATGCCACATAGGGAGTCAGGCATGTGCTACATGCCCAGGACACGTATGGATGCAAGGTGACACTCCTTCCAAGACCCAGCTACACACGGTGATTGAGAACCTCCCCATGCCACGCCATGAAAATAGCTGTGTCCCAGTGCAAGTGCACTGCCCGACGCAAGACAGGAGTGACATACACCCACACATCAGCAGAAGTGTGATGCTGATTGCAGAGACTGGCAGCGGAACACTTGAGCCACAGGTCACATGACATTACACTAGTCCAGCCCACACACCTTGCCATGAAGGTGCACATGTCATGACTCCCCACACATTCCTTGTGAGTTTGCTGACATGGCCTTGTCACGCTACTCCGTGTCCCTTGCATACATGTGCACCTCACATCCGGTAACACATGTGGCATGGTGTTGGGAACAGTGTGCAATGACAATCTACACACAGCCACATGTTGGTTGCTGCAACGGCTGCAGCTTTTGAGGGTGCTACAACATCAACCCGATGTAAATCCCGGACACATATATGGCATAGTCACATTGTGCACTGTGGGTAGTGATGAGTCATGTGTCATGACCCCTGTACCGGGCATAATGGGACACTTCCGTGTGTTGGTGTCCGTGCCATGCCAGTGACGCTCACCCCAAGTGCGCAGTCCCACATGCACACATGTCAAAGGAGTCAAGGGCATGCCTGGCACACATTGCACCCTCACACAGTACACATGTACACATCTCATCATACATCTGGTGCCTTCTCCACTCAGGAGGCATGTTCCACATCACAGCCTGTGACACCTGTGCCCCACACATGTGGTAATGCACAGACGATGCCTTGGTGTCCATTCCTGGACAAGTATGTCCATCCATGGACAAGTATGTCCGCCCTATTCCGACATGTGTGTCGCCTATCACCACAGTGATGTGTAAAATCCGCCGTACTGCTGCTGAGAGGGCCTGTGCATGTTCCCAAATCACTGTGGGAGTGCTGCCGTATGTGTACCCATCGTGATGGCGAGCGTAGATGCGAGTGTACGGTCCGTACCACTACGAGTACGCATACGCGTGCAGACCCATAGTGATAGAGAGCGGAGATGCGAGTGTACGGCCCTATCACTATGGGTCTGCACGCGTATGCGTACCCGTAGTGGTACGGACCGTACACTCGCATCTACGCTCACTATCACTATGGGTCTGCACGCGTATGCGTACCCGTAGTGGTACGGACCGTACACTCGCATCTACGCTCACTATCACTATGGGTCTGCACGCGTATGCGTACCCGTAGTGTTACGGACCGTACACTCGCATCTACGCTCACTATCACTATGGGTCTGCACGCGTATGCGTACCCGTAGTGGTACGGACCGTACACTCGCATCTACGCTCACTATCACTATGGGTCTGCACGCGTATGCGTACCCGTAGTGGTACGGACCGTACACTCGCATCTACGCTCACTATCACTATGGGTCTGCACGCGTATGCGTACCCGTAGTGTTACGGACCATACACTCGCATCTACGCTCACTATCACTATGGGTCTGCACGCGTATGCGTACCCGTAGTGGTACGGACCGTACACTCGCATCTACGCTCACTATCACTATGGGTCTGCACGCGTATGCGTACCCGTAGTGGTACGGACCGTACACTCGCATCTACGCTCACTATCACTATGGGTCTGCACGCGTATGCGTACCCGTAGTGATAGTGAGCGTAGATGCGAGTGTTCGGTCCGTACCACTACGGGTACGCATACGCGTGCAGACCAAAAGTGATGGAGAGCGTAGGCATGCATGTACGGGCCGTTGCCATGCATTTGGGGTGCCCTAGGGCCCCCACACGCACCGTACCTGTGTGTGATGCTCCAAATTACATAGGGGACAAGTATTAAGGCCTACATGCATGCTGGTTGTCATGGAGACCAAGTTCAAAATTCGAAATTGTTCTGGAAGGTGCACAGCAGAAGTCAGTTGGGATTTGTCTACTTTGTTGCAATGTGTTTGTGGGGCTGACATCATGCAGGAGAATGAAACCGATAGAGAACCCACAGACTGCTAGGTTTGAAGGGATTGGTGGAAACATAGGATGCAAATGTGAGTGACCAATCTCTCTGTACTCCTGTGCATGAGACTGGGCAGAAGGGCACATATAAGGCAGCCAGGTCCCATGAGGGAGCACTTGCCTGCACATCTTTGCATTCGTCGACCCAGCTGCTGCTACTGATTCCCTGGAACCATGTCAAGGGCTGTGGAGAGGACACAGCCATTCACCCTGGAGGAGAACATGGCTCTGCTGGATGTGATCCTCCCACAGTACTCCATGCTGTATGGGCGACCAGGTTATCAGGTGAGTGCATAGGCCACTGCCACAGACTGTCCCTATGTGGTGACTGTGACTTCTGCCATTGCGTCCAGGTGTAACACACATGCCATGTACTGTCGGGGGGGTCCCAGGGGGGGGGGTGCCTGATGTCTCCCAGCAGTGCCCTGAGACAGGAGGGGTGTGTGCAGAGTCCTCCCAGCAGTGCCCTGAGACAGGAGGGGTGTGTGCAGAGTCCTCCCAGCAGTGCCCTGAGACAGGAGGGGTGGGTGCAGAGTCCTCCCAGCAGTGCCCTGAGACAGGAGGGGTGGGTGTGGAGTCCTCACAGCAGTGCCCTGAGCCAGGAGGGGTGGGTGTGATGCACAGTGTGAGCCTAGATCATTGATTGTGACATTGCCATCATTCCACCTGTGTACCCACTGTGGCACGTAGTGCTTTTCCCCTCACCAGGGGATGATGTCCCTATGACAAAGGTGCAATGCGTTGGCTGCATGACATGCCTTGTTGTTACCAGCTAATTTGTACCCATATGTCTCTCTGTGACATGTGGCTGGTGTATTGATGTGGTGTCACTTGTTCCTCCTCACAGGTAGGCGCCACTGCCAAGGAGCAGATCTGGCTGACCGCCGTCAGTGCCGTGAGGGGTGTGGATGGTCGGAGGCGGCGCCTGGCCCAGGTGAGGAAACGCTGGCAGGATATCCGGTGCTGGACGCGGAGGATTGCACGGCTCCTGCTGGGGGACTCACCTGAGAGCCACAAGAACCGCGGCCGCCGCCGTCTGAGCCACCTCCACAGGCGTGTGCTGCCGGTGGTCTTTCCAGACCTTGAGAGGCGCTTACAGGCGATGCAGCAGCCGGAAGGGGGTAGGTACATGTGTGTTTGTTGTGTGTCACCGGCATTTGTAAGGGCACAGTAGCATGAATCCACTGGCAGGGTTTAAAGGTGCTGTGCAGATCCTGTTTGCCCCAGTATAGCGCTGTGCCCCTGCCACCCTTCCCCTCCTTGCAATGTGTTCCCTGGTCTGTGTGTAGTCACTCCTTCACAGGGTAATGTAGGCTGGCGCTTTGTCCACGGGAACAATGTCTGTAGCATCATGTGTGGGGGTGGTGTGTAACAGGTTGTGGGACCTTGCCTGTGCACTGTCAAGTTCACTGCATGTGGGTTCCATGTCAGTTGGCACTGATGCGGACTCCAGACATGGGAGTTGGTCTCTCATGTGTCATGCCATACAGCGCGCATGTCCTATGTAGTGGCCTGTGACATGATGTGCATGACTGTGCGATACACATAGTGCAGGGATGGTGACGTGTGTTGCTGTCATTACCATTCAGTAGCATGTAGTTGCGTGCCCACTACTGTCCCCTGGGGCACCTTTTCCTCAGTGGTGTATGTGTCATCATGAACGTGGCCACTGTCAGTGTCTACAGCGTAAGTTGTGCTCTGTGCCATTGTCCCCTGTCACCATGTATATAGACGTGCTAATTTGTACAGGTGTCCACTGTGCAGCCTGACCTGATTGTCCTTCTTCATACTCACAGTTGCCAGTGCCTGTGTGTCTTGTTATACTCATCTGAGGATGGGCACTGGTACCTCATTATTTGTACAGGCGCACCTTGGCTGTTTGGCGTCCAATCTTGCTTTTTGCCTGCCCCTGTGTGTATCACCCAGACCATGAGATGTTGGTGCCACCTGTGTCTCCACAATTTGCCTCGTGTAGGGTCTTGTTGGGGCGGGCAATGCCTATGTGTTAAATCCTGATTACCACTTGCTGGGTCTGGGCAGTGTGTGATGTGCCTGGACACACACGCAATGTGCAGTGACCGAGTCATGTTGTGCATGTTTTCAGCATTACCTATGCAGCATGTGTCTCAAGTTCATGGATATGGTCCCTGGTCATCGGTATTTTCGCCAACGCTGTGTGGTGCAGATGCAGTGCTGGATTGTCCCCAGGACCTGGGTGCTATGTCAGACTCCTTTTCCTGTGTTTAGCTATTGTCTCATGCTCTCCATGGTATTTCAGTGGCATGGTGGCTCAACCAACTGTGTGTTTCATGCCCTACATCGGTACCCTGTTCAGTAGATGTGAGGGATCTTCCTTTTCAGGCCATGCAATGTTACCTATGTAGATTGGACTCATGTGACAGATGTGTACAGGTGTCTGAATAATTTCTGTCTCTCCACCCTGCCCACAGCATCGTCGGGGGACACAGAGGGAGACATGGACACAGACCAGGCGGAGGGACCGAGCACCAGTGCCAGCCGTGACATCGGGTCTGGCACATCGAGTGGGACAGAGGCGGAGGAGTGTGTGGCCGAGGACCTGTCGACTGGCACATCAGACTACGAAGCTGACAGGTCCGGGGACGATGTCGCCGAGTGGGCGGAGGCTGCACCAGCAGCTGACAGCGGAACAACACCTCGCACCGCCCCCTCAGTTTCCACCAGCCGCCTCCCACTTGCTCGTGTCCCTTCCCAGCGTGCCCGGTCACAGCATGTCTCCTTCCTGCCAGGCACCGCGCCCCCTGCCCCTGTCTCCACTGCTGCCGCCAATGCAGAGTCTGTGGACATCCAGCGGCAACTGCAGGTTGGTCAGGCTGCGATCCTTAATGTCCTCCATGCCCACGGCAAAACCCTCACCAACATCGAGGCTTTCTTGGAGGGCATTCATTCATCGCAGGCTGACCAACGCAACTTGCTGAGGTCCATCGACTCCACACTGACTGCAGCAGTGGGTCTCCTGCAGCGCGACCTCCCCCCACCTACCCCTGCCCCATCCACACTTCCCACTCCCATGCCTGTCACACGTACACCCAGACGTCGGCATGCACCCACATCAACGGACACGGGCACCACACCAGCAGGGAAGGTCCACCGCACTCCTCCTGACACGCACAAACAGGGTGAGGTAGGCACACCCACTGGGTCGGGGGGCAAACGTGTGACACGCAGCCATAGTGGGAGTCCGCATTCCACCCAGTCCACTCCCTCCAAATCCCCTCCCCTCAGCTCTCCTGGCCACATCTCCCCCAAGGACTCCTTCATGGCCGCTCTGTCCCTGAGCCCCACAGTTACACCACCACGCAAGCGGTCACGGAGGTCCCCGGTCAGGGTGGTTGAGTCTCCCCCCCTGTCTCCACCCTCCCCCGGTGGCGCTGCGACCCATCCCTCTGACCCCCCCCCCTCCTTGGGGCCTGAGGTCCCTTCGGGTGCAGGGGACTCCCTGGAGGACCTTGCAAAGGTGTGTAGTGCCATCCTGGCCTCCGCCTTTGGCACTGACCCACCCCCTGTGGTGGACTCCTCCATCCCTGCACCCACAACGCCGCCCCTTTGCCCTGATGTCCCTGCGGTGCCTGTTGCTCCCCCCCCCCCTGATGCCCTCACCAGTGTGGAAGACGATGCCATTTGACTGTGCAGGCAAGGTAGGGGACACGCATCCCACTGTGTCCCCCATCCAGCTGCGAATCATTGACTGCCCTATGGGCTTTGTGAAGATTGAACTGCCTGCGATCCACGGACATTGTGCTCCTGCTGAATAAAGCTTAATTTTGTTTTCATTATCACACTACTGCTATGCTGGTATTGGTGTTGGTGGGGCTGCTACATGGTTTTGGGTGGTGTGTAAGGGTTTGGGTGTGTGGGATATGTAGTAGTGTACTGCTCATTGGTGGGACCCTGTGATCTGTGTGCCATCACAAGGTGTTGGCTAACTTTCTTTGTTCATGTAGGCAGTTACTGCATGGTGCACTTGTCCAAGGGTGTATTCCTTCCTCTGTGTACCCAGCTTTCTTCCCTGCAGGGTGTTCCCAATGTTTAGCGCAGAGCTGTGTCTACATGAGCTGTGTGTGTGACGGAGCCCTTCTACTTTGGCCATGCATGCAGGGCCATGTCTCCACCTGCGACAATCGTGGCATCCTTGGTGATCACTGTACTTGTGTGTGGAGTCTGTTGACATGAGTTCATGGGGACATGTTCCCTTGTAGCCAGTATGCATGTGGATAATTCTGGCCTCACACACATGTGTTACACCCCTCCAGTCTCAGGGCACTGCTGGGAGTGATGGGCACCCACCCCTCCTGTCTCAGGGCACTGCTGGGAGGACTCCACACCCACCCCTCCTGTCTCAGGGCACTGCTGGGAGGACTCTGCACACACCCCTCCTGTCTCTGGGCACTGCTGGGAGTGATGGGCACCCACCCCTCCTGTCTCAGGGCACTGCTGGGAGGACTCCACACCCACCCCTCCTGTCTCAGGGCACTGCTGGGAGGACTCTGCACACACCCCTCCTGTCTCTGGGCACTGCTGGGAGTGATGGGCACCCACCCCTCCTGTGTCTGGGCACTGCTGGGAGGACTCTGCACCCACCCCTCCTGTGTCAGGGCACTGCTGGGAGGACTCCACACCCACCCCTCCTGTGTCTGGGCACTGCTGGGAGGACTCTGCACCCACCCCTCCTGTCTCAGGGCACTGCTGGGAGGACTCTGCACCCACCCCTCCTGTCTCTGGGCACTGCTGGGAGTGATAGGCACCCACCCCTCCTGTCTCAGGGCACTGCTGGGAGGACTCTGCACCCACCCCTCCTGTCTTAGGGCACTGCTGGGAGGACTCGACACCCACCACTCCTGTCTCAGGGCACTGCTGGGTGGACTCTGCACACACACCTCCGATTTCTGGATATGTGCGCTTGGCACATACACGGTGGGGGTACGCACACTGCATTCGAGGTGAGGGTACGAGTCTACTGACACTGGTGTGGTGGGGGTACGCTCCGTACGTCCGCGGGTGTGGGTACGGGTCGTACTTACACTGTTGGGCAGGGGGGTACGCTCCTTGCATTCGCGGGTGGGGGTACGGGTCGTACTTACACTGTTGGGCTGGGGGTACGCTCCGTACGTCCACGGGTGGGGGTACGGGTCGTTCTTACACTGTTGGCATGGGGGGTACGCTCCTTGCATTCGCGGGTGGGGGTACGGGTCGTACTTACACTGTTGGGCAGGGGGGTACGCTCCTTGCATTCGCGGGTGGGGGTACGGGTCGTACTTACACTGTTGGGGTGGGGGGTACGCTCCTTGCATTCGCGGGTGGGGGTACGGGTCGTACTTACACTGTTGGGCTGGGGGGTACGCTCCTTGCATTCGTGGGTGGGGGTTCGAGTCGTACTTACACTGTTGGCATGGGGGGTACGCTCCGTACGTCCACGGGTGGGGGTACGGGTCGTTCTTACACTGTTGGCATGGGGGGTACGCTCCTTGCATTCGCGGGTGGGGGTACGGGTCGTACTTACACTGTTGGGCAGGGGGGTACGCTCCTTGCATTCGCGGGTGGGGGTACGGGTCGTACTTACACTGTTGGGGTGGGGGGTACGCTCCTTGCATTCGCGGGTGGGGGTACGGGTCGTACTTACACTGTTGGGCTGGGGGGTACGCTCCTTGCATTCGTGGGTGGGGGTTCGAGTCGTACTTACACTGTTGGCATGGGGGGTACGCTCCGTACGTCCGCGGGTGGGGGTACGGGTCGTTCTTACACTGTTGGCATGGGGGGTACGCTCCTTGCATTCGCGGGTGGGGGTACGGGTCGTACTTACACTGTTGGGCTGGGGGGTACGCTCCTTGCATTCGTGGGTGGGGGTTCGAGTCGTACTTACACTGTTGGCATGGGGGGTACGCTCCATGCATACGCGGGTGGGGGTACGGGTCGTACTTACACTGTTGGGCTGGGGGGTACGCTCCTTGCATTCGTGGGTGGGGGTTCGAGTCGTACTTACACTGTTGGCATGGGGGGTACGCTCCGTACGTCCGCGGGTGGGGGTACGGGTCGTTCTTACACTGTTGGCATGGGGGGTACGCTCCTTGCATTCGCGGGTGGGGGTACGGGTCGTACTTACACTGTTGGGCTGGGGGGTACGCTCCTTGCATTCGTGGGTGGGGGTTCGAGTCGTACTTACACTGTTGGCATGGGGGGTACGCTCCGTACGTCCGCGGGTGGGGGTACGGGTCGTTCTTACACTGTTGGCATGGGGGTACGCTCCTTGCATACGCGGGTGGGGGTACGGGTCGTACTTGCACTGTTGGGGTGGGGGGTACGCTCCTTGCATACGGGGTGGGGGTAGGGTCCGTACATATCCGTCCCCACGCTATGTGATGTTTGTGCGGCCCGTACCCAGGCCTTTGCCACGTGGGTGCGATCCGTCCCGCCATTGTTGGGGTGACGTGTGTGGGCGTGGTCCGACTCGTACCCACGCTCTTCAGGCGTGGGTACGGGACGTACCTGTCTGGTTGTGTTGCCGGTTCGCGTGGTGACGGACTTCCGTTGTGGCGGTCGCTGGCTTATCAGGACATGCCCCCACCCCCTCGTGGTGACCAGGGCATGGGAGTCAGGTATGTCCAGGCCATGTGTGGTGTGTCACTCATGTGGTTGTTTTGTGGCCTGCCCTGGTCGTGCCACCCCCACCCCACCCCACTTTCCCCCCTCCCTTAGTTATTCTGACCTTCTGCGGCGTCTGCGTCGTAACCTGTAGAGGAGGTGGACTGCTATGAGGGCAGGGATGACTCGTAGGTTCGGGTCCATGTCTGTCCGTCGCGTACTGGTCCTCCTTGTTCGCGGCGTCGTCTGTCCGTCGCGTACTGGTGGTCCTTGTTCGCGTCGTCCTGATTTCCCGGCAGTTTTTGGCTGCCGCAAAATATTCACCGTGCGGGGTGACGTCGGTGCGAATCGTGATTCCTGGGTCGTGAATGGCTGGCTGCGTGCGTCCCGACGTCAGGTCGGCGCTTTCCCGGATCGCATTGGTAGGTGTTTTTTGTTCGGTCGGGCTTTTTTACGAATCGTACGGTAATGGTGTACCCGTGCGAATCGTAATTCCTTGTTTGTAAAATTTGACGACCGGGTACGCGTCGGGCGGAGATTATGCTCCGTCCGACGGTTCGTACCGGGTTTTTGCCGGATCGTGATCGGCACCTTAGTCTCCCATACAAATGCTCAGGCAAACAAACAATAACCCATTTAGACACTCATGTACCTACTAGCCAACCCATGTAGCAGTTTACACAACGACAGACAGACTAATACAGACATTCACACAGTTTAGTCACTAACCGATGCATTCAGTAAGACATGTTTAATCACTCACTTATACAATCAGTCACACACCTGCTAAATCGTCCATCCAGTCACCTATATACACACTCATTCTTCAATACACCTTGGCATATATATAAAACATATTTAAACTTTACAGAAACACACAGTCACTGGATGATGTAATCAGTGATGTCATTTGAGATGTCATCAGTGATGTCATCAGTGATGTCACTGACCATGCCATGAATGATGCAGTGCATTGCGGTGGCGCAAGTTATAGTTAGCTGAAATAACTATAGCGGTGGAATTTCTCTGGTTTTGTACGTGTGAAATGTCCAGCTAACTATAACGCCCCTGAAACCTATGGTTTTTTCAGTGAATATATATGTATATATATTTATATATATAGATATATCAGTCAAGTGGCTGGAAAAAAGAGATAACACTGTTTCTAGGCCACACGGAAAGCACTGACAATTGGTGACAGTCTTAGGAGACCACACCAAAGTTGATTTCCAGTATAATCAAATCTCTTGTAAGGGATCCCTGTTAAGTTCACTATATGTAAATTATCTTATGCAGATTCATGGAAATTATATGTGCTTGCCTGAATTTAGCCCTCTAGGACTGTCGTCTAGTACAGAAGATCTATTGGGCAAATAAATATAAGGATTTGTTGAATGGAGAAGAGGCTGCTTGACGGTTAATTCTTAATGGAATACTTCATGCATTAAATAAGAGTTAATATTTTAAACTCCTTGTCTCCTAAAGTATACTAAAACGGATGAAATTTTATCAAAGGCAATATTAAATAAAGCATTCATGAAAGTTAGATGAACATAAAAGGTTTTGATATCTACAAAGAGATTTGGTTTACAAAAGAGCTATCTGTTGTAAATGATCAAGTACATGGCATAGAAAGGATGCAAAGCTGAACTGCACACCCTCCAACATTCTTGAACCCACCTACAGACTTTGTGGCAGACAAGCAGGCACAGATGGTCTGTGAAGTTCAGCACTGAAACAGAAAATCAATTGTATTTACTTATGTGCTTGTAAATGAATGTTCATGCTTGATTTGTTGGCAAACAAAAAGCGCAAACACATATTTTGAAAAAATGGATTCATCTCTTTAGTGAAAAGTTGTTTGAACTGGCCAAAGTGAAAATATAATATTTCTTTTCTTTATTGGAAATAATTGAAACAAATCAAATATAGTTTTTGGAGAATTAAATTTGTAGTTATTTAAGGAACATGAAACTTCTATTGGATGAGTGGTCTTTACTCAAAACGAGGTGAATTCGATCACTGCCATTTCAGTGTTTGAATTTTCAGTATCCTCTTTCTATTTGCTTTGATTAGTTTTGCAGGTAAGGTGCCGTAAATGACGAAATCACTTCTTGTGAAATAATAAAGTGCAATACTGTGGACCGCCATTCTAATTGCATGATATTAAGTATGCAAAAGGAAGAAGACACACTTCTCCTGGCAAGAGGAAGCATCTCGCAGAATGAATCTGTGTACTATTTTGTTGCCTATTGAAATTAAAGCATATTTTGACTGCAAACCCAAGGAGTCATCCATAGCAAGAAAGTGTTGGTGATTACTAGTAAATCAATAAGAATTTGACAGATTTCCAACAGGTTTTTCTATGCGGTTAAATGGTTACTTTCATCTTTTAATCGGCTCTACTGGTCTTATCGATTTGGACAATACACACTGCTTCAAACCATGAATATTGGCAAGAGGTTTGTTCACATTTTCTTTGTGTGGAATGGAAGCATAGAATTCAGTAGGCACAGGACTGTGAATCTCCCATTGTAGAATTGTTGTACATGATTCCAGTGTACCTTATGGAAAGATCCATTGATCCATCTGACATCAAAGTCTGTAACGCATGTCAGTACATAGAAGCACAGACTACTCACTTAAGCAGCCAATGCTAACTATGCACAAGCAAATCACTCAGAAAGCATGAAATAGGGCTTACCTGCATCTAAAACGAAAAACAGCCAGCATAGCCCATAACAGGTTACAATGTTCCTTAATGACCTTAAGAGTGCTACAAAGTGACACTGGGTTACTTTCAAGTAGCATGTCATCTATATGGAAGCACCTACAGATTGAGAGCCATTAAATAAAAAACCTTGTTATTCAACATGAAAATGGTGTCAGCTCAGTAAACCACCTGAAACCCATAATCAATGATTTTTTGTGAAATGGGCTTCTCAAGTTCTTTCTCTTCTACGTACTAATCATTCACTTTTGAATTGGAGTCGGGATCTTAATATTTTGATGCTTTGGAGAATTAGTTGAAGGAGCCTTCTCATGTAAGAGAAAAGATTGTTCCCATAGGAAAGGCTTTCTTGTCAAATGCACTTAAAACTTGTATCACCTTGAGGGTTTCGCGGGTTTGCAGACTGCGGTTTAGCCACACATATAACCTCATTCACTAAACTATTTCCATGTTTAGGTTCGACTTACTTTCAATTATGAATGCAAACCAAGTTTTGGAATTCAAAAAGCTGAGTTCACTCCCACAAATGTATTTACTAACAAAAAGGTTCCAGTGTGTACAAATCTATTCTTGTGGGCAGGGAGTTGTTTCAGGGTGCAAAAATCCCAAAAGCTTTTGACCACCCATTGTGTTTGTGGGTATTTGCAAAATTCTCTCTCTTGCCGTGGAAACCTCCAGTGTGCTAATCCTGACAAGGGCTTGAATAAATCAATTTCCAGGATAGCTTGGAATATGTAATTCCTGCAGGAAATTGCTTGTAATCTAAAGTAAGTGGTTTCTACATGGGGAAAATATCTGCCCCTTGTAGAACAAAATAGCACATTCGGTTGTGCTTGTTGTCCTTAATTTGTATGCAAAATCCTGTAAGACTATTTTCTCATGAGGTAAAGGAATTACCAAAACATTCCAGGAGTAGGCCTGAAAACCTTCAGCTGTTAAAGCTTTCCAGATCCTCATCTGGATTTTTTGAGAATCCCAGAAAATCATAATTCTGACTCATGTGAGTTAAAAAACCTGGTGATTAAGCTTTACTCCAGAGAGGGCTTCAATGTGCCTCCTGGAGTCAGTCCTGATCTCGGTCGGGGCAGATTCCAAGTCTGGTCCTGACACCCTCAGTTCCAAGGTCCATTGGCAACATTGCATCAAGAAGAAGTCTTCAGGATGGCTACAGTGCTGATTTTCAGCCCATTATCATTTCCTTCTGGTGTGCCTTTGGGCACCAACCATCCAGAGGCATCTCCAGGCGGAGAGGCAGGTCTGCCCTCAGTACCATTGGTGCCCTTTGGGCCCGCATCAGGCTCTGCACTGACTTTGGTGCCCGCTCTGGCTCCAGCGTCAACCAGTCCTGCTCACATCAACGCCATTGTCCGATGGGGATATACAACCTATTGCACTCTCAGACTCTAAAATTAATAAGCATGGGCAAAGCACTACGCTACGCTCGCGTAGTTTGCGAAGTTTGCGCTACTTCGCACTACGCAAATTGCATGTAGCACAGTGCAAGCACGCGTAGCATAGTGCAGCAGTCATTTTTTGCTTGTTCCCGGTCCTCAATGTCAAGTTGGTGACCGCGAGCAAGCAAAATGACATCCCGGCGAGACTTTTTCCTCGTTCCCGATCAGCAACATCAAGTTCCTGATCGCGAGCGTGGAAAATAAACCTCCCGGTGAGATTCTCAAAGCGGGGAGGTCAGGTTTCTCATTGCGAGTTGTCGCGTATGCTCGCGATCGCTCGCTATGAGAAACTACCAGTCCGCGCTGAGAAAGCTGCCGCTCGAGTAAAAATCTACTCGAGCGGCAGAAAACTACAGCTCGCACTGTGCAAGATGCCGTTTTCAATGATTGCACAGTGCGGGATGCTTGTCCGCACTGTGCAATCATTGAAAACGGCATCTTGCACAGTGCGAACAGGTTACTACGCAGTTCGCGAAGTGCTACGCATAGCTCGCAGTGCACTTTGCGTAGCTACGCGTAGTGCTACTTCGCGAACTACGCCCAGGGTTAAAAATGAATCCGTCACAACATTGACCAAAGTTGCTTCTGCCGCACAACGTCTTGACAACCCCTCTGATTCTGATACCTTGCCCTTACCATAAGCTTGGGCCAGACTTTACATAATCTTTTTGGCACAGATTCTAATAATGACAGCTATGATGAGGGAAATGATCACGTTTCCTGGTATGATGAGGAAAACTGGTATTTAGAGCTTCAGGATACTAGTGGGCTTCACATTTCACCCAATACTAGCCTTGTGTCTCCCTCGAGTCCTGCTACAGAGGAATGCACCTATTTCAGTGTATTGAAGAGAAGAGCAGCTGAGGCTAGATTTACAATTGCCAACCATGACGTGAAAACTATCATATTAATGGAAGTTCTACAATGTCGGTAGGCTCCTTCTGGGCCACTGATGCCATTTAATGATGCACTCACTGGCACCCTTTGAGGACACAAAGGCTAAGTCCTGTTCGAGGCGGCCAGTTGATAGGCATGTTGCCCCTCACCATCAACCTGCACCTGATAGAGATCAGGGTATGTATAATATTCCCACTACCACGGATAGAGTAATCTCACAGTTACACGCACATGCATACATCATACGCTAGGGCCCATTTCACTACACTAACATACGCTCAAATACTCTACCAGCAATAAACCTGTGGAAAGAAAAACTCCTAATCACCCTGCATCTATATTGAGGTCGATTAGACCTGGTTTTTGTGACTGTCCTTAGACATAATCTATACAACATATACAGTAATAATCAAAAATGTAAACCCAATAATTGACAAGAAAGAATATCCAACACCATGTTTTAAAATTATATTGCTTTATCTAAAATTAGTCAAAGGAAATCAATCAGAGTAAATCATTTCTCATAGTTACCTATTCTAGCTACATGTCAGAACGGGTCAGGACAAGTCTCTCGGTAAATGTCTCTCAAGACGAAGTCCCTTCAGCATCAATCCTCAGCAACGCAGATTCGGTACGCGGCAAAGGCAAAATGGCAAGTGGCAAAACCCTCTCTAGGCTAACATTTCTTATAGTTTCTAAAACAATGGAAAGATACATTGGAAACATAGAAAAAGCTGTAATGTCCGCCGGACCTGCTGAGCAGAGCGAGAAGGAAAGGATGTAACATTGCTACATTTGAAAATCTCCGCTCAGGAAAAGTTCACATAATAAAGACTACGGAACAGGAACCAAGAAATAAACATGTATCTTATTAGTTCTACTTCTCCTCGGCAATCGAGCCACAGTTCAGAGTTTTTCTCTAAGGCTCCTTTGTTTCCCAAGGCTGCCAAGGACATTTTCATTTCACTTGGAGATCTCCCAAAACTGCTGCTGTCCTCATGGAAAGTTTTCAAACAAGCAAGCAAGGACCATGGTCAGTTAGCTTCAGGACCATTTCCAGCAGGGGTCTCCCTCGTCACAGTTTTCATATTATAAATCACAGCCAGGCTCACAAATCGGCCATTTTTTCTAGGCCATCATAGGCCTCAATAGACCATCTTAATTAAAAGAAACAAAAACAACGTTACCACAGCATAGTGATTAAACAGTGTTAACCCCACTAATACCCTTATGTGTATGCATCTATCTAGCACTTGCAACATAGAAAAGCATTAATTCGGAAAGCATTTTGTGCTCAAAAATAAACAGCACATAGCAACGTTTAAACATGAAAACACGCACGTTTTTTAAAACAGCACATTTATGCGCACCCACGTGTAACTCTCTCTTGTTAGGACAAACGGATTGATTAATATAAACGCACTTGCACAAGGCAAATAATTAATTATTAATTATTTAATAAATTAGTACAACGAATAGACATGCCAGAGCTTCAAAAGCCACTGAATTTTCAAACTGAAAACTCTGCTCCAGCAATCCCCCCTTTGGTGATTTTATCACCAAATAAACCCAAAAAAAAAAAAATTAGTGAAAATTTAGTCCCATTTTAGGAGAAATCGGAAATGTCTTTTCCCCCTTACACAACATTACACACCAGTCACTCTTTCATCATCCCTTTTTGTCTCTAAGTAAACACTCTCCCTCAATTCTTATAATTCAATTTCTTGCGGTTCTCTTTTCAACCTCTTGTTTTTCTTTTCTTTATTCAATTTCTTCCTCCCTCCCCTGTTTTTACAACACACACACACCAATCTTATTATCAATAAAGCAACAATTATACAAGTTAAAGGAAACAATATTCTACCTATAATAGTACTACCTATTTTTGCAATAAAATCCTTAACAGCTATCATTTTATTAGCTATTTTAGTCCATAAACTCTCAGCTTCAAGTGGTACTAATTCTTCATGCAAATCAGTAATACTTTTGATATAGACCTTCAGGTCTTTGCTTTCGTCTGGAATGTAAGTGCAACAATGTTGAACTTTCAGCATTCCACAGACTCCACCCTCCTTGGCCAATAGAATATCAAGGGCAAGTCGATTTTGCATAGACATGGCACGTACGGCACTTAATTCCGTATTCACCAAAAGAAACCCTCCAGCGGTATTTGTCGATAAGCGATCAACCACTGTGGACAGTTTCCGAATTCCATAAGCATTCAAAGAAATTCCCACTGCTGGAATCAAAACCCCAAAAATGTCACCCACTATTTCAGACCAAGTTTCTCTCTTAAAACGCATTAGTAAATTAATATGTTCTACATCTGTTATTTTATCTATATGAAAAATCTTTGGAAAAACCAGGCCCACATAACACGTGCCATACCAATGGTCAGGCAACTTGTAATAAGCCTTATTCCCACAAACATAATATACTCCTGGAAAAATTGTATCTTCTCCACCTCTGAAACCCCAACCTGTTGCAATGAAGTATGTATCATGGCACTCACTAGTCCCACCAAAATATGTATCATATTGGGATTTCCTTCTTGTAATACAAAGTTTACCCTTCTGTGGTGTATCTAAAGCTAAAGTTGGACTAGCCCCATTCTTCAACTCTTTTCCCATCTCAATGTCCCAAATTGTCTCACTCACTTTGTATTTTCCCGCGTTCTCATGCATGTTCAATCTCCTTTCCTCTACCATATCCAGGAAAGCTTTCTCCTCTCCTTTCAAACTGCAAGTTAAATTATTCTTAAAAATGTAATCTAATGTTAATCCCTTTTCTTCAATAAAAATCTCACCAATAGTGTTAGCTTCTTTAGCCGGATTCAGCTCTTTGTTCATTGGCAAATGTCCAAAAATACTATCTCTGTTAGACATCTTATAATCTACTTTCCCTAACAAATAAAAAACACTACTTAAAATACTACAGGAAATACCATATGTAGCTGGTAAATGATGATAAGTAACACCCTCTGAAACGGATGCAGGTAATTGCATACAGACGTAGCAATCCCTTACTTCCATTGTTTTCACATATTCATATAACAATTTTGAAAAAACATTACTAGAAAAGTTATTAATTGACCTATCTTTGTGTATGTAAGTATTACTAATTCTAATTGGAACTACTTTTTGCGAATTCTTCTCTACATTTGTCACATTCTCTGTATGCATCTCAAACTCTACTTTAAAAGTAACTAACAAAACTAAAACACCCCATAGAAGCATTAATAATCCAGTACAGCAGCAGCACATTCTACACCACCTTTTAAAGAAGGCACATCTATTTCTATTATCCTCTATGTTAGCCATTTTACTACTTTAGTTTAGCCTCTACTACTCCACTACTGTTGGAACTTCTTCAATTCTTCAGCAATTTTTCAGCTTTCAGTTTTTTTTCAAATGATCTTTTCGTTCACTTAATCCAAGTGAATCCTTCCTTTATTCAGTTTGGATACTTGTCATTCTTCACTTCAATTTCTTCAACATCAAATTGTATTAGATCTCCGACATCAAAATCCTCAGTACTCGACTCTTCTCCAATGTCAGTCAAAAGTACTTTCAGAATTTCACCAGTATCTTCCTCAACCACTTCTCTCAAGATCTCTTCCGGATTATCTCGAGTCACTGTTTCTTCTTTTCCTCCTTCAGACAGTGCCACATAAGACCATTCCGGTGATCTGTACTTTTGGTTGGGTCTTCTTACTCTTTTTATTTCTACTGGTTCTTTTGATTCCTTTGATTCTTCTCCTTCAGTTTTTGAACTTTGACTCGAAACTTCATTCACTTGTTCAGCTTTCGATGTACTTGCTCTTATTATTTTGTATCTCAGCCTCTTAACTCTGTTGTTAGGCCAACGATCTCCTCTTAACACCTTTTTCGGCTTTATTTCTTTATTACTTCTTTCTCCAATCCAAGTTCTCTTTCTCAGAACTCGACCCTCTGTTTGCTCATTCTCATCATCTGTTTCAAGTGCCTCTTGTTTCCGTTTTCCAGCAGCTTTCTTCTTTTCCACAGATTTTTTCACCACTGTTTGAGATTTCCCTACTTCTGTCCCTCCTCGGGTCTCCGACACGCAATCTTCTTGCTGTCTACTTGTCCCTTCACCTGGCTCATCAAGAATGTTCCCTACACCTCCTCGGGGGTCTTCCGCAATCTGTCCCTCTCTATCTTCTTCTGACCCTACTTCTTCAAGTATAATCTCAAGTGGTTCTTCAATCTCCTCCTCTTCTGATTCAGGAGTAGTCTCTGTGTGATTTCTTTTTCCTTTTATTTTTCTTTTACTGCTGTTTGAAACTTCAGGCTCTCTTACAGAATCTGATCTCTTCTCTGATACTCGCAGTGGTTCATTCGAAGCTTTTACTACTTCTTTCCCCACTGATTCTGTATCTTCATCATCACTGGAATCTGACTCTTCAAAATACTCTTTACCAGTCCCTTCTTTTGGGTTTGGAACTCTCAGAGTATGACTTGCATGTACCCAGTGCTTCACTCCAGCACACTTTACTGCAGTCGTCGTAATCAGAATAACTTGTCTTGGCCTTCCCCACCTTGGAATCAAGCAATTTCTTCTTCTGTGAACTTTTATCTTCACCCAGTCTCCTGGACTCAGATCATGGGCTTGCTTCTTCTCAAGTGTGGTAGCTTCTTCTCCAACCTGGTGAAACACAGAATGAACTGCGTCAGCCAGGCCTTTACAATAATCCAAAATCATGTCATCAGTTATTGTCACCAACTTATTGACAGGCACGAATGCATGGCGCATTGCACGTCCCATGATTATTTCGTGCGGACTCAAACCAGTAGTTCTATCTGGAGTAGATCTCATAGTCATCAGAACTAGAAGTAAAACGTCTGGCCATTTCATACCAGTGGCTGAGCACATTTTTCCAATCCTATTCTTGATTGTGCCATTAATCTGCTCAACCACACCAGAAGCCTCTGGTTGGTATGCACAATGTAGCTTCTGCTGTATTTTCAATGCTTCACAAATCAAACTCATAAGCTCATTTTGAAAGTGTCCACCTCTATCAGACTCAACTGTTACTGGAAACCCGTACCTAGGAATCAACTCCCTTAACAGTAACTTTGCCACTGTTAATCCATCATTTCTTCTAGTCGGGTAAGCTTCCACCCACCTTGAAAACAAACAGACTACCACTAAAACATACCTCAGTCTGTTTACTTGGGGCATTTCAATGAAATCAATCTGCATTCTTGTAAAAGGACCTCCTTCTCTGCCTATTGTCCCCAGACTCACCACTGTCTTTTTCCCAGTATTAAATTGCTGACAAACTAAACACCTTTGACAAATGCTTTCTGCAATTGTCCTGAACTTTGCATTGTACCAAGTCTGCTTGAACGACCAAACCATCGCATCCCTCCCCAAATGTCCCTGGCCATGATACATCCTTGCCATTGACGACAAGATGGAGTTGGGCATTACTGGTCTGCCATCTCTGTAGACCCAAACATGGTCTGTTTCTCTTGGAGCACATCCTGCCTTAATCCAATCTTTTTTCTCTTCCTCTCCTGCCTCATCTTGCAACTGTTTCACTTCATCCCAGGTCTCTAAAACATTAGTAAACATCACAGAGAGTAAAGACATTTCCCCCTCTCTGTCCCTATTGATGGACTGATTTGTTTTGGCACAGTATTGCGCAACATCGTTGGCATAACGGTTTCCGACCGTTATAAAATCCTCCCCTTGTCCATGGGCAGCACATTTTACAACTGCTAACTCCTTAGGCAGCTGTATCGCCTCAAGCAATTTACCAATCATTTCAGCATTCTTTATCGGAGTTCCACCCGATGTCAAGAAACCTCTTTGTAGCCAAAGCTGGCCAAAATCATGCACCACTCCAAATCCATACTGACTATCAGTCATTACAGTTGTCCTCAAATCTTTCCCAATTTCGCAAGCTTTTGTCAATGCCACCAATTCAGCAACTTGCGCAGATTTCACTCCTTTCAATGGTGATGCTTCCATGACCTCTGAAACTTTACATACCGCATATGCTGCACATAGCACACCATCATCATTTCTCAGGCATGATCCATCCACAAACAACACATGATCACTCTCATGCAAGGGTAGATCCCTTATGTCTGGTCTCGGTTTTGTACAGTACTCAAGCACATCCAAACAATCATGATCATCTTCCATTTTCACACCCACATTTTCAATATCTGGCAAAAGTGTCGCTGGATTCACATTTACACATCTCTCGAGAGTCACATTTGATGCTCCCAGAATCACTTTTTCATATTTAGTCAACCGACTATGTGACATGTACTGAGTTCTGCTTCTTGTCAAAAGAATTGCCACATTGTGAGGTACGAATACCCATACAGGATATCCCATTATGATTCCCTCACTCTGTTCCAGGCTTCTGCATGTTGCTGCCACAGATTTCAGACAACCTGGTAAACCCACAGCTACAGGGTCAAGTGTCGATGAGAAGTACGCAATAGGCCTTCTCAGTAATCCATGTTTCTGAATTAACACTGAAAGTGCACATCCATTTCTCTCACTGCAGTACAGCTCAAATTCCTTTTCGTAGTCAGGCATACCCAAAGCTGGAGCCTCACACATTTTACTCTTGAGCTCTTCAAATGCTGCCATTTGTTCTGCATCTAGATCCAATGGATCTGTCATTTCACTTTTTGTCAGTTTAATCAGTGGCTTTGCTATCAAGGAAAAATTAATTATCCACTGACGACAATAACCCACCATACCCAGGAACATTCTCACTTCTCTCTGGGTTTTTGGAGCTTTCATTTCTCTGATTATTCTGATCCTGTCATCAGTCACTTTTCTCAGACCCTTTTCAATATTGTGTCCAAGATAATGCACCTCTTTCTTGCAAAATTGCAATTTGGCTGGAGATACCTTTAACCCTCCATCTGCCAGATGATTCAGTAAAGCTATGGTATCTACTTCACAAGCCTCACGTGTCTTTGATGCCACCAGTAGGTCATCAATATACTGCACTAGCACTGAACTCTCGGGCATGATCAAACTTTCCAACGATTTCTTCAATAACTGATTGAATATCGAAGGACTCTCCGTATACCCCTGTGGGATTCGACACCATGCTAAGATACGCTGGCCAAACCTAAATGCAAAAATCGGCTGGCTATCATGATGCAATGGAATTGAAAAGAACGCATGACACAAATAAATCACTGTATACCACTCAGCATCATGTGGAATTTGATACAGGATCACTGATGGATTTGGCACAATAGGAAAACATGCCACCACAATTTGATTAACTTTTCTCAAATCCTGTACAATCCTAAATTTCCCATTGGGCTTTTTTAGTCCCATTATCGGTGAATTACACGGACTACTCAGTAGTTCTCTCAGGACTCCTTGCTGAATCATTTTCTCAATTATAGGAGTTATCCCTTCAATTATTTCAGGTGTCATTTTGTATTGAGGAATGTTAGGATATGTAATTCCCTCTTTTACTGCAATTTTCACTGGATCTACATTATTCATCAATCCCACATCCTCTCCAGTAAAATCCCAAACTTTCCTTTTCACTGTGTCTCTCAGCTCTCGAGGCAAATCCTCCGGATTAAACACAGCAAATGCACCAATTAACTCACTTTCTCTATTCTCTAGAGTCACTCGGTACAAAACATCTTCATCTGGTGTCTCAAAGGCTATCCCATCCGGTGTACAAAAAATTGTGCAGTTCATCTTGCACAACAAGTCCCTACCCAACAGGTTCACTGGACTAGTGTCACAGACAATGAATCTGTGCATGTCTGAAAATTTCCCTATCTGTACTCTTACAGGTTCAGTAAGACGTGTTCTGATTTGCGTATTGGCTACACCAACTACTTGGATTGCTTCATCCGAGAGAGGAAGATTTCTAACATCTGTTGACCTGACAGTTGATCTTGTCGCACCTGTGTCTACCAAAAAAGTAACACTCTCCTCATTTATTTTCCCATCCACAAATGGTCCTGCCTGGTCTATTTCTAGAGTTGCACCAAATATGCACTCTTCTTCCTCTCCTCGGCACCGTCAATAATCACCCTCAGATTCACTCCCTTCACTCTTTAACAAGTACTGTTGTACTTTGTTAGAACGTCTTGGTTTGTTTACCTGCTCATCATTGTAGAATCCTGAATCCTGATTATACTTTTGTAACCCTCTATTCTGCGGCAAGGGCGGTTTTGGCTCTTGACTCTGCTGTCTCACAACTTTCTGTTGTTGCTGCTGTTGATTATTTCCTTCGTTCTGCACCTGTTGATTTAAGGATTTATTTTCATTACTCACTAATGGTGGATTAGGACACTCCGATCTCCAATGCCCCAATTGGCCACAGTTGTGACAAGGAAACTTTTTTTTCGCTTCCTCAAGACTTCCTTTTCCTTTCCCTGCAAATCTAGGTCTATTCCCTGCATTATTTCCTGGATTATTTGCCTGTTCCACTAACTGTGCTTCCTGTCTTTCCGCAACTTTCACTTGTGCCCACATTGCTTTCTCTTTCAGCTTTCTTTGTTTTTCTTCAATTTCATCACTAAAGTATTTTGCATGCCTCAGGATCTCATCTACTTTCTTACTCTGCCAATCCACTGTGTGCTCACAAATTCTCTCACCAATTTCAGGTCTAAGGCCATATACAAATCTGTATACAAAATGACTCAAATCTTTGTCACCCAGGTGTTCATCTCCACTGAATTGTTTAAATGCCAGTATCAGCCTCTCGTAAAAAGCATGAACTGATTCTTTCGCTTCCTGTTGTGTTCGATCTATCTTTACCCAGTCTGTCTCTTTTGCAGGAACTTTACTCTTCAGGTATACCATCACCTGATCATACTTTCTCATTACCTCTGGATCTGGTGCCCCTGTTCTTGAGTCTCTTGGATATTCCTCAGTAGGCCAACTCACAACTATTTTACACTCAGTCCACAAGTCTGCTGGAACAATTATATCAAACAGACTATTCAGGTCAACCCACAGCACTTTTGACAATTTCACAAACCTATCTACCTGCCTATACCACTCGACGGGCTTTTCTCTCAATCGAGGGAAATCATTTGTGAATGATAAAATATCCTGTCTGGTCCATGGAACATGTACATATCCTCCTCCAGGTATTTCTCTCATATGATAATTATCCACTGGTTTCTCCTTTTCTCTCACTGGAAATGCTGAATAAGTTGTTCTATCTTCAGCCTCATCTCTTTTCTTGTACCACCTATCCTTCCATTTTTCTACATCACCCCATCTTCGCAATAATGCTACCATTTCCTTAATCTGTCCTGTTCTACCAGTAGCATTCAAATTCTCAATATCCTTCTCTGTAAAATCCATCCTGTAAGTTCTTTGTAAAGCTTTCACTTTATCAATGTCAACTCCCTGTTCATTTGCTATTGCTCTTAGCCTGTCATGTGTATTTCTTGCTCTCCAGGTAATATTCTTGCACATGAACATTAGTTCACCATCATGATGACTCTTCAAAATCTCTGTTGGAACTGTTCCTGTAACCAGCTCTTCTAGTTCTACACGTAACCTAGCTACATCAATTACTTGTGAATCTTTATCCTTTTTCTGTAGAACCTTCATCCAATCATTCAAATCTTCCACTGTTATTTCAGCAGTTTTTCTCACTGGAACCACTCTCTTTTGCGGTTCTAAAATTGGCATCCCTGAACAACTAGCTTCACTAGCATCCAATATTTCACTACATGTGTCATGACTTGATTGTCTCAGGTCACTTCTTTCTGCTCTTTTGCCTGAATCTCCTGAAGGACCAACTGAATTTGTCAGATTATTCCCAACATATGGAATCACCAGTCCATTCTCACCTGTCCTCTGTTTGTCAAACACAGGCATAACCGGACCTATTGTTACAGGCACCGTAACAGCTTCTAGATTCTTCGTTAACTCCCTAATCTTCTCTGTCAACTCTGTTGTAGTTCTGGCTAATTGTCTGGCATTCTCATCAAGGTAATGATCACTTCTTACCTCAGGTGTCTCATTTTCTGTCTCACTAACACACACTGTATCCCTTATCGGAGAAACAACTGGTGTACTTTTATCCGGTTCTGGTCTATATGGAGGTGGTCTCTTGTAAATCATGTCATTTAAGACCTCATCCTCATACTCATTAACTCCATATTTTCTCATTTCTGACTCAGGAACCCTTTCTGCTCCTCCTTCAACTGTTCTCATCGGATATAATCCCTCTGACATACTAACATCTCGCCACCTTTTCATTCGATCATGATGAGTCTCACGATCATGTCTCCTCCCAAACATGTACCTATAGTACCCTCCAGATCTCTGTTTTTCCCTCTCATGTACTTCCTCTTCCCATTCCACTAAAGCCTCGAACTGTGTAGGTCTCGGTTTCGGGTCTAGACATAGCATCTTTTCCCGTAAATTTCTCAACATGGCTAGATTAAATGAACCATGTTCTGGAAATGCTAGAACACCATCTTCTTTAGTATACCTAACCCAATTCTCCAACCATATACAGGTATGAAACCCATGTCTTGCAGCCATGAAGGATGCAGGTGTTTTCGGTGGAGGTAACAACTCACCCTCTCTTGTTTTAACATCTTTATCCTTGCTAAACCACTTTTTAATTTTACTAAAAAATGTTTTCTTTTTTTTCTCTTCTTGGTAATACATTTTAGCGTTTACCAAAACTCTCTACTCTTTCCGTATTATAAATATACAATACGAATTTTTAACCAATAACAGCGCGACTCACACTAACGCACCAATCCTGGAACGTCTACGTCACTAAATAGCCCTTCCAATCCTTGCGCGGCTCACACTAACACACCAATCCTAGCGCGAGCACTATTCTGATCTACCATCCAATCAGAGCGCGGTCTTTCTGACGTCAACAGTCGCTGCAGTCGCTTGTCTCCTGTCTTCTGTCACTCGTCTACCCCTCCTTTACAAAATCTTTTCAGTAGACTTCGTGTCAAAATTTCTACAAATCTATTAGTTACAACATAAAAAAATCTCCATTGTCTGCTTCGCTAACCACAGAATAGTAAAAGAAAGTCTATTTCATAAGAGACCTTTCATTAACACAGTAGCACTTCCTCTACTCTGCCCTACTAACATACATTCATTAACTGTTTCCTCTAGGACTTGTCCAAAGAGTCTTACAATCAACTAAATGTACAAACATTCACGCACATTCATACAAGGAAATATAGTACATACGCACAGAAACCTGCTTCCCGAGAACAGACAATCTGCTCCACTACAGAATTATAACATACATCAACTAAGCAAGCTTCCTTTGCCCAGTTCTTCAAACAAGCTCAGAGAATACCTATTACTCCTCCCGCGATAAGCTTTAACGGAAATCCTTACGGATCCCTGGGACTTAAGACCAGAGTTTCACAGATAACCTTCACTATCATACACACTCCTTATATACCAGAGATATCTAATAGTAACATACGACAATGTCACTGATTCCGAACCCAGACAATGTGACGCGCAACTTCAATTGTCACACGTTATTCCTCACACTTCCGTCTTTCCCGAGAGCAGCATATACTTCCCTCTGCCCTACTACGGAACTGCTACAGCTTCCAAGTTCCAGAAGCACTACATATAACTCAACATTACGACTCCAACATATAGTATTAGTACATATACCAACATGAACCAATAATCAATAATCAATAAACTAATGTACAAGCAATCTTATCAGATCAAGACAATCATCAAAAACCATCCTCTGCTACCAGGAAATTGATAGAGATCAGGGTATGTATAATATTCCCACTACCACGGATAGAGTAATCTCACAGTTACACGCACATGCATACATCATACGCTAGGGCCCATTTCACTACACTAACATACGCTCAAATACTCTACTAGCAATAAACCTGTGGAAAGAAAAACTCCTAATCACCCTGCATCTATATCGAGGTCGATTAGACCTGGTTTTTGTGACTGTCCTTAGACATAATCTATACAACATATACAGTAATAATCAAAAATGTAAACCCAATAATTGACAAGAAAGAATATCCAACACCATGTTTTAAAATTATATTGCTTTATCTAAAATTAGTCAAAGGAAATCAATCAGAGTAAATCATTTCTCATAGTTACCTATTCTAGCTAAATGTCAGAACGGGTCAGGACAAGTCTCTCGGTAAATGTCTCTCAAGACGAAGTCCCTTCAGCATCAATCCTCAGCAACGCAGATTCGGTACGCGGCAAAGGCAAAATGGCAAGTGGCAAAAACCCTCTCTAGGCTAACATTTCTTATAGTTTCTAAAACAATGGAAAGATACATTGGAAACATAGAAAAAGCTGTAATGTCCGCCGGACCTGCTGAGCAGAGCGAGAAGGAAAGGATGTAACATTGCTACATTTGAAAATCTCCGCTCAGGAAAAGTTCACATAATAAAGACTACGGAACAGGAACCAAGAAATAAACATGTATCTTATTAGTTCTACTTCTCCTCGGCAATCGAGCCACAGTTCAGAGTTTTTCTCTAAGGCTCCTTTGTTTCCCAAGGCTGCCAAGGACATTTTCATTTCACTTGGAGATCTCCCAAAACTGCTGCTGTCCTCATGGAAAGTTTTCAAACAAGCAAGCAAGGACCATGGTCAGTTAGCTTCAGGACCATTTCCAGCAGGGGTCTCCCTCGTCACAGTTTTCATATTATAAATCACAGCCAGGCTCACAAATCGGCCATTTTTTCTAGGCCATCATAGGCCTCAATAGACCATCTTAATTAAAAGAAACAAAAACAACGTTACCACAGCATAGTGATTAAACAGTGTTAACCCCACTAATACCCTTATGTGTATGCATCTATCAAGCACTTGCAACATAGAAAAGCATTAATTCGGAAAGCATTTTGTGCTCAAAAATAAACAGCACATAGCAACGTTTAAACATGAAAACACGCACGTTTTTTAAAACAGCACATTTATGCGCACCCACGTGTAACTCTCTCTTGTTAGGACAAACGGATTGATTAATATAAACGCACTTGCACAAGACAAATAATTAATTATTAATTATTTAATAAATTAGTACAACGAATAGACATGCCAGAGCTTCAAAAGCCACTGAATTTTCAAACTGAAAACTCTGCTCCAGCACACCTGCTTCCTTCCTAACATAACATTGCGCTTCAGAGAGTCTGGTGGTACACGCATCCACCAACAATGTCAACTCCAATGCCTTCCTTAACACTCCTCCCGACCGTGAGTCCATAACTTAGAAACATTTGGCAAAATAATTCTTTCCCCTATGGGCCATGCTTTGAGATCGGTCGGTCGATGCCAGTTGTCTCATCAACCATTACTCCCATGGACTTTGAGACAAAGTGGCTCAATGTTTGCTGGCTGTTCCAGATCACTTTCTGGCTTCTCTTAGGCAGGCTATTCAGGATGACTGTGATGCAGTAACATTTGTGATTCAGCCGGGACTGGACACAACTGAATGTCAGAGACATAACATGGGTACCAGTGTTGTCCGCTGGTGCCACACCTGTATTTGCTCATTTCTCTGTGGAGGTCCAAGCATTTTGTAATGGAGCTGCCTTTTGATGGATCTCACCTTTTTGGTGATAAAGCAGACTCTGCCTTAAAGCATTTTAAGGAGAGCAGACCCACAGCACATTCCAGGGGCATCTCTGCTCCAACAAGGCAATTCCACCAACAATATCAACCTCTCTGTGACTACACTAGAGGCTTTCCCAAATGTCAATGCCAGACTCCTACTCAACATCGACTTACTTTTCAGCCCTTTCATGGCAGAGGCTCTCAAAGACAATGAGGACATTAGGGACAACATACCACCCAGCCACACGGCCCTCCAGTGGCTGCACAGGCAAAACTGATGTACTGTTTTCTTGCCAGCACACAGCCACCCTGTTGGAGGCAGGATCCAATATTTCCACTAAGAGTGACAATCCATTATGAGACAAGTAGTTTCTCCAAATTGTCCATTGGGGTTATGACCTTCCTTTTATTTTCTAACCCACTGCACCATCCTCTGTATTCATGCAGCAAATGGAGGATCATCTGGCCATCTTACAGTAGGAAGGGCAGGCCATTTTGGCTAAAGGGGTCATAGAGAGGGTTCCAGCCTTAGAAGTAGGAATTGGGTGTTACTCCCACTTTAGCAGGAGAAACATCCTGTTCCTACTTCCTTGTGACGAAGAAGAAGAGAGGCCTTCACCCTATTTTACATATTTCCCCTCACAACGCCTTCCTATTGAAGGACAAATCCAAGATCCTCATGCTAACCCAGGTCCTGTCTGCCCTAGACCCTGGAAACTGGATGTTTCACATCCATTTCTGCAAGCTCACAGGTGCTTCCTGGTGTTCAAGGTGGGCCAGGAGCACTTTCACTTCACAGTGATCCCCTTTCACCTCACCAGTGCCTCTAGAGTGTTCATGAAAGTGATGGCAGTGGCCACAGCACATCTATGGAGGCTGGGGGATGTCATCATTTCCCTATCACAACAACTGGCTGGTGAAGGTTGGCTCACACCAGACAGTTGGGAACTGCCTAACATTTTTGGGTTTAACTATTAGTGAGCTGAAGTCACACCTGACTCCTTCGCGGATGCTCCTTTTCATCTGAGCCATTCTGGAGATGGTAAGATTTGGGGATTTTCCCCTGGAACGCAGAGTCCAGGATACTCAGACTAGGATCCTGATGTTTCAGCGTCTGTCCTGGATCTCAGTGTGGATGATTCAAAGGCTGCTGGGATTGTTGGTCTCCTGCATCTTGCTGGTGATGCATGCCACATGGCACATGTGAGCTCAGTGGTGACACTTAAAATCCCAGTTGACACAACATCACAGAAATGTGACAGACTGTATCCAGATTTTGGCAGATACTGCAAAAAAATATGCAGTGGTGGCTCCTGGACTGCAATTGGATCAGTGGCAGACTCCTCTCTTTGCTCCACTGAGAGCTGTCAGTGGTCATAGATGCATCACTGCTGGGTTGGAAAAGCCAAGAGGTTGATTTCCAAAGCCTCTGGTCTCTGGTGAAGATTCCACTCCACGTCAGTGTGTTGGCATTGGGGTGATTTTCAGGGCAATGAAGGCCTTCCTTCACAATAACTAAGGAGGGTTGGTGCAGGTGCTCATGGAGAACAGCACTGCTATGTGGTCCTACAACAAGCGGGAGAGGGTGGGGTCTTGGATCCTGTGTCAGGAGGCGGTGCGCCTCAAGGTGGCAAAATGACTTAGGCCTTTCTCTGATGGTGAACCATCTAGTAGGATCTTAAATGCCAGGGAGGACAAACGCAGCTGCAGGCAGCTAGCAGAGGACAGGTGGCAGTTGCACCAGGAGATGACACAGACCATCTTCCTGCAATTGCGAGAACCCTGGCTCGATCTCTACCCACTACCAAGAATGCACAAAGTCAGCAAGCTGGAGTTTCCAAAACAGTTCTTGCTCAGAGACTCCTTCCATCTAGAGTTGCGCTCATGATTCCTTTATGCCTTCATGCCACTTCCTCTCTAGAAGATCAGGAGCGACAGGGACCAAGTTATCCTGGTGGCACCGGACTGGGCCAGAAGAATATGGTACCCTGAACTCCTGGGCATGAACCTTTTTCCTCTGATCAAGATGCCGCATCAGGAGGACCTTCTGTTGCAGCAGCAGGTCAGGGTATTGCACCAGGTCCTACACAATTTTCATCTCTATGCTTGGAAAAATGAGCGGTGACAATTGATCTCCTTTGACCTGCACCCTAAGGATGTTGATGTTATCTTGGTGGTGAAGTGTCCCTTCATAATCAGTTTTCACTAGCTGTTGGAACACATTTGTGTGGCACTTGGCAAATTGACAATTTATAGGCAAAATTTTGTATTGTTTGTTCTTCCCCTAGCCCAGCAAGGACTTGCTTTAGGTACATTTAGCATCTGCTTATGAGCTCTTTTGGACGTCATGCAATGGCCAAATCAGCCTTCATTAATCTAATCACCCATTGGAATAAATGTTTTAATAGGTTTGCAACATTTGTGCCCACTAATACCCTTTTTAATAACCCAGTGGAAGTTGAATTCAGTTCTCACTTTTTCTATGTACAACCCTTTTGAGCAGTTGCACAGTTGTCCAGTGAGACTTCTGACCTTTAAAACAGTTGTTCTCATTGCCATAACATCAGCTAGACATGTGAGTGAATTTCATTACCTCTTTGTCAACCCATCTTATACCACCCTTGTTTACTGGCAAATTGGTTCTAAGGACTTGAGTTTCATTTTGACTCAAAGTAGACACTGCTTTTCTTGTCAGTCAGACTATCACCCTTCTGACGTTCTTTGCTCTACCTCACCACACTAAGGAGGAAGAGAGACTCCACTGATTGGAACCTAAAAGGGCATTACATTTTTATATTGATTGTACCAAATAACTTCATGTGGGAAATCAGCTCTTTCTAGGGTTTTCAGGAGCACAGTAGTGCAAAAGCAGACCATCTCCTAATGGATTGTCCTCTGCATCATGATATGCTATGCACTGGCTAAGAAACAGCCCCCAGACCATATACAGACTCATACCAACAGAGCTGAAGCAGCTACCACTGCATTGGAATGCAGATTACCTGTCCTGGACCCACTGCCTGGTGAGGTACTGCTAAGGTATCTATTTGCAAGATGATGAATCTGAAGTTATAAGTATCCATCAGAAGAACAAGTTACTTACCTTGAGTAACAATCTTTCTGGTAGACTTCTCACCAACCCTGCTTCATCTAAACAGGTCTTCACACTGATCATGTTAATATGCCAATAGGCTATGCATCTGAGGCTGCATACATTCTAGAAAGCAACTGACATCAGCAGTTATTGGTGGCACTTATATGCAGCTCTGTTCATCATTTCCGGAGTGGAATGACATTAGTGCAGAGCCGTGTAATGCCACCTTGCAGCACACAGGAGAAGTGCTCTGAAAGTTTCTGGATTCAATCTGATGGCTGGGGATTAATCACAAGGTGAGGAATCTGTGGTTAGACAGTGTCCTCCAGAAAGAGCTGTAAGACTTCTAACATTTCCCTAATAATCACCTTTACCCTGGTCTCTTTCTGTAGCACTGATATCACATCACAATGAAATATTAAACTTGTTGCCCAAAGCATCAATACAAAATTGAACTGGTATCTCTGAACATCACAAAATTCAGATAGTGGATCAAAATACCTGACAACGTTTGTAATACATTTTGTGAAATTGCGTTAAAACAATAAAGCTTAAGTACAGAAAACTCCAAATTCAAAAGAGAATACATGGGAGACAGGTTTGCTTTTATTAATCATAGGGATGAAGAATTGATACACAGATTTATTCAATAACATTTACAGTTCTAAAGCTCTTGCTCATTGCTCTGACATTCAAGGCAGAACAGTTGATGTCTCCTGAGAGCTTAAAGAGGACATAAATAATCAAATAAACTTAAATGGCCCTACCCATTATTAAACCCCAAATCTTGGATGTTACCATCACAGGAATACTCATTTGTGGAGACAAAAATATTATCTTTAGAGAGATATATCAACTTTGTAAAATGAAAGAGTGAATTTGGCAGGGCAAAAGATGAAGGCTTATTTTCTGACTAGGAACAGCTAAGATTGACAAGATTGGCCAGTCTGTTAGAACCATGGTATGCAAATCTTTAAGTATCCGGCAGTAGGAGAAACCAAACTAAGGTAATTACTTTGTCTATGGATACATTCACAAAATTCATGAGCTATTACAAAAACATCTATCCCAAACAACTAGCTTCATCTAATTCTGAAACCACAAACTTTCTTGAAAAAAGTAATTTCAAGAAGTTAAATCCCTCACTATCTGTAACTGAAAATGAAGTCACTCATAAAAAACAATTAGACTTATATGGGGTAAATCACTGAATTGTATTTCTCTTCAAACCCTCCCCCGAGCCCACTTGAACTCAAATCGCCAATTTTACTCAAAGCGACATGGTGACATGATCCTTATTAAGGGCAATCATTGCCTCAGTGCTGTGTTCAAATGTTATGCTTTATCTCACTAATCAACATTGATTGTAAATATGTCACTTTTATTCACTTAAAGTAATTCCCATTGATCTTTTCACACATGTGTTGGTCTTTGACGACATACACCAGAAGTTGTATTACTATTTTGCCACACTAGTTACTGAATAACTTTTCTCGTTACCTGCACAATTACACATTATTCCTGTTGGTGAGTTTCCAGTGGTCACCATCTCCACACTTGCTCCATTTTTAAGTATAGGACTCTTTTTTTTTCTTTTCTCCCTGTGGGGAGAACTATCCTCACCTTCCAGCTTCAAAGATGTTTCTTCAGGTTGTCTAGCTTGGTTTTCCAGCTCTATCTCTTGAAAGTATGTTGTTCTTTGCTTCCAGATCATGCTTGGTCCTGCAAGCTGTTGCCCTTTATTCAGTCTGCAAATGAAGGATACATTGGCATAGACCTTTTTTTGGTCCTGCTGCTGTCAACTGTGGTGTAAATACCTGTCAGGTAATACTGCCAAGAAAGGCACTGGCAATGAAACTGTGGCAGTGCATTTCACAAGTATGCCAAGATACTGATGGTTCCTCTCGGAAGCTCTCTATGGTAGCACTGATCCAGTCATGAAAGCATGTAAGAGAAAAGTACTATATGACAGTTCTACAGGAGTACTCTTTTAGGTACTCTTGCATGCCTTTGTGAATCGGCCCTGACGCATCCATTCCCTGTTCTTCAAAGTGCACTCATCTTTCTGCGTCTACTCATTGTATATCAATAGTTCAAATGTATTCTCAGTGTCTATGTTTTGGGCCAATTGATAAGGGGTGGATGAGTACTGCGGGAGTACTAATTCTGGAACTCATGAATGTGTTTGTGAATCAGCCCCTAAATATGTCGCACTCAACAACTTTTTATACTCATCTTGGAGTATGACGTCTGTTTCTGACTCTATACGGTTATTTATTAATTGAAAGTAATGGTATTTTATGCTCATTGTTATGTGGCAAAAGTTACTAATGCGCGATTTGCAATATGAGAAATATTTTTTAATGAGTTGCCTGTTGCAACCAATTTGAAGGTTTTATTTTTTTGCCGCAATGGTACACTTGGTTCCATGCTCCTTACCTCTGCTGAACGCGTTCTCTATAGTTTTTCCTTCAGATCCCATTGAACATTTGAAACGTTTTCATGTTATTAAAATAGATAAAACCGCAGCATATTACTTTGCAAGTATGTTAAATGTAATTTTCAGAGCGTCTTGTCTCTGTGGGAACATGTTGCAAAGTTATTTTCATTTTTGTAACTTTTATAAAACTTAAGTGGACCAACTAAACAAAATTGACATGACTCAACTCTGTGCCCCAGGGTTGATCAGCAGCAGCATTCCAGGGCTTGCCTGATTCTGCAAGTGGCATCGAGTGGTGTACAGTGTTTGCACCTTGTTATGACTTGAATGGCTTCCTAAGAAAATGTGTTTTGCAGTAGTATCCCAAAACATCTGTTCTACTTTGCCAATGCAGAATGATTTATCAGGAAATATATGAAGAAGCGGAGGGGGGTGAATTGTTTTTTACTCCTCAGTATGCAAAGCACATTACGATGAAATTCCATGAAATATGCTTGCCCCTACAACGGAAAACGGGCACATGGGAATCCATCGTGAATTGTCCACCTCGAGCAATTAATATGGTTCTCCCTCACCAAACGAGGCCCCTGGAGCACCAATCAGCTCAGCTTTTGGGGACTTAGGGCAGTTAGTGTGGCTGCAGTTCATGCACAAAGTGCAAAAAGAGTGAGAAATGCCCACAATCTGCCCATTTCTTCGGTTCGACTGCAGAGTGAATTTGGACATATTTAGAAATCTTATTTTCTTCCGCAAGTGAATTTAAAAAACACGGGTGGATTTCACACGCTATGTAGTCTGTGAAATGCCTTCTCCTACATCTACTATCGTCCCCCTACTTAAACAGTAAAAACTAGTCTTTTACTTTCGTTCACTTCTGGATAGCCCACTTTGTGCTGAGAGAGATCCCTCGGGTGATGCTGCAGGAATCTCTGAGAGACCCACAATCGCCTTTGTTTACCAGTCTGTTTCAATATTTTGTAGTAATGTGTTTAATAAATCATTTTTCCTAAAATGAAGCTTGTTAAAAGTTTGGTATTTTATTCGAATGCTTCACTATCACTTTTTAAAATGTATAACGTTTAGAGACAATATCTTAACAAACACCGAGAAAGCCAACAGGCATTTTATCTGTGATACAGAGAGACATTTCTAAAACATTTTGGCAAGGCTCTTAAAAATATGTTCTTCCCATTCACTGCACCAAGAAGTGCTTACTTTTTGCATTTAAATTGCAAAAGAATCAATACGTGGTAAATCCTGATATTCTAGGAAATACGTGATTTTTTAGGCCTGTGAAAATAACCTTTAGTTTCTATGCCTTCTAAATGGAGAGATCGAAAGGCCCTAGTCCATCCTTAACATATAGAGTGATGTATAGTGGAAGTACTTGCTACATATTTGAGTTATCCCTTATTCAAAAGAGGAGTTGCATTAATACTTGTGTCCCATTTATAGCCTTTAAGCCCGAGAGCTAAATGTGTGATAAACGTCAGTAGGGAACAAGCGTTGTCAAATCCAATAGATCTTGCCTTATTAAGCTATTTGCTCTGCCTATGTTTTTGCGAATGCTGTGCAGCATAGACATAAAGCAACATGCTGTTTAGCATGGGCAAAAAAAAGAGACATGCTAAAACCGCTCATCATCCCGTAGTCATGTGCATGCATTTTCAAACGTGTTCACCTACTGAATGATATCCTGGGAATTTTTATTTTTATTTTTATTTTTACCGATCAAAGATGGTGGATGACACTTGAAACTGTAAATAAAGCAAATAAGTTTCAGTTGCACTAAAGTGCATTGCCCATACAGGAGTGGCCTGTTAGCAAATGGCAGCTGCTAGTCATTCCAAATAAAGTAAAACATAAATGATTTGAAGGGGCGCGAAGGGTGGTAGGGCAGGTAGGGGGAAAAAGGTGAGTTGGTGGAGGCAGGAGGCAAAAAGAAGCACAAAAGAGCAAGAGCAACATGGTGCCAGAATATGCACATGAGGGAGAGACCAACATAAAGCATGGACAATGGGGGAGTTCAGTGAGAATGAAGCTCACGAGGAAGAGAGAAACACAGAGCTTAGTGTATGACATTTGGTGTGAGGAATTACACGAGGGAGAGAGCTGGAAAACACATGCATTCTCATGGAGTGCTTAAACAAAAAGAAATAAGTAGTTACATACATTGCAGTGGAAGGATGCAATCAAAAGAATGGTAAAGTGGCTCTGCTCCACGGGAGGGACAAAGACAAGAAGCAAACCAACGGCCCTACCAATGGAGAGCAATGGGTTTGCTGTAGGAAGACCACTGCAAGATTTTGCGCAGATAAGAGCGGTGGGGTGGGGGCGGGACAGCGAGTGGGGGAAGTCGGCTGACGATAAGATAGGTAAAATTAACATTTTTTAAAATAAAACCACTTACGTGATGCGGCGAGCTCAAGGTAAGTGGTTTTATTTATTTTTTTATTTAATTTGACCTATTCCTTCGTCTGTTGACTTCCCGCCTCACCGCTTCTACCTGTGCCAGCCGCAACTGAGTTTCTGGCATGCTCACAGAAGGTATGTGGCTGTCTGATTGACAAGACCTTAGAAGGGACTATTTTACGTTTTCTGATAAAGCGGGGTGACTCCTGGATTTTCCGCTATTCTTGAATGAATTCCTCATTTACAACATACTGACATTTAGCCGACGACATCAGCAGAGACAATGGCAATGCGGACAGACCATACTCCCCGAAGTAATTTAATGTAAGTAGGTGGTACAAACCCAGTCGAGATAAATATTTGAAAGCCGCGCCGCCTCGCATTCATTTACACCGAGACTAGTTTTATCGCTTCTCTTCATTCACGCAGAGTTCTATAGTGCCTGTTATGAGCAGCCCACGCTTTGAAAAAAGGATAATAATTCTGCTTTAATATTCTCGAAAGTGTCCTCCCCTTACTGTCTCGGGGGCTTTTCGCAGTGGCAGTGAGGCATTAATTGGCACAGCCACGGTACCCCTGACCTTGCAAAAACGTGATAGATCCGACATGGCCTTGCATTCGCATCCACCAGTAATGAAGTCGGAGCCTAATGACTCGTAAATGTGCTGCGCCATTTGACTGTAGGTTATTTATATTCAATTGCAGATTCTAAGTGACAATAAATAGAAAGGCTTCCATTTTTTAAATGGATATGTTTATCTCACCTCTTAAGAAACAACCGTGCCGTGTTGTTCTGTTTTTCCGTGTTAATTATACAATTTACATAATATACAATTTACATATTCGCAGGAACGTGAATGGTACATAATTGCGTTGCAGAATCCTAGCTGGCCTAACCTGCCCTACTGCAATGTTTCTAGTGCATACTTGAGGATTGTGTTGCTTCTCTGTTTTAGTGACTCCAAAGTGTTATATTAATGTTGCTGTATTGAAAGTAGAAATGACAATTTTTTTCTACAAGTGCATACATCTTGGAGAATTTGTCAAGTCAAAAATACTTTGGGTGAATATTCTCCTTTCTCTTTTTACATTATTAGTTTATAGGGTAGTCTCTTCTTACCTCTTCTTCTCTTCATCTGATCCTTTCCCACCCCTGACATATGTGTCTTTTTTATTTTGGCTCCCAAAGCCAGAGCTATTGTAAATGTGACCCTGATTTGAAAGCATATGTCATCTTTATGGTATGGCACCTTTCAATTCCAGCTCTCTTAAACAGAAATGGGTCTTGCATTACCCCGCCTTGCTCTGGAAAGCACGTACCACCTCTGGCATTAGTCTCCAGATGCCCTTTTGCCCTTCCTCAGTGGTCTTGTTTTCTGCACCCAATACCCAGCCTCAATCTGGATAAGTCTTGCCACGAATGGTGAAATGTTTCATTAGTGAGTATTTTCATCTTGGAGAAGCGAAGGAGTACTTAAACTCTAGGTATCCTTACATTAGCAAAAATTGAGTACTGCAACCATCCTCATTCGACTTCTACTTTCCTAACACGGCTGGGATCCACACTAGGCTGCTTGTACAGCTTCTTGTCAGGCATTTAAGAACCTAATGCACAAGTTTGAAGTGTCTTTTATGTGTCTGCTTGTGGTGTCAGGCGTGTTTGTTGTATTAATCCTACATTTGTGGTTCAATGATATGAACTGCGGGCATACTAGTCATTCTAGTAGCCTAGTAATCTCATTTAAGTGGTGATGGTGTTCTAATACTTTTTTTCTGTCTTCTCATTGTGCCCAATCTCAATGACTCTTCCTTCTTATATCGAAGTAGGGAGCAGAAAGTGTGCCTTATCAATATTTTTCTGCTGGTGATTTCTGAAATGCCATGTCTGTGTGGCTCATTGATCTAAGGATAGAGCAAGTAAAGGGTATATGCAAAGTGAGGGGGGACGAAGAATGTCAATGGAGATTGGGAAGAGAGTGTTGAGATGCTGTGGTCCACTTGCTGTTTCTTAGGTCAAGATGCCTTGTGACGAAGGTGATCTTCAGTTCCATCTTACATTCTGGTACCCTTATGACCGAAGAAGTGTAGTCATTTTCCTGCTTTCATAACTGTATTTTAACATTCAGTTTGTTCTTCTTTATCTCTAGAGGGCAGGGAGTTAAGTGACGCAGTTCATACATTTCAATTTCTTTATTATCCAACACAGACAAAGGCAATCAGGTTCTGCCCACGCTGCTAAATACAGATATAGTAAAAAAAGACTGCCTTCCGTGACCATAAATATGAAAGTAAGTTTTTCAGCTATATAAAGAGCAGAGTAGTATAGATGTTTACATTAACGCTATAGTTTTAAAAACACCCAGGTGGGTAAGGAGGCTGCCCTCCTCATCAGAGATCAGCACCACCCTTTGGAGGCCTAATTCTTATTGTCCACCAGCAGTGTTTAAAACTTACAAAACACATAATGCTAACCACTGCATGGTCTAAAATTAAAATCAATGCACACTGCCCATTCCGTTAAAGAAAACTAGACCAAAACTTTGTTGGCTGGAGCTATTTTTTAAAAATATATCTTTATTTATAATTTTCCTAAGATACAAAAGATCTTCAGAAACATTTCAACGTGTAAGGAAGGGTACATATAGGAAATGACGCACAAGGTCTGTATAAGGCACAGACCAGTAACACAGTAGAATATGCCATGTTGAGAAAACAGTATCAATGACACCATCCGTACATTATTTCAGAGCTCTGTGGCATAGAACAGTTTGAAACAAACAGAAATGGGAGTGAGTAAAGGATGTGGGGGAAGGAGAACAAGACATGGTGTGTGTCATGGGACCAATCAGCGGATCCAAGGAAAGGGAAAAGAGAAGATACGATAAGAAAAGGAGAACAGTTTAAAAAGCAGGAGTTCCTGATCAATAGTGCATCACGGTGCAATATGTGCCGTTCTTTGTGTCGAAGGTCAGGAGTAGGCTACACGAAGGAGTGTAGAGGGAGCCACACTTAAGGAAACACTATAAAGGGAGAAAGCGCATCTATTTGATTGGTTACCTCTGTGAAACCAAGAAGAGGCTATGATCTCCACCGTGGACCCTGTAGTCATGGGGGGGGGGCGGATCAGGGATAATTTCGCCTCTCAAAGAGGGATCATGACAGGGTTTCCCTTAGGTTTGATACCCAGAGAAGGTGAACAGATCTGTAAATAGGTTTCTGGTTTATCCTGCACTCAGGTATGCAATCCTCTCATATGAGGCCGACTTGTAAGTGTTGGTTAGCCATTCATCATGGGTGGTAAGTTGGGTGATCTCCAGTGCCTAAGAATACAGATCTTTGCTATAGGGAGCGCCGTGGCCAGTAGGAACTTCTCATAGGTAGTGAGAGAGGGAAGGTTGAATGTGTCACGTAACATGATTAATTGTCTCTGGAAGGGTGATGGCTGTCGTAGAGTCCCGTTAAGGGTGTACTTCACTTCTCGCAAGTACATCCAGATATTCAGGACAGCCCTCAAAGATGATGCAAACCCAGAAGAGCCTCTACGTAAAGAATTTCATTTTAAACCTCTGATCACTTCTGAGTCCTCAGAATCCTGACAGTAGACAGGAGACTGGTGGTGGTAGAAATTCAGCTGGTAGAAGCTCTAGAGTATAGCTGATCACTCTAGCCGCGTATAGAAATTCGAACAATACAGCACTGCCGCCACATTAGATTGGTTAGATTCGGAGACTGACAGATGTAAGTCAAAATATCTGAAACAAAAATATTATGCTACCAAAATTTTGTGGCAGATATATTGAGGACTAAAACATCGAGAAGGTAAGTGCATTGAGGTAACTATAGATTTACTATTCTTAACTCCACGTCTACTTACTGTAAAGATAAGTGTTGCCTAGGTTCATATATATGGGGTTAAGTAAAGTAAATCTATACTTATCTATGTAAATGTATCTTTTCAATATTTTGACAATGATATTCTGGTAGCACAATATTTTGCAGTCGATATTAAGGTGGAATACCAGATTGACAACTCATGTGAGTTAGTTTAGGGACTGCAAGACCCTATACTCAGTTGCAGAGGGTGAACCCACCACACACTCACATTTACACAGGTTACGTTTCAAGGTTAACAGACCTTCGAACAACTGTATATGTATAACAAACACCCACCAACCCCTTCACCCTCATCAGGATGAAATACAGATAGGTATTAGACAATGCCCCACTGATGAATTACAACTGCAGATTGACATCTGTACATATCACCAAGAGGCCAACTACTTGGCCAATTGTATGCTATACAAATATTCAGTAGCAAAATATAGCATAAATGCATCCCACAAATCAGTGCCAGCCATTGACCTCAGTGGTAGGCCGCAAAACTTCAGTAGAGTCAAATGACTGGAGCTCTGTGGCACAAAATATAAGCAGTGCAACAACAAGAGCTGGTGCTCAATATCGAAATGGGTAATATGAGGATATGATAAGTAATAACTACACACATTGATAAAGCAGAGATAAATCTCAACACGAGTATCAATATGGACCTCCCGGACAATGCACAAATAGAATGATGATCGCGCTAAGGTGATCATTCTCTCAGTGCTATTGTGGCCCAGTTATTTATAGTTATTTTTAGTGTTGATACTTCATGGACCTAGCACTAAGCAGCAGAGGAATGCCTTATTGACATTTGTATTCTAGCAGAAGCATGTACATCACGAGGTCATATATATATCAAATAACATAGATCCTGTCACCGTATAGAAGCTAGATTATTGAAAACAGAATATGATGGATTGGGTGTGAAGTAGGAACATGTCAGTAGGATCACAATTCAGAGCATTTAAACACTTGCTTTTTGCATCGTTTTCAGAGGATTCTACACATTTTAAATAGTTTTACATGAAGTTGTTTTTACAAATCAATTCATTTTTAAAAGAACGAATTTTACATGACCAATCACGCTCCTCCAAAACAAACGCATAAGCAGATTGTACCTATCTCTTCAATTACACAGCAATCACCAAACTGCCTTGGGCTGAAAAAGCCAATGAGATGTGTGTGGCAGATCATCTTACTTATATTCTACCAAAGAAAAACTTTAATTCCTTCACCAATCCGGCTTCCCCAAAAGATACAGCAAAGAAACTGCAACTTTAAAAATTCCTGCATGGCCTCTCATGTTGGAAAAAGACAATGTCTGCTTCATTATCCTTCCCAATTTATTAACAGCTTTCAATACTACTGATCATCGTGGACTCATTCTGATACTTGAGACATGAATGTTTCAGTGGAAAGTTGGTTCACATCATTCCTGACCAAAACATCTGGTAAGATCAGAATATGGCCCCATAGTTGCCTGTGGGTTCCTCACGGTTCAGAGCGTGTGCCTATATAGTATAATTTGTATAGAGTCACTGTGAATTCTGGTGGAGGAAGTTAGTAATAAGATTCACCACTATGCTGATGACTCCAAAATGTGCTTGGAAACGAACTTGCTCCAAGATATTCTCACTCTCAGTGTCTTCTTGGGGAAACAACAAAACCTGATGTCATCAAATGTTCTTAATCCAACGTGAATAAAACTGAATGTAAACTTTTTTAAGACACTGTGAATGCAAATTCAGTAAGGATTCTAGTGCCACTCTACAGTTGCTATAACTAAATATTTAAAATCCTTGCTGTCGCTGCCCGGTGGCCCAAATTATTGTAATGCTCAGTATTGTTTACAGAACTGCCATACTTGGGGGAGCTTCAAATCCACACCAACTCCTCTCACATCAACCTTAAATCTACCAGCTGAGCTAGCATCACGCATCAAAAGGGAGACAATATCACTTTGGTCCTTAAAGAACTGCACTGTTTCCCCCTCAAGGCATGAATTAAGTTTAAACTAGCCTGCATAATGTTTAAAAGTATCCACCTCTCCAAACCAAACTAACTAAGCTCCACCTCAAAAAAATCAACAGGAACTACCAAAGGAGTAAAGGTAACTTGCGATAGGAGTTAAATCTAACACTTCTCCCTCCGTGGAAAGTATGATGTTGCCTTAACTCATGTCTAGAAGTAAAACATTGATGACACCAGATTTCTGTGAATTCCAACACAGCCCTCCTCTTTGGGAAATATAGGGTGTTTTGTTTCCTTTGTTATTCCATCACTATTTCATTGTAGGTGGTATTTGTGTAAAGTAAACCTAGCTGACATGTAGTGGAGCCTGTTCCAGGGTCAAAGGCAAAGATACAGTCAACACGTGATTGGAGTGGCTCTGAAAGCAGTGGTGTAGTGTTATTGTGTTGTCTTTATAGAGGTGTGTCTCCTTGGCACTTTTAGATGTGTCATAACTGGCAGTGAATGTATCATGTGATGCTATTGGCTTCCCTTGAAGGGTGTATTCATGATTCATGCACCCCTCTGTGTATGTTATTGGGTTATTAAATGCACCCTTGGTACTATGAAAATCTCTTCATCACCTTCTCGCATTTGTATCACTTCCTCTACGCTCTCTATGCTGACCTCAGATTGTGACCACACCTACTCACTGCTTGTGGTATATCAGTTGAAATTAGGTTTGTTACATTGTTGCTAGAGATAACCTGCTCCTAGCAGAGTCAAGTTCTCATAGTGCACCAAAAACCGTTATATACACTGCCTCCAGTACCATGTGTGGCATTTTTGCTCTGAATGCTTAAGAGTAAGTAAAGTCATCCCTCTCTGTAGGTGTAGTCAATACCATGGGGTCTTATATAGACATTCCTAATAAACTAGCAGAAGACGGAGAGCGCCACACAAGACTGCCTGAATTGCTTGTACGGCATGCTGCCTGGGTGGCTGTGTTCATCCCTTCCGACAGGGTCTAGAGATGAAGCCCTCCAGCACATGGACCTGTTTGACCCCTCAGGGCACAGCTATCAGTGCACACCAATGAACTCACTCGTGTACCCTAGCAGCACTCCCCACACTATAAAGAACATAAGAGAGACTTGATTTGCCTGCTTCTATTCACATTATATAATCAATCTTGAATTAGGTGACTCATGCCCCTTCCTCTTCCAGATGTATAATGCATCAGGGTATTCCACAAATTACTAAAGCAGGGAACAAAAACAGTTTTAATTCAAGATTCATGTATATGATAACGTAAATAATGGAGAGCTTAGCACTATGGGCTATAAGAATACCAGGAATCAGTTTTCCTAGTAGCCGCAGACCATTGCATAGGTGGCAGCAGTGCACTGAGCGTAGTAGCCCACCTCTACTACCAGCACCACTGCTTGACATGAATACGGAGTCATGGTTCTGTCTCAGTTAATGCTGTTTGGTGTGAATTTGAGATGCTAGAAAGTAGAGATGGGAATTCTGACTCACAGAATAGTAAAATCCAGCATACTTTTCATTCTGGCCCCAGCAAACCTTTGAACATGCATGCCATATTTGCTCTTTGTTGTTATGAATATTTGCAGCAGACATGATCCATGCGAATACCCTGCAAGCAATGTCCATCAATGTGGATCAGCCAAGGGTAGAAACTGGGGTCTCTGGTGTGTCCATGGTTACTCCTGGTTCTGGCCTTGCAACACCTCCTGGCCTCAGAGGTCAAGAAAGAGCAGCAGGACACGAGGTATACGGAAGTCCAAGAACCATGTTTACTTTGAGTAATTCCCACTCCTTGCCCATTTACTAGCAGATAGGCTCTATATCTAAGAGGGCTTAAGAGTTGATTAAGGGGTTGGCCTTGTGTTGTCATCACAAATCAAAGGGTATCTGCTGTAGCTTCCTCTACCGTAGCATTGTTTTTTGTCGCTTAAAGTCTGTCGTGAATGCCTGACTCGATGACCCTGTAGACCGATGAGTCGAACCTAATAGGAAAATGGCGTGAAAATGAAATTCCCCTCTCTTCTTAAACACGAAAGATGCCTAGGAGCTGCGTTGATGATGGTTCACTCTAGTGTTCTGCGTGTCATGGTTGCTTGGAGTTTTATTTGATTAAAAGAACAGTATTTTTATCCGTGGCCATAATCATATAATTTAAATGAACGAATATCACATCATATAATAGCAACTGAAATCCTCGACGTTCTCTACTTAAAAGCCCATGTGGTCTGCTGACAAAATTGTCAAATGGGCAAAGAGGAGACCCAGATTACAATCCTGGCATGTGTATTGTACAACTTGTGTGCCCTTTGGCAGGTCATTTTACCTTCTATGACTTAGCTTCTTCGGCTTGGTTGTACATATGATAAATGTAGGAGCACTTGATCAACATATGCATCGATATTGATCGATACACATGTGTATAAAATTTATATTTAAATCACTCTGGTCGTCTAGCGCTGAATTGCAGTTCGGTCTAATTGTGTAAAACTAAAAAAAAAAAGTGAAAATTAACCAGCTTTTACAAGTCTGGCTACTGGAGAGCTTTCGAAAACCGATTGACAGCTTAATTTCCTCACCGGAGTGCCCTGAATCGACTACGCCATGCATCAAAGCAGTTAATTTATTTTGGAGCGCGCTGCCGGATCAGCATCCGCCGCTCCTCTCCGAGACCCTCTCTTCCTCCCGTGCCGCACAGCGCACCGTCAGCGGCCGCAGGGTGGTGTGTAGGCAGAAAGAATGACTGCGGCGCTCCCTCCTGCCCGTGAGAGCCGAGACAAGAAAGGTTGGTGCATAACAACCTGATCTCCGATTCCATTCCTTGACTACAGTGCAATGCAATTGCATTTATGTAGCGCCTCATTTCATACCTCTGGGCGCTTTCGTAGGTCGTCTAGTGCTCTGCTGCTGCTGGGTCCCTACCACTGTGGCTTCCAAGTGTCATAAAGACGAACCAGACGTGCAGATGCAAAGGGAGTACACTTTGTAAATTGCTAGTAACATAAACAAAGGATTTGTAGAATCATGCAGTGCCTTTGAATTCATTAAGTGTACAGATTGCTTAAAAGCCAGGCCAATATTTGCATATGAATTATAAAAGATATGAATTGGTAATAGTCATGTATTTCCTTGCCTGTACCAGAAACACAATTAGCTCTGCGCCTGTAACCCTTTCATTCAGAATAGATGAGTTATCTGTACGCATTATGCAGTTGAGTGCATCTTTCATCAGCGTTATAAAATATAGGATCATGGCAGCAGAACGTAACTGAATATAGAAGAAAATAATGGCTGTCTTGAATAATATTTTGTGTAGGACAAATAATGTAGTTCTTGCATTGTGCTTTGAGGCGCGTAAATCCTAGTCAGGCACTGCAGAGACAGAACTGCGCTTGCAGCGCCAATCGGCGCTTTTCGCCTGTCTCAGGAGAATCACTTCTCAGACGTTTAAAGTGTGTTTTTTCTTCTTCTAAATTAAAGCCGAATGACGAAGTGTCCACCCTGCAAGTGAGAGAAGAAGACCAGGATGTGCTGGTGCTCAAGAAAGTGTCGTCGGAGAGCCCAGCCCCCGCAGCAGGGAGCGCCGAGCATGATTGGAGGTAAGAGTTTGTCCTCGGGCTGCGTCCACGCGCAGGCACCACACGCACACACTCACACACAGAGGCACGGGCGGACTGCAGCGCGCTCCGCAGCCGGATGGACGCAGCCGAGCAGCGAGAGGGCGGGATGGCGCAGTGAACGGGGAATATGCCCTTGTCAGTGGACGTCTAGCATGGGCAGCGCCAAGCTGAGGGTCTTTCACCCTCACCTAAAGGGAAAGGGTGCCCTGGCGCTCGCTGCGCGAGAGCTGCCCCCGCCGACCTTTGACGTGCCGTATTTCAAGTACATTGACGACGAGGACGAGGATGACGAGTGGAGCAGCCGCTCGCAGTCCTCCACAGAAGATGACTCTCTGGATTCTCTGCTTGCCCACAGGTACATGGTGGTCTCGGGGACGCCGGAGAAAATCCTGGAGCACCTTCTGAACGACCTGCACCTGGACGACGTACGGGACAAAGAGACAGGTAAGGACCGCGCTGCTTCAAGCCGCTGCGCACGTGCGCGCTACCTGCGTGGACGGCTCTTGAGGCCACAGTGCCTGTTCTGGGCGGCAACTGCACTACGGTATGGGTAATGTCAAGGGGGATCGAAAGACGGGTGATGGTGAAACTGACCGAAACATGCTGCCACACAAGCACAAGGAATGGGCACGTTACATGTGCCAGATGTGCAGGGAGCGGTGTGGAGAGCGGGTTAGGAGGGAAATAAACAGCCCTGCGCCGCTGCCGCACGCAGAGCAGCAACTTCACTTGGATCAAATTGATTTAAGGCCGACTTTACTGCTCGCACTGCACAATCCTGCCTTCCCATCCTGAGCACAAGGAAATGTCATTTTCCTTCTGCCGGGAGAAGCTATTACATTGATTACCCAGACAGGCAGGCGTTTGACTGCACACTCTCCCAGATGCATTTGTGGGTGGGGGTTTGGGGGGGTTGTTTTGTGCGCAGGTTTAACGAGTCTCCTCCAGGCTCACATGGTGCATGCACTCTCAGTGCGCCTGGAAGGTGACAGATTGGGAACACTGGAATCTGAAATCTCATGCAGCAGCACAAGCTGTGCAACTGTGCACTATACATCGGCATAGGCAAGTGAGCAGGGTCCATGCACCTACAATCATAGGCCTCTTTATAAGGGCTGTTGCAAAACGATTAATTACATGTTTTGTGCCTGAGAGGTACACCTCTCAGGAGGCATAGAGAGACATACAGTGAAAATTATTGTTCAGCAAGCTGGGCTGATACTGTTATAACCGCATATGGGCCTTTATCATAGCTTCAGAATGAAAGGAATATTAAGCATTTAGATGTGAATGATGTTCTGAATGAATGAGAAAGGAAGTGCATTGTATTGCCCCCATGGGTGGTGCATTAAGTATTCTGAATAGCTGCTTCTTCTGAATAATTAGACAGTTGGGGCACTTGGTTGCATAAAAAGCAAAGCAAATTTCTAAATTTCCAACGGTCCTGTGTCTGTTTAGTCAATGGTCAAACGCCTAGAGCATGGGCACTCACAGACATGTTTCCAGGGGCCACAAAGTTTGGTCTGTGTTGTGACCAAGGGCGCGTTGATGCCAGTAGGATGGTGGCTGGGTAGTGGGAGACAAGGGTGGGGACTGTGGCAAGGTGGGTGTAGGGAAAGTGAAGCATGTGCATCTACTGTCTGAATCACACAGTGTTAAATTAAAAGCTTGGAAATAATCCCAGCTTCTTCACTTAACCAAATTGTGTGATCCTAGGCAATTGTTTTATTTCACTTTACCTCCTTTTTCTTCATCAACACAAAAATGACTTCAGGATGTTACAAAACCTTCTGTGCTTGATTTAATAAATTATGATGTTCATGTATAATAGAAACCCAGCACAGCCACAGAGTTAACATAGCAACGGATTTCTGAGTTCGCTATTGGCATTGGTGTCAGTGTGGGGGAAGAATGAATGTTTCTAAATTCAATTTGAAAATTATCACTTTTAAAAAATACATCTCAAAGCGCCGATATAATCTGATGTACTAAAGTGAAGCGGTTCTGCAGAATTTTGAAAAGACTTTATCATACTTTTACACTTTTGTTGCAAGATGCCTTTTAAAATGAAGGTTTTTTTTTTTTTAAGTTTAGGAGTGCAGAACACCCTAGTTACCTCCTTTCTTTAACTTCAATTGACCATTAAAAAAATTCTTACCAATTTATGTAGCATTTTTGTTATTGTCAGTGCTAGTCGAGTAAACAGCAGCCCAGTGCTGCTGTTGACCAGGGGTCCTTATGCAAAGTTCAAGAGGGCCGCCTACGGCCTCCGGGCTGTATTTTGAGTATCACTGGTCTAGAGACATGTGAGAAACTTAAAATAAAGTTACTACACGCTGTCATTTTTAGGTCTAGTGTTAGCCAAGGTCTTTTGTTTGTAGTAAAAATGTTTGTATATTAAAATAGTCTTTCAGAAAGCCCTCCTCGTCCATAGGTCTGTTCAGTTCTCTTCTTATAAACATTTTGCTTGTGCCTACTGCAAATGACTACAGGACCAATAGGCTAGCCCACTTCAGGCTTTAGTTCCTTTCTCTGTGAGTGACCGTATTCTGCCCTAGCACAATATTTTCACTTGCAGTAAAAGTAGTCCTTTTCAGAGCCAGGGACTTTTCAGCCCATGTAGGGTTCTTGATAAAAAATGTGGCCTAGAAATTCCAAGGGCACTGTTTGAGGACCCTTGCCTTAGCCTGCAGGGTGTTGCATCTCACATTGACTGCTTGCGAGGTTTTAAAGTGGGATTTGTACTCATCCAAAAATGGCCATCTATGTGGGTGCACGTGCGTGCATGCAAGTGCATCCACATTTGAATAACTTGGTTACATTTTACTAATGAAAAGTGTGTGTTTGTGTAAGCTTGCGCTTGCACGTCTGTCCATCTTTTTGTGTTTTTGTACAACTTTATTACGAAAACATTAAAAAACGACCACTCAATGGGCACACATTCATGCATGCCCAAACTCCTGTTTTTTTATTGTTTAAAAAAAAAAGTTTTATAAAAATCTTTAAAAACACCATCCTTGGCAAAACCACGCCAGGCATATTGGCTTTGTCAATGCTTACTTGCATTGAAAATAGCTCATTTTGCAAGGTGTTTCATTGTGTTATGAAGTGTGTGATATATAATACAACTGTGATAAACAGATTACTTTTATTTAGTATTTTTGTAAATCTGCTATATTGCCGATCTGTACGCAGCGCATTCAGAACATGCTTTTTGGGCCAAACCTATTTGTGTTGTATAGCATGCCACTAGAGGCTTCCTATAGATTCCGATTTTTTTTTGCAGATAAAGCACTGTCTGGTTTTTCTGCTTCATTAATTACCGTCAACGCTGGGCTATTTGTCTTTTGCATCCTTCCTTTCTTGAATTACAAACTCTAGGGTGTTGTTTGCAGGGTCAGCATAATCCCAGTTATGTCTAACGGTGCCAGTTCATCGTCTGTCTCTCATCGCCTCTTATCACCTGGCATGGTGTGAGCCTTCAATCCACTTAGACAGGAAAGGGAATTAAAAGCCTTAATGGGATAAGAAGAGAAATTCTCTTATTCCCGTTTTCACCCTTGGAAAATCCTGCGTCACTCACAAAGTGAGTTGTCTCACGGTCACTCCCAAAGTGAGCTGTCTCACGGTCACCAGACCATGAGTTTTCCGACTGAGCTCTTGGCAGAGCTGAGAACCATGCCACGATGCAGCTCGGTGCATCATGTACGATTAAAGAATGCAGTAAAAGCATCTAGGGATCCGGAGTAATACGCAAAAGCTTTTGTGCAAAATCATACATAAATAACAGCATCAAAAACGTTCACATATGAATATGATGCTCTTTTGGAATATAACATTTCCAGAATTTTCAGCAATCCATGCAGTTCAGTTCTCCAAGGAAAGCACACTCCAAAAAAGGGCATTGTGGGATCTAGTGGGAAGGAAATGTACTAATCCCTTTTGTTTGCTGCATTCACCGCGAGCTGCGCTGTGTCTTTAAACACCCCGTGTAAAGTCCCCACAGAGCTGTGAAACCATAAAGGAGACCAGCGTTCACACAGCCAATGAGCCTGTCTCTGCTAATCTTTCAGCTGTGTCCATGCTTATTTTGTGAATGTTTTTGCATGAAGACACGTGACACATGAGAGGACCAGCGTCAGAGATGGGGGTGTGCCGTATGCTCCTCTAAGTAAAACAAACATTGTCTAAAAGCCTAAATATATTACTTTAATGTAAAACCCGCCATTGCACGCATAGTCACTGGCAATAAAGGGGACTACTTACTGTGCAGATGTGTACATTATACAAGAACAGAAAGCCTTCTCTCTGTCTGGTAAGCCAGTGGCAAAGTGGACCGAATTTGTGTCCCATGGTGCATGCTGTGGTGGGCTGAAGCAAAACGTGAATAACACTTCAACCAGCGGTGGCCGGCTCCGACCGGACGTGGTGGGCGGTGGTAGGGGAGGTGGGGGTGAGGGTAGATAAAAAAATAATTCAGCTTACCTGCTTGCCGTGTCCTTCTTGCCGCTCCACCTGGTCACGTCTCTCCTCCTCTTTCCAGCAGGAACAGAAAGCAGCCTGGTAGTACCCAGGCTCCTCTGAGCCAATCATAGTGCTGCAATGCAGTGTTGTGGTTGGTCTGAGTGTCGTGGGTCGGTCCTCAGATGGAACATGTGGGCCTGAGCATGTTCTCCACCCAGGCTGTAATACAGTCATATCATTTTATTAGATCTTATACAGCTGAAAAAAACTGTGGGGCGACGCTCCTCCGCCTTAGCAGAGGACCCGCTACTGACTTCAACAAACCAATAGATGAAAAGAGCAAACTGAGAGTCCCTGTAAATATGTGTGTATGTATATGGTATATATATATACAAACAAATGGTCTTAGCTAAAGCCAAACCTAGAAAGGAAAATTGTGCTGAACTGTTACAAAGTGGATTATGCACCAGCACCAGCCTTGACGTTAGTCTCATTTTACCACACCATAATGAATCAGCACACTCCATCATGCTGCCTTTAGCCAGTCTAGACCTATCCTTAGTCATCACTTTTCATCATTCAGCAGAGAGCAAGTCTGTGAGACCTCATACTAATCTGCAACTCCATGCTGTGGCTCTCCCCCTCCCATCCGCCTCTCTGTCTGCCTTTCTACCTCTTCTGATCTTCCTGTGCTTGCTTTTGTTTCAATTCACGGCTTCTAACATTCTCATCTTCAGTTCTTTCCACATCTAGTGCCCTTGGCTCTAAACCCTCAGTTCCTCCTTGCCCCTTTCCCATCTGCCCATCCACTCTTGAGAATAGGCCTCTGCTGTTGTCATTGATTTTGTGTGGCCCACCATCTCTGTGTGTGCTTTCTTGTGCATGCTGCTTGGGTACCAGTGCATATTTGTGTCTTGTTTCTTCAGTCCCTGCAGCATGGCCTGACATGGGGTTGCAGTAACCAGTTCCAGTTTTTTGGTCTGGAGTTAGCCAAGATCCTTTATTTTATTAAAATTGCACATATAATAAACTCCTAGGTCTTTTCACCCAGTCATTTCATCCATCAGTCTGTTATTGTGTTCATTCATAGCTTTTTTCTGCCCACTAGAGCATACAGTATGTGGCAGTGGGCCAGCCCGCTTAAGCAATTAGCTAACTTCGCTGAGTGATGGGATTCTACTCTTTCACTTGGAGCACACATAGTTTCACCCAGTGGCAGAAACTGCACTACTGTGTCAATGGGCTCTTTTTGAGACCAAAAAATATTTTGCTTTTAAGTCAGAGTTTATAATTTATTAGTGGGAGGACCCACTGATCCTTTAACAATCAGGTTTTTACAAAAAATATGTCAAAAGAAAAGGCTGACAGCCCACACCAGACCTATAGACTTTGCCAATGTTTGTTTTTCTTGTCATATAAATAATTAAAATCAGACATAAACATTTTTGTAGAATCCATGATTCAGAAAATGGATGCCAGAACTGTCATTAAGAAAATTAACTACTGGGAAATCTGTGTAAAGCACTCTTGCTTCCATCTTTCAGTAATGCTGCCAATTCCTTCTGAAAAAATGTTGGGTTCAGGCATTGGTCCAACCTCTTCTCCACTCACCATGTGACAAAGACTGAATGACTTGGTAGTGTTTAAGCTTAGCAATGGGGTCAACTTGTAATCAGTCTGCAGGTTTGCTCTTGTCTCATTGAATAATTATAGACTAGAGCTGCAGAGCTTATCAGTTTATTGTCACTCGGTAATGCATTGCACAACATAAAAAATACACCTCATGCTATACTAATTGTTAGTTTCATTGTGTAATAGATTGACTTTATTATGGTTGGCACAGCATGGTACTAATATTAGCTTCCACAAATGTGTGTAACAACAAACACACACAATGGAAATCCACACCCTACACTTGGTCTCTTCCATTGGCGAAAGTGTAACACTTCATTCTTTTCTTAGTGGGTGTCGCTGGGAAACAAGACTGTGCTGCCGCTTACCTCACCAGCACCCTGTCGAAGGTACCCACAATGCAGAGTATTAACGACTATACGATCACAGCCTGTTGAGGGTGCCCACAACCTGGCAAGAATCCACTCTACAGTCCACAGTCCAGGTCCACAGTAATTAGGACATCGGAAAAAGCAAGGGTGGATCAGCATGATTTAAATAGTACCAAAAGGAGCTCTAATCACTTACTAGAACATATTTTATTCACAGTTATATAAGAAACAATAGGGTTACTCCTTATAAGAGTGCTGCAGAAAGGAACCTGGTCACCTGATGGTATGGACAATATGCTTTAATGGCATATTTATGCATATAACTCAGCTATGTCTAGGATTGAATGTTGGTTGAATGCAGGGGAAAGGAGAAAAAGGATTGGCAAACAATAGTATTATTGTGTATGGCTTGCATAGGAATCCCTTATCGACAGTACTAGATTTGAAAGCATGTTATTCACTAATATTACATCATAAGAAAACATCTTATGCACTCATATTCCAGCTATCAAAGTAGTTGTTTCATTGTTGTGACAATAGTGAAACACTAGCTTTGCCACCTTCCATCTACAAGGCCAGTAACTGCAGAAATCTAAGTGAAGCAGTGGAATAGCAGATGAAGAGCCAGCATCTCACTCATCTACTTTCTCAGGTCTCGACAGACCTGAGGGAGGCGAGAAAATGTGTGAAGCCACCATCCGCTGACTGCACTGTCAGCTACGTGTCTGAGCAGACCCACTGCATTCCATGCCGATGGCGGATTACAGAGACTGGGACAGTTCAATGGTGGATCCCAATTTAGGAATGGAGAGAGGAGATCATGTCTTTGTTGGATAGAGAAGGCGAAGACAGTAGTATGGAATGATGGCTGCATGCCAGGTATTTATTTAAAAATCTTTGGAGTCAAGATGGGGAGCTATTAAATTGAAGACAGTAGGGAGGCTGGTAGGATTACAGGTAAACCTTTTAATATTTGGGTGAGGGGAACATTCTAAAAAGAGTGGTGCAGGAGGCTGACTGTACACCAAGTGTTTTTTCTTATTCCTTAAGAATAGAGGGTTGGTCAGGGTGGGAGGGTACATGACAGGGCAACAGGGTTGTCTTGTTTTTCTAGGTACAGCTGGGGAATGAGAGATGACGGTGAGATCATATTTTGCATAGTTTGCCGCAACTCTTCCATCACTGCACAGCTGATCCATGACATAATCTGTGTCGTGGGGGAGAGTGCAACATTAACTGCTTTATTTTCATTACACTAAATGTTGGAGAAGCGTCATCCCACTGCTTTTAAGCAGTGAGAAACATAAAATGACAATAACTTTGAGTTATTGTCATTTTATTTTTTCGTGTCCTGCTGCTTTGCGGTGGGCAGGTGGGCTGCTCTGCTCTCTCAGCAGGGCAGGTGAGAAGTGGTTTGCCCACTCCTAAGGTGCGCAATGACTGTTTGGTCGGCCCAACCAGTCATGCGCACTTCCTTGTTCTCCGTGAAGGCTGCATTTCAGCCTGCATGGAGAACATGCCCAGCCCTCTAGCCCCCCAGCATTCACACCAATCACAATGCTGCATAGAAGCGTTGTGATTGGCTTAGGGGAGGGAGCCTGGCTGCCTGCTTCCTGTTCATGTCGGAGTCAGGAGAGCATCAGCAAAGAAGACGTGGGACCTGGCCTCATGGTAAGTTCTTTTTCTCTGACCTCCCATTCCCCCCTCTTTCCCGCACGCAACATCCTGTGCCCCACCCCACTTCCCCACCTGCCACCCGCGAGCCATGCCGGCTGCGACTGTGATAGTCTAGAAGAGGTGCAAACCTTCATGGCAATCATCTTGTTTGAAAAACTAAAGCAGGCGTTGTGGGCAACGAAAGTGAACAAATCCCGAATATTAAAACTGGGTCCTTGTGGGTTTCCAATGAACGCTGGAAATCTGCATAGAAATTCAGACTTTTAAGCATAGCAAAAGACTCCTGTTCGCCACTCCATTGCAGCAGCAACTCTAAAACGTTCACACAATCGAATGTCTCAACGACCCGAAAGTGCGTTCTGTGAGCGCAGTGAACAGCCAATCCAAGACATTGGCCATGGCGGGGAAGAGCTTTTGGGGAGCCATACAAAACCTAAACATGAATTAAAAAAACTCTTTTTAATGTAGAATCCTCCACTTGTGGGTTTCAAGAGGCGTCATGCAAAACTTGAGCTCTGCTCTCGTTTGCTATGATGTGACATAAAAGCCCTCAGTGGAAAACCGCATTGCTAACAGCTCTCCTGTGTAGCTTTACCCACTACTTAATAACAACATGTTTTGCTCATTGGCTAATGTAAAGGTGCTTGATTTATCTACCTCAGATGGGTGAGACAGGCTGAGTTGTCCATACCAGGATCTAAAAGGATCATGGCTGCAAACCACAGCCACATGGAGTAGCACGCCTTTAACTTAATGAGCAATCTTGCCGCTTAAATGCAAAAAATATGCATTTCAGAGTGTTACTAAGATAATTTACTCCGAGAGCGGAGCTCTTTCTGCATATTGAATCTTGGAATATTTTTCTCCTCTACCTGCACACAGTCTTCCGTTACCTTTTTGGGACACCAACGAAAATATGAAACCAGCAACTGGACTCTGGTTTCATAGCAGCAGGCAGTTGATTAAATCTGACTGCACAGGAAAATGCTGACCCGTACAGAAACTCTGGGAGACAGTATGGGTTCTGGGTCTCAGGGCTACTTTCCCACCAGATGTCATCAGCACCTCAGTTCCCTCCCTTTTCCTGGAGCAATGAACATGGTGGTTCCCCCATGCAAATCTCTTCTCATCCCCAGCTCTGCCAACAGTGCAGTCTACCACAATCATACTCGTCTGGAAGGGTCAGGAGCTTCCAGCATAAGATTACCTTTCTACCGGTCACATTTTGACAGACAGTGCTGCTGAGGCTTTTCACTTTGTTGAAAAATCCAGAATTCTCAACTGATTTCCAACATTCTTAAGAAACCCACAAAAACCCAGTCTTAAAGTCCAGGATTTGTTCAGTTTTGTTGCCCACAACGCCTGCTTTAGTTCTTCAGTTTTTCATGCATGGTGATTGTCATGAAGATGTGCACCTCTTTTAGACTATCACAACTCTGGCTATGGAGGACTCCCCAAAACTCAGAGTGAATAATGTTCCCTGTAATTAAAATATTGAAGCAGCTAATGTCGCACTAGGCTTGTCCAAGCCAGATCACGCCACACCCACTTCAGCTTCTCTTCACTGGTTCCAGAAAATGCCTGGCAGTCAAGGTGTGCTACTAGGCCAGACTGTTTACCATTGCGGCACAATTTAATGATACCAGCCAGAACATTAGCACTCAGCTCCTGAACTGCCATCTGATACAACTTTTCGTAAAGTTCTCCTTGTTGGTAGATGTTGCTTGTTATAGGCAGCTGCCCACAGGAACGGCTATCCTCTGCATCTGTCAAAGCAGTCTGATTTCCTAAAGCTCAGTACAAACTTTAAAAAAAACTGGTCTATCCATTTCACTAGGTTCATCTTTAGCAATTCTCAGCACCATGAAGCCTCATGGTGAAAGTTTGCTGTATGCTGTCCAAGATCGCCAGTACTCTGCTGGAAAAACAATAATTGCTATTTCACACTTGGATCCCCAAAAGTAGTGAGTTCAACAGGAAAGGCTTAATCCAGATGGTGCTACAACAAACAAATGTAGGATGGAATGCTGACAATGCAGACATTCTCCCCCAGTCAAGAGATCTGGGTTAAATCCATCGTTCTTTTGCCCACTACGCCACCCCAGTTCAGACATGGCCATATGCAAATCAGTCTTGACCCTGTGCCTCATGGGAACAGTCCAGCCCGAACTGCCAAGCCATGTCTTCCCTGGACCAGAATCAAGCATCCTAGGACCGGTTTCTGGCTATCAGCCGTCATCAGCCAGGATAGCTTGACTCCAGTGGCGTAGTGAGCACGGGACCCACGTCTGGGCACACCCATCCCACTTAAGGCGAAAAGCGTTACAACAAACAAATGATGAACGGAATGCTGACAATGCAGACATCCTCCCCCAGTCAAGAGATCTGGGTTAAATCCATCGTTCTTTTGCCCACTACCCCACCCCAGTTCAGACATGGCCATATGCAAATCAGTCTTGACCCTGTGCCTCATGGGAACAGTCCAGCCCGAACTGCCAAGCCATGTCTTCCCTGGATCAGAATCAAGCATCCTAGGACCGGTTTCTGGCTATCAGCCGTCATCAGCCAGGATAGCTTGACTCCAGTGGCGTAGTGAGCACGGGACCCAAGTCTGGGCATACCCATCCCACTTAAGGCGAAAAGCGTTACAACAAACAAATGATGGACGGAATGCTGACAATGCAGACATTCTCCCCCAGTCAAGAGATCTGGGTTAAATCCATCGTTCTTTTGCCCACTATGCCACCTCAGTTCAGACATGGCCATATGCAAATCAGTCTTGACCCTGTGCCTCACGGGAACAGTCCAGCCCGAACTGCCAAGCCATGTCTTCCCTGGACCAGAATCAAGCATCCTAGGACCGGTTTCTGGCTATCAGCCGTCATCAGCCAGGATAGCTTGACTCCAGTGGCGTAGTGAGCACGGGACCCACGTCTGGGCATACCCATCCCACTTAAGGCGAAAAGCGTTACAACAAACAAATGATGGACGGAATGCTGACAATGCAGACATTCTCCCCCAGTCAAGAGATCTGGGTTAAATTCATCGTTCTTTTGCCCACTACGCCACCCCAGTTCAGACATGGCCATATGCAAATCAGTCTTGACCCTGTGCCACATGGGAACATTCCAGCCCGAACTGCCAAGCCATGTCTTCCCTGGACCAGAATCAAGCATCCTAGGACCGGTTTCTGGCTATCAGCCGTCATCAGCCAGGATAGCTTGACTCCAGTGGCGTAGTGAGCACGGGACCCACGTCTGGGCATACCCATCCCACTTAAGGCGAAAAGCGTTACAACAAACAAATGATGGACAGAATGCTGACAATGCAGACATTCTCCCCCAGTCAAGAGATCTGGGTTAAATTGGGGGTGAGTCCTTGCAATGTTCAACACTCCGTCCATTATTTCCTTTGGTTTTTGCTTAATCCAGATAGTGGTAGATGTTGTTGTATTATGCAAACAAATACAGTCAACAAACTCTAGTACATTTTTCAAAAAAGACTAAGGGCCATATGTAGGTAGCCTAATACCGGTCGGTAACGGCCGATTTTCGGTAAATATACCGTTACCGACCGGTATTTAGGCTTCTGCTATGTAGGGGGAACATTTCAGGATTCGGTAATTTACCGAATCGGTAATTTTGCCGATTCGGTAAATACCGAATCCTGAAATGAGATGTAGGTGACACTCAAATGAGTGATGTGTAGGGAAAATAATTCGGTATTTAGCACCAAATATATGTTGGTGCTAAATACCGAATCCATTGCAAAAAGCAATATTTTGCTGGACTAACAGTGCCATGTGTCAGACATACATGCCCTTAGAGCATGTATGTGTGCCACATGTGGACACATGCAGGAATCAGGGGTGCAACAGGGTGTCAATGTGACGCCCTGCCACCCTTGAATGTGCTCCCCCCATTACCGAATCGGTATTTACCGATTCGGTAATGAGGCATACCTTCCCATTGATTCAATCAATGGGAAGGTATGCCTCATTACTGAATCAGTAAATACCGATTCGGTAATTACCGAATTTCTCCGATTCGGTAATATTTACCGAATGATTACCTACATACGAGTTACCACTTCTTAAATACCGAATCGGTAAAGTTCGGTATTTAAGAAGTGGTAACTTGTATGCTACCTACATATGGCCCATAGTCTTTTAGTTACAGATAGCAATGCAGTAGGACATCTTTGTTACGAGCAACACGAATAACAAAATGATGTAATACCTTCTAAGCATCTGAGATATTACCCCAAACACAGTTGTGGCACTTAAATGATAAGATGCTGCAATACAAATATAACGCAGCCCTGTCATCAACATTTTCCTTTGCTGAAAGGCTCAGATATCATCAACAATTTTCGAGAACTCTATTTGTTAATATTTCTGTTTACTACCCTGTTGATGAGGCAGAGGTGCCAGGCAGGATACAACAGTCTTTCATGCAGGCTATTATAGTCTGCTGTGTGCTCTGGTTTCCCCAGAGAAAAGGGGGTAATGGTAGAAAACGTAGTGATTTGAGCCAAGATGGCTTACTACCTAGTACAATGGTCCAAAACTCCAAATATGGATTCCACCTGATGGCCAAAAAGAAATGTTAGGATGCCTCTGTGCTAGTTCACAAACACATTGTTGTCCAGCAACAGGGCTGCCCCATGTTTAGTAGTCCGTGTTCACAATGGAATACAGCTCAAGGGGTGAGGAAACCAGGTTTTAAGTTGTAGTATCCTCTGGAACAGTACTACTCACCTTCCAACAGCATATAAGTGTTAGTGTTTCCACCGAGTATCCGAGTGGCCAGGCAAGAGGAAGGGATTCTATGGAGGGTACTGCGGGGAGGGAGACCTGGAAGAGACAAAAGGTGCAATGAATCACATGAATTATTCCTGAAACACAATTTACTGTTCCAGTTAGAAATATTAGAACAAAACATCCAGGACTTTGTTTAGCTGGCACAAGAATAAATGTTACCTGAATAATGCTTTACTTTTGTTTTCGGGAGAAGTACCTTTTTGCAGTCTTTGATATGGAATTTCTTTATTAGTAATATTAGTCTCTTACTTTCCTATGTAGCAAGTTATCAGTTTTTACCACCAGTCTTGATCACTTCGCTATGGCAACTCAGTCCAAAATATTGTTCTCAGTTTTTGCAATGGCAAATGTTGAAGCAGGCTCTGATTATCAAATAGAAGAACACAACCTTCCCATGTTTTTTTCTGGTACAATACATATAGTTATTCTCACTCCTTTAGTTCAATGGTTACAGTCTTACTAAGTTTCTCTCTTTTTATCTGTGCTTATGAAGAAGGCATATGACCCTCCTCCTTAAAAACACTTCTCCAAATAGAACCTTCCTGGAGAAGTCAAGGTGTTCCGTTATTTACATGCCCCATTTCACATTGTTCTCCAGAATGCATTCACTCTTTTTCTCTATACGTTTTCCTCCTCTAAATCAATCATTTGTTTTTTACCCAGTTTTTTGGGTCTCCTGCCTCAACTGCATGCCCCGAGTGCTTCAACTGCAGAGTGCCATCTTAGTGCCCCAGAATGCCACCACTCTTCAAAACCATCCACCAGGTGCAGAGCGCTGCTGTGCCCTGGCTGCCAGTCAAGAGCTCCACCCAATAACGTGCTTGAGGGGAAGGTCGGCTTTAATAACCAAAATGGCTGCCAGGATAGGACTAAGTCATGTACGAGGTCATGCTCACTTGAGATTTCAAAAGGGCATTTTATTTTTTAGTTCTTTCCCCACCAAAACCACCGCAATCGACCTCCCCTCTGATGAATCCATCCACAGAGGGTCGAGGGCATGGACAAGGGTTACACTGTAATTTTCTCTCAGAATGTTGATGCACGGTTTCAATAGAATTAAAAGAGGTGGCTGGGGAAACGCTTGTGGCTGCATGAGTGAGATGAATGTGTCCCGTAAGGTCCAAGCTGGTCTCTCGGTTACAGTTTAGCATACACTGATTAAGAGTGCTGGATTTAAGTCATCACCCAGAGAATGCCCCCCAGGGATTTCAAACTTTAAGAGCCTGTATATTGAAACTGATCTTGAATTGTAAGGCGTTCGGGTGTCAGGGGCACACTTGGGACTGAGGGCACCTTCTGGACCTACAGACTCACCTCACCAAAGGAGAAAGATGAACATGGATATAGAGTGATAGAATTAGAGTTTACCAATGACATAAAATCATATCTTTGAAAAGGTAATGGCTCTATAGCTGATGAAACTGTTTGGCAATCCGGGCACCTAGACATAGCCAGTAAAGCAATGTTGCAAGACCTAGATTGAAGTAGAAAACCTCTGTGTCCTCCTATGTCTGGAAATAGGCAGTTAGGAGATCCAACAGCATCAGTAGTGGACCCTAGAAGATGATGGGTCATCCAGCCACACCACATCACTGACTTGGAATGCTTCTTTTAAGGACCTAGACCTATGTCTTTAGGACTAACTCGTGGTCTATGCTCAGTTCTAGTTGCCTGGACGTCAGGTTTCTCAGGGTTAATGGGCAACTCACTCTCTCAAGATTATCTCATTGCAGATTTCAATGAGCTGGGCCATGGTCATTGCTCCTAGCCACACTGTGGACAGTGATTCTTCGTTTTAGTCAAGTTCATGTTACAGGAGCAGGGGTTCTCCTGAGCTTTTGACCTATTCATGGTCTTCAAGTTAATTGTAACCAGCAAAGTTCTGTTTCTGACAAAAAGATCTCCATGTGGCTCGAAAATCTCGTTCAGAAGTAAAAATAATAATTACAGCTTTTAGATGGGTAGGTTCTGTGTCCGTCCATATTTGTAGTGCATTGTTGGGCACCAACCAAAGGACTAGTGTGATTTTGAATAGAAACACTCCCATATTCAAAGCAAAGTATATCTTCAATTTTTTTCCACGTGCAAAGGAGAACTGGCAACAAGTGGACAAAGGAACATGAATTGCAGCGGTCACCATCAGCCTTAACCTTCTCGTTATTAGGTGTTATCAGCATACCAAAGAGGGGAGAAAGTGTAAGTACTGTGGCAGGCAGAAAGTTATCTGCAATGAAGCAAATATAGGTTTATTCCGGATCTGTGATGCTGATCCCTGGGACAGCACAAGGCCATTTGTAACATATGACCTCCACGGAGAACCATATGCACCACACAAAGTTTCCCCACACCAGTGTAACATGAAAATCACTAAAAGCAAACCACATATGTTCTAATGGGTTGAAAAGAATCCCTGTTATGGGGACAGAAAGGATTTTACAGCGGTGGCTTGGGAGGCTGCCTCCGCTCCAAGCATAGAAGTTTAAAAAGGATTGTCTAACCATTAGTCACCCCATTGCCTGCTGTTATGGGTTCAGCATCCACCATCAGCTGTGGATGGAGATGCACATTGAGTGAACCCAGCTAGCCAGCAGAGCCTTATGCTCGCTGGTGAGCACCATAAAAACAGGAAGCTCCTCCAGAGGGCCAACAGATTGTTGAGTTCATAGGTGATAAAAACATGGCATTCCAAAGCAAATCTCAAGATTTTGCAGGCAAGGATGGAGTTTTCTTCCTACCGCAGGGTCTAAATGCCCTGTACTGTGGTAGCAAAAAAAAAGAGCCCCCTTCGTCAAATTCCTGAACAGTGGAGAAAGAAACAGAGGAGAAAGAAGCAGAGTTCTAAAAACAAAAATTGTGCATTGCAAAGTTGACATGAAGTAGTAGTATTGTGAAGAAACTAACGAAGCAGGTGCTCAAATGCTTGCAGACCCTGATGGTATGAAGGATCAATCGTCTGTCTGCAGCTGCCCTGTGCTGTACGGACGGTTCAGAAGTGGGGAGTCGAAACCTAGCGCACTAGTGGGCACCTTCAAGGACGCAACATCCATTCATTACTCATATGAGTGTGTTGGTTTGGTGCCTTCAGTGGGGACACGGTAGCATCTTGATGAATGCTTCTTTGCTCTTCTCCCCGTGCATGCAGAAGCCTCATTAATACCCCTTTGTATAAGATATAGGGCTTCACAACACTGCCCTGAATTCAGTCACACCCTGAATGCATGGGTGTCTTTCTAAGCTCATGTCTCCCTCAGTCAACACATACTGCTCCTGTCCTCCTCTTTAGCTGTTATTTAAAAGTCCAGCTGTACAAGCAAAGTTTATTGTACTCGTACATACACACACTTACACTCATGCAGGGGTCATGTAGTGAAACACTCTTATAAGCTTTATGGGTAATGTATAATTGCTGTGAGCCATATGCAAGTGGCCAGTGGTCCAGTTCATTCAAGAAAATTTTTTTTTTGTAAAAGGTACAAGCAAGGAGGGAACTGTAGATTTCATGGAAAGATTGTGTTGTATTTTTTTCATTCACAACTGCACCCCTTATTTAGGATTTCATGTTCTGTTCTTTTCCCGCTTCCATTCATTTTGGTTTCTACATTCACCGCATGAACTCTTTTGTCTGGATCTGAAAACACAAGAATATTAGAGGGAATAAACATGAATTTGCAGACAGTTGGGTATGTCTTCAGCAGAACTAGATGCTAATAGAAGTATTTAATAGAGTATGACCCCTTGTTGCTCAAGACATAACACGATAGGGGCATTATAGCTTCGAAGGTGCAGCATACTTCGATTCCTGAGATGCTCTCAAACATGACCGTTCAAGTAAAGCATACCAAGGTCTCGATATCAAGTGGAATGGGATCACTGATGCGGGAGTTCTGCACCTGAAATGTATGACACCAGTGGCATCAGTCGATCTGGGATGTGGATTTACATGGCTTTACAAGTGAGACAATGAGAAGCCCTAGGGAAATTAGGATTTCAGCACCAATTTCCGTGGGATGGTGTCTTTTTGGCCCATTTTCACTTGGTCGCTTCAGATGTTGTTTGAAGTTGGAATGTGTGTGGAGGGAACAAGTATTCGCCCATGGGGTGCTATTTCATCACTTGTACTCTGGATGTGAGCAGTAACCTCTGGCCAACTTGTATTCGGGACGTTATTATCAGCCGATAGACACAATGTTGTGCAGTAAATTAGTATATTTAGTAAACTTTAGTATGTGCTGATTTAATCCCTCAGCCCACTATTTTGTTTCTAAACAATTGCGAGTGTGTGTGTGTTATTTTTTAAAATATTTTATGCTAGGATTCCATGAACAAATATTTTAGGAGCTGGAGGGAAGGTGGCAGGGAAAACAAAGTTCTATTATAGTCAGTGGAACGAATCAGAAAAGTTGGTGACAGGCAGATTGATCATCGTTCAGTTGTCCGATTATTGGTCCTGGTGATAGTTGTAAGAGTCCAGGCCTTCGGATTATTCATAGTTTCCTTAATCTCCCCCCTTTTTTTATCTATTGAGCCAAGAACATTTGACTGCAAGCATTATTTTTAGGCACTCTGGAACCCGGGGTAGTTCAACTAGGCCAAGAATGCATGGAATAAGTCTTTTTTTAAAAAACATTTCAGTCATATTGTTGAGTCAATGTCGGGGTTAAATAGTTCCATATCATAGAGTCTTGTATCCACATAGTTCCCTCTCTTTCTTGTTGGAGGCTTGTTGGAAAACGAGGCAGCATCTGTGAGGCCTGCACAAATAACATGACTACATTTGTCCTTCACTGGGAAACAAACACCCAATTGTAGCGCCTGACTCTCAAAGAGTAGCGTTGCAGAGCAGTCTGAGGCTTACTCAAGGGAGGTGGTGTGGGCTAGTAATCGCCATTTGCAGGTGCACAAAAATAACACTCAATAATTGATTGTCCAGTCTGTACTTTGCTTTATAAAAGTAAGAGTACATTTATTAAACACACACACTACTCAATACTATGCACCAATTTACAAATATACATAAACTGTTGGAATTACTTTGTGACATTGCATAACATCTCCACCCCTCCCGCAAAGGGGGGGGGGGGGGTCTAGTTCCACCACTCCCATGTATGCACATCAACTTGCCCCGAATGCAGATAGTTGATCATAACCTGGAGCGAGGGCCCTGCGCACTGGCACCATCCCAGTGGCGACCCACCCCATTACCTCAACAAGCATTAAAAAGGGGTAAACCTGCCTTGGTGACACATGACCCTGACTGAGCATCTCCTGCTGACCATAAAGTATGCACCTCTATATCTTAAGGGCTAGCAGTCTGGGGTCTTCACCTAAGCGCAGCAGCAAGAATCCATGTTTATGCACACTTTAGAATGACAGTACTCATCACCTTGGTTGATCATTTGAATGCTTTCCAATTACAGCCCCTAAAGGCATCACAGATGAAATTACATGATTGCGCATATACAGCCAGACACCCTAGCAGGACTGTCTGGCAACATAGCCCCACTTGGCTTATGACATCTCCTTACACATGTGACTTACAGTCCCTTCAAAAGAAGTACTCCTGGCAACTACACTTCTCCTGCAGTGCGCCTCTTCACTTTAAAAGGAATCACAGGTAAAAGCATGGGACTACGTAAATACAGCCAGACCCCCTAGCAGGAAGGTCCCGCAACATAACTCCATTTAGCTTAACATCACCTTACACGTGTGACTTACAGTCCCTTCAAAAGACAAAAGAAGTACACCTGGCAACTACACTTCTCCTGCAGTGCGCCTCTTCACTTTAAAAGGAATCACAGGTAAAAGCATGGGATTACGTAAATACAGCCAGACCCCCTAGCAGGAAGGTCCAGCAACATAACTCCATTTAGCTTAACATCACCTTACACAGGTACTTCACTTTACACATGTGACTTTCAGTCCACCTAAAAAGAAATAACCAATATTAAATGCATTTTGGTGCAATTACACCACTTCACCTCCAGGGGCTGCCCTTCTCCAGACATCCCCAACTCAGCCCTTCACTCCATGATGCACTTCATAGTACACCCTCAGCTGTAGAATATAAGTTCCAGCCTAGAAGGTGTTAAAGGCTGGCTGAGCCCTTGAGGGGTTATTCTTTCAGATGCCCCGTGAAACTTATGGGTGGACTGTTCTTCTTTATGCTGGGGGAGACTGCGGTGCTCCTGCAGTCCCCCTGCACCCCTTTTCACACATGAGGGTGACCCCCTCCTCTGGGGGCCACCAGGCACCAAAATGGCATATTTCTTCGTGCTGGGGGGGGGGGGAGGAGGAAAGACTGCGCTCCTTCAGCAGCTCCCCCAGCACCTTTTCACAAGTGAGGGTGACCCACCCTCCTCCGGGGGCCACAAAGCACCAAAACGTCAGATTTCCAAATGCCTGGCGAGGCATTATGGGGCGCTTCATGCTCCTCTTTACCAGCCCCAGCCACTGGGAACACTCTCCTCTGCCCTCTGGGTCTCTGATTCAGCAGGGTGCTGTCTTCACTGGCTCCCTGCGCCAGCCTTTCGCCTGGCTCTCCTCCGTGGCCTCTCTTCTCCCTGTGCAGAGGCCACTGCTCCTGCACACCGGTCCTGGGCTCTTCTTCTGGTGCTGTTAGGGTCCTGGGGGCAGTCAGGTGGTCTCTCCTTCCAACTGCCCATTGCACCAGGCTCCAGCACCTTCAGCCTCAGCAGACCACACCCCAGAGAGAGCTTCTCTTCCTGTGCAGGCACTTTTTAAAAGTTGAGTAGGGGGCTGGCAGGAAGTCTATGTTGGTCCTATCAAACAGCAACACATCACGTCCCTGCCCCTGCTCCCTCCTTCTTGTCCACCCTCTGGGTTGGTTAAAAATGGCGTCGTCCAGTGTCTCTGGCCACATGGCCTCTGAAACCCAACTCCTTCCCTCCTTGGTGCAGCCTGGTGCCTGGCACCTAGTGATAGATGAGCCTGTAGCCCCACCCATCATCTCTTCATGGAGAGGAGGCCCTCGCTTGTGGAAGAAAGGTTATCAATCCATCCAGCTGAGGTCAGCCCTCAGCCTGGGTCTGGTCATGGCTGGCTCAGAGAAATATGACAGTTCTGGATGACCCAAAAGCAGTACAAATTGGACTCTGCAGAATACTTATTTTCACATTCGCTACATTGGACTTAAGTGCGTGTCTGGAATCTGTAGGCCTAACGGAAGTTAATCTAGCCATGGGCCCCACATCCCCATAGTGGAATAGTGAAGTGAAAACACAGTAAAACACACTGACTTTCCCTGGAATGTTTCTTTTCAGTGTATAAAGCCTATTCCATGTCACCACCCAATACTGCATAAGTCCTGCCACACCATTCACTTTGTAGCTGCTCCTGGACTTCGCACGCTAGGAATCTCCCCTGCGCAGCCCGTACACGCGTGCACACACATGTACACATGTGTCTGCATGTAACCAGCCCGGTATCCCTTACTCCAGCTGCTGCAAAGTGGCCTGGTCAAGCCAGGGGAACACCAGTAAAATCCCCATGCAGTCTCTTACATCCTGAGTTCACTGTGGGTGAGTCCCAACTTATGAGGCTCCCCCACAGTAAAAGCTCCACAATTAGGTGCTCAAAAATCGAAAAATCCGGGCGGCCCATAGTGTCAGAACCACCTTCTAACAAGGCTACTGGGACATTATCTTGTGAGCCGAGGGTCTCAGGTTGTGAGTCTGTGTTTAGTTGCAAAACAGCTTACAAAGGTATTTGGGGGCGATGAGGATAATATATTTAGTCTGTCTCAAAGAATGTTTAAAAAGTTTCTCTCTGTTTTGTAGGTTGCTAGCACAACAAGTCCAACACAGGGGCGCAACACAGGCCCCGCATCCCCTGCGGTGCGGGGGGGGGGCTTCAAGCTACAGGGGGCCCCCTCAGCACAATGCTCTGGCCCGGGAGCTCCTGATTGAGGCCCGAGGGGGCCCCTCCACATACCTTGCAGGCGGGCCCCCTCAAGTTTCATTACGCCACTGATCCAACTATTATATATGTCCTCTTTATTCCTAAAACCAGACTCATTACACCAGCTGAAATTAATTCAACGACTTCTGGCAAGGCCATGCGCTGAATATTGCAAAAGGCATTTATTGTAGCATCTAAGCTTCAGACTCCTTCGATCTTGTGGCTGAAATACAGCAAAGGAAAAACTTTGAGAGCTAGTTTAATTGCTGGAGAGTGGTCTCTGTCACATGATCATGATCGCATTGTTTACTTGTGGAAAGGATTGAAAAGCTGGGTTGAAAGTGACCCGAGTGGCCAAAGGTTTCTGTCTTATTAGGGCTGATCAGAGTCATCAAACATTGGAATGGTAGCTGGCCTGAGTCAATTGTACCAAACCAGGTAGAACTGCCGTCCATCTGATCATGGACTCCTTTCTCTCATCCATTCATGGACATGAGCATGGGAGTCTGCCATGTCTCAGTGGTGCTACCGTCTGTTTCTAAGGTGGTGGATGATTTGTTCATCAAGTTCATAATTCCATAATGGCATAATGTGATGTACAATTATGAGAGCCAATGGCACACACACGCACACACTGAAAAGTCATTGGGTTATGGCAGATCCTTGGGTGACCCAAAAAGCATTGCAGAAGGTTTAGACTGCTTAGGTGATGAATAGAAGATATGTTTACCACAGTAGGATAAGCAATGCAACTCTAAAGTACCAGCAGAAAGAAGAGGACGTAAGCATCTTTAACAGAAAGAGTAGTATAATGACGTCACTCAAAAGTAAAGGAAAAGTGGGAACTGAGATCTCCTAGGGCAAGCAGAAAGAACCTGATTGGGTGGAAAAATGAAAAGGGATAGCTGGACAGGCGAGTACCCTCAGGAGGGAAATGGCACTTTTGAGAACAATATAGACGGACTCTTGATTTGCCAAGAAAGCCAACCAATTGTATGCTCAGTCAAAAAAGCGTTTGCAAAACCTTGGAGGCAAAAAATGCAATGGACACCTGGTTCAAGGCAGAAAAGGGGGATTTTGAGTGGCAAGAGAGTGTGAGTGGCCATGGGGAATTCTTGAACATTTGAACCTATTGTGCTATGCGAATGATAGAGTGACGATGACGGTCCAGTGCTGTTCTTTTCTCTTATCTTTTAGTTTTGGTATTTGAGCATATGATATTGTTGATGATTTCTGGGTATTTAGTTGTGTATCTTAAGAAAAGCAACTTTTCATAGTCAATCTGCAAACCATTCCGTGCAGAAGAAATGATTTTACTCAACTGACGAGCAAATCCTTTGCTCTTAAGAATGCCTCAAGGTTTTATTATGAACAACATATTTCACAAGAATCGGTCCACATTGTTTTATAAGTTTGAAACACTATATAAATGCACACCCACGTATTTCTCTAGCCCAGGTAAACCTTATGAAGCAATATAACTTCTCCAGGTCATAATTATGTTATGTAAAATTGTTATATAAAATCCATTTAATTTTAGGAGCAATATGTTTCTGGTTTTCATATGTTCCTTCTCATGCACCTACGCTGACGCCCTCAATCACTACTTAGACTGATTCACTAGGCAGTGTTAGCATATGCACGCAACTCCCACCACCAGGGATCCATTAAGAACACTTAGAATGCTTTTCTAGGTCTCGCATTCAGACCGCTTTTAGCAGTTTGCTCTCAGAGACCTATTGTGTGCAGTACCAATACTTGGGAGTGGGGATTGGGTCAGTACATTGCTTAACATTGGTTGTCTTTCTTGTGAGTCCCATTTGCTTGCTTCTTATTTGATATTTTTCCTTCCTCTTCTTGTGATTGTCATTTCCTTGGAGCAGAGCTTCGTAATTACTCTTTATATTAGATGACTTGTGTCATTCCACGGCTGACATCATGGAATTATTTTTTATTTTTAGCAATTTATGCAAATGCATGTTTTCTTGCTTTCTGCCACGTGTGCTGCTTCCCCCTTCATACTTCTCCTACTCCATGTTCAACATGGACTTAACCCTTCTCCTTTGCTCCACCGCCACTGCCAATTCTGATTTTTATGTTCTATGTATTTTCTTTTCTTGTACTACTGGCAGCTGCATTTTGTTTTTATTTACCTCTCCAAGAATGGCGTCCACCATCTTGGAACAGTACATTTTCAAAAATGGCTGCCACAGCACCTTGAAATGTGTGGTAATACATATTCTCATACACGTTATCACCCTGGGGCTACTTTGTCACTTTTTATTTGCCAATGTGATTTAGAAAAGAGCATTTGCAAATCTAAAATGTTGGCTAAGGCCTTTGGAAGTTGAGAAGTATTGGCTTTGCCAATGCTTGTTTTATTGCCCTGTAAATTGTGGAAGGCACCCACCTGTCCTCATAAAACATTAGCCCTTCAAAAATAGATGCCTCCTCTCTCTGTCCATTATTTCCAGCACACGAATTGCCTAGTATCTGTTTAATTCCAAGTTTAAACACTTTGAAGACTACAAAATGTCTCCTACGCTTAACAACAGTAGCAATTAGCAATGGCCTTGAAGCACTTCAAAGCCCCTCAGATTTACAGTCTGGCTGGTGTTAATTGTCCCTGAGCAAGCGCTGTTTGTGCTGCTCTCTAAATGTGCACAAGTATCAATGGGGGCAAATTCAGTTTAAACCCATTTTCAGACGAACGCCTCATTTTATACGACCATGTAGAGACTACACTGTAAACAAAATGCACAGTGAAATAAAGGAAAACACATTTCCGAAGAGAGTCTTCCCATGTTTTTTATGCATCTATTTCTAACTTCTCTTCGTCACCCAGCCACAATGAAGGCGCTGTCCTAAGCACCCCACACAATATTACAAGCCCTGCATTGTGAAGGAGGGCACGAAAACCGCCCCGTGGTGGGAAGAGCGGAATTCAGATCCCAGCAGCACACAGTATGCGATCTGTTTGATGGCAACACCACCAGTTTACTAGCGGGTGAAATCGGTGTTCATTCACTGAAGGTCTAAACTGACCATGTGCTGGCTCCGAAATCTAGAAGAGAATGTGTTAAATTGTATGCTGCTTCCAATACCCTGTCTTATGGGTTCGAGTCAAGAAGATAGCGCTGTATGTACCTCGGTAGAGGGGCTCCTCGCAGGCCCCGCATCTATTGATGTTTTTGTTTTGAAGCAGAGCTGCAGGTACCTGTAAACTCATTCATCATTGCTTAGGTGGTGTCTGCTTATACAGGAGCACCACTGACCGTGTGGGCGAAATTGTTTCAATTGTCAAAATGTCTTGGTTCATTTATCAACATCTTTGAAGGAAAATTGCTGCCCAAGACCATTAACTGTAGAAGTTGGATTAAACGCTAAATTTGTAACACAACCGTTTTAACAACAAAAACCCTCTTTAGATATGGTTAGCTCTTATTTATTTAGAGTTTTTGTAATTAGTAGCGTGTATCATCCTAATAGCGCCAGCCCATTTTGAGCACCCAAAAAAAAGAGGGCATATTGGTGGTTTTGGTCATTCGTGTACATGTATGGCGGCATGGAGATGTATTTGGGCTTCCTGTTGGGGTTGCTCAGATTGATTGTCATGGTGCGGGTGGAAGCTTTATTGTCTAAAAGTGGCAAAAGAGAGCTTCAAGACCATGGTTTTATAATATAAGGGAGCATGCAATTCCTGAATAAAATCCAATCTCTACTCTCCTTATTACAGTTCGTTGTGATGTGTCTAGTCACCTCTAATAATGAAATGACATAGGGCCTGATTACCATGGCAAACAAACTTTAGTCCGTCAGCCATCTTTTAATATTTGGGACCGCCCGTCTACAAGGCGGTGGTCCCACAGGGCAAATTAGGATGCGACCGCCACCCTGGCAGTCGCATTATCCATGTTTTGTATTGTGCCGGGTGCTGGGCTTTGTAGCACCCGCCGCAGAACACCATGCGGTGCCTGCCACATGGTGCAGGGTTATGTATCCACCCAGGTCCCATGTCTGTGGGTCAGGGGGCTCCCCTAGGGACCCCCAATTTCCCTTTCACCAGCCTTTTCATGGCGGGTTCAGCGCCATGAAAGGGCTTGCAGAAAGGAACATCGTAATGCCTATGATGGTGCCTGGTGGGCACCACCACCATTGTAGGGTTTACTCAGCCTCCGAAGGACCGACGGGCTCTTTGACCCCGTCGGATCAGTAGCGGTCAGTCTTTCCACCCGCCACATTTGGATGGCGGGCAGTAAAGTTGGTTAAGATGGCGGGGAGACTGCCACTGGTGGTGGTCTCCCCGCCATTGTAATCAGGCCCATAGTTACTCAGCTGTGATATTGTATTAAAGTTGAGACAAGGAAAAAAAGAACCGGCCTTTTGCGCTGTTCTGTTTATCTAAAATGAGCAGTGATCCCTAGAAAGGAGAGGTTTATGGCAACATGTTCACTTTTGCCAGGATACACACTCTCTGTACACTTCTACACATTTTGAGCTACTACACTTTTTTTTATCTAATTTAAATGAATCCTAATATCTTCCCACATAAAATTAGTAACTGCTTTTTTGTGTTTCATTTTGCACTACAGATTAACTGCTTTTTTTCATGTCTGCAAACTTAGTTTAAAAAAAATCGAAACTCCAGTCTTGCCACATAATTTGGCCCCACGCTGTCACATAATTCCACTGGACCTGATTGGGAGGAGTAAAACATGCTCTGCTGTACATTGAAAAGAGTTTGCAAGTCACCTCCGAGCTCCATGGCCTTATAAAAGTACTTGCCTTTTGGCCTTGCTCCTCGTTCACTTGCAATATCCTCATAAGGATGTCTTTGCCCCACATCAATTCTCGAGAGCGAAAATGTAATAATTAAAAAAAGGTCCGGTCTCATGGATGTGTTTTGTTTGCACACTGCATGTAGGGCCAGCCCACAATACATTACAGTTTTTTTCCTGTGTGTTTCTCCTCTTGTGTTTTATGGTTATTTTATGAAGGGAGGAGGGGCGGGTATGCTCTCAATAAAAGAACATGTAATTGAAGCAGCTCCAGGAAGGATAACTGAGGTATAAATCTGAGCACATGCCGCACACCCCTCCTCCATAACCCAAAAGCCCCCCAGGAAAACCAGCTAAGCGCATAAATTGAATAGCAAGCTACCCCAGGGAGACAGAGAAACACAAGCGAAGGACACATTATACGATATGAGGAGCTCGGGAAAGAGAATCATTTAACTAAAAAGCGAACACAAGTGTATATAATAAATGCTCATTTGATGCACAGATATAACTGCCGTGCATCTTTTCTACTCTTCTGTATGCTTAGCATATAAATTTGGTCTCTCAAGATACTAGTTGGTCTCCAGTTTCTCTTTATTATTAATCGCCTTTGCGAGAGCTTTTAGCTTTCCCAATGTTTTTAGGTCTCGCCTGACCCAGCGCATGCGCTAGTCTGGCGAGATTTATTGAGAGGGCTCCAAAAAGTGGAACCAGGCCAGCCTAGAGCTAAAGTGCATGCGCGCCGCGCTTTACCACGATTACTCTCACTTTCGCGGCCGCGCGTCCGCTTTGCATAGCCGGGTTCTGTGTTAGGAGTAAGTAGAACCTGGTAATGTCTGGGGACAGTCTACGAAGCATGAAGGGAGATCCTGATGCACGCTGCTTGTACTGGACACCTACTATGATCAATACTTCCTTGGGCACCTGTGTGTTTTAAAGCTTCTGTGGAATTCAATGGTTCTAGGGCTTCCACCACATAGTTGTAGATGTTTAGATTAAGCACAACAATCTAGTTTTAGTAGAACTCAAACTGTTATTTGACCACACACCCTGGGAAAACTATAGCTATACGTATACCTGTCAGCTTCTTGCAATAACAGATCATGTCTATAAAGTTTAACACTTCATTCTAATGGTTATTAAAATGTTGAATGTTATTCGACTAGAATATTAATGACATAATTTATAGACTGACATTAGCAATAGATCAGTTCTGCTGCATTCTATGTCATACTTTTCACGTTTCATTGTCGGACATTACAGTCAGACGAGGAAGCCACTGGCACTCAATGTGCATGTGTTTTATGTGACAGTGCAAAAATTGTGCGGTACTCGTTGTACCTATGAATATTTGTAATGGAGCACTATGCCTGATGACATCTTGTGCATACATTTCGAACATTTGCCTAAAGAGCCAATGAGTATTGGCACATTTGTGCCCAGTGGGCATTTAATTTTTTTTTTTTTTTAAACTTGCGCAAGTGCCAGCTTAAGTACTCCACATTTTGCCAATTTTAGCTTTCTTTGAGAATTAGACCCAAAGTTTCAAGTTGAGCGTGGCACTACACAACCAATATTGCATCTGGCTTGCGTTAATCCTCATTGATGTACCCAAAACAGCAGCATATTTCCCACTACAGTAGTTTACCAAATGTAAACAAAAAGAAAGCACAGTATTAACAACATATTTTCAAAGTTAAACTACTTGTTTGCAGAAGTACATTGATATATAAGGTCATACCAATTTTCTTTGTTGCTCAAAAAGCTCTGTGAGGAAGGCAGCTTAATGAATGGCCCCATCAAAAGATGTGTTTGGCTCCTTATGACAATATATTTTATACATACAATACCAGTACATGTTATGGTGGTTGGTATCCTAGTTTTATCACTTCAGATTGTTGTAAACTGTAGGTGTAGCCCCAATTACAGGTGCCCCAGAGGGTCGGTGCTATATTTTGCACCCAATAAAATTGCACTCCTCGGTGTTTGAAATTTATGAGAAATAAAATGCACCTATTCAGAGTTTTTGGGGACTAACATGGAGATTTCGGTGCTTATCACACCAATAGCCAGTCCAGTAACCTTTTGGTGGACTTGCACCTTTCACAGCCTAGCTCCGTCTGGTAGCTGCTGCTGTCCCCTTTGCTGCTGCTGACCCTTGGTCAGGAGTTGGGGGCCCTCCTCGACCCTCAGGCTCCTGCCAGCGCCTCATCCCTGGTGGTCTGGTGGTAGAGCGTCACTGCTCTGCTACTTGACTGCCCTTCGTGCTCTCGTTCTGCTCTTCTCTCTCTTTCTCTTGAAATTTATTCTGCTTCTACCTTTTTTGCTTTTCTTTTTCTCCTTCTTTTTCCTGTTTTCTTCTCCTTTGTCACCCCTGCGATCCCACCCCCCTCTCCAGTGACCCTTCCTGCATTTTCCTGCCTCCCAGCTGTTCACAACTGAATGGTGGCCGCTGTGTGGCCGTGCCACTGGCGTGCCAAAGGCAAGCCCGTCTGTGCCAGTCCATGCCAATCCGCACCTGGACCGCGGCTAGAGCTAGGGACCCTGGTTCTCAGACCTTGCACCACTTCAACATAAGCAACCTCCTTGCCCTTAACTCACGATGCACACCGTCTGCCACCTTGCATCGCCGAAGGAGACCCATGGACCCTTCGCCTTACGGAACTGCGGCCACACCTTCACCCACGCCAACTCACCAGCTTCTCTCGCCGCCCAGCCATACAACATCACATCCGACCGGCTCAAGTGCATCCTACAGACCACGCACACAACCTCTGCATCATACTGGGCTCCTCACTCTCAATGAACCGCCAAATCAACGCGATATCCTCATCCTGTTTCCACTCGCCTGCCTGCTTCGAAAGACATTCAGATGGCGCCCCACAGAATCCAGAAAGACAGTCGCCCATGCACTCATCACCAGTATACTTGACTATGGCAACGCACTCTATGCCAGTGTCACCCAGAAACAGGTCAGGAAACTACTTTACATCCAGAACGCCACAGCCAGACTGGTCCTCGACATCCCCGCTGCAGCCATCTGACACAACACCTCTGACAACTCCACTGGCTCCTTATCAACAAGATAATCACCTTCAAGCTCCTCACACATGCCTACAATACCCTCCACGACGCAGGACCAGAATATCTGAACCACCACTTTGCATTCCATACACCAGCCAGACAACTACTCCCTGCCCAACTCGCCCTGGCTTCTGTCCCACAGATCCACAAGACCAGAACTGGAGAAATATCCTTCGCCTACCTCGCCGCCAAGACCTGGAACACCCTACCCCTCCACCATAGGCAATCCGCGTTGTTGACCCTGTTCAGGAAGGACCTCAAGACCTGGCTCTTTGACTGAACATCTGCACCCAGGCGGATCAGCAGCCCCCCCCCCCCCCCAGTGCCTTTAGACCCTCATGTGTGTGTAGTCGCACGTTACTAACCCCTGATTGGGGAATTGTTAGCCACGTCACAATAAATATCACTTCTTCTACCTTTTTTTAATTCCAACAGGTTTAGTGACCTGAACAATTTAATGAATAGTTCAGGCATTATTGTAGTTTGAGTTTGTGCAGTGGTCAGAAACTTTGGACTGACTCATAAACAGGGCCTGAGTTTTTAATTTTGAGGGTTAAATGGATGAGGAATGTGTGCTAGGAATCAAAATGTTACCTGGAGGGCATGCAGAGATTTTATCAGCATCGCTTAACTCTTTGAGATTCCAGACTAACCTTTATCATGATGTTTCTGCCTGCAAGTAGGCTGTCCTTTCTGCACTTCAGACCTGGACTGATACTCTGACATGATTCAATTAGTGCTGGGGAATCATTCTCTACCATATATAGTATAAACCATGTGGTCTTCAGCTTCCAGTTAACTAGCATGCAGTTTGGAGCCCTGTGAGTTTGTGGTGAATTGTAGCCTGAAATGTTTTTAGCATCCAGTGGCTTGCATCATTCTTAAGAGGAGTTATGTAGATGCCACACAATGAGAGGAATGAATAAGTTGCACAATGTGATTTGCAACTGTATGTGTTAAGGATCATGATAAGATTACATTTTGTTGTCACACAGGCCCACTTGGTCCTGTCCGATGTTTAAAATAGCGCCTTCTACTCAGTTTTAAGAAATTATATGCAGTGTTGCCTGGCAGAGATAAGGAAGTTCTGATCTATCAGAGTACTGATAAAAACATAAAGGAAAACTTAAGTTTAATTTCTATACGTTCATCTGATTGTCAGCCCTCTCAAGTTATGCAGAGAAGTGATCTAAAATGTGGATGATAAAGTGTTTTGGAAAATATCACACAATTGTGTTGGAACCTGCAGTGGAATAGCTAGCCCCTTGGCTGCCCGTGACAGTCCCTGCGTTTGCTGCCCTACTGCGGGCGCATTGAATAGCACGGGGGTCCTGGCGAGATTCCTCCGTTTCACTCCATGCTACCGATTGCCGCACAAGACACTAGGTAAAAGCGGGAGGAGGCCACCGCCCCCAAAACTCGTGCCACCCGGGGCAGACCGCCCACCCCGCCCGCCCTTGCCACTGGAAACCTGGATATGATACTTTAAATCGTATTTGGTAGTATAACATTTGTGGTAGCCATAACTGCGCATTAACAAAATACCACAGTGAATGTCTTTATGTAAACAGCATATTCTAACAATTAGAAAACTTTAGACTAATTAACTAACTAATAAAATATTTTTGAATTAAGTGTGTGCAAGGTATCTGGAACATATCTTTAGTTTCTGAAAAAAATCACAATCTCCTCTGCCAAATACAGACAGGTGATGCAAAATGCAGTAGAAAGCTCATTATGGGACGGGAATTCTCAAGAGATTTCTGCAGTGCAATGAAGGAGAAGTGCTACATGCTCTCTAATCTGAACTCTCAGTGGTTCTACCAAAGATCAATGTTGTTGCAGCAACACTTGTTAAAATATACTGACATCGATCGGTAAATGTGGGCAATGATATTGAACTGTACCTTCTGAAGCGGCGCTGCTGGGCTCCAGCCGACTGATCTCTCAGTCCCTCGAGATCCTCAGACGACCTTGCGCTTGTTCAGAGATCAGTCAGTGACATCCTTATGGGAGGAAGAAATGAGAGCGCTGGCATTGCCATGCACTCTAGCTATGCATGCTATGATTGATGCATTGCCCAATTCTAAATGTTAAGATTGCCCCTCCTTTAAATATAATCTGTAACAATCTTTAATGCATGTACACTGTACCACAATTCTGGTCTTGTTCCATTTTCCAGTTTTCCTCCCTGTATTTATATTTAAACAGCAATAACAAGATTTCAGTACAAACCACACTAGACGCTCCACCTGCCCCAGCGTTATAAACACAAAGAGAAATGCCATATTTGGGTGACTCTTATATCCATTACTTTATGATGTGAGGGAGAGATTCACTCTTGGAAGGAAGGTGACAATTATCTGTTGATGTTCAATTGGAACTAAATTAAACTATTTAATTTATGAGAACCAAGCAATCGCTGTGCAATAACTTGTGCATATGTTTGTTATTGCAGTCTAGTTGTTCTACTCATTTATATAATAAGAAATTTACATCGCTGTTATACTTTAATATTCAATGTTTGGGGTGCTTTTCTTTTACTGTGGTGCAATTTGTTGCTTGTGATTGCTTCCAGGTACAAATCCGAGGCATAACTGAGAACTGATAAAAGTTCTTAAAACCAGTCCATCAGAAGTAGGGTTATTAATTTGGGCGATGGGGTGAGGGTCCTCTACCAACCCAACAAACCCACTCTCTTCAGGTGAAAATACAGTTCTGAAAGAATTTCTGCTCAACCCGTGTTACCTATGGTACAAGCAGCAGGTAATCCCAACAGACATTTGAGCTAAATTTAAGCAGTAACAACAATTTTAAAGTACAATACGTAACACAATAAAATTACCAAAGGAATTTAGAAAAATAAAGGTACATATAATGAGCAAAAGACACAAGGAGTTTAAGGGGGTCTGGAGATACGAATTAAAAAATCCTCAAAAAAAGGTAAGCGCTTGGGAAAAACAGGAGTTTGCAGTCGACCAGGACCTAGGCGCAATTCCAGGCTGACTGCAACAGAGCGGTAGTCAGATACACCAAATAGGTTGCTCTGTTGAAAGGTTTTATCTTCAGCCACATAAGGCCTGATTACGAGTTTGGCGGTGTGGGCCGCAACGCCAGCACCCAGCTCCCACACTGCCAATCTCAACTGCCGACAGCACAACAGATTTGGAGTTTTCTCCTGGTCTGGCAGGTGGTGCTTTGGTGGTCCCATAGGAGTGCCATGTTGAGGCTCAAATGTGAGCCTTAGAACGGCATAGCTGTGGAACCTCAAAAGCAAGTTCCTGCCCGGCATGGACTGGTGCAGTCCATGCCCTGCAGGAATAGGGGTGCATACAGACAGGGTGGCACAACATATGCCCCCCTGCACAGGGGCAACAGGGAGCTTTGTAGGGCCCCCTTTAGATTCCTGACTGCCACACTTTTCATGGCGGCATCACCACCATGAAACGTGTGGAGGTCTGAAAACTGAGAATATGATTTATGGTGCCACAGCCGCACCACCAGCATATTGATGCCCCATACTGCCATGCCACCGCCGAGGGATCATGGATCCTTAGCCGTTACAGTAGTCCTATGGCGGTCCAAGTGCCCAACTCAGAATACAGCAGTCCATCGGACCGCCAAACTCCTAATTAGGCCCTTAGTCTCTAACTGCTGGCAAGGCTTACTATGTTCATTCCTTCAGCCCTTAGATCCACTGGGTAGCTCCTGGGCACCAGAACTCTCTCTCAATCCAGACATCTGCAGGGTCTAGTCCTCTTTAGTCAGATGAGCTCTCTTGGACTCAAGGAGCCAGATGTCTGCCTGCTTTTTGTGCACCTGAAGCAGGTAAAGAGGAGTACAAAAACTTTAAACTTGAGAAGTTTCAGTGCCTAAGTACCAGCAGAATTCAGGGGTCCTTGTGTGAGTCCTCCTGTTTCTGCAGGAGTCAAGATCCTTCTTCCAGCAGGGACTACTTCTTCAGGTGAAGTCTTCCCAGGTCCAGGAATGTTCGGAAGAGGTGGTGGTGGACGTCCCAGATCTTTCCTATACACCAGCCATTGATTGTAGGAATTCTACAGCTGAATCCTAACAATTCTCTTGCACTACCCCACCTCCTTTTGATGCACTTCTTCTTTGCTTTACTGTAAAGTTACCAAGGAATCCCTGTTTCAAGATGGTGGTACACAGCTGCCCACCAGGCTGGCCTGTCTTCAGCTTCTTGCACACTTCCCTGCCTAGCGGGTTCAAAACTGGCTTTCTTTTCTTGTGTGGCTGGAGCAAAACTGTCTTGGATGGTCCTGGAGATGAAAAGAAGCAGCCCTCCTTGACTTTTCCAATTAAACAAAGGTAGTGCTAAAGCTGACCTTAGTTTGCCACCTGTTCCCATCCACCTCCCCAGATAGCTATTCCCTGTTAACAGTGCTTAATTTGTAAAATAATAAGTGCCAAGGCCCTGACCAAGAGGCCACAACAGCCCCTGTCATCCCTGCCAAAACAACTACTAAACATCTCTTTCGCCTGCAAGTGCAACTGTTCAGATTATTCCAGGTCCCTAATGCTAAAGGAATGGCGGGGGAGGCAGGTATTAGTCATTTTTAATGTATATTGTATTCATACAAAATTTTGTTCTGCTCACCTCTAAATTAGATGAGGAGCGCCATCATCTGGCAGACTGTCCTAAGTGCAGAGTTGACAATTAAGTGTGGGTGCCAAGCAGCACCGGAAACCAAACCACCATCTCAAATTAAGCACTGCCTGTTAAGTGGTCAGCAGTTAACAACCATTGCTCTTCCCTGGGTCTTTGAGGCGTTATCTCTCCCAACCAAAAATGTGTATTCCAGCTTTGAAAGTGTGATAAGTGTCAGAACTGGTTTTCCCTCCTACCGTGACTAAGGACGGCTGTCAAGGAGGGCCCTGATAATGAAAAGGAGATGACCTGCCTGGCATCTGTTACTTAAAGAGATAGTGCTAAAGCTGCCATTTGTTCTGCCAACTGTTTTTGTCCACTCCCAGATAGTTCATGCCAGCTAAGTGGTCAGTGGTTATAATCCCTTGGCATTTACCGAGCCAAGCCATTCTCACCTGAGGTATGGTTATTACGATTTCCAGCCAATGATGTGTATTCCAGCTCTGGAGATGTGATGATATGCAGACCTAGCTTTAAGTCCGTTCTGGCTAGGGCAACCAAAAGTACGTTTTTACAAATTTTATTCTCTGATTTCACCATTAAGTCAGACTTAAAAATCTAGCAGTGTATAACTTTGAAGTATTTTTAGTTCTTTCCTAAACAGAGGTAGAAAATAAAGGGTTTAACCCTCCCAGTCCCCCCACCTACCCACCCCACCCCCAGGCCTGTCTGAGAAATGTAAGCTCAGATCTACAAAATGTAATGGGTTTGGGGGTTTATTTCACTGTGTGTACACGATAACTTCATTATGTAGTGTGCTATATTTTTATATATTGCTACTTTGCTTTGTGGTATTACAAGGTCATTTTGGAGGTGACATGGATATATAAAATAGATCTTTCCTGCATGGCAGATGCATTTCCCCGTGAGATCAAAAAGGACTAGCCTATTTGTGAATTTACATAGACTCAAGACTGTAAGGCAGGGTACAAACCATTTTGTTTGTTCATGAAGCCCTCACCCACCAACCTAGTTGGTGGCATGCTTCATCATCGGGCCCACCCAGTGACACCGAGTGTGTCCCGGGTGTGCTTCGACGCCTGGATACGGCGGAGCAGGTATGTATCTGAGTGTGCAGTGTAGTGACGTGAAGGTGACGATTTAAAAGCTATGCAGGGATCCCATTTCCCTGTCATGAGTTACTGCAGTGTATTTAAACTGCAGCCAAGCCTTTGCACAGTGGTGGTACTGGTAGAAATGCATTTTTGACATATGTGGATGGTGTGAATGCACACTACAGCCCACATCTGATATTTAATTTTGCACGCCATAGGTGTATGTCAGGCTCTAGTTGCAGTTCCTTTATATGGCCAAATAAGGAGTTCGTCTACAGCACATGATTTAGAGTGGCAGCACAAGCACTTTGCTACTGTTTAGCAGTGCAAAAGAGCACAAAGTCGTAAAGGCAGTCAAATCCGGGTCCAGAAAAAAGTTACAAATCTGGGATGACCATTCAGGAAAGGCAAATTTGCTACCCAACCCTGAATGCATGCTCTGTGAGAGACATCCTTCATGGGAAATCTCCTAAACCGAATTAAAGTCTGAAAGCGGAAGCTTAACTTTTACTCCTCAGCGGAATCAGTCTTGGGGTAAGGCCTGATTTCAAAAGGTAGTTGAGACCTCTGTCTACTCACTCAGTATTTTAAGTGTTCCTTTCTGATCTGTGTTTCAGAATGGAAGGATACTTTCGGCAGCTAGCCCTGGACTTAGCTGCTCTTGACCATTCTATTGATTTGCATTTCAGTGGGTGTTTATAGTCTCATATTTAAAGTTCTAAGCAAGACCTTGATGATGGCCATCAGGGCTGGCCTTCGGTGAGTTTTCCATTTCATTCCTAAATTCTTCACTTTCTCTGTCTTTCTGGGAATTGTCATTTCCTAAACTGGGTAGGATTTCTGAGTTCATTACTCTTATGTTGAGTTCTGAAATTAATCTGTCTACTCCCAGCAGAATCATTAAAGAAAGCCCCAGCACGAAATGTCTGTTTTAGTTTTCATTAAAATGATGTCCCTAAGACAAAAATGTGCATGACCTTACTTTATCTGCTGGTAGGTCACAGTCATTGTCTGATTAGTAATACTTCAGTGCTGCTTGATTTCTAAATAGCACATCAGAAATATATCTACTTATGATAAAAATGTGTTCTGAAACAAAATTACATTAAACTAAGGACTGAAACATATTTCTTTTATTTCCATAGTACGAATTTGAATAATTGTTCCTGGGACAACGTTTGATTTATAGACCACAGCACACAGATTATTGCAGGGAGGGGACTATAAAGAATACAATGCGTCCTGCCTTATGTAAGAAAAGAAAGTATATTAAAAATCCCTCTAGAGTTCTCTTACATTTGATAAAGGAACCCGGCCTTCCTTCTCCTTCCTATATTGGTCACGCAACTCCTCTGTGAAATGCTGTCATACTTTAGTGCATGAATAATGTTTCAGTGGGTATTTTAACTGCTCAGACACGTTTTCATTTTATTTAATACATGTGTATTTAAAATTACCTTAGGTGGACTCAGAGGCATTATCTGATGCCCCCTTTAGCAGGAATCATGTTGCGTTTGTTCTGTGTTTTTATCTTACCTTGGTGAATGATGTGTCCAGGAGGGTAGCTAGCAACAGGGGCGCACCACAGGCGTCGTGCGCGGGCGGGGAGTATTCAGGCCCCTCCCAAGCCTTGGGGGGGGGGGGGGGGGGAAATAGCCAAAGGAGCCCCTCTTCACATTCTGCTGGGGGACCCATCATTTTGCGTTACGCTGGTTAGCAATGATGCAGCAGATGCAGTGGCACCGGAGTCCAGAGGTCAGAGGGCCGCACTGAAACCTAAATATGGATGTCATGTACTGTCCAGTAAAGTTTCAGGAGCCCAGATTCATTGCTTGCACTGGGGCTCATTCAATCAATCAATCAAAGACATTTATAGAGCGCACTACTTACCCGTAGGGTCTCAAGGCGCTTAGGGGGGGGGGGTGCCGTTACTGCTCGAACAGCCAGGTCTTGAGCTTCTTCCTGAAGGAGAGGTGGTCTTGGGTCAGGCGCAGGTTGGCCGGGAGGGAGTTCCAGGTCTTGGCGGCCAGGTAGGAGAAGCACCTTCCTCCTGTTGTCGCTCTACGGATGCGTGGGACGGCGGCGAGGGCGTGGCTGGCTGATCGGAGGTGGCGTTTGGGAGCGTAGAAGTTGATTCGGTTGTTGAGGTAGCTCGGGCCTTGATCGTGTAGGGCTTTGTGTGCGTGGGTGAGGAGCCGGAAGGTGATTCTTTTGTTGACGGGGAGCCAGTGCAGGTCTCTCAGGTGTCCGGAGATGTGGCTGTTTTGTGGGATGTCAAGGATGAGTCTGGCTGAGGTGTTCTGGATCCGCTGGAGTCTCTTCTGGAGCTTGGCGGTGGTTCCGGCGTAGAGGGCGTTGCCGTAGTCCAGTCGGCTAGTGACGAGGGCCTGGGTGACGGTCTTCCTGGTCTCCGTGGGGATCCACCAGAAGATCTTCCGAAGCATGCGCAGGATGTTGAAGCAAGACGAGGAGACGGCGTTGACTTGCCTGGTCATGGAGAGGGAGGAGTCCAGGATGAAGCCCAGGTTGCGTGCGTGGCTCGTCGGTTTGGGTGCGGTGCCCAGGGCGGGGGGCCACCAGGAGTCGTCCCAGGCGGAGGGCGAGGAGCCCAGGATGAGGACCTCCGTCTTGTCTGAGTTCAGTTTCAGGCGGCTGGTCGTCATCCACTCGGCTACCTCTTTCATCCCTTCGTGCAGGTTGGCTCTGGCGGCGGCGGGGTCGTTGGTCAGGGAGAGGATCAGCTGGGTGTCGTCGGCGTAGGAGATTATGTTGAGGTTGTGTTGGCGTGCGATGGCCGCGAGGGGGCTCATGTAGACGTTGAAGAGGGTAGGGCTCAGCTCTGCCACTTTGCGTGTCTTACTGATGTACGGGCATTCGCCAAAGCTTTCTTTCCCAGCGTGCCCCACCTCCTCTTGTTCATTATTATCTCTCGGCCCCTGGCGCTTCCTTGCTGCAACAAATGAAATTCTTCTTCTGGAGTGCTTTCAGCCATTCAATCCCATTAAAGGCAGAGCCTCCCATTAGTATGCCAGCTACGCCCTGCTTTTCGAATCTTCAGGCCCTGGCCCTGGAGGTGTAGAGAATACAAAATCTGCAGGTTTACAAAGGAAGATGAAGCATGAGTGACACATTGGGATGGCTGTAGAGCGCGCCCCTTCGCGCGCGCATTTCATTGGAACTCTGCTTCTGAGATTTTCTTTTCTGCATCGTACAACTTGAATGCCCAAGGCTTGCTGTTTGATCTCAGATAGGATTCATGCAATTGTGTGTGAATTAGGACTTATTCTTGATCAGAAATAAGCATGCATACTCATAATTAGAATCTCCTCTGTACACCTGCGGGTTCTGTATTCTCTACACCTCCAGGTGTATGTAGAGTGTTAGAGGGGGACCAACACTTTACCCACAGACACATTCACAGACACCCTCAAACACTCTACACATATTTGCCATGTCAATGAAAATACACGCGGTCCAATAAAACTTTATTTGCAGCAAATGTAGCAGTAAACATAAATTCATTTGTTACTCCAGCACAAAAGGAAAATCCCATGTTATTGCCGCAAAAAAAGGGGAGATTCCTCTGAATCATCATACTCTTGATGTGGACCTTTGTAGTGAAATTGCTCTCTGTTTCTGTCTGAAAACCTATGTTTATAACTAGTAGCCATTATGCAGATCCACAGATGGAAATCTGTTTATTGCCATTGTTGGGGGAGGGAATGACATCATGGACAGCAGAGAGGTCATATTCAGTTTATTACCATGGTTAACTGTGGGTAGAAGCCATGACTCTCAAAAGTGTATCATACTGCCCCAGCCCTCCCTGTCACTGACAGCCCCATACCACTCTGCAGTGCTTTGCCATTGCAAACACAAAGGTTAACTAAAGTATGTGGCAAAAACTGCAAAATATGCAACACATTCTCTGCTAGTATTTATTTTCATCCATTTGAAATAGAAATAACATCTTTGTGATGTATGCAAATTATGTGGCAAATGCAGTAAATTCATGGTTATCATGAATTTTGGAGCCATTGCAGCATCGCATAAATCCAGTGACCTTTTCCATTGTTGATTGTTTTAGCAAAAGTATATCCACTAAAGGTAAACAAAGCCTAAATATTCCTATTCTAACCCTGGCCTATCATTAGCTGCACTTTGAAGAAAACAGCTGTCTTAAGCTATTGATGCAGCGGAAAATCGTACCAAATTTTTCTTACTTCTCACAGTAAATCAATATCACTAGGCCCATTTTCTAACACATTTTATAATCCCTTTACACTTTTTCCACCATTACCATGACTTAGGTCCTCTGATGGATCTTTTTGTTGAGCTGATAGGGGCTAGAATACTCGGAAGATGCAAACAATTATCCTATGAGGACCTGGAATAGATAATTGCTAACATGACCATAATATTCTCAAACCTGAAACAAAACCTTCCTTAGCCACACATACAGACTCCTTGAGATAATAGATATGACCAAAAGAATGAGACAAAATTGATAAAGAGAATTCAAGAAAAACATTTATCTAATGCCTCAAATTGCTTAGTCAGATCAGGAATGTATTTCCAGATTAGATTTAATGTTAATGCAAGTAATCACACAGTTTAGCGCAGATTATTTTGGCACGATGCAGCCCATAGGTACCAGGGGAAAAATGCAGATTCAGTTATTAATCATACAAACCAAAGCAAGGCAGTTTGCTTCAGGTCTGTCCTCGGGTGATTCAGTTCAATTCAAGCTACAGCACTGCATGCCATAGCAGGAGTCAAATGGCCTCTCAGCCGAAAGGTTATTTCTCGCACAACTTTACCAGCTGGCAAAGTACAGGATTTGGAGGCGCAGTTGAAATAAAGTTCAGTTCATTAGAGTCAATGCCATCAAGAGTGAGTAGATAAGCGACACAGAGCGAATAATAGGAATCGAGAGTCAATCTGGCAGCATGTCAGACAGGGCAGATGAATGACAGCTTGCCTCGACTCCTCCTCAGATAGGGCAATTATACTCCAAATGTTCCAGGTTTACACCCCTTAACCTATCAAGTTCATCAGTCCATGGAGTTTCATTGGTCACTATCTATCTATCTATCTATCCCTCCCCCTCCCCCTCTCCCTCTAATTCCTTGGAACCGAAGAAGGCAAAGAGTCGGGTGCTGCTTACAACGGGTTGTGAAGAAGAGCCACTCAAGAAGGGTTATCTGAAAAAGGAGATAATATTAGGAATTGTACTTAACACCTTGTGTAAAGGAGAAGGAAGAAAAAAGGTGGTAAATGATATTATATCACAGATTACACAATTAAAATGCAAAATACACTTGAGTTATATTGTAATTAATTCAGAGCATTACACATGACAATTTATGTTAAAATCAAATATAAATCAAAGCATTATACATGAGAAATGAAGGAATGTTAAATTCCACTCCGGGGAGGGAGGGTTGGGATAATGTCAGCCTTTAATGTCTTTAATGAAACCCAGATTCTCTGGTCATGTTAATAGGAGAATCGCAATTTCATTACAAGACCGGAGGCTGCCATTATGCATGTTGGTGGTCAATAAGAACTACATCTGACATGTGTTCGACAGGTTTGCAGTAATGTTTTGCAAAGGTATAGGAACTTGACTAGTCTGCTGCTTTGAGGATGTCATCCAACTTGCCTCCCTTCCAAAAGGACTGACTAGCCATAGCCCCTCTTAAGGAATGTGCCTGAAATCTACACAGATCGATGCCTTCTAATTGCCTAGCTAGTTTAACCCATCTAGCTATGGTAGAAGAAGAGACAGGTTTGAAGGGCTTAACAAAGGATATAAGGAGTTGGGTTACACCAGTGGTGTGAAGAGGGTCCATCCTTAAATCATACTCTTTCATGCAATCCACCACACATAATTTTTTACGAGCGTCAAACCTAGGGTAAAAAATCCTATCAGACATCGTTTTAGTTCTTTTGATAATTTCAAATCTGACGCCGAACACGTCATAGGATCTGTTGGATATTTCCAAGGCTTTAACGTCCAAAACTCTACGGCAGGATATCAGACAAAGGAGAGTAGCTAGTTTGATGGAGAGAGACTTATTATTTAACAAGTTATTATCCGGCCAGTTACAAAAAAGATCAAGTAGTAACCTAACGTACCAAAGGGAGTCATATTTAGGTTTTGGAGGTCTTTTAAGCCTGATACTTTTCATAATTCTGCAAATAATAGGGTTCTTGCCAATAGTTCTACTATTAAGGAGGGAATGACCAGCGGAAATGGCAGATCTATAACAGTTAATAGATCTATAGGAAAGACCTCTAATTGTTCTACAAGAAAATTGGTTACATGCACAATAGGGGCCTCCACGGAATCCAGGTTCCTTTCCAGGCACCAACAAACCCATCTTGTCCAGATGCCGTTGTACCTATAGTGTGTACCAGGTGCCAAAGATTCTTGGAGGAGAGAAGAAGCTTGCGCCGAAAGTCCAGAGATTTCATTGGCTCGCCTGACACTTTCCAGCCAAGAAGGTTCAAAGTCCCGTTCAGAATGAGTGGGTGATCCAAATCGTCTATGTCTCTTAGGAGGCCTGGAGAAGCTGGTAGTAGATAGGGTGTTTCATAAGCGAATTCCAAGGTTGTTGGGAACCACGCTTGGGACGGGCAAAAAGGGGTCACTAGGACTATTGAAGATCGTTCTGTCCTCAACTTCTGAAGGACGCGTTGGATCATCGCAAAGGGGGGAAAGGCGTATCCCCGAATGTCTTTCCAATGCTGGAGAAAGGCGTTCACTGCTAGAGCACCCGGGTCTGGCAACCAGCTGAAGTATCTTGGAAGTTGGGTCATGAGTCTGCTTGCGAAGAGGTCTACTTCTAGGGGACCCCAAAGATAATCTAGACTGTTGAATACGATTGAGTTTAATTTCCAATCGGTGTGATCTACGAGGAACCTTGAATTCCAATCTGCACAGATATTTTTTAGGCCGGGAAGGTATTCTGCTCTTAATGAAATTTGGTGTTCCAAGCAGAACATCCATAGTTTTTTGGCCAGGTTGGAGAGGTCTGGTGACCTCGTTCCCCCTAGGCGATTTATGTACGCAACAGCTGATATGTTGTCCATCTTGAGGAGGAGTGACTTCCCTTGAAGGTATTGCTTGAAGCTCATTAGGGCATAGAGCCCGGTGGTTAGCTCCAGGAAGTTTATATGATGTAAACTCTCTGAATAGGACCATAAACCTCCGGTGCTCTGATTCTGAAAACATGCACCCCAGCCATGAAGGCTGGCATCCGATTCCAGTATGTAATCCGGGGAAATCCCGAAAATGGCTTTCCCGTTCCATGCGTCTAGATTCTCCAACCACCAAGTCAGTTCCTCCTTTGCCTCTGGGTCCAGGTGAATTTTGTCTCTGTACCAAAGCCAGGAATGGAGGGCCCTCCCTTTGAGTCTTTGAAGGGCTCGGTAATGTAGCGGGCCTGGAAAGATAGCTTGGATAGATGATGACAGGAGGCCCAGAAGTCTGACTAGTTCCCTTAAGGTTAGCAGATCTGATTTTAGGACGTGGCGTATCTCTTTGCAAATCTTGGATATCTTTTTGGTGGGAAGTAAAAGCATAGACTTCACGATGTCTGCCGTGAAGCCTAGGAACTCTAGAGACCTGGAGGGAGTCATGATGGATTTCTCCCTGTTTATAATAAAGCCTGTACTTTCTATCAATTCCACAGTAGTGTTTAAGTCTTTCAGAATTTGAGACATGTCTTGAGACATGATGAGAATGTCATCTAGATAGATTATGAGGCGGACACCCCTATCCCGAAGGACCGTGGTAATGGCCTTCATAACTTTGGTGAAGCACCAGGCGGTCGAATATAGGCCAAACGGAAGAGCTTGAAACTGGTATAGATGGTTGTCCCAAGCAAATTGAAGGAAGGACTGGGATTCCTCTGCCATAGGAATGGTGAAATAGGCGTTTTTTAGATCTAATTTGACCAGCCAGTCTTTCTCTAAGAGCATGTCCCTGAGGAGATGGAAACCTTCCATCTTGAAATGATTGTAAGTGAGATACTTGTTCAACTCTCTTAGATTTATTACCGATCTCCACCCTGTGTCCTTTTTTTCCACAAGGAAGATATTGCATATGAAATTCTTGCGATCCCAAGGAACTTCTAGAATTGCACCTTTTCATAACATTGAATTTACTTCCTCCGCGACGATAGAGTGTTGGTCTAGCGTCAAGTTTAAGACTTGGGGAGTTGAAACCTGGAAGGGTTTTTCTGTGAAGTCTATTTTGAAGCCTTGAACTGTCTCTAAAACCCAAGGATCGTGTGTAATTTGCTCCCAAATATGAAGGAAATGTTTTAGGCGACCCCCTACTCTTAGAGCTAAAGAGGAAGAATGAAGAGGAAGGGTACTTACTAGCTGAGTTGGAGTTGTTGGTGCCTCTCGTTCTGAAACCTCTTGAACGTAAGGGACGACCTTGTTGTGGGAAGAATGAGGAGTTGTGTTGGTAAGCTCGACCAAAACCTATTGATCTTAAAAGGGGTCTTTGGAAGAGGCGGCCGGCAGAAGAACCCCTTCTGCCGGCTCTAGCAAAAACATTAGAGTTGAAAACTCTCTGCATGTTGGCTTTGGCCTTATCAAGAGCCGTAAAGGTTGCTACATACTTTCCCAAACCTTTAATCATATCTCCCCCGAAGAGTAGACCATTAAGGTTAGAAGAGGATTCCTTCTCTGCCATGTCGCAGAGCTTTGGGTCAATTTTAGACAGGACTGCTTTCCTCCTCTCAGTATTGAGAGATGCGTTAGCATTACCGAGAAGGATAAAGGTCCTTTGGCTCCATCCCCGTAGGACAGTGGTTCCCAAACTTTTTGACCCATGGCTCCCTTGACCCACTTGGCAGTTGGCCGTGGCTCCCCACCATTTTTTTACCGGCGCACCGGGGTGCCGCGGCGCACAGTTTGGGAACCACTGGTCTACATGAAGAATCAAGCGTGATGAAGGATTCAGAGAGTAGCCATCACCATCATAAAACTTTATTTGCAATCACAAAGATCTTATAAAGTACATCTCAATTGCTAGAGAAAGGCTCAAGGAGCTCTGTGGCGTTACAAGAAGTTTACATGGGATGGGCTCTGATGAACCCAAGATGTCTCACCAGATCCCCTCTACCCAGTGTTTTAAGTGTGCTGGGTCCTGCTGGTGCAGTTCTAAAAGGCAGGTGTCAGGACAATAGGTAAGTTTTACAGACACATCAGAGGAGGTCGCGCAGTAGTATATAAGTAAGCCCAGCCATATCCAAACATATTCAACCATTTGCAAACCTATCCATCATGTATCCTTCCATCTATAATTTCACTTATCCATCCCTTCATCCATCCTTTCACTCATCCATCCATTATCCATCCATCCACCCTTTCACCCTATCCATCTGTACACGCATCCATCCACTCTTCTACCCATCCATCCATTCACTCATCCATCCAGCCATTTACCCTTTCACCCATCCAGCCATCCTTTCACTTACTCGTCCATCCACCCAGTCACTCCTCCTTCCACCCATCCACCCTTTGTCATCCATCCATCCTCCCTTTCTCTCTCCATCGACCCTTTCACTTAGCCATCCTTCCATCCATCCACCCACCCACCCATCTACTCATCCACTCATTAATCCATCCATTGACCCGATCACTCATCCATCCTTTCTCTCATCCATTTATCCTTTCACTCCTTCATTCATCTATTCATCCTTTTGTCCGCCTACCCTCCCTTTCACTCACCCATCCATCAATCCTTACATCCACCCTTTCACTCATCCATCCATCCATTCACCCTTGCACTTATCAATTCATCAATCCATCCATAATTTCACACCTCCATCCTCCCACTTACTCACTCATCATCCACCTTTTCACACATCCATCCTTTCACTCATCCATCCACCCTTTTACCCATCCAGCAACCCTTCGGCCCATACATCCAGCTATTTACCTTTTCTCTCATCCATCCTTCCACTCACTCATCAATCCATCCATCCATCCTCTCTCATTCTCCATCTATTCAATCTTTCATTCATCCATTCACCCTTTCACTAATTCATCCAGCCATCCACCCATCCCTTCACTTACTCACTCGCTCACCTTTTCATATTAATTTTGAGCTGAGCCTTTTTGAGAAGAGGCCCATCAAGAACTTCACCCTCGCTGCAGGAGCCATTCCAGGACTGGGACAGAAACCACCCAGGGCGGAGACAGGATCCACCATATGGGGGGGAGGACCGGAGCCATCACAGGTTTTGGGGGGTGGGGGGGGGGGACAGGAGCCACCACATGGGGGACAGGAGCCATCACGGGGGGGGCAGGAGCCATCACATGAGGGGGAACAGGATCCACCAGGGTGGGCACAGGGGTGGGCATGCAGTATTCTAGTATCATCTTTGTCTCTTCCAGGGTGGGGTAGGGCTCCTCACCCCCTCCTGGACAAGACAACGAGAGGACAGGGTCTCTGTCAAAAATGTTAGTTTTGCCATCCCCCACTGTGATGTACAGTACTTAAAGGAGATTCTCCAAGAGAACTGATTTAACGGATTGTCCTCCATACTGTTAATCAGTGTGGGTACGATTGTGCCATGTCTTTATTTTATTACATTTTAGACTGATGTTTGAAGAACCGAGGTTTTCTTACAATTTAGTAACATGAATTAAACTCTGTGGAGAGAACCACGTGCTGCCTCGGTGTAATCAGGGCCTGTTCTACGATTTTTATGGCTGTTGTATGTTGTCTGGGGAAAACATTTCCCCGCCAAGGGGATCAAGAATAATCTGGTTAGAGGAGGAGGGGAGTTCTTCCTCTGAGAAATCAAGGTCGATATCATCATCGATCTGATCTAGGTCCAATATATATTCGTCTAGTGACTCATTAGATGCGTCATTAGGTGAGAGGGGATCTGTATTGGCACTTTGATACTGTGAGCCGCTTAGGGCATCCAAATGAGGTGTGCCGTTAATGGCACGTAGTCTTTTTGGGGCACGTAGGCCTCCTGTAATATTTGAGGACCTTAGTCCTCCTTCTGGTCCTGTGGCGCATAGGCCTCCCAATATATTCGAGGTGCTTGGACCTCCCACGGTGCCTTCGTTTTCTATGTTGTTGCATTTTTAGTTTTTTTTACCTCCAATCTTGACCTGTTCGGCAGAGTGCACTTCCAGGAGTGCAGGAGGGGTCTCTTACCTGCAACAATCTTATTTATAGTCTCCCTCATACATGAGTGTAATTCCTTATGTATCATTTGTTTAATAAGCTCCTCATTGGTATTAGAGCGTGTACCTGGGTCTGAGAGTCATCGGAGTCAGCATCAGACATGATACAGGTATGTGAGTCACTAGGAAATTAGAATTATAGGAGAGACTAGCTCTGAAATAGAGGGTAGGTAATATTAAATTTATAAATATAATTCCCTTTTTTTTGGGGGGTTAAAAAGGATGGGGAATGTGCTAATAAGAAAAGCAAGCTAGAAAATAGAGTTGAAACGTTAAGGAGCTGCCAACCGCCGGGTAAAGAGCTGTTGAATGCAGCGTTGCTAGGGAACCTAGGCATGAAAGACACGGCGTGCCTAGCGTGGAATCATTCCTTAAGGGTCTTTCCTCTAAGGAGGAAGAGCCTTCGACGACTTCCTGGTTGGGTTTCTCCCTTTATTTTATTTGTTTTTTATTTGTTTTATTTGTTTTTATTGAATATTGTTATGTTGGGCGCTAATAGCTTAGGGGAGCGAAGGCACGACGGAGGCGCGGCGCGGCGCGGCGCGGTCCGCACTACATAAATTGGAGTTACGATGAGTGTCCGTGCCGGACCTTGAAGCGTGTATTTTCTATCGGCACTGCGGCGTCATGGAGGAAGGCGCAGCAGCAGTGTTAAGGCGGTAAACTGTTAACGCGAGCTGCGGGGAGCGGCGCGCAGCATCAAAGGCGTCTCACAGCGGTAATGAAAAAGGTAGGCGCAGGAAAGAGAGCATCTACATTATAATGTAAAGTGTAATAGACGGCAGTATTAGCGAATATCTTACAATTCAAGTATTAATTAGTTAATAAATAAGAGGGAAGGACCACAGAGGGAAAGGTGAGCGGTGGGGTGCCAGAGCAGGCGAAGAGAGTAAAATTGATTAAAACCTCACTAAGTTCACTGAAGCAGATCCTAAAGGCGAATAAGGAAACAATAGTTCAAAAGAAATAATCAAAAGGGATTATAACTTGGTAGTAGTAGGTGAAAAGAGCAGTACAGTGAAGAGCAAATGCAGAAAACAACTTATCTGTCTTGAAGCCGCATTTAAAAGAGGCTGATCTCTGTGCTGCTGTTGCCTAGTTACACTTGTTTGTTCTGGAAGTTTTCCTTTATGATGTAACTTTTAAGTGGCTGTACTTGAAGTTGCATTAAAAGATTAATGCATAATGGCAGCCTCCGGTCTTGTAATGAAATCCAAAAGCAAAGTTCGCGGACCTCAGGTTATCTGATTGACAAGTTGCAATTTGAACAAACAGCAGTGGCCATTACAGAATGCAGGTAATTGGTTGCTACGTCCTGAAAAAAGAAAACTAAGGAGCCACAAGTGGACAGGGGAGGGAGGAGGAAGGTGGTGAGGAGGCATCACCCAAACCTCTGACTTAGATTGGGGGCACTCTGTCATTAAAATAAAAAAAATCTGCTGGTTTTACTGCAGGGCATGTGGACACTGAGGCTGGATTGCGGTCCCCAGTGCAGCCCCGAAGTCTGAAAATCTGTGGCAATAATCTGCGATAATCTGCAAACATCTGACATACGCTTCTAGAGCCTCTTTGGACTTCCCACTGTCTACATTGACTCACAGGCCAGGCCCAGTTGGCCAGCGACTTGGGATTGGATGCAGGTCCTGGATGCGGGCTAAGCGCTGTGCCTAACTCCTGATGCACACAGCCAAAGGCTGAAGACCATTCACAGCAGGGAATGGGCTCGAGGTGCTTTTGGTATATGACCAAAATATCACATGAATGCACTGAAAGCACAAAGATTAAAGTGGATTTATGGCCAGGTTTGGTGTCAACAACTTAACATATGTTTGAAAAAAGTGCAGTTATGACTGTGAATTTAAATAAAAGAAACTTAAATGCAATCCAAATCCCTTGCAGCAGCTGCACAAACCAAAACTCAAACATTAAATGCAGTGCTTATGCGCTAACAATTTGTGTATTAATAAATAACACCTAAAAGCTCAACATAATGAAATACATTTGAGACCAGTGGTCAAAAAAGCAGAGAAACTGCTGTAATGAGTACGTTTTTACTCTGGGTGGGCAGAAGTCGAGGAGTTTCACTCCGTGGAATTCCGCAGAGTTACATGTAAGTTCAGCGAGATTCTGCAGAGATCTGCAAGTGGTGGAAATCGGCCTGTTGCGATACTCTTGTTGATTTTTAGCGCCGGGAGCTTGTTCCATGCTGCAAAATCAGCACAAACAGCTCCATGTGGCCTCCAGAGGGTGCTGATTTCTCATTGCGAATGGTTGCAGCAGCCCTCAAGTGTCGCCGTTGATAAAATCTCACCAGTGCCCTCCTAGCACTGGAAAATGGCACTAGGGGATGCCAATTTTCCCTTCCACTCCATAGACTGAAGTTACATGCACTGAACACGGGCTATGAAGATACAAACTCTGTTTTCTATTTTTAAAAAAATTAAAAAGCGGTTGACTTGAATCATTCCCTAGGAATCAAACAGTACACGTTAATATAGTCACAAAGGTATAATCATTTTTTCTAGCAATCCTTGTTCCATCTATTAGCTTGTACACTCCATAAATAAAGTGAAAATTCTATATAAAGCTTCTTATAATCTAGTTAAAATGGAATAGTTAAATTGTCATAGAAAATAGTCCTTTACACCCTTCGTAGACCTTCCACCAGGGCACTGTTGTGGGCATTCTAGTAACGCATTGCTTCCTGGACATGGCACCGTGGGCTTGAACCTGTAAAAAGGGCCCTTGGATAGTTTAACAAAGGGCTTTTTGCCCAGGTGCCTTTGCTGGTCATTTTATGCAGGTGCAGGAATAAAGGCATTTTTATTTGCATGGATTACCCACAAAACCCAGGAAAATGATGGAATACCCTCTTCTCATTGCTTGACTGAAAAATGTAGACTGTTGCAGTTTGTGCTGCAGAAGGGATCACAGTGGCATTAGCGTTTCCTTATAGGGATAGAATAAATGACAGCAGAAAAATGTTGGTGCAGCACACTTTTTGTTAAACTTGCCCTCTGTCCACTTCTGGATGCACAACAAAATAGTTTTCTATATCATAATATGAGTTAAAGGTAAACATGGTACTACTGTGTGCTGGAGATCTCCTGAGACTAACCAGGATGTCCATTGATATCATTGTCACGGTGGAATTCAGTGGTTAGTGACGGCTACGATTTCTGTATTCTATTCACTAAATATTTTTCTTCAGTTAATGTGAGTTTCCAGAATTCCGGTTCTGGTAACAGAATAAAATAGGCGTTGCATGAGTGTTTTGCTCTTATAGTTATTAAACATTTTATTTTCTCAGCTGTGCAAACAAATTATTACTAATCGTTTCAAAAGCATGTGAATCTTTAAAAAAAAAAAAGTTTGGTGAAGAATGCATTAGTCCCAAAGCATTGTTTTCTTTCTGAGTTTCATGCTGATTGCCGCCCCCAGTGTGAGCTGATCAGATGAAAAACTGTAATTTAACCAGGTGCGAAATAATGTTTTATTAAACATTTGTGTTCTAAGCTGGCTAAGCATTGAGCTACACTTTCCACCCCGTCAGACTTGCAGTCTGTGATGCACTGTCGGATTCCAGGAAGAGAGCTGACTGATTTGGAGTGCTCATTGGGGGAAATAGCATTTATATGCTGCTCTTGTGTTATTATGAAAATCTAATTCTAACAGTGATGCCTTTTTTGTTATTAGTGGTTATTGGCAGAGTTTTGTCAAGTCCTAGCCATATCTCAGCAGCAAACATTCAACCCACCGAGCTACATTACCGGTTTATATTGATCTATCAGAAGCCCTCCCTGTACCCATTCGTAAGAGTCATCAAGCCTTGTTTGATATGAAGAACTGGTGTGCTTGCTGGAGAAGCATTTGCAATGTGTGTGACAGTCGCAGCCTGGAGCCTCAGGGCGCTGTGAGGCACCCCACCCCCCCCCCCCCGGGATGTTCAGCTCTTCATCTTTATATACAGTGAGCCCCTGATGAGCCGTGGTGTTATCCACTATTAGAGCCAGCCCCAGGCTCTGCGGCGGTGGTGGCGCTGCAGCGTTCAAGGCTCACCCCAAGGCCATGTAGCAGCTGTTCCCAGAGCCTCTTTGCGTCTGCCCTTTTAAATATATGATGGAAATTGAAAATGCGCGCAGCTTAATGTTTAAAATAAAGCCTTCAAGGATGCAACGGAAGCTGGTCCACTGAGTGTTTGCATTTTAGATGTTCTATGTGCATTGAAATAAAGATTTTGGGCCTCATGTAGGTAAATAAATTTTACCGGTTCTTAAATACCGAGCCGTACCGAATCGGTAAATTAGAATCGGTAAGTTATATGTAGGTAAAAATTCGGTAACAGTTACCGATTCGGTAACATTCGGTAAATACGAATCGGAATTCACCGAATCGGTAAATACCGAGGTGATAATTACCGAATCGGAAAATACCGAGGTGGTATCTACCGATTCGGAAAAGACCGAGGTGGTATCCACCGAATCGGAAAATACCGAATCGGTATGTACGGATTCGGTAAATAACAGCACATGACTTGACGAAACAGCTAATCCTGTGCAACGACAGCCCACCCAACCAGGAACTGCCCACACCCAGGCAGGTGTACACAATTAGCCGACGTGGCCACACCCAGGCAGGTGTACATAATTAGCCGACCCTGGAGAGGCTTGGAGTGCAGAGGAGAGGCAGGGAGCAGTTGCATGTGCGAGCGGGAAACGAACAGCATGTCCAGCCAGAGAACACAGAAAGACGGAGGGGAAAGGAGGAGGAAGCTCAAATTCAGCCCCAAGGAACTCCAGGTGCTGGTGGAGGAGGTGGTGAAGCAGCACCAGAAGCTGTTTGGGAGGCAATCCCTGCAAGTGCCTGAGGCCGAAAAGCGCAACATATGGCTGGCCATCCAGGCGCAGGTCAATGCTGTGGGAGTGACCCACAGGGACATTGAGGTCCTCAAAAAGCGCTGGTATGACCTGAGGATTGTGACCAAGAGGAAGATGGGCGACATCCAGAAGGAGGCCAGCCAGACCGGAGGTGGAACCAACAGGGCACCTGCCCTCACCGAACTGGAGGAGCTGGTGGCGGCCACAATCGAGCAAGAGAGCGTCGTGGGTCTTGGGGACGCCGACAGCTCTGCCAGAGCCGCAACACACCAAGGTAAGACGAAAGCACAGCAATGTAGCCCCCCCTACCCCTATCCCACATCCCCCATTGTGAAACGAGAATCACACTGCAGTCCACACGTGTCAGTGCAGACAGGCAATGCATTCCGGGAGATGTAGTCAGGGCAACACTAACCATGACGTAAATGTCACAGGGCAACAGGGCATGTCACGCACTCGAGGCACAAGGAGACAGAGGACAGATTGGAATGTGAAATGATTTATTGTGACGCTTGCAATGCAGCCCTTCGGGGACACTGAGCCAATGTTGTTTTTCTGTCCACAGATGTGACATCATGCAGTACAGGGCATGCTGCAGGGGAGACGGCACACCTGCCACAAAAATCACCTCTAGCCAGCACGAGTTCAGACCAGGGAGCAGGCCCACTGGCAGCCGCACCACCAACACAGCCAGCCTCGCCGCACACAGAGCCAGCATCACCTCACCGAGAGCCAGCATCACCACAACCACAGCCAGCATCGCCACTCATGTTCGAATCACCGGCCACATCTCCGCTTGCAGGTGTGAGAATGAGGAGGCGTCCAGCAGCCAGGCTACGAGCCTTCGACACCTCGTCAGACGACAGCATGGGCCCAGAAGACCGCACCGGGCACCAGGAAGGGAGCCATCCCACTGTGCCCCACACCTCACAGGCAGCACAGACGGGAGCAAGAGGGCGCCGCAGGTCGCGTGTCCAGAGTCCACCAGCACCCACTGACGGCCATGGTGTCTTCTTGGGGCTCGAGGGCCAAATGTTGAAGCAACAGCGCCTGCAATCAAAGGCAGTTATGTCAGTCCAGAGGCACATGCGGGTGATGAAGACAAGCTTAGTCAACATGGACACAAACATTGGCGGCATGGCTGCGGGCATTCGGGACATGTCCCAGTCAATCCAGCAGTTGTGCAGCAAATTAGATGCTGACATCGAAGCACGGCGCCGGGAACGCCAGAGAAGGGACACTACCAGCAGGGCACTCAACCGTCTGGCAACTGCGACTTCCCTATTTTGCCGGCGCTCTGTGACGATGCAGGAGGGCCTAACACAGTGCTGCAGCGACCTGTCTCGGGGGATGGTGCAGGTGACAAGTGCACTAGGGGTGCTATTGACTAGTCAGGCGTCGACAACTGCTGCAGGGGATGCTGCGGAGCGCATCGACACCAGCAGCAGCATCACACCCCCCGTCCCAGAAGCACGCAGGAGCAGCAGGCGGCTTGGGGTTGGCTCTAGTGAGGATGCACAGGCCGTGCAATCCACCACTGCAGCGCGTATGCGCAAACATTGATGTGGCCCTGCTTAGCCACTTCCCATTGGGTGACGTAACCCTGGACATACTCCTTGTATAGATGGTATATTGCCAGATTGGCCTGTTCATGTGTTCATGGCGTGGTGCCACATTAAACTACGTCATGACTTCTCACAACTCGCTGTGTCCCCTCACTTACTCAGAAATAGTTGCATGTGATCTCTGCCCGTCTCTCTCTCCCATCGATTGCAGTTGGCACTCTAGCTGCGCTGCCCTCTGGCTGGCCTGACTCATCCTCGTTGTCCTCAAAATATGTTAGTTCCACATCTGTACCTTTTTTCGTGGCAAGGTTGTGCAGCATTGCACAAGTGGCAATAATCTTGCAGCAGGTGATGGGTTTGTACTGGCGTGCGCCTCCGCTCTTGTGGAGGCAGCGGAACCTGCTCTTCAGTAGTCCAAACGTGCGCTCCACCACATTGCGTGTTGTTTTGTGGGCCACGTTGTATCGTCTCTCACTCTGGGTTGCTGGGTGTAGGTAGGGAGTGAGGATGAATGAACGGCATGCATATGCACTGTCGCCTGGATGAGTAAGAGGGAACCATCAGTTACATGCCTCTATACACTCTGATTTGCAGGTTTCAAGGGGCGTCACTGTTACTTACCCAGCAGGTATCCCTCTCCGAATTCGCCGGCACTCAGTCGTGTGTAGATCCCACTATTCTGGAAGATGTAAGAGTCGTGGGTGCTCCCAGGAAACTTTGCAACAATATCTGTGATGATGTTCCCTGCATCACAGATCACCTGCACATTGATGGAGTGGGTGGACTTCCTGTTCCTGTAGATGTGCTCTGTATCAGCTGGTGGACAGATTGGGATGTGTGTACCATCAATACAGCCGATGACATGGGGGAACTGTGCCATGTGATAAAAGTCTGTTTTTGTTTTCTGCAGTGCAGCCTGTGTGTTTGGGAAGCTTATGTAGTGGTGCATTCTCTGCATCATGGCATCCAGGAACTTCCTGAAGAAACGGGACAGGCAACTCTGGGATACACCACCCACCGCAGCTATCACCACCTGATAACTGCCGGATGCCAGTAGATGTAGGCTGCAGAGCACCTGCACATGTGGTGGTATGGCGTGCGCCCTTCTTGTTGGCTGGTCCAGGAGTGGGTGCAGGTCCCTCATCAGGTCCATGATGGTTTCGGGGTGTAGCCTGTACCTCTCATGTATCTCTGCATCAGTCAGCTGTAATAGTGTGATGCGCTGTCTGTAGATTTGTTCCTCCCGTCGCCACACCCTCAGTCCTGCTGCCTGTAGACGTAGGCGCCTTGCAATGACGTACATGGCGGCCATGTTGTCCACGCTGTTGCATTTTGGGATTGCTTATGTGCATTGTTGATGGTTACCACCTGCTTTCAATCCGTGTTAATTACCGACTCTTATTTACCGATTTTCCTGGATTTCTTAATTACCGCCTGCTCCTACATGTCATTTTAAATTTTTACCACTTCATATTTACCACTTCATATTTACCGATTCGTTAATTATGTATTCGGTAAACATGAATCGGTATTTTGGAATTCGGTAACTATGAATCGGTATTTACCGCCTCATATTTACCGAAAAGTGGTTTTTGGACTCCTACATCTCACTTGTCTGAATACCGGTCGGTAACGGCATATTTACCGAAAATCGGCCGTTACCGACCGGTATTTCGCTACCTACATGAGGCCCTATATATCTAGAATTTTTTTTTTATTGTAAGTGTGCAATATTTCAGATTAAAAACATGAATGCTAATGGGAATTGATTACTTGAGATGACATTGTTAATCAAACCGGTTTGCACCTGAAACAGATGTGATGCAGTGTTGGACCTGGCCCTTTCTGCAGGGTTATCCCCAAACCTTTTGCCTACCTCCACCTATTTTTATGACCCTCTTTTTGTTGGCTTTAGGACTCAGGGCATTTTGCAACTGCTAATCAGTATTAAAGTGCAGGTGCTCACCCCCTAATACATGGTATGATTGGTTTACACCTGTTTGATATATTTAATGTATTTATAAGTTCCTTGCACAGTGGTATACTATATACCCAGGGCCTGTAAATTAAATACTCCTTACGAGTGGGCCTGCAGCACTGCTTGTGCTACCCACAGACAATGCCTTTCAAACCTATCTCAGGCCTGCCACTGCAGGGACTGCATTTGCAGTTTACTGCCACTTTAACTTGGCATTTAAAATTACTTGCCTAGCCTTCAACTCCCCTTTTATTACACATAGGTCACCACCTAAGGTAGGCCCAAGGTTGCCCTTTGGGCAGGGTGCTGTGTGAGTAAAAGGTAGGGCATGTGCTTTATTGTGTGGCATGTCCTGGTTGTAACAAACAGCTTATTTTGTTTCTCCCTTCTTTTAGGCCTACTCCTCTCATAGGCTAGCATTGAGAATTCCCTGATATACTTTTAAGTGGCAATTCCTCATCTAAAAGGAGTAGCGTTGCCATGTTTAGTATGTTTGGAATGGTACTGATAAATCCTGCTTGCTGGTGCGGTTGTATTTTACATTACTATTTTAGAAATTGCACTTTTAGAAAGTGGGCCTTTCTCTGTGCTCATGACTCTTTGTGCTTTTCTAATCCACGTCTAGGGCTGGGTGACAGCTACACTTTACTTTCCAGACAGCCATCACACAGGAAGGGCTGGGTGTGACAGAAATTACATCTGCATACTGATGGTCCCCCCGGGCTAGAAGAGGGAGAGGACCTTCACACTTCACAATTGTATAGGCTGGGATCTACTTATGTCTGGAGCTAAGGCTTGTTGAAAGTGATTTTTGTGTACTTCTAAGGCTTCTCTTTAAGTCACCTTGTGAACAAAGACTTTTTGGAGAATAAGTACAGGGGCACTGACCCCAAGAATTTAGACAGTGGTTGGGACATTTAACCAGAAGCTGCTGGCTCTACAGACTGCACATTGCCAGAGGACTGCTGTGCCACCAGGAGGAACCTCCTTTCGGACTGCATGCTTTGTTGTGTTGACCTGCCTTCTGCTTCGCTGCAGGAGGGATGCCCCCTTTCATCTGTCTTATGTGCTGCCCAGATGCCAGCATGCTTCCTGCTTGTGCCCCCAGTGTCTCCAAGGGCATGTTGCTTTTGGTACATCAGTGCTTGGTGAGCGCTTCAGCTTTTCAATTCTGGGCGAGATCAGTGAATGTTGAGTGTTTTCCTCCTTATGGCAAGTGGCAAGAAGGGCAAGTGAAGCGCTGTTAGACCTGGGGGTCACTAGTTGGCTGAGGTATGTACCTTAGGCCAAATAGGGACCCTTGCTTCCACGTCAGGGAAAGGAAGGACACCTTCTCAGATAGCCCCTGCTCACCCCCTTGGTATCTTGGCACGAGCAGCCAGGCTTATCTTCAAGGCATGTGTGTAAAGTATTTGCAACCACGCTCTCAGTAACCCAATGATGACACCACAAATGGACTCCACACGAGTTTCATAAAAACGAGTATAAATTTATATAAAAAGCTATACGATGAGACCACACGATATAAATCCAACATATGCGTATTTGTAATATTCCTCCTGGCCGGTTGTTACAGCCCTTGTAAGTTCTGGCGATATTAATGAGCAATTCTAAACGATCCACTGCAGTCCTAATGCAATGCTATGCAGTTCATAATGCTAGAATCAGGCACTTTGCAATGTAAAAATAATGCAGTTCGTTATCCAACAATCAAGCAGTTATGGCAATGCGTAACTCAACAATCAGGTCGTTCGTTATGCAACCTAACGGAATGCGTAATGCAACAATCAGGTAATTCGTCATGTAAAAATAGTGCAATGCGTAATGCAACAACCAGGCAGTTGGTAATGCAGAAATAATGCGATGCGTAATGCAACAATCAGGTAGTTCGTAATGCAGAAATAATGCAATGGGTAATACACTAATCAGGTAGTTCGTAATGCAGAAATAATGCAATGCGTAATACACATCAGCTCCGATCACGGTGCCTTAGGCGGTCTCTCTGCCACTCATACTGACTCGCGGTCAGCTTCTGTCAACAGATGCCCCCACACGGGTATGGTGTAAACCAAAGTGCAGCTCCGCACTCCGGCCCCGGTACTGCCACTCCTTGGCAAGTGCCGGCCGCGATACAAGCCGAAGCAGAGGCTCGCGCTGCAGGAATGGGAAAGGCCGAGAGTGTCTCTCTCTGAGCCCGCACCCCGCCCCAGGCTGTGACACATGTTACCTGGGGGGTGCGATCTCGCTCTCATCACCTCATCCCGTGACTTGGGCCTCCGATGCAATCTTTGTGGATTCCGGGCAGTGGAACTCGGGCTCTCCCTCAGCGGGGTTGGTTCAAGGTCCCGCTCTGGCAACGGTGGGCTCGGGCCGGCGGCTCAGCTCCTCTGGGGCTGCCAGTCCGGGCTGCTGGTGCTACGAAGATCTCAGGCTGCAACAGGGCAAATGCACAGAGCGTCGTTAAGACTCACTTGAGCTTTGGTTGTGCACGATCACAGGGCACTCCACACGAAGGACTCAGGCTGCACGAAGCACACGCACACAGCATTGCTGAGACTCACTTGGACTCTGGGTGTGCACGATAACAGGGCAACCCTCACGAAGGTCTCAGGCTGCACAAAGCATACGCACACAACGTCACTGAGACGCACTTGGACTCTGGGTGTGTACGATAACAGGGCAATCCTCACGAAGGTCTCATGCTACAAAAAGAACACGCACACAGCGTCGCTGAGACTCTCCTGGAAACGTTTGTGTCCCTGAGTTTCTGCAACAGGGAGCCAGCTCACCTCGGGCCCTTGGGGATAAGTTACTTCCGGACACAGCACAGCACAGTCCTTCCAAGCAGGGGGACACAGCACACAGCAAAGTCCCTTTATCCTCTCCTTGGTTAAATCAGCAAACTGCAGGCCAGCCCCAGAACACACAGCAAGGGTCAGTCATTTCCTTTAGTCTATTCAGCTGTTTCTTCCTTGACCACGAAGTTGGTTCAATCCTTTTCAGTCTTGATCAATCCACTTCTCCAAAGTTCAGGGGCTTCAGCTCTCATAGTTATATCCCTTAATGTCTTTGAAGCCTTTGTGTTCAGGGGGGAACTGACCCCTGTTCAAACCAGCTATTGGTGCCTCCCTGCCAGTGACACCTTCTTCCTTTGATTAGTGGGAGTCTGGATTCTCAATCACTGAGCAGGAGATAGGACAATTGTTTCATGGCAGCAATTCAGGCCTCTTCACCTCTAGGGGCTACTCCTCCCCCCTACACTTCAGATGCAGGTCAGCCTGTTGCTGTCTCACCTCCTCCCCTGGGTCACGACATTCCCCAGATCCTATCACTTTCAAATCCAGACAGTCAATCCACAACCAGGCAGAGACACACCAAAATGTTAGAGCACAAAAACCCAGCCACTTCTAAAAGAGTGGCTTCTAAACACACAATGCAAAAACCACCCATATAAAAAGATGTGTTATTACATTGTGAGTTCAGGCACACTAAACTTCACCTCTCCATCTTAAGCCTTTGGGAAGATAGGCTGGAAAGTATATTACACAGCCTCCCCATTCTATCCTATGGATAAGATGGCATTTCAACAGTGAAATACGAAATGGAGATTATTTCACTGTCAGGACATGTTACACACCTTAGTAAATGTCCTACCTTTCACATGCACTGCACCCTGCCCAGGGGGTACCTTGAACCTTTCATAGGGGTGTCTGATGTGTATAGAAAGGGAACGTAAAGCCTGGCAAGTGGGTGCACTTGTCAGGACAACTTGGCAGTTTAACAAACTGCACGCAGGCACTGCAATTGCAGTCCTGAGTTCTCTCTTTAAGGCTACTTGTGTGGGTGGCACAATTAGTGCTGCAGGCCCACTAGTAGCATTTGCATTACCAGCCCTGGCACACATAGTGCACTTTACTAGGGACTTTACTAGTAAGGCAAACATACCAATCATGGACAACCAATTACCATTACACTTTACACAGGGAGCACTTGCACTTTGACACTGATCAGCAGTGGCAAAGTGCCCAAAGCATCTAAACCAGTAAAACGAAATCCATCACAGCATCAAACATAGAGGCGGCAGAGGCAAAAAGTCAGGGGTAATCATGCCAAAAAATGCTGGTTCTAACAAGCGCTTCCTACCTTCAAAGATCGCCGTGCATGTTCTCACTCACCCGCTTGCACTGACAGGATATGGCATCCAGGAATCCCTGTGCTTGCAAAGTGGAAGTGCATGTCCTACGGAATAGCATATACTGAGCGCTTGGTTTTGCCTGCCCTGAGGTGTGGGCTCTGGTCAGTGGATACCATAGCCAAACGTCTGGTGAGCGCTTGTCCTCCAACAAGAGAAGCTTGTATAGCATTCTAGCATGGCTTCTCCTGCGGAGAGCTGCAGCTCCGAAGATGCATTGCCTGGGCAACGCGGGTGAGTCCATCTACGACGGAGCTGGCTAACCTCGCCCACCCGGGAGCAAGTGTGACGCATGCGGGTCCTGCTCCAGAGACCGGAACCATTGTTGGGAGAAGACCCCTGCATTGGACCTGGTCACTCCAAAAGGTAATGTGGGGTTGACGGGGACCTGCAGAGGAGAGACCTCCATCCTGCATTCCTTCAAAGGCTGCTCAGCCTTGTAAGAAGGGGCTGAGTTTCACTGTTTTTGGCAGCTGCAGTGTGCACCTGCTGGCAGTCACCTTTGCTTTCCCTAAACGTGGAGGACCCAGTGAGGTCTCCCCACTGACTGTGGCAGTGTGTGTGCCTTCCCCCATGGGGCATACCGTGACTGACTGTCGTATTGCAGCATGGGTCCTCGATGGAAGCCCCCACTCGGAAACTTGCCAAAGTCAGGGAAACTGCACAAATTACTTTACCATATATAGTATTTGCGTAAGTGCCCCAGCGCCCTACTTTGTTTTCTAAATACACTAATTTCAACTAGGCAATAGCTATTACTGTACACCTAATAGGAGTGCAGGGGTTCCTGGGTCTATGGTTACTGGCTGTTATTGATGTGCTTTTCTGCTGCAGTGCTTATAAAGTATTTACTGATGTTATGATGCACACCATTTTGATTCTTGCATTGTCAGGAAGTACTATCTCGGGATTTGCATAGTATGCACATTTATGATTTATGCCATTTTGGTCTGTTTTATGTACAATATAGACTATATTTTTTATATAATCCTGTGTAGAGTCTGTTTTGGGGTGCATTCATTGTGTTTCTGTGTGAGTGTGTTGCACAAACAGTTTACACATTGCCTCTGATGATACCAGAGGGTGAGCACAGGTTATCTTTGGTGTGTATCTTACTTGCCCTGACTGAGTGGTTGGTTCTGCCTGGTTTAAGTGCATAACCTAGCCAACCAGAAACACAATTTCTAACATGCTGTCTTTATTTAAGAGCCTGAAATGCAAATGCAAACTCACAATTTGAACAAAAGTGCTGTGTGATTCGTAATGGCCTTTATAAATCAAATGCAGGTATTTTGAACCCTTGATAGCAACAAAGAAAGGAGGGGTAGCCAAGGGACATGTCAAATTCCCATCCCCACTCCCCTCTTGTGATTCACAATATTATGCACAATCATGTTTATGGTCCTAAAGCAAAGAATGTTTATCTCTTGCTTAGGGCAGGCAGTGACTATTCACAAAGTGAAAACTCTCCGATTTTGAAAGCTTAAACTCTGCTTATGTAGAGTGCCATGAACCAATGCACGCACTCCACAGTATTGCATTCACAAGGTATAACTGTTTGAAACATTCTCGTCCTTGTCTCTTTATGGGTCAGAGATAGCAAGAATAGTCAGTCCCCAGAACATACATTATATGCTGCATGTGGACATTGAGAATGACTTCCATTTCTGGCACTACTATTTCACCTTTTTGGTGGAAACTGAAACAATAGGTAACAAATTATGAGATTTGTCCTAAAATTTAAAGGACCTCTTAGATGTGTAATTTGAATGGCAGAAGATACGACGTTATGACAAGTTTCTGTTACAAATGAAGCCACAAAATAACACTATGAATACTCTATCTTTGTTAAATCCATCTAGGGTTTTATATGAGATCCTCCTGAGATGTGTGTCTAATTTTAAAAAACAATAGCAGTATAGAATTTATAAGGTGCATAAGATGTTAAAATCTCCTTTGGCTCGTCCAATCTATGATGAAGGCCTTCTTCATCTATAATTTTATATAGGAAATCAGGTCAGTAACCATGGGTGGTAACACAAAGAGAGCATTGTCTGTAGTTTCCTCTTACTTGCATACCCATTAACCGAGGTACATACATTTTCTATCAATGCCTTCCAACTAAATTTAGGTGTACAGACATTCAGAAAAGCTAGATATCTTGCCAAAACAATGCTCCTATCAATGGCCGTCACCTCCCAGGCACGGCTCATGACCTCTTGTATCTAGGGATTTACCCTGTGGAGCATCAGTATCCCATTGCAAGTCGTCCCAATGCCCCTTCCATACAAAGAAAGCATCCTCTCTGTTAGACAGCAGATGCCCTTCATTAGTGAGCGGTCAGTTTGTGCGCCCCAGAAGAGACTCTGGGCAGTTACTTTTTTTGACATTAGCCATCCTGCTATGGAACACAGGAGTGATAAGATTTAATAAGATACTTGAGAAATCTTCAAGGAGAAATAGCTCCTCACTTCACCACAGAATATAAGGAAGGAGATTGCTAATGTTTTGAGTTAATTGAACTTAATGGGTCTGATTGAATTATCTGGATAAATAAATTGAATTACATTTCAAAGTGTCATGGACTTCTGATACAACTAACCTCATTATGCTCCTGACACCATGAGCTTCGATTCCCTAAAGGTTGACTCTAATGCAGAATGGATTATTGGGGATATTATTCAGTGCAAAGACTGGCCTGCAAACACCAAGAGGTTTAAGACAATGGCCTCTTTGTAAAGGCTTCTGCGCCCAGATCGCAGGCTTTGTTTGTAACTGAGTATCTCTGTGTGTCTCCAGCTATCCTTCAAAGCTTAGAAAAGTACGACAGTGTTTATATTTCTTTAATTCTATGATTTTCATAATCAAGAACCGCACTGGAAATGCTTAATGTTAATGATGAAGGGTATTTCTTCCCTTTTTTCATAGTTACAGCTTGCTGAGAACAATGATATTCGTCTGTGTTACACTGCGGCTTTGTTTTCATCCAAAGAAACTGGGATGAAAGGTTTTCTTTTGAGCTTCTTCTTTTTGTCATTATGTTATGGTTTGGGTTTTTATTGCCAGTGTACTCGATGAAAGTGCAAGCTTATAAACACTGCTGAATTATATCCCCTAGTCTGCCTTTTGTGCTACAACATGCTGGTGACGTTAGGCAGCATACCTCTAGCAGCAGGAAACACTCACACACTAGGACTCTGAGCCACACATGCTTCTCGTGGGAAGGCAACCTCTGAAGTCACTCTGCATTGTCCTCCATAGAAAGCCGGGATAAATTAACCAAAGAAACAAAAGCACCCTGAGGAGTTGTACAACACGCCTTACCTCTGCTTTGACTAGTTACAGTGCTCCTTCATCTTCCCAGTAATGTTGGTGTGTAGCTATGCATGTGTGACATATTGGTGGCAGCGCCCAAACTGTGGTCTTTGACCTACAAGGAGTAGTGCTGGAGGGCCTACACTATTGCACTCTAGAAGAAGAGGGGCATGTCCCTTCCGAAACTTTCACCCAACACGTAGTGTCTTTCTGTAATGCTGCAAACTTGCGGCAATAGTGTGTGCTTTACGTCACAGCTGCAGTGCTGAGCTTCTTTTTTTAATTTTTTCCTGTGAGGAGGGTTTCTGCAGTCTGTCTTCTATCCAGGTGCACTTCTATTTCCTGCTCTTAACCTCACAACACAAGAATAGCTGTTTGATCCCAGGTACCCCTGACTCCCCATTTCTTTCATTTAAAAAAAACAATTATTTAAAGTTCTGATTTCCCAGGGCACCTTGCGCAATGGTGGACCATTTTTGAAATCATATCTAAGGACAGTGAATGTACCCCCCACCTCTATCCATGGGTGACACAGCCATGTCTGGCAGCCCTTGAGGACAGTTAGGTTAGGCAGATAGGCAGAGTGATTGGGGAGCAGGCAAAGGCCAAGAGCATGTTAACATGCTACCTTAATCCATCAAATAGTACAAGGCCAGCTGGAATCCGAGAGAACTATGGGACCAACAGAATCGCTAGCTGTGGCGACATCTCTTAGATGCTTAGTTATTTGTACTCAAAGCCCAGGTGTTTGGTCATCTCTTTCTTGTTCATTGCTTTACTTCACCAAAGTACTTCTTTTAACTTCAACCAGCAGATAATTGACTCATGAACAATGTGCTTTTACATAAGAATGCATGACTTTACAAATGGGAGCAACTACCCCTGGGTTGTCCAGCTTAGGCCCAGGAGAGACAGATGTGTGTCAGATGTTCAACGTCTGTACACAATGAATCTACGTGCTTTTCATTTACATTATCTGAAGTGGCTCCCGTTGGACACCTCTGAGCTACACCTCAATAATAACTACTAACATGCCCTGCTTTAAACCCGGCATTTCCCGGGTGATTCTGCCTTTGCTGTTTAAATGTATAATCCAGTTCACTAATATAGCTGTAGGAGCTTCAGATGGTCTTGTCAGCATTACTGCCAACTTTACTGACTGCTCTCTGGTTTCAGATCTGGTGCCAAGAGGAAACCTATTCCCACTTCACGGGACTGGAGACGTGAATGCTTGTTCACACCAATCACTTCCCGTTCGTGCTAGAAAGATACCTATGAGACTAAACCGTAATGTCTTGTAGCAACATTGACACTTCCTGTGTGCCGCGGTTGTAAGCCCTGCTCTACCACCGTTCACCGCATGACTATAGAAACTATATGGCAACCATACTGAACTTGCATCTTCGGTGCATTTTGTGTGAAGAACCTAAGTAAAGCCTAAGTAAAGCACGAGAATGGTATGTCTTAGGTATAGAAATATTACACAATTTATGCCATCCCTAATTAGAAAGTGGTTGGATTCCTCATTCTATACATCCTGGCTGTGTTGTTCATATTAGATCTATTTGCTGAATGTGCAGCCGACCACCAGGGAGACAGTACTAGACTAAATGAATTCTTTATTTTACGTCATATACTTTAAAAAGTTCATCTTAGAGGTCGTGTGGCTCATAGGTTTGCTCGCACATGCATGTATCCCCTTGGGCTCAGCTTTTCTCCCTTATCACGATATCCATTTCTTCGCTTTCACTCAGATGTTTGACACAAGGACTCCGTATTTCCGGATCTACGAAGATGATCCCTGGATGCTTCTTGACTTTCAGTGGCTTGGCGCTTTAGCCAGTCGTTTACCCAGATCCAGCAGCAGGTGAAATTACTTGATGTCTCTTTGACAACATTGAAGAAAAAAATGAAGAGCAGGAGGAATGCAGAGTACATAAAAGTGGCGTCCATCATAGGGACAGGATTTCAAAACGCATATGATTCCAAAAGGCAGTGAATGTCAGGTATTGTGATAGAATGACTAATCATGGCAATTCTAGAAGGGCGCAGTGATGTTATTTCACTGCCATTCTCTCTGAGTCTGTACAAATGAGAAATGCTTCAGGGTGACCAAGAAAGCACACACTCGGTGGCTAGCAGCCGAGCGGAATGGCCGCAAGCTAGAGTGGCTCCGGTGCCCTCGCTGCATATCCTGCCAATATCCGCCTGTAATCATTGAATTTTTCCCCGCTTTTGAGGGATCCCGACCCTGACATCCTGGGGCACCGACTGGGAGTGCTTGCCGGTGAGGTGGCGTTCAGATTGCAGAGAGACAGCTAAGGCGGCTGCAGGCCCGGACCTGAGAAGTGGAAGGGGAGGAAGTGCGACAGCCACTGCCATACTCAGGACCTCGGTCGCAGAGGTCCTCGGGTGAATATCCAACGAATACCGGCATTGGCGGCTGATTCTGAGAGGCATCGCCGATAGGTGGGCGGAAAGTTGATATCGTCTTATGGCCATGCGAGGGGGACAGGTAAGGCTGGTGAACTGCAGACCGACCATTTCGGCATCACAGGGAGACCTGCATGGGGACGTCTGCACCCATAGTCAACGGCGTAGCCCATAATGCATAGACTCACACCGTGTGGATGGAGGCGCTCCCAGAATAGGGTCCAGGTAGACCTGACACATAGCACCCCATCCCGGGGCACCGACTTCAGCGGCGAAAATCACACAGTATACAATGCGGCCATCGCAGATCATTTCGCGGAGGTCTATACCTCCTCCACTACATATACAGCAGAAGACTAACGTCAACTGCTGGCCGATATGAGACTGCCTACCCTATCTGAATTCGATAGAGATAGGCTAGATAAGTGCATGATTGCTGAGAAAGAAGTATTCAAATTCAGAGGATGCCCCAAAAAATGGGACAGAAAATGGAGTGGGTGGAAATAATGCTTATTGTGGAAACCTATGTGTATCTCCGACTGTAGAAATGGAAATGTCCAGGGACAATCACTTCGCAACTGACATGCTTGATTAAATATGTAACTGTGTTCAGTATTCAATATCTGATGTTATATGATCACACCGTCTGCAATTTATATCTGCGATGATTGGAAATTTTTTTCTAATAAAAAAATTATTTAAAAAACGAAAGCACACACTCAACTCACACTCCTGTTGTCCCTTGGTGCATGGTGTGCTTTCTGTTGAGCCACCGTGCTATGAAGAGATTGTAAGGTGCGATGTAAACCCTATAAAAAACTGCTGAAATGTATCTTTTTTAGTTTGTCTGAATTTCTCTGTAATAACATAACGATTTCAATCCTCAAACGTCCTTTGAGGTTTTCGCAATGGATTGCTACGTTTAAAAAACTTACAAATTATTAGGCCCCAGCAACATTTGTAAATTCTTCTTTTCCGTCAGCAGAATTATGCGAAGATTGGGATGATCATCCTTTCTTTTTGTAAATTAATGCGCGTACTTTTTTTTTATACACATTTTTTCATAACTAAGGGAAGTATATGTGTTAAACAATTTTTCTTTGAAAGGTAAGAATATTTACAATACAGTATTCTTATACTACAGAGCGTCTTGGCGGTGCACAAGAAAAAGGATAGCATAGTATAAACATATGAAACAGGCCACAAATGGGTCAAGACAGTCATTTAGAAGATACTCGTAATGAAAGGATTTCCCTTAAATTGTGGGCACTTAAAACTGATGTCAGACTAGTGGCACATATTTGTCTTTAGCACTTGCCAATGAGACCTTTTTATTTGCATATATTCACGTGCCAACGTTGGGCAGAGCTCAAAGGCAGACTTTGGCACTCAAGACTTTCTTGTGTTGTCTTCCGCATCGGTCAGCGAGTAGCTATAACTAGTGCAGCAGGTGCAGCTGCACCGGAGTCCCACTGCAGCCCAGTAATGGATGTCATATTTTCCCTAACCTGGGAGGCATAATCTGGCGGGTATTTTGACTCGTGTTACTCTGCAACACCACTAGTTGGGGGCACATTTTAGGGACCCTCTTAATTAAAATAGATGTAAGTACCATGCACTTCCATGGGGAATTTTGGGCCTGACGCACTTTCACATTTGATATTAGCATTCATCACTGATTTCAACTCCCGCAGCTTGGGGCCTGACAAGGGTATCTGCAATATTTTGGTGGGTAAAGAGCCTTCTTGTGTCTAATGCACAAAACAGAAATTCTCTTTTCACAAATCAAGACAAAGCCTCTGGGCAACGAGGAAGCTACATTTAGAATGATTCCCTGGACCATAAAGTGATGCAAAGCGAAAAGCTGGAGCCATTAGCTTTAAAGGGCTAGAAATATTTGAACATAAAATATCCTGGCACCTTCTTTGTTCAGTGCTTTGTTTACGTGGCTGTTTACGGTGCCATCAACAAAGGAGCTCTCTCTTCCATCGTATTGTCTTAGGAGAAAGCTGCGCGCTCTCTAGTAAACAGACTGTCAGCGCAGCCTGACGTCCCCGAGCTGTAGATCTCTGTAGATATAGTTTTTCTGTTTATTCCAATTCGTGGACTTAGATAAGTCCACGTATTGGAATAAACAGAAAAACTATATTTTTTTTACATATTCGCTCAAATATTACATCAGGCCATTTCTCTCCACCCTCTTTCTGCCCCCCTGTACTCGGTTTCAGAAGTATGAAAACAAATGCCTCAGAAAGGCCCATCTCTTAGAGGTGACACCTCTTTGGAAATGTAAAAGTAGCTTGAAAAGGCTCAAAACAATACAGCACTGTGACAAAGATGAAAGCAGCGCCCCCGCATGCAGCAGAGGCTCCCCGAGACAAAGGAAGGCGAGCAACAGAACACCTTAGTGCCACAGAATCCAGTTTTTAACTAAAACTCTAAGAAATAGATCAAAGATTCGTTTTAGCCCCAGCCCATATTTTTACAAGGCCCACTTCTCCAGCGCTGTATGGGCTAGCAAAGGATTTTACCTCAAGACGAAATCTGTCACAAAAACAGGGTTTTCAACGGAAATCAAAAAACTTGAGGAGTACAGGGCGCCCATCTCTGCGTACATTTCAACACCCTTCTCGTTGTCTCGCCCACATCCAGATCCACTTTGTGTCACTGTATTGCACAGCATATGTCTAGAAGCAGCGTTGGTAGCAGCAGTCTCAACAGATTACCCAGCACAAGGCCCACCTTTAGCATGAAGTCAGCCATTTGCATTAGAATTGCAATGCTGAAGTGACTGTTTCAGTGCCCGAGCCTGGCAGGTAACACCGGTCAGGACGGACTATTGTCTAGTGGGTCTTCTTGTATTCAAAAGGGCCTTGTAAAGAATTTGCTAGAAATAAATGGTGGCAAGACCTAGAAGGAAAACTACATTTGCATAATATGAACTTCTTGACTACGTCGGCCAGTTGGCATCAGCCAGAAATAATTCAAACTGTACAGTATCTGGACACTGTTCTGGCTGCAATTCGTGTTTATTGATAGTAGATGCTTCTGAATTCCACGGATAAATTCAATGTGTTACTGAAGCTTTACCGAACCTCCTGTGGGGATTTAAGTTGGCAGGCAGGTAGCATAGGAACACACAGACACCATGTAGTTTACTCAAAGTCTTTATTCAGTAGGCAGGCACAGGTACAAGTACGTATAGCAGACCCCACCAGAAACACATGTTACAGGTAGCTCAACCCAGGTCAAACTGCCGGAACATGGAGGTCCAAACATGTAACATTCCATGATGTCATCACAAAAAGGAAAGCCAGGTTACCACACATACTTGCCTCATACGCAGTAACAGGCAGTACTTGTGCAGGGTCTGAAATACAAATCACAACATCATTGGTGAAAATTGTGATTTTATATGTCCCGTTAGAGACATTAGATGTTTGCAGAATATTTAGTATCAAAGGCTTAAAGTACAAGGCACATAGTGGTGGATGACAGTGATTGAGGTGGATGTAAGCCCAGACATAAGCAAGACAGCGGGGATCAAGAATTCCTCTTTTTAATCCAAGGTATTGTATACCAAATTTTGGATATCTCAGCAATCATCATTCAACGCAATCGCATTTTTTCCACATACAAAAGTACCATTGCAAGGAGTTTTTGCGTAATTCCAGCACATTTCAGCAACATTGCAGCCGTATTCTTGCAGGCAGTTGAGTTATGGTTGGAGAAAATCTATGTTGTGTAGGTTTGGGCAGAGTTCGCAGAGTACCGCTGTGCAGAACTCCACGAATTGACAAACTCTGCCCCTCTCCGTGGAGTTCCGCAAGCGGCAGAGTGAGGTAAGTTGCGCTGCTCACGCTGATTTTTAGAACCACCTGTTTGTACCACGCTATAAAATCAGCATGAACAGCACCACTTGCAGTGCAAGAGGGTGCAGCTTCTTTCTGCTGCTCGAGTAGATGTTCTACTCGAGCATCAGCTTCCTCAACACAAGCGGTTGCGACTTGCCATGACCACCTGCGTTGACCCATCTTGCCAGAAGGTGGTCTAGCTTTGGATTTTCCTAACTTTCGCCGGCCAACTTAACATTGGCGAGCCGAGAGAAAGGAAAAAACTTCGCTCCACCCCACTCCTTGGAGGTTTTTCAAAACTCCATGCTCTACGGAGAGCGCATATAGGGAAAAACTCTACAAACTCCACGAGCTGAGTTTACCGCCCAGGCCTAATGTTGTCATAGAAAAACTAACAATGGCATTATTCATTTAAGCCTCTGACCAAATTGCAAGCAATATTATTACATTGTTGTTGAGGAGTGGTATAGACTCAGAGAGTGCTGGCTTTATGTGGTAGTTACCTTTTTTGATAAATGATACTATGTTAGCCACATGCAAAAAGCCATGGATTACCACGTCATTCTCTTGCATAGACTTAATTCATGCAACAGCCCACTCGGGCATTATTGAGAGTAGAGAAACGCTTGAGACTCAGTTAGCGGTGAAGGGTCCCCATGTGCTAGGACCTCTCGTTGACTAAGTGAGGCAAGGCCAACTCTTGAGACATAATATGCTCAGTCGATCACAAGCAAATTATTTTTGTCAGACTACAATAGCAGCTATAATTTGCAAAGGAAAGGTTTAAAAGCACACTGCATCCTTGTAAGTATGCAATGGGAATATCATGGAGGAAATATTGGGCTACAAAAATACTGTGGCAAAAATATTTAAACAAAGTAGGTCGCACACTGCTCGTCATACCAGCAAATAGCCCCATAGAACTCTGGATAATGTAGTAGCAACGGTGAGTACGCCTATGCCACGAGTATGTCACTATAATGCCATCCCTGGACACGTGTTTCGAGGTAATTGCCTCTCGTCAGCAGGGAGCAGGTAGGTATGTGGGGTGCCAAGTAGACTGCCAAAATATTAAAGGTAAAATACCTCTCACGGCGCGCAGGTGCGGAACCAAGGCTCGTCAGCCCAAATCGCTCGAGGGAGCTTAAATACATAAACAAAGTAGGTCGCACACTGCTCGTCATACCAGCAAATAGCCCCATAGAACTCTGGATAATGTAGTAGCAACGGTGAGTACGCCTATGCCACGAGTATGTCACTATAATGCCATCCCTGGACACGTGTTTCGAGGTAATTGCCTCTCGTCAGCAGGGAGCAGGTAGGTATGTGGGGTGCCAAGTAGACTGCCAAAATATTAAAGGTAAAATACCTCTCACGGCGCGCAGGTGCGGAACCAAGGCTCGTCAGCCCAAATCGCTCGAGGGAGCTTAAATACATAAACAAAGTAGGTCGCACACTGCTCGTCATACCAGCAAATAGCCCCATAGAACTCTGGATAATGTAGTAGCAACGGTGAGTACGCCTATGCCACGAGTATGTCACTATAATGCCATCCCTGGACACGTGTTTCGAGGTAATTGCCTCTCGTCAGCAGGGAGCAGGTAGGTATGTGGGGTGCCAAGTAGACTGCCAAAATATTAAAGGTAAAATACCTCTCACGGCGCGCAGGTGCGGAACCAAGGCTCGTCAGCCCAAATCGCTCGAGGGAGCTTAAATACATAAACAAAGTAGGTCGCACACTGCTCGTCATACCAGCAAATAGCCCCATAGAACTCTGGATAATGTAGTAGCAACGGTGAGTACGCCTATGCCACGAGTATGTCACTATAATGCCATCCCTGGACACGTGTTTCGAGGTAATTGCCTCTCGTCAGCAGGGAGCAGGTAGGTATGTGGGGTGCCAAGTAGACTGCCAAAATATTAAAGGTAAAATACCTCTCACGGCGCGCAGGTGCGGAACCAAGGCTCGTCAGCCCAAATCGCTCGAGGGAGCTTAAATACATAAACAAAGTAGGTCGCACACTGCTCGTCATACCAGCAAATAGCCCCATAGAACTCTGGATAATGTAGTAGCAACGGTGAGTACGCCTATGCCACGAGTATGTCACTATAATGCCATCCCTGGACACGTGTTTCGAGGTAATTGCCTCTCGTCAGCAGGGAGCAGGTAGGTATGTGGGGTGCCAAGTAGACTGCCAAAATATTAAAGGTAAAATACCTCTCACGGCGCGCAGGTGCGGAACCAAGGCTCGTCAGCCCAAATCGCTCGAGGGAGCTTAAATACATAAACAAAGTAGGTCGCACACTGCTCGTCATACCAGCAAATAGCCCCATAGAACTCTGGATAATGTAGTAGCAACGGTGAGTACGCCTATGCCACGAGTATGTCACTATAATGCCATCCCTGGACACGTGTTTCGAGGTAATTGCCTCTCGTCAGCAGGGAGCAGGTAGGTATGTGGGGTGCCAAGTAGACTGCCAAAATATTAAAGGTAAAATACCTCTCACGGCGCGCAGGTGCGGAACCAAGGCTCGTCAGCCCAAATCGCTCGAGGGAGCTTAAATACATAAACAAAGTAGGTCGCACACTGCTCGTCATACCAGCAAATAGCCCCATAGAACTCTGGATAATGTAGTAGCAACGGTGAGTACGCCTATGCCACGAGTATGTCACTATAATGCCATCCCTGGACACGTGTTTCGAGGTAATTGCCTCTCGTCAGCAGGGAGCAGGTAGGTATGTGGGGTGCCAAGTAGACTGCCAAAATATTAAAGGTAAAATACCTCTCACGGCGCGCAGGTGCGGAACCAAGGCTCGTCAGCCCAAATCGCTCGAGGGAGCTTAAATACATAAACAAAGTAGGTCGCACACTGCTCGTCATACCAGCAAATAGCCCCATAGAACTCTGGATAATGTAGTAGCAACGGTGAGTACGCCTATGCCACGAGTATGTCACTATAATGCCATCCCTGGACACGTGTTTCGAGGTAATTGCCTCTCGTCAGCAGGGAGCAGGTAGGTATGTGGGGTGCCAAGTAGACTGCCAAAATATTAAAGGTAAAATACCTCTCACGGCGCGCAGGTGCGGAACCAAGGCTCGTCAGCCCAAATCGCTCGAGGGAGCTTAAATACATAAACAAAGTAGGTCGCACACTGCTCGTCATACCAGCAAATAGCCCCATAGAACTCTGGATAATGTAGTAGCAACGGTGAGTACGCCTATGCCACGAGTATGTCACTATAATGCCATCCCTGGACACGTGTTTCGAGGTAATTGCCTCTCGTCAGCAGGGAGCAGGTAGGTATGTGGGGTGCCAAGTAGACTGCCAAAATATTAAAGGTAAAATACCTCTCACGGCGCGCAGGTGCGGAACCAAGGCTCGTCAGCCCAAATCGCTCGAGGGAGCTTAAATACATAAACAAAGTAGGTCGCACACTGCTCGTCATACCAGCAAATAGCCCCATAGAACTCTGGATAATGTAGTAGCAACGGTGAGTACGCCTATGCCACGAGTATGTCACTATAATGCCATCCCTGGACACGTGTTTCGAGGTAATTGCCTCTCGTCAGCAGGGAGCAGGTAGGTATGTGGGGTGCCAAGTAGACTGCCAAAATATTAAAGGTAAAATACCTCTCACGGCGCGCAGGTGCGGAACCAAGGCTCGTCAGCCCAAATCGCTCGAGGGAGCTTAAATACATAAACAAAGTAGGTCGCACACTGCTCGTCATACCAGCAAATAGCCCCATAGAACTCTGGATAATGTAGTAGCAACGGTGAGTACGCCTATGCCACGAGTATGTCACTATAATGCCATCCCTGGACACGTGTTTCGAGGTAATTGCCTCTCGTCAGCAGGGAGCAGGTAGGTATGTGGGGTGCCAAGTAGACTGCCAAAATATTAAAGGTAAAATACCTCTCACGGCGCGCAGGTGCGGAACCAAGGCTCGTCAGCCCAAATCGCTCGAGGGAGCTTAAATACATAAACAAAGTAGGTCGCACACTGCTCGTCATACCAGCAAATAGCCCCATAGAACTCTGGATAATGTAGTAGCAACGGTGAGTACGCCTATGCCACGAGTATGTCACTATAATGCCATCCCTGGACACGTGTTTCGAGGTAATTGCCTCTCGTCAGCAGGGAGCAGGTAGGTATGTGGGGTGCCAAGTAGACTGCCAAAATATTAAAGGTAAAATACCTCTCACGGCGCGCAGGTGCGGAACCAAGGCTCGTCAGCCCAAATCGCTCGAGGGAGCTTAAATACATAAACAAAGTAGGTCGCACACTGCTCGTCATACCAGCAAATAGCCCCATAGAACTCTGGATAATGTAGTAGCAACGGTGAGTACGCCTATGCCACGAGTATGTCACTATAATGCCATCCCTGGACACGTGTTTCGAGGTAATTGCCTCTCGTCAGCAGGGAGCAGGTAGGTATGTGGGGTGCCAAGTAGACTGCCAAAATATTAAAGGTAAAATACCTCTCACGGCGCGCAGGTGCGGAACCAAGGCTCGTCAGCCCAAATCGCTCGAGGGAGCTTAAATACATAAACAAAGTAGGTCGCACACTGCTCGTCATACCAGCAAATAGCCCCATAGAACTCTGGATAATGTAGTAGCAACGGTGAGTACGCCTATGCCACGAGTATGTCACTATAATGCCATCCCTGGACACGTGTTTCGAGGTAATTGCCTCTCGTCAGCAGGGAGCAGGTAGGTATGTGGGGTGCCAAGTAGACTGCCAAAATATTAAAGGTAAAATACCTCTCACGGCGCGCAGGTGCGGAACCAAGGCTCGTCAGCCCAAATCGCTCGAGGGAGCTTAAATACATAAACAAAGTAGGTCGCACACTGCTCGTCATACCAGCAAATAGCCCCATAGAACTCTGGATAATGTAGTAGCAACGGTGAGTACGCCTATGCCACGAGTATGTCACTATAATGCCATCCCTGGACACGTGTTTCGAGGTAATTGCCTCTCGTCAGCAGGGAGCAGGTAGGTATGTGGGGTGCCAAGTAGACTGCCAAAATATTAAAGGTAAAATACCTCTCACGGCGCGCAGGTGCGGAACCAAGGCTCGTCAGCCCAAATCGCTCGAGGGAGCTTAAATACATAAACAAAGTAGGTCGCACACTGCTCGTCATACCAGCAAATAGCCCCATAGAACTCTGGATAATGTAGTAGCAACGGTGAGTACGCCTATGCCACGAGTATGTCACTATAATGCCATCCCTGGACACGTGTTTCGAGGTAATTGCCTCTCGTCAGCAGGGAGCAGGTAGGTATGTGGGGTGCCAAGTAGACTGCCAAAATATTAAAGGTAAAATACCTCTCACGGCGCGCAGGTGCGGAACCAAGGCTCGTCAGCCCAAATCGCTCGAGGGAGCTTAAATACATAAACAAAGTAGGTCGCACACTGCTCGTCATACCAGCAAATAGCCCCATAGAACTCTGGATAATGTAGTAGCAACGGTGAGTACGCCTATGCCACGAGTATGTCACTATAATGCCATCCCTGGACACGTGTTTCGAGGTAATTGCCTCTCGTCAGCAGGGAGCAGGTAGGTATGTGGGGTGCCAAGTAGACTGCCAAAATATTAAAGGTAAAATACCTCTCACGGCGCGCAGGTGCGGAACCAAGGCTCGTCAGCCCAAATCGCTCGAGGGAGCTTAAATACATAAACAAAGTAGGTCGCACACTGCTCGTCATACCAGCAAATAGCCCCATAGAACTCTGGATAATGTAGTAGCAACGGTGAGTACGCCTATGCCACGAGTATGTCACTATAATGCCATCCCTGGACACGTGTTTCGAGGTAATTGCCTCTCGTCAGCAGGGAGCAGGTAGGTATGTGGGGTGCCAAGTAGACTGCCAAAATATTAAAGGTAAAATACCTCTCACGGCGCGCAGGTGCGGAACCAAGGCTCGTCAGCCCAAATCGCTCGAGGGAGCTTAAATACATAAACAAAGTAGGTCGCACACTGCTCGTCATACCAGCAAATAGCCCCATAGAACTCTGGATAATGTAGTAGCAACGGTGAGTACGCCTATGCCACGAGTATGTCACTATAATGCCATCCCTGGACACGTGTTTCGAGGTAATTGCCTCTCGTCAGCAGGGAGCAGGTAGGTATGTGGGGTGCCAAGTAGACTGCCAAAATATTAAAGGTAAAATACCTCTCACGGCGCGCAGGTGCGGAACCAAGGCTCGTCAGCCCAAATCGCTCGAGGGAGCTTAAATACATAAACAAAGTAGGTCGCACACTGCTCGTCATACCAGCAAATAGCCCCATAGAACTCTGGATAATGTAGTAGCAACGGTGAGTACGCCTATGCCACGAGTATGTCACTATAATGCCATCCCTGGACACGTGTTTCGAGGTAATTGCCTCTCGTCAGCAGGGAGCAGGTAGGTATGTGGGGTGCCAAGTAGACTGCCAAAATATTAAAGGTAAAATACCTCTCACGGCGCGCAGGTGCGGAACCAAGGCTCGTCAGCCCAAATCGCTCGAGGGAGCTTAAATACATAAACAAAGTAGGTCGCACACTGCTCGTCATACCAGCAAATAGCCCCATAGAACTCTGGATAATGTAGTAGCAACGGTGAGTACGCCTATGCCACGAGTATGTCACTATAATGCCATCCCTGGACACGTGTTTCGAGGTAATTGCCTCTCGTCAGCAGGGAGCAGGTAGGTATGTGGGGTGCCAAGTAGACTGCCAAAATATTAAAGGTAAAATACCTCTCACGGCGCGCAGGTGCGGAACCAAGGCTCGTCAGCCCAAATCGCTCGAGGGAGCTTAAATACATAAACAAAGTAGGTCGCACACTGCTCGTCATACCAGCAAATAGCCCCATAGAACTCTGGATAATGTAGTAGCAACGGTGAGTACGCCTATGCCACGAGTATGTCACTATAATGCCATCCCTGGACACGTGTTTCGAGGTAATTGCCTCTCGTCAGCAGGGAGCAGGTAGGTATGTGGGGTGCCAAGTAGACTGCCAAAATATTAAAGGTAAAATACCTCTCACGGCGCGCAGGTGCGGAACCAAGGCTCGTCAGCCCAAATCGCTCGAGGGAGCTTAAATACATAAACAAAGTAGGTCGCACACTGCTCGTCATACCAGCAAATAGCCCCATAGAACTCTGGATAATGTAGTAGCAACGGTGAGTACGCCTATGCCACGAGTATGTCACTATAATGCCATCCCTGGACACGTGTTTCGAGGTAATTGCCTCTCGTCAGCAGGGAGCAGGTAGGTATGTGGGGTGCCAAGTAGACTGCCAAAATATTAAAGGTAAAATACCTCTCACGGCGCGCAGGTGCGGAACCAAGGCTCGTCAGCCCAAATCGCTCGAGGGAGCTTAAATACATAAACAAAGTAGGTCGCACACTGCTCGTCATACCAGCAAATAGCCCCATAGAACTCTGGATAATGTAGTAGCAACGGTGAGTACGCCTATGCCACGAGTATGTCACTATAATGCCATCCCTGGACACGTGTTTCGAGGTAATTGCCTCTCGTCAGCAGGGAGCAGGTAGGTATGTGGGGTGCCAAGTAGACTGCCAAAATATTAAAGGTAAAATACCTCTCACGGCGCGCAGGTGCGGAACCAAGGCTCGTCAGCCCAAATCGCTCGAGGGAGCTTAAATACATAAACAAAGTAGGTCGCACACTGCTCGTCATACCAGCAAATAGCCCCATAGAACTCTGGATAATGTAGTAGCAACGGTGAGTACGCCTATGCCACGAGTATGTCACTATAATGCCATCCCTGGACACGTGTTTCGAGGTAATTGCCTCTCGTCAGCAGGGAGCAGGTAGGTATGTGGGGTGCCAAGTAGACTGCCAAAATATTAAAGGTAAAATACCTCTCACGGCGCGCAGGTGCGGAACCAAGGCTCGTCAGCCCAAATCGCTCGAGGGAGCTTAAATACATAAACAAAGTAGGTCGCACACTGCTCGTCATACCAGCAAATAGCCCCATAGAACTCTGGATAATGTAGTAGCAACGGTGAGTACGCCTATGCCACGAGTATGTCACTATAATGCCATCCCTGGACACGTGTTTCGAGGTAATTGCCTCTCGTCAGCAGGGAGCAGGTAGGTATGTGGGGTGCCAAGTAGACTGCCAAAATATTAAAGGTAAAATACCTCTCACGGCGCGCAGGTGCGGAACCAAGGCTCGTCAGCCCAAATCGCTCGAGGGAGCTTAAATACATAAACAAAGTAGGTCGCACACTGCTCGTCATACCAGCAAATAGCCCCATAGAACTCTGGATAATGTAGTAGCAACGGTGAGTACGCCTATGCCACGAGTATGTCACTATAATGCCATCCCTGGACACGTGTTTCGAGGTAATTGCCTCTCGTCAGCAGGGAGCAGGTAGGTATGTGGGGTGCCAAGTAGACTGCCAAAATATTAAAGGTAAAATACCTCTCACGGCGCGCAGGTGCGGAACCAAGGCTCGTCAGCCCAAATCGCTCGAGGGAGCTTAAATACATAAACAAAGTAGGTCGCACACTGCTCGTCATACCAGCAAATAGCCCCATAGAACTCTGGATAATGTAGTAGCAACGGTGAGTACGCCTATGCCACGAGTATGTCACTATAATGCCATCCCTGGACACGTGTTTCGAGGTAATTGCCTCTCGTCAGCAGGGAGCAGGTAGGTATGTGGGGTGCCAAGTAGACTGCCAAAATATTAAAGGTAAAATACCTCTAACGGCGCGCAGGTGCGGAACCAAGGCTCGTCAGCCCAAATCGCTCGAGGGAGCTTAAATACATAAACAAAGTAGGTCGCACACTGCTCGTCATACCAGCAAATAGCCCCATAGAACTCTGGATAATGTAGTAGCAACGGTGAGTACGCCTATGCCACGAGTATGTCACTATAATGCCATCCCTGGACACGTGTTTCGAGGTAATTGCCTCTCGTCAGCAGGGAGCAGGTAGGTATGTGGGGTGCCAAGTAGACTGCCAAAATATTAAAGGTAAAATACCTCTCACGGCGCGCAGGTGCGGAACCAAGGCTCGTCAGCCCAAATCGCTCGAGGGAGCTTAAATACATAAACAAAGTAGGTCGCACACTGCTCGTCATACCAGCAAATAGCCCCATAGAACTCTGGATAATGTAGTAGCAACGGTGAGTACGCCTATGCCACGAGTATGTCACTATAATGCCATCCCTGGACACGTGTTTCGAGGTAATTGCCTCTCGTCAGCAGGGAGCAGGTAGGTATGTGGGGTGCCAAGTAGACTGCCAAAATATTAAAGGTAAAATACCTCTCACGGCGCGCAGGTGCGGAACCAAGGCTCGTCAGCCCAAATCGCTCGAGGGAGCTTAAATACATAAACAAAGTAGGTCGCACACTGCTCGTCATACCAGCAAATAGCCCCATAGAACTCTGGATAATGTAGTAGCAACGGTGAGTACGCCTATGCCACGAGTATGTCACTATAATGCCATCCCTGGACACGTGTTTCGAGGTAATTGCCTCTCGTCAGCAGGGAGCAGGTAGGTATGTGGGGTGCCAAGTAGACTGCCAAAATATTAAAGGTAAAATACCTCTCACGGCGCGCAGGTGCGGAACCAAGGCTCGTGGCAAAAATATTGACTACCAATATATTGTGAATGTAAGTATACATTGTTAGGTATAGGTTTAACATTCTTAACTCCACTTATATGCACCTTGACGATATAAATCCCGAAGGCACGTGGTTGTGAAGTTTAGAAGAATAAATCTTTACTTGCCTTTGTTTACTTACCTTCACAGTGCTTCAGTCCGCGATATTTAGGCAACAATATCTTTGTAAGATGTTATTTCTGCCCTTTATTTTCTGGCATACATCCATCTATGTACCAAGCCATGGAGGTATCACTGGAGTGGCTAACCACATTGTTATTTATATTTTAACATACAAATAAGCGTTAGGCACAGGGCTTAATTTGAGCCGGTGTTTTCCGGTGCTCAGCACCGCCACCTAATCCTCAGCACCGGTGCTAATAGCACCAGTTAAGGACAAAATCATTCAGAGTGCATGTGACTTCCCCCAGAAGAATCACAGGATGCTGAGCCACGCCGAGACTCGAACCCGGTTCCCCAGCTCCGAAATCGGCGGTTCTAGCCTTTAGGCCAAGTCCTCTCCAGAATAGTAAGTGCTGGGGCTCTAGTCATGAGGCAGTTTGCACCAGCACATTTCTCTTGTTAGCGCTGCCTCCTGAGGAGAGCCCCGGCACTTCCTGTTTTACAAATTAACCACTGGTTAGGCACTCCCATTGCCTAAATCAACTTTACTTATCCGGCACACAATCTCTAGGATTTATATTATTGGTTCCTCTTTTTGATTGCTTTCTTTTGGTGCTACTTTGCTTCTAGATATAAAATCCTGAATTGCTAAGGGAAGCAACATTTGTGCGGTATAAAAATGAATCAGTACTTTCAGCATTGTATTGTTCCCTTCGGTGCTTTAACAGACGGCTAGGTTTGATCGATAAACAATTATTTTATTGGTATGTGTGCTTTTGATATTTACCATTTCGCTAGGGAGGCTGGTCCCAGAATTATGATAAGGTAGAGTGTGGATTGCGGTTTGGAAGGGCAGAAAGCCTCAGACAAACGACCTGCTCTTACAATGCAATGCAAAGGAATACCGGCTACTCACAGAAAATAATTGCATACAGTTTCTGGGCACTTTCATACAGTTTAATTTCGTAATGAATAATCAATATCTTCATCAGCAACAGTCCTCCCATACTGCAGCTCGTTCACTGCAGTATTGCATACGCTGGTTTGGTAGCCCAAAAGTCTGAGAGCCCAATATGTTCTTTATACATCTCATTGCTCTGTCCCTTTTACATTCGATTATTTGCATCCATCACGACTTGCATCATAGTGCTCATAGTGCTGAGTGCAGCTCATTATATTCCGTTCTGAGTATTGTTTATTGAATTAACTTTATCCCACGATTCCAGACTGATGAAAGAAAAACTTAGATATATTTATTTGTTAGAAAATTTGTCAAAACTTTGAGTCATTGTCTTTTTTTATTTGGGTGAAATTTGCTTAACAAATGGTTAAATGCCCAGCTAAGTATTCTTCATACGATATGTTGTGTGCATGCATGTGTGTCTGTAGTACATATCCATGTAGGAGTGTAATATGTGTTTATTTTCATTTTGGAATCTGTTGATGGGCTATGGATCACAAAATGCGAAGCCCATGATGCCCCTAATGACCTAAACAAACGTAATAAATTCCATATTATTCCTTGTGCATCTCCATCTAGAATATATGCCAAGCTGTCAATTCACTTGCATTAGTGATAAACCTAGGGCCTGATGTACAAACACCTTTACAGTTGCAAACAGTTATTCTTATTGTTTTCAAGTGTTAAAAGTTTTCCTAATATTCACTATCCCCATTTTAGGAATCGATAAATGTATTGGAGGCGTCACTTCCAAATACAAATTTTTAGGAGATGTAAAATGATGTGCAACTAGTATCTGTTTGCAAAACATGTCAATGTACCTATCCCAGAGTTGGGGTGGTATGCCATTCACGAAAAGGAAGAAGTCCTCTTCGGTACTCCTCCCCTTTTTGAATTTGTATGTTGTGTATCAGGCCCCTAACTATCTTGGCACACCTAGAAGACAATCTCATTGCATCGGGTCATTGTTTGCATCTGTAAAAATCTAGAGAATGAATCACAAGAATCTCCCCTGTACTGGTTTAATAACAATGTATGTTCAATATTGCACTGTAGATATAATTGTCTCAATCTGTGCTCATTACTACACTTGCTCCAAATGACATGTTTTATTGGGCCATATTTATTTTCACTGGCATGGAATGGCATAAACTTCTATATGTTATGTTATGGTATTAAAATTTCTAAAGCGCGGCTGTTACTCTAAGGTGTCCTGGCGCTGAGTGCTGCCCAAATGGTTCCCGCAAATTGCGGTGTCTATACTGTGAAAAGCCAGGTTTTCAGATCCCGTCTGAAGGAGAGGAGCCCGGTTGCATTTATGAGGTGAAACGGTAGGTTATTCCAGGCCTTAGAGGCGGAGGTAATGAAACTCCTGCCACCCCATGAGGCTCTTTTGACTAAAGGGATGATCACTTGTTTTGCTGTCAGAGAGCGCAAGGTTCTACTAGGGACGTACCATTGAAATCGTTGTTTCAAATAGTCAGGGCCATTACCATTTAGTGCCTTAAATTGTACAAAGGGCTTTGAACTGAGCTCACTGTTTCACAGGGAGCCAGTGGAGCTGTCTTAATTCCCTCTTGACTGAAACAAACCTAGGTGTGCACGTCAATAGCCTGGCTGCTGCGTTCTGCACAACTTGGAGTTTGTTCATGAGTCTCCTTTGTATGTTCCCGAAAGAGACCATTACAATAGTCCAAGCGTTCCATAATAAGTGCTGCAACTGCAGTCCTCAGGCTGTCTGCAGAAAGAAGAAATTTTATTTTCTTCTGAGGAGAAAAAAACATGAGGAGACAACCCCGTTGATCTGGTCTTCAAAAGTGAGTTTCATGTCAACAATCACCCCCAAGTTCTTCACCTTTTCAGCTTGTTCTGGAAGCGTTCCCAGTTCACTTGGCCACCATTCCGGTGTCCAGATATTATTGTTATTCCTGAAAATGATGACTTCAGTTTTCCCGGAATTCAGTCTCAGGCAGTTGGACGCCATCCAACCTGAGATAGCTTTCATACAGTCGTGACATTTCCTACTGGTTTCCAATTCCTGGCCCCGCTGAAGAGACAGTACTATTTGCATGTCATCCGCATAGGACGTCAGTTGGAACCTGAATGTTCTTATCACGGCTCCCAGCGGTGACACGTATACATTGAAAAGTGTGGGAGTCAGGGAGGACCCCTGAGGTATCCCACACGACAAGGAGAAAGGCTTGGACCTAGCCTTCTCCAGATCCACTGATTGTAATCTGTCGGCAAGGAATGATTTAAGGAGATTCCAGGCAATGCCTTGAACTCCATTTTTTGATAGGCAGTCCATCAAGACTTTATGATGGACCGTATCGAAGGCCGCCGAGAGATCTAACATGATCAGAATCGCGGCGCCTCCTTGGTCCAAGGCCTCTCTAGTCTCCTCGGTGGACTTGATCAAAGCCACTTCGGTGCTGTGTTCTGCTCTAAAACCAAACTGCATTGGATCTAAGATTTTGTTGGCCTGCAAGAACCGACTGAGTTGCACGTTCAAGGCTTTCTCAATCATTTTCGCAGGTAGTGGGAGGCGGGAGATAGGTCTGTAGTTATTCGGGTCTTTTGGGTCAAGGTTCTGTTTTTTAAGCAAAGGTAGGATGGATGCCATTTTCCATTTCTTTGGGAAATGTCCCGTTTTAAAGATGTGGTTGAACAAGGGAGTAAGAGCTGTCGCAGTGGTTTCAGGAATTAGCTTTATCACGTCGGCCGGGCATGGATCCAACGGAGAACCTGATTGAGTACACATCAGGAGTTTAATCAAATCTTGTGTATTCAGGGGAGAGAAACTGTCTAGCGTTAATGTTGCCTTTGACCCATTGGGCTCCATCATGGTGGATATAGATATGCATATGACTACAGTGCAAGGTTTGCAACAATACAACTGTATCTTTTGGGTGTTCTAGCTCTGCCCCTCTGTCATACCCTGGATCATCACTGCTTCAAACTTTAGACGTACACTATAAAATTGTGCGCTGAGTATGCTTAAATACAGTCATTATAACTAATGCAGATGAAAGAATGTCATGTCATAACTATACATGCAGAGAGAAATATACTTTTTGTTAGTTTTGGCAGGTCGTTTTTGCTTGCATTTTAATAATCAACAGTTATCTTGATTTTTCGTGCTTGTTTGGTTACGTGCTACATTTCTCCTCCTTAAAAGTGATGCAGAATGCTTTGAATGAGGTGGGACTAGGCAATGACAGTCAATGGAGTGGGGTGTATGTGATACTGTCTGCTCAGGTCCTTGATGAGGTTTACAGCCAAACAGAGGATCCTTCGAGGGATTCAAGATGGATGTGTTGGTTGGTTTGAAAAAACATTTGAAAGTTGGATTCAGATAGTTACGCCTTTAAGTTATATCTACACCAGTAAGTGGGTTTGTGGGTTTGTGAGAGTTCCATAATGGAATGTTGAATGTGGAGATGGTTCGGAGCGTTACGGGGAGAAGGCAACGGTCTTGGAGCTTGTAGTTATGAGTCTTCATGCTTACATTCTTCTTCGTGTTGAAGATGCTCTCGATGTGGAAACTGAGGGTGTTGGTCCCGTTTTACAGATGTCGGGTGAATCATTCAAGGAGAAACGATTTTAAAAACTTTAGAATTGTAAGCTAAAATGTTTCTGTATTTTTAGGATAGCTCTTAAAAAATGGAATTAAGTCATATGTTAATTTAGTAATGTAAAATGTCTGCAAAGTTAGACAAAATGTAAAAATAATATAATTTTATAAAGAAATAATTCAATGAAATGTGCGTTTTGAGTCGCTTAAAAGACTGAAATTGCAAGTTAGAAAGTTACGTTTGTACACCGTGTGAAATTTGCTCTGAGACTTTTGTAAAAAAATTGTAAAACGCTATTTTGCTTAGAAATATATTGCTAGAGTTTAACCTGGTAAGTGAGAATCCTAAAACACGGAGATTTTTTCCCCAAACAGTTTGAATTAGCCAAAATTGTCATTCATTCCAGGCCATCCCTGTATTTATAGCCAATAACAGAAGGTCTCAAGTAGCTACCTGCCTATTATTCAATACGAAGGTCATTCGATGGTTCGCTGTGACTGGAGATTTTGTGACCCAACATATTAGTACTTGGATTAAAGTGCAAAATCAGAGATGGGTCGAGAAGCGGCTCTTCTGTTTGAGCGAAAGATTGTCGCCCCATTGGATAAAATGCCCCCCATGCCCCAGAATTGAAAAATAAAATTAGAATAAAGTTGATTTATTACCATTTTATTTTCCAGCAACCCACATCCTGAGCTGATCGTCAGGACAGGGTGGTGACGCTGCTGAGTGGCAGCAGCAGGGAGGAGTGATGGGTTGACTGGGTCAGTTTAAAATGCGCATGCCTTTTTGGCCGGCAGTCTTGCAGCAGGCAGACAGACATGCGCATTTTAGACCTCTCAACCCAGCTGTCTTCGAAAGATGGGTTGAGAGCAAGCAAATGCCTCCAGTGCTCTTAGGAGCGCCGAGAGAGCCCACTCTATCCAATTCTGGTGCTTTTCTGAAGCTGGTCTACAGCATGAGAGCAGCACCAGGACTGGATAGTAGAGTTGGCTGGGGCTTGCTTGTAGAAGAAAAGGACACTGGAGCGAGGACGTGCCGGAGCGAGGACCTGCAGCAAGGTAAGTTAATTTTCTTTTTTTAAATGTGCATTTTTATTTGCAATGTGCATTAAATCGCCACGATTCATTACATTACTGTTTAAAGTTAAAGTTTAACTTTAAAAGGATAATGTATTGCATGTCGGCAATTTAATGTAATTTAGCGCCGCATGTATCCGGCCCCACCACCCATTTGCTCGCCCAACCACTCTCGGTAGGAAGCCGCCGCCCCTGGATGGGTCACTATAAGTCTGTGTGAAAATGTTTCACTGTACACTCTTACTTTCTGTCGTATAAAAAATAGCGCCTGGATAGGTCTAGCTGACAGTGCCGCTTGTTTTCATTTTGCACAGTTACACTTAATACTGGAAGCATTTCCTCTGTCTTTTTTCTCCAAAACAGATTTTGGCGATTACTAGCAAATTTCAAAAGCTGCAAAATATGCCGCATTAGACTATTGGTATAAAAGAAAATTGTGGACAAGGGTTTTTAGAATTCAACTGAACTATCTCTTGAGATGGAAACTCTTGATGTGAAAACATCCGAACAGTCCCCTGATGCATTAGTGGGTAGACTGAATGTTTTTACTTCTAGTCGTGAGTGCAATGTATGAAAAATATTTAAATATTTAATTAGTACATGGAAAAGAAATTAGAGGGACGCACGTGGCAGCAAACGCTCCACTTTCTTTCCCAGTAAGTGCTTTCATGCTTCAAAGATTCTCGTCGGCACCCTGGCCCGCTTCTGTGAAATAAAAAAAAGTAATCAAGCCTCTGGGCAGGAACTGTCAGAAAGATCTTTCCATGGTCTGGGCTCACGTGCGACGCTGGCAATCCTCTCAGCAATGCATATGCATGTTTGGCAAGTTGAATCTAGAGTTCAGCAATTTGTCGGATTCTTTCAAGCTGAAAAACTATTTGAGGGCAAGGTGAGTCCTGCCTTTTGTAAAAATAAATGCATCTTATTCCAGTCACTGAAAGGCTGTTTGCAAAAAATGTCAGGCATGTAGCTCTGTATACTGACCTATATTTCAATAACGGCGTGACCAGCATCCTAATGCAGTCCTCAGAGCAGCAGATACATTTAAATTGACTTCTTTCAATAGGGATCAGGTATTTTTTCCCCATAAAGTGCATTCGTGATCGGAGGGCACACATTTCTGTGTAATAGAACTGTAGTGAACTAGCACAAACAAGTGCACTTCCCTCTTAGTATAGTGTGATGTAGAAATGTATGGCCATAACATAACAGAACAAGAGCATATATCCTACTCTGACACTCGATCCTGCTATATGACAATAGAATTTCGTGAACCTACATTTGGTCATGCTATTAGAGTATCGACTTTTAAATATTTAAATATCATGAGTTTGCTTCAATGTACATTGACGATATCTCTACCATCAATGTATATAGCTGTGTAGTTAAGTATAGTACACCTACACTTACTGCTATACACTTCCTGTCACAATATTTTGGAAGTTGATATTCTGGCTACAATATTTTTATAGCATGACATTTTTGTGGTTTGTATCCTGACATGCAACCATACATTCAAATTTCAAACAGCATTGAAACATCACTAAAGACATTCTGTAATACTCGAAGGTTATATATATATATATTTATAGAAAACCAACCCTTTCTTTTCAGGAAAAAGCTACTTTGGACACTCCAGGATGCTTCTAATATTTATTTAGCAACAAGAAGTCACACACCGACGCGTTTTCCCGTTAAGGCTTATTCACCGTGAAAGGGTTGGTTTTATAAGTTTTGAAAACGCCAGTTTTCACGATGGACCGCCGCGAGGCAAAGCCCTGAGCTACCCTTTGTGGTGAAGATATATATATATATATATATACACTACTTCAGGCGTTGGGGCTATTTAAACAGACTTACCTAAGAACTGCTAGCACCAGAGGCACTTTTTAAACTAATGGCATTTGATAAAGGTGTAATACCGAAACGCGTCATGCCTGCTTAAATAAATGGTCTTTGCAAGCCCCGCTGTGTCGCCTCATCGACTTCGACGGAAGGAGGTGTTTTTTTATATATATATATATATATATATATATATATATATATATATATATATATATATATATATATATATATATATATATATATATATATATATATATATATATATATATATACACAAATATATGTGCAATTATATGACCGGCATGATGATTTTATATATGGCCTCGGTCTTTGGCTATGGTGTATAAACATGAACGTGATCGTGTTTTTTATTATGCTGGTGTTCATTTTCATTGAATCTGCTGTACTACAGTGGTATGTGTATCATTACGCTCATATTGACAACTATTGATGAATCACGATATGCTTTATTATTTATGATGTAAATAGCCACAATGTACAGACTTTATATGAAATGTTTCTTTAGGCAATTTCTCACCAGATTTTAAATGTTTAAACTAATTTTAGTTAACTAAATAACTCTTCTATGTTTATAAGTTTGTCAGATTATAAAGGCTACAATCAAAATGGCGACAGTTAGATTGAGAAAGCCTGCTGTGACAGGTGAAACGCGTCTCTCTGTGCTGGGTTGGAGGAGGCATAATTCAATAAAGAAGCCTTTACCTGAAAGGTCCTCGTGTGAAGTGGAGTGGAGATTTCTTTGATCTCTTTCTCTGTCTCTCTCTCGCTCTCTCTCTCTCTCTCTCTCTCTCTCTCTCTCTCTATTTCTCTCTCTCTCTCTCTCTCTCTCTCTCTCTCTCTATCTCTCTCTCTCGCTCTCTCTCTCTCTCTCTCTCTCTCTCTCTCTCTCTATCTCTCTCTCTCTCTTTCATTCTATATATATATATTTATATATATATATATATATATATATATATATATATATATATATATATATATATATATATATATATATATATATATATATATATATATATATATGTCGATGCAAAGGCCTGAAAGCTTGAAGCCGCGCTCAGCACAGCAGCTGTCAGCTAATCTACCAGCATGGCATTTGGGGGCCCACTGAGGGTGAATATACATGTTTTAATTGAAGGAGACACGGGACTTACTATAAGATTTAATTTTCTCCAATCACGGACTCAATGTCCCAACGTGCACCGTACTAAACGTATGCACCGCACATGACCCACTGAGGAAGTGTATTTAAAAATGCTGAATTGGAGCCACCTGTGCCTTACCTTGAACTGCCCATGAAGAAGAGGCTACGGCCTTGAAACGCGTCGGCACAAGAACTTGCACCACAAGTGTAGATGCTGGTTTCCTGGAAATAAAGCCGTTTGGTTACAAATGCTGTGAGTGCGTCTTCAAGCTTTCAGGCCTTTGCATCGACATATATATATATATATATATATATTGTCGCTTCGCTTGCACCAGTGTCTCGCACTCTCGAACGGGTGCTGTATATATACGTATATGTATATATATTGTAACATGGTACATTTATCTTGGATGATCTGCAAAAATTCAGTTGCAGGTCCAATGCTGTAAACAGTGTTTATTAAGCACAAAGTCACTGCCATGCTAGATGCTCTTGGGAAATTGGAAGTGTTTGTACTGAACATTTGTATGATGTACAAGATTGTGGTTGGCCAACCAGTGCCTAATTTGAGCCAGTGGTTTACTGTGCTCAGCACCAGCACATATTTGTCAACACCGGCTCCTAAGTTGTTTATTAATTCAATATATAGTAAAAATTGCTAATAATTGCCACCCAAGCCATTCTTATAGCTTTGTGGGCCTGGAATAGTTTGAATTGTGACACTTGTAAGAGTGTGATGCTTATTAGTTCTTTGGTACTGTGGTTGGCAGAGATAGCAGGGTCAATGGATAGTACACATTGTAGAGGGCACCTGACGAGGGCCCTGACACTTAATTTTTTTCAAATTAAGCCCTGTGGCCAACAATATTTTTGATTCCGTATCCTGTCTTGGCAAAACTCGTAAATTAGTTATTATAAAGCAAGTATTTAAATAGTCATCTTAGTCTGTGGCAATGTCCCCTGCATAGTAAACCGGTGTGCACCACTGCCCTGACTGACACACTAGCATGTGAAATTGGTATCCTGACTTATTAATCATCCAGCTAAAACACTAAACTACTGTGTGCATGGAGAACACTGCCTCTCCATGGTAATGCCATGGTCCATAACGGGTTCCGTGGTCTGGAGTATTGGACCAAGTGTGTCCTCGTTTGTTGAAAAGGGACAACTGTTCATGTCCTCGGTTTTTAACATGAAATGTTGGTGGCTGCATACTGATTTTTGCAAATTAATCATCCTGAACATAGTTTTTTTCCTGTGTCAGAGAGATGTGTGGAGTACCAGCCTCACTCTGGTAAACATTTTGCTTCAATATGGCTCCCAACCCCTTGGACAGATAGTAAGTATTCATGTCAGGTGCGTGTGTACATTGTGCATGCATGACCAATATTGGACAGCAAGACTCTAGTTGCTGTTTGCTGGGACCATTGAGATCCATTCTGGATGGCCCCTGGTTTAGAATGGCATAAGATGGAGGAGAGATACAGTTTACTCAGACAGTGGATGTGTCTTACAAACATTCCTGTAGCTGGAAAGTGAAGACCCGGACAGCGAATGATGAAGGGTGGAGACAAAGCTCCCCTTAGAAATTCCATGATGGCGGATTGAAGCCACCACGGAGAGCTGCAGCCCTGATGGTTTCCCTATACCTCCAGTAACAATACGCGCGATGCTGAGATTTTAAGCGAAATACTTGCGGAGAAAATCTACGGCGATCTCTGAGCTGAACGAACGAATGTGGCAGCTTTTTCTTTTAAAACTCGAGCGGAGAGCGCTAGAGCGGCTGCTGGCTGGTTACCGTTCCCTCCCAAGACGCTCACCTGGCTGCTCGACACTCTACTGGTCTGGTCTCACCTCTTTTGCCGCGGTAGACTCTGAACGCAGGGAAGGCATGGCGCCGCCGAAAACGACCCCGCGGTGTACACGCACCGGCCGCAACATCGCTGGAAAAGGAGAGGGAAACTTGCTCACGGGTGCTGGTGGCAAGGAGAGATCAGGCATCACAACCAGCAAGCCATTATCGCATCTCCTACAAACAGGGAGAGTTCCGGAGCTCCTGGCAGGCAAGTGCTCGACTGGCAACAATGTTACGGAGACTCTACTCTCCGCGATAACAGATGGTAACATTGTTGCATCTAGCTCTGCTGCTCCTTTAACAGACATTGTCTTGTTGGTAGCGGACAAGGATGGTGATGTTAGTGTGCCTGTCGCAAGTAGCGGAGAGGGTGCGGAGGGCTCGCAACCTGAGTCTTTGCCTTTGCCATCAGTACAGCATGATGAGGGGGCCAGCAGACAAGAGGAAGAGGGAGAGGTAACGGAGCCCACATCTTCCGACTCGAGACAAAGCATAGAAGTTGGTGAGCATAACGTGGCTGCGATAGCTGGTGGGAGTCAGACTCTTGTTTTAGAAGGCAGCGTCACAGAAGAAGGGGAAGGTGACAGCGAAGCTAATGATTCGGCTTCATTTGACGATATTGAAGAACCAGCCGAGTACCCAGTACAGACGGGGGGCAAGTCGTTGACTATTAAAAAGGCCAAAGGGAAAGTTAAGAATAAATCCAAGAAAAGTACAATCCACCTACATAATGTGCCTCCAATAGGGAAAGCTATTTCTGATAATAGCCCCCTTAGGAAGTGGGTGCAAGCAAAAGGTGGAGTGCGAAACATGGCATTAAGACTCTCAGGTGTTAACGGTAATGGGGTTAATTCACCAATACCTCGTTCTGGTGGTTTGATATCAGAAGCTAGTTCCGGGCATGGTGTTCCAGGAGGAGCACAGCCTAAATCCTTAAGCCACAATGATGCGTATTCCCCAAAGGAAACCCAGTCCCAAGTTACTCGGGAGACGGCCTTATCTGAGGCAGGAACTGCTGGCTGTCATGAGGGAGCAGCACCATCACTCTCTTTGATTTTACAGTCTTTAGCTGAGCAAAGACAAGAGGCGCAGCTGCACTACACACAGGTCAGAGAGGATAATAACAAAATCCAACAATCCCTGCGGGAAATGACTGATAAAATTAGCGGGTTAACTCAAGATATAACTGAATTACAGCAGAGAGTTTCCGCAACCGAAGACCTATCGGCACTTACAGATGTCTCTGCCAGAAAGCATGAGGGACAGATCTCGGATATGCAAATTAAGTTGGAGGATATTGAAAATCGCCAGCGAAGACAGAACCTTAGACTTTTTGGTATTTCAGAAGGAGCGGAGGGGTCAGACCCGAGGGGGTTCTTGGTTAAATTATTTCAAAAAGCTTTCCCTGATCTCTCTGATTGGGACTGGGACTCTCAACTCCAAAGGGTCCATAGACTGCCGTTAACTCAGAGGAATAAGGGAGGGCAATATCCTCGCCCTTTTTTGATCTACTTTGGGAACTTTTTATTAAGACAAGCAGTGTCAACAAAAGCACGACCTAATGCTCCAGTCTTAGTAGACTCTTTTTCTTTTTTCGTCAGATCAGATTTAAGTAAGGCTACAATGGACAGACGTTGGAGACTGCGTCAATTTATCGATCCTATAAAAGCTCTCGGCGCTCAGGCTTTTTTACAAGAACCTGCACGTCTGAAAGTTCTTAAGGGTAGTCATACCTATATTTTTTTGGAAGAAAAGGAAACAAGTGCGGCAATAGCCAAATGGCGGGCAGAAGCTGCCGAACAGGGATAGAAGGGATAGAAGGGAGGTCTGCTCTATGGCGTCTGTGGACTCTGGTTCTTCTTCTCTCGTTTACCTCCCTTTTTTTTCTTGCAGTATTGGTAGAAACTTGTAGAAACTGATAGAAACTGTGAATTATGATTTAGGATTATGATTATGACTATCATTATAATTAGAAACAAGGGAGGGTAGGGTTGACCTACTGGGCTGTGGCTCTGTAGCGCTGCCATTTCCAGCGGCAGCTGTTAATAAGGGGGGGGTTCTTCTAGGAGACGGGGTGTGGTGTCACCCTTAGATTTGAATCATGTTTGGTGAGGGTCAGGGAGGGAGTTTGAGGTTAAAGGGGGGGAGAAAATCGTCATCATTGGGGCACTATGGTTTTAAAGAATGGGGAAGGTTTTTCTTAGTTTTGCGCAGTATAAATAATAAATTATATGTCATAGCTCATTCAATTTTCTTGACAATTATTATTGTAGGAGGAGGATTAACACAAAAGATAAAACTTAATCATGAATTGGATCAAGTGTCTGGTCTGTAATGTCGCTGGCCTTAATAGTACAGTTAAACGAAGGCTAGTCCGAGAGGAGCTACGAATGTATCAGTCTCAATTAGTGGTCCTGACAGAAACACATTTGTCTTACAAAGACCGGAATTTATTGGCGGATCTGGGGTTAGATGTAATCATTAGTACTACTCAAACTGTATCTATTAAAGGAGTAGCTATCTTAAAAGATAAAAAGTTTGTTTGCGAAGTTATTAACAAACAGGCAGATCAATGGGGGCGCTGGGCAATAGCTCAGCTGATTATAGGGCGTAAGAAATATGTGATCTGTGCCGTATACGGCCCTAATGTGGACGATCCTGCTATCTTCGAATTCCTCAATTTGGAATTATTAAACTGGGAGGGGGAAAAATTAATCTTGGGGGATTTCAACTGCGTCATAGATTATCATATAGACTCTACTGGGAATAGGCGCAACTTAAGAATGTGTAAAACTCGCAGAGCAATCATACAAATGATGAGGCTTCAGTCCATTAAGGACGCTTGGAGACATATATATCCTTTAATACCGGGCTATACTTACTATTCGGCTCCTCATAAGTCATACTCCAGGATTGACATGGCCCTGGTGTCTGATAGCGTACTCATAGCATCAAGAATGGAAATATGTCCCCGGGTGACCTCCGACCACAACCCTATTATTTTCTCTTTTCAGGTTAAAATCGAAGATAAGGAGATCAGGCAATTCTCCTTCCCCAGGTACTTGCTGACTGATACTGAATATCTGCTGAGTACTACACAGCAATTAGAGGAATTTTTTAGAATAAATACAGGTTCCGCATCCCCAATAATTGTCTGGGATACTATGAAAGCGTTTGTTCGCGGCATTACACAGAAATATATTCTCTTACAGAATAAAAAACGAAAAAGCGAAATGGGGAATTTATTACTTAATTTGCGTAACATTGAGAGAGAACATGTGAAGGTGGTTAAGAGTAAGGATTTAAAGGCTCAGGAAAGTATGCTTCTTTCTTTAATTGATGCAAGAGTTGCAGTTAAAAAAAACTTAAGATAAAAAATGGCCGCAAACTACAGTAAGCATCGGTTAGAGAAGTATGAGTATGGGGAGCATATAGGACATGTATTGGCATATCAGACTGCAGAGGCAAAAGCTAGAACTAAGATTGATGCTATTAAGGGAACAAATGGGATACTGTATACGGAAACATGGGATATCCTAGACCAGTTCTTGCAGTTCTATCAACAGTTATATTCTTTGACATGGCCCTCTAATCAAGACGAGATACTAGGTTATATCAATAACTGCGGCCTCCAGCCTGCAGACAACGAGAAAATTACTACATTAGAAGAAACGGTTTTGTCAGAAGAGGCTGAATCTGCATTGTCATCACTGCCTAATGGGAAAGCGGCTGGTTTTGACTCGATACCATTAGAGTTTTATAAATCTTTCAAACAGATTATACTTTTACCTCTCACTAGTGTGATCCAATATGTAGCTATTAATGGTGAGGTGCCGGCATCATGGAATAAGACACAGATTGTGTTCTTCTTAAAAAAGGGTAAACCACCAACTGAATGTGGCTCATACCGGCCAATTTCTCTTATTAACGCGGACGCGAAGATATTTTCTAAGATCTTGGCAAATCGTTTAGCCCCGCTCATGACGGACTTAGTTTCTAAAAGTCAACACGGATTCATATTAGGGAGGGATACTACTGCCCACGTCAACATGGCTATTAGCTCATTCGACTATGCAGAGCAAAAGAAAATTGATTTTGGTATGATCTTATTAGATGCTGAAAAAGCATTCGATCGTGTCAGATGGGAATTTTTATGGGCTATTCTATCAAAGATAGGTATTGGTAAGCAGTTCCAGTCCTGTGTAAAAGCTTTATATAGTAACCCACAAGCTAATCTTTCTTATATGGGTTCTAGGTCAGTATCATTCAGGATATTGTGCGGGACCAGGCAAGGTTGTCCGTTGTCTCCACTACTTTTTGCTCTATATATAGAGCCATTTCTACGTATCCTTCAATCCTGTGCATATATTGATCCGTTGGTTTCCGGCACCTCTCAACTTAAGCTCACAGCATATGCTGACGACATAGCGGTTTATGCTACTAACCCAAGAGAGGCCGTGAATACGATTACAGACGAAGCTGAGAAATACGGCAATGTCTCAGGGTACAAGCTGAATGTGAACAAAACTCAAGTACTTACTACAGCAGGGATTAAAAATGCTATGTCTGGGGCGTGGACTACTGTAACCTATCTGGGGGTAAAAATAACTGCTAATGTTAAACAGATCATAGACATCAATTATCTACCACTTTTGCAGGCAACTACTAAGCTGTTTAAATTTTGGCACAGGCTTCCTTTGGGATTACTGGGTAGATCTAACTTAATAAAAATGAAAATACTTCCCAAATTCCTATATTTGTTTCGTTCCATCCCGTTGAAAATTCCTAACAATTTGTTCAAAAAACTTGAGGGCATATGTAGTAGCTTTCTATGGGGTTATAAAAAACCTAGGAGAGCAATTGAGCTACTTAAATCTTCGTATGAACAAGGAGGATTGGGCTTCCCGGATTTTAAAATATATTTCTGGGCTTCATTTATTGGTCGTTTTCGTTGCTTGTTGGGTCTGGACCAGTCTAACCCATTATTCAAGCTTATCTTAGGTAATCAGAGGGACATGTTTTTGTATGGAATAAATGATCCAAATTATTTTAAGAGAGTCAAGTTTAAGACTTTGAGGGATATCGTGGCTATATGGAGAGATATGTTTCTTAAGTGTAAACTACCCAAAATCCATACTAAATTTCCATTGTGGGGGAACCCATTGCTCCCTGAGATTTTTCAGGATCAGGCAGGCAAATCTTGGAGTCAATATGGGATCTCATACTTGGGCGAAATTTATAACGAGAGAGGAATCATATCATTTGAAAATCTGCGTATAAGGTATAAGCTACCGGTAAAAAAATTTTTCAAATATTTGCAAATAAGAGACTATTTAACTACAAGTTTTGCCGCAATTGAGTTCACTCAGTCAAATGTTTGGGATTGTATATATGGAGGAAAGACCAAGTCTCTAATAGGTATGATGTACATTCATTTATCTAGCTTTAAACTAGACGGTAGCGTAAAATTAGCCGAACGTTGGAGTCAAACTCTGGGTATAGTGGTCTCCCCTAGTATGATCAAACCAGCAGTAGCTAATGTAAAGTACTCGGTGCACTCTGTTAACTTGCAACTCCAGCAATTACGTATTACTTGTATGCTATATTACACACCGGCTAGAATCGCTAAATGGGATCAAGGCAGTATGGTGGGAGATAAAAAATACTGCCCTAAATGCGGATTGTACGCTGCCGATTTGCTACATATGTTTATTTCATGCCCTTCACTGACGGTCTTTTGGCAGAAAATCGAACAGTTACTTCAGTTAAAACTTGGACTGAGTCAACCATTGACTGATCTTGAAATTATGTTGGGCTGCAAAGAAAATAATTCAGGCTTAGCACGTCTCTTTTCAATCTTAATGGCGGCTGCTAGATTAGCTATTGCTAGGGCTTGGATTTCTCCCACACCTCCTCAGGCTGAGGATTTTTGGGTGATAATTAAAGAAACTTATGGTTTAGAGGTTGCCCTGGCAAATACAAGGGGACTTCGCTCCCTGGTCAAATTAGAAGCACTTTGGCGACCAATGTCCTTTTGATTATATATTACATATTTTATATTGACTCTGTGATTATGTAACTTGAGTTGTAAAGGTTTTTCAGAGCCCTCGTGATCATATTACTCTATATCATTTGGCGATCACCTCAATTTGTGTTTATATGGTCCTTCATGATTACCTGCTTACTTTATTACTGCTGCTTTCCTTCTCCATATGTTATATGCTATTTACTTACTTACTTACTTCCCCTTCTCTTCTTTTCTCTTTTTTTCTTTTCTGAATTCATCATTTGGTTGATGTATATTTTTATATATGCTTCTGTCTTATTGTATCTTTGTGCCTACTATGATGATGAAAATAAAAATATTTAAAAAAAAAAAAAAAGAAATTCCATGAGGATGTTTAAGCAAGGGATTGCTGATTAGTCCTTCCTGAGCACTGTTATTTGGTGGGTGGTAGGGAAATTGGGGGTCAAGGCACTCTTCAGCAGAGTCCGTTGTTAAAAGTGGTAACGGTTCTAGACAGGGCTTGCCCTTTGTCTGTCCTAGGATGCTACTTCAGAAACGCATGACAGTGATGGAGCATGATTTTTGCTAATAAAATCTGCTTGGGAAATCCACCCATGTGTGTATTTTCATAATACTAACGTGTGTGAAAACCGAAATTACTAAAACATGAAGGCCTAGAAGGTATAACCGAAAAATGTGCAGCCTTTGCACTCTGTGTCCTCATGTAACGCAACTGTTGCTATGTAAAGCGCTCTGTTACTCGATACCTTCGGGCAAGTTTGCGCTATATAAAACTCCATTAAAAAAAGAAAAGAAAAAAAATCAGCCAGGTGCAGAGTCTTGACATGTCATTGTGCGCATGTTTGGGTACTCCGGCTTGGAGCCAGCATCACGATTTACTGCTGTGCGAGTCATCATCTTTCTCAAAGGCAGTATCTGCACTACAGCCATAAAAATGTCATTTAAGGGGGAACCACTGCAAACCAGTTCCAGGACGTTAGACAGTCAATCCACATCCTTTATCTGGAAAATGAGTATAAAGTGGGATCTAAACCACGCTACTTTATTACAGTTCCAGGTCTTACTTGACCAAGAATGGGAGCGCTGTCCAGAGTACCCCAAGAGCTTCTGTGAAATCAGGGCTGGTGCCTCAGTAACAGCTCGTTTCCCAGAGGTCCGGGAACATCACCTGAAGTCTACACAACTTGCTGGGGAAGCTGAAACCTTCCTGCCTGCTCAGAGAGCTAAGAAGAGAGCTTGATCCTGCAGGAAGAGAGACAGTCCAGGAGGAAAAGCCAAGCCATGTTTCCAGTATGTGGACCAACCAGATGAAGCTGACTGCCAAGAAGGAGTATTACCTGTGTCTTGAAGTGACACTCAGAGCATGGCTGTACGAGTGAACTACATAAATGAACTTTGGACCCAACAATGATATGCCATTTGGCCTTCCTGTTTCTGAAGCACTGGTGCTGCCGATGAGTGGAATAACCCTGAAGGAGGCGTCACCATAAAAACTGGAATAATTTTTCCCTCAGCTAGGAAGCCACAAGGACAGATAAGCACCCTTCAGTCCAGTCTGCTGTGCTGATACCTGTAGTGATCAGAGAAAAAGAGAAGAGATTGTTGCCACAACTGAGTAACACTAAGCAAGATGCCACCAGTATAATCAGACACTCCTATCATCGAGCGCTAACCAAGCCTTCTCTCCTGGGACGATAAGGTGAAGCCTGAACTCAAAACACTGAAAGAGGGAATTGTGAATGCACAGAGATAATCCTGCAGTAGGAAATTGTCCTTACATTGAGACTCTTTGGGCTTCAGAACTGCTCAAACTTAGTGAACTTTCAGCTGTGCCTAATCTTACCTAGATTCATATACCAGGGAATAACCACAGACTTTGTGGGACACTTTAGGTCGATGAGGAGGCATCATAGAAGTTGTAGAGCTTCATTAAGAGCTTGTGGTTGAGGTATTTGACCTTCTAATTTTACCCCTAACTTTTCATGTAGTATACTATTCTGCAGTGCTAATAAAGTTATTGTGACCAACAAAATCATGCACTAGGCTAGAAAGTAATTTATTGCAAGTTTGTATCTATACGTCCAGAGTCTCCGCCTCTCCACACTACCTCCCTGAGAAGCATTTATGTGTCCGTTCCTGCTGCCATGAGAGTCAAGTGCAGAAAGGAGGTACTTGGCCTGGTTTGCAGAGCAATAATAGGACCAATCCCATGAGTGGCAAAGAATTTCAACCATCCCGAATGGCATCTGGCAGCCTGGCAATCTGGAAAAGACTACTTATAAGTGTCCTAGGTAGGTAAGGGAATGGTCATGGGTGACCAATCCACAATTTCAGGAGCTCTACAAATGATAAATTTACATACAATTAATGTAAGTGATTTTCACTTACAAAGTCAGTGATGGGCCTGAAACTCTTACTCTGGCCGTCCTGCACCTACACTGATCACGTCTTCTGCAGCTGGATTTCACATATATTGTTCAGAATGTGGTTTATTACTTTTTAGCAAGGCAAAACGTTCATTTCTCACTAGTATTATCAAAAATGTTTTACCCAAGTTTGTATCAAGGTTTTAACCTTTAATTCAAAATACCTGTTAAACAAAGTTATACATTTTTGTAAAGATAAGGCAAATATTGGTCATTATCTTTTTCAGTGTAAATTACTGCATCATGTTGCATCTCAGTTTCTTCCTGCTATCACTATCTAAATTGAATTTTCTCTCTCTTTCCTCTAACTATACACACACTCTCTCTCTCTCTCTCTCTCTCTCTCTCTCTCTCTCTCTCTCTCTCTCTCTCTCTCTCTCTCCTTACTTGGCTCTTATCCCATTATCAGGCCTTCTGGGCACTCGCTCTCATATTGTACCACCTGCCAGCATTACCACAATTCTTCCTGCACCAGTTTCACCCCTTCGGAAAAGAAGCGGGTATCACAAGATCTCTGGGCAGACGTAGTGCATGGAATTCATACAGTAGAACAATGCAGTCACAACGGCAAGCACAGTCTGTTCCCCAACATGTGTGCTTCAAGCCTTGGCCGAGATTGTGGGTATCGGTTTCCAAAGAGTAGCTGTCAGGCTGCTGCTGCAGAAGCTGTAGACACTGTCATAATCTGGCAAAAAAATAATTTGTCCTGCTTCACGCCCTCAATGATGCCTCACATGAAGAATTGTGACTAGTTGTCAAGGTCACATCTGTAGAAAAATCAATATTCTAACCAGTCCAGTGCTTCAGCTATCAGTAAACTGCATAGTCTATGCCAGAAATCCTACAAAGAGTGATGAATTGACTTGAATCTGTATATGATGGGTAGGAGAATTGCTGGCAGATGTGTGGTAGAGAGATTTAAATGTTTCAGCTGTAAGAAAGAGATGGATGGAGAAATGGTTGTCACCAAATTATGGTTGAAGAATAAGGAGTGAGAGGTACTGGGGGTGTTTCTTTGTTACAGCATGATATAGTGGGTTTTAGGATTCTCCGGCACAGGGTTTGCGCTGTGCTTGCTAAATCTCTTGTAAATAAAAAAATCTTAATAGGGGTTTAGAGCCCACCCATTTCTTACCTTTACTTACCATTGGTTGGCTCCCATGTCTCTCTTGTTTCCTTGCTTCCTTTTGGCCAGCTCCTCTTTCTCTCCTTCGACTTCTTCTTGGGCTTCATTTTTTTTCTGTCCCTGCCACGGAGTATGGACCAAGTACTGCTTCCAGTGGCCAGTGTCCTTTCACCGGCCTCAGGCTCCTGCAGCTACTCTTTTTTTTTTTTTACTTTTCGGCATGCATTCTTGAAGTGCATGCCTCTGCGGCCCCTCGCCTTCTCCACCCCCGCTCTCCTCCTGCTCTCCATGGTGTTCTCTCCACCCCCAACACTGGTCATCTGCATCTTTGGTACTCCGATGAAAATATTTGCTCTGTACATGTCAACCTCAGTATTCAAACATGGATAAAATGTTGTGCCCAGAGTGTGTAAATCCAAGCTTCCTCTTCCTTTGCTCTGCAGGCTGCCTTCAGAAGGGCTGCAAATTACCAAATTATCACCTTTCTGTCTCTCTTATTGCCTTCATTATGGCATTGCTCGAAGCCTCTTCAATAGGGAATGTCAGTATTTGTCTGAAATGTCAAACATTTTAACGTTATGGAGTTATGTGTGTTCAAGGCATGCTTAGCTCATAAGACAGGTTAATAGATGCCCGACATGGAAGTTGTACACCGTCATAGAGAGTTTTTGGAGATGAGGAGCACATAAGCACAGCAGCCGCCCCTCCAGCTCCTCACCCCACTCCCACTATTTACCACAAGAGAAACAAAGTGTAATCAAATCTGTGGCCCAGACTGCCCCTTAAACAGTGCCTTCGCCTCCCTAGCAGCACAAAGTTCTGCATTTGGTTCCAAACTAGCTGTGAATTATCACAAACATATGAAGACTAATGCAGATTCATTTCCTTATGTATTTAATGCAGTTTTCTTTACACCGTTCCAGTTCATAATGGCTTCTGCTAATATTTGTGTTCTTGATGAACCAACTCTCTAATCTTGCTGTGCTGGTTACAAAAGACAAGCCTTGGTGGCCCATCAAAGAAGGATGGCTGAAACACCATATGTACGATTGACAAAGGCACTCCAGTGGTCATAGAACTTTAGAAAGAAGCATCTTATCTACAACCTGTTTATAGTTGAATAGTTGCACCTTGTTTGCTTTCTCCGAAAGATAGGACAACATACATCATTACATTTAGTTGACTGTAGCAAAGCCAAACAGAACACCCCACAAAGACGTCTCCTGTAGGTATTGTGATTGCGACCCTATTCCTTAGACGCTTGCCTACGTATGCTTGGAGACATAGAACCCAGTGAACATAAATGCTAGCTGCCCAGTATTTGTTTAATTGTGAGCATAATGACTGCGGTTCAAACCTCCCCAGTATCGCCGGACATATAAATAAATACAAAATGACATTGTTGTCACATAACGTTAGGATAACTCCATATCCCACAGTGGTATTTTCATCTCCGCAATTCCAGCCTGGGTCTTGATTCTGCAGTAAAGTTCCCTGGAAAGGAACTGGTGTATAAATAATTATGGAGTGAAGTTGAAATGTAAATGGTTTGTTCTGAGTTCACTTTGATATCACTCCCTCCTTCCTGGCTGTTGCTCACTGAGATATAGCCCCTGTACTGTCCGAAAGGACAGTACAAGGAGCACGAGCTGCTGTGCAACATGGCTCAAAGTAAATAAAAACAAAGCGCTATGGCGCTGTCAACGCTGGCTGCGCCATGCCGCTTTGTTTTTTGTTTACTTTAGGCCATGTTGCACAGCACCCTGTGCTACTGTACAAATTTGTTCTAAAAACATTGACAACCCCAATAGGTCTCGCATGTGTGGTCTATTGGCTTTGCCAGTGCTTGTTATTTTAAGTTGGAGTTTACTTTGGACAATTCTTTCTTGCACTGCTCCCGCTTTTGAATATGGTGGTACTTGTGCCGTAACTGGCAGTGGCCTTGATGCCCAGTGAAAAGATGAAATCACTACTTGCCAAGATCTTTGGTGAATATATTTGTACTGTTACACAGATCTTCTGACTCAAGTTTGTAGTTAAGCATTTCTTTCAGCTGTGCAAATGAGGCCGACCCTTTTCCAATGGGACATATCTGTATGCCTGGTTGCTTTCATAAAGCCACAATTCAGAAATGAAAAACATGTCTAAATTGTTGTGAATGTTTCTGGACTTTCCTAAGGGAAATATGAAACATGCCCCAAGGTAAGGCACATCCAACTCCTGTCACTGTGAACATGGTGTGACATTAGAATGTCAGTAGCATGTAACTAGGTGTCCACATGCGCAGTCAGCCATCCCGGATGTGCATCATAGCCTTGAGAAAGCAACTCTGCTTCCCATGAGAAACGCGTCCTGGCATACATTGCACCATTGCGTAAATGCACAACTACTGTGCCTAATGTTGCTATGTAGTGTTTACCTTTCTATGACGTTACATGGCTTAGCATTGCCATCCTTCTGTCTTCACCCTTGTGACACCGTGACATGCCTTCACATTGATGTGTGCTAATACCGCACTCCCATGGACCAGAAAGAGACCATGTTGAAAAAAGCACAAACATACATTATTCCATCCGTGTCAATGAGTCTGCTCCATGGCTGGAATTTGCACATTCGCCCATGTTTCCTGGCGTGAATTCTGCACTTAAAACACGTGACGCAGGCGCGCTTGTCCGGAGCTTTGTGTTCTGTTTTTACAATAAACCGGACAGTTTTACACGCAGACGTCGTGCTGCCTTTCTTTTGTTCATTTAACAATTGACGACATTATGCATTTATAGGAATATTCAACATGATGCGCCTCGTATTTTTTTTAACTAATCACGCACATAAGCCCAGCTAAGCAATTTTACTAGAGAGCATGTTTAATGGTTTTCATTAGTTTCGGATTATTGCGGTTTACAGTGGTGTATTACAGCAGCATCCGTTTACCAATGTCTAGCCCCAGTTGCAGTTTCCCTTCATTTACCCATTATTCAATGATCGCGCGCTCTGGGCTGCAGGGCTGTCTCTGGGGATTAAGTACTATAGTGACGCTGGTATTTCGCCTGCAGCAGTAACCATTAAAAGACACACTGGAATAAATGTGCATCTTGATTTTTTTTCGCAGTTCTGCTGTATCGAAAAAACCTAGGTGCAGATTGTAGCAGATGCCGTGTGTCAGGTAGATTTAAACTGTGAACGCACACACATAACAAGGAAGTAGGAAGGAAGTAACTCAACGCATATGCAGACAGTCACATTTGTCAACATGCTGGAAAATTGAAAATAGGTCGTTGCTGTTTTTTTTTTTTTTTGCTAAAGTACTAAGAGAATAACAAATGCCATGTTTTAAAGTCATTTGGGGGTAAATATTTGTGGGAGAATCGTAAATATTTTATTTTATCTCTGCAGCGTAATTTGAATTATTGTATTGTATCCAGGAGGATAAATATTTCATTAGAAGAATAAAAGAATGCTCATTGTTTATTAATGATTTCTGAACCACCTTCAAATGATATTGCCCTATCGCTTTCCCCATCAGCTTTTGAACGTGATCATTAAAGGACCAGCCGTTTCCATAAAATTAGATCAAATCCCAACCTAGCCGCCTCTAAATTAAATCTGTGTTTCCCCCAAGAGGCTTGTCACTTCATCAGCTTTTTGCTTGTAGAATGTAGTGGGGCTGCTGCTGTCCTGTCACAGCCAAGCCTGTGTAATGTAACGTCCCACAGCAAGCCTTCCCCCATACAAATATATGAAGCGCCACTTAGGAATGTAAAAAAGCCACATTCAGTTTCTTTTCCTGACATGTGACCATATTTGGGTGTAAAATGTAGCAAAGAAAAATACGTCTCTAGTTTTGTTTTTTTAACAATTTTTTCACTTGAAAATTTTTAAATGATTGCGCGCATGCAGCAATCAGATATAAACTAGAACACGTTAAAGGACACCCTCTGAAGTCACCCCACGGTAAGAATATACAGAGAACCACAGTCTAACATGAATACATGTAGCATTGAGGTAAATTCTTAACACTAACAATCCATTTAAACTGGTGAGAAAAGATAATACGTTAACACGACTCTGCTCACAAACCAAAAGGTGGGTTTACAAGGGAAGTACACGCACAGAAGAGAAGGTACAGGTACACACTTGGAGGAAAAGTGGATGAAAGACCCAGGACTATTATCTATACATTACTAAGGCCGACTGCTAACAGCGTAGCCTGTGTTTAAAGTGTGATAACTCGATCTGTCAGTCAATCTACCAAACCTCTAAATTCAAGTACGATCCTCAGGGATTTCATCAAGGCTGGGTGGAAAGGGTCAGACACAGAAGAGATCTGTGCACCCATTCCAGAATGAAATCGCTGCGGGCATGATGTACTTAGGTGCTATAGCGGTCGCCAAGCACATGTTTCTCAAAATCAAAATTCACAAGTTTTCATGTATCAAACATAAATTGTGAGCCAAGGATGTGTTTCTGACTCACAGTAAGGTGCACTTGGAGACACACTGCGATCTAGAAGGAGGAGGGAGCCCGAAAGGGGCATTCCCCCTTATGAATCTCAGTCTCATGTACCAATGCTTTGCAACTGCAGTCACAACCTATTGATGCCATACCACGTCATCAAAGGCGATGGCAATGGATTCATAAAGTGGAAGCCATTCATGAGGTCAGCTCCCACTTTGTAAATGTGGGCTCAGGAATTGATTGGGAACAGGTAGCCATCCAGGGAAAAATATATAGGCTGGGTAGTTACTGATAGTTGAACACATTATGCAGAGTTCACAAAAGTGTAATTTACATGTGTTAGATCACATAAAATTAAATTGGGATTGGGAAGGTGGGCATCAGTATTTGGGTATTAGAGCCATGAACAAGGAATTGCAAAACAAATGTGGTTATCACTAGCAAAGAAGCTTTCCTAAAATGTGTAAAAATCATAACTTTAATCACCGAGAGCACCTAACGACCACCCAAATAGTCCTGACATGAATAAGTCAACAAGTATTTCAAAGAGCGCCATATGACCAGGTTATGTGTTGTAACAGATGTCATCTATATTATGCTAAAATATTTTTTTCTGAAAACTATATTACTGACAAAATTAGTGTATTTTCCACTTTTCCTAGTTCTACAATTGTCTGATATAACAAGCATTGGCAAAGCCAATATGCCTCGCCTATTCAAGAGCTATTGACTCTGCCAAATGTGTTTTATCCATGTTGTACAACAACATGGTTGCTATTCAGCATGGATGAAAGTTAATGGTGTAGAGGAGAGTGGTTTGGAGTGTCATAGAGTGGAGTGATGTAGATTTGAGTTGAATATCATAGAGAGTAATGTCGTAGAGTGGAATGTTGTAGAGTGAAGTGTCTTAGAGTGGAATGTCGTAGAGTGGAGTGTCGTGGAGTACAGTGGTGTATACTGGAATGATGGGTAGGGGCATGCAGTGGAGTAGAGTAGAGTGGTATAGAGTGTTGTAAAATGGGCTGGCAAGAGTGTCATAGAGCAGAGTAGGGTGGAGTGGCATAAAGTTGAGTAAAGTGGGGTGGAATGGCGTACATTATCATGGAGTATTGAAGTATGGCGTACACTGGCGTGGCATAGAGTGGAGTAGAGTGAAGCAGAGTAGAGTAGTGTGTCATAGTGTCATAGATTAAACTGGTGTAGAGTGGAGGGACATAGATTGGAGGGGCATATAGGTGCGTGGCGTGTAGTGGAGTGGCGTACAATGGAGTACGCATGGTGTGGTAGGGCACTGCTATTATAGAGAACATCTTTTCATTTGAAATGATCATTACATTTGCACAGACATACAGTTTTACTGATAAAACTATACACCACACAAACAATGTGTGGAAATGGCTTCACCTAGTGTACTGATTTGTTATCATCATATACAAATATTTGTTTCTACCACAAGTCAGAAGTGCAAGAAATGTGTTTCATTTGTGATTTTCTATTTCTTATATACTCTGAAATATTTGCACAGTTCATTTACAGACATTTACATTTTGTTGTGTGGTAGAAAAACAATTTTCAGTTCAACCCCCAGATTGTTAGATAGTACTTCTCACTTTTGAAGTCAGAGACCGGAAAGTAACTCTCACTTTGAAGTCAGAGAAAGGAAAGTAAACACCAAGCTCTCTCAGAAGACAGAACCTGATATTTGACCTCTGATATGAATGCATAGCAAATGTGACTAGATAAGAACAACATTTATAGTCCTTTTTAAAGAAAGCGAGCACTCATGGAAGAATACATTAAACAGGATATGCTCCACAGGAGGGACTAACTCAAGATTGACAGCCTAAAACTAATAAGCCAGCAAATAGAAAGCAAGCAACTTTAAGTTACAAAACACAAAGCCAATGTTAAGCAATGTGCCTAATACATTCTCATGGGGAAGCTTTCAGAATGTTCCCAAGAAGTCTTAAGCAAACCATACAGCTGAGCTATGGGGGCTAGTGCTATGCCCCTGGTTTTGCAGGCGCATGAAACAGGCTCTGCTCTGTGCCAGAAAAGTAGATCATTATATTGCCCTTGTGTGGCAGGTACCTGGTATAAGGATGTGGATACAAAATTCCATAATTAATTCGTTTTGTATTTTACGTCAAGGGAACTTAGCCAAGCATTATATAAAAATGACATTGCTTACACATCTACTGCTATGCCTTTTTGAATTGGCACTTGGGATTGCAATGCAAAAGAACATGAAACATTATCTTCAGTGGTTGAACTCATACCTAAATTAATGGCAGTACGTACAATAGTCCTTAATTTGTGAGCACAAGCATAAAAACTTTCGAAAACCTCTAAGTGTTTAGAAGAGTTAGGTATTGTAAGCCACTTTTAAAACATGTTTATGAGACTTCATATTCGGGATATTGGGCCTTGTTTTTAGTCTGGGATGCATATACATATTATATGTAATATATTCTCACTGTGAAAATCAAAGGTTACAGGGGCATTATAGTTAGGCTCAGATTTCAATCGAACAAAAACATAGAAATTCAGCAGTTCTAGTTACCTTAGCTAACTATAACTTACGACCCCCAATGTAAGGTCACCTTGAGTATGAGTGGGGCTTGATTGGAAGGGAATCCCATCCGTGGAACGAAAGATCACAAGCAAGGAACACAATTCGTATTAGATAGCCAATAATGTTTTAAATCTCCAACTCAAGAAAACATTGCAGCGCATGCCTCGGTTATGGCAGTGCAAGGGAGAATGGATTGCATGAATAAGAACAAGCGAGCCTCTTCAATGGTTTCACTTCCTCTATGCGTCATCCACTGACGACTGGGCTGGGGGGGTAGAGAAAGAAGCCTAAGGGTAGGTGAGAGGGGAGGAGCAGGAGACCAATGTCCAAGTGATGTGGGCAGGAGAGGGGAGCTCAGAACTGGTGGGATTTGGCTAGCAGGAAGTCAAGCTTATCTGTGGAACAAAATATCACAACTAGTGCAGACAAAGCAACAAAGGAAATACTGCTCATAGTAATTAAATTCCCCAGTCAAATTAAGAAAACCTGGTGAGGCCTGATGCTTACTGGCTTGAGGAGAAGAATGGATTACAGGAATGGCTCCAGGCAAGCATGTCTTTACCTGTATCCAGAGGTATGTGAACCAAGGGTTGGTACATGAATTTGAAGGCAATTCAGTTTAAAGTGTATTCTTTGTGTCAAATGCCTGTGAAAAAAATCCCTTGCTCGTGCAAAATAGTATTTTTTACACACACAAATCAAAGTGAGAAGAATCATTTTAAGTATGCTTTAAATAAAATTGAGTAAGGAAGTCGGAAACATTGACTTCCGCTACTGTAAGCTAACTGGGAGTTTTTAAAAATCACTGATGCATTATTTGTGAGGACGCAAATTTGTATAATAGTTCTCAACGCAAACAGTTGGAAGAAACATCCCTACAGTTCTAACTCGTAACAAACATGAATTAATCTGTGTCATTGGTAATTTCCCTAGGCACATTTCCTGATTTCAGATCATCTCTGCGTTACAGCCATGAATTAAACATATGAAAATCAGTCTTGACCGGACCCAAAAAGGGACATTCCATCTTGAATTACAAGACCTTACATTTCTTAATGGGACAAGGTAACAGCAGCCACATTGTAGACTTATTCTCCTTTGAGGTGTATGTCAGTTCCAATGGCGAATTGAGCTTCAGAGCCCTCTCTAGGCATACCAGCATCTCGAATTGGAAAATGTAGTTGCTGAATACGTTAAAAAAGTTGGACACACTGGTCCTAACTCTGTGCGCATTCCATTCCCTAATTTTGAAACCCTTCCATGCTTTTAGTAAAGCGGCAGTGTATCTTGATCCCACCCCACAGACACAATCCAGCGTGAGATTCTAGACTACGCCTGCTCTGGGCTGGAGTACAATAACTCCAGATAGGGTTATCTGAGAGATGTGGGTGGTGTCTCTATTAGGCTGGCATTGGACAACAAGGAGAATTTGCTGGCTCCCCAAACAATAATACCATGTTAGCAATTTTTTCAAATAGAATATTTTAAAACTCATTTTTTTTACTCCTGTTGCAAAAACAAACCTTTTCCTGATATGCAACCTAGCGCTTCGTCTTTCAAATTCTGTCTAACAATCTAAATAGAATTGGGGCACCCTCCTGCTTCTTTGCCGGCTTCTATTCTTCTGATGCATTAATTGACAATACAACTGCTGCTGAGGCCTGACGGCATGCTGGTCTGATCTGGGTCCAATACTCTGCACTCAAACACATGAACACAGTTTTCCTGCTCTGACAGAAACTGACAAAAGCTTGGCAGTACCAAGACTTTTCTTAAACAAAGGTATCCAGGAGGAGGGATGGGGGCTAAAGTCCTGTGGGGACAGTGGCAGCTGGCATGTCCTGAGGGTGGTAGAGCGAGTGGGGTATTCTCTCCTCGAGGCAGTCAGGCTCCAAACTTCCTTCACCAATCCTAGCGCTGCTCTCAACAGCATGAGAGCAGTGCTGGGATTGGTGGGAACGGCCTCACTCGGTGCTCCACAGGGCTCTGGAGGCTTTGGCTTTCTCTAGCCTAGCTGTCTTAAGACAGCTGGATTAGAGAGGTTTGAAGTACGTATATATAGCTGCCGTCGCAAGACAGCTTGCCAAAAAGACATGCGCACTTTAAACTGAAAGTGTCCTTCGCTCTCTGCTACTGGCATTCAGCAGCTGTCCGTCCCCATTCTGATGCTCTGTTCAGGACGGGGTGAAGAAAAATAAAAAGGTAATGAATTAACATCATTACCATTTTTTTGTTCCCCTGGTGCATTTAAATGGGATGATGCTCCGCTGCTCAAACAGAGGAGCCTGCCCCTGTGTAGGGAGAGTGAATTTACAATGCTATTTACTTATATGGAAATTGACCGGTTTTGCTGTCAGTATTGAGAATTGATTGACCTTCACCATTTTTTCTATTAGCAGTCACACTGGGCTTCGAAGTATAACCGCTAGAGTGATTGATAAGTGGCACTGACTGAAAATATGCTCTCATTGGTGTATTTCTATTTCTACACAAGGGTTTTCTACAAATCATGCTTGGCATATTATTTATATTATACTATAAGGTAAGCAAAAAGAAGAAAATAAAGATATGGAAAAAATAAAGAAAAGGAATGAAAATATTATATCATGGCATCTACCGTGCAGAAATGCATACAAAGGATAGACCTTGGAGAAGCTGACCGATATCTGTGCCTTTGGCCAGCAATGTTGTATCAGGAACCTCAAGTAAATGACTTAAAATAATGGGAATACAGTCACACACTGAGTAGTCGTACACCTGGAAAATTCCAATGTGTGCTGTCTGCAGTAGAAAGAATGGAACTTAGCAACTGAGCTGAATAAAATGATATTGAAGATCAGGTATGATTATAATTTAAATTGGATTTGTCCTGGGAGTTGCATTTGTCCACAACAGTAACTGCTCCCTCCGTGGGCGTCTGGGTAACCATGTATGAGGAGATAGTGCACTTGACTTTCCCTTTATCAATGAAGTTTACCAGGGCTAAAAATTGGGCAACAGAAACCTCAGCATGAAAACCTATGACTTAAATGCAGAACGGTACCCTTGTTACTCACCAAATTAGTCTACTCAGGGTTATGCTCTGTGGATTACGAGTAAAGTGGAAGATCCGGAGTGGAATAAACCTTTAATGAGACAAGTTGCCGCTCTAAGAATATGATACAGATTCAGCTTGTGTCTGTTTCAGTGGTGCAGCAATAATAGTTTAGTAGTGATCATAGACATATCAGGGAGTCCATGGGCAGAGTTGGTGTTTTTCCTATATCCCATGCGTAAGAAATTGGGTTATTGGTTGAGGTGTGTGAAAACTCTTCTCAAGCAACAACCACAATTGTTGTCAGAGTGAACCACGAACCACAAAGGTCACTAAATTAACGTGCTTATCCCCCTGGTAGCTTGGCACAAAAGTAGTCCGACTTAAGGTAGAGGCAATGTTTTAAGTATTTATGCAGTACACAAACAGCAAGAAAAATCTCAAAACAATGTAGAAGAATAGAGTAAATTGTAATAAATAAAATGACACCAAAATGAATTAAATCCAATCAGTAGAAGCGGAAATATGCAATTTCAAAGTTTTAGTTAAATATAGCGGTTAAAAGCACAAAGCGCCACTAGCGGTCGTCTGGTCAGGCTAGACGGGAGACAGTCATAAGTTCAGGCCAACCACGATGGAATTTGGGCCAGATATAATTACTGTCTCAAAGTTTGGCGCAAAGAGTCCAGTTTGAAGTGGAGGAGGCCAGGAAGAGAACGGAGAACATCGCAGATGGTCATTGCTGTAGCACAAAGAGCAGGCCTGGCTTCGTAGATGGCGGCCATGTAGTGCGAAGAGTCAGGTTCACTGGGGCTTCGCATTGGCGGTCATCATGGGCGGCAGAGGCTTGGCACGAATACACCTGTTCATGGTACCGAAGAGCCCAAAACTTCATGATTTCACCTTTCCTTGTAGAGGAATGCACTTTCAAGTTAGCCAAGGGTCCAGGACCTTGGGAGGCACCTGTTTGGGATCAGGCACTCACTCTAGAAGAGGCCAATGGGGATCATACCAGTCCAGTTACAAAAGGTCAGCTCAGCAGTTGCAGGGAGGCCTTTGAAACCTGTTGTGTCCCCGGAACTCAGAACAGGTGGTCAGTATAATGACCCTTGTAGTCATTCAGGTTAGCCTGTCGAAGGGCTTGTCTTCCTTCTCAAAGGACAGAACAGGCCTGTAGCAGCAGGGCAGTCCTCTGAAGAACAAGCCAGGCATCGAGCAGTTGGGCAATCATTTGGGAAAGAAGGCAGCCCTCCTTTTGTAGTTCACGAGTCCAGGAGTGTACTGAAGAGGTAGTTCATGAGGTCCAATATTCATACCTGTGCCAGCCTTTGAAATGGGGTGATATCCTGGCTACCCCTACATCTGGTTCTGTAAAGCTATTCCCTTCCCCTGTCAAGTCTCCAAGTAGTCTAGGTTGACAAAAGACTGGTGTCAACTTCCTTTCTGTGCTGGATGCAGCCCTTTCAAATGTAAGTGTGCCAGGGAACAGCTCCACCCCACCTATCCTGGTAGAATGGTCCATACTGCCTACCTCTAGTCCCCCTTGTGTCACCTGACTGTCTGGGGGAAATACATGAAGGGCAACTACCATGCTATTCACAATCATGTGTAGCACAGGACACATGCTGCAGGCCCCAAATAATTAGGGCAACAAAATGGCAACTTTCTAACAGTGGCATTTTCAGATTGTTGACTTAAAATCCGATTTTATCATTAAAGAGGGGTTTAAATTACAATTCATTTGATTCCAAACTTGATATCCCTATCTGTTCTCAATTAAAGGTTATCACTTATTAAATGTAATAAGGTAACCCAATGTTCTCCAATTGGAGAAATAGGCCTTACAGTAGTGAAAATCAAATGTAGGGGGTTTTCATTACCAGAACATGTAAAACGTAAACACATGTTGTACTTTTAAAATACAAGTCAGCCTGCCCTATGGGCTTTTCAGATCCTACCTTAGGGATGAATTATAAGTGTTTAAAAGAAAGAATCAGGTCCGGCAAAAGATTTTTTTTGCCAGGTCGTATTAGCAGTTTTAAAACTGCAGTACAGGCTGCAGTGGCAGGCCTGAGTCATGTTTGGAAAGGCTACTTTAGAGGGTGGCACAATGAGTACTGCAGACCCACTAGAATCATTTAATTTACCGCATTTACAGGCCCTGGGTACTTATAGTACCATATACTAGGGGGCTTATAAGTAAACTAAATAGGACAATTAGGTGTAAGCCCATTGTACTATGTTCTAGGTAGAGAGCACAAGCACTTTAGCACTTGTTAGCATTAGGTAAAGTGCACACATTCCAAAAGCCATCAAAAACAAATTCAAAAAAATGTTTGAGGGGGAAACCGCACAAAGGACCAAATCCAACACCATGAATGACTACATAAAGTGTATGGATCGAAAGAGATATGCACCACCTTTCATTTCACCAGAAATAATGCCTTCTTCAAACAGAGACCATTTAATGCCATGATTGCCTTAGTCATTGTATCACAGAAGTAACACTATGCTTGTTATTGTGTAGTCTAGCTCTATTAATGTTAATGAGTCTCAAAATTTACAGTCTCTTGAAACTTGGTTCCTGGGACGTATGTGACGGTGTCAATCTCTAGCTATTAAAAACCTTAAACTGTAGAGCAAAAAAGTTTCCCCTGAACAAATGATAATAGCATTTCACAAGCCACCGGAATATGATATATGCGTGCAGCGAATGCCCAGAGGTTTATGTGGGAGGGTGGTAGGATGCCAAGTAGTTTTGATACATGGGGGAGAAGAGTGGAGCAAAGAAATGCAGAGATGGTTACATGGGAGGGCGTCAGGAATGGATTAACTGTATTGGGTATGGTGAGAGAGAGGCGGGACACAAGGTGATTGGAATGTTTATCACCTCAGAGGTCTGAGAGACATCTCAGAAAACTCAAGGCTCACTCTTGCTATGTCATGTCAGTCAGAAACATTACCATTACTCGCAGTTATCCATCAATAGTTCTGTATATTCTTTCTAAGTTTGTATTTGACGCATTTTTAGGGATTTCATGTTGTACCAGGTGATTTCTGTTTCAATAGTTTATGGACGTATTTGGTCGATATTGTTGGTATTGTCTTCATATTTCAGTATATGTACACACACCAAAAATCTGTTAACTAACCTGCAGACCTTATGTCAACTGGTGATAAAGGCTTTATGAATATGTTGTCAGGGTCTTTCTGAAGAACAGTTTACAATAGAGTGTGGAAGGTTGTTTTGCCAGCCGGTCAATTCTGGCACATTTTGAGGGACAGGAATCAACGGCAGTTATCTGTTGTTTTCCTGAGTGAGGGGAGGTGCACGGAAAAGGAACTATGCGATCTATAGAATTGAAATTGTCATACACTGAAGAAATTGTTCATTCGATCTGTGATACTGACGTTAAGTTACAAGTTCAGAAAAATAGATAAGCACTACTATGAAGAAGCTATAAGTAAATATTCCTACTCACCTGCATGTTTTGAAACTCCATACATTTCCTAGATTTGTCTGCCATCCCCTATATTACACTAATATTGGCTGACTGATGCAAACTTCAAATGACAGTTTTGGCAATCATACTGAGTACGATCAAAACACAATGTTGTGAGTGACCCAGATTGCAAGATCTACATTTCTGTTGAGATAGCAGCAGCTGATGCCAAATATGTTTACCACTGCAGAGCTTGCAAACTCCCTGTTCCTAATGACTGCTTTCTTTTCTGCAGATACTCTCCTTGATGACTTCCTGCTGACATACACCGTCTTCATGACTACCAATGACTTCTGTCAGGCGTTGTTGCGACAATATCCTTTTTTTTCGCTACTAGGTTGTACGGTAAGGTGCTGACTTAAAATTACTTTTTCTACTGCCACACATGAAACAACAGAACATTGTTAGAGGAAGACACTGCGTCCTTTCAGAATACTCATGGCTCCTCTGCCCCTGCTGGGATTCTCCAATTCTCTGTTTTGTATTTTTGATTAATAATTCAAACCATCAAAGTTTCTTCAGTCGATCCGTGTTTATTTTAAGGCTTAAAAATAATCTTTAACGTTCTTTTATATCACTTTCCAGGTTCATTAAAACATCAGTACTTTTCTGTAAGAATAATTTCTGGGTGTCAAAATTTAAATTTTTGTATGCATTTCAAAGATAAATGTTTCGTCATAATTAAGGGAAACATTTGTAGTGTTAAATAGAACGCTACTACTATCACAGGACTTACTTATAGGCAGATATACATACAACTACTAATACGTCCTTCCATGTAAACACTCAATTTTGAGGCATCATATTTACCATGGTGTCATGTTGTCGGTTTTCGTACATGTATTTTCTTCGGCATAAAAGATTACCTCAGTTCACTTCACCATCACGATAATGCAAAGACAGGAGTGACTTGTAGTCTGTGAAATCGGGCTCCCACACTCCAGTAGTCCTTTAACTAGAATTAGGTTGATATGGTAAATTAGGACCTGACAATGAAGTACTTCATCCACTTGCATTATGTACAAAGGGACCAAGATACAATTAAATTAAGTAATTTGCAGGAAAAAACTCAACAATATATAATAAAAGGGCATGCAGAGTTAATCTGAACTGCTAATTTTTATATTTGTATTTGTATAGGTTGTGCCCTATCTTACATGCTCTCATAGGAATTAATAAGAATTACTTATAACACAGCTAATTATTTCCTATCCCAAAGGTTTACTCTGAGGCTATGGCCTTCGAATTGAAGCTGGCAAGTTCATTTCAAGAGGAAACCAGGAAAATCCATAACTGGATGTTTTTTCAGAATAAAAGTTGGTGAATAGTCTATGAACGTGTTATAGCTCAAGCTTTAAAGGGCATGAGATAGTGACCTGTTGTACATCCATTTCATTATATTACTACCTAAGTGTATTTTGTATAATATTTGTTTGAGTATTGTATAATGTTGTTCATATCTCTGTAGTTTCTTCAAAAAATATTCCATCTCGAAGTTTAATAAAAGACAGATGCAATGGGTTATAGTTTTGTTACTTTCCATTCAATCGCTTATATAATCTTTTCAATTTAGAGTGGAAATGATTGTAGTTTTTCTGGGGACTTGGTATGGAGATCTATTAAAATATGTATCTATAGGGCTTTTCGAATAGTCTAGTTTGCATATAAACTCTACTTTAAAAATAAAATTAAGATAATTGAGTGAACTCTTTAACTAAGAAGAGACTCTGATGGTCTTTGATTTAAAAATTAGACCGGGTAGTTACTAATAAATATCTATATCAGAAGTGGCCTGTGACAACAGAAAGTTGGGATATTAACTCAGGATAATTTGCCAGTGGTGGGATAGGCAAGTTTGAATCTGCGTGTTTCGCCACAGCATTCCCAATAGCAGTGCCAAATATTGGAAGCATTGGTAACAGAAGGGAAATCTTTTTCAGCACCTCACTACCACCTTTATCAGCATCCAGCATATCATGGAGTTTGAGAGTCCACCATCTCTGTACAAGGAAGATGCATGTTCCTTTCATATTTGGTAGTCCTGTATTCCTCACGCTTTTACCTCAGTGATGGCAGAAACGAGGCATACTTGCCCAGCTGCAAATTCAGCAACAGGTCCAGTGCCAAGAGGCCGGTAACTTTCATCTCAGTAAGTATCGCATCATAACCTGAGATCATGAGATGACTCAGTAAGTATCGCATCATAACCTGAGATCATGAGATGACTCAGTAAGTATCGCATCATAACCTGGGATCATGAGATGACCAGCCCGATGATGGAGGGCACTCTTTATTCTGTCAGTCTCTGCTCAGCGTGCTCAGCGTGGATTCGGCATTCTGCATAGTGTGCGCTGCTGCGGACTGCTTTTCCTACAACTAAAAGCTCAAGCTTAAAGCGAGGATACTTAATCCCAGGAAGAGCAGTTCCCAAATTTTAATGCTTGAATGAGTGAGCCCACGATCTGTCTGGTTCATGTCCATGCCACTGTAAAAGGACTGTAGGTGAAGAACTGTAGTTAGTGCCTGCATTCTCAGCATTCTGCTTGGCTGAGACAATAAAAATATTTGCAAACTTTAAGAGTTGCAGAGGTCAAATTTGCATACCTAGGGGCTGTATTATGTAAAGGTAGTATTGCCCTGGTCTAAGCCACAGTGCTCCTTTAACTGGAAGTCGCAGGTGCAAACCCGGTCTGTATTTCGTATTATAGTTAATCTGCTGCCCCAAGGCAACCACAAACTGGGTCTGGTGACAGCACAGTAGTTAAAGACGGACAGGCTATTTGAATTGGCAATGTCTGTCTTTGCACTTTGAAGGCAGCATCACAGCCTGCCTTTCAAAGGGTCACAGGGACCCCCCTGCAGGCATGTGCAATGTGTGATTCCACCCACCTGCAAGGAGATGTCTAGGGATCTTTTGGGCCCCCTTATCAACTTTCAAAGGATGCACTGTGGGAAATACGACTGCAACCGCACTTTGTGTCATGCAGTCAGTGTGCCTCCTAACTACTCCTTTGCCTCAAAGTCTGCTCCGTAGTACAGTGTTCCTTAATTTGCATGGGGCCCACACTCTGATAGAAATGATGGAATGTCCCCTTGCGCTGGTGCTACATGCGAACTGGGACAGTGTGTATCATAGAAATGGCAGGTCAAGCGCACGCAGCCCCTTCCTAAATACAGCAGTAGCCCAGAAGTTCAGAGAGCAGGTGCATGTACCTTGTGCGCCTCTGGGGCACTTTGTCTGATAGGGCCTCGGAGATATGTTGTATAGATCTTTTAGTGGCACAGAACTGTATTCTGGATAGGTAGCTCTCCATTTAAGCTTAGATTATTGCAGATAGCAAAGATTTGTATGCAGGCCTTCTGGTGGTATCTGTGCATGTGATTCTCTTGTTTCCATCACCAGCCATAGTCTGGGTCATCCTGTGATGATATGTTCTGGGTCTCCTTTGCCAGCCCGTCTTTGGTTGAGTGGCAGTGACATTTTCAGTGAGCCGTGGGGGTATGAGGTTTGTGTTTGAGAGGTATACCAGAAAGCACAAATGTGGTTGTCCATCTCTCAGGCATGTAACTTGACTTTTGCCTGGTGATTAGAAATAGTAGTGCCCGCGGAGTGTTGTGAGCAACTTTATAGCCACTTACAGGGCTTATTGGGACTGTGCGGGATGTATGTAATATGTACTGCAGAATGTGGTGGAAGTTGTTTGTGAATGCCATTTTCAGTGCTCTTTGACACTGGATAGGTTATACATTTCTAAGAATAAGAATATTAATAATAATTACACACCAGAATATAATTTCACAACACTGTCCCAGCAGCTGTGAAATCAATTCTCCTTGTGAATTATAAAGCATATTTCAATTCACATTGTTTTGTCATTAGGTATGACGCTAGTTGTAAATTTCAACTCCACAGAGAATACTGCTCCACCACCTCCGTTGTAATTGCACATTCCCGCCAGTGTATGACATTACTGTTGTTAATAAATAATCCTGGCTTTAATTGTAGCCCATGGTAAAAATACAACCACCTGAAAGGATAATTTCCTAAGACTAGTTTCATTTTCTGCAGTTAAACTGAATTCACCATTTGATATACAGTTACTTCCAGTAGTAATCAATACCGTCACACATCACACATGAAAACCCTGATTACAAGTCGGTCTCATAATTCTTACCCTTCGGCATACCAGTATTTGTGTAGGGATCATGTGCAACCCTTCAATTTCCCCCAGATGCATTTCAACAAGTTAAATCTGCCAAATATACTGAGGAGAATACCTGGTAAATAGTGGGACATGCAGTATTTATTGAAGAAAGTACTAAAATTTGCACTCAGTTTTGAAGCGCCAGGGATATTGGGTTTCACGGGGTATGATAATTATCTCATTCAATTAGGGCCTACATTTCAGGGTCGAAATAGTGCACGGCGGTCGTATGGCCGAATATTAACGACAGCAATGTCACCTTACAAAATATTGCGGGAAATATGTCCTGAATTTAAGTATACGTAGGCAATTATAGAGGAGCTATTTGTAGCTCCACATCCATCCATTGCAAAGCCACTCCCCCTGCTGGTGCTGCCTGCGCTTCTCCCTATGTGAAGCGCCTACTGCAACCACTGCTGAGTCAAGTCCCATTCAGTGGTTTATTCACAATACATACCACCTAGAGCAGAGACAGTTAGCTCGAATGACAGTGAAGGGAAAGAAAGGCATAGTGCCATTGTGAAGAGACTAAACGGTGAACTCTTGAGAACAGGGTGTTCTGAGCTTCAGGGGCTCCCAACGACTTTCCCGAAGGCTAAGGCCTAGTGAACATTGCCACTCAAAGATCTGTAACGAGGGAACAGTTTACACTGTCCCCAGAAGTTGGCATGATTACTAGCTGCAAACAATATACCACTTTCAATGTCCTATGGCTATTATCTACAATATTGTTTAGGTGTAGTAATAAAGTACTTTCTTATTTCCTAAACTAAACCACTGGCTGGACAGTGACTCATTACTTGTTATTGGATAGTATTTTGATTACTGAGTTTCTAACTCCATACAGATACACAGAGAGAATATCGAGTTTTAATGTCTACATACACAAATATCGAGTTGGACATATTGTGATGCAGAAATATCGACAGCAAGAATATCGTGGTCAAGAATATCGACATGGAGAGAAGAAATATCGTTTTTACAAATATCGAAGTCATTAATATCGTTTGCAAAAATAGATGTATAAAATATCTATGTTTTAATTAGTGTTATGTATTTTAAAAGTATGTGAACACATTTTGTATAAGATTACTTTTGTTTTTTAATATATGTGTTTAATTTTTAGTAGTTATTGATTGTATTTTAATTACATTTTGCGTTTTTTAGTTCTGTAGGGGGTTGTGGGTTTATAGGGGAATAGGGTGGGAAGTAATTAAATTATAATAAATTCATTACTATTTTTTATTTATTAGTATTTATTAAATTTAGATTTTATAGTGATAATTGAAGGAATTAATGTATTATTAATTGGTTGTTAATTATTAATTAATTAATTTGGTAATTATGTTAATTGTGTAATTTGTTTAGGAGAGGGTTGTGGATTCATAGGGGAATAGGGTGGAAAGTAATTTAATTATAATAAATGTATTAATAGTTTTCATTTATTAATATTTATTTAATTTACATTTTATAGTGTTAATTTTGGGACTTAATTTATTATTAATTATTTAGGATTTGGTTGTTGATTATTATTAATTAATTAATTGGTACTTATGTTAATTGTGTAATTTTTTTAGGAGTGGGTTGTGGGTTTATAGGGGAATAGGGTGGGAAGTAATTTAATTATAATATGTTTAATAATATTTTTTATTTATAAAAAAGTATATGTTGCACTCACTGGAGTGGGAATAGTGTTTTTTACCCCTCTGCTATCCAACACTTTCCCTACTGTTGCACTCAATGGAGTACAAAATTTAATTTTAAAAACTATTAAATATTTTAATGTTTTAATCTATTATATTAGGTTTTTATTAGATTTCACGTGTATGTATTTTTGTACATTTTTATATATTTATAAAATGTAAAACTAAATTATAACTAATAGTTTATTATTTGTTTTAAAGTAAATATATATATTACATTTTATATATGTATGTTTACATTTTTTTAATTATATATATTTCTTATATTTGTTAAAATGTATATTAAATCCCAATAATTTTTTTAAGTTAATTTTATTATTTAGTATATTTAACATTATTTTTTACATATATAAAAAATGTATATATTGTACATCGATAATTTTGATATCAATATTTTTTTCTCTCGATATTTTTGTACTTACCAGTATAAATATAGGATGTAAATGTTTTTGAAATTGATATTTATGGGGATATTTTGGACATCGATATTATATCAGTGAACCCTCCATACCACCTGTAAGAAATTGGAGTAGTAGTTGAGGTGGAGTGAGAACCTACCTTTAACAATAATCATAATCATTGGTAGGTGACCTACTAAAGTCACTAAATAAATCTGTGCTAAACCCTCTGCTAACCTGCCACAAAGCAGTCAGGCTTAATATCGTGGGAATATGTACAGTATTTAGGCAATGCTTAAACAGAAGTGAAGTGTAAACACAACATAAAGAAAATCAGAGACCAATTTAGAGAAAGACTATTTTGATCAATAAAATGACACTAAAACAACACTAAAATGACAAAAATCCAATCAGGAGAACCAATAACTGGAACCAGGGAAGTTAATGTTTACATTTGAATAAAAAATAGCACCAAGAAGGACAAAGCACCAACCGCGGTTAGCTGGTCTCACTACACTGGGTCTGGTGACTCAGTGGGCTAACGCGTCCACTTCTGGAACCTGTGTTCAACCTCATGGTCACAGGTTCAAATCCCAGCAGGTCCACTCAGCCTTTTATCCATTTGCGGTTGATGAAATGAAGACAACGGAGTTGGGTAACAATAAACATCTGTTCTTCAGCACCAAGATGTCTACAGGTGAACCTGAGCATTGCAAATACTCATGGTATGTTATGTAAGTCAAAAGTTCGGCTAACCATGATGGAGCACAGGTCTGCACTGGCAGAAAAATCTATTGGTTTTAGGCAGCAACATTGAGAACTTTCTAAAAGTGGCATTTCCAAAACAGTAATATAAGATCCTACTTGACAATTAGGTTGGATTTTAAATTACTCTTAAAATGAGCCCTTTAATAATTTCTCTAGTGGCCCTGAAACAGAAATTAAGCATTGTAAGTGATTATAATGTAATTCAGTGTTTTCCTATTGAAGAGCCAACCATGCCACAGTGTAAAAAAGACTTTAGGGGTTTCCACTGCCAGAACATGTAAAAAATGAAATGCACATGTCCTACTTTTTAAATATCAAGCATCCTGCCCTATGGGCTTTTAAGGCCTACCTCAGGAGTGTCTTATAAATATTAAAAAGGCAGTTTTACGCCAGGCAAAAGGTTTACTTTGCTGTATCTGAATGACATTTTAAAGCTGCACACTCAGGCTGCAGTGGCAAGCTTGGCACATTTTTCACTGTGCGGCTTTAGTGGGTGGCACTGGTGTGTTGAATGTCCAGTAAGAGCTGGGTCTGCCCGAAGGCCCACAGAGCGGTCATTTACATTGGGAGTTGCCAACACTTTCAGGTTGCATGTCTTTTAGTAATAAACAGAACCGCTGATAAAGCAATTCCAAGTAGATGGAATGTTATTGCCAATAGTAACCTGACAGATTAGATTGCATGCCTAGATTATATTTCCCCTTTCTGAAAACGTGGAAATCACCAAATACTAGCAGCAGACTTTACAGCTGCATGTCTACATCAAAGATCAGGTGCTGTGAGATAGATATGGTCTTTTTTCAAGGTTGTGGAGTTTTGAGCAGGTGCCTTTATCTCTCTTCCCTTCGAAAGCCAGTTTGGAGGAAGTACATGCAAAAGTCCTTGGATGACACTGTGATCTCTGATCTGATTGTCTAAAAATAGAATAATTCATTCAAGTTTGCAAGAGATTTGGATATCTTAGGTGGTAAAAATCCTTGGAAACAAAGGCAATTTGATAAATCCCACCTTATAAGACAATGTTTGTTGGGGGAAAAAGCCAAAGGAATGTGATCATACGTCTTCCACTGGTGAGCAGGTTCTCATTTAAAGGACCTCATTCTGAAAAAATAAATCCATATTTGTAAAGCGCAAACTACTCACCCTTACGGATCTCAAGGGGCTGGGGGCTGTCTTGAAAATTAAGTGAGCTATTGCCCAGAGTCACATGGTGCTGAGCTGAGCTGCCGCCAGAGCTGGGGATCGAACCATGAACCCTGTTCTCTGAAGTCAGCTGCCCTGGCCACTGCACCACACCTCTCCACTATGCTCAAGATTTTTTCACACTATTTTAAAATGAACAATGTTCTTACAATATTCTATCGCATGTGGCCGGCCTTATGTTGTTAGACTTATTTTTGGCAGCCATCTACCATTTGTGTGTTAAATTATATGGAATATGTGTAGTTCACTGACTACCAATATTATGGCCCCATAGCACAATTGGATGTCTATGATGACTACGCCCATGATTCCATGGTTTCTATCCCGGTCCTGATTCTGAGTTTGTCTGCGAGTGTTGCAGCTAGCCTGCTACATCACAACACCTTCTGAAACACTTACTCCAATTCCCTTTACTCCACCTCCATCTCCCCCTTAACTGTACTCTCACTCCATCATAGGGCTTTTGCTTTTAAAAATAGTAGCCAAAAGTCTCTATCAGAGGTGCCATTTGCTGACCCAAGAATCTCCTCATTCTGCCTCTCTGAAGGCAGGCTCCTGCCAGCAAATTGATTTTATTATATATTATTGCAGCATTTATAAAACACTTACTAACCCAATGTGGAGCGCTAAAGCACTTGCCTACATGAGTAGCACGCAACACCATGTAGGGTGTGTGGTTGGAAGAGTGTTGCTTTTGTTTTGAACCTATGTCAAAAGTTTTCCATGTCATGCCTGATGACAATGAGGTGCAGTTATCATGTTATGGGGCGCAGTACAGGTAAACTTCATGGTATTTTATGTGGTACAGTCTGCGTAGCTGGTTACTGCACTGGGTTGTCCAATCTGAGATATTGCATACAGCTGTGGTCCTGAGCTGGCATGGTTGGAGGGAGAGAGAAGGGGAGAGATCTGTTGAGATGGGCATTTTTTTAATAATCTTCCTATATCTGAGTGTCTATGTGAGATGTAGAAAAGTGGTCAGATTGTGTAGATTTGGGACCTGCATTGAATGAACTATAATAAAGTCCTCCACAACTGTCCCATTATGTGTAACAGATCTCTTTAGTTATTCCTTGCCTGTTCATTTGCTCGTGTTTGGAAGTACAGCTCAGGTGATGTAGCACTTTTCCAGTCTGCGCTTCCCTTGCGAATGGTTCTGAAACTTCTCATGGACTGGAGTCTCAGTGATGTGGTTTCGCTGTGTCTGATCAATGTTGTTGGTCTCTCCAGTGTTTTGTTTAGTAATGGATCATATAGGTTGATAGAAAGAATAGTATGTACTGATTCTGTAAAGAATCTTTCTAATGTACTTTGTGAATGTGTGTGTGCCTGACATTTATTTTATTCCAGAGAGTCAATTACAGTATTGTCGTGATATGGCCTACACTTATTTGTAGAGTACACCTATGGAAAATGTGCGCTATGGCAAGGCCCTCAGATCTGCATACTGAAGCATTATTTCTAGGCCCCTCTCCGGGCTGCAAATTATGCAAGGCTCAGTCGATATCTTCAACTAATGATGCTGCACATTTTCCTCTGTTGATTTCTTGGCTATTGAGGTGCCTTTGTGCCCAGCTCATTTATCATCCCTACAGAATGCCATCTGGGCTATTTCCTCAGCACTAATCTATCACCATGAAGGGTCCCACGTGGCCAGGCAGACGAAGCCTAATTGTTAACTAACAAAGAAGTGGAGATTCGCAGTTGCCCACAGCATTATTCGACACAAGTAGGTTCCTTTCATTGTCCTGTTTATTTGTGATGCTGCAATTATTGTTGTGTGGTAGATTATAACATTTTCCTTAATTCAGAAGATTTGCAAATCACATAAGGCGTGATCATAACTCCAGAGTGTTACAAAACCAAATGAGAGCCTCTTGTGAAAACTGATGAGCACTCCTCATTGAGGGCTTCGGGCCGCACTCACAAAAGTTTTACTGTGCTTAAGATTGTACTCCTGACATACTCATGAATTCTACAGGAAACCATGATTCCTCCTAGCTTACTGCAGGATTTAGGAGTAAGCTAGGAGTATGATGTACACAAATCCCTCATAAATGATACCATGCCCCTGCATGCCCTCTCCATTGTTCGGAAACCGCTATAGTTGTTCCTTGTAGGTTTACAACATTTAGCTTACATCCATGCAAAGAATTGCATTTTAGTAGAATGTTTAAAGGTGGCATGATGCGTCAGTGGGGCATAAGTCAAATCTCTCTCTATTTAAACATAATAGTAGGACTTCACAAATCTATTTCGACAATGGTATAGGTCTTTTTTGGCTTTCTTTTGCTCCTTAACTTAAACGTACCTATGGTGCAAAGAAATACGAAGGAAAAGGAGACTCTTCCGAGGCCCTTTGCACAAAGCGTAAGGTTCTGCACCTGGTGTCAGAATGGACAACACTGTACAAAGATTGGCTGCATGACGACGAGCACTCAAAGCTGTTCCTAAAGGTAAGACTTTCACACACACACCTTTCTACTATGTATCGACCATACAAAGAGCGTCTCCTACACAGCTTCCAGAGTTTAATATGCATGCTGACCGCCTCTTTTGAAACATAGATGAAGTAGAAGTGTTGACATACAAATACTTAGAAATGTTTTGCATTAGTGAGAATGAGGCCTTGAAAGATTGTTTACAATATAAGTTCACTGCTGCTACTGTCTGCCTTGTCTTTGACTTATAGCCTTAGACCAATTGATTACAAGAAATAAATAAAAGCAGATGCCCTACACCATGCCATGCATAGGCACTTACAGCCATATATAAGAGGTAGTGTTTAACAGTATTCCAAGTGTCTACAGCATAGATTTAAACAACTTCCACTCTAACCACACAGCGCAACCACAAATAGCCATTTTAATTAACCCAGCGGTCGAAGTGCATTAAAAAAAGTAAGGGAACTGTGATGCTGTGCACAATAGGGGAGGCAAGTTAACGTGGGGTGGGGGTCAAAGGCGTGGCTAAAACAGCAAAATATTTTTCAACTTTTTTCAGTCTTTCATCTTCAGGCATGTACATATAAAATAACACACAGCTTAAATGTAAAATACATTCAAGTTAAGTTAATCATTGGGAAATGCACTATTATACTTTATGCAACCGCTATCAGAGCATTGGAAGGTTGAGCGCTCTGTTGAAGACAATGGAGTGGTCCGGGCTTCTAATGGCTGGTAGAAGCCCGGAACATCAAAATTCCAATGTTTGTTCAGATTAGAAGCTGTGAACAAAGGCCTCATGGAGCCCAAGGGGATTTGCCTTTGTTTTGACAAATTAGAGCATTCTGCCCTGTTGAGCCTTCGGCTTGGGTCTTTAACGCTGGAGCAGGCCTTTAATGGCCGGTAGAGCCTGCTACGTTGGACTCTAAGACTTTATTAGTTAATGCACTGCAGAGGTCTATGTCTGTAAAAGACAGACACAGAATTGAATGCTGGTGGAAGCAGTAGTAAATAGTTAGGGGCTTAAACAGGCCGCTGCGGTGCAGGGGCCTGTGTTACGCCCCTTTAAAAAGCACACACTTCACCACTCAGTTGGTAACTCCTTTCCAATACCACTCAAAAATAATAAATCTGTGTCATCAGGAAGTGTCAAGTGATTAAATGAATTAAAGTCAATACCAGCATCCGTTGTGCACATTTACATTTCTTTCAGGCAGCAGGCACTCTGGCAAGAAGGGTTGTATAGTTGGCTGTCCCTCCTTCGGATTCACAGCACAGGAGACTCCCTGCCTTACACTTCGGTTGAAGCATTTTAGCTCTCTGAATTAACCGTCCCGGTATGGTTTATCTTTTCACAGAAAGTAGGGGAGCTGTTTTCCTTAAATTAAAAAAGAATGTGCGCGTCGTGCCCCTCCAATTCCGCCCACTTCGACCACTGCATTAACCTCTCTTTAGAAATTGCTCATGAAATGAAGATTCTTTTGAAAGGCGTTCGTAAGAATGTTGCAGATGTGCAGAGGCCACCTTTGCAAGTCGAGGCTGCACACCGAATACCATAGAGCATTTACAAAGGAATGCTGCATGGAGCGTGCACCTGCTTTTTATGTGTAAACATCTCATGACATGCTGTCATTCCTTGGTGGATACTGTTGACATTAGGGGCTCGAATAATGAGCCAAACATCACAACAAGTTGACTTAGTCATGCCTTTTCACTTTTTTCAGACCCTTTACAGATACGTATTGGATGACGTCTTCGAGTATCCCATTTTGGAGAAAGACTTGAAAGAGTTCCAGAAGGCACTGCGAATGCATCGCCGCCAGTAAGTATGACGTCACCACGTTCACTGGGCTGCTTTGATGCGTCTGTCTCACTTGCTGCACTTTGTTATATTACCAGCCATTCTCGTTTTACATTCAGAAAATGAGTTGACAGGTCCAACAGTATCTCAAAGAATTATCAAAGATGTAGCCTGCGGTTTAAAATCTCAAATTTCATATGCCGTTTTGTTAGCTATAACTCTCAGGGTAGTGGTTACTTCACTTCAGTATCAACTGAGGGAAGAACATAATTTCAAAGAGTTTTTTGTCTTTTCACATAAAGAAATGTTTGGTAAACTAAAGTCCATCCAACAGTCATGCTCGGATACTTTTTTTAATCGTCTGACATTAATATATTATGTTTTTCAAATTGTCCCAAATAAGGCAACTCCACCCCTCTTCCCCTCAGTACTAACTGCTTTAAAAGAGGAAGAAGCTTATGCGTAGTAGCTTGTAGTTACTGCTGGTCCCAGAAACATTGGTCCAAAGCTTCCTAATGCTGACAGTATTTTCATCTGTATACAATTGCATCAATGCCTCCAGTGTTACTGAATGGTGCATCTAGTTAGGGACATGAGCAGTCTGCCACAGTGGCGGAAAGCCGGACATTATTTACAGAGACAACACATACATTGGGCTGTATCTGTGCACGTCTGTAAATAAAGAACACGAAAGATGCAGTTGAAAGGCCGACCGGAAATGAAAACAACATTTCCAGATGTCGATGGATGTTATATGGTTATCACAGAAGCAATAAACACAGCACAAATGTACAGAATAATGATCAAGAACATTGTATTATTGAGCGATAAGGAGGCTTGTGGCTCCCGCCCTTCAGAGATGCAGATAATGGAAATGTAAGAGTGATAGAAATAAAAACATAAATCGAGTGGGTTCCTGCCTATTGGTACCGCATCAACAGCTAGTTCACAGATGAAGTGCACACCAGTGTGTTCAGAAGGCACCCTTGCTGTTGAGGACTGATAGTTTATGAAACTCAGGAGGATAGACAGATAGAGAACAGAGAGGATTAGTAGAAAAACAAGAGACCAAAACGCCAAGAAAAGGGTGGGTAGTTTAACCAGAAACATTATAAGCATGTTATATTGACAGATGGTTCAACTTATGGCAAAGAGCAATGAGAGTTTAGACTAGGCCTGGTTGGAGTTCACAGAGCTCTGCTACGTGGAACTCTGCAAGTGCCCAAAAAACTCCACCGCGCTCTGCAGAGTTCCACAAGTGTCGGAGTGCGGTTAAATCGCGCTGCCCGAACTCATTTTTAGCACTGGGAGTTTGTCCCGAGCTATAAAATCAGTGCGAACGGCACCACAGGCAGCGCATGGGGTCGCTGTTTCTTTCTGCCGCTCAAGTGGATGTTCTACTCGAGTGGCAGCTTCCTCAACACAAACAGCAGGTTTATCAACGCGAGCAGTACGGACCTGCCGCGACCGCCCACGTTAAGAAATATCACCAGGAGGTGGTCGAGAGTATGTTTTTCCTTGCTCGCGCTCGCAAGCTTAATGTTGGTGAGCAATACAGAGGAAAAATTCTGCGAAATCTGCCGGCGGAGTAACAATCACACCTAGTTTAGACAGAACAACCAGAACAGCAAAATAAAGCACAAAGGCACCTGAACGCCTCATCAGGGGTAATAAGCACTATATAAATAAAAATTTACAATTACAAAGAAACGCTAGGTCAATGGATGAGAAATCGCAGGAAAGTAATGCGTGTACAATGGTGTACATTAATAGATTGTCCCAATCGCAGAGATATAAACAATGTTTCTAACTCAAATGAAATGTTTCCTTCCGGTCACAAATATTGAAAGTTACTTTTCCCAACAAATCCATCGATGGCATGCTGTTTGACCAACTCTCAAAATAACATTTACTGAGCTGTAGATTATTTGTTACCAGAAGGGCTTTGTTCACCAGTTTTCTAATAAACATTTATATGGAAAGTTATTGAAAATTGTCATTGGGGGACCCAAGTTTTATTTCCTGAATTAGAGTAAAGAAAATTCTATCCAGTGACTCATTCCAGAACGTCTAAGCCAGAAGTGAACTATTACTTGTGATGTTCGGAATCATAAATTATCGAAATCTTTCTTGAGATTTAAATTTGCCTCTATAACGGTATATAATAGGTGTGCATTATTAGTTTCTGTTGAGTATATTTGGGCCCAAATTTGGACCCTTCTTAATCATTTTACTGTATAAGCTTGTGAAATTTAGATGCAAAAATTGTTGACTTTTTTTAACTTGTATAAATATAAATATTTAAATAGACCGATCATGTTCCTTTGGAGAAGACATATACACACTCAAAGGCTTTCTCCAACCATGAATGAAGTAGAATCATTTGCCACAGGGCACTATGCTTTCATGCATGTCCACACGCTCACATTACAACTTTGAATACTGCCAGCTTCACTCAAAGATATTGGCTTTACTCATTGTGAAGAAGGACAAACTAACATGATGGTTTAATAGGACTTAAAGTGTGGGGAGAACAGAATGCAGAATAGGGTTATGCAAAACGCCACAACTGAAATATTGGCCACACATGTTGAACAAGGGAAGAGTGTTGAACCATCATCAACATTAAATAATAACTCCCATTTTATTTTATTCACTTATCTTCTGTGCCATTTCCCCCTCCTCCAGCAGTTAGTTTTCCATTTGATAAATCCTTAATTTAACAGCTGGCTTTTATCTTCACATCACATTGTTCAGGATCCATATACAAACACGTTTTCTGACTTGGCAGGTCCTCATTGTCACCAAACTCTCCCTTTTTTAGTTTGCCAGTACAGTGCCCCTTCATCCCTTTAAATACAACTCTTTTTGCGAGTTAAGGTATCTTTTAATTTGAAATGAAGTCCAAACAGGCCTCCTACATTTAGAAATGAGAGCCTGTTCCTTTCAGATTTGGTCATAGTGCGCATTTTTTTATCGCTACATGGCTACATTTTTCTATGGAAGGGAGGTCCAGTGGACTAACCTGACAAACATGGATTACGTCAAGGATCTGAACTAAGTTTGTATGTTTTCCTGGCTACTGATTATGAAACAAAACCTCTCTCTATCCATAGCAGCTGTACTTCTGGCAGTTGTCAGTATGTCTATTTGCACCCCACAAGAATTTATTTCAACATTTCTGTGATCTTTGGGGTAATTATATACTATATACCCTGTATTAGTCTAGTTTTTGTATGTGTAGGATAAAATGAAAAGGTAATACAGCTTGACGAGTCTACCAGTATTTTTAAAACCCTAAAGCACTGTTCCTTCATTTAATATTTCAAAATATTTGGAAGGTTTTCAAGTATACACTGTATATGTAATATGTATATATACATTAAGGCAGTACTGTCTTAAGAGCTGACATGTGACCCCGTCTATGTAATAACATATAGGCGATATGGCTAACAAAAAGGAATAAACTGAGGATACAATACAATCACGCTCTGGGCAGTTTTTATTGAACTTTTTCTAAAGATCTAAACGTTTCTTAGGTGCCTAAATGTTCGAGTGGTATGCTCAATATAATAGGAGGACAGTGGCAGTAATGGACCATGTCCAGTTATTTAAAATTCCATTTCAAAAAGAAACTTAGATATCACAACCTTAAACAGTAAGATCTGCAATTAACTCATCACAATACAGCAAGGCGCTGACCTATTATCTTCTTTGCTGTTACAAGAGAGTTCTGTTTTGTTTGCTCTGGAATTCCTACCACTTCCCGAATGTGATGTTTTACTTCAGTCATACTGTATTTATCAAAATAACATCTATGTTCAATCACTTTTTTTTTTTTTAGTTTAGAAGAACTTTATTAGATCAAAACAAACACAGATATAGTAATGCATTAAAATTAATACAGTGGTTAAAAATGAAGGTGGGGTGAGGGAGGGAAAAGGAGTAAAAGGACAATGATACGATCAAAATATGCAAGAACCAAATCGATAGAAATATGACAATAATAAAATACACGTTTATAAATATTTAAAACAATATAAGGTCACGAAAATTGGTACATTAGCTGTGAACGCAAAATGTGAACATCAAGGGGGTTTAGAATCCTCATCTCTAAAAGGATGATGGTTAAGTAAAGATTTAGCATGTCTATAAAATTTGCAGTGTGACTCCATAAAACAGAATTTTTAATAGGAAGTGAAATAGGGAGAATGTATGCTGTGTCAAGTCTGTGGGTATAACAAACGCATACCACCAGGCTTGGAAAGACAGTTTGGAAAAATCCTTCCAATTTTTTTTCAGTTGGTGATATGCGACTGTTAATAGAAGGTCAATGATTTCTATGTGAGATGAGACATATTCCAAATCACTAGATAAACTACAGAGGAAAATGTTAGAGGATGACAAAGGTACAGAGGTGTTAACAATGGCATTGATTTGATTTCATACTTGTTTCCAGAAAGAATGGACAAGTGAAAAACATGTGTTGTAGATGTGCATGTTATGAGTGACATGAACAAAAACTATTGGGGTGTTCTAGATAGACACAATGCAAAGAAACAGGAGAAAAGAGAAGCCTATTGTAGTTGGAGAATATCTTTTGAGTGGTATTGGCGGCATGGGAGAAGGACAGTATTTTTGTACAAATTCATCTCCAAAAGAAAACAGTCCAATCTGTTCCTAAATAATTCTCCCTTTTATTGTGATTTAGTTTATAGTCTGAGATGAGAGAATAGGAGCAGACTTCTTGAAGGAAGGCAGGAAGTGAAAGGTGAAGTCAGGATATAAATAAAAGAATGTCGTCTGCATACACTGCTGTTTTAATTTGTTGGCTATTCCACGAGAAGCCATGTATAATCGAATTGTGTCTAATTCTGGAAAAGAAAGTTTCAAGAGCCTGATTAAAGAAAAAATATGAAAGAGGACAGCTTTGGCAAGCACCTCTACCCAAAGCGAAATAGAAGGAAGTGTGCCCATTAGCTAAAAAGAACTGCTTGGGGGGAAGAGTAAAGAAGTGAAATAAGGGAAATGATTTTTGGCCCAAAGCATTTTAATGTATGGAAAATAAAAGACCAGTTAACGCGATCAAATGTCTTCTGCGTGTCCACGGTAATAGTTGCAAAAGGATGAAGTTATCTTTGAGATTTGGAAAGGACGTAAAAAAATAAGTGAATGTTGTGAGTTAGTTAACATCCCTTGACAAATCCAGATTGTTCCTTTCCAATTAATGTAAGTAAAAGGAATTCCCAGACGAAGAGCTAAAGTTTCAGAAAATATTTTATAATCAATATTGACAAGGGAAATTGACCTGTAATTTTTGCATTGATGTCAATCTTTCCTTCCTTTGGAATGAGACAAATAAGGTTGGCTGAGAAAAATCTAGATGATTTACCTGATTGGAGAAAGGATGTTATAAGAAGAGAGAGATAATTGTGGAATGAGCAGTTTGGGGAACAATTCAGCAATTAAACCATCAGATCCTGGCGCCTTGTCCAATTTAAGGGAAAATATGACAGTGCAGAATTCAGACAAGGTGATATCCTTTTCTAGATTTGTGAAATCTAGAGTTTTGTCAAAATCTTTGTGTGAAGAAGAGAGGTAATTAGTAATGTCAGAGTCAGCGGAAGTTTGATCAGGCGTATATATTGTTTTTTGTAGAATTGTACAAACTGTTCAAAGATTTCTTCATCCTTACATAATAATATAGTATGAGTATTAGTGAGAGATTCGATTTTGTTCCTATTCTTCTTAGTTTTAAGGTAATTGGCTAATAATTTATTAGACTTATTTTGGTCGCCATAATACTTGGCACTGCAGTTAAGAAGAAAGGAAGATGCGATGTCCGTGGAAAATTTATTAAACTGAAGGTAAGCATTAATGAGATCTTGGAGGCAATCTTTAGATTTGGAGGTATAATAGGAATGTTCTAGTTGTTTGATATGATGAAGTATTTCAGCTGTTTTTTTGAGAGAAAGATTTTTTCTTTTTGGAAACATATCTGATGATAAAATCACAGGCTTAGGCTTTGAAAGCATCCGAAATTAAATGAAAACTAAGTTCGTTTGTATGATTCAGTTCAAAGAATTCATGAGAGAAAGATGAGAGAGCAGAAGTTGGAAGATCTGTCCTGACGTGATGCATTATTGAATCTCCATAGATTAGCATTGTTGGATAATATGTCCAAGTGAATGGATACAGGAACATGGTCAGAAATTAGAATAGATCCTATGTCAGCAGAATGTAGAGTTTGTAATAGGGAGTATGTATTTAATTGATTCTTGATTGAGAGTGATGTGTGGGAGAGTGGTAAGTGTATTCACACAAAGTAGGATTGAAAAGTATCCAAGCATCTATCAATGCATGTTGTGAGATCGCTTGGATAAACAATTTCTGAGATTTGTTAGGTACATAAGCAGAATATGAGTCTCTGTTTATTAAAGGGTCAACAATCTGATTACAATCTCCTGCACAAATAAAATGTTCATCAGGGCACTGTAAAATTGTTTGGGGGCTATCAATGCCAAATTGGCAGTCTATATTAGGAGGGCCATAAAGATTGGATATAAAAATTGGGACATTATTAAATAAACAACATGTGAGTAACCATCTCCCTTCTGAATCCAATTCTTGTGAGATTAAATAAACATTAAGCAATTCATGACATAATGTGGCAATGCCATTTTCTTTACCATTACCTGGCAAAAAGAAAACGTTACCCACCCACCCTCTTTTCAATTTTATAGATTTGGCTTTGGTAAGGTGGGTTCCTTGGATGAGAGCAATATCAGCATTGAGGTGTGATAAATGGGTCAAAACCTGTTTGCTTTTAATTGGTGAGCTCAGGCCCTTGACATTCCAGGATACAATTTCTAATGGCATACAATAAAAAATGAAGAAAGTTTGGTAAGCATGAAGAAAGAACGTTTAAAGTGAACCAAATTCGAAGGAACAAAAGACAAGAGAGGGATGAAAAAAAGATAAGGTAGAGGCAAGACTGTCTGAGAAAAATGAAGGGAAGGGGTAATGAAAGAATAAGGTAGTGAATAAACTGAAGATCACAGAAAGACAATAGAACATATGGATAAATGATGGATATGTGTGAGAGAGAACATACCTAAAGGTATTTTCAAAAGGAGGGGAGTGTTGAGACCACACGGAAGGATGACACGTCCAAATCCAGTGAGACTGCATGGGGGAGAAAGTTGATGATTGAAAAAAGGTGCACTGGGGTAATCACAAGATAATGTTGGTAAATGCAAACCTGCAAAAAGAAATGTGAACCACTTAAATATGGATATTAAAGCGGAATGAAAAGTCAAAATGGAACGTCATATGTATAATAAGCACAAAAGTTGCCTCAAGAAAGAGTAGCAGGCTACAACAATAATGAAACAAAAAACATCTCAAGTCTTGGTGGATTTGACAGTGTCCATAAACTCTACATTGCACTGTGGGCCAGGTCGTCATTGGTGTAGGATTTGTTATTATGGGTGACTTTGAACAGGCTTGGATGAAGCAAACCAAATTGGGCTCTGAAGTGCTGGTCTCATGGAAAGAAATTATTTGCATCTGTCTTCCGTATTCTTAGTGTAATCCTGGGAAAAATATAAGTTATTTCCAGTCCATAAACTCTGTTTCCTGGATTGAGCAGCTGACAGAACTTTAAGCAATTCTGTGTCCTCAAGAAAATAAAGTATAATACCATGAGGCCTTTTGGAAGTGTATGCTATATGAGGTGCATGACCAAGTCTATGAGCGCTTTGTATGTTCAAAGGAGGTGATTCCGGCATATATATCAGTTTAGGAAAAAAAAGTTTTTTAAAATGGGAGGGGATCAGCTCTCTCTGTTCCTTGTGGCAAACTGTAGATGCATAAGATATTCTGGCAAGTTCGTTTTTCTAAATCTTCAACCTGTTTAATAGTTAATTTCCTTCTCCTTGGGTTATGGCTAACTAACTTACCTTTTACGAATAACCTTGTTTGGGCTTTGAGTTATTTTACTGAACTGCAATTGCAGCTACTGACCTCTGACTCCAGCAGTTTTGAACTATTGGTGAGCAGAAGGTAATTTGAAGGAAGCCATTCTAACTCACCTAGGTTTGCAAGCTCTTGGATCTTAGCCTTGTCTGAGCTTAATTAAATTAAATTGTGTTAAACCCCTAACCTTTCCTTCACTCTCGCCCAGCTGGTCGATTGCTCACAGGCATGTCTTGCAATGTTGTTTGACTTTTTCCACAAGGGTGGACAGACCATTCTGCCACTCTGACAATTTCCAGGTAGGCTGCAGGCTGAGTGGCTCCTTTCAATGTTGTGTGGGCTGCCATGGCCCAACCATTAAAAGCCGCCAGGACGCTATTCTGTTTCCAACTACATGCAGTGTGGGCTGCTTTGAGGGTTTATGCAAGGACTGATTTTGGTCTCCAGTTCTTTGTCCACAATGTACAGCAAATTTTCCAAAGCATTGATTTTCCTCTGTAAAGACAATTTTCTTTTATCTGGGAGCCATAACGCCCTCCCACAACATCTATTCCACTCTAAAGACAATCATAGTCCCTTTTTAAATTATTTACGCCTGGCATGCATTGATACTAATGAATTGTTGTTAGACATGGATTGTGTTTACACATATAGTTCCCTAACTTTTTCACCCGAACCCAAACTCTTTCTTCCCTCTACACATTCTTGCTTTAATGTTCAAAGGAATTTTTTGCAAGATGTAACTTGGTAAGTCTATTTTGTAATCTTTTACATTTATATGTGCACATGTCTGTTGGTGCCCACATTATAGCATATTTATGGTCAATGTGGATGTGTATCTGTCTCATTCGTGATTTCTATTTATTGTAATGTGTCAGTTTGATATTGAAATAAAATGAAAAAATATATTGACTGAGTACTTGTTGCTTAAATATGTTTACGAAATTAAATGTATGTAGACTATGCAATATATCCGTGTATTTTCCAGCAAAATAAAATAATCATCCATTTGTGGTATTGTTGGACTTGGCCCTTCTGGCCGGTTCACCCCGAAACTTTTTGCGTAAATTGGTAACTTGGAGTAATGGATTTTGGTTTCTGCGCACTTTACCGCTGTGTCCCAGGGTAAAGTGCGTGCGTGTGTTGAGGTTGGCCTGCCCTCCCATAGGAATGCATGGGGGAATGTATGTGTCCCGGTAGTTCCTGATGCGTGGGGTGTGCAGGCCCGTGTTTGGTATGTGCGGACTCGTGGGAGTGAATGCTGCGCGTTGATGTGTGCAGCGTGCATGTACCTGGTGTGGAAGTGCCACTTCTAGAAGTGGGCACTTCAGTGTGCAGTCTGAAATGTGTGGCTTGTCTGGTGATTGGCTGGTGAGGTCAGGTGACGGACTAGGGAATTCCCCAGAGTCAGGAGGAGTCACCCAGTGGTGAATGGGGAATTAGCATGTAGATGGCTGGGGAGGAGTGTACCTGGGTCCTGAATAGGACAGGGATTCCTCCACACAATGCTGGCGCCGGCCCCTGTGGTGCGTCTAATGACCCTAGCCCTGCCAGTGAATAGGGAGAGGGGCTGAGCAAAACAAAGTGCTCAGGAACCTGTTGGAACTGGTTCGCCCCTTCCCTGCACCTTAGACAAAGGATTTGACTGTATAAAAATGGGGCTGTGTCCCCACAGAAGTTGTTCTCTTGCAGGATCATCTGAAGGGGGGGCCTGCTGCTGCTGGGCGCCAGGAGAGACCGCCACTGGGGACTGCCTCCCTGCTGGAGGACCCTGTGTGCTGGCTCTGGGCCCAGCCTTTGCCCCCTGTTCTTTGAGGACTCTTTGCTGGACCTTTTTGGTTGATCTGCAGCGCCTGGGAGCGTTCCTGGAACTTTGTAGCGCTGTGCGCGCTGTCTCCTGGACTTGCTCTCTTTGTAGCGCCTGGGAGCGCTTGTAAGGCTTTCCAGCGCTGGGAGCGCTGTGCGTGACTTTATAGCGCTGTGTGCGCTTTTGATTTTGATAGCGGGTGCCCACCCCGCGGTCTGGACGGTGTCTGCCAAGTTCGGCGGGTGCCCACCCCGCCGTTGTGCTCGCTGGCGAGGGAGCCTACCCCTCTCATTTGCCAAGGAATTCACCGCCGCGGCCGAGCTTCAGCCGGAAGTCAGGCAGGCCTGGGGGCGGGTCCCGAGACGGAAGCAGGAAGCGGACGGGAGCCTACCCCGCGCTCCTGTGCAGTGAAGATCCAGGCGGGAGCCTACCCCGCGCTGGACCCGAGCGAGGAGAAGTGCGGCCGGAGCTGGTGCGGAGGGGGCGCGAGGCACATTGTCGGTGCCTGCCCCTCCGCGTTGCAAGGAAGCGTCGGCGTCCGCCGGGAGGAAAGACGACGCGGGAGTCCCCGAGCAGCCCGGTGAGTGTGTAGCAGGGCTGGGGGACTCCGCGCATGCGCTGGGGGTGCGGGGGCCGTGTCAGAGCCCCGTGAAGGCTCCAACGTTGCCTGGCCGAGTAGTGGCCACCGGAGCGGCCCCAGAAGGCAGTGGGCTGCTCCAGCGTGAAGGGCACCATTCTTTCCGAGCCCCGTGAGGCTCCAATGACGGGGGCATTTCTTGTTTAGAGCCTGCGAGGCTCTTGGAGGCATTTCCGGCTGTCTTGGGCCCACGAGGCTCCAAACAAAGGGGAGCACGATTGTTCCTCGAGCCCAGTGAGGCTCCAACGTGGTGCTGAGCCACGAAGGCTCCAGAGGGCACATTTTTTGACCAGAGCCCAGAGGGGCTCCAGAGGCCCGCAGAGTGCCTGAAGTTCGTTTTCCAGCTGCCCAGCACTTAGTGGGCAGCTGCCACGTTTAGGTGGGGGACCATTCTTGTTCTAGTCTGCGCAGCTGGCGCAGCCTAACTTTGTTGAACGCAGGGCGTCCTAGCCCCTTCCAGGCCAGTTGGCCCAGGGACTGCCACAGGTGGTGGCATAGGAGTTCTGCGCAATTGTGTTCCTACCTGCACCTCTGAATGTGTGTTGATGCATCATGTGCCATTACTTTTACACCTCTGAATGTTTTATGCATCATGTGTGTTCTTTCCTTGCACCTCTGAATGTGTGTTGATGCATCATGTGCCATTGCTTCTACACCTCTGAATGTTTTTAGGCATCATGTGTTTTTCCTTCCATACACCTCTGAATGTGATGCATCATGTGTAACGTTCTATTACCCCTACAGGTATTGTGATACGTAGGTGGTTGTTGCTTTCTCCTAGTACAGGTGGTGCTAGTGAGGTTCTAGTTCCCTGCGTGACAGTCTCCTAAAGTAGTTAGGGTTACGTAGGTGGTACTTCCCCGATACCAGTAAGTACTGGTTGTGTGCTATACATGTTATTTTTGTGCTACAGTGATTTTATATATTTATGTGCTAACTATCCAAAAGTGCTATTTCCTGACAGTGGTCCAGTTGGCCCTGTCTTGTACATAATCCCTTGTAAATTCTGCCCGTGCCTGTTGGCACATTGTAAAGTGTGGGTTTTTATCTAATGTGTTTTACTATAATACAAAGGCTATTTTTATAGAATACCTTGTGTGGAGTTTCCTTTGTGGTGGGCCTTGGGTGTTGTTGCTGGGTGCGCGCGCAAACGCTTTACACATTGCCTCCGAGATAAGCCTGACTGCTCGTGCCAAGCTACCAAGGGGGTGAGCAGGGGTTATCTTTGGCGTGTAACTTCCTTGCCCTGACTAGACTGGTGGTTTCTGCCTGGCTTTGGCGCAAGCCTTAGCCAACCGGAAATCGCCAGGTCTAACATTGGTGATCAGCGGTGGGATTTGGACTTGCGTTTGCGCTGTACCGCAGCAGCGACTGGCTACACCACAAAACTCTGCATTAGATAAATCACATTTTAGGGATTATTGTTTTGAAGTTCCTTTATTTCTTCTCCTGAAGGTATCATTGTGTAGTTGTGTCCAGTACATTTGTCCCCCGCCCTGCGCCCAGAGTTTGGTACCTGTGTCACGTGGTGGTCAGGTTGAGGGATCAGGGGTGGTAGAAACTGCCTTACCAGTCCGAGGGGAGGGTTGTGTGTGGATGGTGTGTGGGGCACTAGACAGTGAGTGTGAGTTCTCCAGGATAGAGAGCTCACTGAAACCTTTTGTGAATTGTGTACTCCTGTGTAGCTCCAACCCCCAGGTACCTTGTGTGGAACTCTTCTCAGGAACGTCCGCCAAAATGGAGCCTGCTTTTAACTTCTGTGGTCTGTTTAGGTACAGTAGGTTGGAGCTGGTAAGGTTCTGTGAGGAGAGGGACATAGAGGTGGGTGAGTTAGATACCCAGTCCAAACTGAGGGACAACCTGATCACTTGGCAAAAGGTTGAGTGGGAGCGAGAGCGCAGCGAGGAAGATAGGGCCCGGGCCGCACGCCGAGAGGGTGGTGGGTCTGAGGGGAGCCCTGAGGAATCTGAGGAGGAGGAAGGTTACCTGACAGGGACGTCAGTAGAGAGTGGAGACCCCCTAGATAGGGAGTCCCTTGCTGGGTCCAGTGTCAGGAGCAGCACCCCATCCCTTTCCCTGTCCCCAGAGGAGTGGGTAGATAGGAGGGAAGAGAGGGAGCATCAGCTGGCCATGGAGAAGCTCAGGTTAGAGCATGCCTGGGGGATGGCGCAACTGACTATGGCAGAGAAAAAGCTGGAGACCGAGAGGGTCTTAGCGCAGGAGAGGATGGCGGAGGCTGAGAGGGCCTTCGCCAGGGAGAAATCAGTGCTGGAAAGTAGATTATCGCCTGCGCGCAGTCGTAGTTTTCTGGGCTCCCCAGGGAGGGTTGAGTCCAGTGGTGGCAGCGAAATAGAGTCCCGTGCGACAAGTCCCACTCCCAGTTTCCCCAGTCTGGTACCTGTTTCCCAAGAGGAGGAGTATAGGTTGAAGTTCAGGGGCAGTAGAAAACCGTCTCACCAGTCGTGGGGGTTGTTTGTGGATGACTGTCATGAGGCACTGTGGGACTGGCTGGAGGTCAACACGGAAGAGGATTTGGATATAGTGCTCAAAATGATTGTCAAAGAGCAGATGCTCCGTAGTTGTTCTCCAGGGTTGCGCCAGCACCTGGTGAGGTATGACTACTTTTGTCCTTGGGCGCTGGCAGAGGAAGCGGAGCGCTGGGAAAGCGCTAAAGGTTCTCTGGAGTCATTAGGGAGTGACTCAAGTAGTGGTTCAGGTATCTTCCAGCCCAGCGTGGTGGAAGAGGCTCCATGTAGCCCAGCTAGGTCCCAGGATAGCGAGGAGGGTGTAGGACCTTACGGCCTGGCTCAGTGGAGCGGGAGTAAGTGGGTGACCGAGGGTCCCCAGACGTACGAAACCCTGCCTCAGGACTTGGGTGGTTTCAGGAGGGAACACCAAGTTGGGGACCTAGGCTGTCCTGTTAGCCCATTTGAGGAGGATCACCTAGTGAGTAGAGGACCGGGAGCGCCTGTAAACAGGGCTCCTGTGGTTCTAGTGTCTGGCAGTACCGCTCCGGTAGGGAGGGTACAGAAGTCCAGCGAGAGGAGTGGCATGGGGCTGTGTTCCCCGGTGGAGGAGCCAGTGGGTCAGAGACCAGCCGGAAGGGCTGAGTCTCCTAGAAGTGACCATGGCGACTACACGTCGGGCCTGGGGGATCTTCGCGCACTGTCAGGTGGACAGGGGACGGGAGATCTGCGCCAGGCAGACGGTCATGCAACATATGAGGCATATGTTACTCTCGGGGGGATGGTGTGTAAATCCCCAGAAGTCCTGGAGTGCCAGGCAATTATTCCACCGAAGGTTTTAGACCAGAGGTTGGGAGGCCAGGTTCAGGAGCAGCCTGACCTGAAGGGTCTGACTACTGTAAACAGTGTCCTGACCGGATCTTCTTCCAGAGGGACCGCCCCAGTTGGTAGGGAGCAGGACTCTGGAAGGGGGTGCAGAGGGTGGGAGAGCCCACCTCTGACCCCGGTGCAACCTGAGGGGTTAAACCCTAGGTTGGTAGACCAGCTCTCAGGGAGGGGTCCTGAGCTGGTTGGTGAGGTATGTTACGAGGGTGCCTCTCAAAGGAGGAGAGGACGGAACCCTAGGAGAAGAGGTAGGGGGAGGAGAGCCTCACCCGTGACTTTTGGTCAGCCTGAGGGTACAGACCCTAGGCTGGAAGATCGGTGGCAGTTCAGAACTGCCCTGATGAGGGGTAGAGTGGAGAATGGCTGCTATGTGCCAGGGGTTACTACCCCCCACTCTGTGGTTAGGCAAGGACCAGTGGCACCTGGGTGGCCTAGGGCCTGGTCTTGGCCGCGGACAGCTTGGGAGTACCAGTGGGGTAGCCCAGTTGGTCCGGAGAGTGGTTTGAGAAGAAACCCCAGGGGTTCACCGTGGCGTAGAACAGGAGGGTGTCCCGGCAGTGGCGGGCCCGCGTCCGTGTTCTATCGCCCCAAGCAGGGAAGTCCATCACGGTGGTGATTGGTCTACCCTGCGTTTTGGCTGGAAGGGGGTTGTGTTGGACTTGGCCCTTCTGGCCGGTTCACCCCGAAACTTTTTGCGTAAATTGGTAACTTGGAGTAATGGATTTTGGTTTCTGCGCACTTTACCGCTGTGTCCCAGGGTAAAGTGCGTGCGTGTGTTGAGGTTGGCCTGCCCTCCCATAGGAATGCATGGGGGAATGTATGTGTCCCGGTAGTTCCTGATGCGTGGGGTGTGCAGGCCCGTGTTTGGTATGTGCGGACTCGTGGGAGTGAATGCTGCGCGTTGATGTGTGCAGCGTGCATGTACCTGGTGTGGAAGTGCCACTTCTAGAAGTGGGCACTTCAGTGTGCAGTCTGAAATGTGTGGCTTGTCTGGTGATTGGCTGGTGAGGTCAGGTGACGGACTAGGGAATTCCCCAGAGTCAGGAGGAGTCACCCAGTGGTGAATGGGGAATTAGCATGTAGATGGCTGGGGAGGAGTGTACCTGGGTCCTGAATAGGACAGGGATTCCTCCACACAATGCTGGCGCCGGCCCCTGTGGTGCGTCTAATGACCCTAGCCCTGCCAGTGAATAGGGAGAGGGGCTGAGCAAAACAAAGTGCTCAGGAACCTGTTGGAACTGGTTCGCCCCTTCCCTGCACCTTAGACAAAGGATTTGACTGTATAAAAATGGGGCTGTGTCCCCACAGAAGTTGTTCTCTTGCAGGATCATCTGAAGGGGGGGCCTGCTGCTGCTGGGCGCCAGGAGAGACCGCCACTGGGGATTGCCTCCCTGCTGGAGGACCCTGTGTGCTGGCTCTGGGCCCAGCCTTTGCCCCCTGTTCTTTGAGGACTCTTTGCTGGACCTTTTTGGTTGATCTGCAGCGCCTGGGAGCGTTCCTGGAACTTTGTAGCGCTGTGCGCGCTGTCTCCTGGACTTGCTCTCTTTGTAGCGCCTGGGAGCGCTTGTAAGGCTTTCCAGCGCTGGGAGCGCTGTGCGTGACTTTATAGCGCTGTGTGCGCTTTTGATTTTGATAGCGGGTGCCCACCCCGCGGTCCGGACGGTGTCTGCCAAGTTCGGCGGGTGCCCACCCCGCCGTTGTGCTCGCTGGCGAGGGAGCCTACCCCTCTCATTTGCCAAGGAATTCACCGCCGCGGCCGGGCTTCAGCCGGAAGTCAGGCAGGCCTGGGGGCGGGTCCCGAGACGGAAGCAGGAAGCGGACGGGAGCCTACCCCGCGCTCCTGTGCAGTGAAGATCCAGGCGGGAGCCTACCCCGCGCTGGACCCGAGCGAGGAGAAGTGCGGCCGGAGCTGGTGCGGAGGGGGCGCGAGGCACATTGTCGGTGCCTGCCCCTCCGCGTTGCAAGGAAGCCTCGGCGTCCGCCGGGAGGAAAGACGACGCGGGAGTCCCCGAGCAGCCCGGTGAGTGTGTAGCAGGGCTGGGGGACTCCGCGCATGCGCTGGGGGTGCGGGGGCCGTGTCAGAGCCCCGTGAAGGCTCCAACGTTGCCTGGCCGAGTAGTGGCCACCGGAGCGGCCCCAGAAGGCAGTGGGCTGCTCCAGCGTGAAGGGCACCATTCTTTCCGAGCCCCGTGAGGCTCCAACGACGGGGGCATTTCTTGTTTAGAGCCTGCGAGGCTCTTGGAGGCATTTCCGGCTGTCTTGGGCCCACGAGGCTCCAAACAAAGGGGAGCACGATTGTTCCTCGAGCCCAGTGAGGCTCCAACGTGGTGCTGAGCCACGAAGGCTCCAGAGGGCACATTTTTTGACCAGAGCCCAGAGGGGCTCCAGAGGCCCGCAGAGTGCCTGAAGTTCGTTTTCCAGCTGCCCAGCACTTAGTGGGCAGCTGCCACGTTTAGGTGGGGGACCATTCTTGTTCTAGTCTGCGCAGCTGGCACAGCCTAACTTTGTTGAACGCAGGGCGTCCTAGCCCCTTCCAGGCCAGTTGGCCCAGGGACTGCCACAGGTGGTGGCATAGGAGTTCTGCGCAATTGTGTTCCTACCTGCACCTCTGAATGTGTGTTGATGCATCATGTGCCATTACTTTTACACCTCTGAATGTTTTATGCATCATGTGTGTTCTTTCCTTGCACCTCTGAATGTGTGTTGATGCATCATGTGCCATTGCTTCTACACCTCTGAATGTTTTTAGGCATCATGTGTTTTTCCTTCCATACACCTCTGAATGTGATGCATCATGTGTAACGTTCTATTACCCCTACAGGTATTGTGATACGTAGGTGGTTGTTGCTTTCTCCTAGTACAGGTGGTGCTAGTGAGGTTCTAGTTCCCTGCGTGACAGTCTCCTAAAGTAGTTAGGGTTACGTAGGTGGTACTTCCCCGATACCAGTAAGTACTGGTTGTGTGCTATACATGTTATTTTTGTGCTACAGTGATTTTATATATTTATGTGCTAACTATCCAAAAGTGCTATTTCCTGACAGTGGTCCAGTTGGCCCTGTCTTGTACATAATCCCTTGTAAATTCTGCCCGTGCCTGTTGGCACATTGTAAAGTGTGGGTTTTTATCTAATGTGTTTTACTATAATACAAAGGCTATTTTTATAGAATACCTTGTGTGGAGTTTCCTTTGTGGTGGGCCTTGGGTGTTGTTGCTGGGTGCGCGCGCAAACGCTTTACACATTGCCTCCGAGATAAGCCTGACTGCTCGTGCCAAGCTACCAAGGGGGTGAGCAGGGGTTATCTTTGGCGTGTAACTTCCTTGCCCTGACTAGACTGGTGGTTTCTGCCTGGCTTTGGCGCAAGCCTTAGCCAACCGGAAATCGCCAGGTCTAACAGGTATTATATAGGCCTGTGTTTGATGTGTGGTGTGCCCTTGATGGTGCATTATTGGGAAAGACTTCAGCAAATACGCGATTGAGACACAAATAAAGAGGTCTGAGACAATTAAATCTATGGTCTGCTGCCTTCGTAGAATTTTATCTTTAGTCATACCTTTTCTTCTTAGATTTATTTCGAAATTACATCCTGGTGGACTCGAACATCAATAACACATGAGCGAAATGAAATGGGTAGTGTCGAAAGACTGGAAAAATCTACAAGAATATACTTGCAGCAAATGAAATCATTGGAAAAAAAGATGAAAATGTATATAACAGCTAAACCGGAAATTTCGTTTTTGTTTGTTTTTCGTCCACGATACACGTTAAATCAAGCACAGATATAGTTATCGTGCTGTTCATACTTTAAAAAAAAAATTTTTATGATTTGCCCAGGGAGAGTTTTAGTGCTTAAAATCAATTATTCACTAAGCAGGTTCTGATGGGTGTCCCTCCTGCACACGGCTGTCACAGCCCAGTAGAGTGGTTCACGCGCAGACAGTAAATGAATTGGCGAGCAGAAAGAAAAATGCTCCTTCCTCGTCAATTTATTTCGCCTCGAGTCTCCCTGAAGGAATCCAATCTATTGTCCGCATCAGGCGCCCGCTAAACTGTGGAGCAGGCGTGTGGTTCATGCTTGACTTGAGACATGAACTGCCTTGATATTTCTCCTTCACACACCAAAGATGTCCAGTCCTACCTTTTGCAAGGTGTTCCTCCCGCTGATTTGTACGCTGTGTCCGTGTGTTATGAAATGTACGCCTGCATAGTGATGCCTTCTTCTTTCCGAACAGGTGGACTCATCTGTGTTATGCTTTATTTTTTCAGCACTGTAGATGAATATTCGCCACACAGAAAGGTAATTTCTCTCGTGCATACAAATGTGTGTTCTGCTGCTTGACTCTTTTCTAATCATGTTCTGTCAGTAAATTGCTTATCATAATTAAATAGCACTGTCCCTGCTGATGCCCATGTCTTTGCTTTTTTAAACATTTTTTTTAAATATTTTTTTTTTTCAATATTGAGACAAACAGTAGTTCAAAGACTAGCTGTGTAATACATCAGAGAGTTGTCCCACATACGTCTCTGAAGAGACAGGTCATTCGAGGGCCCATATGGTCTTCTGGAAGCCCTTCAGCCTTCCACATCCCTTCCCCCCTCATCCCATCCACGCCCACCCCTGTAGTGGAGACAACACCCCTGCATGTCCCTCTTACCTTTACTTGAAAACTTTGAAAGCTAAAAGCTGCAGCGAAAGTCACACTTAACCCAACTGCATTCCTGCTTTTCTGTCTGCATGACTATGTCTCAGCAGCTGATGCAGCCATACATAGAGCTGAGCTAGGAGATTCTGGAAAAATGTGTCTCGCCTTCCCCCTTTTGGTTACATTTGTTTTACGGGAAAATATCTCACTCTACTTAAATAATCCAAGCATTTTGGTTGTATCTTATTGAGATTGCCACCAAACCACAATGAGTGTTAAAATTAAAAAATTCTCTGCAAGTAAGAAAAAAGTGATATTCATTCATTTCTCGATTTTTATATAGTGCCACGTTTTATCTTATGTGAAAGCACATAAGGGGTAGTAACACTGTTTAATTTGACAAAAAACAATGAAGGGGCGGTCATGTTGATTTACGTATGGAAGGTACGCATAGCTGATATTCTAGGAGCACGCCCGTTAAAATTAGGAGGATTAGGTGAACATGTGAGTCTCAACAGTTCAGGCTCGGATCTCGCGGACAGACTGATGGTATCCACATTGTCTGATCTTGTATTCTCAGGGTTCTGGCTCCATTGCAAAAACCTGTCAACAGGTCCAATTTGGATTTTTACATTAACGAAATCAACACAATATTGGTCTTCTTGAGCAGGCAATATTTGAGACAATACCCTTCCAGCATTGTTTTGATTACTGATCAATTAAAAGGCAGCGTGTCATAAATTAACACCGAGTTTAGTGAAGATGCGATGGTTTGGGGATTTACGGTAGATGTGTGATTTATTGTAATGCGTATTTGATTTCTATAATTTAGGTAATAACAATGCCTAGTAAACTTTGGTTTGCTATAATAGGATTTATGTGCAGTATGTAGCATTAGAATTGGTTGCTTAAGGTATATTTGGAGCTCCTAGATGTATTGGAGAATTTTCAACTATATCAAATGATCATCTATTTAATATTCTGGATGATGGATAGAGGCAGTCTTTCCTTGGGTTTTGATACACTCCTTGAGAAGCATGTATGAATGATAGTGGGATTAACCATGTTCAAGAGGTAATAGACTGCCACGTGTTAGGTCAGATTGCAATAGTTTAAAGTAAAAGGAATTGGATTGCAAATTTCATCATTTTAGCTATTCCACACTTCTATTCACTTTTTTTCGAAATATTATTTGCTATAGTTGTGGCCCTTGCCTTTTTCTTTTACATGTTTGTGTCTGTTTGTTTATGTGTGTATACATTAGTTCTTTCAGTTAATACATTATGTGTAAATATATTTGTGTACTTTATAGATTACACTATACAATTCCAACAGTGCTCGCAAACACGTGCATCCTTGAGACCTTGCACATTTAAAAATCACAGGGTGAATAAATGTAACTTCTGATATTGTAGAAACGGGGTCTGGCCTGGGTTTTATTGCTGTAAAAAACACAACTGATTTATCTAGATGGGAGACATGCAGCTCCTTTCCTCCCCTTGCCGAGAAGTGAAACAAGTGTGATATTATACTTCCTACATTTCCATCTATGATTTTCTGTTTGAAAAGTAAATGAAATGTTCTAGCACATTTATTACTTTCTCACACTAGCAACATGTATTGTGGCGGAATATTTCCCACGAGCTTGCCGACATATTTTTAGTATCTCTTTAACCTTGTGTACCCAGACAGTCTGGAGAACATATGGTTTGAAGCAGGGATAAACACACATTAGATGGCTCGTTTAACAAGTGGTTAAACTTTCCCACGCTTACGGAGTGGGTTTCCCAATACTTGCACCAAACCAAATTGGAGGTTACATTGAATGCAGTGTTTTAGATGTCACAGAGGCAAGGAACTTAAAAGGACTTCTGCTGCACGCTTGACTTAGTAGAGATGTACGTTAAGAACAGCAAATAAATCTTTGAACGAGGTTAGCTGATGTTGGCAATATTGAGGGTGTGAACACCGACACCTTCTACATCTGCGCTTGTTTCAGGGAAGAGCCATGACAAAAGTCGCAGGCATACGTGGGTAACGTGATCTAGGTCACAGGCATGTGCTGTTCCAATGACACCAGGAGGGCATTTCCATTAGAAGACAAAAGGTGTGAGTGCTCAGTGTCGGTGACCCTAAAGCTTTCTTTGTAAACCGAGTCAGGAGTTGAACCACGCTAAAGGATAAGCTGTTTCTAACCTGTCTTTAAGAAGTCTCTATAGTTATCTGCTCACAATTGCAACTGAAATACAATAATAGTGCACTCTTTCCTTAACAGAAGGGTAAGCTTCAGGAGCGGCTGGTGACATTTGAAAGTGGTAGGGCGTAAAATGCTACGCATGTCTTAACAACCTACGGCGGGTTCGGGGGGGGGTCCCCCCCCCCCCCCTCGAGAGAAAAATTTAAAAAAAGAGTTGACAAGTGGTGCATTTTTAGGCAAATTTGAGGGATTCAGGGTAAGTTACTTAATCTACTGCTGCCTAGAAAAAACAAGAGCACACCTGAAAAACGTCAAAGCACATCATAAAACGAATACAAGCAGAATCTCTACATACAAAATCAAATATTTATGCGCATTATATTTCCCCTTTTTTTCACCCTCGCAAAGTGGAAAATACCTTTTTCAAGTGGAAAACACTCTGCTCCCTCAGGCCCCCGTTTAACATGTGGGTGTTCTCTTCCCATTCAACCTAGAACACTACTTACTATCCTGGTCAAAGATCGCTTTACCAAACTGCCAGGTTACACTCCATGCCATTATATTCAATGTGCATAGTGCTTTGAAGACAACCATGAGACGTCACAATGTGCAATAAAAATATCAAAATAAAACGTATAAAGGGGACCGACACTACTAGTTTAAGTGAACCATTTTCCTTGAAATAGTAGAACCCTGCACTGATGTCACAAGTGTGATATCTTTCCTTGCTTAGGCGAGTGAAAGACATGCTTGGATAGGCTGGGCAGGACTTCTGGGCCCCTGGCCTGAAAGGGGGTTCTACCCAGCCTTCTCTTCCTAGCCCTGGGGGTCCATGAATGCCGCCTCTAACAACACCAGAGATCCTGCAACCGGGTATACCTCCTACTCTGGGTGGGAGGCTCACCAAGTGCAGCGACAAACAGGAAAATACACAATGCACACCCCTAACTCGCTCCCCAGAGCAAGCACCAGTCTCGTTGCAACTATCTTACATTTTGCAGAGTTACGGCATTTTTGCATTCTTCTATATCTGCACCCTCTGTCTAAGTGCTTCCAAGCGCTACAAAGAAGACGTATGTACATCAATTAAATGCATATACGCTTGGGATAGCTGCACAGCAAAGACGCTCTCCGCATCACTCCCCCAGAATAAAATATCTTATATGCAGCGCTTAGAAGTGGCAGAGGTGCAGATATGAAGCACTACACGACCGCACGTTATTATGCTTCCCTTCAAAAGTCAGAGCCAAGCTATGTTAATTAAGACACTGTAGGGCCTTCCTGTCGGATTGAATGACTTCCTGAGCGTACATGAAATTCAGCATTCTGCAGTTCTTTCCAATTCACCCTAACAGCATATATTGGTCTTTCAGTTCATCTAAAAGCTTAAGCTTCGGAAAATAACGAAAGAATAATATAGCTATTCATACGTTCGGGTCCCCACCTATCACACTCCGTTACACTCTCTAGCTTTACTGTGCGGTTCCACAGCTGTTGCTACCCCCTGCGAGCTGTAGACGTGTTTAACTTCTTTCTTTGCTGCTCACCACAACTTAGAGAAGTTAATACTTTTCTGTTTATATCAGATTACGACAACAATCTTATCCCCAGCAAAGGTTTTTCACTCACAGATGTGTTCCCGGTTTCATTTACAGTGGTTTACCGTGAACGGAGGCCTCAGCTTATAACATCACAGTTACAATCATTACAGTTACAAAATAAAAAAACAGGAAACAAACATGCTAATAAGTAGGTGACGATGCAAAATCTTTTGCTCCATCCTGGAGTTCGAGCCACAGGTTTCAGAAAGTGGACTGTGGAGACAGTGAAACTTACTTGCGTTTGTTGCTCTAGCCTGGTGTAAGCAGCATGCCCTTGCCTCGCATTCACCCCGGTACCATAGCCAGGCCGATGGCATGGAAGGCCGATTGGAACTCTTAAGGGAGATGGTGTGTCTGCGGGCAACGATGCCAAGATCAAAGGAGAGTCGGCGAAGATGCCGGGACTGAGCCGCCTGCACTCCGCATAATTTTCACCTTGTGGCGCGCCGCTCTCTTACAGTGACTGCAGCCGGTGACCGTGCCAGTGTATGTCCCGAGCAGCAAACAGTGAAACACATGGAATAGCACACGTGCTGCGTAAATGCCGATTATACCGAATTCAAAACTGCGTCTGCGCAGCCAAACTCTTCCACAAACCATGTCCCCAGCTTCCATTATCCAATAAGGATGCCTTAAACTAGCGCGAAGGCAAGGGAGTGCTCCAATTGTTGCCACCCACTACTCTGTCTTTAGATAGGCCAGCCCTGCCCCTTGCCATTGTTTTCAATAGCGCGCTGCGAAAACCGCCTGGGCCGCAGCATAAGCGCCCCATTTAAAGCCAACCATTTGCGCTTTGTCTGGCCACTCCCTTCAGGCTGACATCACTGTTCTCGTGTGTGCTTCCAGGGCGAGCAATAGTCCTCGCCCCAGTCAGCACATGCGCAGGAGGTGTCTGACCTCATCCCTTCCCAAAGAAAACTCAACGGAATTTGTAATCACACGCAGCAGTGAGCAAGCACTTCATTTGAAGTTGCTGCAGTGCTGCATGGCATACAGTCTCTCTCTCTCTTATCTCCTCCCGTCGCGCACGCTAGTCCCGAAGCTAGTAGGGCAACGCCCTTTTCACCCCTTAACACCAGCCGCCACTGGTAAGCTTGTACCAGACTGATGCAACCAAATCTTTAATAATTTGGGACATTTTATTATATCTGCACTATCCCGGAATTCCCTAATCCACTGGCCTGCTAGTCTTTTTTTTTATTCCTGAATTTCTTTGCAGTGTTCTGTAGAGCTCAAACATCTTGCCTTGCAGCACCTCCATAGAGCTTTGAGAAACATAAGTGGTGCAAAAGGGTTGTCGCATCATTGTTAATAAGATGTTTGCTAAGTTGAGTAACATTTAAAATTCGAAAGTCAAATTGAGCTCCCCAAAGCTCTCAACTACGAAGAGAGGATTGTGGGGCAATTGACAAGTTGCTCATTTGCTCTTGGTGATAGAGTCAGGCAAATCTTAGGCGCCATTTTCTTCCAGGCTCTACTCCATGTCTGTGTCTTAACCTACCAATTCTCAGTAGGAGGCATGTTAAAATAGTCCTATTTTATAACATTTTCTGAAGGGGTAAGTCATTTGGGTACATTTTCAGACAATAAAACCCCCACAGCCTCAGAGAGTATTTCTAGAGGCAGGCCCCTCTGTTTTGTTGTTTCACCTGCCAAAGGTTAATGTTCTGCATTTATGCCAAGTGCATGCTCCTGACTGGATCAGTCTGATGGTCAGTCTCTGCAGACATCCTTGTTTGTCTTTGGAATGATGTGGAGGACTTTGGATCTGTTGCCAATAGTGTGCACTCATTGCAGTGTGTCAGTTGTTGCTTGGGAACCTAGGTGTAGATCATATTATAATAGGACAGTCTTGTGCAGACTAGTGATATGGGATATCCTCCTCAATGGTGAGTAAGAGGAAGTATGAGAACACTGGAATGTTGAGCACTGGATTTAACATAATGGAGTGGCCCTAGGAAAATAATGTTTTATTTAGGCCGTCTGCTCTACATTCAAATGTTTCTTTCAGTTTCTTCCTTTTAAATTTACAACATTCTACCCACGGTGTTACAGTGTGGTGTTCAACATACCCCTGAAGTTATCTAGGACTTTCCTCTTCTGAATTTTAGGGCAATGTATAATCAACATTTATGTTGTCTAGGAGCCAGGCATCTGCAAATGTGTGAAACCTTTCACCGTTCAGGCGAAGCCTTAAGATTCTGCATTCTATTATAAATCTGTGACACGTTTGTTCTCAGGAGAATCCCCCCACAGGTTAAAATCCCCTTTTAATACATTTTTCTTGGCCATATATTGTAGTACTACAAGCTTGTGAACCTCATCTAGAGAACTGATGTCACATCCTCCAATGAATGAAGAATACACCACTTCATGGGGCACTACCCATAACACAACCGTCTGCCCTTGAACTTCCTCAATAATTGTCTCTTTCCAAGGCCCATGCACCCTGCTCTATGCTCGTACTCTGCATATGCCAAGACATACAAACATACATAGATACATACTTTTGTAACTTCAAGAACTCCAATGATATTTGGTATGTGACCTGGATTTCGGGGCTCGGCTGCTCTTTGACTGGCTAATGTCCTACTTCCTAATTTGGATTCTCTCTTCCAATGTTGTATCAAAAGTTTCTATGAGCCGAGTTTCCAGCAGACCACTCATGTCACCTGCATTTTTGATAACCATATGACAGGTGTCGATAGAACGTTTGTGATGTGGGTGATGTTCCTTTTCACTTTGTTAAAAGGCTCTGTAGAACTCCTGCTCTGATTGTCTTGTTGCTTAAAGTCAAGTTATGATGTCAGGTTTGTTTAGTGGAGTAGGACATGCCACTTCAAGGTTTAAAAAAAAAACTTTGCTGTTTGGCTCTATGTGTCTGTTGAAGTTACTGCATATAGTTATGGTGTACTTCACGGACATTGGATCTGGGTGGAGAGTAGGCCAAGTTTCCTTAGCACTGTCACACTTTTCTGTGATTAACTTCTCTTATCAAGATATAATTGCTCCAGTTTTGCTGAGCCTTCATTGAGGGAATAGACCATATTACATAGCTCTGTTGGCTCTGTCCTGTTAAGTGTGCTTTTTCCCTTCTTGTTATTTGTATACGATGATACCATTGTGACGGGCCTCATTGAACTATTGCTGATTTTTTGATATGTCCAGAATGAAAACCCGAAGGACTCAGCTGCTGTATAATGCTTTCTGTGTATCCCATGAAAGTTCCAGTTAACTTTTAAATGAAGTTTGAGTACCCAGACCTGGAGTCTCAGTAGACTAATGCACCTACTCTCGAATGATTTGGTGTTTCACCATATGGTCACAGGTTTGAATTCCAAAGGGTCCACGTAGGGGGCCGGACTGGGAACCAAAATTTGCCCTGGCAAAGAGCTCGGCTGGCCCTGGAGGGAGGGGCAAAAGCTTTGTGCCGCTTTTGTTGCTGGGGGCCGATATTGCAGCTATGCCGCAAAACCAACCCCTGTAACAAAAACGGCACCACAGGGGTCTAAAACCACCCCCACCCTTGTGGCTCACCGGAGAAACGCCAGGTGCATGCTATGGCCAGTCCGGCCCTGTCAACGCTTTCATTCACCACCATTTTGTTGGGTAACCATATAAATTAAGCCTGGGCAAAGCACTACGCTACGCTCGCGTAGTTTGCGAAGTTCGCGCTACTTCGCACTACGCGAATTGCACGTAGCACAGTGCGAACACGTGTAGCGTAGTGTTGCGTAGTGCTGCGGTCATTTTTTGCTTGCTCGCGGTCCTCAACGTCAAGTTGGCGACCTCGAGCAAGCAAAATGACATCCCGGCAAGACTTTTTCCTTGTTCGCGATCAGCAACATCAAGTTAGCGATCGCGAGCATGGAAAATAAACCTCCCGGCGAGATTCCCAACGCGAGGAGGTCAGGTTTCTCATTGCGAGTGGTAGCGTATGCTCGCGACCGCTCGCGATGAGAAACTACCAGTTCGCGTTGAGAAAGCTGCCGCTCGAGTAAAAATCTACTCGAGCAGCAGAAAACTACAGCTCGCACTGTGCAAGATGCCATTTTCTATGATTGCACAGTGCCGGTTGCTTGTCCGCACTGTGCAATCATTGAAAACGACATCTGGCACAGTGCGAACAAGGTACTACGCAGTTCGCGAAGTGCTGCGCGTAGCTCGCGTAGTGCGTACTGCACTTTGCGTATCTTCGCGAAGTGCTACTTCGCGAACTACGCCCAGGGTTAATATAAATCAGTTCTCAGCGCCAAGATGCCACCCGTACAAATACATGTGTTAAGAAACTGCCTTCAAATGTGCAATATGCATAGGTGAAATGCATACAGTTAAATAAAAAAAGTATGCTATTTAAATATGCAATTCTTGATAGTTGTGTTTCTTGATCTTTCATGACAGAAACGTGAAGTAAACCAGCTGAAGACTGGCATAATTTTTGAATGATTACCTACCAGTATTGTGGATGAGACAGTAATTGCAAAGTTATTTCATTTGAGGGACCAAGATGAGGAATATTTCAGGACAATGTTGTAGACGTGCTATCAAAGGCTGCCTTGTCTTTCTATCACAGTTCAGGCTACAGACCTTTAACTCAACAAAGTCGATTTTGTTTTACTACCAAAAATACATCCCAGTTCTCTCCTAGGCCTGGGTGGGTGGGTTTCCTATTGCTCTTTTGGTCAGCTGCTCTGCCTGGAACAAGCTGTGAAAGATCTAAAAACAGCTGTACAGAGGGAGTGACACAAGCACACATTGTTCTTCTTTTCTGCCCACAGAATAAAGCCCTTTTCCACCAATTCAGCCTGAAAGAGAACTGGCTTCTACACAGAGGAAGTGTGACGGAAGCAGAAGAAAGTAAGTATAATATCTTGGGGGCTTTTTTGAGGGGGGGGTGAGGGCGGAGTATATGCATTATAACACTATGGGTGACTGTTGGAGACAGCTGTTCACGTTTTAATCTGCAACAGTAAAAATTATTATCACATCAAAATAAGAAAACACTACTTGTATTTATCTTTAAATTTAAAATGTTTTGTATTAAATATATATAATGGTGCATACCAAAAAAATATCACTATACTGCAAACCCACAGAGCTTAAAAACCTTGCACACTACACGTTGCCTATTAAAAATTGCCTGGATGATGGTAACACATGTGGCTCAGGACCAAGGTCATGGATCAACTTTATCGGCCTATACCCTTAAATTAAAGAAGGCAGTTTGTAGCTTGTTAGCTGGGCCTACCATGAGATAATCACTAACTGTCTTGAACTGGGTAGCCAATCAGATAGATTCCCCCTCTTATCAGAGCATAGACGGCATTACCCTGTGTGAGTCTACCGCTGTGCCGCATAACTGCTTTTCCAGAAACTGAATCTACCTGCTACATTTGCACTTTGAATTCCGGGTTTTAATTTAATTTTTATTTACAATTGCAATACGCTTTTAGGAAAGCTTATATTTCTAATATGTTTTTTCAATAGGTTCCATGTTCCGTGTTAGTGCTTTAACCTCATTGCACGTCTTACTCTGCTCCTAATCCCAGCTTCCCTGGTCTGCAGCGGCTGTTGGTCGATTGTTGCGGAGGGAAGCTCTTACCTCTTGCACCACTTCTGGCACCATAATTCCTGGGGTTAGCGGCCCAGCCTTTTTCTCTGCTAGACCATATTTAGGGGTATGCTGGCCGGACGTGCAGCGGATAGACAACAATACCCTGTGTGAGTCTACCGCTGTGCCGAATTACTGCTTCACCAGCCACTAAATCTACCTGCTACATTTGCACTTTAAATTCCAGGTTTTAATTTAATCTTTAATTATATTTGCAATACGCTTTTAAAAAAACGTATAATTCTAATATGTTGTTTATATAGGTTCCATGTTCCTTGTTAGTGCTCTTACCTCATTGCACTTCCTACTCTGCTCCTTCTCCCAGCTTCCCTGGTCCGCCGCGGCTGTTGGTCGATTGTTGCAGAGGGAAGCTCTTACCTCTTGCACCACTTCCCGTGCCATACTTCCTGGGGTTAGCAGCCCAGCCTTTTTCACTTCTAGACCCTATTTAGGAGCATGCTGGGCTTGACGCGTGCAGAAATGCCCAGCATGCCCGGGAAAAAGTAATATAAGTTTACGATACTCAGGTGAGACACTGTGCACCCTAACCTTCCCTAACTATAGCTTATGCACATGACTGTACCATAAGGCTAAACTGGACTTTGAAGAGACACAGTGCCTGTATTGTGAGGAAATTATTACTTTTCTACCATCCAGTATAGACTTAGGATTCTATAGCTGCCCCAGAGCCCCTTAGGGTAACCAAAAAAATACGGTTTGCTTTAATCAATGCCAGGTCTCTGGTAAAACATAAATATGAAATGTTATCCTTGATACAAAATTAGATGCACTTTTTATTACAGAAACATGGGGTGGGGAAGCAGCAGATCCAGATTTTGCGATTGCAGGTTCCCTGGGTTTTGTTCTTCAAAGACAAGATAGACCCCTAAAAAGAGATGGAGGCCTTGTTCTAATCCACCGTAGAGAGATTAATGCACATTGTCTGGGGATTCCGACTACAGTCTGCGAGGCTTTTCTTTTTAAATTGACACTTCACAAACAAACATTCACTGGAATACTAATCTACAGACCACTTGGCACTAAAAATTATTTCCTAGCTTGTCTCCATTTGTTGGTAGAATATGGCCTTCAATCCAATTTCTCACTTTTGGGATATGTCAACTTTCACTTAGATTCATTCACTGATAACAATACGTTAAATCTCCTAGATACAACATCTGAAATAGGTCTCAAAACAACTGATTAATGACCCAACGCATCTCGCTGGTCATACCTTAGACTGACTTTTTTCCAGCAATCCTGACATTTCCAATCTTAGAACACTCTCTCTGGTTTGGTCAGACCATCAAGCAATACTCTTTGACTATACGCTACCCCGTCCTGTCAGACTTCAATTAAACAAGCATCTAAAGTATCCAGTAGGCCATGGCATAAAATAGACCCAGAGGTTTTAACATCTCACCTTCTACAGAGCCCACCAGATATTGGCATGGAGACTAATGCTGCTGCCGAGAATTATACTGTATGGCTCGAATCTACTTTTGCAAAAATGGCTCCCACCATCTCTGTCGACAAGCATAGAGGGGCACCTTCGGCTCCATGGTTTTCTGAAGCATTGAGACTCGAAAAGCAAGCCTGTAGGAGGCAAGAGAGCAGTTGGTGAAAACATTAAGAAGAATCTGATAATATCTCTTGCAAATTACAAAAAAATGGTTATTAATGAAAAAAGACTTTATTATACACAACAAATTGAAAAAGCTGTTAATTCCAATAAAGAATTATTCCAGGTTATAAAAAAAACTTACCTCAGCTTCAAAAAATAACTCTATTACTCACAATCAAGATTTCTATGATACACTGGCTCAGTCCTTTAGAAATAAGGTCGACTTAATATTTGAAGAATTCAACAAATTCGATATTGACATGGACACCAAGGACCTGGAAGTACCCAATGATTGTTCCATAACAAAATTCACTACAACATCCCCTACCCAAATAGGACCTCTTCTTTTAGCTGGCAAATCCGGGTCGCAATTCAGCCAATCGTATCTCATCTTTCATTAGTATTCAATGAAATGTTCGAGCAAGGGACATTTACTGTAGTTTGGAAACAAGCTAATATTCTCCCTCTTTTAAAGAAACCCTCTCTTGACTCTAGTGATCCGGCAAATTAATTAGTCCCATTTCAAGACTTCTCTTGCCATCTAAAATGGTGGAAAAAATAACTAATGTTGAGCTATCAAACTATATTCTTGAAACTTAATTTTTGGACCTCAGTCAGTTTGGGTTCAGAGCGTATCAGAGTACAGAGACTGCACTGATGAAAACCGCTGAGGAGATAAGAATAGCATTGGATGGTGATGGGTCAGCAGCTCTTATTCTGCTTGACCTCTCTGCAACTTTCGACACAGTGGACCATAGGTTATTGGGCCACCGTTTGAATGCTATAGGGGTTAAAAAAAGCACTCTCTTTACTAACCTCCTTTCTGTCAGAGAGGTCTCAAATTCTGAATCTTGGTCAGTTTAAATCATCACCTTTTAGTTTGCCATGTGGAGCCCCCAGGGCTCTGCATTGAGCCCAATGCTCTTTAATATTTATGTCTCAGAACTTGCCCCTCTTATCAAAAGTTTTAATTTAATTCCAACATCCTATGCGGACAACACCCAATTGGTCGTGTCAGCCGTGGATAATGATGTTAACTATTCTCTAAGATTACACGATTGCATGATCGCCCTATACAATTGGATGAGTAGACACTGTTTAAAATTGAACTCGAGTAAAACAGAGGTTATTCTGTTTGGAAATCTCTCTCCAGTATGGTCTCAGGCTTGGTGGCCAGACAGTCTGGGCTCTCCTCCCATCCCGGTGGCTAAAACTGGAAATCATGGATTTATCATGGATGACAAGCTCAGATATGATGCACAGGTGTCGAAAGTTGTATCTTCTTCTTTTTTTGCAAGCAAAACCTTGCGAAAAACATTTCCTTTCAGTCCCAGAGATACCAGAAAGACTGTGGTCTCTTCATTCATTTGATCCAAACTGGATTATTGTAATGGCTTGTACATGAATCTCCAGGTTAAATTACTTGATAAACTCCAAGCGGTTCAAAATGCAGCAGCCAGACTGACCTTGAACATCCCTAAACTCCAGTCGATTTCTGAAGGCTTTCGGAGCTGCATTGGCTCCCGGTGCGACAAGGGATTAAGTTTAAGTCTCTCTGTCTCGCCCATAAAGCCTTGTACAAAGAAGGACTAAAGTTCCTGTGGAAGGCTTTCAATTGGCACTCACCAAGTAGAATTTTACATTCAACTAATGCTAAATGGATTACAATCACAAGAATCATGAAAGTGAAATGGGGAGGAAGGAGTTTCATCAACAGCACAGCTAAGCTGTGGAACTCCCTCCCAGTCTGTCTTAGGTCCATACCCACCCTTCTTGCTTTTAGAAGGGGCTGAAGACTTGGCTGTTTAGGAATCAGTAATGCACTAGCTTAGTAACTCATGATTCGCAAGCACCAAGACACCTATGGGTAGACATGCGCTATAGAAGTTTATTTGACATAACATAACATAATCAGTAATATACGGAAGGCATGTTTATATGACTTCGCTTCATCATCTGCCTTCATGTACCCAGGTCCTTAAAGAGAACTTCGCAACCCAAATTCCTATCTCATGTAGAGTGTTGGTAAATACATCAGAAACATCCTTTGCCTTTATACAACAAAGTACCATTCACAGTAATTATTTAAGTCATATATAAAGTTTGCCAAACCTCTTATTGTATGTTTCCAGAAGTGGATAAAGTACTTCCAGAAATAGTACCCATCAGATACATGCAAATCCGGCCTTGAAAATATCTTGTGCAATTAAATCACTCAATATAAGCACACCCATCAGGTTTAGCAATGGAGATAGGATGACAAGCAGGCAGTAGCACAACTCTCAGCTTCACCAGCAATGGTAAGGACGTTGATGATGCTGTTCCAAAAGGATTACAAGATCATATTCGAACACTGCAGGAAGTGGAACTGCGGTGTGTGAGTAATAGCCGTATGGCGTTACCATCCTGCAAGGCCTCCCACTTCCCCTCACCCAGGTGTCGACTTATAACCCATGATCAGTCTTTTATTTTGCAACTCATTGATGTACCACCCTCACCATATCCTTCTACAAACCATAGTTGCAGAGTATCTACGCATGCCGTAGTTCTGGGACTGGGCCTTCAGAATACTCCTATGTTTTCTTTGGATTCTCTCCTGGGCCGCCTTATACTGCTGCTGTGTTTTTATTGACATGTATTAGTCACAGATATGTTTTGGAGGTGAATTTGTGTCTTTTTGTACAGTACCTCCAACTTGTAAGGCATGGCCTCACACACCACCCTGGTGTCAAGCTTCAACATTAGCCAGCCATATTCACCAGAAAGAAATCTTGTAGTGAATGGCTGCCTTGCTTATGAATTGTGCTTTCTCTGGGGTCTTTAGAGGATTAGGATCTAGTATGTGCTCCCGTGTTTGAGGCCCTGCCTTGCAAATGTTGGTAACCCCCCCCCCCCCAGGTCCTGTCTAGCTCTGAAACCAAACATAGATATGAGGGTCCCCTATAAATGGATAATTCCGGTGAGAGCCCTCCATCTAGTCCTTCTGAAACTGGTCACGTTTGCTTTTGGTATAGTACAAGGAGAACACAAACGTGTACAAAAAAGCCCTTTTCTTCCTCTGTTCCCCACCCCCGTATTGTGGGCGTGGGGCTAGTGTTGTGCATTATCTGTGTTCCTCATCGGTAATAAACATTGTTACATGTTGTGACTGTATAAGGCTGAAAGCCCTCCAGGATGAAAGGTGTCTGCTATGGTTGTATGACATAATTTCGAAAGACAAAAATTTGACCTACAAAAATATCGTGGTCAAGAATATCGACATCCTATCTACAACATGGTAAGTACAAAAATATCGATAATTTAATATCGATGTAAAAAATATCGTTATTCAAAAATATCGTTTTTTTTTAACTTAAAAAATATATGTAAAATAAACCAAATAATACTTATAAATCAAAGAAACATAATTAAATATATTTTATAATCTGTAAAATTTATAATAAATATATATAATTAAATAAAACTTTAATTAAACATATATATATAATATATAATATATACACTTACTTAATAATTACTTTTAATAATAATTTCTGTAACATATAAATTATTAAATATTTATTTAAATTACCAATACATCTATACACATAAAACAATTATATTAATAAATATTAAATAATTACATATAGCAAATAATAATCAATATTTTTAATTTGAATAATTTTTATTAATTATATATTACAATAGCTAAAATATTACAAAACATATTAAATATCAGACACAATAAAACTACTAGTCCAACTTCAACAAAAACAACAGTAAGGACAATGTTGGATAGCGTAGGGGTAAAAATTAATATTCCAACTCCAAACAGTGCAACAGTAGGGAAAGCGTTGGATAGCGTAGGGGTAAAAATTACTATTCCAACTCCAGAGAGTGCAATAGTAGGGAAAGTGTTGGATAGCGTAAGGGTAAAAATTACTATTCCCACTCCAGAGAGTGTAATAGTAGGGAAAGTGTTGGATAGCGTAAGGGTAAAAATTACTATTCCCACTCCAGACAGTGCAACAGTAGGGAAAGCGTTGGATAGCGTAGGGGTAAAAATAACTATTCCAACTCCAAAGAGTGCAACAGTAGGGAAAACGTTGGATAGCGTAGGGGTAAAAATTACTATTCCAACTCCAGAGAGTGCAACAGTAGGGAAAGTGTTGGATAGCGTAAGGGTAAAATTTACTATTCCCACTCCAGAGAGTGCAACAGTAGAGAAAAGGTTGGATAGCGTAGGGGTAAAAATTACTATTCCAACTCCAGAGAGTGCAATAGTAGGGAAAGTGTTGGATAGCGTAAGGGTAAAATTTACTATTCCCACTCCAGTGAGTGCAACAGTAGGGAAAGTGTTGGATAGCGTAAGGGTAAAAATTACTATTCCCACTCCAGACAGTGCAACAGTAGGGAAAACATTGGATAGCGTAGGGGTAAAAATAACTATTCCAACTCCAAAGAGTGCAACAGTAGGGAAAACGTTGGATAGCGTAGGGGTAAAAATTACTATTCCAACTCCAGAGAGTGCAATAGTAGGGAAAGTGTTGGATAGCGTAAGGGTAAAATTTACTATTCCCACTCCAGAGAATGCAATAGTAGGGAAAGTGTTGGATAGCGTAAGGGTAAAAATTACTCTTCCCACTCCAGACAGTGCAACAGTAGAGAAAAGGTTGGATAGCGTAGGGGTAAAAATTACTATTCCAACTCCAAAGAGTGCAACAGTAGGGAAAGCGCTGGATAGCGTAGGGGTAAAAATTACTATTCCAACTCCAGAGAGTGCAACAGTAGGGAAAGCGCTGGATAGCGTAGGGGTAAAAATTACTATTCCCACTCCAGATAGTAAAACAGTTGGGAAAGCACTAGATAGCATAGTGATTCTATGAACATTATAACCAATTCAATAATTTCTTATAAAAAAATTGCATGTTAACAATGTTTTAAAAAAATATATATTATTAAATACCAATTATGTAAAATAAATATTTAAATAAAATGTTTTAAATTACATCCCACACTATTCCCCCTTTAACACACAACACACTACACATACAAAATACACAATAGATTTAAATATCAATTTATCTCTTATTTACAATTAATAATACATTCTTTATAATTAATATAGTTATTAATTGACTAATTAATACATATTAACTACGAAATTACAAATATTCACCTCTTAATTATTAATTAACAATACATTAATTAGCAATAACAACAAATAAAATACAATAATAACTTATTTATATTTACTATATTTAACTAACTAATAACAATTAATTAATAATAATTACAAATAAATAAAAAATATCAATATTCATTTTTTTAAAATTACATCCCACCCTATTCCCCTGTAAACCCACAACCCACTACACATAAAAATTCACATAATTAATTTAATTATCAATTAATCACTTAATAAAATTAAATCACCAATTAATTACTAATTACCAATTAATTATTTAACAATAAGAATAAATAAATATTAATAATAAACTAATTATAATGTATATAATTTACCAAATGCTAAAATAATTTTACAATTAATAATTAATTAACAATTAATTAATCAATTAATTACCAATTATTAATTAATTACCAATTAATTAATCATAAATACCAATTAAACAATACATATTAATTCATTAATTATAATTAAATTACTTCCCACCCTATTCCCCTATAAACCCACAACCCGCTCTGATACTAAAACGCTAAATTAAATTTAAAATAATTATTAACCTCAAAACATTTATTTTTAAATGTATTAAAATTCATTACAATAATCTTTAACATACAAATAAAATACATATTAAATTACATTACACTAAATAAATATCGATATTATTGACATCGAAATTTTTGCTTACGATATTACTTACATCGATATTAATTACTTCGATATTATTAACTTCGATATTACTTACCTTGGGATCGATATTCTGTCCGTCGATATTCTTGACTTCGATATTCTGTACCTACGATATTAAAAACACGATATTATTGTAGGTCGAAATTTAAAACTCGATATTTTGGCTAAACACCGTCTGCTATGAAGCCGTATAGTATGTTTGTAATTTTGTTGTTGTTCAACGATTACAAAAATGTTATGGAATAGCTTGTACATATACATACTACATCGAAATATTTCCTTCTATTTATTCATAGGTGTAAATATGCTGTTTGCGTTCCTGAATAAATTTAAGTACTGCCAACACTTTAATTCATGCTACTTTAGTGGCTGATGTCAGCAGTAATTGTCTCAGTGAAACTTTAGGAAGGTATCCATAAGCATATGTATTGCAATCACCACACAAACAATTGAATTAATAGTTATTTACAATGGACATCACCCAAAGAAAGTACTCTGACCACTAACCTGAAACTACAGTTTGGCAGATATTTTTCGCTGCCTTGTGCAACCAGCAGTTGTTATAACGGTAAAATAATCCGCACTAACTTCGACTATGTGGGTAGGAGTTGTCAAAAGTTTTCATGGCCACCCCACTAACACCTCTCGATTCTCACCTCACTTGTTGCCTTACCAAGCCCTAAAGTAACAGCTTCTAAAACTCTGCTCCAGTTGCAGTTCTTCCACAATCATACATGAAATTCGCCATCAGAAAGATCTAGGATTTTGGAAACCGCAGCGTGATCATCACCAACCCCTTGACCATCACGAAGAGCATACAAATGCAATGCCACTAAAAAAAAAAGTTATTGTGCTCCATTGACCGAAGACACTTCTGATACTTTTCTAGCAATGAAACACAAGTAATTCTGGAAAATTCAAGTTTTTCAATTAAAAAAAAGCGTATATGAAAGAGAAAATGGCTTACTTTTATTAAAGTCAAAAAATGTGTAATGCCACCGAAACGTCAAAGGTCTTTAGCATTCCAGAGAAAGTCCAATCAAGACAAAGACCTGATGAAAAGCTGGTTTGTTTTCAATTGTCCGATAATTCAGGCAGTCCATGCCATGGATGCTGGGTATGAGGAGATTGCAGCCTCCCTGCTGTAGTGACACTTGCAGCTCACTTGTGTAAGCAGGGGCATCACTGAGAGTGCAGGTTTCAGCTGGATCTGACATCTTGTGACAGCTCGGATGCCAGCTGGATGACTGAGAGTGCAGGTTTCAGCTGGATCTGACATCTTGTGATAGCTCGGATGCCAGCTGGATGACTGAGAGTGCAGGTTTCAGCTGGATCTGACATCTTGTGACAGCTCGGATGCCAGCTGGATGACTGAGAGTGCAGGTTTCAGCTGGATCTGGCATCTTGTGACAGCTCGGATGCCAGCTGGATGACTGAGAGTGCAGGTTTCAGCTGGATCTGACATCTTGTGACAGCTCGGATGCCAGCTGGATGACTGAGAGTGCAGGTTTCAGCTGGATCTGACATCTTGTGACAGCTCGGATGCCAGCTGGATGACTGAGAGTGCAGGTTTCAGCTGGATCTGACATCTTGTGACAGCTCGGATGCCAGCTGGATGACTGAGAGTGCAGGTTTCAGCTGGATCTGACATCTTGTGACAGCTCGGATGCCAGCTGGATGAGAGAGGCAGCGTGTATACCTCTGAGTGTAAAAATCTAAATGCATTTATCCTGACAAACAAGCCAGCTGTTTAATGATGACGGTACATAGACCCTGAGCTGGTCCCCACATAGAGAGTCTGTAAAGTAGCAGTCGATCAGGACCTGAGATCAGGGACTGTGCTCAGTTAATGTCATCACTTGCTAAAATTGTCTGGGCATGGCTGAGCAGAGGTTAATGTAGCCTTTGTCTTTGCACCACAGACTGCATTCTAAAAGTGTAAAATTCTTATCAATCGGTTTCGAGGATTCTCCTTCCTCGTTTGGGATGCTGGGTCTTTGCCCACACCCGACCAAACTGTAGGTGGGCTTGCAAGACGAATAGTACACGTTCCAACGCAAACTTCTACAACGCATGCCTTTACAACGCAGTTTTTACATCGCAACTCCCATGACAACGCATGATTTTACAACTCATGCCATCACAACACATTTTTAGAAACTATACTTACAAGACATTCCATTACAATGCATACCACTACAACGTATAATACTTTTAAGGCAACAGTAGGGTAAGTGTTGGATAGTGTAGGGGTAAAAATTACTATTCCCACTCCAATGAGTGCAACCGTAGGGTAAGTGTTGGATAGTGTAGGGATAAAAATTACTATTTCCCATTACTTACCTTATAATACGTTGTAATGGCATGAGTTGTAGTAGCATGCATTGTAATGGTATGCGTTGTAGTGACATGCGTTGTAATGGCTGCATTGTAATGGCATGCGATGTAAAGGATGTTGTGTTGTAATTACTGTGTTGTAATGGTTGTTTCCCTTGAAAGACACCCGACAGATACATTCCTCAAGGGTCTTTTCTTATTGGAATAGTTGTGCACTTTCATCAGACAGACATTGGAGTCAAAGAAAGGAAGGTACAGGAGAGAAAGTGGGGTCTGAGGCTGTTCTATCTGAAGGCAATGGCCACCTTCCATTTACACTCACTGCTCTCATGTGAAGGATAATGGTGCCAATTGAGGGAAGGGCTAGTGTATAACTGGCTCTTGTCAGAGTCCTTATTCTAATGGTCCATACAAGCAGTGGCACACACTAACAGGAAACATTTTTCAAAATATCATGATGAGAGCACTTTGGATCTGCTGATCACCATATAGTGTAGATTAATTAAGAGCGTTCCAGAGATGGTCCAATCAAGACAAGGGACTTTAAGAAAAGCTCGATTGCATTATATATAGAAACAAATATAGGAAAGTACCTACAAATGCAGTAGAGTTCACCTTGCCTGACCCTCTTTCCAAACTCCACAATACAAAACCACATTTATAGATTTGTTTTCCTGGTTTTTGGACAGATAGTTGGCTAAGCATGTATAGTTGCACTGGTTCCTCTCTTCCCTGAGCTGCTTAAACTTCAATGTATTTTTTTTACCTTCATGCCATGGCAGCAGTATGCTTGGGCCACACAAAGTATGCCAGGGAAATGCCACTGTTGTGCCTTTTCATGCCAAAGTGTGTTATGGATAGCCACCATAATTTAGGAGTCAGCATTATAGCAGGTTAAGTATCATGAATGACTACAGTATGGCCAGAATTACCACAGTTGTGCCAGGATGAATATGTTGCCTGAGTTGGGCACCACTGTGCAGTGGAAACCCACAGTATGCCAAGATTTAGCACCCTACTACCGGACCCACCATTATGCCATGTGTGACTGCCACTCAGTCATGAATGTTGAATGTGCATAATATGTCAAGAATGAGTACCATTCTGTCAGAACTCACATTAATGCCAGAAATAGGCATAATCATGCCATGGATGCCCACAATATTTCAGGAATTACCACTATTATCCAGGATCATTATTTTACCTCTGGCGAGCAGCTTGCTATAGATGCCCACCTGGGTGGCCAATGGGCATCATCTGATGGATGACCAAAAGCTATAAAGAATTACTACCATTATGCGAGGGGCCATCATTTTACATGGGACAGTCAATGGGCATAATTCCACCGCTGCTGAGTATTTCCACCATTGTGTGAGGGTCAACATTTTACATGAGTAGACAATGGGCATCATCCCATGGATGGCCATCAATTTACAAGAATAACTACCATTATGTGTGGTCTACCAGTTTAGTAGGAGTGGGCAGAGGGCATCTTCTCATGGATGCCCGAAATTGACAACAATTGCCACCATTGTGCCAGGGTAAGCACTTTACCAGGGTATACACTAAGCTCAACACTGATACACACACTCTCATTTAAAGATGTGCAAGCACACATGCAGGGGTGCACACAAATACACACTGTATTGAAATATTTCTTTAATACTTGCCTTCTGCTGCTGAGCTGGCATCCTGACTCCCACTTCTGGCCTTCGCTGACCCTGCCCTTTACACGTCTGACTGGCACTCCTGACAGACACACAGGCACTCCCACAAGGAAGAAGGGGTTTACGGGACTGCCTTGGTTGACCCACAGAGAAGAGTTATAGACAGAATTGCCTGTGAGAAGGGAGTGTGGGAGTGGGGTCTTGGCAAGCAGAGGCACATTTTGAAGGTGGGCTGGGCAAATGAGATCTTCTCAAGTGTGGCAGGAGGGCGTATGCAAACAGTCATTCATTGGGAGGGGTGGGCAAACTTCAATACCTTGGTGCAGAGGATCATTGGGTGTACTTGGGCAGGTGGGGTGAAGGAAACAGATGCTGTCAATAGCTAGTTATGTGGTCTTGGGTAGGAGGTGAGTGCAGCAGTTATTGGCAGCTGAAGAGCTTTAAGCAGAGCAGGCTGCTTCTTTGGGGAGGGATTCCGTTTGGGGGGAGTTAGTTTGTAGAGAGGCTTAGAAGGGGGTCTTTTTTGCATTTTGCTGTGCAGGTGGAAAGTTTCTTTCACCTGCACAGCAATAAGGGACAGTATTTCCATTACAAAGATTGTTTCTTTCTGAAATGATAATTTAGGGGCTAATTATGATGTCGGTGGGACGGACCCACCAACATCTCACACAGCAGTCCGCCCACCACATTATAATGCGGTGGGCGGAGGCTTCGGGTGGAGGGACCGTCTGCGGCGCTTCCAACGGGATCAATGAGCTCGTTGGAAGCCATCCATAATCCACAATGATAGCGGAGCCAGCCTCGGCTCTGCGGTCTGGATTATGATGGCACTTTCCGACAGCAGTTCCATGTCGGCCTTTACGACATGGAACTGCTATCAGAAAGTCTCTTTGTCGCCCCCTAGCAGGCCCCAATCCCTTTGCGGCTTCCGCTCATTGGCCTTGGGGGCACCTATGGTGCCCCCATCAACATCCCTGTTCAGTGCAGGGATGTTTCAAAGCCTCCATTCTCAATGGAAGCTTGTGCTGTGGGCCTTTTCCGCATCGTAATAGTGCGGTCGGAATGCCCACCTAAGGTCGGACGGTTTCTTTTCCGCAACATTGTTGCCCTGACATCATAATAAGCCCCATAATGTTTCACCTCAAGCCATTGCTCTGCTATTATGACATAACCTTGAAGGTTCTTAAAGCAGCCTGGCTCCAGTGTCTCATGTGTTATTTGAAATACTAGATACCTGTTGGGTTTATAGACCATACAGTTTATATTATACTGAGAGTTATGCCAAAAAGAGGAATCTTTTGTGTTGTGAAGTAGGGTGCCTGTCCCATGTCAGTGAAAGATGTTTCTATAACAAAACAGAGAGCTCTGCTGTAGTTACAACTGGCCTGTCTAATCAATCTTTGCAATTGTCATTGTTTCTCGCTTTTCCCCTTCTCCTCTGTTTAGTTTTCTTTCACGTGCACATCAATGATCATTCCTACGTCAGCATAAAGACCAAAGTGACCGCCTCGGCCCAAGAGTTACTGAAAATCGTGGCAGAAAAGATGCAGCATGCGGAGGAGGAGCTGGCGCTGGTGTCTGTCACATTCTCGGGGGGTAAGAGCGTGTCCAGGTCATTATCATGCTAATCTTTGAGCGCGTGCAAGGGTGGCCTGCGCATCTGGGGTGCGCGCGGTGCAGCAGGATGACCACCGCTGACAAGGGGGCATCTAAGAACCCAGGCCCGTTTCCCTGGCAACTCTTCCGTCTCTGGTCCACGGCTCGGCACTGGCTTTCCTCCTTTGGACTTGAATGTGAAGGGCTTTCTATGTTTGTAATTACATTTGAAGGCATTTCACTTTCAGTGATCTGGGCACGCTTCGTGCTTCCATATTTGGAATTTGGAGCAAGCCTCTGCTTGAGCTGTGCGCCCTAAAAGAGTGCTGTGTCGCAGAATAACATCTGATTGGCCGTACTGTAGCTGCCAGTGTGTTCAGGCGGAATGCGCGCGCGATTTAGGTATTCGGTGCAGCGCTATTTCTCCATGATCTTATTTGTGTCAGAGGCGTCTCTTAATGCTTCAACAGGATAGCAATAAACTACTTCCTCGGACCACGTGAAAAGGGTTTATCGTGGCTGTCAAATACCATTACCTGGATTGGATGCTGATGGTATTGATCTGTAGGGCCTGTCTGGTCCTCTTATGCTCCTTGCAGCATGGCATAGCAGCCTCTTGCGAACGTATAGCAGGAAATGCCTGTTATGTTTAAGGACCCGAGATGACATTGAAAGCAGAGGCATGCTCTTTAATTCATTTCGACTCACTTATATATCCCTATTGTAATGTAACTTCCCTCCTCTGCCCTCACTCTTTCTGAAGGGCCACAGGTGTATCATATAAAGAGCCTGGAGAGATGGATTTCTCTTTCCTTGGCAAACGTATCAGGGAGATGTGCACTCTTTTATGTATGATGCTCTCTGTGCATTTTAAATGCACTTCCAAGTTCATGAAAATGTCCAGCAGTGTAACATGTCCCACTTACATGGTATTTCAAGTGTCATACACACTCCTGCTGCAGAGATATTGACATTTATTCTTTATAATTTATGCATCTCAGAAAGACGATTGCATCTGGCGTTAGGCTTTAATTTGCAAGTTGCCGTGTACATAACAGAAAGAATAGGGTGATGTGGATTATAAAAGGTTTTCAGGCCATTGAGTATAAGAAAGCTAAATGAAATGTCTCTTTTTTGCATCTAAAGTAATTTGTGTGAAGGTAGATTAAATATAGGCTCGCTATCACAGCTTGGCCTTCCGTCCCGTTTCAGGGATGAAAATGACTTTTGTTGATTCTGCGTGTTATATTTTCTCTAATGTTCCCTTTTGTATTTGTAATACTGATCCGTTGATGCCTTTTTGTTCTTTTAAGTAATGCAAATTATTAGGTGTCACATGCTTCACACAGCCCTCTTGGATTTGTGGAGAATTCCATGGTGTGGTAGATTTGAGAGAGTGACTAAAAAATTAGGGCTTCTTTTAGAGGTGGGCAATTACAAAGCATCCGCCCATCGCTGCCATCCCCACCTCATTTTGATGCGAGAAAAGCCACCGTTTTACCTATTGGTGTGGTTGCTGACGCCATCATGAGGCACATTCCTCAGCGGACCAGTCTCACACACACGGGACGAAATGCCACAGTCTTTGAAGGACATTGATTATGTTTTTCCTGTGGATTCTCTCCAACTTTGGGTGACTGTCTCAAGGAAAAACGTGTGAAGCAGCTGTTTCATGGGGTCCGTAGCATGAGCATACTGTTTCAAATCTTGTGGGCAGACTGCCACTAACATGGCAGAGACACTGCCCCCATTGCAGTCTACCAGAATTTGAATGATGCATTTAAGTAGCCAAACCTGAGCTTTTACGGCTCCTAAACAGGTCTATTTACAAAGAAATAAAAGGCAATTGTCTGTTTAAAGTTCCATTTTCTCACCTTTGGATAGTTTAGTTGATGTCAACTCTTAACTGGAGAAAAGGTGATGTGGCTACAAGAAACACAATTTACAAACTGCTATTTGTCACTTGCTACATATATTTTAAAAGGTCATCATGGGGCTGATTGTGGAAAATTAGGCTTTGCTAGCTCTTGCTTACCAAAATCTTTATAATATAGGAATCTCAAGAAATTAAAAATGTCATGCCTTCTATTTCTCCACACCTATTTAAAAATGGTGTTACTTTTGAATTTGTTAATATTGTGAAGGTTGCCTAATAGGGAAGTACCAACTCTTCATTCAAAAGAAGTTATTTCACTTCCATTTTAATTCATTATTCAGTTTCCACAAGTTACATGCTGATATTTTCTCGGTCAGGGGAGACGCCCACAAGGACCTTACATTATCAACACAATACATTTCTAGACTAGTATATGTTATGTGAACTGTGTAGGTTACCCTAAGTACATTCAAGAGATATGCCTGATTAGTTGCAGTTTACGGCTTTTGGCAGCCTGGGTGTGGCACAGGAATGGTAAACACTGGATGATGATAGAGAACATGTACAGGGCCTCAACCATATAGAAAAGCTCTGGGCATTGGAAGCTATTCCATAACACTGGAGGAGTATATATGCACCTCATGGTGACTGATTACGCAAATGAGATCAGAGGAAAAATACGTGCCTGTTTGAGTGGCAATCTTTTGATTTTAAAATGTGATTTGATGTAATTACGTTGTTTTCATAGAACATTCCTAAATATTGTTTGTGCCTGCCATCCTTCTAATCTAAAACTAGATTTGCCCCTCCAGTTTGGTTACTGGAACAAAGTCGTACAGTTTGGCATAGAAAAATTATCTTGAGAAAGGTCTACATTTTCAAGAGTCACCCAAGGGGATAATGCTTTAGTATGAAGATGTCCTTGTAGGTGATCTAGTTGACATCCAGCAGTGGTTAGGCCCACTGAATAAATTTATCTTTGCTCTTATATCTTAGGATTGATCAGCGATCTCTCCAGTTAGATGTCGTTGCTAGTGTAGTTTGATGAAATCTTAAGTTCCTGGATTAGTTCAGAGATGGCTCCTTATGAAAAACCTGAAGTTGAAAAAATGCTCTAAATGGGTGCAGCCACTGCTGCAGGCATAAGGAGGATGCGCATTCCTTCTATTGTCATGGTGTTCGCTACTACCCGGCCCTTTTCAAAGCAAAGTAAGCCTTCAGAGTACCAGGTGGTTCAAGGTGTGTCTGATAAAGCACACTGCCTCCTTACAGAGCTGTAGGAGTCCTCTAAGAAGTTTGTAGGGCAGTTATTATAGTTGTGGAGAGGTAAATCTTCTGTGGACCAAATTCACAATTTCTTCAAAGTGGCAGTAGTTTGAAGTAAGCATTCAGCAATTAACCTACTGTGAGAATTTTGTCTAGTTTGTCTACTTCTGAGACACTGGAACTGAATGACTACCTTCACCCATCATTGATGCACATTTCTGATTTCCAAGTCTAGCGCATTGTCTGGGGGTGGAAGTAATGCTGTTTCATGAAATAAAACATGTAATGAGCTTTTATTGTTCTAGAGTTATCATTAGTTCAAACCACATGTGCATCTCTCGATATTTTGACCAGTGCCTGAAACATTTTACCACAGGTATCCAAGGAGCTATATGCAAATGCCTTTCACGCATAACCCTCTTGACGAGTGAAAGAGACCGCCTAACAGACACTATACCCTTTGCTATTTTTACTTATATAAAGTGCACACACTACCCATAGCAACAAAACGATTGTTCGTCCAAAAAATAAAGTTAATGATTTAGAAGCGAGCTCTTTGACCCAATCCATGAATATGATATGTTACGTAGTAACTTGGTTAATAGAAAATGAAAGTACTTTAGAATGTATACATAAAACGTCTGGGTCTTTGATTTAGTTTAGTTTGATACCCTGGTACTATAAGTGTTAGAGGATGACCCCTATATTGCTTAGGGGCTTTAATTTACTAAGGTCACAATTCAGGTGCATCCCTGAAATTAAACATATTCATTTAGCCTAAAATATTTATTCACAAAGTGTGTATCTAACCGGGGGGCTTCACGTGTAGTACTACTGATCATAATCACATTGTTGCATGAAAATAAGTGTTACCGATTGATGAGATAGCTCTTCTCGGTTCATGTTAAGGGGCCTCATTTTTGGTTGTGCTACTGCGAATATAATCACTTTTTACGAACATAAATACAGAATGATGTGTAGGGAAATCCAATATGTCAACCCCTATGAAATTATACACATGCACACACGTACACTCACACACACACACACAAATGCAGAACCCATCCCACATAGCACATCTCATACAGGCACCTACACGGTTGAAAGATGTGACACAACAAGACCAATCTTATACTCTTCCTATCCTCTGCACACAAGCCGTGTTACCAGAGTAAGAGATTTGTAAGCAATTTGTGAATGCCCGCTAGCTACCTCTTCGACATCAAGATCAGACATCTACTACTCAATCACAAATCAATAGGTCATTGAATATGACACTGCACCTCCTATGAACAAGAACATATTGCTCACAACATATCATCACAGGACGTGTCAGACTCTGATCTGTGATAGACACTCAGGAATCACCTGTCGAGGCACTCCACAAACCGCAATAAATGCAGTGTGTTCCATTTTCCATGTCACAACTCCTAAGGGCTGACTGCACAATGTCTCAAATTTTTCTTGGTGCAGAAAACATGTTATTTATTTTCCATAATCTCACACAAACAGAAGAACTTTGGATGCGGTTTGACAGAGTCAGTATCTAGCAAAGAATAGAATCGTAAACAATTTGGGGCCACAGCTAAAAACAAGTGCATATTTATGGCCGCTTTTCAATGTTTATTTATCTCTGCTCAATATTCTTGTCCTTTAAATGTAAAATTATCCAATATTCATGTTTGTGCTTTTGTTATTCCATTGCACCATCATGAACTTCCTTTTGATTTTCAAGCATGCATATCATTATTGCCATTATATTAATAGATTTAGCCCGCAATGTTTTATGTCGTTTATTCTGATGTTTATTGTCTGTTGTTTTAGTTCCTGTCCTTAGAGTGTGTTTGCCACCCCCCGGATAGGTCCTGGGAAAAGGATAGGAATAAGTGAGGATGGGGTTGGCTGTCCCTGTTGCACTCTGTGAGCAGAGACCATCCTCCCTCTCTTGCAACTTCCAAACATGCGATCAACTAAGAGTAGCCCTAATGAAAGGGGCAATACTAGTGACTGTGACCTAGGTGTGCGGACCTTGTGCTGCCTCATCCTTGACGACAAACATTTCACCACCTTCACTGCAGGGCTGTTTGTCTAATTAAACAGCACTGCAGTTGTAGGTGCTGTAATGCATGGGCACGGTGGGAAGTGGATAGAAAACAGAAAGTGACAGCCACCTGGGGGCAAACACTGTCATAGAGTGAGAGTCGGTGCTTGCCCCATGGTGAAACATCACAAATCTATGACCCATCACACATTCAATAAACACAAAATGGCTCGTTTCTTAATTTATAAGGGGCGAAAGACATCACCCGTAGTTGCATCCATAGCACCTCAAAGGCCTTCGAATGTTTCTGAGGCCTGTACAGAGAAGGTCAATAAGCTATTGTCTCAAGATTGCAGAGTGACAAGATTATTGGAGGAATTTCCATCTCAACTTGCACCATAGATGTCCTGGAAAAGTACCATATTTTGGGGGATCAAGGGTCCCAGAGACTGTTGCAAAAATGCACGGGAACTTGAATCACAAAAGAGAAATGGCAGAGATTGTACAGTTGCACAGATAGTTTGGAAAACCCTCACTTGTATAATTCTTACTTCTCAATAGAACTGTTGTTTCAACTATTCGTCACTTGCGACATATTTTCAAATGCCGTCATGGGGCTGTTTGTGGAGAACTAGGCCTTGCTAACTCTGTCTTATCACAATCTTTATAATATAGGAATCTCAAGAAATTAAAAATATCATGCATTCTATTTTTCCACACTTATTTAAAATGGTGTTGCATTTAATATGTTAAGATTATGAAGGTTGCCTAATAGGGAAGTGCCAGCCCTTCATTCAAAACTAGTAATTTCACCCCCATTTTTATTCATTCAGTTTCCACAACTGACATGCTAATATTTTCCCAGTCAGGGGAAATGCCCTGAAGGACCTTACATTATCAACCTGTTGCAGTGTAAGTGTGGTAAATGTAATTATTATACACTTACTCTCATTTACTCCTCTAACCATACTGGGCTCTTTACGATTAGACAATTTACAGCACTTCCATTAACCACAGAGGCAATGATACTCTGATGAATATTTCTCCGCCAATAGGAGGGGTGGAAATTAGGGTAAGCAAACACCACGTTAGCTGTGCAATGAGAACCATTAATTGACAACCAAACTCACAAATTTGAAATCAGATTTAGGTACACCACTCTCAAAACCATGCTGTAGAAATAAAGAATAGAAACAGGGAGACCCAACCTCCTAAAGAAGTTAAGTTGAGTTAGGTATATGTAGACTAAAAGCTCTGCAACTGCAACACAAAAAAAGAAGTAACACCTGATGTTCTGTCAGAGCGCTATGATTCTCCCTGCAACACATTAAGTCATAATTAAATAGCACAGCTTGAATGGACGAAACAATAGGACTAAAAAATAAACTCAGACAGATATTTGATTAAGTTGGGTATTGTATTAAAGATTCAAAGTTCATTGCCATGAGTAATTTCTCGAGAAGTTAAGTTAAGAATATCACAGCTCGTATAATAATGCCAAACATTTAAGCAGGCTTTCTCAGATGATTATGATCAGAATCAACTACAGAGTTACAGAGTCCTACCACCATTAAGGCAGAAGGATAGTTCATTGTCTAACAGCTCAAGTCCTGTGGAGATGGGAAAAGGATTCAAAATTAAAGTCCATTAAGAGTGAATCCATTAGCATAAACAAAGAAATAAAGAATGAAAAAATGGAAATGGTTTAGCAAAGAAGGTTTCAGTCCATTAGCTACCAATTGTTGCATCAGCAAGGTAGTCCAAAAGCAAAAGAAAGTTCTCAAAAACCGATCAGCATAGCATTCTCTCACACAGGTAAAAGAACAAGTATGGCACTGCCACTCCTTTGGAATTTCTTCTTTTATAACGTTTTTTAAATCGCCTCAGTGAGATGGCATCTCACACCGACCGAAAGACCATTATATGGTCGGAATCACCTAATGTCACCTCAGATACTTGAAACATTGAGATGCTTTCCCATGGTAGTCATGAGAAACAGGAGATTTGAAAGTCCACATAGTCCTAACATTGGTGGAAAAGAAATACAAAGGACCTGAATACATTGCCGGTTGGACCACCACTGACAGGCCATTGGTGGTAGTTCAGCTAAACGACAACCCTTCGGTCCGACCACCTCATTATGATGCTGGCGGTCGGACCTTTATACTGTCAGAGTCCACACCGCCACCTCCACCAGGATCTCAGATCCCGACGGGGCAGCAGTCTGAGTCATGGCCCTTAATGGTGGCGGTTCCGATCCAGGCACAGCAATCGGGATTTGGATATCCCTTTCCGACAGCCTGTTTGTGGCGGGAACACTGCCATGTGCAGGTTGTTGGAAAGGGATGTTTGGGGCCCGAAGCAAGGCCCCCATCCCTCGTGGGCCACTGCAAGGTGGGCCTGGAGCCACATGGTGCATGGCACATGGTCCATGAATGTGCAAAAAATGCTCCTTTTAAATGCGGCTTGTGCTGTGGCCCTTTTCCTGGGCTGTAGCACAAGCCGCCATGAAAAGGAGCACTTGCCGACCACCAGCCCGGTGGTAGCATCGTGATACTGCAGTCAGACTGCCGTCTGCTTGTCGGGCGGTTAGGTCTCCTGACCGCCGCGATAGCAGGCATCGGACCAACTGTCCAACATCGTATTCAGCCCCAAAGTTTCTATCCAAAGTAACAGCTGCAATCGAGTTCCCGCAGAAATATTTCACTGTGAACATTGAAGAAACATTCAGGAATGTCAGGGTATATGGATGTACAGGACAAATTAAGCAACATTTCACTAGTAGAAAATGAACCATTGTATTAAGTCAGGGGAAAGGTCAGCATTAGAAAAAGCATTTCGAAAAAAGGCCCATTAGTTAGCATCCCACATTTAAATGAATATAAATTCTAAACCAATATCACATATAGTGAAATGAAATCCGTTCGCAAAAAGGTTATGTAGAATGATCACCAGTCATTATTACATAAAAATAGCTAGCATTAGAAATATCCTACTACCACAACTTCTCACAATATTCATATAAGTGCATATGTTTCTAAATGTATTACATTTATTTTATATTTTCATAAACTATAGAATCAAGTGTTACTATGCAAAGTTCCAATCTTATACTTCATTTCTACACGTTTTTGCACCGACTTTTCTAAATGGTGCATTCTCAACAGAAAGCATTTGAAACACTAGGCTACTTTACTTAACATCAAAATTCCATCAATATATGTTGATAAGCAACATATGCATTAGAAATGTATTAGTTCAACTCATTTATATGTATTACTATTGTCTTGTATTTATGTTTTCTTCATTTCATGTTGTAAAGCACACTTTTACGGTGCTTCTACTACACTTGTCTCATTTTCATGTGTCACTGTGTCTAACATGTGCAAGGTGTACATTCAGCTTTTCGCATCCTTAATTTGTGAATGGTTATTGTTTTATGATTTTTATAAATCATTCTACATCAAACACAATACATTTCTCGACAAGTATATATTATGTGAAGTATATAGGTAACTCTAAATATGTTCAATTAATATGCCATATTAGTTGCAGTATACGACTTTTGGCAGCTTTGGTTTGGCACAGGAATGCTAAACATTGGATGATGAGAGAGAACATGAACAGGGCGTCAATCATATAGGAAAGCTGTGTTCAGCACAAGCTACTTCATAACATAGAAGGAGTATATAGGCACGTCATGGTGACTGACTGATTGCGCATATGAGATCAGTGTAAAATTACGTGACTGTTTAAAGAGTGGCAATCTTTTTCATTAAATGTGATTTATTGTAATTGCTTTGTTTTCATAGAACATTCCTAAATATTGTTTGTGCCTGCCATCCTTCTAACACTGAAAATGTCTTTGTAGAGAAGCACGAACTTCAGCCTAATGACCTGGCCCTCTCAAAATCTCTCGAGACATCAAGTCGTATATTTACGTACAGGAAGGATTTAAGTGATATTTTGGTGAGAATCATAGATTATGCATGATTTTGTTGTTCCTGTAAATCATTTTAGAAAGATCTTATTCTGAATAAACAAGTAGAATAATATTGTGGCACGTTATAAGCCACCTCAAACTAAAACTGGATCAAAGCACCGACTTCAGCTCAAGACATGTAATGTCTGTTCTCAATGATTAAACTCTGTGGTTTAAGAGGTAACGTAACGAATAACAATATGTTTCATAGTATTCAGCAGTGTCCGTGCTACATATTTTACCCTTGTCAGCACTGCTTTTTTAGTCTTGTAAACCGAGAGTGTACCTAAGAACCTTTGAATTTGAATACCATTTAAGTTCTACATTTAGAAATACATTGTTTTTTTCCTGTTTTTTTTCTTTATAGATTCTTCTCTAAAAATGCAGGGGTATGGGCAAATTTTCAACAAAGGGAAAGTCTGATTATGTTATAATAAATTTATTTTTAAAATAACATTTATTTTTGACCTGCCGAATTGCACAATCTATCATATGTTAATGCTGCTTACTCCGTCTTTTGTCACACAATATATCTGTACTGGTCTTTAAATGCTTTTCTGAAGTAAGATCAAAAATTTGGTTTCAGAATCATTCTAAAGGCAACTTATGGCATATATTTTATTTGCACATGAGGACCGTAAATACTCTTTCCAGATTTTTAGATTTGTTCCTGAATTCATAACTTAAGCCTACAAATAAAAAGCCAACACAATGTAAAGAGCCAAGATTGCATGTCACTTCCGTAATATCGATCAGTGAGTTTTGACTAAATAGATCTAAACTTACAAAAGAAGCATCTGCTCTTATCCATTTATTTAGAACCCGTTTGTTGAGAATGAAGAATCACAGCATAGGTCAGTACGGATTCTTGGGATGAACACTTGGGATCTTGCAATGGAATTAACAAACTTTGACTGGAGTCTCTTCAATTCAATCCACGAGGTAAGCTCAGTTTATTACATGTCTTACAACAAACCACAGCTTTATTTGATACATTCACCACCACCCCTGCACTTTAGGTTTTAGGTAGAATAGATCTTGTAGATGTGCATCAAGTATCTTAGTTTGAGAACATGGTGCTGTCATGGTAATAATCAAAGTTTAATAACGTTATCACTACTTACATCGACAACTGAGCTTTTTGGGTTATTGGAGTTCATTTTAGTAATTCGCTATGACTTTGAAATACCACTTTACAGTATCATTAACCAACTGTACTTAAAAGTAATGAGAGTGTATTTTTTCAGCTTTTGTAAGTTTTGGTCTTTGGTGTCTGACTCATAATACGTTTGTCGTGGAGCTGCCCTTTCCTTTTGCAGGTATTCTGCATATACTGTATAATTGATATATTCTGTATGTTGTGTATGTCTATGACAGAGATGGTGATAATACTTCTGAGGGCCTGTAGTTAAGTTAATATGGTTAGATCGTTCTTTACATAGGAAAAACATTTTTGCGATTATCATTCCCAAAAAAACTCCAGCTCATCTTTGTTCAATTGTTTTAAGTTTTATGTAGATAGCAGCAGAGCTTAAAGGTATTGGGGGTCCTAAAATGTTTTTTCTTTGGTCTAATTCCAACTATGGGATGACCTAGGGAAAATACTGCTGGATGGAATGATACCAAATGTGTCCAGTTCCCTCTGTTATTTATAAAACGTAGTACAAATCTGTTCTTGTATTTCGTCTGTAGTTTTAAATTGAAAATGTGCTGATATGTGAGTGGGAAACAATCTGAGGTCCATAGACCATATGTTTGAAGAGTTAAACCAGAATCTGATTGGCTGTTCTTGTCTGTGCTTGCTTCACAAGTTCTGTTATTAAAAAAGTATTCATAGCGACAATGAGTAAGGGACCTTTTGTTACTGAATCCTTCGACTAACGAAAGATAATCCAATGTGTATACATGGACCTCAACATTCATAGTGCTTCTTTGAACCCATGTGCAATTTGTTCAATCAGTTTCTAGACTTAAAATGGATAGCATAAGTAACCCGCACCACTTGGCTTTGCTGAAGGCCATGTCAATTCCCCAGAGTCCAATAGTGATGCCTCCTGACTCTGGGCACTCAGCACAAGGTATTGTCAGAGGGCACAACCTGTATATGGGACCTCTGATTATAGTCAATAGCTGTGCTCTGTGGCTTTAGGTTCTTGGGGTGACTAGGGGCATATCCTGGACAAAGAGTGTACTCAGCTCATTGCACATGGCCAAATACTATGCACTGTAGGATCTGCAGCCAGAGGGACTAGGTGTGGTACATGTCCGCTGATCCTACCCAGCTTTTAAACCTTTCTAGGCATAGTTCAAACTGTTTTAAGTGAGATTTGGGGTCTTGTTGAATGGTCTTAGGGCTTCTACGATGTCCAGTGTCTATACTAAGAGCCTGAGGCATGACCAAAGACCAAAGATATCAAAGAATATTTTCTGTATCCAAAGCCTGTTAGGCATATGTAACAATTATGTAATATAGGCTCAGGCACTAGAAAACCTGACTGTAGGCTGTGACTAAAGCCACGTCTTCTGCAGAGTCCGCTGGGCATGGCTGAACACTGTGCCTACTGGCTGTAGCACAATAGAACTGGGTGCAGTGCTGGCTGATGACACTTTGCGCAACACCTTTAGCCTCCATGCTTTGGGCAGATAGGTGTGACCCAGTCCATGCCTAAATACCACCACATACACCCAGAATCTTTATCCAGTGGGCTCTGGGGTCAGAAGCACTGGCAAACAATTGAGACGTGCAATGATGCATACTTAAAATAGCCCAAAATTCTGGGGTCTTTTTTTTAATGGAAGTTATACCCCAGAGACCATTGAACTGCCCCCGTTATGGCGGGCTACACAATTATAACCTCACCCCAAACCTCCCACATGAAATCATAGAGCGCATCCTCAAAGACATTGTGATATCTCCAGTCATATAATTGATTGTGGAGTTTGCTGTGCTATCAATGATGTAAGTTTTTTAGATCGTTAATGTTAGGGATGTCAAGCTTTAGTCGCAAATTTCAATATTTATTAGGTTTTCAATCATAGCCAAACATCTATTACTAATCTTATTTCAATGCAAAAAAAGTATTTTTCGTTAGTGTTACACTGAGAACTTTTATGTATTAACTTAACACTGTACCTTTGTTCCTCTTCATTTCATTTCCATCATGAAAGTGTAAACCTCATTTTTCTTCAGAGGCACACTATGTGTTATACAACTTTGCATATTGCATCGCCAATTGTATCATAGACTGCAATAGTATAGCAGCAAAGGATTGCTCTTTTCAACATCTGTTTGCTGGCAGTGGCAAAATAGGCTTTCTTGCTATATATATATATATATATATATATATATATATATATATATATATATATATATATATATATATATATAGAGAGAGAGAGAGAGAGAGATTAATATTCAAGCTAGTTTTGATGTTTATGAGGAGATATATTTTTATACAAAAGAACCTGATCATTCAAAAATGTTATGTGGCAGAACACCAATATAACAATGATAGTCCCTCACTATTGAGATCTTCGAGTACATTAATACTTCTCCAAATAATGCCTCTTACCACTTCTGTTTACTGAAAGTTTAAATGTTCTCTTGTTTCTTTATGTCTTGTGTGCACTGTTGAAATCATTAATGATCACTAGTGACATTATATAAAACATTGTATGCTAATCACCTTGATTTGAATTTCATAATGATAATGCACTGGTTACAAGGTACAGGATAAAAGTAATTCATCTGTTATGCCGCTTCGTTCTTGCCTTGAGGTAATTACTGATTAGATGAGTGTTGCTCTTGCCAGACATATTTTCTATGGGTGAAACCGCATACCAGAAAGGCTGTGTCTCCCTGAAGAAAATTACTGTAATACCTGCATTGCCCCTGGGTATACCTTTTGCTGAGTGGTTGTTTAACATAATATGTCTTGTGGCTTGGCTGTTTTTTTGCGTATTACTTGTTAATTACTATTTGCCATGCAGACTTTTTCAATACTGAAAGGTTTTTTGCTATGATATTTCATTTTCGAATTACATCTCTTAGTATTATCTAACTAGCTTTATTATTTATATGTTAAGTTGTAAAACAAAGCATGATTAAGTTAAATATCTATTAAATCATTTTGGATACATTTCTCAGTGGTTCTCTCAGTGTACCTCTATTTTCTTCCATTGGCAACTCATCAAATTGAGTCATATAATTTAATAATTAATTCTACTTGAATCTCAAAAGTGTGGATATCATTTACAGTACATCCTGCCCTCCGCCAGGATTTCTTGATTTAAAAACTGCTTTAAAAAAATGTTAATGTGTTCTCAACAAGTGGCTTGTCACCATCTATAAGCGAGAAGGCGGCATAACAAACTCCATGAGTGTGATTCCACTGTCTTGAGGCAGCGTTTTGAGCCTATTCTCTTGCCTTATATCCTTATCCAATAAACCTTTCTTATTCACACTGAGGGGTGAGGAGAGTTACTATTTCATCAATCAATATAAATAAACAGTGCAACCGATTTGGGTACAAGAAGAAGACCAGGAATCAATAGCCAAGGTTAAGAAGGTGCATTACAAATTCAAAATCAAATTAAAATACATAACTCTTAAAATTCTATAAAGGTACAAAATAACAACAGGTAGGCCCAGCCTACAGAAGAAATTGAGGCTGACCAATATTAGGCAAACAAACAGTTCAATCACAGCAATACAAAAGATCGATAGGAGTATCTGACGCTCAGAGAAGTGTCGCACGTTTTCTTGTCTATACATAGGTAAACCTAAATCACCTCAAGCAAAGTCCCAGCTAAAGGACGGTTCTAAAAATCTAGCGGATCTCAAAAATCAGGAATTTCCATAAAGGAAATAGGAACTAGGTAAGAAAAAAATAAATAGGAACGTGTCAACATTTCAGAAACTCAGTCAAGAGTCTTCTCGGGTCAGGTAAATGTTAGCCTAAAACACACTTAGCAAGTGGATTGGGTATGCCCAAACATGTGTTCCTTGCTGGCTGTGTCACTGGTTTCAAGTTAGCCTGGCTGATGAGAGGTGATGCCCTGAAACCGGTCCGAGGATGCTTGTTTATGGTCCTGAGAGAATCTGGCTTGAGGGTTTGTGCTGTACTGTTGCCATGAGGAACAGGGTCAAGACGGATTTGCATATGGCTGGGTCCAAACTGGGGTGGCATGGTGAGCAAGAGAACGATGGATTTAACCCAGATCGCTTGACTGAGGGTGAATGTTTGATTTGTTCCGCATTCCGTCTATCATTTTTTTGAGTAGCAAAATACTAATGAAGCAAAACTTTGCCCATCCTTTAAACATCACAGATACATCACAACTTCATAACAGATGCATAATATGAATGTGCATTTAGCACATGCATCTTGTATGGTCTAACAATATTTAAAAAAGTGTTGCATTCATCATTATTAGTAAAGTGCATTTGCTATAGAATTAGTGATTTAACTCAAACTATGTGTTTAACCGTATTACATGAAAATGAATAAACCATCCTTACTCAGTAGATATGTCCTTACTATAAAGATGAAATTCAACTTTCATAATGTGTGCCTTAATACTGTGAATATTATTTATTGTTTAGATAACTGGATAAGAATCATTCTTGTACATGTAGAATGTGATTACACTACAAACGATAACGTTTTTCTAATGTTTACATTAATATTTTATATTTCATTTAAATGTAAGTCTTAGCCATAGTTACACAAGATTAGTCAAAGGATTTACCATATGCTTTATGTAACGTGAACTAAATGCACTCATCATTCATATTTGTTAGTGTTTAGATGTGCAAATGCATATTAAATGTGCACTCTTGCTAATACTTTAGGTTGACAATTTAGCCCTATAATTTTTCATGCTACATAAAAGCTAGTTTCCATTTTCTGCTAACACGACATTTTGTGCAGGTATTCACACGCATTGTTAGTTGTAGAATAGATACATTACTGTACTAAAGATAGAGAAAGAGCCTGAGAAGATTACCTTGACAAAAGAAGATGGAGGGCCAGAACATTAACTGAAAGGCCTATTCAGCAATGTTTCAACCTGGCTTGTGCTTGAGAAGACAATGTCGTTCCCATGTTTGGTGTGGGATATTTAGAAATAGTTGCAGCCTACAACGCGAAAAGTAGATAAAGACAATAGACCCCTGATGATCCATACAAAGGGGTGTTGCCCAAGAAGACTTGTGTGTTATAGCTTAGTGTTCGCACTTTGGAGATTCAGATTCTTTTCACATGCCTTTTGGGTTTTTGCAGATGCCTTTCAGATCCCTTCAGAGTTTTTCCCCCACTTTCCTTGGACTTTGAGAGATTTAGATCTCTATGCTTCCTTGATTCTTTGCTAAGTGTTACATGGGTCCCTTGCTCGCTGTGTCACTGGAGTCAAGCTAGCCTGGTTGATGAGAGGTGATACCCCGAAACTGGTCCCAGGTTGATTTTTTCCGTTCTGGGTAGGACCTGGCCTAGTAGTTCAGGGTTAGACAGTTCCCATGGGTGGGTAGTGGGGGCTAGACTGTTCCTGTGGGAGAATCAGTTGGCAGGTTGGTCGCTGTCTTCCATCAATTCTCCAGGAAGATGTTAGTGAGAATATTTTTAAGTCCCAAGTTAGAAAGGAGCAGCACCTTTAACACCACTTCCAAGGGCCCAGAACCTAGAGGACACCACTTGAGGGTCTAGTACTCACTACATCAGAGGCCAGGTAGAGGTTAAAAGGCCTCAGGAGCTTGGTATGTCCCTATAGCTCACAAAAAGGGCCAGGCAATTAGCCCTTGGAATCCTTCTGGTGGTCCGGGGTTCAAGAAGATGGTCAAGTGCTCCTTCAAACAGCATTGCAGTCCTCAAGTAGCAGCAGGTCAGTTCTCTGGGGTCAAATCAGCCCTTCTGAAGTCTTCCACAGGTCCAGTAGTGTAGTGAAGAGTTGTTCTGAGGGTTCAAACTTTGTACTTGATGCCAGCCTTTGAAGTGGGCTGCTGCCACATCTGGTTCTATAACATTCTTCCCTTCCCCTAACAAGGTACCCTGAAGCCTGGGGTGATAAAAGGCTAGTGTCAGGGTCATTTGTATGTGCTGGAGGGAAGCGCTTTGGAGTGTAAAAGAGGCAGGGAACAGCTCCTCCTCCAGCCTTCTTGGTAGGACGGCCCATTCTGCTAACTTCTAGTCCCCTTTTGTCCAACTGTCTGGAAGTAATACACAACTCCCAACAGCATAGCGATACACAGTCATGCGACATAGAGCACTGGGAGAAGGCACATAAAGCTAGGACAAAAATACCAACTGTCTTAAAGTGACATTTTCATAACTGTGACTTTAATCTGACTTCACCATTAAAGAGGATTTAAAATTACAATTCATTTGAGTTTAAACATGACATCTCTATCTGTTCTCAATCAAACATTTGCACTTATTAAATGTAATAAGGCAATCCAATTCAAGTCTATGGGAGAGGTAAGCCGTGCAATGGTGAAAAACGATTGTAGACATTTTTCACTAACTGCACTTGTAAAAACTAAACCCACACGTACCATTGTTATAAATACAAGGGCCTACTAACAGATGACTTAAATGTATTAAAAAGGAAGGTTTAGTACTGGCAAAAGGTTTATTTTGCCAGGTCAAAATGGCAGTAACTGGTCTACAGTCTGCAATGGCAGGTCTTAGACATGTTTTTAAGGGCTACTTTAATTACAGGTAATGGGTACATGTAGTACCATATACTAGGGACGAACAAGTATTATGGACATACAAGTAAATTAAATGTGCCAGTCTGGTGTAAACTAAATTTACCATGCAATAGGGAGAGAGCACAAGCACTTTAGCACTGGTTAGCTGTGGTAAAGACCACAGTGTCCTAATTCCAACAAAAATGAATTCAGAAAACGGGGGGGGGGGGGGAAATGGTTTGGGGGATGACCATTCCAAGGATGTCAGCTCTTACAGCAGCCAACAAAGAGGTGAACTGTTTGACTGTTGTCCATTCTGGAGAGTCTGTATGACTTGTCGAACCCCTTGCAAAGTTCCCAGATTGGCCCAACATTCCGACAATTTCAAGGATTGGCCACAGTCTGTACTACTACAAAAAGATGTATTCCACAACATATATTTTCTAATACAAATCAAACCTGAGGGAGGAAGCTTGGTAATAGTCCTTGAAGCAACGTAAACAACTCTAGTTTGATAATGTTATTGCAGAGGATCTCTGTCAGTCAGATTGTTATACAGAAAGGGTCATAAGAAGAGACTGTAATATCTTTCACCCTGATAGGTGACTACATTCAAAATCAGGTTTCAAGCCATACTCTGCTCTCCCCCCACACACACTCACTTTCACACACCCACTGCAACACAACACTATTTTTATTACAATTTATATAGTTGTCTATTAGTGCTCTGTTGTATGGACCCTTAAGCCTTTTATTTACGTACAATGCACAATAAATAATTATGTATGACAGTAATATTCAACTTCTACTCCATTCACTCCTTCACAGCAAGAGCTGATTTACTTCACCTTCAGCAGACAAGGGAATGGAGAAAATACAGTCAACCTCAGCCTCCTGCTTCAAAGATGTAATGAAGTTCAGCTCTGGGTAGCCACAGAGATCCTTCTCTGCAGCCAGCTCGTCAAACGTGTGCAGCTAGTGAAAAAGTTCATCAAAATTGCAGCTCAGTAAGTTAAATATAATGTTTTAATTGGTTGCATTTTTTATTATGTTGTGTTTGGGTGTTTAATGTAAAATATAGTCATGAGACAGAAAACAAATTTATGAAAGGTAATTTCTGTGGTGGATTCTTACAAGACGGTCCTCCTGATAAAATCTCAGACTCAGAGGGTCAGCACAAAAAAAACGAACTTCCTCATTATAGTCCATAAGGAAGCGCCCATAATGAATGGACAGCTTTAGTTTTCTGAAGCCACACATATACAAATAACCCAACTGTCTTTGTTTTCTAGTCAAAAAGAAGGAACAGCCCATAAAGTAGATCTGACGTTGTGCACCACGAAAGAAAGAAACTTAGCAAGAGTTGTGGTTCCTTGTCTGTAGAAGTTGGTTGGAGGCTTGGCACAAGCCAGAGTGTTACTGATTGACTTGCATTTTTCTATCACAAAGATGTTTATGGTGTCACAGATTTCTTGAATCTGGCAGCGTAGTTTGCAGTCACTGTGTGACTATGAATCTTTGTTTAACTGCACATTACACAGAGACATCCTGAGAAATATGGTTTTGTGTCTCAAAACCTTTTTTATTAGTCTATTCTTGTTTCTTTGGGTTGGATGTTCGGCATATAGAGAGCGTTGTGTATGCAGCTCTCATTTGTGAACATTTTCAGAGTATCATTAAATCATGGGTTGTGCTTTGGTCTCTTTTTTTTGGTCTCGTCTGCAACTATGCATGTGCTTTCGCTTGCGAGAGATATTGTATACAAGAGGCATGGAGCCCGTCCATTGCTTACCATTCTTTGGAGGCATTGCCACTTATTTTCTGCCTTCTAATTGGCCTGTGTGTGTTGGCTTCTCTTCCTCTTTTTTCGACTGGAGCATGGACCAAGCACCAATTGCTTCAGCTTGATTGCTGTCCTTCAGCTGACCTTGATGTGATTGAGGTATTACTTTTAGTTTTTTCCTCTTCCCTGTCAATCTTGTTGAACCTCTTCCCATTTGTAACTATGTTTCATTAAGGCACGCACATTTCAAAAAAGCACTTTTCTCCTTTAAAATGGATGTTTATTGTGACAACAGTAGTTATCTGCTTCTAAATATGTTTTCACTAAGACAGGGACATGTGTGCAAGTGCATAAATAAAAATAAATCCGTATTTGTAAAGCGCAAACTACTCACCCTTACGGGTCTCAAGGCACTGGAGGCCGTTGTGGAAATTAAGTGAGCTATTGCCCAGAGTCACACGGTGCTGAGCTGAGCTGCCGCAGCCGGGGATCAAACCATGATCCCTGTGCTCCGAAGTCAGCTGCCCTGGCCGCTGCACCACACCTCTGCATCATTTATATGATCAGATTTTTTGCCAAATGTAATGTTTTTTTCTTTTCCATGCATGGGATGATCTACTGATTTGCTGAGACTCACATGGGTGACCTAACAAGCGATGGCAAAGCCAAAAGTTCTTGCCGCTCCTTTTTGGTCATGCTACACAGCCTTGGTATTGCTGACTTTGGCAATGATTTGTAGCCATGCTGTATATCGGTGTGGCTGCTTTGCAGAATGGTGCTAAAAGTAGTATTTACTAAATAAAAAAAAGACTATGATGCATCCAGCACTAATGCGCTTGAAAAAAAATCATGTTAGCCCTGACTGCATAGCAGCACTTTTTAAAATTTGTTCAAGCCACACAGCAAAGCAACCGTCGGGCTGTACGGCATAGCTACAAAACATAGCCAAAGCCAGTCGCTCTCATAAGCGAATATATGTATCTTTCTGAAGTGGTTCATGCTTCTCTGTGGTTCTTAACGATGTGCAGGTGTTAAAAATGTATGAGTGGTTATCAAGGTTGACTTGGGAAAGGAGCCTGCTAGATTGGAACTGAAGGTACATGACGTTTTTTACTGAGTTCTACAAGGTGGTGGGATGTAAGGAAGTGATGCGAGAGTGAGAGGGTGAATTTCTGTGACAGGCATCGGTTAGACTTGTTATGCATCAGCAGGTTAGTATTATGCAGTTAAGTCTGGGGTGCATTTATAAAAGGCTCAATAGAAGTGCTGATGTTGGAATTGGATGGTGACGGTCGGGAGTGTGATTTAATGTATCATGGGTACTAAATACAGAGTCGGTGGGGTCTGTCAACCAGGTCTCCGTAATGAGAAAAAGGTAATGATTATCATCTCGCATGAAGTTATGGATGCTAGTATGCATGTTTTATGGCAAAGCTAGAAATGATTTAACAGCATTAGCACACTGCTTTTCCGGTGCCTTTACATTTTAAGAGTAGAGGATAAGTTAACAAGATTGCATAAAGGTGGCCGATGCATGTGCAATAGCAAGTGGGTAAGTGTTACATTTTCTTTGCAGAGCAAATGTGAGCACAAACGCAATAAAAATCAAACTCTATTTCTTGTTCACAAGCATAGGCTAGGTACCGGCACACCTGCAGGACAAGACCCAATGATACCAACCCTTCCTCTCCCTCGCTGCCTAAGTTTACCTCCTACTAATACTGAAGACGTGTTAAGGCACGGACAAAGTGGCCAACTGTCCAAGGCCCCTCCTTTTAAGGGGCCCCTGGGAAGGTTATTTCTCGTTCTATCTCAGTTTTATCTGTATCTCAACCATTCCCATTAATGTATAAGTCAATATTATTTGTCATCATTGGATTTGAATTAGGAATGAGAAATACAATTCTAATCTGTTCCAAACAGGAGACTAAAAATATTTCTTGCCCGGAGACCCCAAAATCCTTAAGATGACTCTGCCTTCACGACAGTCTGCAGTCAATACAACTATGGCTGGCTATGCCCAGAAGACAAGGATAACTTATGGCAACCTCACTCACTTCTTGGCACAAATAGGTCCTAGTTAGTGTGGTGCTGGAGCCCTGTGACTCAGCCATGCATCTGGGGAACATTCTGTTCCTAGTGCTCCTTTAACTGTTGTGGAATGATGCTGTTCATAGTAACAAGATTATTCACGCATTGGAGTACTGGGAGGAGTATGGAAGTGTTGGAACTTGCCTCTTTTTTGTGTTTCCTTCCATCTGCACTATAGTTGGCGCTCCCCTGGGTACAAAGTCGCTGTTGCAGGGTATGCACTACCAAAAGAAAACACATAAACATATAAGAGAACAGACTTAGGGCCTGATTTGGATCTTGGCGGACGGGTTACTCCATCATAGCGGTGACCGATATCCCATCTGATGAAATGTAAATCCCATAGGACATAATGGGATTTATATTTCTGCTGATGGGATAGCCATCACCGCTGTGAAGGAGTAACCCATCCTCCAAGATCTAAATCAGCCCCTTTTTCTGGAACAATATTGTAACCACAGTAATGCAAATGTATAATGTTCTGTATCATCCATTGTAAAATAGTTCTCTGTGGAAAATGCATTGTGGTGCGTTAAAAATAAAAAAGCAGCATGGTTTTATTGAACAAATATGGCTGCATGGTTTACTTTTCGCAAATCAACATTTTGTGTCTGCTGGTTACAGGTGCAGTGCAAAGAATTTAACAAATTCGTTGGATGTTTTCTCTTCTACAGTTGCAAAGCTCAGAAAAATCTAAACTCCTTTTTTGCCATTATCATGGGACTCAATACTGCATCTGTGAGCCGGCTGTCTCAGACCTGGGAGGTAAGAACATTTCTAGCATTGCTTGTATAGAGTGACCTTCTAGAAAGGTGAAATAAGGGTAACTCCTCGGGCACAAAGCTTTGAAGGAATCAGACGTGTCTAGCAGACAAGATAGTGCAGCTCATTCCTGCTGGGGATTCTGAAATGCCTTTCTGCTGCAGCACCATAGCATTAGCCTGGGATGATGCACTTGACAGCTAGTCTTTGCAGGAAGGAGTGCAGACGTTGCCTGAATGGAAAAGTGATATTTGTATGCAGCTTTGAAGAGGACACTGAAGGGCAAATGTTTTTTTTAAGGCAAAAGAGATGGCGATGCTGGCTTAGAGAGCTTTCTACATCTTGGATCACACATACAGGAGGCAGAGCAGTCCACAAAATGTATTACAGGACCCTAGGAGGGCGTAGGACTACTTTTAAATAATTTAAGTACATAGCAGGCACCATTATCTTTCGGAGTTGGAATATTACATTGTTTTTCCATCATTTTCACAGTTTTCAATATTTATTATTACACCTGTCGAGTCATTCATTGATATGTATAGCACCTACTTGAGTGCTATATATGCTTGTGTTTTGAAGGACGAATTAAAATTAATTCAGCAGTAGCCAGGCAGGTGAAAGTGTGCGAGCTTACCCATACTATTAATTAATTCTCCTGCACCAGCACAGACCACCCATCCACACCTGCAAATGCCATCTTCCTCTCTGCACCACCATCAGAGTGTGTCTTGCCCCCATCTGCCCTATCGACAAAGAATGCACGTCAGCGGGAACCAGGAAGAGATTTTGGATGTGACAAAAGTGAGATGTGAAAGTTTATCGGTAGAACAAAACTGGGGTGGTATATTAAGCTTGATAATGTATTATTAATAAAAGGGAGTTTTTTTTCAGAACGGGTATTGAAGTTTTCAACGTTTTTAAGTTGTACTTCTATGAATAAATCACTCTGCTGCTGTGACTGAGTTCGGCGGAGTATGCAGTAGTGTTCACTCAGATATATTTGTGACCTTGAATATTACTGCTACTTCTGCTAGCCACAGAAAGTACCTTCCAAAGCGGATGGTTCCTTTATGTGAGGATACTTCAGAAAGCTCCTAGTAGGCATGCAAGCTTGCTCATTTCCTTATTCCCTCTTTGGTTTCAGGGTTTCAGCCCCGAACAATCATGACCTGGTCAAAGGACAGCTTGACATACTTAATAAGTTAAATAAATACCATTTTAAGAGATAAACAGCTTGGCAAGCCCACAATCCGACACAAGCCATGTGCAAATACGTGACAAAAAGTATTGCTTAAGGCTTTTGCATGAAACCTTGTCCACACCACCAGCCAGGCAAAATTCCCACACATTGTGAAAGCAGTAGTACTGCACTATAGTATTGTGGATACCCGAAATCCATTTAGCGGTGATTTTGAAGGATTTGTTAGGAACTAACGCTCTTTTCAACAAGCAAAATTCTCAACACTGGGGCTTCCCTTCGAAGGGTACTAATAAACAGCAGATTAAGCAGGGTGCAGCAGGTAAAAGCTAGCAAATGGGGCTGATTGAAACCTTGTATAACAACAGCTAATCGGTTGGTCTACAGTGAGTCACATTAGACCGAGGCAATGCGGTCTTGCACTAGACAATACTCTATGCACATGGCCATATGTCATATCCTCCCAATGCCTGAGTTCTCATGACTACCAAAATTTGGACGAGCAACAGGCGATTGAGTTTTCATTGGGCATTATACACAATTTCTCACTCTCAGTATTTGGTTCACTTCACATGAAAACTAAAGTCCCAAGCAAAATGACCACACACCATTGTTAACTTACAAAACTAACCTGAGAGCATTTCATGGTACAAGGAAACATGCAGAGAAATGACTCCTTGATGAACAAACTTCACACAAACATTAAAGATGATCCAAACCATCCCCAGGAAAGTTGCCAGATTCAGTAGGAGCTATTTAAGGAGCTGGCGCGCTTGTCAGAGTTTCACACTATCATATTATCCATGTTTGAGGTCGATTAGCAGTGGTTAATTTGTAAAATAAAAAGTGCCAGGGCTCTCCTCAGGAGGCAGCGCTAACAGGAGATATGTGCTGGTGCAAACTGCCTCCTGACTCGAGCCCCAGGACTTATGATTTGGCCTAATGGCTAGAGCCGCTGATTTTGGAGCTGGGGAACCGGGTTCGACTCTCGGCGTGGCTCAGCATCCTGTGATTCTGGGGAGACTTGCATGCCTTCCAAATGAGTGTGTCCTTAATTGGTGCTGTAAGCGCCAGTGCTGAGGAGTAGGTGCCGGTGCTGAGCACCGGAAAGCACCGGCTCAAACTAAGCACTGTCGATTATCATTTAAGTAATTTCATTTAATGGGTTTATTGACTGTAAAGCAGAAGTGTCATTTCAAACATGTCTAGAAGAGAAGGGGCCAAAAAGTTGGATTTGAGAAGCTTAAAAAAAGGTATCTAAGGTTCTAGGGTCTCTGCAGAAAGCAAATTGTAAGTATGATCCTTATCAATCCGAATAGAAAATCTGCCTTTCTGTTGCCAAAAGCAGAATGGTTCACAAAGAGATCAACTGGTGCTCCTTGTGCCCATCATAAGGTCATCACAATGTTCCCCTGGGGAGGTAGGCAACAATAAAATAAAGGGTAGAATAAAGTGTGGGCGCAGGAACGGAGAGAGGATAAACGCCTTAATTCTTGTTTCATAAAAGTTTTCAAGTGATGCCCAAAGACATTATAATACAAATGTATGATCCCGGATTTAGTCTGAAAAACAAAACGACTCTGTGAATGCGTGGTACAGGGATGTGACTGAGCAGGCGCAGCAGCAGTGAAAGCACCAAAAACTGTTTGTGGGCGCTTTGCTTTTCACGTGTATTTGCACGAAGCAGATACGATTGTCAGATTGTTTATAACTCACAGCAGTTTATTTTTTTCTATTTTTATACTATTTGTTGGATAAAGAAGAGCATTTCTTCCACAAACACTGTAATGATTTTCGACTAGGCCAAGATTTACTGTGATACAGATGTAAAATACTATACATTGAGCAGGTTTCTTCATGACTCTCCAAGGAATTAGGATAACTGAAAATCTGCTATGATCGGGAGAAAGAGGCTAATCTACCACTTTGAGATTTAAGTAGATAAGTATGTACTTGGAATCCAGTCCTAAATATTTCTAAAAGTTAACAGCTGCCTGGACAGCTGGATGCAAAGAGGAGGGCATAGCAAGTAAAATATACTGTCACTGGAAGCCACACATGTAAGTGTTACTGTGATTGGCCGAACATTGATTGCGGATAGGGTTGAAATATGTGTGTAGTGTGACTAGGTTTAAGATGCTATGGCATGCCTCAATTTGAAGACCAGGATCAGCAGTTTAACAGAGTCCTATCACTGCCCAATAATCTACTGGTCATGATAGAAGGGAGAGGTGGATGTTTACTATGGGACATTTATTGGCATGAAATAGGTCATATATACACTCTGAATTCCTAGTAAGTTAAAATATCCAATCTGCTTAAGTGGTGACAGACACCAACTCTTACACATTTGATGCTGAGAGCTGAACAGAGAATTGCATTGGTTCTAAAGTCAAAAATAGATGAATCTTTTTATGGATGGGCAAACTGGCCAGTGCAGAGGCAATGAATGGCACCTCCCCACCACCTCCACAAAACATTTCATGATCCGGAGGAACATTCTGGCTGACTGCTACAGAATAAAGAATCCAGCTTTCACTCAGGAAATAGAACGATTCATTTGGCGTGCAGATGACCGTAATCTGGTTGCACTTTATATAATGCACACAGACGTTCTATGACATTTACACCTACGTATTTTCTTATCATTTTGTCTTAAATTTAAAAAATCTATTTCTCTGTCCCCCTTATGATTTTAAAATTTTTTGTGTTGTTTGGTGTATTGCGTTTTTCATGTTTTTTCTCATTTGTTTGGTAATGTTATTGTGGCTTGTTCTTAAACTTAATATTGTTGGTACTGCTTGAATTTGCAACACTTTTGTCTGGGGAAAGTCTCCTGCTTCTGCCATAGCTACCGAAGGTTCAATCACTCATTCAGTCAGGGACTTGTAAAGCGCGGCTACTCACCCATTCGAAGAACCAGGTCTTGAGATCCTTCCTAAATTGGGTTAGAGACGCTGATTGCCTGAGGTGAAGGAGCAGGGAGTTCCATGTCTTGGTGGCAAGGTAGGAGAACGATCTTCTGCTGGTTCTGGTCTCGTGGATCCTGGGGATGGGCGCGAGGGCGAGATGAGCAGATCGGAGTTGTCTGGTGGGTACGTGGAATGTGAGGCGGTAGTTCAGGTATGCTGCTCCTTTGTTTCTGTAGGGCTTTGTAGGCATGTGTGAGGAGCTTGAAAGCGAGTCTTTTGTTGACTGGAAGGCAGTGTAGTTGTCAGAGGTGTTGCGTGATGTGGCTGCGGCGAGGGACCAGTCTGGCGGCATTGTTTTGGACCTAATGTGGTATATTGAGCTGTTTCTGGGTGGCTCCGGCGTAGTGTGCGTTGCCATAGTCGAGTCTGCTGGTTAAGCAATGATTCACTTAGACCTTTGTTGTGACCTAATTAGAAAGTGTTTATTTAGTTGGTATAATTACTCCATCTCAAATTGTTAATCTACTATCTGCCAATCTCCATTTGGCCTTTTCACCACTCTCAACTTTTCAAACCACAAGTCTTCTCATCTGGTGCTCAAAACAGACTCTCTGTCCTCTACAATTGCCCCCTTCTCTCTGGCTCCTACCCCAAATGTTTTCAATTAGTGGTCATTCTAATATACCCTTAGAGCCTGACGTAGCAGGTTCTACTAGCCATTGAAGGACTGCTCTAGTGTTAAAGGCCCGAGACGAAGGCAAGGGCCTTTAATAAGGAAGCAGGCTCTGGCCTTTAACTAGGGAGCGCACCTTTAATGGCCGGTAGAGCCCAACACGAAGGGCTCTAAGGCTATTAGAACATTCGACCCCAGACAGCAGAATGTTCAAATTTGTAAAAACAAAGGCCCCCTCAGAGCCCGAGGGGGTTTGAATCCACTCAGGTTCTGAGAGGCTTTTGTTCACAGCAACAGCTGTGAAAAAAAAAGCATTGGAATGGTGCTCTCCCGGCTTCTACCAGCCATTGCAAGAATGGAGCACTTCATTGTCTTCAATGGAGCACTCAGCATCCCACAGTCCTCATTTCTGTAAATCAATCAGGAATCTTATTCCCCCTCCGAATGTTGCTCTCTGGGCTTCTACCAGCCATTACAAGAACAGAGCACTTCATTGTCTTCAGTGGAGCACTCAACATTCCACTGTAAATCAACCAGGAATCGTATTTCTCCTCCCCATCCAGTTACCATCAGTATCTCAACTTCTTCTTTTTCCTCATCTCTAGGATCGGTAGTGTTCACATTTCTCACCTCCAAACCTTCCTCTTTAAAATGCTACAGCCATTGCAAAGTGACTTCTGTCAACTGCACTAAAAGAATGCTCAGTCAATGTCTCAAACTTTTTTAACTCTACTCATCATGTTCACCTCATCTCCATTCATATTCTTTTAGATCTTTCCATCACCACTGACTATCAGTGACCCTGGCATGCTAGCAAACATAGCTGCCTGGGCATCAAAGACAGGGTTGAAAATGGTTCTCCTCTTACCTCACTAGGCACTCCTATACATTTTGCTGCAACTATGATAATTGATACCAATGGTCTTATCATAACTTTTCTCATCTTTTAAACCTGCATCATACAATTGTATGTAATTCCATCTAATATTTTGTTTTCTCCTATCATAACAATAATAATAATCCACATTTGTAAAGCGCGAACAATCACCCGTAAGGGTATCTAGGCGCTGGGGGCCTTCTGGAAGATTAAGCAAGCTATTGCCCAGAGTCACATGGTGCTGGGCTAATCTGCCGCCGGCGATCGAACCGTGATTTCCAGAGACAGTCGCCCTGGCTGCGGCACCACACCTCTTCCCTCATCTGTAGTATGATAATACACAGATCTTCATTCCCTTCTCCTTTTCTTGCTGATCCTCTAATTTGAAATCTAATAATGTCTTAATGCCATCAGATACTGGATAGTACACCATTCACTAATGCACCACTCCTCTAAAACAGACCACAAATTATTGCCTTTCATATTGGCTCCTTGCCATAAATTTAGCTCACTATACATTTGTATAATCACAGCTTATTTCCACTTGTCAAGTCTAATTGCATGGCACGCCCCTCCTCAATCATTACAGCAAGCCATCCGCCTCTATGCACTCGTGTGGCTCATTGCATTTCACATCTTTCAAACCACTGTGTCCTATAGTGTGGAAGACTTTTCCTAAATCAAGTGGGACCAGCAAGGTAAATACATTAATCTTGTGTGCTCAGTCACCTCCATATTCCATCCTTCTTCACAATTTTGAAACACAGTCTTTATTCCTGGCCACTACTCTGAGAATTTGTAATCTTTGATTTGATCGATTAGCTTTTGTTTGATTCTCATTGTAAATTGACTTATCCATGTCTAAATACCTAGTAGGCTACCTCGTGCATAATTTGAGATTTCCTTCTAATACCACTCAGTTTGTATATGGCATTATGAAACAACTCATTACTATGTACAGCACTGCTGTTGTCAGGGTTTCAAACGATCACAGATGATTTGCATACAATTTCACATTTTTGAGCAGAAGTGATGGTAGGAAACGTTGAAAATCTTCCAACCAATTGATGAATACCAGTTCTCCTAGGATTTTCTGTCAGGTGCAAATGGATTACAATTTTGGCCTTTTAAATGTTATGCAGATCTCAATATGTCTAACTGTGGGAAACCTCTGTGATCGTCAGAGTTAGTCTGAAACATCTTGGTGAGTCTTCTCTCGATTGTCTTATCAGTGGTCGATTCCTAAAAGGAGATGTGGTAAGGTGCACTTGTGTGTAATGGTGTATTGCTTCGGGTTTGTAAATATTAAAATTTTGTGGTGTTTCCTGAACTACATTGCACTTTCTAACAAAAAGGATTAGATAGGTAACCTTGTAGCTCTCCACTCTTTGATAAGGCATAGGTTGGAGGACTCAGGAAAAATCCATATCCTACTAGGTCACCTGTAATAATCAGAATGCAAGGAGCACAAATCACTACTGATGCCTTCTTAGATGATCTAATATAGAAAGCCCTTATTGACGATTTGTAAAAAGCAGTGACTGTTTCTGATGGGGGGATAGCGTTGAGATGTAAATGAACTGCTGCTCCCAAACTCCCTGGTTCATCCATTCAGCTACTACCCAGACAACCTCGAGGCTTTTATTTTTATGGAAACCTATGAAAAAATATAGGCAGGAGTACTTAAAGAAAGTATGTGTTTTCACATTTTGATCATTCTAGTAGTTACAGACTTGGGGACTGATTCTCAAAAATTCTCAAACAAAAGTCAATATCCCCCTGCCCTAGAGTACCACCTAAGTATCGAGCAAACTTCAACCTTTTTTGGAATTCTCAAAACATTCCAGGAGTATTCAGGGAAATCTGTGACAGTCATTGACTTAAAATCACAAACGTGTAAATATTTCTGAAGAAGGAAGAGTATCACATGTACATTTCTTTATGTGCAAATTGAAAGCAAAGGTGCATTTCCACATTGAAGTTTTTATTTGTGTCTCCACGGAAAGAAACACTTTTTCCCCCAAGGAAAAACATCTTCTACATCCCCATTAATCATTAGCGGTATTTTCAACTGATTGACAGCCTGAAAAATGCTTACTCTGCCCTTGCTAGCAATAAATATGCAAATATTCCATTGTTTGAACACTACCCGTAAATCATTCATTGGCTTTCACCACTGTGAACATTTTTGGGTGTTGAACAACTTTCTCTATAAACCCATCAGGGCTGCCATACTCACAAAATTTCCCTCTTGAAAAATTCCATTGTAAAAGATGTCTAGAATCAGCACTGTATACTGTAGACTCTATAAAGTACACCATACTGAAAACATGGCGACTTCAGGGTTCATATAATGGAAAGCTGTGTATATGTACACATGTGCAAACAAGTCATTTTTGGCTTCCTTTTTGTCCTGTACGCCGGGTATTAAATTGAAGATGTGTGCAATGCTTTTAATATCAAAAGTACTTTGGGAACGGGCTAATTGAGCCCATGGTGCAAATGAAAAACAAGCATTGCTAAAGCTAATATCTCTGGTGTTGGCTGCTAGAATTTTGGGTTTGCCAATGATTGTTTTGCGTTGTCATGGTCTTTATAAAACTCTATTGTTGGGGGAGCTGCAGAGCACTTGCCATTAAAAAAAAAAGTTGCTTAAAAACAAAACGCTTTTTTTTAAAAAGAACATATTGCCATAAGAGTACCTGACTCTGAAGTGAACGACTTTGTGTGTGCCTATGCTCCTTGGGAAAGAGCAGGCTGCCATCACTCACTGTAAAATTAGCCAGTGGCTGAAGTGGGCTGACCAGGTGCCCCATGCTGTATGTTGTAGTGTACTGAATAAAAATGTGAATAAGACAACAAAAGACCAGTGGATGAAGACGGGTGGCTGAAAACCCCTTAAGTAATCATATTACACAATATAATTTTAGTGAAGTCAAAAGGTCTGGTTAACACCAGATCTAAAAAGTTGAGCACTAAACGCTACTTTTGAATGAAAATGGCGCAGTTAATGTGACATGGGCAAAAGTTGTTTATGCGCATCTTTCCTTGATGATGCCTCATATAGTTAAATGTTTTTAAGAATGACTCCTTTAACTGCAGAGTTATACAAATGTAAAGACAAGCAATCTAATTACATGAAAGCAGTATATGCTATGCCTTGGGTAGAAACCATTACATCCAAACACAGGACCCTTTCCTGTGTGGTCTGATTTTATAATATACTGCCCTAAATTCATACCCATTTTTTGTTGGTCAATCGAAAGCCTTTTCCTAGTGCAATATGCTTATTTGTATTTGTATTTTATTTTTATATAGCGCATGTACACCGACAGGTCTCTTAGCGCTTGGCAGAAGAAAGGCAGCGTCCGAGTAGGGATGGTCTCCATGGTAGTCAAAGGTACTCGGAAATGTCCCTAAAAAGGAGGGTTTTTAGCTGTTTCCGAAAGGGAAGCAAACCAGATTCTTTACGGATAGTGTCCGGCAGCTGGTTCCAGAGTTGTGGCAGAAAGTCTGAAACAGCTCGGCCTCCTTTGGAAGCAAAGTTGCCCCGAGGGCAAACCAGCTGGGCAGCTTCTGCTGAACGAAGCGCCCGCCCTGGCACATATTTAATTAAGCGTTCCCTTATATATCCTGGGGCGTGTCCATAATGGGCTTTTGAATTAATTAATGACGATTTAAATAATGCCTGTGATAGCATTACCATGCTTGTCCTGTCTCATTGTCCCTGTAATATTTATAAGAAGAAAACCTCACTTTCGAAATTCCGAATGGCCCTCAAGACCTGGCTGTTCGAATAAGCCTCCGGGACCTGCACGAGCCTGGATACCCTATCGGGTGCTTAGCTGCGCTTTATAAATCCTGATAGATTGATTATTATAAATTAGTTGACTAATAGAATAGAGTATTATTACGGAGATTGCATATCCAGTCATTAAACAGTGACATTAAAAGTGTTAATGAAACCTGCCATTTCTTCACAGTCGATCTATGCAGGGAAAGTTCTGGGACCTTACAATCACTGAAGGGTTCACTGGCTGCAGATAAGAGTTTACTACAAAACTTAGATTATTTGAAAACCCTGTTAACAAGCATTTACAATGCAAATGGTCTCGCTTTCGGGACCTTATAACTGTTTAGCCAGCTATTGGCTCAGCAAATGCTCAAGTGGGGTTACAGAAAGGTTATGGTTCAAAAACAAAAAAAGGATGCACTAAGAGACTGGCACTGCATTCCATTTTTTGTTAGATTTAGTTAATCTAACTCATTAGTGAATGCAGCATTTTCCCACCAACCCTGATCCCTGTAAATGTTCATAGGGCTCTTTCTAGGTTTCACTACCAATTGCTCCCGGTTTCAGTCATTTTCAAGAAATCATCCAGGTGCTCCTAACACACATCAGAAATCTTGAGAACATTCAGGAAAAGTACTGCACGCCACATATTCCTATAGAATTTCGAAATTATTAAAATGTTTCACATAAGCAATCTGAAACCTTAGCAACTATGGGTATACTGACGCTCAGGGGTACGTGTACTGGAGAAAAACAATCTGCCCGGCAACTGCTATAATAAGCATAGTAGCCATTGGCAACAGAGCACTGTGCAGCATAAAACACGTCCCAAATATTGTCACACTGGAGTGAATAATATAAAAATCTGCACCCAATGGAACAATGTTTTTATAAGCAATATTTAGGACACTCTGTGTATGTCAGATGATATCTCTGTGTATGATACCCGGACCTAGAGCTGACCAGCCACATCAATCCATCTATCGGACCTTTGGGTCACAACTGGGCAATCACTCCCTACACGGCCTTTAAAATAAAGCGTTATTTTATAAGTTATGAAAGAGCAGCGTATACTTTACTCCCATACTTCATAAAAACATTTGAAGTGCAGTGGCATGTTGTTTGATAGAACGTTGCATGCATGCAATCAAAATGCACACCTGGACTGCACAAACAAAGGTGCATGATCTCCAAACCCCAAAAGAGAAGCCCAGGCTATCCACTGATTGACGCTATTTGCATTTTGGCAAACTCATTCCCGATTCAGTGAGGCCTCCCTCCATTACATGTTTACGTTGATATTCCCTCGCGGCCCAAGCCCACAGGAATCAATCTACTCTAACTCTTTACTTACCAATCTTGGTGCATCCACCTGTAAAGTTAACTTTTGAAAACAGTAAAATTCAGCGTGCTGTGATTCCTTTTGCATCTGAATCACATATAAAATATTTATAGCCCTTCTTGGAGTAGTAAAACACCTCTCTCAGAGCAGTCTCCCCAGGAGGAGCATCTCATTGTTAGAGGGCTCTTCTATAATTCCAAGGATTTGAGTAGTTTGTGAAGTAAATCATCGCTGAAGCTTTAAAGGCAATTTTGATTATCAGCGTGATTAGCAATATAACAGTACAGGTGGCATTCAGTACGGAATGTATATTTTGCATTGTCTGCATGCAGGTGATGACGCAGAATTACGTAGGTGTAGAGTTCTACCCGGCCTCTACGGACTACAGTATGCTCCTTCAGGAATTGCTCTATAAGGTTAAACATTTCTTGTTGCGCTTTCTCTGATGCTAGTAATATAAGCTCTCATGCCAGTGCCACGTACAACAGACTAGAAATGTTCAGTGACATCAACATGATTTTACTGCAAAGAACTGAAGAGGAGGGTTCTCTGCGAGTCAGTCAGTCATTATCTGATCATCCTGCAGACTCTCCTCTCCTTCCCAGCTGTGCCGGCCGGCCTTAGAAGCAAACGCTTGTCCCCCCCACTCCCATCTCCGTGACGTCACCTGCTGCCTGCGCCTTGCAAGCAGAGCTGTCAGGTACCCCCTCAACTTGTCTCTCCCAGGGGAAGTAATAATAATGTCATCCTGGCAGCACAGACACACGAGAGACCTAAATGAAAGCTACAGAACATGCCAAAAGGGCGGGCACACAATAATGGGCAGACCATGCTTCCGTGGAACCGTTTTATATCTAAAAAGTAGTCATTCAATGTGACAGTGTCTGGTTTAAGTACCATGCTCCTTGTTTAAGGGATGCCACGCAAAGCGAAAGTCCTCGGATCCTGCGGGAGGGCTAGCTGGCACACATGCATGGCACACGCTGACACACCATATTATTAATTTCGAAAAAAAATTCGATCGTCTTCTTACCCGCCTACGGGTCAGCCGACTCACATTCCAGCCTTTTTTTTTTCCCTAACCTTATCTCAAATGAGATATTTTACCTCACAAGAACTGTTTCATAATGTTGTTCGTTGCTTTTCGTGCTTAGTAGAACTAACAACGTGTGTCTCAGCAAACAAGAGACGCTATTTATGCAAGACGTATACGAAGGTACATTTGGATATGTCGACGTTCACATCTTTCACGATAAGTGAAGAGATGGTGTCTATGTGAACAAGCCTCGAGATTGTCCCGAAAGTGAAAGCGGGCTGAAAGCAAAAAAAAACACCATGCTTCTACAGCGGTCGAGATTGTCCCGAAAGTGAAAGGCAATGAAAGCAAACAAAGCACATCGCCCTGCCTCAAGTAGGACAAACCCAACAAGCATTTGCAATGCAATAGGTCTCGCAGTTACATGAGTTAAAGCTATTGGCATTGTAAATGACAATGTCAATAGGCATTGTTATTTGTGAGACCTAATGCATTGCAAATGCTTGTTCTTCCACCTATTTTACTATGCGATAGTGCAAGTAACCCATCTGATTTAAAAAGCTATTTATTTTAAAATTTTTATATAGCGCTAGCTTGACCCGTAGGTATCAGAGCGCTTTACATACATACTGTAAAGAAAAACAGATGGAAATTACATTACATAGTAGGCAGGCAGTAAGGAAGCACAAGCATTGGAAATGCAATAGGTCTCACATTTGTTTGAGTTAAAGCTATTAACGTTGTAAATGACAATGTATTTTACCCATGTGTCATGGAGTGTATGCATGTGGTGCGTTGTGGAATTATGTGGGTTGGATTGAAACTGTTAGTTGTGGAAGTGTGTGTTGTGGAATTTAATGGTGTGGAGTGGATTTGTGTAGTGGAATTATGTGGTATGGTGTGCAGTTGAATTATATAGATAGTAATTATGTGGTATTGAGTGTACTGTAATTATGTGGACCGGGATTTTGTGTAATGGAGTGAAATATGTGGAATAGTATTTTGTGTCTTGTGTAGTGGTATGAAGTAGAGTTTATATGGTATGCTGTTGCATTCTGTTTCATGATATGGAATGTGGTGTGGATTGGACGTATGTGGTGTGGTGTAATTGTATTGTTGAGTTGAATTATGTGGTGTGATGTTAAATTATGTGGTGTGGATTGGAAATGTGTGGAGTTGAATTGTGTGGCGTGTAACTGTCTGGATAACTTTGCCTTTTTGGTGCTAAAAAACACAAATAGTAACTAAGATCCAAATCTGTGTCCCTGAGATTCGATCAAAAAGTATGTGGGTAATTAAGACACTTGCTTTGCCGCAAGGCCATAAATCTACATAATCTTTTAGTTCTGGACATGGCCCTAGCATATACATTTGCAATCATATCTAGGAACTCAATAAATAACCATGTAGGAGGCCAAATCAGCGGCACACATTTATGAACTTGGTACCGAGGCTGGACAGGATAACCAGCCTTGCCATCTTGATCACACCTCCAATAAAGATTGCCTATTTGTGCACTGAACGCAAGTAGTGGCTCTGGATGCTTTAAACATCATTCCACTTGGACTAGGCCGATTACCCAAACCAAAAAATCCAATTACTATAGGTTTTATTCTGATGCACATCTAACACCTGAGTTTGAATGTTTGCCTTTTATTTGAATAGTTTTAAGCCTTACTAAATTATATAAACTTAAGCCGCTTTCGCTCCCACCTTAGAATATTTCAAGAAGCAGGACTTCTTGTTGACATTACAAATGCATTCCCGGAGTCATCAGCATTCATGCCCTTTAGATAGGCTAGCACCAACGTTGTGCCTTTACAAGTGCCACAGTGGGAAGAACCCAATATAACTGGCTGCATTCTGTAAATGAAGATATGCAAGTATGCCAATCCACCTACCAAACATGGCATAGAAAGTACCTGAAAGTCGGGAAGCCGCGTCAACATTGCAGTGTTCTAGAGGAAGATAGGAATATTAAAGTAACTGTGGCTGAGTGCTAATCCAAAATAACGTGCTTTGCTGGGTGTAATGCATTGAGTTATGTGGCGCACATATCAGTTTCCATCCGATAACTTCAGCAAACATTACCATGGTAAGCGGATTTGCTATAAAGTTATTACTGTACATTCCGAGCTCGCAGAGATATATGGGTTTTAGAAGTTACGATTAACATTGGCACACACATCAGGCCGCTCTTGACAAGGTCTCTAGTGGTAAGCGTACCTTTCTAGAATTAGAGAAATAGAAACTGGGGTGGTAATATGCAACAGACATGCCAACTGCCACTTGACTATCTTCCCATTAGAATGAAAGCAGAATTAAAAGGGTGTTTAACTTGATAGGACTGGAAAAACATCAACTACAGGCTATGGAGCAGTGGGAAACACTGCAGACTTAGCATTATATCCGCACTGGCACTGCGGACAATCGATTAATAGCTAAGGCTACTGAAATTCTGCAATACCGGGAGATTATGCTGCAGGGTTAAATAGATTTTATGGCAAGTAAGAGCAAAATATACGATTTACATAACCTTGGCATATTCACACATTAACATTGTCTGGGCAAAGGTTTAACCTCATTCGCACCATTTTAACATCCAAATACACTAGTAAGCAAATTAACAGGTGGCCAGTCAACCTGTGCATAAGGTGTTGCACAGCAACCAGTGTAGCTGCAATTTTAGTACCTTTTGAGCTAGACACTTTTTGGTTAAAATCTAAAATATGCAGCGGATAATTATGCGGCAAATCCGTAATTCTGCAGCTCTGTTAATAGCAAAGGCAATAGATGTGAAAGTGGGAATTAAAGTGCAGTTTAGGTCATCCATTTTCGACAGCTTAAAATATAATATATTTATAATAATAATAAATTTAACAGAGATGAACACATTTCTGCATAATTCGGCTGCAACCGGTTAAATTAAGAGGGCTGTGCAGGTTTTATTCATTCAACTCGTTCTGGGAGTTCCACCCGAAGCCTCTTTCCAGTAAAAGGCATGTAAATGTAGTCTCTGAAGGGACGTGCTTGGCTCCACCCGAAGCCTCTTTCCAGTATATCTTATTTAAGATGAATGTAAATGTAGTCTCTGAAGGGCGTGCTTGGCTCACGTTTTGCTTTTTGACTAACTGCTGATACCTAAAAAATGTGGAAAGATGAGGAAGCTTCTGTGAAGTATCGCATGACTGGTCAAAGGCAGTAACTTCCTTTTACCTGTCTCGGTTCGTTTAATCATGGAAGAGGTCTCCAACAGCACTCAACAACTTTAACTAAATTATTCAACGCGATTATCAGAGTGTTAGTTACCAATGACTGCACTTCAGTACGCCGACTCATGGTGGATGTGGTTTGAAACACTCCAACTAATTAAACCAAGAAAGGCAAAAGGGTTGCGGTTAACAAACACATGGGGTGCAACATACAAAGCTGGGGACTTTAAAACTGGGGAAGGAGGTTCTAGTCTCGGCATAAACTCTCTGTGCCTTTCAAAAATAAAATGCAGACACATGTTGAGTATTAAAAATACAGCAAAGCAAAGGCGAAGCCTGCTATTTGTTGTTGCATGTGTAAAATTTCAAAGAGGAGGCAGGCAGATGCAGTGTGGTGTGAGAATACTTGTGACAACTGAAAACAAGCTTTGTGACGCGGCCGCGAAAGTGAAAGTGATCGCGATTACGATCGCGATCGCGTGCTACGGAGGAAAGACACATGGCGCTGCGCGCGTGCACGTTCACGTGCACTGAAGCTTTAGGCCACGGCAGCACTTTGAAAAGCCTGTATACAAAATGTCTCGGCCAGATCAGCGCAAGCGCTGGATCAGACGAGACCTAAAAAAAGAATATAGTGCTTACCGCGTGAGAACAAAGTAAAGAGGCCGATAGCCATGGGAGGAATCAAATTACCATAATGACGTCATTAAGGAGGGACTAAAAGCCTATGAAGAAATCGGAAGCCAGCATTAAAGAAGTACAAAGGCACAAGCGAATGAAAAATATGGACGGAGAGGTGGGCGGGGCTGCTCTCCCATACTGAACTACCCCAGATCTTCCCTAGAGCAGCGCTTGCGCGCGGACTCTAGGCTCAACCTAAAAACGGTAACAACGTTCCACAATCTAGTAAACCTGTTCACAATCAGGCCTGGGCAAAATGTAAATTAAACTGGCGTAATTTCAGGAAATTCACGTTATGCTGGCTGTCTGAAATTCCCCAAATTATGCCATTATGCCCCTTTGCTTAATTATGCACTCTTCGTGGTAAAAGGATAAAGGCACAATTTGCAGTAATGTGCACAGAAACAAGCAAACATGACTGTTGTTCGCAGTGCTCTTGTTCAAATGCATCCTAGCACCAAACATTTATATTACGTTGCATTGTGAACTAAACTATAGCATGAAATGACAGATATGCATTTTGTGTAATTATGTGTCATTTCATTGAATTTTGCTGCAATTTCACATATTTATACAAATACAACCCCTATTCAAAATTAGTTTATTGTTAATTGAAAGGCAGGTCTAATTAGTTATCAATTAAGATGTGAGAACCAGCACTGTGTCCTGTCCATCCAGGTGCAAAGCTGAAGTTTGCAAATGGGTCGTAATTCTGAGTAGTACAGTATTTACAAACACCCTACATTTGTTCCCTGGCAACTTTTAATAGCTTAAACCTGTGGAACTTAACTAGGGCAAAATGTGTGGTATGATCCGATAAATACCAAATTCTGTGGGGAAAATTCTGATTCCAGTTATAATTTCAGATTTTTCAGAACTTGGAACATGATTTATTTACCTGAGCCAATAAATAATTCATCCTGGGGCCATCAGTATTTGACAGGTGCATTAGGTAACTCACGCTCTACTGAACACATCCTAATCTAAGCCTACATCAGCCTTTATTTAGTACTGCTGCTCACATCCTCAGTTCCTTTCATAACCTCTTTTAAACCAGAATGAATCTCTGAAACATATTTAAAAGCACCAGTCAAAATACTGCATTGCATTTTATTGTAATAGAATTTATATAACGCTTACTTCCCGCCGAAGAGGCAATTGAAGTTCTTGTTTTGTAATAATTTCCCATTTCTTCCCTTTGCAGAAAATCCCTGGGAAGTTTAGGAAGCTTTTTTCCGAACTTGAGAGCTTGACAGTAAGTGCTCTTGTTATTAAAAGTGCCGGGCTTCCCAGTTGTCAGTTTCAATGCTTGTCTTGTTTCTGTTTAACGGGTTCATGGAGTGGTCTCCTTTAATCCTAACCTGAACATATTGCATCTTCACATCAGTCGGCTGACATCAAAACATAACACATTGGTCCTACAACATCCTGCGGCAACTGTCTTGCAGCATTATACATTGGGCTTTGTGAGCACAGCAAATGTTACCTTTTATTAGATGAGTACTGAACGTCCTCATTGCAATTGCATTTTTAAGAGAATCTATGCATTTCCAATTTATAGTACGTTTGCATACAATAAAAACTTGGCAAGAGTTGTTATATAATTTATTTTTCCAGCATGGATTTGATGATCATACTTATTAAACCCAGGTATATTTCGCAGGTCAAATTTAGTCTGTACTTTTGCTATTTTGATCAGCATGTAACCCTTAAACTATGCTTTCTGAAAGAAAAATATACCAAGCGTTTGCAAAATAATATGCTCACTGCAGCGGAGGGCAGTTGCTTATAGTACTATTATACTATTACACTATATTTTATTGTGGACTTCAGGTAGTGGAACACCTGAAGAAAATCCATAACATGTATATAGTATGGGTGGGCTGCTCCTTAGGCCTGTGCAATTTGTTTTGATATACTAGCATAAATTGGGAATTCTGTATTTCGCACAAATGTTTTGCTGAATGTTGCATGATATTTGCCTGCAGGAGCTGGTATGAGTAAAACACGTTTTGCTAAGAGGCATTTTCTCCTTGAACAAGACATTTTATAATCAAAGCAGTACCCCGCTGTTACCTCTTTTGACTTTTCTGTGTGAGGTAGAGTCTTGAGGAGAAAGGTTATTTGATGTTCTGGCCAAATGTATGCACGTCAATTTATGAAAACTGTGCTTTGCAGAATTCTTTTTAATTTTGCCAACCCCCCCTCCTTTTGTATCTGTCTAGACATGCAGTAAAGCAGTAAAACACAGTTTATTCTGTTGTTCTTTAGGAATTCCTATTTCAAGGACTTCCAAAGGATAAAATGTGTGCGCAGTGAAGATAAATGTCTAATCATATTCAGATTAGTGCAGCTACACTTCACTACCGGAGGCTATTGTGTTCGAGTCATAAAGCATTCCCTACATCTTACTGAAAGAGACAGCACATAAATCATGAATTCAGTACAACCATGTGATGGATGTAGAATTGCCATATTTCCAGAGTATCCAAAAATTGATGATTCTCTCTTTCCCCATCACCAAATTGTTTTTCAGGACCCATCTCTGAACCATAAAGCTTACCGGGACATGTTCAAAAAAATGAAGCCTCCAAAAATACCATTCATGCCACTGCTTCTGAAAGGTAATGTTGGAATTGCCTGTCTGCCTGGACCATGTACTTCATCCATCCAAGAGCATGGAATGATTACTCGCAGCTTGCAGAACTGCTCTTAACATACTATGTGTTTTGTTGGTTAAATCAGTGCAGCATGATTGATACTTGACTTGTGAGTGGGTAAAGTGTCTTATTTTAATCAGTATGCATATACATTTTTGTTTTTGAATATTTTATGTCTTTTCCGGGTCGGCCATGACCACACTGTTTAGTAGAGTACTTCATACCCTGCAATTATTAAAGAGAGTAAACTTTGTTATAAAGCTTTGTTGTTGCTCTTTTGATACTCAAAAGAAGTATTCTCTGACTATGAAGATTTTTAGTTGAAGCAAATTAGAAAAATGCATTTCATTTTTATCATGCTTAGACTTCCAACTTAAAGTAATCTCAGCCTGAAGTAAAAAATGCAATGCCAAGTTTGACTCCTATTTGTTTGCATTACTTGTTTTTCTCTATTTTAATATATTGTGTTTACTTTTTTTCAATAAACCTTGAACACTTAGAACAGAAAAGGATGTTACGAAAGCAAATATTACAGACGTCCTATGTTGTCACAAGACTTGTGCCAATAATTCAACCAGTCCTGTCTTTAATTAGATTCTGGTACCAGAGTTCTTACATTTCAAACGAGACAAGAAAAAACAGAAAATGCAAAAAAAGACTGAATGAACTACTAACACCAGTTTGAGATCTTTGGTATAAGTAACACTTGCTGGGCATTACCATTCTGTGGTTATTTGATGATTAATTACTGACTTTACTAATCTAACATTATGTTTTTAAAAAATGAACATGGTTTTGACCTTTGGAAATAAAAATAAAAACCTACTACCTTTTGAGTTTTTGGAGCGTGTGAGTTACAGGTTAATCTTTCGCCTATCACGGGTGTTGCGTTCATTGGAGCCTTCCATTGGTGCCCTCCCTTAATGAACACCTAGTCTTGCAGAAGGATCTGAAGAAATTCAGAAAGGCAGTACAGCAAGACTTTAAATGATAGGGCTTTCAAAGAAAAGACAGCAAAGATTTGAGATTTATTTTCCATGTAAAAATAATATTTTCAATGGCTTTGTATGATTAGCTGACTTTAAATTTTTGTTTGAATATATTGTAGCATCGAGAAAAGATATTTGCATTTTCAAGAAGAAGAACCACTGACAAGAGTATTTTTTTAGTGAAACATGATTAGAAACCAGGTACTAGAAGTCCAAGATGTGAACTAAAACTATGAAAATTTTACATCCCAGTTGCGTATAATACTCCAAAAATTGTTAACAACATGAAAGAAAGACAAAAGTTTTAACCATCCAGTGAGCCTCAAAGACCCAACTTACAGCATCTTGGAAAACAATGTTAAGAATGCAAGCGATGCAGTAAATAAAATCATCACAAACTGTATCTGGAGAGCATGCCAGAATGAGTCATCCAGGATGTCAAAAGCCAGATAACGCTTCTAGGGATACTGGATGTACCAAAAACAGTTCAGGGTTATTGGAATAGCAAATGACTTGGTTTAATGAGCTGGAGGAAGTAACTAACAAATAACAGGGGTACACCATAATCAAGTATAGAGAGTGAGGAGCAATATGGTCTAAGAGCTACTACCTCAAGGTTTCAAGGTTTTTTATTACAGATTTAGATCTTACAATGGGATCTACAATTCACAAAATACATCAATTAATATAACTTTAAAAATGAGCTAAAACATTTAAAACATTGCAACACATTAATTCATTGACTGGGCAATTTATCATCTCCATAGAAGCATTTGCTGTTGTAAGGCCATAATTTCTTTTAAGTGGTTTTAAAAATTGCTGTTAGTAGACCCTTAAGCAGATCAGACAAATATAACATGTTTAATATTCTGTACATCATTATAACATAAGATGCATTTTCTATCCTCCCAAACTACTTTTTGCTGTCCAATTTGTAGCGGTAAACACTTCAACCTACATAGCATTATACACCTGTGCAGCCTGTGTTTCAGGTTCCAGCTTAAATACACTTGAGGAAATGCTGCCTGACATGATTGAATGACACACTGGAAATAGGATTTTATTCTAAATATACCCATATTAGTCTCCATGGAGCAATTTTTCATGGTATGCTTTTTTAAGATGAACATAGCTCTCATTTTGAATATCTGGTCTAATCAAAGAAAGTGCTGAAGAGCAGATGTAATGTTGGCTATAAAAGAACCAGCCTTTGTAGTAGGAAGGAGACGTTCCAAGACCATAAGACTCCATAAAGACCTGTCTTTGACGTGTAGAATACAATGATACCATCATAAATACTGTCTAGTCCTCTTATGTAAGTGCTCACCGGTGCAAATTCTAGCCTTAACGTTTCTATTGAAACCATTGAATTTAAGGTGCAAATAGTGTGAAGAATCTTCCCCTCCAACTTATGCATAAGGTGCAATTGATTAATATTTATTGTCTCTATAGCATATAAAAGGATCGGCAGAATCCTAATTTTGTGTACTGTTAAAAGATTATTTAAGTGACTTTTAAGTGTTGCTCCATAAAGTGCCTTTTGTGCATTTCCATGAGCATATACCTTATTTGTAATATGGGCAATATGTTCATTGTCAACCAAATTTGCCGATACAATTCTTCTGAGATATGGGTATGACTTTTCTACTTCTATGGTAGAATTATTATTTTTAAACTATATTTTTTTATTGGTCCAACAGTCCTTTAGATGGAACCTCATACCCTGGGTTCTATTTATATTAACTTTCAGAAACTGAGTGTCGGTGTAAGATGACAAGATATCGAGATGTTTCTGGAGGCCTTTGGGAGTCAGGTCTAGCAAAACAATGTTGTCTGCATAGAGGAGTGTCCCTAAAGAATCTATATAGGCCGCATTTACAGGCATCCCCTCCATTTCACATATTTTTCCAATATTAGATTGATTATAGTTATTATCCAGAGTTGAGTGCCCAGCTCTAAACCCTGCCCGCTTTCAAGAAATAATGTTTATTCCGCCACCCATTCTAGTAGATTAGATAAAACACATTTTGAAAAAATATTTCCTCTGGCGTCCAACAATGCAATCTGCCTATAATTGCTAGAAAAGTTTGAAGTATCTTTTCTATGTAGAGGCAAGATGATACAACCCCTCAATGAACTATAAACAACCACCCCAGAATAATAACAGAAATGAAAAAGTGCCACTAAGTAAGTGCCCATAGGTCCAGGTCTAATTTTATGATAGAAATAGGTATTTGGTCTGGACCTCTTGCCCCGGAATTCTTAGCAGTTTTAAGATACTGCAACACGTCCTGTCTGGTAGGAGGGGAAAGAGGAGGGTATCTCCTAGCAGATACCTCATCTAGGAACTCTATAACACTCTTGCTGGGTCTCTATGAGTTTAAAGCACAGAGAGAGGTTTTGTATTTTTGCCATTCCATACTAGTAATATTATTTATCTTAGGTTTAGAAAAAGAGGTGCTATTTCCCTGATTATTTTCCAAAAAGCTTTTGTATTTTTACATTTTACTGCTTCTGTTATTTTTACCCAAATGTTATCAGTGCTACGTTTATTTTAAAATTCTTATCCACCTAGTTCTTCTTCTTTTTAAATGAGAGATCCACTTATTTTGTTCCTCAGAATAAAAGGTGAATTGCCTCCTGTGCAAATGATTAATAAGCTTAATAAAAGCAAATACTTTATTAAAATTATTCAAATGCCTTATAGATTTTTTTACATGGGCTACATACCAGATTTGGAGTTACCCTCTCTAATTTACCCAGATCCTCCTCAAATATGTCGGCAGTTAACCACCCTAAAGGAGGGAGATTTTCAGTAATTTTCCTTAATTCTATTGATAGCAACTGTATATCTTTCTTGGTCCATACGACCTACCATTCTCAATGCTAAATAACACATCATAATTATCAGGAATCTGCCATGAAGGGGCATCATCAAGCTTCCCGTTGATGGTGAGAAGAGCAATATTGTGGTCACTCCAAATATTAATGATCACCTTTCAAACCGATAAATAAGGGAAAACCATATAGCAACTAATAAGATAATTATTGTAGATGATTTGGCTGTAGTATGAGTAAAATGGGCGGGAATATTGCCCTGTAATCTCCAATTGAGGATAATTAAAGTATGTTCCCTGCAAGCCCCCAGGGGCAAAGATCCTCTTTTATTTGTCCTGGAGCAAGGAGGGAATATAGTGGCTGGAATATTAACAGCCTCTTCCCATGCTTTGTCCACAAAAAGAGCGAGTGAATGGTTAGAGACAGGTGCGTTCAGATCTCCCATAATTAGAACCTTGGTAATACCTACTTTGCGATAATCCAAATAATATAATGATAGAACACACTTAACAAATGTGTATTTTCTTCACCAGTTGGAATATAAAGGCAGTGGCCTGAATTCTGCTTTGGGAATACAATACAATGTAATAAGTTTAAGTGATGGGAATACAACTGATATGTCCAAATAAAATTTGTGGACAATAGTGTGGCTATCCCACCACAAGCCTCTCCTAGACTTAATAGAGGGACAGCTAATCACAAAGAACTTTTCCACCTCAAAAGCGGCAGGAGCCCAGGTTTCTTCTAAACAAATTACCACCGGACTTAATACATCCAAATTCCAGATTTTCCCCAGATTATTGCAACAGCCAGCTATTGTCCATGATACAGTTTTAATGGGACAGGACACACTACTAACAACCACAATTTAGCACATTTAGGGTGGCCGTTTTTCCAGTATTTAACCAACGAGTGAACTATGCCCATTGGATACATCGTCACTTTTTCATAACCATCCTGATTTATAATCAGTTCATGAAACCACCCTGAAGCCATTTTTGCAAGAGATTAATGTTAATTTTGCATTAGCGGCCATCTCTCCCTGTGAAGCCGAGCATTCCTCAGTGGGACATAACATTGACAAATAATTTCCCTCCTACTGACGAGAACTTCTTTCTAAGAAGACAGAGAATAATATCAATTCCTTGAGACATAAAAAACTCACAGTTGTTCAAGATCAAATTCACAATAACTGGTGATTTAAATGTAATTCTGGTTTTCTTCTCGACTGGTGTGCCTAATAGTTCCAACAATTCCAGATCACTGCTCCTTACCAACCTAAGTTTACTCATAATAAACTGCCTTTTCAAGAAGTAAGACGCATTCGTTCAACAATGGAATTAGTCACAATTTTCTGCCTATGGCAGACTGAGCGCAGAGAGTTCGCCTTCTCTTCAGCTGATTATGAATGCCTTGTAACTGGTACTAAGCGCTATATAAATTAAATCACAATTGAATAGCCATTATCAACATGGTAATCTGCTACGCACATTAATTGCTCCAGTTCTTAATTCGGTATAGCTGTCTTCTGAGGAATTTTGTCCTATTTCGGAATGGTACCTTCATGCTGCTCAGCATCATGCTTTAGATTTTAGTTATTATGATACTATGGCGAAGTTGATGTAATTTGTGCTGTTCCTCGCTTATTGCTACTCCATTCCACTGAAAAATAACTGGCACATATAATAAAGATTCCATTCCAAATACATACTATGATGTAAACCATTCCATGCATGAGACATACATTCCAGCTGAGAACCCAACACATAGCTCACCCACCATATTTAAAAATCCTCATGTAAGATGGCAATTGTTCACCAAAGGTGCTTAACCAACATGGTCGCAGAACTTTCAGTGACATATTGAAAGGCCGACTTTTAATTCATTAATTCTTAGTTTTTTCATGCCCAGTACCACTTTGTAGCACCAGCAGTGTAGACGTGTTTTAATTCTAAGATTTCACAGACTTTCTATGAAGTCGGTATTCTGATTAAGGAATTAGTGTGGGCATGACCTTTTTCGGTTGATGTTTAATCTGAGCAATATCGCTATAGTGGAATAGGCACCTTATATGATGCTTTCATTTTTTTCTTAAAAATATATAAGTTTAGTTCAGAGCTGCACTCCTGTCACCAGGATAGGCCTTAGTGGAGACTGGTTGTAGAAATAGGTCAATGGCAAGGGCTTGTACTCAACAACCGCGTGTCCAACCTTAAAGGCATTTTTCCATTTGAAGTGGGCAGTTCGGTCAGCCAAAGGCACTGACTTGCACCCAGCCCTGTGCCAGTCCTATATGTTTCTAAGCCAAGTATGGGTTTAAGGTGCAGGGCCTGCACCAGTCCTGCAACCTATGAGCCACTTAACACGTTTTCTATGGCCTTTAGTAGTGTGCAGTGGATTCTCTGGGCAGACCTGGCCTCGGCTTGGCCCTTCTCCAGTTACCATGCCACGGAAAGAGTTGCGTATGTCCTTTGACTATGCACAGTAGGCTTTAGGACAGGGCCTGGCCCAAGCGCAGGTGTTCTGTTATTTTTATGTTGTGTTTTATGTTATGTTTTTTGCTTATGTTATATTATGCTCTGTCATAAAGGTGTGGCTCACTGCTTTACTTTTGTGTATGCATGGAGCTTGTGCTCATGAGAGACTGGCTGAGTGGAGGTGTCTGGAAGGGTGGTGGAAGTGAATGTGAATGTTGAAGTAGGCTGGGACAGTGTTATGGAGAGCTGTTGATGTGTTGGTGAGGAGTTTAAGGTGTGCACATGTGTATTGGGAGCTACTGGAGATCCTGGGGATGTGGTGAGATGTGGGCACAGTGTGGGGGGATGAGGACTAGTCTGACTGCTGTGTTTTGGATGGTCTGCAGTCTTCTTGTGAGCTAGTTGGTAATTCTGTCATACAGGGTGTGTCCATGGTCCAGTCTGCTGGTGATGAGGGTCTGGGTGATGGTATTCCTGGTGTTTTCTGATAGCCACTTGCGGATTGTCTTCAGCTTCCTTAGTGTGTTAAAGCAAGCCGAGGCCACTGTTTTGACTTGAACTGTCATGTTCAGTTTGTTGCCTATGATCATTCAGATGTTTCTAACTTGAGGGCCTGGGATGGTTCCAAGTTCCGTGGGCCACCTGGTAGAGTTACATGGCAGCATTTTTCCTGTAGACTACCACCACTGTCTTGTCCGAGTTCAATTTGAGACAATAAGATTTCATCCAGGTGGCCACTTCTGTTATGCATGTGGTGAACTTGTTCCTGGAGTTGGGTGTTTTGTCAGAGAGGACAGCATTATTTTCATGTCGTCGGTGTCAGTGAGGATGTTTATGTTGTGAGCTCATATATGGTCAGGCAGAGTGGTCATGTAGATGTTGAAGAGCATTGGTCTGAACTAGGAGCCCTGCAGAACTTTGCAAATAAGAGCTCGTGCTTCAAAGCCATAGAGGAGGCATGTTGACAGTTTGGGTTCTTCCCGTGGGAAAGGAGCAGAGCCATTTGAGGAAGAGTCCTAAGGATGCTTGCTTCTTGGAGTCGTTGGATTAGGATTGGGTGGGAGACGGTGTCGACGGCTGGTGATAGATGAAGAAGGATAGGGGCTGGAGTTTCCCCCTTCTGGAGGATCAGCCGAATGCCATCCATTACTGATATAAGAGGATTTGCATGCTGTGATTGGGTTTGACACCTGATTATGTGGTGTGAGAAGCTGGTTTTTGGTGAGGTGGTCAAGGAGGGACTTGTTGTTGGCTTTTTCCAGGAATTGGACTGGGTAGGGAAGGAGAGCTATTGGTCAGTAATTAGTGAGTTTGGTTGGGTCAGCCAATGGTTTCTTTAGGGGAGGCTTTGATGGCTGCGTGTTTCAATGTTTCTGGGTAGGTGTCTGTCTTGATTGAGGTGTTGAAGATAGGGGTGAGGGCCACCCTGATTACTTTTTTGTTGAAGGTTTGGGTGGCAGGGATCTGCAAAGGCCTCGGAGTGAACAGTCTTCATGATTGTTTTGGTCTCCTCTGTGCTATTGTTGTCTTATGTGGTGATTGTGTTGACTTCCTTTTTCACTGGGAAACCTCTGGAGATGCCAAGGGGTCCGGTTGCAGGGGAAAGTTGCTGTATATGATAGTGATTTTGCTGCAAAAGAAGTTTGAGAGGTCATTACAAAGATCTTGTGATGGGCTGAGGTTTCTGGTTACAGCTGTGTGTTTAAGTCTATGACAATTGCAAACATTTCTTTGCTGCTGTTGGAGCTGGTGTTTATTCTTTTAACGAGGGTTTACTCTTGGTTTCTCAGACGAGCTGATGGTACCTCATTTGGGTGACTTTGAAGGCATCTTTTTCCATTTCCCCTTTGCCTGTTCTCCATTTCAATTCCAGTTGTGCACAGTGTTGCTTGGTCATTTTGAGGTCTTCTGTGTACCAGCTGGCTTGTGTTCTGGCTGTTGCTGTGCTGCTTTATTTCATGGGGGCCAGGGTGTCAGCACCGTTGGTGATCCATTTGTTGAAATTCTCAATGTTGCACACCAGGATGCCTGTGGTTCCTGTTCATCAGCAACTAGGTGCACAGTGCACTGGTTACATCTTTATCATGCATAGTAGTACTCTGGTTCTTGTTATTATATGTTTCTTTTGATTTGCAAACAAATGATGTACAATGTTTCAACAAATTTGCAGATCTGCCCTCAAATGTGCTCTTTTATGGTCCCTGGGTTCAGAATAGGCTCCTCCAACCCACTTATATCCTCTCTGACACTTTAATGGAGGATGCAGACTGGTGACACCCCATAGGTACTGTTTTGCTTAATAAACATGCAAAATTCACTAGTGAATAAGTGCAAAAATGATTAATTTTATGTGAGCGTTTATATACACCATATAATCCATACCCTGGTTCTGGAAGACCATTTCAAATGTGAAAACTAAGAATCAGTTTAATAAAAGAAATAGCTGTGTCGAGGTATGGCTATTTTTTCTATTCACAACAACAGTACCACCAACATATTTTCTTGTGTTTCTTGTTTATTTTTAGATGTAACATTCATCCACGAAGGAAATAAAACATTTCTGGATAATCTTGTAAACTTTGAAAAGTTGGTAAGTAGTTTCTCTTTGTTCATGACAAAACTGTTGGATCATTTCATGTTGTTCTAGTCTACAAGCGGGCATTTATACTATCATTAAATGAAGGGAATAGCTTTCATTATGCATGTTTGATAGTTAATGTTTAACTGAACCATGTTCTAGAAATGTATATTGGTTAACAGTCTATAATGTGTGTATTGATCATAAACCTGAGACTAGCAGTCTCTCCTGTGTTCGAGTCCATTGCGGCATCATTGGACTGTAACTTCCAAGCTTGTAAAAATAAACATAAACCAGGAGAGTTCCAGTGCATTTGATACAAAGTGCTTCTACTGGATCTATTTTTAGGTCTGGCCTCTGAGACAGATTTAGCTCTCAGTCTATTAAGAATGGCATGAGACAGCATTTTTCATCCATTGGCCTGATAAAATGTCTTTTGCACTTTTTGCCCCATTCCCGACAGCTTACAGCATGGGCTGTCTACTTCACTCATTGTCACTCCTCACTGTGAGAGAATGCATTTTCCTTGTGCACAATTTGAAAATCTGCCTTTAAGGCTTTCTCCTTAAGTGCTGGGGTTTGGAGCCAACATGTCCTTTTTTAATAAATGATTGTTGCATTTGTTTAACTTTATTATTATTTTTTTTGCAAGAGCCTGGCAACTTCCTGCACATTGGCTGCAGGAGCTGCGCTGCTTATTGTCCAGCACTGTCACTGCTTTGATTGATGGCCCTCATAGCACGTTTGTTTTCGATTTTGTAGTTTACCATTCAAAGGTCTCTGCCTAATGCTTGCGTACAGTAAGGCGGCCAGATTTTTATGTTTTTGGCATTACTGTGCAAAGAAGGCTGATGCTTGGCTTTGACAATGCATCGGCCATGTGACATGGGGAAGATATTATGAAATATACCCATTCGAACACAGCCATAGGCAAAGAGAATAGCACCCTGGCTGGCCATTGAAATTCACACCTATTGGCTTTGGCAATGCTACTTAGCAAATGTTATGTTGAAAATTGGATAATATGTAATGTTATCTAGTTCATACAAACCATGCACCTACCATTATCTGGCCTGGTGCTTTTTGTGTTAGTTCATCTGTGTTTTCCACGTGAACTGAGTTTATGTTAGATTAGATTCTGTGGTATTTTTGTGTGTAGGTGTTTATGTAGCACCAGGGAGTGTGTCCATTCGGTTTAAGAGTAAAAGCGATATGGGCGTTTATTGACCTCTTCCTTTCAAGTCAACTGGCCCTTATTCTGGCCATTTGCTGTTCCTTGTTATTAAGCAACACGTTGTCACCCTGTGGTATTTCACGCTGTGGTGGCTGTGAGAACATGTGGTGTAAATGCATATAATAGGTTTGTTGTCATTCAAGGTGATGTTAAGACAACTCTATCATGGACGTCTTTACTGTTTTGGTTGCTTACAGGCAAACCTTGCCAAAGGGACAACTGGGTGCTTCATACTTACACAAGCAACGCGGATACCATGATACAGAGTGTAAGAAAAACAATGCAGCCCATTAAAGGGAAAGATATTGACAAGCGCTCTAGATTTACTCCAAATGAGCAGCATAAAACGGATATGGTAATGGAGTTGTTGATACGAACATAATCTGCACAACCTTTCAAAGGCAGATTTCACGACATTCCCTTTGCCAAGGAGAGACCAGTTTTAATCCAGGGTTCACCCCCACCTTTTTCCAGGATGCTAATGGCACACAATGTCCAGTCAGTGGAGCATCGGAGGCGGTACATGCCTCCTGCTGTAGCTAGGCAGGCACCCTGCATATTTCAGCATGGCTCACGAGACGCTTGCTATGGCATAATCCTGACATTTAACGCATGGCGGGCATGCCTCTAATTCCTCTTTCACCACATGCAACCCCCTCTGATTTTCCTCACTTCGCCCCTGTAATCTGCCCGTCAGTGACGTAGAAAGGGGGTGTGACAAAATGGCAAACATATGTGTTTTCAACACATATTTTTGTCATTTTGTCAAGCCGGGGGTGACAAGAGATTTTCCGCACCGGGTACCACCTGACCTTGCTACGCCACTTCTCCCCGTACGTCCAAACCATTACTTTGAATGCAGGAGGCCATTAGTGTGTCATTCTGGACATCGCTACCGCAAGGATGCACAGACTCACCCAGCTGGAACCTGCGTGAGAAGAAATAGCTGGTGTCCAAAAACCTGTGCTGGTTAACCTATTCTGCAGAGCCATTTATAACTGGGCAAATGGAACTTGTTTGGCAGTGTCCCATTATTGACATCATCAACAATAGGCATTTCACGTGCTTTATGAACCTAGATATGTCCTGGTAAACAGATAAATTACACATTTGTATAGGTCATGGGAGAGAAGGGCCGCTGCTCAGGAGCGTCACAGCCTCGAATGGTCCCTAACCTCACTCTACAATGACATGGGTAGGCTATTGTGCTGCCCTTTAAATTCCTTTATTGTATATGTCAAATTTAGGACAAACCGAACAGTAGGTTACAGAGGCCTCGAAACGGGGACGGTTCCCAAGAAGAAACATTAATTAGGACCTAAGATTTTGCAGAAGCTGACTAGGCCCATGGAGCCCGAGCAAAAGTAAAATGAATCACACTAAATTGAACATCTTTCATTGTTCATTCAGCAAGCAATTTATTTCCCCTCCCATCTCTATAAAGCTATCTGTGGGAAGCTTATTTCCTTGCATGGTGAGCCCACTGCTATCTCAAGCAGACAGTCCTCGTTTTGTATTTTTAAGGCGGTAATATTGAGTCTTTGATCTGGCACCCAGCAGCGCCACGCATTGTTCCATCTCAATTCAAAAAGCTTTATTCGGTTGGAAAAGTACAACCATATAAGCACATAAACACATAAGACAATTTTTAAAATTTACATGTTATATAAGAGGACCTGTTACATAAAATACACAATATTATACAAAACTTTAAACCATTTTACATGGTAAAATAGAAGGACCTTCAAAAAAGTGCGAATACACATAAAGTAATAAAGTGCCGTGCATGAAATGTTATAAAAGCAGTAAGGGCCAGAAGTGCAGGTGCAACTCATACAGACCTCAAACTATTACAGTGCATAGAAAGTTACAGACAGTACTAAACATAAGTGCAAAATACGCAGAACAACAAGAATTATACGGGAATGACTATATTCTTCCTAATAGAAACACATTTTATCATGTACGTTGCAGTAAAAAAGCAAATGTCAGGGCTATCCAGAGTAGTTAATAATTTCAGTGCAGATTTAGTGGACCGAACATTATATTTTAAAAAGATGGGTTTTAGATAAAATCTTCTAAAATGAGTATAAAATTTACAAAACAATAAAAAATGACAGCAGCTTTGTTTTGAGACGTTGTCGCAAGGGCACATCTTATCAGATCTAATTTTCATATGTGGAAAAGAGACTAAGTGGTGGGCTATCCCCAATCTTAAACGTGTTAGCACAAAACGGTGGGAAGAGCGTGTGACACAGGAAAGGTAGGCCTGAAAGCCTTTACTTAGGTTCAAATCATTATACTGTGCAATAGTTGTTAGATTTCTAGATTGCTTCTCTCTGGTTGCATTCTTGTGTGAGAGAAACTTCAATTTTAGGTCTTTCTTAGATATCAATCCTGAAGCCTCAGGGTTCAGGCGGACATTACATTTGAACAAAAGATCGAACCAATAACAGATGTAATTCAGCCAGGGTATACAAGATGAATTATCAAGCCTCAAACAATCTTTAATAATTGATTGTGTAAAGATCGTTTCTGTTTTAGACCAAATAGATCGCCAGAGTAATAATGGGCGTAGAGAGGCTAGGTCCGCAACGTAATTAATACCTACTTCCTTGTGAATCAGCAGGGTAGAAGCTGATGGGGGAACACATAAAAGTTTTTTTAAGAACCTGTTTTCATCATTCTGTAGTGCATTTACACTATGGTGTCCCCACACCCCTGCCCCGTATAAGGCTGCAGAAATACATCTAGCATTATAAATTGTCATCATTTCTTTTATTCTCCTTTGACCCAATTTTGCAGCAAATCTAAAAATACTAGTAGTATTTCTGATCATCTTGGATCTAACATTTTCATCTTCTTGGTTCCATTTCCCATCTCCTGAAAATGTTATTCCTAGATAACAGAACCATTTGACAGTTTCAATCTTGGCTTTATCAATATAAAAGGAGGTGGTGGTTAATTTAGCTTTCCTCCCGCATGCCATTGCAAATGTCTTGGACTTGTTGACTACCAATTTTCTTTCTTAAATAAATGTCACAAATCTGTCCATGAGACGTTGTAGCCCAACCTGTGTTCTTGACATAAGTACCGCGTCATCAGCGTACAATAAAATTGGGGTTACATTCCCATTGATAATAGGAGCATCCGAGGGAAGTTTACATAAAATTGAGTCGATCTGGTTAATAAAAAGTGAAAATAAAAACGGTGCTAAAACACAACCCTGACGGATGCCTCTTGCGACTTTAAAAAAAGGTGTGCATTCGCCCTGGGGTCCATAACGAACCTTGCAGGATAACTGAGAATAAAGCCGCGCCAGAAAATAGACGCACTCCTTTGGGGCATTTAGTTCTAGTAAAACGTCCCATAAAATTTGATGATCCACAAGATCAAAAGCGCTGCTCAAATCAGCAAAACAAAGGAATAAATTACCCTCCTTAGCAACAGTATATTTATTGATCAGAAGATCAAGATTTACGCACTGCTCCAGGGTACCCAGGCCTTTCCTGAAGCCATATTGTGCCTTTGATAGGATTGAATTATCTGTGGCCCAATTTTCGAGTCTATTTAACAAAATTCTGCTCAAAATTTTAATGGAGGAATCTAATAAGGAAATAGGACGATAATTTCTTGCCTCCGACTTAGAGCCTTTTTTAAAAAGAGGAATTATTAAAGACTGGCCCCATGATGTGGGTAGTTGACCCTCTGCGGTTGCATTAAAAAATCTAGTTAGAAGAGGGGCCCACAAATTCTTTTCAGATTTATAGAGGTCGAGCGGGACCCCATCTGGGCCAGGAGCTTTTCCTCCCTTGCTATTATTTAATCCTTCGAAGACCTCATCTAGGGTTATGTTTAGTGGTAATCTAGGCCAGGAAGGGTCATTATCCAATGAAGAATCTAAAACAATCCCATCTGGATTAAAAATGTTTAAAAAATGTTCCATCCATGAATTACAATTAACATGTGAAGTTAGCTCTGGGGCGCTGTCATTCTTTAAAAAGGTACTATTAATGGTCTCCCAGTATAATTTGCTATTTTTTGTGTCTGCAGCCAGGCTGAGATTATCCCAAGCCTCCTCTTGGAGTTCTTTTTTCCTGTTAGCGAGAGATTGTTTGTACAAAATTCTACAGTTTTTAATAATTGAGGGGTTTCGTGGTTTAGTGCTCAGGGCTATTTTTAGCTCATGTAAAGCACGAGTACAATTATTATCAAACCATCCAGAATTCATTTTATTTCCCCTCTTAAATTTCCTGGTCAATAAACTGTCTATTGTTTCGTTAATCAAAGAAACACTATTAAGTATAATAGAAGGTGAAATATCCTCGCAAAGGCAGTACTCTATTTCTTTGCTGCGTTTAGCTAACAATTCCTTTAAAAATTCATGTGGGATAATCCTTGACCATCTTATCCTCATACCATTTGGTCTTACAGCTTCGGCAGAGTTAATACAGTTACTAGCATTCCTCAATTCATCACCCCAACAATGCAGCGAAATGGAAATGCTATTATGATCACTCAAAGCTTGTTCGCTAACCCATAAATTAGAGAAAGCAGTGTTGTTTGAGAGTAAGAAATGGTCAATAAAAGTATTGGCATCTCTACCAGTAAAAGTAGGGCAGCTAACATTATCTCTATTTTTAGTACAACTTAGCAAATCCAAGTCATATTTTGCTAACATCTGGTTTAAGGCCGTACCATACGTACAGTGTGAGAAGTGTAGATAATCGGCATCCTGGGTGTTTCCACTCTCCCTGCGTAGCCCACAAAGATCATTCATAGCAAACATACACGGGCTAATATTAAAATCACCCGCCCATAGAATGACTGATTGATTACCCGGAAGTTCCAGTACCCTCTCTAGTTCCGCGTCCAGGGGTGTCAGGATCTTATCTCTCTCTTTGGAGAATATGTTGTTGTAATAATTAACCAAGACTAGGTTTTTTTCTCCCTCAAACTCAAGGCATAATACCTGAGCGTGGACACCCACAGACACACAACTTCTAATTTTACAAGAGTAAAGTTTGGTTGATATCAGCACAAGAAGGCCTCCCTTTGCTCTGCCAGAAATGGAACTCACTGCATTCAAACAATAAGCACAATAACCCTCAATAAAAATAGAATCTTCACTCCAAGTCTCTTGAAGGCGCATTGTTCCATCTAATTTGCTCTGTCCCTGTATTTTCTTCCATGGTGAGTGAAGGAAATGTAAAGGTGGTGTAGCTGTTAAAGGAAAATGGCGTACTTTATCTAATTTAAACTCCTGGGGTGGGACGTCATCCCCTGGATTCTACACTTTGAGGAGGAGGGGCGTAGCTGCTGCAATCAGCTAAAATGCTTCTAGCCCCCCCCCACCCCCACCCTGTGGCACAGGGTGCTTAGTCTGCCGTCCTTTGCTTTCTCGGCTGCTCCTGGTGTGGGACTTCAATCCCCAGGATTGTACACTTTCAGAAGAAGGGGCACAGCTGCTGCAATGTGCTAAAAATGCTTCTGGCCTCCTGCGGTGCTGCAGCCAGTCAAGGCCAGGCCGAGCCTTCCCTCTTGGTCCTAAGACTTCTTGAATCCATTGAAGTGCTTGAATCATGGTAAGTGCTCCTCTTCCTCTGCATTTTCAAAACTCAGGTCCCGTGACTGGGGCTGGAAGTGCTTGAGGAGGATATTGGATGAGGCCGCGCCGTGTGGTCAGCGGAGTTCAGGTGGTCATTACACCTACACTGAGTGCTGTGCTTACCAGAGACCATGGGCATGTGTAAACTGTCTGCGGCAGTTGGTGCTGCCAAGCACCCTTGCAGCGGGACTGATATCACGACGCTGCTCACTTCTGGGTTTGGCGCCATCTCAGAAGACATTAACGCAGTGGAGAATGAGCTTGGGTTTGGTCCACAGGCCCTTCGCCAGCAAATAGTCTCGCCCATTAAGGAGGCGGTTTTTTGAGAGAGGTCAGGACTTGGTGCCAAGACAGCCCCGGTGACCCTTAACTAAATGATGGCCATTCCATGGCTACTCCAAATGATATGGCGGTTAGTGGTGCAGGTGGTGCCAAGATTCCAAAAACTGTGAGAGTCTGAAACGAAAAAACCTAGTATGAGGCCCACGCCAAAGGCAGACTGTCACTCTTCACCTTGTGGTATTCTGGCCCATCCACTGCCCAGTAAATCCTTTAACTACATAGTGGATAAGTTAGTGACTCTTTATCTCTGAAACTGGAATCCCTGGTTAGCCCCTTAATCTCTGCTTGTGAGTGCAAACTTTCAAAGATTGAAGAAGCTGTGGCTGACTTGAAGACCAAAATATAGGCGCTAACTCACTATGTCAAGGGAAGGTGTGGCGCCTCTGCTGCTGGAAATTCTAGGCAAGAAGAAACTCAAGATCATTTCTCATCCCAGAAGGTGGAGCTTGTATTACACCACAGCTGGGTCTTTCTCAGCCTCCAGTCATTATTGATCCCAGCTCTTCGTTGCTGATGTCATTCTGTTGTGGGCCTTAGACCCGAGAGCCAAGGGCTTGAAGTCCCAATAGTTCAGCCTCGGTCAGCAAGGTCTTCAGTGATGGCATCTCATCCATGCCCACTTGTTTACTGACCTATCCCACCAGTGGTTCTACTGCAGCTTCCCATCTTGAACTCTATCCAGCCACAGCACCTAATGTCATTGTGTTGGCTTACGTCCTTGTGCTGGCATCTAATATCAATGAGACTTATTGGCACGTCAGAAATATGGTCCAGTGGTTGCACAAAAGCTTAGGTTATAACTCGCCTTTGTTCAGGAACATTATTATGGAAAGGAGAGTTTCCTGGTTTGGCCCGCAGCCTAAGTCACTGGGTGGTGACGGTGTCGTGGTAAATTTTAACAACACACATTCGGCTTGTTTTCCGTTATCTATATAGTCATCCAAAACACCTACTGGTGTTTCAGTGATTCCTTTGGGTTTCTTTTACGAACCATCCTGTTTGTGTAAAAATGGGTCTAATGTATCGGCCCTCTTTTGTTGCCCCTTCAGCTGCTGTCCCACTAATTCTGTATGAGGTCACTGTTCCTACTACTAACTGCTTAGCCCCATTAATTTCCTTATCTGAGAATGATTTGACTCCTGACTAATGATACTGATGCTAACTGTCTGTTTGTGCTAGTGGACCCATGTTAAATCAGGGAGAGCTGGGCATTGTTTTTTTACTTAGCTGTAATATTGCTAGTCTTGCCAGCAAAAGAGACAATGCAGATTTTTGTGACTTTGTGGCTAATTTCAATGTGGTCTGTTTAAAGGAGACTTGGGATAGATCTACCACCCTTTTCATGAATGTTTTTACCTCTTTTCCACTTCCTGCTGTTCCCTCTAATCATGGGAGGGCCATGGGTGGTCTACTTATTCTTATTTCTCTAACACTTGAGTCGATTGTGTCAACAATCCAAACTGGGTGTCCTAACTGTGCGCAGTTTTGTTGAATTTCAATAAGTTATTCAGTTTGTTGGTAGTAAACTTTTATAATGCTTCAACCTCGGCAGGTACCTCCAATAGTGCAGCATCTCTTAAGGTTTTTTTTTAGTTCTCTGCCCAACGTCTGCCTGGAGAATAGTCATGTTATCCTCACAGGGGATTTTAATTTGCACCCGTACTGGTGTTTAAGTCTACGAAATGAAATAGCTAGTGAGTCTTTGCATTTTTTGCACACTTCTGTGGGAGATTTTATGAATACATTCCTAGCTAAATACAACCTGGTTTCTAACCTGGCCTCTGACTTTGAAATCTTTTCGTAGGGATACGTTCCAACTTTTGCAAATGTAACCTGGGAGACAGTACATTGAGGGACATTGACATGAACTGTTGGGTTGGGTTGGGAAATGTGGCTGCGTGTGATGGATATGAAGAGCACGAGTGACACTCTTCCTTCAATTCTCTATGGAGTCATCTCATCTGCTGTGAAAGCATCCGGCAAAGTTCCAAGGCTGTACTTGATTAGACCATATGTTTGTGTTAATGATACACTCATGCCAATTGCAGAAATTCCAAGAATAAGATGGTTACGGGCCACAGGGTGCTACACAGCACCAAAACCGAAACATCTGAACGGTTTATGTATTCAGTCTCTCCCAGATCTTTGGAAACACTGTAAAGCAATTACAGTGGCAGATGTAAGAACTTTGTTCACCTTCATTTGTATGGGAAATTAGGTCTAAAAACGGTGTGCTAGAGCAGACTTTCACTCCCTTCATTTTATCTGCTAATTTCCGTCTGTTATTTTCCTTTCAGCATATGATTGCTGACACTGTGCGATCTCTGAGATACTGTCGCAATAACCAATACGGTGAGTACTACCAACTATTACCTATGCAAAGTGTTCATAGTAGGGTTGTGTGCTAAGAATTCAAGGAAGCCTGTTTTATGCATTTTGTGTGTTTAATGCGCTTCAGGACTTAGAACTTATAGTGTGTACTGAAGGGTTAGTGGGCTAAAGCTAACCTACACACTAAGTAAAAAAACAAGCATTGGCAAAGCCAATAGGTCTCGCCTTTGGGATGTTATAAGTGTTTAGGGAGAGGTATTGGCAATGTTTTTAAGGTATGTTAGAGAGCAAAGTGTTCTTATATATTTACTGTAATAATTACTGTAGCAAATATGGTGTGTATTTACAAGGCAGTAAACCATAGAGTTTATTTACTAGTCTCTTGTGCTACTGGTGCTTCTGTTTTGAGGTCTTGCCTGACCCAGCGCATGCGCTGGTCTGGCGAGACTTATTGAGAGGGCTCCAAAAAGTGCTACCAGGCCAGCCTAAAGCTACAGTGCATGGGCGAGGGCGCGAGCGCCGCGATTACTTTCACGTTCGCGGCCGCTTTGAAGTTTTTCGATCGCGATCACTTTCGCAGCCGCACGGCCGCTTGGCATAGCCAATAGGTCTTGCTTTTGGGACCTTATAAGTATTTAGTTATGCAACTGTTGCATGGCTAAACACTTATAAGGTCCCAAAGGTGAGACCTATTGGCTATGCCAATGCTTGTTATATATGCAAAAGTGACATTGAGGTAGCGCAAGGGCCTTGTAAATAAGCCCTCGTGTGTTTTAAGTAAAGCGGGTAGGGAGTAATAAACAAACACATAAACAAAACATGTCTGTCTGGTGATTTTTCAATAATTGTAGAGGCCTGTACCACCAAAGTTCCAGGGCTTAATCACGATGTTACTACTGTTGTCCTATACGAGCTGTGGTAGCAGATCACACATGTAGTATGCGATCCGTGTGCCCTGGGAACACTTATTGCTAATGATGTAGGGAGTAGCGCGGGAGATGGGCATTGTAACGACAGTAACACTCCAGGGTGAATGAGTGCAGGAAGTTGCAGGAGGGGTAGGGCTATGGTGCAAATGGTGCCTTGACGCGAAGAGGAGGGAAAGGATTGGAAAAGAGCGGGTAGCCAGTGCCTAGAGCCTGCATAACTCAGAGAAAGGCAGATACCATGAGCGGCAGGCAGCCCGGGGTCTGTGGCAGGCGGAGGAAGCTGTACGTGTACTCCGAGGTATAACGACCTGCCGTGCGGGCATCGGGAGGGGGCGCAATGGAGTAATAAATAAACACATAAACAAAGAAAGCCGACCTCATGAGAACATTCAATGAATGCGAAGAAATAAGGTCCAATGTATGACCAGCCATATGAGTGGGGCAGTTTGACATTGTTCCAGATTGAAGCCCTACAGCGTGCTCACAAACTGCTTAGGAATAGGGTAACTCGAGTCATCAATGTGCAGATTAAAATCACCCAAGACCAAGAAATTAGAATTCAGTATATAAAGTTGGCCAAGCAGGTCTGAAAGACGACAAAGGAACTCAGTGGAGTTGTTAGGAGTTTTTTATATTAATACGCAGCAGGATAAAGCCGGATTCAACATAATAGAAAAAGCAAGATATTCAATGAGACCACAATCTGTCAGCTTCTAAGTAGTGCATACCATAGTGTCTCTGTACACAACTGCTGTCCCCTCTCCCTTCCGGGTGACGCTGTACTTAACACGCATCTCCGCAGTAATGTCCGATCGAAGCTTTCGGATCGATACTCTAATGCGCGTAATTGGATGCAGCGAACAGGAAGCTCGCCATGGAGTTAAGTGGCCTGACCCCTCGGCACCCTCCCGCCCTAAACACAGATGCCGGCCAGATAAACGTGGGGGGCGGGACGTGGGGGACTTAGCACTGGTGGGAAGAATATGGTTTAAAGTCTGCGCCAACTGTATGAAAACCGAGGAGGGGCCCTGGGACAGCTGGGAAGACCGCCAGGCCCTGGGCAGTGTCACAAGAGGTTTACTGGATGTAACAAGACATGGAGAGTACTTCTTACACACGTGCACAGCAGTCATATTTGGGGGAAATAAGTAGACACCACATTGGGAAGAAAATGTAAATATGATGTTAGCATCGGTTCCCTGCGTCCTTAGTTATCACGTCCTCCCCAGAAGTGACCGAAGAACAAACACTGGTTCCCTCGTGAAAGAGTCAGTGATTGAAAGAGGTACATGCACATCTGCATCAGTGCAATGTGCAAGCATAGTGAAAATGCATTTCATGACTTAGAGTCTGAGTGTGAAGAAAGCACACACAGTGGACCTGAGTCAACGCGCAGGTTTTGTGTCTGCAGCTCTTCGTCCACTTTAGTGCTGCCTGGAGCAGTTTCACAAGAGGCCGCTAAGGTTATGAATTGTTGTTAACTGTTTGACAATGCAACACGTAGGTAGGATCAGTACTATAGGAGTATCTGTGCGCAGCATCAGTACTATAGTACCTGTCTGTAACAGCAGAGTACATTTGCGCAGCATAAGTACTATGGAGAGTACTATATAGAGGTGAAATGGGCATGTCGGAGGGTGGAAATAAAAGAAATAAGGGCAGGAATGAAAAAAGGAAGAAAAGAGGGAAGTAAAGAAGCAAGGGAGGATGTAGTGGCGATAGGTGATGGAGGAAGAAAGGAAGAATAATAGGGAAGAAAAGAAATAAGAAAGGGAATCAAAGTGGGAGGAATGACAGAAAATAAAAGTAAGAAAAAATGCATACTGGCAGAATAAAAAAAAAAGAAAATCAGAGAGGTAAAATTAAAAATACACATAAGGAAAGAAGGAAAGAAAAAAAAGGAGAGAAATCCAGTATGAAAGGGTGCTCTCAAACTGAGCCGGGGTGGGGGAAAATAAGCTGTTTTCAAGCACTCGTGCTTGCGGGAGCGAGGAACGGCATGCGCGGCCATGCTAATTGAAAACATAAGGTCGGCGCACCGCTGCTCACTTCCGCAAGGTGGATGCCAGCACGAGTGCTTGAAAAGAGCAGACCAATTTCTAAAGGTCACCTCCTAGGGCAGCGCATGCGCGCTGCCTAGGCGAGACCTGAAAAAGCATCATCCACAAAGGCGGAAATAGCATTTTGTGCAATGTCATTGTTTCCCCAGTGACTGTAGTGTATAGTGCATTTATGTGTGGAGGGGGATTGTCTCCTGTAGCAATGTGAAATTCTCTTTGTGATTCAATGAAGATACTTTTGATAACCTTCAATAAAAACGTGTTTTAGTCATTTCCTAGTTCAGATCGAACCTGAGATCATAATGGTTTGATGCAAGGAGAGAGCGCTGTCTCTATCCATTTGTTTTAACTCCGAACATATAACAGAATTTTCCGAAAATTGTCAGTAAAATGCGAAGCAAATGTATATAGAGAGTTATTCGATTAAGTCAACCATTACAAAAGTGTTGCGCTTTTGCAGCCTATATTTCTGTAGAGGGGAAAGTTGCACTGAAACTATATTTGACCAACAGGTAGTATAGAAGACGTTTTTCAAATTCTCATACACATTTTTAAGGAACAAAGGCAAGTTATCAGTTCTGTATTTCTTGTCCTTTGATTTTTCTCATGGCCATCACTTTGGTTGCGTGCTGGGTGGAATTATTTTTCAATATTTGACATTTTCTTGGGAGATAGAAAGGTTTGGCCTTGGTTAGACATTGCTGAGAAAGTTGAAGAATTGTTTTGTGAGGGATGAAGTATCTACCTTCATAGCCTTATTAATGTTCAAATGTTTCATATGAAGGTACTTGTTATGAGCAATTTATGCAGATGTGTCTGGTAGCTTTGATTTTGGTGTGTGACTTGAGGGATTCAAGGGATTCGATATGCCATACTTATTTAGCTTTTCTACTTCAATCTGTTGAGGTTGCAAATTAGCAGGACTACATATCATTGTAAGATGAGGGTTTGGATGTGGTCCCATGCATGGGACCTGAAGTAGACTGTAAGAAGCCAATATATTCTCAGTGGTGTGACTTGTTTATTAGTATGAACAGATTTCTACATGAACTAAATGGCAGGCAGTCCTCATATTTATTATTTTTATTTGACTGATAAATGTCTACTTTGTTATTTGCTGGTCATCGCACACAAGCTTTTTAAAACGTAATTTGTTAATGAAGTTTAGTGAGAAAATACTATTCAGTCATTGGTGATATTATCAATTGACAGCCTTAAAACGAACAACCTTTATGTTCTTTTACAAAATATACCATCACATTTATATGAAACAATGTATCCTATCAACACTGTCAACTATCTAGGGAAGCGTGTTTAGAAAAAGTAATCCCACTTCGTCACGGCCCATAGAGTAATGGCACAAGTTCTTCTGGTGGTTTCATCAACGTAGTCCTACCTCCCTGCAAATGACTTCTGCAGTAGTTCCCCAGAGAACAAATACTCGTGTTATTCCAGGGAGTGCCAGCCCATCCTTGCTCTCTAAAATGTTTGCGGGGCTGATGGAGTCCTGAGTTCTGGGCCTATTTGTATGGGTCTTACACCATTATAGCACTGTTCATCCAGCTGTGAGACGACGGCAGCAGCATGCACCGCTGCGCACTACAGGCCACCGCTGTTACTACTGCTTATAACCAGCTTACACTGTCTAATGAGTTAAAAGCATTTTGCTGCCCCCAGCAACTCACAAACGTTCTTTACGTCATGTGACAATTCTTTATCACGTTTTAGACCCCTGTTCTCTCTGTAAACAGTAAAGAACTATGTAAGCTGTGCAGTCCCAGAATAAGCCAGTAAAAGGATCACAGATTGCCAGAGTCATTTGTCTACATCATAATAGTCTTGGCCTAGTGCATGTGTCTGATATGTCTATGCTTTTAGGAATGTTTAGATGATTTACCGGTATTCTTCATAACTCTGATTCCGAACTCCTTCACTCATTACTTCTTAATGCATTTATGTAGAATTTATCCAACACACAGCACCTCTTTCCAAGCAACAGCTTCTTCCCTTTCCATGAAATGACCACGCTACTTAACTGTGCAAATGAAAAAAAAGAGCCTTCCCCTTATCCTGTAATATTTAAGCTACCATTTCTACAAAAAAAGAAAAGGATATGATGGAACCTGAGTATTGGGAAGCAGAGTGCAGAAACCAAGTAATGAATGTTACCTGAAAGTAACCGAAACATTATCTCCTCATCCGTCCTCCTCGTCCCTTCAGTTGCTAATGTAACCTTATGAAAGTCATCACTAATTTCTTTGCAATTTGACTAAAAAAAACAGACGGGTGAAAAATGCTAACTTGCATTACTCCTGAATATACACCTAAATAACTGAAAGTTACTTAGCACTCAGTACTTGCATTCCAAATCACAATTACCTTGTGCCAAATTGAGTCTATAATGATTGACAAATGTTGATGGATTCACGCATGTGGGAGCTACACATATATCCATGATTAATATACCACTAAATTCGGCACAGCCACTCCTTTTGTAAAATATGCTTAAATTGACTGCTACTAGTAATGATTTATCTGTTGCTGAATGTTAACACAATCGATTTCATAATCTATTGACTATGTGTTAGAAATGGGGGTCTCAAGGTGGCAATGGTTTGCACCTTTGTCCAAATAGGGACCCTTCTACCTAGTCAGGGTAAGGGAGATAAACTTCTGAAATAACCCTTGCTCGCACCCTTGGTAGCTTGGCACAAGCAGACAGGCTTATCTCATAGGCAGTGTGTAAAGCATTTGTGCACAAATACAGTAATACAGTGAAAACACTACAAAAGTACACCGCATCAGTTTAGAAAAATAAATAATCTTTATCTAAACCTTACAAGACCAAAACAATAAAAATCCACAATACAGTAATCAAAATGTACTTCTTAGAAGGTAAAAACAGTTCTGTCCATAGCAAACTATAGATGAAACACTTTCAACACAAAGTAACTTGGATGCGTCAAAATCATAAACAAAAACAGCTGCAGGGAAGGTGATGCATCGGTTGCTTACATGCAGGGAAGGTGATGTGTCGGTTCCTTTCTCCAGGCGAGGTGATCTGCAGGTCCCTTACTGCCATGCGGGGGAGGTGGTGCGTCAGTTCCTCACAGAAGGGGAGGTGATACTTCGGTTTCTTACTTTGTGGGGAGGTGATGGGTCGGTTTCAGGCCTGGGCATAGTTCGCAGAGTGTTGCTACGTAGAACTCCGCGAAGTTACAAAAAAACTCAGCGAAGTTCCCGAGTGGCAGAGTGCAGTGCGAACTGCAGTTTGTGCTGGTATTCCTGCCGCTCGGGTAGAAATTCTACCCGAGCGGCAGCTCACGCTCGCAAACTTTCCGTTCGCAACCGCAAACTTACTGTTCGCGATCGTGTGTGGGGAAAAAACTCCGCTACACATCGCGAAGCAGAGTTTTCTGCACTCCACAAGCTCCACGGAGTGCGGAGTGCAGAAATCTCTGCAAACTCCATGAATGGAGCGAAGTTCACCGCCCAGGCCTAGTCGGTTTCTTACTGTGGGTCCGGCGTCCCTGTAGATTGGGCACCCCGGTGCGATGAGTGGGGATCGGGTATGCTTCAGTTCACGATGCAGCAGCAGCAAAGTCAGTGGTATGGTGCAGAGGAGCGTGTTGTAGAGGAGAGCGGCATAGAGTGGAGTGGTGTAGAGTAGCGTACATTGGTGTGCAGTGGTGTAGAGTAGGGTAGAGTGGCGTGGCATGGCTTGGCGTAAAGTGATGTAGAGTGGAATGGAGTGGCATCGGGTAGAGTGGCCTGGCATTTCATAGAGAGCCGGAGAATGGCGTAGAGTGGAGTGGCGTAGAGTGGAGTAGCATAGAGTCGTATAGGCTGGAGTGGAGTGAAATAGAGTAAGTAGTGTAGAGTAGATTTGTATATACTGGAGTGGCAGAGAGTGGAGTGGCAAAGTGGCGTGGAGTGGAGTGGCATGGAGTGGAGTGACATGGAGTGGCTGAGAGGTGAGTGGTGTTGCGTAGAATAGAGTGAGATAGAGTAGAGTGGCATAGAGTGTGTTGGAGTGGCGTAGAATGGAGTAGCATAGAGTTCCTTAGAATGGCACTGTTTGGAGTGGAGTGGCATAGAGTGTGGAGTGGCGTAGAGTGGAGTGGTATAGAGTGCAATAGGGTGGCATTGTGTGGAGTGGAGTGGCATACAGTGGAATGGAGAGGCGTAGAGTCAAGTCGAGTAGCATACAGTGCCATAGAATAGTTTGGAGTGGCATAGAGTGGAGTTGTGTGAAATGGCATAGAGTAGAGTTGAGTAGAGTGGCATAGAGTAGTATGGTTGTGGGTGTAAGTAACTGAAGCATCAATAGAGACAGCACATAAGAAGCCATATGCCAGGAAAGCACATTACGCGTCCAGGAATAATGCCAGAATGCATATATAATTTAATAAAATTGCATTGTAAAAAGACGAGAAAGAATATTTACTTGGTCCATGCTACAGGCAGGATCTAACACAAGAAAGGAAGAGAAGACTAGACTACGGGAGCAAAGCAATCGAATGATTGCAGAACTAAAACAACCAATGGTATGCTGTGAGTGGCTTTTAAGCTCACTGAATTGTGAACAATACGTCTCGCAGCACAGCACATGTGCTCTGTAGGAGAGACCTAAACAGGAGACAATAGCAAGTCTTACTTGGGTAACGGGGTGGGCTTATTTAATGGAAAGGGAAAACATTGTTGCTTGGGAAGGGATGTCTTCGTTAGGATAAGTCCTACAAATAATGCATTAGAATGTAAATTGACGAGGCAGTAAAGGATGTATTACTCACCTATTAAGCAAACCCAGCCTGAGGTTGTTGCGGTGCCTGTCAAAATCACAGCTGCAGAAACAGGCTTATTGTGCAATCTAATAATTTCAAGAGCGTATTTTTATGTGTAGTAATTCAGTGCCTGGGGCTAGCTTAATTCAGCTGAATTCACTCTGGAGACACCACTGGTGCTGATTTTTATTGTATATTTGTAAATTTAGTCAGGCTTGAAACAAATTAACTGAATATTTATTGCAGCTTTTGAGGCTATGATCCGCATCACTGCAGTAATCGAAAAAAAAACCACACTTCCCAAAGTGCAGTGTCCAGACTGAAAGTGTTAGCCATGGAGACATCACTAATCATTGTCAACAGCGTAACACGGGATTGACACGGGAAGTGTGAAAGCTGCGCAGGCAACTTCATGTTAGGCTTAATTCTAGAAACATCTATCACTTCTTTCAGAAATGCTGAAAAATAATGGATTTTGCATTTTCATGTAGAAGAGAAGGACGATCAAGGATCTAAATCTAGATTTTAAAATACATGAGGCTGTTTAAGAATTTTAGGTTTTACCCAAATGTTAATCCATATTGTTCCTCTTCGAATATCTAGGTTGTAATACAAACAGTGCCCCATGGGCACAATAGGTGTGCACCCCCAAGGCACTATAGAATTACAGAAAGTGCCTCAGATGCTTATGCTGCCACTTCTGTAATACTGATAGTGCTGGTACACATTTAGCATGAGCGCTATCTTGGTAGTACAAGCATTTCATGCCTTAAATTTCATAGTGTTTGTTGAGAAATAAAAATCTGAGAAAATACCTAGCCAGAATCTGGGCAATTAATTTGGTCTACAATCCATATATGTTTCCTAAAGGTATGTAATATCATGTTCCCCATTAAAGACTTGAGTAAGTTGTGATCCAAATAATATGATTGTTAGCATTACTTGGCAACATTTCATACGATGGGCTAATCAAGTTTGGGTTCCAGGTAATAGTTTTAGGGACTAGAGGACTAAGGGGCATATTATCAAGACAGGCGATAAAATTATCGCCGCTTTAGTGGCAGAAAACTGCCGCTAAAACGGCGATAATGGGCTTGATAATATGCTCTATGGCATTCCAATTGAAGCCCATGTTAGATGTGAAGGACATCTAACCTGAGCTTCAATTGGAATTCCATAGAGCATATTATCAAGCCCATTATCGCCGTTTTAGCGGCAGTTTTCTGCCGCTAAAGCGGCGATAATTTTATCGCCTGTCTTGATAATATGCCCCCATGTTTGCTACCAGGCATACGTGTATCACTTGTTAAAATGGCTAGAAATAACGTTGCATTGCATGTGTAAATTTGCAGAGTTATCCACACATTTCAACATTTCACTTTAAGTAACACCTAGACATAAAATTCTTCATCCACTCTACTCCTAGGCACCCCCTTACATTCATGTGAGGGGATTGGTGTCTCTTGAAACCCTTGAACCTCGCCCACTGTAGGGTTTGAAGAGGAGGCACAAGTGTGGCAGCTTGAAGCATTTTTTACAGATAACTGGTAAAGAGTTCAATATAAAACTCTATCATATAAATTAAACAATTATGGATTCATTTTCACTGTTTGAAGCTCATCAATGTAATGTAGCTGGATGCTTTGTCTTTGTGAGCATTGTGATTTCCAAACCATACATTTTTTTTGTATCGCCCTTCAAGTCACCTTCCAGCCTGCAAGAAGGTATTTGCTATTGTTGGGGAACTATTTTTGACACATATAACTATAGATGTCTATCTGCTCTTCTGCAAGTTGTGCCGCGTTCTTACCCTCTTAACTTTAACAGATCTTCGTTCCAATGGCCAAGGAAAGAGTCCTTATTGCGCACAATGACCTATTCATAGAGGGTGATAGTCAGCTTGTGAATGCAATGATAGCTCTTAATGTGATCTTTATTTCTCTTCTTTCCTTAGTTGGTGAGGTCCCGCACAAGGACCATCAAGATGTCAAGTCATGCATCCATCACCTGCATGTGATTGACAGCCAGCAAATGCTGTTCGAGCTTTCTCACAGAATAGAACCTCGAGCGTAAAACCAACAGCATCTTCTAGACTGTGGCACTTTGAACTGGGTGAATGTTGATGCCAAGCATGCTGCTTTGATAGAGCAACCGTATACTGAGTTTTATCAGTAGCTCACTACTGCAAATGGAGCAGGCAAAAGCACTTCCGGGCACCGGCCCCAATGCAGCCGTTGTGCCCCTCACTTAGAAGACCGTGAAGAACCAGAAGACAACTGTTGTCAAATTCCAAACGATGCCTATATCTGAAGATAGTGTCATTTCAGGGTTGAGTTTCAGAAGGAGCTCATTTCAAAACAGTATTAGACCTGAAACATTGACAGTGATGAAAAGAATGTGATGAAAGGTCTGTGTACCTGGCTTTTCAGTGGCAGTCTGGCTGCAGCGGATCTTTACCTTGGAGATGGAAACTACTGCCTTTTAGTGATTAGTGAATTCTGAAGATGCCACCTTATAGGAAGCCGTAAGAGCATTTGCGCAATTTTGGATACACTGTCTCGGCCTAGAGAACATAAAACTTTTTGCCACATTTTCTCTGTATCTGGATATGACCTGAAAGGTTCCTTGTTGGATATCTATGGTCATTCTAAGCTAATAAAGAGAAACCAAAGTAGTTTTGAAAACACATGCTTCCTATTCTACAGAATTAGATTTTGTAATCTCGTTTTTGACACTGGTAAAATGCTTCATAATAATGTATGGGATACAACATCAAATTCTTTGCAATGTCCAATAGCTCTACCATTTTGACTATATGGAACCTCTTTCTAGGCTGCCCTATAGAAGTAGAGAGGACGCACTCTGAAATACAGTAACAGGTGTCATGTAATCTTAACTTTACTGATTATTTGCCTAAACATTAACTTACTTTGTAATTCAGATTAAGCATATTATTGACAGTTCTGACAGTATAGTAATAGTTATGCTAGATTCAATGTCATTTAGAAACAAGGATGGCAGACTGCATGCGTTTATCAGAGAAACAGCTCCACATATGTTAAGGTGCTTGAAAACCTTGACTCAGCAAACTCTGACCATCAATCTTCATCACATGAGAATGGAGTCAAAATCTTTTCAGGAGCATTTTTGATGACCTCACTTCTTGCGTGGCATCATCACTTAATACAAATGCATTGCATTACGGTCGTAAGGCACCATAATGTTTATATTTTCTGAAGTTTAAGGCTTTTCTTAAAAACATTCATATTTGTAAGCAAAATATATGGAAATTGTATTCGGTCTAAGTGGTTAGAATTTGCAGTAGCGCTGTATATGATTGAGTAAATTGCCCCCAAATGGAAAAGCAATACAATGTTGGTGGCTTATACATTGGACTCAAATTACATTCTAAGGGTGAGGTGAGTCAATTAATATCCAACACGAGTTTGGAGCACAACACAGTTTAAACTTATAAATATATGACTTTCTGTAGTCAAAAATGTCTGTTCACAAGACTATTTTATAAGACACGAAACACACATCAATAGCCTTAAGGAAGTCTTGGATAATGACGAAACACGTGTTGGCTGTGCTTGGGTCTAACTGCATCTTTTTAAGTCTATGTTTGGATTGAATCACATACTGCCAAACCTGCTTCCTCTTTCCATGTAAAATGCATTGGATAGTGCAAGTTTGTATCTGTACCACCATTTTTTATAACCTCTCATGTCCAATAAATAGTGTTGTGAAAAGGCATTTTGACTACAGAAAGTCGTGTATTTATAAGTTCAAATTGTTTTGTGCTCCAGACTTGTATAGGAGGCTTTATATGGCATTGCCTTTGGGCAATGTACACAATTACAATTCTTTGCAGCAGTAGTGCTGCCTGTTGTGACACATGAATAGTCCACTCTCTGACCAAAATCTGAGGGAGGTTTTAGTGCTGGCTGCATTGTCCAACTTCTGCTGTTTTAAGTAATAGGGTCGATTAATATATGTCCTTGTTCATATGTTGATGGACACCCCATCCCTGGTTCTACTTGCACCTTTTACTGTATCATTATAAAATGAAATGTTATTGCGTCTGTACCATCGATTACTTCTTGAGATCTTGCTGCGTGCGTTAATTTCCTTCACCCATCTGAAAATCAGAGAAACTTGCATAATCAGCTGCTTTAGAAAAATTGTTTCCTTGCTAGTTTTGTGTAAAATGCATGGACCATCAAAGTGTTGTCTTCCTTTTTGATCAATTCAAAATGTTGAATCCAGCAGGTGGAAGCAGTGGTAAGAATATTTAGGTTCAATCTCGCCTGGTTAGGAAGAGTGATTAACCTGATTCTGCTAGGCAATTGAAAGGTAATTTAGCAGTTGTGAATTGTGAACATTTAACTAGATCATAGTACTGCCCTTAATTTGGGGGATTTCAACTATGTTACACCATGTCATCCTTTGAGGAAATGCAGATCACGGCAAACAATTTGAAAATACAACTTACCTTCACCCTCCGTTGTATGGAAGAAGATGGCTGGGTGCTCCCTGGCTCCTTCGTGTTGAGTGGTCTTCCATCAGAACTAAAAAAATATATATTATCCTGATTGTTTCATCCACAAACTAATGACTGTTCTGTTTAAAATGCTTCCTTTGTGTCTACAATCCCACTGGTTAGTTTCACGCCTAGAGACAACCGTGGGCTCTGATAAGTGCTATGTAAATGCTATAGCTAGAACTCTTACTATTATCTACAGTAGCTCTGCTCTTTTGCTGCCAAAGAAACACAGATGCATTAGCAATTTTGTGTGTTACTGTCAGAGGACAGGTCCACATCCTGGCGTTATGAACACTGTTATTATTTTGACAGGTGCATGTCATCTTCAGTTTGTGTTTCTCGGCTTCTAATGTGAGGTACCTGTTGTAACATGAGCTATATGCAACAGTGTTGTTATTTTCATAGCTGAAAGACAGCCATTGTCTTTGAGGCTCATTGCAGGCAATGGTGAAGATATGAAAAAAGTAAGATCTATGCATTTAAAGGACATTTTACACTCTTTCTTGTTTAACTTGCATATAACAGCAATGTTTGTGTGACTGAATATTGAGGACAAAAAGATACTGAGGCTAAAATATTGTGGCCAAAATATCGAGGACCAAAACATCGAGAAGATAAGGTCACGTAGGTGAGTATAGCTCTACTATTCTTTACTGCACATCTACGTACCTTGAAGGTATATACAGTGTTAAGGTACATAGATATGGAGTCAAATATCCACGGGAGGATGGAGATGCACGAATAGGTTCTAGCGCCAGGGAGAGACCTTTGATGAATGTGTGACTACAAGGCTCCCCTCGTCCCATTCCTCCATGAAGTATATCTTTCCCAAAATTAGGAACCCTATCTTTGACTTTGACCAGCCATTAGGAACTGGTATAGTATGTGTACGTGCACATTGAGTGGCTGTTGACACTTGTTTCAGGGAACTTATAAAAGGACATACTGGATCCTTGCCCTGAAGAAAGCCCCTGACCCATCTGCGGGTCAATGTTGGGCTGAAACATGTTGACCTAGATAGGACACAAATCATATAATGGTGTCTCGAGTGTCCAATATTTACTTTTAATCACCCCTACATCACCCATTAATAAATGACAGAATTTAAAACATGGGCAGGTGTACAGGATTTTTATCTTTAAGGATCCCCATTTCTCACTAACATCCCTGAATTGTCCCTCTAATTACAACGAGGGCCGCCCACCATAAGAGCATTCTCTGGCTAGCGCAGGATGGCCAATGATGAAGCGTGACACCCAGGGGGTATGTGAGGCCATCCCATTCTTTTTTGTTAATTACCCCCCCTACAGTGTTCTAACTCCAGCTACTGGGGCACGAATCATCCTGAAAATTGATGAATGGTGGATGTCTGGTTTTCATAATTGAGAGCCTGTTATGGGTACGTTTGCTTTATTGTGGTTATAGTTATGCAAACGGTTACCCACATAATGTTCTCTCATTCCTCCAGCCCTCCAAATGAAAACGGTAGAAATCCTATGCACGCCTATATAAACGTCTCCTCACAATATGTTGGTCCTTGTATTTTTGCCACGCTAGTTTGGCCTCACAAAACTCTGTAGTCCTTATTTCGGGTGCAATCCCAGCCGTACATGGCATTCAGCTGTTCTTGGTAGGGAGTTCATTTAAAGATGCAATATATGGTTTGTGTTCATTTTATTGGTTGTGGTTGACAGCCATGATCCATGCAGGAGTTTCTGACATCATTACTCCTTTCAGTATTTCTACCCAGTGACAAAAACTGTGCTTCAGACCGCAACCTTCCATGCCTGAAGGGCTGGCCTGCGGGTGTGATGATGTTGGCACCGCTTGAGGTACTACAGTGCGCGAGGCACGTGACTGGCAAGATAGCTCCGGGAGCTAAGCTCTGGCTTCTGAGATCTGCATGGGAAATGCACGGTTGACTCACCCTTTCATCTTTCCAATGTTGAACTTCGGCCAGCTTAGCTTGAGTAATTAAACGTTGTATGACATTATTCTATGGAAAGCTCAGTAACGAGACTGCTGTATAGTTAGTTCTAACTGATCATTTTCCTTGTACCCTGCGCCCCATGTGCCGTGGCCATAGTGAATGCTACTGGGCGTTATGCAGCCGAACCAACATTTCATGTTTGTAGCATCGATACGTTGAGTGCCGTTAAATACGGTGATAGTTACACCTGGTGTTTACAGTGCTTAGAAACGGTAAAACGTGCTATTACGTGCTATATAGAGGGCAATTAATAATATTGTGTAAACCGTTCTCAATAGGAAAATCTTCAAATGGACTGTTCCTTATTGTTTAGTCTTTAATGGTATCACCTTAGTGTGGATTGATTCTGTCTACTCGTGTGGGTTTGTTTAGTGGAGGGTTTAATAAAAACTGGATTACAGTTATTGTTTGAGAGGTTAACAGGAAGCATTTTTGAAAAGAGTAAGCGACATTGTCATAGACAAACACACATGTCCCTTTGTAACATATTGTACAGTGTAAAGTGAAACTAACATTTCAGAAATGTTTCTGCTTGTATTTTAAAAATGTATTGGAAAAGAACACGGTTTGTGATGACTCTTTTTAACTTGTGTATGAAAAGCTAGAAACTCTTGCTGGCCATGGAGTGAAATGCCCAATGCATATTTTGTATGTACATGTTACGTGGCAGGCGTTTAAGTGTTGAGGCACTGCCTTTCTTCGACTTGTTTGCTAAGCGAACTGCAACTAATACGTTTTACAGCATCCACATGTCGTTTGTTCATTTCCTCTTCATGACACTCCGCTTTGCATTATTTTCATAACAGAGACACGAGCTCCCCCTTGTGTCACTTTACATTTTAACATGGCTTCAATTAATTATACTTTCAATACGTTATCTCAACTAAGGCAGGCAAGTGATTGGATGCCCTGTTAACTACGTGCAACTTAGAGCAGAAGAGAGAGCTCCAAGTTTGTTTTACACCGAGAACCATTTCTGCAATTTAAATTAGCACCTGCTGAATAATTTACATGTAGATATGATACCTGCTCACAGTCTGCCCACTTGCCACAGGTGGTCCAACCTATTTTGCCCGTGGTGTGGAGCTAATTCCAGTTACGCACCCCACCCTGTTTGCTATGCTATCACCAAAGCAAGGCTCCCATATCGGATTATTATGCTCTTGGAGGGACTAGATTTTAATCAGATGAATGCGCTATTTTGCTGCTTATGAAACAATCTTGCCATCATAACTGACCAGGTTGTCTACTGTCTCTATGGAGAGTTCGCTAGCCTATTAATTTAGCTAAACTTAACTAAACAAAAACACATGTTCTCCTGAGAACCATCCCTTAACGTAGGTAAGTGGACAGTGGTCAAAATTAGTGAAAACTACCATTTTCATCTTCACGCGGATCTGTAAAAGTTTGTATTTGAGTATTTCCCTAAGGTATGTTCTTCAAAAGCGCAGTTCACACAAGTCAGGGGCCGATTCCGATCCGGGTCGGTAGGGCACCGAACGCGATCCGGACGGAAAAACTATGAGACGTACGCGTGTTTTCCGGCCGACTCTTACAGCTGTACGAGCGAGCCAGTACGATGCGAGCTACATGAAATTCACCGACCGAGTAGTTTCCGGGTCCGAACTGCTCCGTACGTCTCGGTCGTAAGCTAACTGTGGCGTGCAATGGACGCGATTCACGACCGAGCCAGTACGATGCACGCGTCGGACAGTCTGTGCGAGCCGGAGTGTCCGGATCTCAAAAGCTCCTGGAGTCAGACTTCGGCGGTCGGACCCCCCGACACCCGCAGCCGTACGACTCGCACACATAGGTCTCCCCAACACAGGAATGTACGGTGCGGATGGCACCAACGCATACCCACTGTAGGGGGCGCACTTGTTCGAGACGTACCCATTCAGTCAATGGGAGCGCATGTACGCGTCGTACAACTGGCTCCCATTGACTTCTATGGGAGTCCGACTGAACCGAGTCCGACAGCATACGTGTGCATCGTACTCGCTCGGTCGGACTGTAGGGGTCCGGCTTGGTCGGAAAACAATCTGGATCCGACTCGTCGGAGTGCTTTCCGACCCGGATCGAAATCGGCCCCTAAGTGTTACCAACGTTCCACAAGAAACCAAGACATTGCTTACCACGTCCCAGTTTGAATCTTAAAAGGCCAACCCTGCCTGCCTTCTTTCTGTCCATCCTTTCTGTGTGGATAATAAGGACGCCAGCTAGTTACTGGAGTGTCAGAAGTGCGATATGAAATGCTTACCAATTGATTTGCCAGGAGAGAGGCTCTATGCCCAAGATGATTCCTCGAAACAGGTCTTGCTAAATTTAGGCACTTCCAGTTAATCAAAATGAGTTAAAATTAATGATACAATGGCACAGTTTGATCTAAATTTTCTCTGTCAGACTCTAAAAACTGGCTATGTCTCTTTCATCTAGGCAATTATGATTTTCATCCCTTACAAGGCTTTATCATAATGTGGGATCGTGTTCAGCAGCAGATATCTTCTGACACACTCCCATGCACTCTGGATCCCTATCACCAGTTTCTCTAACCTGGGGCTTGCTTTCGATTGATGTACAATGCCTGTTACTTTATAATTCTCTGATTCATTGGAAGTCAGTACAAGGCATGGAACTCCTGCTCCAACTTGTCCAGGTGGGTGATTGTCTGGGCTACTCTCTTCTGCAATCTATGCAGCTGCATTAGCAGAAAGCCTTAAATACTGTGATCTGGGATTCAAGCCTGACTGACCGTTTGGAGCGCTCCTTTGGGCACAAATTTTGTGATTATTCTGAGATGAATAACTGAAAACACCCCCCTTCGGAACGTTGGCCACATTATGCTTTACATATCCCTCATGACCTACCTGTGTGACTGATGGAGGCCAGTCACAAGTGTGAGTGACCATGTGTCTTCTGGTCCTGATGTTTGAGTCCCCCACCACCATCTCCACTTTAAGCAGGATCTCTTTGCAGAAGCCAGCTATTACCTTACCATCTTGTTGGCTATATATCTATAAATGTATATGTGCAACACCATGTTTCACCCTTGTTTAGGACGATACTGAAAAACAGAGGCTTCTGAGGGATAACAACTCTGTTCAATCTCGTCAGGTTTGTGCTTAAGAATTATCGTAAACTAAACAGAGATAAAATAGAGACCACTTTTATTGCCGTAATATGAAATTAGTGGACAGTCTGAAAACCTTCAATAATATAGCCATGTAGCTCACTGCTGAGGGTTATATTGGTTGTTAAAGGCCCTGGACCCAAAGTATAGGTCCAAGCTGCAGGTGAGGGCCTATAGCTAGAGAGAGGGTCTTTGACAACCAGTATGGCTCAAGACAGAAGGGCTAAAAGGTGATTTGAACATTCCATGCACTGAGAGCTGAATATTCTAAGTTAATAAGTGAGACACAGAAAGACAAACATTGGAATGTTGCAGCAGAATTTCTATACAGGCCATTATTAGCTCCGAGTCACTTCAATGGTGCTCTCAACATTCCAATGATCTAATAACCGCTTCCTCTTATATGAACATGTTGAACCGCAACATGATGCTGAGTCGTAAGTGTGTTTCTATTAGGGAAGTGATTTCTGTTGAAAGCGCACAAGGAGCCCTACATTTAGTTATGTGCGTGCCTATGAGCATCAATGACCTCTTCGCTTAACCCCATTCCATACCAGTCCCTGCACGCTTTCCGTTGTCTGTTCTGTTTAGCGGCAGACGTCCCTGAGACGCGGTTAGTGTATGGGTTTCTTGGAAAATAAATTGACAGCAGTAACATAATGGGTGAAATCAAATGTGGACATGTGCTCCAAACAGTGCCATGATGGCAATAAATGTGTGAAGCACAAAAACCAATTTGGAGGCACAGAGAAATAAATTGGCTGTATGTGTCCCGGGGTCTGCGGGCAGGTTTCAATATGTGCTGTGAAGGGCAATCTTCGGTTAAAAGGCTCAGGTATTTGCACTCCACCTGCCTGCCTTGTTTCTGGGTCACGATCTAGTCATTCTTCAGAGCCACAGAGTCTAGAGCCCTACACTGATGAGCATGTTTGGTAAAAGACCATATTTGTTCCTAATTCCCCCCTGTTTAATGTTGTTATTGATTCCTGGATGTTTCTCTGTAGTGTTTTTCCTGAAATGTAGAGCGATGACATTAAAAGATGCAGAGTGGTTCTCATTTGAGGGTTTGCAATCACAGTATTTTTAGGACAGAAATGCTATTTTGCAATTCTGCGAAGTTAGGTAAAAACAAGTTAGTGGGAAATGGTAATTTTCTTTGTCAATCTGAAAACCTGATTGGATTTTATTATTCATTGGTTTTACAAGCCCTTTTGCAGGCGAAATAATTACATAGTCGTCTGTAGATGAATTTAACGTGCGAGATGTGAATATTTCAGTGACCATTACACATACTGACGCCTTTACTTCCTAATCTCTTGCTTAAGAATTTTATGGCACCACGGAGGCTGCAACAGTTAGAAAAATATTTAGGCATTTGTCAATGAAGCATTTATGTTGGCAATATTTTGTGATCTTCACCTTCCAAATGTCACACTCTGACATCAGGCAAGAGAAATGTGTTGCCTGACCCTAAAAGAGAGGTGTGCCAATAACGCAGCCTTGAATAATGATGATAACATGACTACACACAGCACTGATGCATTGAACTAACTTCTCAGGGACCGCCATATGTATCTATCGCCCCTCCTCCCCGGACTGGTATGCATGAGACAGTCCATCTGTTGAATTACCAGAGTCACTCTCCTTATGTTTCCATTTCACATTGTGTTTTTCTTGCATCTGTACATATAATTGTGTATTTATTTATGAGAGCTAGCAAGCAATAATTTATATGTAAATGAAAAAGTGGCCAAGCAATACAATGTTAAAAACATGTACACGTTACAGCTGTCCCACCTGACATTTTCAAGTGTTTTTTAATGGCTTTTGAAAATAAAAACTGAGAAGAAAGTACATTCTGCATCTCTTCTTTATTGACCAGGAATGTATGGGAATGGATTGTTGTGAATGTGTCATACACTGCTCTTCTGCATTGGTATTTTAGACGGGTCTACAGAGCAAACCCCAGCCCACTACGTGACATCCCGCAGGCCGAACAAGAGGAGCAAATCATGCAAAGCGGCGTGGTAGAAATTTTTAGTTCTATCGATATGATTTCGTTTACATCCAGGGCCACACCGGCCGTAGCGGGCATCGGGCATTTCCCTGGTAGGCCGAAGGGTGGGGGCCGGTTTTGGATCCTGGGGGGGCCGGTCTTGTTTCCAGGGCCGGTTTTATCAGCCCCCTGTAACAAAAGCAGCTGCAGTGTTTTCCAAGCGTCCTCCCCCGAGTGCAGTGCATTTGTAAAAGCCCCCCACCCCCCCCCCTTCATGAGTTCAGGTAGAAGCTGAAAACCTGGATATTCAACAGATAGCTCGGAGCTGTGGTAGACACCCCTCCCCCCACCCCCCACCCCCTACGGCGCTTGAATACACTCACAGATGCTAAGTAGCACTCTATAAATCCTGTTTGATTGATTGATTGAAATGTATGAAATAAGAAAATAATGCTTTTAACCCTCAGGGACAAATTGATGAATATCCATTTTGACAAAGGGCCAATATACCTGACAAACACCACTTACATACACCTATGATGGACCTGCTGTTTCTGGTGCATGAGTGCTCAGATACGTTGTAGCAGCCAGCCTAGATCGAAACCTTGGATGTAGAAATGGCAGCTCGTCCATTCCTTCAATTGCAAGATGTTTTCTCTACAAATTGTGATATAGTTCTATTTTGCTTCTTTTAAATACCCTAAATAATAGTAACAGGATCTGCCGTATAAAGTTTTCATGGGCCTTTAGGTATGGCTTTAGTAAATCCTGTGCTCGGAATGCTATTGGAAATGTAAGAATAAGTTACAATGATTTGTTTTAAGTGAAATGATTGGCTTAGTGACATATTATGTTGGCAGCATCATGTTTCCAGAATGGTTTATAATGTCAGCATAATATTTTTCAAACAGCATTTCGTTTTTTTTCATTTGTTTGGTGAGGGCAGGCACAGTTGTATATTGGTTGCATATCAACTAATGCCTGTTCTAACAAAGCACTTGTTTGAAAGAAGATTAACAAGGGTTACACCGTGGCCCTTAGAACCCACCCTCACACATCAACAAAGTAATTAACCCTTGAAACCTGATTGACCCAGCCATTATGCACTTCCATTCCACATCACCACCACCACCACATTACACCCAGTGCCAAACCACCCAGATATAACTCATGAATAAGTCTTACTTTTTTCAAATTAATTTTTGCAGATAAATACGACAGGAAAACATGTCTTATCCGGTTTGTTTTTATTTCCAAATGTGAGTAAAATTGTACTTAATTTTTGGGGAGTGATTCTAAGTGCCGATAATCATGACTATCAGGCCTGTTGCTGTGGAAATAGGTAAGGGGGTTAAAAAATAAAGATGTAACTAATGAGACATAAACAGCAGTAGATATGCACAAGGATGGTACTAGAATTTGCCTGTTTTCATATAAGTGCTTTCAATTGTCATCTGCCAGTGTTCATATTAGTGAAAACCCTCTTAGTCATTGAAGTATGAGTGTATATTGTTTAAATAAATGTAGAAATATACTAGCTTAGCTTAATTTATTTTCACAATAGCTCAAATAAACATTGATGTATACAGATAAAATCAACAAAAACACACGGCTAAATACACATGGAAATGTAAAAAAAAAAGAAATAGCAAAAAACCAAGAGTGCTACTCATGAACCAACCACTACGAGACAGTAACAGTTTACCAACTCACCAGTGGACTCAAATGTGCAGAGAGCATTTTCTGACATCACCAATTTCAAAGGCGATCTCACTAATTATTACAGCCACACCGCAGTAAACCATGAATTAGACCTCCCTAACACAATAATTCACCAGGAAAGATCTCCCCCCACCCCTGGTACACCAAGGACCTCACAACCAGTAAAGCAGCTGCAAGAAAATCTGCAGAAAACACCAAATTCCTGAATCAATTCAATATCAAATCTAATCATAGAAAAATACACATAGATCTGGTACTCCTCGTCAATGAAGGTAAACTGTTTAACAAAACAGATCAATAAGGCCTTGAACTGCCCTAGTGCATGCTTTGGAATGACCCAAAAATGTATTAATCTTAAGAAACAAAAAGTCCAAATACAATCACAATATCAATTAACATGGCTAACTTTGTTCTGGAAAATATTCTAACAAGCATTTGCAATGCAATAGGTCCCGCATTTACAAAAGTTTAAGCTATTGGCATTGTAAATGACAATGCCTTTTAGTTATGTTTTTAAAAATGAAAACAAAAATAAAAGGGATTGTCATTTGCAATGTCAATAGCTTAAACTCGCGTAAATGCGAGACCTATTGCATTGCAAATGCTTGTTTTAGGGCTTGTGCCTTGCCCGAATGTAGCTCTTCACTCGTACCGAGGGCCTCGGGGCGCTAGCTTGTGCCTAGGAGAGCAATTCAGCAGCAGAGTGAACACCCTCGGAAGTCCTCGTGAGAGCAAACCCGACATCTGCACTCACGTGCATGCACCCGGAGGCTGCAGGGAGGCGCTATGAATTATAGATCACTCACTTTCCCTCAGTGCAGCTGGGGCTTCAGGGGGCGGAAAGTGGTCAGCAGAAAGGGTCAGGCGGAAGAGGGCATCCTTTCTGCAAAGTGCAAAGCTTTAGGGAGCAGTGGTCACCGGGCTTTGTGTTGGCAGCGTTGTGGTGCACTGCACACACTGTGGTATGTTTTAAATCCTGAGCTTGTGCTTCCCCAGACCAAACACTTTTAAAATATACTGCCTATTGTTATGGACGGCATGTGATTCCTACACCTTGTAATCCTCATTGTCTTATGTAACATTTCCCATACGCTGATTTGCACACTTATCATTCACTATCTGTGTATCATGTGTGTGATGTAGAGTGATCCGACATCCTACACGGGTCTGAGTAGTGTAATAAAGCGAATAAAATGAATCTTATGGAGGAGTATGGAGAGAGGAGGGGCATTGTTGGAGGGTGGTAGTGAGTGAACTTGTGACAAAGGAGCTCATTAGAAGGGGGCCACCAAAAAAGATTGTCGCACATGGCGCCACCAGTGCTAAAGCATTCCCTGCTTGCAAGAAACAGCAGACCACCAGGCCACTATGATTGTCTTTGCATTTCAAAACTGAAAACTTCAATTTGTTTTAAAGCAGCAATTTCCCTAACGGAAACGGAGCTTCTTTAAAAACAAAATAAACTTTACATTTTTGAAAAACTTCACTGAGATTTTCCGGTTGCCCCATGGACCACTGCCCACTCCACCTGAAGCTGGCACTCCAATTCGCAAAAGGAATGTGGGTTCCAAAGGGGAGCTATCCCCCCAAATTGGGAGTCAGTAATTTAGTAATGGTTGTGGAATGGAATTACGGTTACAAAGCATTGGTTCCTAGGGTCCTGATTGCGATATATAAGGACTCCCTAAACACTTGCCGTCCAATTTGCAATTTGGTGTCCATTTCTAAACCATTCGGAATCGCTAAATGGGTTTAGTGCATTAGAAAAAAGGTTGTAGCTTTCACAAGCCCCTTCATTTACTGAATCGGAGACCTTACGAGTGCTAAACCCCTTCACACATGTGCATGAATGTAAAAGCTGTGTAAAAGCTGTGCATTTTAATACAAGTGTGTTATGTTTACCTTGCGGCACGGTCTCGCTTGTTTCTTTCCACATTTCTGCTAGTTTGAAGTATTAATAAAAACTAATCTCAGTTAAAATATTTGAACAGAAATTATTAAGCCATAATGAGCACCTTTATTATAAGGGTTCATTCACTTTATGTAACATGTGTGTTTTAAGACCGTGGCCCTCCGCGCTGATGTGTTTTGTATTACAAGCGTCTGTTTCCGAGGGACCCCAAACGGGACGTGTCACTTCGGGTCGGTTGCCAAGACACCAACAGCACTTTTGTGTGTATGCCGAGGTGACAGGCACTGACAGGCTGCGGATGAGCAACAGGCGAGGGGCCGCGCTGCCCACTCCTACCACCTCCACAGCTCATATATCTCCTGCCTCCATCCTTGTCACGGAAGGGGCTGGCCACGCTCCAGCCGTGAAATGACTGTCAGAGGCATAAAAGAAACAAGTGTTCCTTAATTCCAAATAGGAACAACAAACAAGCGCCCCGTTGTGTTTGCGGGGGATTGGTAGCAGCGGAGAGGCAGATGTGTAACTCATCTCTGCTTGAGAGCAGGCGCGCCAGCCGCCACTGGGAGCTAATGGTGCGTGCAGAGCCCTTACAAAACAGCCCCTAATTGTGGTCTTTACCTAATCCAGCCAGCCAGGGGCAACATCTGTACCGCCAGGGCCTGCAGCGAGCGGCAGGGGAGTGCCTACAATTAAAGGCGGATTGCCCCCAGAGTCAGCGTTTATTCAGAGCAGGCAGCAAGTTTTCGAAAAAATTGAGATTGCAAAATCATGACACCAAGCTGGGATGAGGAAAGACGTGATAAAAAAAAAAAAAAACAGAAAAGGAAGCTCGATTTGACGCACTTGATCGGCAATTACTGTTCTAACAGTACACTGCATGTGTAGTTATTTATTTGTGCAGTTTTATACAGAGAGGAAAGCAAACAAGCGTTGGCCGCGTGTGAGCGGCTGGAGACGCAATATGTGGTGGGGGAGGGGGAGAAGCGGGAGTTGTGTGTGCGCATGCGTCATCACGATCGCTCTGAAAGCGAAAGTGATCGCAATCGCGATGACGCAAGAGTTTTCAAAGTGCTGCTGGCGGCCGGCTGCGCGCGTGCACGATCGCGTGAACGCAAGCGTTAGGCCAGCCAGCAGCACTTTGAAATTCCCACATACAAAATGTCTCTTCGAGCCAGCGCATGCGCTGGGCTCAGCGAGACCTAAAAATGAACAATGTGGTCAAAAAGGACACCCAATAAATTCTTCCTGTAATTGCATTCCCAAAAGAAATGTTGTTGTAAAGTTGTTGGCTTTCAAGCAATTTGACAGCGATGTCCTTCTAAAATGATGGACTCAATGAAACTCTTCACATGTGCAGATGAACTTGTGCTTTGAAACCAAATAAAATTCCGTTCCCCGTACACTGCCTCCCTAATTTTTAAAATCATCAACTCTTCACTTGAAGATATTTCCTTCCATTTTTACGTCCAGACAAATCAAGTGTCTGCTGAAAAGACATATTAAACATTAACCTGCTAAACTCTTTCCAATGTGCATCCCATACTTATTTCAGCACATAAAAAACTCCACACTCCAAATACTTGAAGCTACTCTACTGTAGCTTGATGAAGGGAGGTGTCTGGCATTTATCAGCAGCTTTTAGCACAGTTTACATGGAATCCGACTCAACAGCCTCACCAGAATAGGGACAGCAGGCCAAGTACTGAAATGGTTCTCATCCTTCATCTCATCCTTCATCTCACTCTATTCATTTTGATACTTTTAGATGATCACATCATCAGCCTCATAACTTTGGCATGCCACAAATTTCAATCCTTTCCCCATTTCCATTCGATCATTATGTGGAATCTCTTAGTTCAAGGTTTACTAGTAAAGGAATCATTTTAAGCAATCGATCATTGATTCTCACTTTGTTCCACCATTCAGCCTGTTACAATGTTATAGCTTTATTCTTGGAATGCTTAGTTGATTTCACAAATCTACATAGTAAATTAAATTGTTACATAGATTCTCTTTGAAAAAAGCTTGGGCTTGGGAGACAGATATTGCTTCTGTGGGATTATCCTAAGGTTGGAACACATCTATGAATTTTATGATGTGTATAGACCCTTAAATATCCTTAGACATATGGGAGGAAATCCACTACAGATTTCTGCAATGTATAAAATATATGTATAGTGATTTTCTACTGGGTGAAAAAGAACGGAATAGGTCAATTTGAAGCATTTAAATCTTATTTTGTTTTCCAAGGAGAATATATTTTGACATTCCAAAAAGAGGATTAGAGAAAAGCAGCGAGGGATCTGCTATCTGCATTTTACTGGCCAATACTGATGGTATATGAAATACACAAAAGGTGATGGTAGGCTGCTTCTGATAAGTCTAACCAATGGCAATAGCTTCGGGTAGCACTCAAACCCATTATTCTTTTGCTTGACCATCCCACCTCAGTTTGGACCCAGCTATATCCAAATCAGTCTTGACCCTGTTCCTCATGACAACAGTCCTACCTGAACTGCCAAGCCAGGTTCTCCCTAAACCGGAACACAAGCAACCCAGAACCGGTTTCACCCTAGTTATGGGGTCATCAGTCAGGTACAGCTTGGTTGCACTGACACATTGAGCATTGGTCCTACATCTGGGCATACCCATGCCACTTAGGGTGGTACATGAAACACAAAAAAGGTGATGGGAGTCTGCTTGCAATAAGTCTAACCACTGGCAATATCTTGGGGTAGCCCTCCAACCCATTGTTCTTTTGCTCACCATGGCACCTCATTTGGGCTCAGCAATTCGATTGAGTTGTGGCCCTAAACGATTGCCAGTGGCTGAGATTAATTCTAGCATTCCACTCATCACCTTGTTGTAGGCAACAAAATCTATTTAAAAGCCATTGAAAATTGTATTTTGCATCTGGGACTTGGCTCTCTCTGAAGGGTCACACCCAAACATTTTGCCTTCACTCCTGCTATTTACTGAACTCTGACTCTTCATACTTTACCACTGCTAACCAGTGCTTGTACTATCTCCTTTAAATACTTGCCACATTTAATTTACGTGCAAGTCCCTCGTAAGGTGGCACTACATGTAGCATGGGCCACTAAATTAAATGCTTTTAGTAGGCCTGCAGCACTTGTTGTGCCACCCACCTAAGTAAGCCTGTATGCAGATTTAAACTGTCAATTTGACTTGGCAAAACTAGGTTTAATTGGTCCTTGCATACTTCTCCCAGATAGCCACACAATAGATGGACTGGGTGTTGGCATGATGAGGGGGTGGAACTGTGCACAGCCCCACTTGCACTTCCAAGACACTGCTTCAAGCTCACACACAAAGAAATTCACACTAGGTTATTGTGGCTCCAGATATCCTGGAACAAGGACAGGGAGGCAGGACATTCCAGACTCTTTTGTTGGGTGGGAGGGGAGAAGTTTCTTCTACTTCAAAGTAGGCACCAGGTATAAAATAGGAATCTCAGACCCACTCCTTAACCTCTGGGCACTACACTACAGAGGGAGGACTGCCCTGCTACTAGAGGACTGCCCTAAGACGGAAGGCCGGAACAGCTGCTCACTTCATACCAGTCTATCTGAGGAACCACAAGGGTCAGCTGAGTGACCTCCTCTTCTAAGCGACAGAGACACAACAAGCTCCAGAGGCCTACTGGCAACTGCCCAGCTGACCTGCTGCACTGGACCTACCTGGAACTGCTCCTGGACATGCCTGAGCTCTGTTACGAAGCTGTCCCAGGTCGGATACTCGTCAGGATTCGGGCGATGCTATATGGGGTCCACCTCTCGACGTCCCCAACTTCCTGCACTAAAGGCACGGAAGGCTGGAGCAGTCAAGCGAGGGAAGGGAAGGATGGGAACAGCAGGGAGTAGAACCTGTAAAGAAACGTTAACATACAACAAACCACATAAAACAATGCATGACAGAATTGCTACACTCAATAATTCTCTCTAATATGCCACCAGGTATAATAAGTGAGCTTCCTTATTTCTCCATAAACAAACACACTAGAAACTCTGTCCAGTAGTCATACACTCCACAAGAATACTGACAATTCAATATGTATCCCCGCACTTTGGGGATATACCAGTTGTTTGAAAGGAAACAAAAGCGGAACTACTTTCTCCTACTCTAATGTTTTCTTAGTATGAGAAAGATGTACTATCGTTCTGGTTAGCAGGGCTCTGTAGCGAAGCCCCCTCTAAGAATCCGTAACAACAAGGGGAGGTTCCTGTGTGGCCAAAAGGAACTGCCGTATTAGTGAGATATTCGATAGTTCCCGAATACGGGTAGCAAGGAAGTCTGCACGGTGTTCTCACCATGCGCGAACATCTGATCCCCTTAATAGTTGTAAATGCCACCAAAGCCTTCTATGAGTCCTGACCTTGCGTATGCACCAACGTCCGCTCCTGGACTCTGGCTACGAAGCAAGCGTTATTCAAGCAAGAACCCCTGAGTTTACGGAACAGAGATAAGGCGTCTGAGAAATCGAGCCCCTTCAATTAACCCCAGGGTGAACTCGTCTGTTGCGCTAGATATCCGGCATTAATAGTTGCTTCCTCACCCCCAACCGGGAAAAGCGTGCTTTACATCAAATACTTGCGGGTTTGAGTAGACCGCCTCTGCCTTCGGGTTTTGCGCTATTCTTAGCGTCTTAGTCCACCGCTTCCGGCAGGGCCGCTCCGTCTATCACCAATGCCGCCTGAATATGGGATGGGATGGGATTCCCGACCTCTTTCTCACCGGGAACAAAGGTGCCGTCTCCACGGCTGATGAGACCACTTAGCCTCGCGGCTCTCGTTAACTTCGGGAAATGTATTTCCGGGAACTCCGCCTCGTTAATCTTTAATTACGCACAACGTCGGGCGTGCGTCCTGGTCTTTTATACACTCGGCTCCTCCCACTCTCGCGCCGGTTGTTCTGGGAGTTGTAGTTGAGGCAGGCGCGTGTTGCCTGGTTCCTGACAGTAGGTCCCCCTCCAGGTGCCTCCTAGAACCAGGTTTGTCAGGATGTTTCCGATAAAAAGCCCTGATTCTGGCCGGCGCGTGCACATTGGCGCTGGGTACCCACGAGTCCTCCTCGGCTGTGTACCCCTTCCAGGAGATCAAGTACCATAATTTACCTCCCCTATACTTGGAATCCACCACACTTCTCACCTCGTACTCCTGTCCCTCCTCAGAGGAAACTGCCGGTGGAGGTTTCCTTATCCCCCCTTTCGCAGGTTTTAAAAGGCTGCAGTGGAACACCGGGTGGATCCGCAGCGAGCATGGAAGTCGTAATTTATACGCCACCGGATTGACCCGTTTGATCACTCTGTAATGGCCAATGTAGCGTGGGTGGGACACGCTACGTAGCTTAAAGCGGAAGTTCTTAGTGGACAGCCACACTCTGTCCCCTTTTTGGTACTGCGGGCCCTCAACTCGATGTTTATCGGCCCAGTTTTTATACCTTAACTTGGCCTTTACCAGGAGTTTCCTCACTCTTGAGTGTCCATGCCTTAGCGCTCTCATGTGAGCTTGTATCGAAGGTTGATTGATGACTCGTCCTGGCATGACTATTGGCAAAATCTTAGCATCATATCCAAAGTTAGCTACAAACGGCGAGACACCTATTGAGCTGTGGGCAGCATTATTAAACGCCAACTCAGCCACCCATAACATGGATACCCATGACTCTTGCGCTCTTTCTGCATAACATCTAAGATGCTTCTTTACGGTTTGGTTTAACCGTTCGGTTTGCCCGTCGTCTGTGGGTGGAAACTCGATGACAACGCTGATTCAATGTGCAGAGACTTACACCACCCTCTCCAGAAGCGTGCAATTAATTGTGGGCCCCTATCCGACACAATAACTTGCGGAATTCCATGCAATTTCACCACGTGTTGTAATAACAGGTGGTCTGTTTGACCAGCGGTAGGCAGTGTTTTGCAAGGGATAAAGTGGCCCATCTTGGTGAGACTATGACAACCAGGATGGCAGAATACCCTTGATCCACTGGGAGACCTGTGATGAAATCCAGGCTGATGTTTTGCCACGGTGCCTGTGGGGTTGGCAACGGAACCAGCTTGCCCCTTCGGGCGGACGTGTCGGTCTTTCCACGTGCGCAGTCTTCACACCTCGATACCCAATGCTTTACGACCGGGACTAGGGACTTCCAACAAAAATATCTTTGCACCAATAGTGTGGTTTTTCTTATGCCCGGGTGTCCTGCTATGGGAGATTCGTGACACCACTCAAAGGCCCTTTTTCTAAGGGCTGGGGTTGGTAGAAACAGCCTAACGTTCTGGAACGGCAACCCGCCCTGGATCTTGCGTTCCGGTCTCTTTTCCGCCCAACAACTCCAAGCCTCAGGACTTTTGATTTTCCATATGCTTTCCAAATATTCTTCTGCGCGTATGGCACAGATCACCTTGGATGGATTTATAATGGCCTCTTTTGTTTCTTCGTCGTTTCCTTCTACAGTCAACACTCTAGACAGAGAGTCTGCCTTTCTGTTGTCGGCCCCGGGGCGAAAAGTGATGATAAAATTATACTCCTCGAAGAAAAGCATCTACCTCATTTGTCTGGGTGACAGACGTCTGGCCGTTCGTAGATACTGCAGATTCCGATGATCGGAATACACTGTAACTGGAAATCTAGCTCCCCACAAATACGGACGCCATTCCTGGAAAGCCTTTTTTATAGAGAGGAGCTCTTTTTTGGCGATATTATAATTCCTTTCGGCAGGTAGTAGTTTCCATGAGAGATACACCACTGGGTGAAGCTGCCCGGTGTGTTTGTCTCTTTGTGAAAGGATGGCCCCTATTGCTTCATTGGATGCATCGGCTTCAACTATGAATGGAGCGTCCAGCTGTGGGTGTCGCAACACTGGGGCAGAGGTAAAAGCCTTCTTCAGATATTCAAAGGCCAGATTAGCTTCGGATGTCCAAGCTAAAGCCACGCCTTTTCTGAGAAGACGGGTGATCGGTATGGCCCTTTGCGAAAAGCCTTGTATGAATCTACGGTAATAATTAGAAAACCCCAGGAAGCACTGTACTTCTCTCACATTATGGGGAACCGGCCAATCCTGCACTGCCTGTACCTTTCGCTCTGACATACTCATTCCATCCGGACGGAGTATCACTCCCAAGAATTCCACTTCCGTCACCCCAAACTCGCACTTACTTAGTTTGCAAAATAAACAATGCTTTCGCAACTCCCTCAACACCTGTAACACGTGTTCTTGGTGACTGTTTTCTGACTCCGAATAAATCAAGATGTCGTCTATATATACGACTACTGTTCTGTCCACAAAATCCTTTAGTACGTCATTCAAGAAGTACTGGAATGCCGCCGGGGCGTTACACAACCCGAACGGCATTACCAGATACTCAAAGAGGCCATAGCGAGTCTTAAATGCCATCTTCCACTCATCCCTTTACGTATGCGTACCAGATGATACGCCCCTTTGAGTTCCAACCTAGTGTAAACCTTCGCCTCCTGTACTTGATCCAGTAGGACGGGGATAAGGGAAAAAGGATACCTATTACGAACCGTGTTTTTGTTTAGCATGCGATAGTCACAGCAGGCTCTCAAGTCCCCATTAGCCTTTGCAATAAAAAACAAAGGAGATGCTGCCGGAGAACGGGATGGGCGAATGAACCCTATCTCCAAGAAATGATCTAAATACTCTCGGAGGTGCTTAGTTTCAGGTTCAGAGAGGGCGTAGACACGGCACGTAGGAATCGTAGCGCCTTCCACCAGATCTATCTGGCAGTCATACGGCCAGTGCGGAGGAAGCATCTCGGCCTGAGATTTACTAAAAACGTCTGCAAAGAGCCGATACTCCCTGGGTAGACTTATTTCCTTTTCCGCTGCCGTGGCGGCTACCAAGGTGTTGGCCAAAACTGAGGCCCCCGAACTCCCCCCCTAGCAGCAGATGCTCATGACATTCCTCAGATAGGAATTGAACGGTTCGTCCTCTCCAATCTATGGTGGGACTGTGAAGGCTGAACCAAGGCATCCCCAAGATCCCCTCGTACTGCGGAGCCTTGATAATATTCAACGCCAACGAGTCGACGTGTCGCATCTCCCCTGCTCTACACGTTAACCGTAACGTCTCAGTTTGTTCTAGGAGGAGTCCAGAGGTTAGCGGTTTGCCATCAACCGCTAACACCTCTTCGGGGATATCCCGCGCTATCTTTCCTATCGATAACCGTTCCACCAATCCTCGATGGATAAAGTTACCCATGGCCCCTGAATCAAACATTGCGTTGATCTGATATGTTTGGCGACTTGTCTCTAACCACATACTCAACTCTATATGTTTTTCAGTATCTCGCTGTTGATTGGTGGCCAGCGACGGGATCGTCCACCTTGGAATCTCTACGTCGTCCGAGGCTTAACCCCCCCCTTACGGGACAGTCAACTCCAACCACCGTGGCAATGGCTTTTCTGTTTCGGTAATTGCCCCCTGGTCTTTTGGGCCGAGCCGGACACTCACGGACATAGTGCCCCTTCTTTCCGCAGTACATACACAATCCTTGTGTTCTTCTGCTCTCTCTTTCGTTCCGTGACAGCGGAGCACGAACCGCCCCCACTTCCATAGGCTCAGGAGCCACCTCGCTTCCCAAAACTTCCTTCCTACCTCTCTCTCCCCGGAACCCATCACCTCCCCGGTCTGTGATACGCCCGTTCAAACGTAATGCTAGACTAATTAGAGCCTCGCAGGTATGTGGCTGAGGATCGATTCTAGCTATGACATCCTTTAAGTCATTGCATAATCCCTGATAGAAAAGAGACATCCTCTTCTCTTCCGGCCATGCCGCTTCAGCGACCAAACGATTAAACATGGTTAAATAAGTCACCAACTCGGTGCTCCCTTGTTTTAACTCCAGAAGCTCCCTATCCGCGCTGAAAGTGGTTGTTCTCCTGTCAAAAACCCCTTCTAGAGCTGTCCTGAAGTTATCCCAATCCGATAAGACCGGATCGTTATGGCGTACTAATGGTACCGCCCAGTTGGCTGCATCACCAGCCAAGTAGGAGATAGCAAACGCCACCCTAGAATGGTTAGTTGGGAATGATGAAGGCCTACAGGAAAAGTGCATTAATATCTGAGTCAGAAACACCTGTGTCTTATGGGGGTCTCCGGTATACCTCTCGGGGTTGGCAAACGGAATGGAGGGAGGCACTGTGACCTGAATGGGATGCGTACCCGGTCCCACGTCAAAGGGGTTCCTAGACAGCCTATCCACCTTGTCTTGTAAATCAGCTGTTTCAGCCCTAGAGGCCGCTAACTCCCGCTGCACTGCAGCAAGTGCTGCTAAAACCTCTTCCATACTGCGTCCCTACAAACCCCCCGAACCGGGAGGAGTCTCAATACTTGGGTGCGTAATTCTGTTACGAAGCTGTCCCAGGTCGGATACTCCTCAGGATTCGGGCGATGCTATTTGGGGTCCACCTCTCGATGTCCCCAACTTCCAGCACTAAAGGCACGGAAGGCTGGAGCAGTCAAGCGAGGGAAGGGAAGGATGGGAACAGCAGGGAGTAGAACCTGTAAAGAAACGTTAACATACAACAAACCACATAAAACAATGCATGACAGAATTGCTACACTCAATAATTCTCTCTAATATGCCACCAGGTATAATAAGTGAGCTTCCTTATTTCTCCATAAACAAGCACACTAGAAACTCTGTCCAGTAGTCATACACTCCACAAGCATACTGACAATTCAATACGTATCCCCGCACTTTGGGGATATACCAGTTGTTTGAAAGGAAACAAAAGCGGAACTACTTTCTCCTACTCTAATGTTTTCTTAGTATGAGAAAGATGTACTATCGTTCTGGTTAGCAGGGCTCTGTAGCGAAGCCCCCTCTAAGAATCCGTAACAACAAGGGGAGGTTCCTGTGTGGCCAAAAGGAACTGCCGTATTAGTGAGCTATTCGATAGTTCCCGAATACGGGTAGCAAGGAAGTCTGCACGGTGTTCTCACCATGCGCGAACATATGATCCCCTTATTAGTCGTAAATGCCACCAAAGCTTTCTATGAGTCCTGACCTTGCGTATGCACCAACGTCCGCTGTGGTTGCCTCACTGCTCCTGGACTCTGGTTACGAAGCAAGCGTTATTCAAGCAAGAACCCCTGAGTTTACGGAACAGAGATAAGGCGTCTGAGAAATCGAGCCCCTTCAACTACCCCCAGGGTGAACTTGTCTGTTGCGCTAGATATCCGGCATTAATAGTTGCTTGCTCACCCCCAACTGGGAAAAGCGTGCTTTACATCAAATACTTGCGGGTTTGAGTAGACTGCCTCTGCCTTTGGGTTTCGCGCTATTCTTAGCGTCTTAGTCCACCGCTTCCGGCAGGGCCGCTCCGTCTATCACCAATGCCGCCTGAATACAAGGATGGGATTCCCGACCTCTTTCTCCCCGGGAACAAAGGTGCCGTCTCCACGGCTGATGAGACCGCTTAGCCTCGCGGCTCTCGTTAACTTCGGGAAACGTATTTCCGGGAACTCCGCCTCGTCAATCTTTAATTACGCACAACGTCGGGCGTGCGTCCTGGTCTTTTATACACTCGGCTCCTCCTGCTCTCGCGCCGGTTGTTCTGGGAGTTGTAGTTGAGGCAGGCGCGTGTTGCCTGGTTCCTAACAAGCTCTGCTGAATCGAGTTTCTCATCCCAAGTGAGCCTCCTCAGTTTCTGTGCCCTTGGTTGGCATCAGAGAGAGCTTCTCCTGGTCTAACTGAAGGATCCACCAAATCTGAAAGCACCACCAAGCCTCATCACACAGCTGAAAGCTTCATCAGAACGGATGCAGAATAACGCTAAGCCCAGCAAAACCTTGCCTAACAGCAGTCAGCCTCATCTGAATCGATGGTGAGCAATGCAATGCTCCGCAAAGCCTCGCGAAACAGCTGCCAGCTTCATCAGAACTTCATCAGAACTGACGCAAAGTGACGCAAAGCCTCACTGCACAGCTCATCAGAACCAATGCAGAGCAACGTAAATCCCTGCAAACCTTATTTTCAAAACTTAATTGGAATCAACGCCCAAGGATGCAGATCCTCGCAAAGCACAACCATGCTGACCGCACACCAAGAACATAAGGCAGAATCCTCAGAGGGCCAAACTTTCTCCTGTGCATGGGCTGTGCTCTAGCGCGGTCGGTCTGAACTTGTGACTTTGTACCGGTCCAACCTGACCAGATGTCCTCAGTTGCCACTTTTCACTTTTTGGCCCTATTTTTATCTAAACCTCTGAAATTGCACATATTCTGTTATACTGATTAGAGATTTGTTTCTTTCTGTTCTTTCACTTTATTACTGTTTGTGTACTGCATAAATACACATTGCTTCTAAGTTAAGCCTGGGCGTGTTTGTGCAAAGCTACCAGAGGTTTAGGCACATGTTGATTTAGTGACTTTTTATGGTGCACCTTGACCAGGATTGTGGCTGTTGAAGTTTTACCCCACTCAACAACCAAGCCAATTTCTCACAGAATGACCAACATAGGTTATTGCCATTCCATAGCAAAATATGTCTTTTATACTGCATTTGTTTGAGCAAATGGCACAAATGGCAAGTATCTGAAAGCTGTCTTTTCTACAAGCAACAAGACAGAGTTGACTTTTCCTTTTTGTATATCATGCAGTCTTCATTAATTGTTATTGGTCCAGCACATGCTATGTTTACAATGCCTTCAAAGCAGCTAAGGGTAAAGAGAATTAAGCTTTGAGCATTTTTACTGAAATCCAGAATTAGATTCATACTTCCTCATAGAACCTCTCAAACACCTTCAGGTTATATCACCACTAACATTCTTTTCAGCAAACAATATTGATTTCCATTTGAAACACCCATCTGACAAAGCTATCAAGTTCTATAATCATAGCCAGGCTAAGCAGTTAAGGATCAATTTGCTTGGTACACTTGACAAATAGTTTAAGACTGTAGATCAGTAGCTTAGCCCAAATTTGTCTTCTCTATCCATTCCTCTTTCTTTGGTTGTGCGCTACCTGAAATCCTTCAAAAATTGTTTGCAACGCTGTAACATTGTTTTTCACCTGTGAAGGAAAGGTGCCCGTATTGCAGTCAAACTCTTCACCTCTCAGTGGCCAAGACTTTCTGTTCTTTAGGTTGAATGACCATAGTCCAATCAGAAAACAGCTGCCATGAAAAGGACATGAAGCGGGGAAAGAGGAATAAGAAACTAAAGAGAGAAGCAATAAAATATAATAATTACAATTTCTTTTTTTCCATTATCAGTCAACAGTATTTCTGAGTTGCTTTTCTGCTTTCCCTTTCCTCTCACTAAGTCCTGCTTTTTTGTCATCTGCAGCCTAGCCACACCACCCTAAATTCACCTGATCTTCTTTGATCTCAGAAGCTAAGCAGGGTCTGGCCTCTTTAATGCCTTTATGGGAGACAACCTGGGATGACCAGGTGCTTTATTCCTTTTGTTGCATTATGATCAGTTGATGTCATTTGTCACTTGCTAGTCAACTTTAATTTTCCTTTCATGGAAAATGGCAGTTCTAATTATAGAAGAAATCTAGTGAGGATGACCAAAAATCAAGTCAATCTCATTTAATCAGATAAGAATCAATACTGGAAACTTGATTAAAGAGGAATATCAGCAGTAGATTGCACATTGTTGGACCTGGTCCTTTTTGCAGTGTTATCCCCAATTTTCTTACCTTCCTCCTGTATTTTTCTGACGTTTCTGCTGGTTTTAGTCCTTTGGGCACTTTACCACTGCAAACCAGTGCTAAAGTGCTTATGCTCCCTGTGTAAAATGTATTGGTGATTGGTTTATACATGTTTGGCATATTTTATTTACTAGTAAGTCTCTAATACAGTGCACCATGTGTGCCCAGGGCTTAACTCAAATGCTACAAGTGTGTCTACAGCACTGATTGTGCCTCCCACATAAGTAGCCCTGCAAACATGTCCCAGACCTGCCACTGTAGTGTCTGTGTGTACAGTTTTAAACTGCCATTTCAACCTAGCAAGTGCACCCACTTGCCATGCAAATCACTTATCCAGACTGACATCAAATTAAATCTTTGCCCCCATGACTGAAGTGTGGGTCCTCTGTCAGCTAACATAGTTACAGAACAGTTGCTGTTAACCTCTTTTGGAACCACTCATACTATTGTTAACATTAACTATTCACAGAGCACAACCACATTAATGGCCTAGATGAACACACAAATAAGTAAACATGAATTAAAGGTACCCAATTAATATTTATATATTTACTGTAATATTCCCCTGTATCAGAAAACTGGGATACGCCCAATCTATCATCCAAAAATTGCATCTTCGGAGACACATACAATATCCTTCAATTCTGTGGCCATATTCAAACCCATAAAAATACAGACCTGGAAGCTACATAGGGTTCAACCGAGAAATTGAATAATACACACTCAATAGTGTGCAGACTGCTTGCTGAACTACCAAGACCAGTGAAACTATATTTGAACCTGACAACAGCAAGATGCAAACTACGTTATCAAATCATTAGGAATGAGCACAGATAGCAGAATAAATGACATGGTGTCTGTAGGAAAGTAGGATCTTCTTCTTATGGTTAGCCCCACTTTTTGCTGAATGTAGTACTGTTTTTGACTAGTCTGACTGGGATCCTGTTAATCAGTACCCCAGTCTGCGTTTTCCCTAAACTGTTATGTTATGCACTTATTTACACTCCAGATTGGATACTGGGTTACCCTTGTCAGTCCCTAGTATATGGTACCCATGGACCCAGAGCATAGGTAACCCAGAGACCTCCAATGGGCTGAAGCTTGTATTATGCCACCCATGAGAGGCCATGCAAAATGAAACTACAGCCTGCCATTGCAGCCTGTGTAAGTTGGTGCATGCACCACTTACTTAAGATATAGGTTTACTATATCTAAGGGTCACTACACTTATAACCCCATCAGTCACTACACCTAAACCCAAATCAGTCACCCCTATAGCAGGCCTTACCAATCAAGAGTAGGGTGTTTGGTTCTAAGTGAGAGGGTGCCACTGCATGAGCAGAACACCCCTGCAGCCTACAGAATCCATTCTCCTGGGTTGTTAATGAAGCAGCCATTTACGACCTATAGAGTGGCATTAAGCGACTGCATGATGAGCAACTCTAAAATGGCTGAAACAAACCCTATCGTGTTTGGTGTCAAACATGTTGGTATCATACCCCCACACCAGTAACCAGTGTGAGTGGTATGATTCCACCCTTCAGAAGCGAGCTTCGTTGGGTCACTGGTGTTCCTGGTATCAACCTTCTAGTCCAGGACAGCACAATATGTTTGCTGCTGACCAGAGACACATTTCTGCCCTCCTGCTGCTGAGCCAAGCTCGAGCAGGGGAAGGCAGAACAATAGTAGGCATCCTGTCACAGGGAGGTGTGACCACCTCCCAGACTGGATTTAGTGTATTAGGGCTGAGTGGGTGCACTTGCAAGCCACCTGAAGTCTGCATGAGGGGCACATTTGGTGGCATAGTCCAGTTCAAACCAGTCCTGGGAGCCGTTGGATCATGCTCTGGTGTGAAACTGGACATGGGAGTAACCTCCCCACTGTCCAGACCCTCCCCTGGGAGGGCCCCCTGAATCTGTCCAACCCTTTCCCGTGGGTACAAAAGGGCTTACCTGGCTGTAGGACCCTAGATTCCGCGTGGACAAGATTCTGAACCAGAAACAACTGAACTTCGACAGTCTGGACGATCTGGACTTCTTTTGGGACCGACTTTCTCTCCCTCTCAGTCTGAAGCATCATCTGTGCCCGTGCACCATACAAGCTCTGTGCAGGACCTATGGAGCATTGTTAGACTTGGGGGTCTCTAGTTGGCACAGTTATGCACTTGTGACAAATAGGGACCCTCTCCTCTAGTCAGGGTAAGGGGGTACACTCCTAAAATAACCCCTGCTCACCCCCTTGGTAGCTTGGCACGAGCAGACAGGCTTATCTCAAAGGCAGTGTGTAAAGCATTTGTGAACACATACAGTATCCAAGTAACAACACTACAGATGGCCACCACAAAGGTTTTATATCAAAAATAAGTATTCTTTATATAGATTTACCACAAGACCATTAAACGACAAAAACACACAATACTGTTACTTTAGATGGTAGAATTTTGCTTAGTTCTCTTAAGTTCTTAGGTGCGACACTTTAAGTCAATGTACCTTTTAGATGCGACAAGCAGGGCAACAAAAGTGTTGCAACGATGTTGATGCGTTGAAGATTTTGGTGCAAAGAAATAAAGACGTGAAAATCTTCCAGATGCGATACGCTTCTCCGATGTTTGCGAGACGCTTCCGCTCGATGCGATGTTGCAGCGGCGACACCCCTTTACGCGATGCGCCGATGGCGGCACGCTTCTCCGTGGATGCGAGGCGCTTTTCGTGATGCGGTGCAATGCATCAGCTGCGATGGCTGCGATGGCAACACGCTTCTTCAGCGTTGCGAGACACTTCCTGGATGATGCGAGACGCTTCTGCTTGTTGCGATACTGCAGCGGCGACACACTTTACGAGATGCGACGACAACAGCTCCGACGGGGGCACGCTTCTCCTTCTTGAGTCGTGCTTCCAGCTCCTTGCGACACGCAGTCCCTCAGAAGGCCCAACAACAGCAGCTGGCACTTCCAAAGAATTCTGGGGAGCTGGGGGATGAAGTCTGTTGTTCCTGATACTTCAGCAGGAGGCAAGCTCTTTTCCAAGCCTTTGGAGATTCTTCACAAGTTGAGCAAAAGTACACACAAAGTTCCTTTCTCCTCTCTTTGGCAGTAAGGCAACCACTGCAGGCCAATGCCCCAGGTTCAGGGATAGTTTCCTCCTCAGCTTCTTCTGGTTCCTCCCTCAGCAGAGGTTATTCTTGTTTTCCCAAAGTGATCTAAATTCTTGGGATCAGGGTCCCAATACTTATACCCCAAAATCCTTTGTCGTCTGAGGGCATAGGGGCCTTTGCCCAGTCCAACCCAGTTCCTGAGCACTCTGTTTACCAGACTTCTCCTTTCCTTTCACAGTGTAGGGCAGAAACATCAGGCGCCCCACAGGAGGTGGAGCCAGCATTGTGGAAGGCAAGTACAGCCCTGGAGCACTTTGTTGACAGGATTCCTTCTCTTCATTCACTGTGCAGGGCAGAGACATCAGCTGCTCCCCAGGAGGTGGAGCCAGCATTGTGGAAGGCACGCCCAGCCCTATTCAGGTCCCAGGTGCAACTCCTCCCACCCATCTAGGTGCAGATCTCTCTATTCACCACTGGGACACCTCACCTGTCTCCTGGAATTCCCCAGCCCTGTCACTCAAAGAACCCAGGCAAAGGAATACACAGCCTAGCAGAGGCAGGTATGAATGGTTAGACAAGAAAATGCCTACTTCCTAAAAGTGGCATTTTCAAACACAGAATGTTAAAACCAACTTCACTAAAATATGTATTTTATCATTCTGAGTTCAGGCATACTAAATTCGAATTTCTACCATGTTCTCTGAGTCAGTTAAGATTATAAGATGGAATAACCAAACTGCTCATTCTGGCCTATAGAGAACAGGTAGCCTTGCAATAGTGAAAAACAAAAATGGCTGTAATTCACTATTAGAACATGCCACACACACCAGGGCATGTCCTACCTTATCCTTACAATGCACCCTGCCCTTGGGCCTACCATAGGGGTGTCTGATATGAAGAAAAGGGAAGGTTTAGGGACTGGCAAGTGGGTGCACTTGCCCAGTCAGCGTGACAGTACCAGACTGCACGCTGGCTCTGCAATGGCAGACCTTAGACACACTTTTACAGGCTGCTTCTGTGGGTGGCACAACCAGTGCCGCAAGCCCACCAGCAGTATTTGGATTACAAGCCCTGGTCACTCCTGGTGCACTGTACTAGGGTCTGACAGGTAAACCAAACCAACCAATCATGGAATCACAAATCATACATAAATTTAAAAGAGGGAGCAATTGCACTGTGACACTGGACAGCAGTGGCACAGTGCCCTGAGCAACTAACACCAGCAAAAAGATATGAGGCAACAGCAAAAAATGGAAGGGAGACCCACGCCAAGTTGCCAGGTCTAACAAGCATCAAGGGCAACTGAAGATATCTCCCTTGGAGTGAAGGAGTCACTCCCGTACATTCGCAAGCACCGCATTACTGCTGGCCGGTCTGATAATTCTGAGCACCTACGGACTCCAAAGGCTTCATCAACACTGGAGGTGGGTTTCTATATTCCTTGAGGTCTGAGCTGCCCTCTCACCAAGTTTGATATCAGAATCCCTCCTGGGGGCTGCAATACCTGAACCCCTGTGCACTGTGTGCACTTGCAAGTGCATATGCGTGTTGGCATTTCCTGTACAAGTACATTGGGCTTCAAGTAGCCCCAACCTCTGGCACCATTTCTTACCAAGAACTCCAGCCTCCTCACACCGAGTGCACCGTGGGCTGGTGTTTGGTAAAGTCGCTTGTGGTCCTCTTGCGACTCCTGTGCCTCCGGCCTGTGGGTCCATATGAGGGTCACATTTTTTTTCCTAGGGCGCCCCACGTTGCTCCAGGCCTGTCCTAACTCCCCTATCTTTGGTCAATCTCGTGGACCTTGCTGGTCCGAACCGTATCGATCCTTTACCTTCTGAGTGGGTTGCCGTTTCCAAGGCTTGTTGGTGCTCTCACCGGACACCGACCCCTAAGCACTCGACATCCTTTATGGGACAGCTCATATCCAGCTCCTGGTCCTCCTCAATGTCTCCTGGTCCTTGCAGCTGCAGAGTCAAGGCCTCCATCAATACGCCTGAGGCATCCGACATCGGTGGGCATTCGTCTATCGAGCCACTGGTCACTCCTGAGTGTCCCAGACTCTGTCCCCTCTGCTTTTAGGTACTCTTTGACAAGAATCCACCTTTGGATTCCAACAGACACTTTTCTTCCTTCCAGCAGCGGCTCTTCTTCGATGTCCTCCTTTAGGTTCAAAGGCTGTTTCCGACGCCACTTCAGACCTATGCACCCGGCTCCCCTGGGATAGGTAACTGGCAGACAGATGATCTAACTGTAATATACTAACCCATGCAAACAAGGACTTCCATAAATGTTCACAGACCATATACTCTATGTCTGTGTGCAACCAGTCTGTTTTTGTGACTTTCATGTATGTCACTTATTTGTTGTTCGTCAATCTTGCAGTGCACGACATTTGAGTCACAGAAAGTTAATGGTTTTCCAGAGACACAGCACAAATACATAGTGTGCATTTGTGCACTCAGACATTTTCATGCATTATTACACTAAACCAAAAATTGCTGGCTTTAAAAAAGCTTGAATTTTTAAAGGAATGAAAAGATGGTCAACAACCCAATTTGGGAGAGAAAGCAATTCGTCTGTGGTGTCTCTATGAAAATCAGGCCCAGGGTGGAGCTGTGATTGTGGGTATGGAAAGTGCAATGTTGTAGTAGGTTGTTGATTGATGGAAAGCGAAGGAGGAGCAACGTGTGGAGGTCTTTCTCTTTTTTCTGAGTGGAGGTTGCACCCACCCAGGACAATCTGATCAGAAGAGGCAGTAGATCAGTGCTTTAATTAATACAACTATTGGCAAAACGGTTTATGGTGTCGGGTACCAGGTTTCCAGCCTCAGTGGTTTAATGTTGTATTTGTAATCAATACATTGAGGCATTGGAATGAGGAGTGGTTATTAAATTAATTCTGTTTGCATTTAAGGGGCTCCTTGTGGATAAAGGCAAGCCCCCACAATTTTTACTGTACTAACAAAGTAGAGGAAGTAAGACAACTAGTTCTAACATGGTATAGAGGGTATATATGGAAGTTGTATTTGAGACCTACAGTCCAGCACAGCGGTTTTGATGGGATGTATGGAAGACAGGCACTGTGTTGAGGGGAAATGTTGCTTTTCAGTTTGCTTCACCAGATTCCTTAATTGTGTTTGTGACACCTACTTGAGGAGATTGTAGCAATCAACGTGCTTAAGGTAAAGGAAAGAAATGTCCCCTAAAGCCAGCATTGGAAGAATTCAACTCATCCAGTAAACTTAGTGTGAGTGAAATGCTCCTGAAGAAGACAGACACAAGATTAAGGTGGAGAGTCATAACATCAAGGACAGTCAACCACAATAAGCAACAATAGCATCCAATCATTAGCAAGGAGCCAATCCAAAATGCTCTCTTAATACATATATTGTCTATTATAAACTATAGGTGCACCAGGTGGTAGCTTAAGCTGTCTGCAGCTGAGAATTACAAAAGTACTAAGATGGAAACAAAGGAAGATCCTCCCTGATGCTGCTCCTGGTATAATTTCCAGCTCCTATATGCTGTTTACTCTAAAGTGTGTCTGTGTAGATCTCCAAGCAACTGCTTTGTAGAAATATCGACCGAATTTTATTACAAATGTTCCTTATTGACCTCTGATGGATGCAGCTCCTGCTACCCATTTACATTTCTGAGAATATTTTACAAAGGTGATCACAAACAGGTTATTACCATTGTCCATTACCCTTTGGAGTTTGTTACTGCCCATTCAGACAATGGATTAGGTTGCCACAAACTTTCTAGGGCAGTTTAAATCCATACTCCATATTTTGCCTATTTTATGCCTTCTCTGCACCGTACTCATGAACTTATATATTGTTGATTAGAGAAAAAACTTTCCAGAGGTTGGGGAGAGGAGTTGGCCTAATGGCTAGGGCGCTCAACCTCAAACCTGGGGAACTGGGTTCGGGTCTCGGTAATGACGCTGAACATCCTGTGATTCTGGGCAAATCACTTAATCTCCCCGTGCGTAACAAAGAATGAATGTGTGTCCTAATGTAACGTAACTGGTGCTATGTAAAGCGCCCTGATACCCGATTGGATTCGGATCAAGTTCGCGCTATATAAAACTCTGCAAGAAAAAAAAAAAGAGGTCCCCACACTCCCCAATACAATGGGTCCATTGCTGGTTACGTTTAGGACCAGTTCTTTGATCCGGAGTTTGCTGGTTCTCTGCACCACAACTTCATTCTCAACACCGGCAAATATGACAGTCCACCACCTGGTGGCATTGTTTCTCTAAATTTGAGGTGAGCACCAGAACAAAATAGGTAATAATTTAATATACATTAAAAATTAATAATACCTGCAACCTAAACCATTCTTATAGCTTTGGGTGGCCCTGAATAGTCTGAATAGTCACACTTGTAAGACTGTGATGGGGTTAGTGATGATTGTGTTGATCATAGCATTGGCAGCTCTGCCAGGGGCAATGGGTGGTGCAAGCTGCAGTGGCCTTCTGAGAAGGACCCTGGCACCTGCTTTTCTTTTTTACAAATAAATCAGTGTTGAGGGTCCACTGACCTCACTGTAGGCTACAAGGAATATCTTTAACATGTTCTCAGCTCCTCTCTCATTTCATGTCCCCAAACCCCTTACCCTGCTTTCCCTTTTATGTCATTTGATTTACTTTTCAATAACTATGTAGTGAATGCCTTCTGTATTGCTACACCTCCCCCTTACTTATTAAAAAGTACAAACAATAGTCACACCTTATTTCTTCAATAAGGTGTCAAGGCACTCATACAAGTCGGGCAGATCGAGTGGTATTAGATGGTTGAGATGTACTCTTATTGTGCACTTATGGCACAGGTTCTGATGCTTGATCTGGACTGTCAGGTGGGGTCACCTCATTCATGACTGCAGGAGTTGCCAACCATCGAGGATAGGTTCTTAAAGTGTGACAAGTCCCTTTGTGGTGGTCTCTCCCGGGATGATGTACCATCACCATATTTGCTTTGCATGTCACAACTCTCAGAGTATCAACAGCAAATGGAGTGTCTGTTTTCCACTTTCAATTCAATTCAAGTCTTTATTTCGATTCTTAAAATCATAAAAGACACATATAATTTACAGTACAACTCTTTAAAAAGAATTCATGCAAATGTGCATCATTTGTATAAAGACTAAAATCATAAGAGTCATAAAAGTACCTTAAAAGTCTATTTGTATATTATTTTGCTAAGAACAATAAAACTATTTTATAGCAGCAATCAGTTCCACATCTCAGGATCAAGCGATTTAGAAAATTCTTAGGTTAAATTGTCCATATGCTGTTCACTTTGATGGCTAGTTACATATGATACAGAATAGTAAATCCGGTGGGCTAACAATAAAATATGCTTAACCATTCATCCAACACATACAAGGTCCCTCAGTGTTCCTTTCTACTTCAAGCACTTTGCTCGAATCTCCCACATCCAACTAAAGAATTTGGCTGTAGCCACTACGATGGATTCATGTGTGTTAGTTTTCAGTATGCGATATTCATCAGTGCATGATCTTGTGCCCATATTGGCACAAATTGGCCTGAGCCATTTATTCCTGGGGCGCTTGTAAGCTGGACACACAAACAAGATGTGAAGAAGTGTTTCGTCCTGCATATTGCAGGGTTCACATCTAATAGTAGGGGGACTGTGCCGGTTTTGCATAAAAGATTTTGTCGGGAGTGTGCCAACCCTTAGTTGATGGTACAATTTTCTATCCAGGGACTTTAGTATTAGGTCCCAATAAGATCCAAACCTGGTATCATGTTTGTGTTCCATAAAAACACCAGAAAGGGAAGTATTGATAATACGTGACATGGGCTTCAATTTCACCATGGCTCACTATGCTTCCTTGAATCATTTTTTAGATGGAAATAAATTACTTTCTGGGTTCTCCCACAAATGTCTATACCCCATCTCCACCAAAGTAAACTTTTTTTTTGTAACCATAAAATGCTACTCGATGTATCAGCCCATTTTACATCTTTCAATGCATCAGCATAATGAACCAACTCAGGGGTGGTCCAGATCCTTCTCCAATATGCTACGGGCCTAAATCGTGCCAGATCCTCAAGAGTGCTGCAGCCTAAATCGAGATAGAGGGGTTTAAGGGGAGTGGATTGGGGGAGGCCTGTTAGGGTTCTCATGAACTTATTCTGGGCCACAGTTAATGAGGAGACGTTTTTAAAACCCCAGAGCTCCGCTCCATAAAGGATAGAAGCCCTGACCTTGGCATTATATATTGTTAAAGCAGGGCTTACTGGTTTTGTTTTGGACAATCTGTGTTCTTTTAATAGGGCACCTGCTAATTGGACATGCTTTAAGGTCATCAGGTCTGTCTGTGGTTTCCAATTTAGCTTTTTGCCCAAAGTCACTGCCAAGTATGTAAACACATCAGATTGTTCCAACTGAACCTTATTCATGAATACTTTGCCTTGAACCCTTTTCTGTTTATGAAAAATCATGTATTTTGTTTTGTCCACATTGACTACCAACTCATAGTCACTGCAAAAGGTCTCAAATCTATTCAATGCACACTGCAACCCTGTCTGCGTCTTGGATAGGATGAGGGTGTCATCTGCAAACATAAGTAGCGGAATCTTTTCACCTGCAAGGGAGGGGGCATCAGTTGGGTGTGTCGAAAAATAATGTACAACACTATCAATGAACAAAGAAAAAAGTGTAGGGGCCAAAACACACCCTTGCCGAACCCCTTTTGATACTTCAAACCTATCAGTGACCTTGCCTTGCGACCCCCATTGTACCTGCGCAAAATTGGACTCATAGAGCCTTTCTTCAATAAGGTGTCAAGGCGCTCATACTAGTCGGGCAGATCGAGTGGTATGAGATGGTTGAGATGTACTCTGATTGTGCACTTATAGCACAGGTTCTGATGCTTAATCTGGACTGTCAGGTGGGGTCACCTCATTCATGACTACAGGAGCTGCCAACCATCGGGGATAGGTGCTTAAAGTGTGACAAGTCCTTTTGTGATGGTCTATCCCGGGATGATGTGCCATCACCATATTTGCTTTGCATGTCACAACTAGGGGTGGGCGGAATTTGCGAAATCCACTTTCCCAAATTATCGCAAAAATGTTTAAAATTATCGCAAACAAGCGGAAAATCGCGAAGATGCAGAATTTTTTTTCCCGCATGTTCGCGAGATTTTCTGCATGGTTGCGGGTCGCCAACTTACCCATGTGGTTGCTCGCGGGCGCGGCCATCTTGTTTTGAGTTGTCTCGCGGCGCATGTCATGAGACAGCGCAAATGGCTAAAAGCAATCCAACATCTCATGGAGAACGCGACCGGATCAAGAAAACTTGTCGGCGATCGCAGGGATTCAGGTAAGGCTGTCGCGCGCGCGCGAGAATGTATTATTTTACAGCGCGAGCAAGAAACAAATTATTGCCAAGCTGCGGAAAGCGGAAATTTTGACATTTTCGCGCTCTCCGCGGAACGCGAAAATGTCAAATAATCGCAATTTCCTCGAATGGAACGAAATTTTCGCCCAGGCCTAGTCACAACCCTCAGAGTATCGACAGCAAACAGAGTGTCTGCTTTCCACTTTCATTTCTGCTTGACCAAGACCTAGTCACCTTCATCGAAGACTGCTTCCTGAGCTCATCAACGATGATCTGCATATGCTTTCATCTTCCATTTCCGGGAAGTGTCAGTGACATGAACCATATCTGCATTCAAGTATCGATCTACTGTCCACTTGGGCAGTTTAGTTCTGATAGCTCTCCCAGATAGCATGGTGCATGACTCTCAGCAGTTGTGGAGAGAAGAGTTGAATGATAGGCACAGTGGGCTTGACACAGGGCATGGTTTAACTTGATTACCTCCATCGATGCTCATTGAATTACACATTTGAGGGTACTCATGAATCCTTCTACCACACCAGTAGCTTGGGGTCACAGTGGTGTGCTCTTTGGGTGCTTGACATTTAGTCTGACCAGAAATTCCTTGAATTTTTTGCTATTGAACAGTAGACCATTGTCAGATTTGAGAATGGTGGGGTTTCTCATGCTGCAAATATGTCATTCAACCACTCCATGACCTTATCATTGGTAGTTGACGGTAACTCCTCTACTAAAGGAAAATGTGAATACTCATTGATGACTACCATGAGATGATGTCTGTTTTCTACAGGCCTAAAGAAATCAACAGTATCTTTTTCACATGCATGTGCTGGAAGATAACATATAGTCAATGGGTGCTGCGTCACTTTGGAGGAAAGGCAGTTGAAAAGATGGCATTCTTTTAGTTCCATCTCCACTCGCTCATCTAGGCGTGGGTACTACACTTGATCTCTTAGGGCTCTTTTGGTGGCTACAATGCTACAATGTCCTGCATGGGCCAGTTCATGGACTTGCTCCGTTAAGCTCTCAGGTATGATGATTCTTGAGCCTGCCAATACAACACCTTCCTTGGTAAAGGACAATTCAGCCTGTAATTTTTCGAATTTTGGAAATTCAACTTTGTGAGCAAAAGGTCGAGTATGCTTCTTCCACGATTGAGTTAAAATCATGTCTTTGAGGATAAGCATGATCTTATCAGCATTAGTAGCAGCAATGGTCTGTTCATTGAATAGGGCTGCTGGTGTGCTTAACCTCACAGTGAAGTTAATGTACTCCTCAGCTGTTTATGACATTGAACTGTTCCTCTGCAACAGTACTCTTGAAAATTAATCAGCAGGGTACCTGGCTTATGTACAATTACATATTCATATTTTAGCAGTCTGGACCCCCCACCTCTCAATGCAAAGGGGCAAACAAGTCCAACAGTGACGGCAATGGCAAAAATGAGCCAAACAATCTGAGAGTCTGGTATAGCAATGTTCAAGAGAGCGGCATCTGAATAGGGCAGTCCGCTGCAACACACGAGAAGTTTTAAAACCTGTTGGACTTGTTTGCCCCTTTGGACTCGAGTATTCATCACTCAATATTAATTTTATGATCAGATCACCTGGCTATCTACTCGGAAAACCTGTCACTAGAGAAGTGTACGTCGTGCTGTGAACGGTGAACTTATTTTCCAGGCTAACGTCTCCCTCTGGTGGATGAGTGCTCCCACAGTAATCTGCTCGCTGCAAGCGATTGCGTCATTCTTTTGGTACACCTCATCGATCTTTATTATTTGGGCTCTTGTATCATCTTAACCGTTCTGCTTGTTCTCAGACGCTTACAAACATATATCGACATTTGTTCGGTCCCATGGACCCTGGATATGAATGAGCCCTCAGGCCCTGAAGAAGGTGGCACCCCGGGAAAGGGGGTGTAACACCGAAATGCGCGTTGGTGTTTTGATCTTATATGTCCCCTAGTCTTATACTTCACTGATCTATTTCTGTGATGATGTACTAGTGTTAATTTCAATTGTATATTTAAACAAAAGTTTCTCTTCATCCTCATGATTTACAAAGTTATAAGCTTTGAATTGCATATCAGCAACTTGACTGCTTTATTAGAAAATACTTGTTTGATGTGACATGTTTAGGGGCTACGAATCATAACTTTTTATATTCTGTGATGAATGTTAGTTGTGTGTTCACGGTTTGAATGGGTTCATATGAGTTTGAGGATGTATGAATGATTTGCGTGAAAGATTGTCCATGGGAATCATCACGCTTTGGGTATTAGTGAATTTTGTATTTTTACTATTATGTTAACACATGATTCATGTACTTATTTTTCTGTCTTGAATAATATGAAAACAAAAATAAAATACTGTCTAAATAGTCCGATTTATGTAAGTATTTGAGCACATGGCTTAGCAAGAGTGGTATTCTTATAATCTGACTTAATTGCGTGTAGTTAAAATATATAGGTAGAGCAGACTGTTACATGTCTGGTAGGACCGATGGAGCACTCAATTTTGTCATGCTTTAACAGTATTTCTAGTTCCTTCCCAACTGCTTCTTGCAAGTGAAAAGCGACATGGCGGTGCCACTGGGCAATGGTGTAAATGTCCTCATTAATATGAAGTCTCACTTTTTAAAATTGTTTTGAGCCTTCGTAGACCATGAAACACCAATGGCAACATGTCTCAAAACTTCAGATTGAGTGTGAAGGTTGTAATTGAGAGATATCAATCCCATGTCACAAGCAGTGGAAAAACCGAGTAGGCATGCACTGGACAAAGTTCCTGGAATCACGTGAATTGGTGATTGCACTGATACTGCTTTTTGTTGCATGACTCTTGATTCTGCACCACTGTAGAAGCAGGCCAAGTGTATACTTTGCATACTTTCATGTTGATGGGTTGAGGCATGGCTCAGGAGATAGCCTGTCGAACCTTTCGACCGAATTATGTTAATCGATGCACCAATGTCTATGATAAAGTTTAAGGGACAACTGTTAACCTTTATTGTACTCTTGGGGCAATGTCCAAATGAAATCTGTTATTTTGTTTGGGGGTCTGCCTTTGTCTTTTGTCTGTCTTTGCAAGCAGCCATACCTACATGTGCCTATTGTTCCTTGGTCGATACCATCATCTTCTTCACTGGTGCTCGATAATGCCGTTGATGAGTAGGATGACCTTGACGCTGATTGACATTGTCTAAATTCTACTTGTCATAACTGATGTTACTTTTTGGCATCGTGAGCATGGCAAGAATGCTTTTGGAACCTTCTGGTGTCCACCTTCTCTTTTCGCTGTGATGTAGTTCATTTCTGTTTCGCTTTGCAAACCATTATGAAGTAGCTTTCTTTACCACAACCTTTGCATGTTTATCATATGGTTGGACATTTGCCTTCATGAAGAAATAAAAACCTACATCAGAAACAGGTTTTTCTTCTCTGAGGGCATTGACTTGTACACGTTAACCTTGTGCTCACTTTTCATGACCAACACAGATTCATTTCTTGCTGTTCAAGCTTCCATATCAGTAGCTTGTCGATCTGCTCTTTCATCAACTCTTGCAGCCATTTATACTTTCTCCAAACTGAGTGTCTCTCTCAACATGCATGTTAGAAATGGGGTTTATGGTTGGTTAGGGTATGCACCTAAGCCAGGTAGAACGCACCACACTAGTCAGGATAAGGGAGTTACACACCCAAGATAACCTGTACTCATCCCCTTGGTAGCTTGGCAGAGCAGACAGGCTTATCCCGGAGGCAATGTGTAAAGTGTTTGCACAACACACTCACACCAGTGAAACACTAGGCACACCACAAAAGAGACTCCACACCAGGATACATAAAAATATCCTTTGTATTATACATAAAACTCATTAGACCATAGTTACATGAACCAGAAATAACTTTGCCAACTGGGCAATTGTCATAATGTCACATAGATCATAAATCACTTTTGCCACTAGGCAGTGGTCATTACATCACATGTAGTGCACTGACGTAATTACTAATAAGTTGCACAGGTTATAGAAACATTAGGCATAACATCACAGCTAGCGCACTGAAATAAATACTCATTACTTGCACATTAATCCACATATTCTTTGTATCACACTTAAAGCACATGTGACCACAAACACTTTGCATTATAATTAAAGCACAATATCAGTGCATAAAAAATGCAGCAGTTAGGCTTGAGGCCTAACACATAAATCACCCAAGGAGCCATGTCTGCGCTCCTAATATCAGCAAGGCTGTAATTTCTGGCTCCACGGAGAACACCTGCCCGCCACTTGCGACAATACGGCAGTCCTAGGTAGGTTTCCTTTTGATGTGGCCAGTTCCTGATTGGGGAGCCTTTCCCTGGCTCTCCCCGTGTTAGCAAAAATGCCCCCCAAGGTAAGTGACCACAAGGTACGAGGACGCTCACACCCGCACCGCCCCAGGCATCTGCCTGAATCACAAAAAAGTAAGGGGCAGAGTCAGCAGGTCCTTGCAGGAGTCCTGGTCTTCCCGCACTGCCCTCATTGAGACACCAAGATCTTTTGCCTTCTCTTTGGCCCTTCTCTTGTGGTCATTTGACCCAGCACAGCCTCACAAGTCCCCTCTCCTTCGCTAAGGGAGACTGAGGCACGGCAAGCTGGTGCGGCTGGAGCTGCAGGATCTCTGCATCCCCCTTGGGTATCGGCAAGCATTGCGGGACAACTTGCACCAGCGCAGGTTGCTAGGTGACGCTGGGGCCTCCTAGGTGCACGCTCAGATGCTGAGTTGCCATGCTCCCTTCTCTTAGGTCTTCCCTCCTCTGGGGACCTTGCAACATGGCACTGCTGGTGGTGCCAGCAGCGTAAAAGGGCAAAACAAGGACATTTTCTGTAGAGTGGAGCCAACAAGGAAATTACCAGCAGAGTTCCGCAATATGGTGATTTTCCAGCTCAGTGAAGCACCAGGAAATTCCAGCAAATCAGAAGGAATTCCCAATAAAGGGCAACAAATAGAAAGAAGGCTTTCATTTGCCTGAATCTTCCAAAAGAGGAGACCAGCTCACACAAACCCTTGGAGATTTCTTCCTAAACAGGATACTACAACAGGGCTAAAAGAGTCAGTCCTTTTCCTCCACCACAGACAGTAGCAAATGCAGACCAACCCACCCCTCACTCAGAAAAGGCAGCGCTCCTCACACAGTCCTTCCATTTTTCTTCTTAGCAGGATCCTCTAGTTCCTGGAAGTGATCTAAAGTCCTGGAATTTTAGGTTTAATACTTATATCCCATGTTTGTCATTGTTCACTTTGTGGCAAGGGTCTCTGAACTCAGTCCAAACCAGTCCTGTCCTCCCTGGTGTAGAATGACAACAAGGGGCGGAGACAGCATTGTGAAAATGTGACACAGCCTATTCAGCCTATTCAGGTGCAGGCAAAACTCCTCCCAGCACTCTGAATGCAGACCAGATCTATTCAGCCCAGCAATGAGTCACCAAGGCTAGGCAGGACACAACTCACCCCTCCCCCCCTTGTGAATGTCTAGAGTGAATGGACATTCCCAGGTCCTGTCACCCCAACACCAGATGCTGAATGCACAAACAGCCAGAGGCACATAGAATGTTAAAGGAGGAAAATGGCCACTTTATAAAAGTGGCATTTGAAACACGCAATTTAAAAACCACCTTTACCACAAAGTGCGTTAATGTATTCTGAGTTCAGAGAGCCAAAACTCAATATTAGATCTTGTCCCAATGGAACGTTACACATGTAAAATTGTTACAGTGCAGCCCTTATGGGACAGACAGCCTTTCAATAGTGATAAACGAAATACAAAGTATTTCACTATAAGGACATGTAACATACACCAGTACATGTCCTATCTTCAACATGCACTGCACCCTGGCAATGGTGGTACAATGGCCTAGCATAGGAATGTCATACATGTAAGAAAAGGGAAGCTTAGAGCCTGTCAAGTGGGTGCACTTGCCATGTCTGCATGGCAGTATAAAACTGCGTGCAGACACTACAGAGGTAGGTCGGAGATACATTTACAGGGCTACTCCTATGTGTGGCACAAGCAGTGCTGCAAGCCCGCTAATAGCATTTGATTTACAAGGCCTGGCACACACGTGCACTTTACTAGCGACTTACCAGTAAATCAGATATGCCAATCATGGATAGCAAATCTTATTCACAGTTTACACTGAGACCATATGCACTTTAGCACTGATCAACAGTGGTAAAGTGCCCAGAATCCTATAACCAACAAAAACAGGGCCAGAAAAATAGGAGGCAAAAGGCAAATTTTATGTGGATAAGCCTCCAAAAAGGGCCAGGTCTAACAATGCTTCTTCTAAACAAAATTGAAAGACAGCCATAAATAACTCTGAGGCGTATGGCTTCTTCATTATTAAATCCACTAAACTTGCAGTGTTTGAGAAGTACATAAAGCCTCTCAACAAATTCATCCATCATTTCACCAGCTTTCTGTTTCACTTGATTTAAAAAGTAGCTTACACATTCGACATTCGGCATCGGATTGAACTTGGTTCCCAATGCATCTTTGATCTGAGAGTACGATATTGCATCAGTCTGCAAGATTTTCTTCAGCACTTCTTGCACTTCATTACTGACAAGGTTCTTTAATAATGCAATGATTTTCTTGTCATCTACTTCTTCTAGGGCATCTATAAAGTTATCGAACTTCTCAATCCATGCAGTCAACCTGGTGCCAATATTCTGCTTATTGATTGTGTCAAATGGCGTTGGTGATTTCTGAAACATAACTGCATCGTCCTTTTGCGCTCTTTTCTATTGCCGTTAAGAGCATTTCCTGTTCAGACAGCTTTTGCTGTGCATGTGAATCTGCACCTTTTGTAAGCACTGGACTTGTGCTTGAGCTTGGGCCACCATGCCCATTCATAGGCCTTGTGGCACTTTCTTTCTCCTTGATGCTGAGGGAATTTTCAGTTTTTCGCACGTGGATGTCTTTGCCTTCATCTTCCTTCTTGATATTGGGCGATGGTTCCATCTTTCACACTTGATCAGGGTTGCGTTTAGCTTTTTGCATCACAACTGGTGGTGACTGCCTTTAACTTTGTATCAATGATGGCTCTGTGTTATGATATGGAGCAAGATCTCGTATTTTGGCCTTACCAGTGGGTTTCTGGTGGGGTTTTCAAATGCGCTCCTCTGCAGGGCCTTCAACTTCTTCGGGGGCTGAATATGGGGTGGAGCGGGGCTTTGATAACACACATGCCAACTTTAAACTACTTCTCATCAATTTAGGCGCATGTGGCATGCACAAGCAGTTTCCTGTAGCATTGCAAACTCTCAGGGAGAGTAGTCTAATTTCTTTGGGGCACAGATCCTATCCTCTTCGCCAGTTGCAGCATCCTTCCCAGCCCATGGGCATGCAAAATTAATATGCAACACACGGAGCTCTGTAGTAGATATCTTTATTCCACAGCATATGATCACACACTGCCCACTCTTTATGCCATAAACATTAACAACTACACATTAACACCTTCCAGAAAGTTACGTAATTCCCTGTTGAGTCCGCCCAGAACTGCAAGGGTCCCAGAGCACATAGTCTCACAACACTACAGTTATTGTATTTTAAACTGCACTGAAAGCTAACACCAAGCCTCTTCTAAGCGCAATATTTCTTCATTACTCATGGAAGGGCTTGAGCGTGCTCTAGAACAGCAGCATTTCAACCGAAAGCACTTTTATGACCAGATAGCAGGAAGTCAATAGTGCACAGAGCTCACACACAGTTATCACTTACACAAGTAGTGACCGGGGCTCCTAACTGCTCACTTACATTATGTGTCATTACATGTGGACTGGCTAAGGTGTTTAAGTGATGTACAGGAGACATGTGCCTTGTCACAGGCTTATACTGATCTAACAAACAGTGCATTGCTGTATGTAATACTGACTCATCATGTAGGGGCTTTAATGCATGATTTCTACTGAGGGGATGCTGTGTGTCAGCACATCCTGGATGCTTCGGTTGGGTGGCTTTTTAACAAGAAGTCTGGTTTAATGGTCCAGAATTATGAGTCAATATTCTGCCGGTCATCAGGCTAAATGGGAGATTCGGCAGCATCACTCACAGTGGATCACGTCTTAGAAATCTTCAACCAAATGTTCCACCTTGGTTACTTCTCCTAAAAAATTGGAAAAGTGCATCAATTCTTCCTCTCTTAAAAAACCCAAATCTGGATGCAGACAACCCCAAAAATTATAGGCCAATTTCCTGGCTTCCCTTTCCGGCCAAGCTGATAGAGAAGGCCATAAACACTGAGCTCTCTCTATTCATCCAGGATAATAACCTACTGGATTCTGCCCAGTTTGGTTTCAGAATGCAACACAGTACTGAGACAGCTTTGATCACAGCTGCTGAATACATTAGAACAACCTTACCTAAAGGGGGGAACGATGCCCTAATTTTGTTAGATCTTTCCGCAGCGTTTGATACTGTCAGCCATTAACTTCTTATCAAATGCCTGTTAGGAGTTAGAGGATATATAACAGGGGGTGAAATTCTGTAAGGTTATCAGTGGCCGGAATCCGTGAAATCATTTTTTATATAATACAAATGCCTCTGACACCATAAATCACAATTTTTACTTTTCTCAGCAAGACTATTTATTGACTGTGAGTTATAATTCAATTATAGCAATTATTGATTCTTTTGAGACAGACAAAACACTTCTTCATTGCGACAAGTATATGTCCTTTACATAAAAACATTAAGAACATTACATTTTTTTCAGTATCTTTGATGACAAATCAACAAACTTAAACAAAATACTTTAAACAAACGAATAGATTTGTTACATTACAATACTCAGATATCCTATCTTGTACAGTGTGGGAACTCAAAATAATTGTTACCTCAACGTTAACTACTTATTTTGGTCATGTGCAGGGTCAGAGAGGAGTATTTCGTAATATTTGTACAGAGCATTAATTGTGTATGTTGTTTTACGCTCTTCTGAGGACGTTATTGTCTACTTTTTATCTCAAACGTATCTCTTTCTATGTTAGCCTGTTAGCCGACGCGTTTCGACCTGTGTGGAAATGGACCTATATTGTATTCATAAGGTCTTCGTCAGGGCTCAAATGTGTTTCCAAATGGACATCTTTTATCCTGTGGGAGTAATGATATATTTACTTTTAATTTTTTTAAAATATTTTTTAGGATACTCTTATATATATATATATATTTAAAAAAAAAAAATTTGGGGGATTTGCAGAAACTTACGTACTAACGATTGTGGATTGTTGTCGCCTTCTTTACATATGATACAAAAAGAATGGATCTATAAGGACAAGTACAATAAAAAATACCGACACTGTAGCATGATTAGAACAAATAGATAACCAGAAGGTTCCATCTGCCTGTCAAAATAGCGTTGCTTTTCATCTGTATTCACAGAGACCCCGGTCTGTACAAGTAGGATCGGATCAGAATCACACGCCAGTCCCCCTGTACGTTTGGAACACACATATCGGTACGTGGAAATTAATTTTAGAGATTTGAGGTGCAACCTACACATTCTTAACAAAAATACTAGAAGTCTCCATCTGCCTATCAACATAGCATTTTTTCTCTGCATTCACAGAGACCCCAGCCAGTACAAGTAAGATTGGATCAGAATCACACGCCAGTCCCTCTGTACGATGGATTAACCCAATTGGTATGTGGAAATTAACTTTACAGAATTGAGGTGTAACATACTCACCAATGATAATAATACCAGGGAACCCAGTACCTTATAGATCCATTCTTTTTGTATCATAGGTAAAGAAGGCGACAACAATCCACAATCGTTAGTACGTAAGTTTCTGCAAATCCCAAAAATTATTTTTTTGAAAAATATATATATATATAAGAGTATCCTAAAAAATATTTTTAAAAAATTAAAAGTAAATATATCATTACTCCCACAGGATAAAAGATGTCCATTTGGAAACACATTTGAGCCCTGACGAAGACCTTATGAATACAATATAGGTCCATTTCCACGCAGGTCGAAACGCGTCGGCTAACAGGCTAACAGAGAAAGAGATACGTTTGAGATAAAAAGTAGACAATAACGTCCTCAGAAGAGCGTAAAACAACATACACAATTAACGCTCTGTACAAATATTACGAAATACTCCTCTCTGACCCTGCACAGGACCAAAATAAGTAGTTAACGTTGAGGCAACAATTATTTTGAGTTCCCACACTGTACAAGATAGGATATCTGAGTATTGTAATGTAACAAATCTATTCGTTTGTTTAAAGTATTTTGTTTATGTTTGTTGATTTGTCATCAAAGATACTGAAAAAAATGTAATGTTCTTAATGTTTTTATGTAAAGGACATATACTTGTCGCAATGAAGAAGTGTTTTGTCTGTCTCAAAAGAATCAATAATTGCTATAATTGAATTATAACTCACAGTCAATAAATAGTCTTGCTGAGAAAAGTAAAAATTGTGATTTATGGTGTCAGAGGCATTTGTATTATATAAAAAATTATGTTAGGAGTTAGAGGCACTGCTCTCAAGCTCCTCAGATCCTTTCTCACGGACGGATCACAGTTCGTGGAATGCAATGGCCACAGATCCACCTCCTTTACTCTTCCTTATGGGGTACCACAAGGGCTGGCATTGAGTCCCACCCTTTTTAATCTGTATGTCACCCCGTTGGTCTCTCTGATCAAGGGTCTTGGGTCCTCAGTTGTGTCCTACGCTGACGACACTCAAATTGTTTGTCCTACCCCTGGAAAGTCAGCGCCTAGACACCTAAAGGTAGTAGTGTGCTTTAGAAATCCTAATTTCATTTAATTTCATTATATTGTGACAACATATGTTATCTGCTTTCAAATGTATTAATATATGGGTACAACTGCTTTCTTTATGTGATAGGATTTTTTGCCACATGTCGTATTTTTTTTCCATGCATGGGAAGATTAATTGATTTGCTCAGAATCACAGGGGTGTTGTGCCAACACATACCATCAATTGGCAAAGCCAATTGATCTTGGCTTTAAGACTATTGGCTCCGACATTGCCTTTTGTTCATGCTGTTAAGTAGTGATTCTTATCCTTTTGCCTTCTGTCGACCCCCACCTAATCATTACTGGAACCCGAGGACCCCCACTAAAATATTATTACAATGTTGGGACCCCACTGAGTCATTACTGGAGGACTGGGACCCCAGCCAAAGCATTTTATCTAATTTGAATTGCAAAACAAAATGCACCAAATTAAGAAGCAAGCTTTCATCCAACAAATGATTAACTTTTTTATTTAATTCACAATCAAATATATATAAATCTAAATTTTGATTTTGATGGGAGAGTTAGAGCTTTTTGAAATTCAATTGTGGCCACTCATCATCCATACTATTTCCGTTTGATGCACTTGCACTGCTCCCACAAATCAATCTGAGTATCTACCCTAATTTTTTGGCCTCAATTTTCAAAATCCTTCACTGTTACAGAACGTTTTAAAATTTTCAGTTTGACATTTAGATTTTTTTGATTTTTGTACACTTCATTACTCTGCTAATAATGTAAAATTTTCTAAGCAGTCGCAGACCCCTTGAGTGGGCTTTACGGTCCCCCCAGAGGTCCCTGGGTTAAGATCCATTGCTGTAAAGCGTGACCATAGCCGACTTCGGCAATGATTTGTAGCCATGCTTAATAGCAGGGGGCCTGCTGTGCAGAGCTGCTAAAAATAATAATAATTAAGGACTACGATCTATACAGCGCTAATGCACTTTAAGAGTGCATTAGCCCTGGCCACATCATAGTCCGTTTTTCTAATTAGTTTAAGCCGCACTGCAAAGCATCAGTGCTACTGTACAGCATGGCTACAAACATCGCCAAAGCTCATAGCTCTCACAGGAGATACCTTTTGGCTTTGACATTGCTTGTTGATATTGATGAGATGACCAATGGCAGACTGCGAAAACAATCCTTAGTCATTTCTGAACTGCTCTTAATATGTTCATTTTCCCGAACATTGAAAACAGAAACACAGTCTACACTGACATCTAGTGGCTAGAGTACCCAATTTCAAGCAAGTTGTACACAGTCTCACAGAGGCGTTAATGATACAATGGGCGATACCGTTGTTCAAAACATGGATGGAAGGTCTTCCGTATACGGACAAACGTGGTTGTGTCATTACAGAATGTACTTTGACACAATAATAAAAATTCCCAATGTTCACTGGCTATATGTATATAGTTTTATATATTTTTTAAAGTAGTCCGCCATGACTTTAAATTTACCACACAACTGCATATTGCAATTATGCGGAAATTATCTCCGGAATCACCATAGAACCGTGGAGAGGAATGCTGGCCTCCTTCTGAAAAAGCACTTCCACGAGTCAATTTATAAACGTCATAACACCGCGGATGTTTCTTTGGTTGTGCAGCACTGCAGCTTTAGTACTGAGTAGAAGAGACAATCTTATTGTACTTAATACCTCGTTTGCAGGTTGCCTCAGTCCTAAACGTCAATTAAATCTCCCAGCGGCCTGAAAAACATTCAAGTTGTTTTGAATCTGCTGCTAATCTCTCATAAGCAAAGGCCCTATTCTGGGTAGGACGGATGGCTAGGTATTCTGCATGTGTTAAGCATGTATATATATATATCTGTTTGTATTTATTTAATTGATGGGTCTTTACATGGAAACAGTAGTGTGTGTAGATGTAGTAAGCATGCAACAAGACACTTTAAAACTTAAGTCAGAAATATGAAACATGCAATTGGTCGATTCGGCATTTTTAGTAAAGGTCAGCAATATTTGTGTCTTTGGAGAAGGTATTTTAATGCTTTTTTGAAAATGCGAAAAGATTGAGTATGGTGGATCTAAATGGAAAGTGCATTCCAGAAGTTCGGTGGGTTCCCAGAGGAGAATTTGCTGAGTGGATTTATTCTTTAAAGGCTGCACTTAAAGGCATAGCCACGTTTTGCTTCTGAGACCCCAATGGGCACCGGGATTTTGAATTCTTCAGCAATATATTTTGATGAGAAGGGATGGATTGCTTTAAAGGTCATCTACACAGTCTTGTATTTGACTCTACATTCCAAGGGGACCCAATTTGGAGAAGTAACAAGCGGGGCGCCCTGGTTCAGTCTTTTAGAATCAGGTATAAGGAGAACGGATCATTGGGATTGTGCCTTGAGGGATGTAAAACAAATTTTAGCCATTGAGTAATTTAGGGGTCTCCAAGGGTTGCTGCTGCCACCCCTGAAATGTCACTTGTGACCCATAGTGTCAGCAGTGGCAGGAATAGAAGAAGCTCGTCCTTATGGGCATCGTTGGGGGCGTCACTCACCTCTTTTTGGTAATTTTTTACTATACTAAGGGGCATATCCACAAGAAACTATCACTGAGTCAACGGCACTTTATCGCAGGCAACGTTGCGATAAAAATACCTCCCATTCACAAGCCGGTGAAAACAGCACACAGCACCAGTTTACCCGCGATAGCAGCCACAAAAAACATCACCGCAGAGGACCCGCGCAACTGCCACTAATGAGATGCAGAGTGGGCGTTCCCGTGCCAATATCCGCGACAACATCACACCCAAACATTCTCAACGACCAGCCACATCGGCGATAAAAACACAAAACAGGCGATAAGGCGAAATGGCACCAGGAAATCTACACCAGCTCTGACCTGGTGTAAAGTCGGACGGCAGCTTGCACCACAAAAGGGAGACCAGCCCAGGGCCACACCCGAAGGGCAACAGAAGCCATGGAGCCACCCATCATGTGGCCCAGACACTTAAGAGGGCCACAACACGTCTGACACCACACCAAGGCACAATCACAGCGCCAAAGCCACATCACATTCCGAAAACGCAAGTAGTAGTCAGACAAACATCAGGGATGAAAGCTCAATTTTTCCAATGCAGAAGGCGGGAGGACACCTGCTCCTCTGACCTTGGTCCAGAACGCACCTGGAACACCCTGAGAGAGATGCCATGGCAGACGGGGATGACTCCCACATCACGCATTCCCCAAAGGAACTATCTGACTCATCCACACCCCACACACAGAAGCCCCTGCCTGTGGTATCCCTGCATGGCTTGCCCTTGATACTCATGGAAACAGCAACCCACTCTCCCCAACGTTTCCAATGCATTTGAATCATTGCTAAGAGCTGTGGCATATCCTCCACACAACTGCCGCAGTTCAGAAGAGTGCCGGTTCCACGAGATGCACCAACTCAATGGAAGGCCATCCCGGGCACATGCACAACCCCCGTCAGGTGGAATAGTACAGTGCACGTATGCTGCATTTACTGGGCGTAGTGCCACTGGCAGTGCTGCGGATCAGTTACCGGCTCAGCTTCCGCATTGCCTACGTCACATGCGTCCAGCCCTGGTTCTACTGCCTAACATACACATTCGAGTGTCCCATGGATGTCTGCCTATCCAACACAACTGTTGATGAATTGCACAATGACTTGTGTCTGCGCCCCCTGTTGGATCACAAACAGGAGTGTAACCAAGACAGCCATGCATGGGATGCCTTGACATACTGCGTATGTATTGGTAGTTGTGCATGGGAGATTGCACAATTCCTCATGTGCAGTGACCCCATTGAGGCGCTCCCCTATTGGACTTTGTTGTGGATTGGTGAAATGGGGTGGGCTGAGCACACCTGCCAGGACCACTTAATGGATTGGCTCACCCTGGGGTTCCTTGAACATGACAACGACGTACTATTGGAACACATTGCACATGAAGCTGCACGGGCATTCATGGACGAGTAACTACGTTCCTGCAGCCACATACGATTGGGACCCGTAGAACATGTCCCAACAACTTGTTGCATCGTGGGGATAGCTCACACATCCCACCACAACAGAGGATACGTCTGCCTTCGTCCGGGCACTGGATGCATGTGCGTGGAACAATTCATGTGTACACACACCTGTTCAAGGTATGCAGGTCCATGCCTGGTGCAACACAGCATCGTTTGGCAACTTTCCCAATTCGAACCCACTGCTGGGGGAGAGCACACACATGGCAATGTAGCACAACATGTGAACCTGTCGGACCCTCACACCTGATCACTGTCAGCAAAGCAGACAATTGGAGCACACCGGAGGCAGAGCACTAGGCAGATCCCATGGGCAGTGAGTCGTGCCCCCTCACACTGGAAAATTGGCAGACGCCAAACAACACATGACTCATCCAGCAAGGCAAGGGGGGCTGAGAGCGTTGCCATCCATGATGACTTTTGCCCATTTTAGCCCCAAAATATTCTGAACTTCGACATGTACCCATGCTGGTGTAAATGTCTTAAGCATGTCCCTGCCTTTTGTGGCCCGTGCCTTGTCCATACTGACATGCACATGCCAATAAAGTCTATGCAACTCCACTGGTGTCTAACTGTTAGGTGTGTTGTTTGGATTGTCCACTCTTGCGCCACAATGATCATCGTCCCTACACTGGGAGGAACTGACTGACGCATGTGCAATGGGGGCGACCCTTTGGCAAGCTCCACCTCTGTGAGCCAGACCTTGTTATTGGATAGGTGCTGGACGCCATGTGCACTTACGTGACTTCAGCAATGTGAGTATGGTGTCCAACCCCTGACCATGTGGAGCAATGTCATATATCATAACAGAATGTGTCCACACAGATGTGTGTGAGTAGGTATGCAACATGATCTTCTGGTGTCACGTGCTGTAGGACACCACTCCTGGCCTGCTTTCATTTGGGTCAGTCCTACACACAGCCCTATTCAATACATGGACGTGTGCCTACATTGGGGGTTGTGAGATTGTTGTTGATGTGGAATGGGGACACAGCTAGTACTCACCTTCACAGTCATCCAATTGGCCATGTGTCTCAGGGATACACATGCGCATAGATGTCAGTTACCAGGGTGTACCTTCATGTGCAATCATTGTACCTACATCCCGCCATACCTCCACATGTGAGTGAACATAGTGATGACACATCTGTGTGAATTAGAATGTTTTATTCACAGTCAGGTGATTGCGGGAGCTGGGGCTGTACATGGCCATCCAAGCCCACATCACATGGGTGCCCAGTGGCGTGCCAACCAGAGTCCTTTGGGGATTGCACAGTGATTGGGAAGAGGGAGAGTGCAGTCCGCAGCAGGATAGCTGTGTAATTGGCCAGCGGAGAAGAAAAGGCAGTCCGTGTAGGGGTGCGGGTGAAAGTCGCAGGGTGTTCCGGTGGTCACTATGAGGTGTTTCCCAGGCCATGATGCATAGGTCATGACCAGGCAGGGACAGGTCATACGGTGGAGGGTATCTTGACATATGTGCAGGTTGTCCTCTACATCATCAATGATGGGGTTTGTGTTTTGCTCTGCAGTAAGTGTTGATTGTCCCTCTGCAATGTTAAGGGGAGATGCAGGTTAACAGGGTTTCACATGTATGTTGTTAATTTGCATATGTTTACATTCAGACTGCATGCCAATGTACATTATGAATGTTTTGGGGAAGCTGGCTATTCAATGGCAGTCAGTGTGCTTTCCCAATACATGACGGATGTGTGGTGGTACCCGTTCATTATCATCACACTGTGTCAGGCAATGCCAGATGTGAGTGGACTGTTACTACGCACGAGCGGAACCTGTTGTGGGCTCTGTCCTGTGGTGTTGCACATTGTACCACATTGCCTCATTGCTGATGTCCTGTGATTGCTATGTGTGTGTGCTGCATTGTAGGGCAGTTGCCCCTGCAGCTCTGATTTCATGTGGCCTTCTCCCTTTGAGGTGGAGTGCCTTTGAATTGTGTGCTTTTGGGGGCCTGATTTGCTTTTGACTTGGGTGATATGTGCTCTCGGACAGATTTTGTGGCCTAGTGCATTGTTCGTCTGCTGCGTGTATTGTGAGGCATGGGTTGTGGGTGCACGTGGACCTGTCAGGGTGTGACCTGCTCCTTTACGGATGTGATCCACACTGGGCTACCTACCTCCATGTCGATTCGTGGGCCATGTCATTTTCTTTGGCTGCTGCCATTCTATCGGACATGCAGTGTTAGCTGCTTTGCTGGATTCAGCACATGTGCATGGGTCAGTGGTGATATTGGTGATGGGGGGGGCCCTTTGTGCACATTGTGGATGGGGGCCTACTTGGCGTTTCTATGTGTGCTGCAGTGTGCCAAGGCAATTAGGGACATGTTCCACGGTCATTGTGGATGTGCAGTGTGCTTCGCATACTTGTGCATGTGTGCCATTGTGCCCATCTCCCCCCACCCCCCGTCCCTGGTCGTTACTTACCCTGTTGCTGTTGTGTCAGGTCGTATTGTGCTGTGTTCAGGTCCCGCAATCCTGCCACCGTCTCCTCACTGCTGACTGTGGCCACCACTTGTTCTAGCTCATCCAGCTCCTCCTGTGTCGCAGGAGGTCCACCTCCAGTCGCAGTTGCTGATTCTCTGTTGTCGGCTGTCTTATGTTTGGTCTGCCTTTTCAGATCATGCCAGCGCCTCTTGGCCTCCTCCAGTGACCTCCTGGACACTCTGACTGCATTGACGTTGGTTACGATGGCCTGCCATATTTCAGTTTGGGTTGCCAGTGCCGCAGTGGAGGTGCAGAACAGTTGTTGATGGTGTTCGGTCACCTCCGTGACGAGGATCCGGTCTTCCTGTGGACTGAACCCCGTCTTACTCTTACTCTTGTCCTTGCCCTTCCACGAACGCGGGGTTCCTGGCTGGTGCTCCGTGGGGCTTGTGGTGTTGGACTTGTCCTCTGCACTCAGTCTGGGTGCATCCATGTTGCTATGCAGTTTGAAATATTTTTTGGCTTTTTTTTCCTTGCTTTTATGTTGCTTTTTCCCACCAGGCGCGTGGGATTTGCAGGCCTGTGGCTGGTCTTCGCTGATTTGTGTACCACGATTGTTCTCATCGCATGATTTTTCGAGTTCACGTTTCGCATTATTGCGGCGTGGCGTCGATTTTGACACTGACATTTGAAGCGTTATCTGGTGTCTATCGCATGGTACCGCCTTGTTGTGAATTCCACATTGACACTGGGTTATTTTACCGTGATGGGCTGCGATATTGAAAGTTATGTTACGCTATTTTTGCGGTAGTTATCACACGTTCTTTTGAATATGCCCCACAGAGTGAATAATATTACATTATTCACTATTAGTTTAATTACATTATTCACTGTTAGTTTAATAAGAAACGAAGCACAAATAGCTGGAATATGACTTTCGCTGGCAGCTGCGGTAAGTAAAAAAATGCTTTTAAATGTATGTTGTGTGCATGCTTGCAGTTTTGAGTGTGTTTATGTGACACAGTGTATGTATGTGTGAATGTGTATGCATGTGTAGACAGACTGTGTGAATGTGTGTGTGTGTATGTGTGAATGCATGTTTATGTATAAGCATATGTATGTGTAGCATATGTATGTGTGTGTGAAAGCAAAGGTCAAGTGGCATGTCAAGTCACTTCTGCTACCTCTGATCATGGTTTTAAGAATAACTGTTAGCAGCGCATTCCTTATTTGATATCAGAAATACTTACTAATTGGACCGCAAGTTTTAAAGCAGTGTTTGGCAACTTGCTTTTGTGGCTGTTGTTGCAGTCTAAAGTCTAATATGAAGCCTTGAGATTAAACGGTTGTGGATGGTTTAAGAAACAATCCTGCAGATTTTACATTATCTCCCTATGCATTTGGGAGCTCAGGATCTTGTTTGCATGATAGAAGTTGGAATTCAGTTTTTTGAGGGTATTGAATTTCATTAAAGGGTATGGTAAAGTTATATATGTTAATATACATATATCACAAACTGTGCCCGATACAATTAGCTACAGTCCTTACGAGGCACAGTGTCATAACAGTTTTGACTCCACAATGAAGAACCCACTCATTGTTACGGGGGATTTATAAAGTGCACGTCCACCAACAGGTCTCTTGGCGCTGAGTTACCGACCACCACTAACGCTGCATCTAGCTGAAGGGTTGAAATATGTTATGTTACTGGGGATTTATAAAGCTCATTGAAGGGCCTGAATTCCAAATCCGGATATACTGCAGCAATAGACTCAATGTATTTCGACTAATGCAGCGGGTCCTTTTCACGTTGGCCACAGTGCCATACATTTATACCTTGTGACCAGAGCGACAAGTGGAAAAAGACTTTGAAGTGTCAACGATTATATTTACATGAATATTTCTCTTGTATTCGTTTTTTGTCTCATTGAATCGTTGCCTAGTGTCAATTCATGCTGTTACTACTGAAAAAATACATTGCACAATTAGTGTTAGAGGTATTTTGGCAGGTGGATATTTCTTTTACTCTGCATCACATCTCTTCTCCCTCTCCAAATGGGATTCATTTCAATTCTACAATTTAGAATGCTTTCTGAGATTAGTGTCCAATAGGGTGAGGAAATACCTCTTTTGTGAGGTCACTCCCAGTTTTGCTGAATTTTAGTGCTGGTTTTTAAACTCTGCACAATACGGCACTGTTGTTCAGTGCCCAGTGTATGTGATCTGACACGTAAAGCATGGATAAATTGGTTAATCCCTCTTGGTTTATTAATCTTTCTATAAACCCATAGTATATGGTGCGAAAATACACCCATGGCATGAAAAGTTAAATGTCACTTGTGGACTGCAGCACTTAATGTGCCATCCACAACTGTGACAAATGAAAACATTGCTTCAGGCCTACCATTGTAGCCTGACTGCTGCAGTTTAAAATCTTCAGTCTGACCTGTTAAAATCACCCTTTTTAAAAGGTAAAATGTTCCCTTTTAAATATTAGTAAATCAGCTCCATCAATCTCTATAATGTAAAAACAAAAAATTAAGAACCATGCAGGAAAAGAAGAGCTGTGAATTCAGATCTATTGCTAATCCTACATCAGTACTAGGCCTTCTCGAGTTTTTTTAATGCAGGTCAATTATGTATTGCATATTTCGATTCCAATATGCTCAGGGCTCTGATTCTGTTTCTCCTCCACCCCCCAGGATTTGATAGGATTCTGACAACACAAAATAACTGTAGCAGGTATCTTTTACTATTATGCAACTCGTTGAAATGCTGTGTTTGAGAAATTGGGTTAATGGTTGAGGGGGCAAAACCCTACTCAAGCAGCAACCAAAATCCTTGTTAGGGTGAAACAAAAGCAAACCCCAAATTAACATGTGCTTAACCCTCTGGTAGCTTGGCATAAAAACAGTCAGGCTTAACTTACGTTAATGCGTAAAGTATTTATGCAGTACTTAAACATTAATTCAGTGAAGACACAACGTAAGAAAAAACCCACACCAATTTAGAAAATAGTGTAAAATTTTATAAATTATTTGCCACCAAAACAACAAAATTACAATTAGTAGAACAGGAAATAAGCACTTTTAAAGGTTTTGAAGACTTAAAGGGCTGAGAAGAAAAAAGCGCCAACCGTGGATATCTGGTTACTGTGGACTCAGGCAAAGTCGCAAGTTCAGTCTGATCGTGATGGAGCACGGTCCAGATATAGGACTGGGTTCAGTCTGCTGAAACAGTACCTTGTGGCCTGGGCACTGAGATGTGGAGTCCTTGCATCAAGCTGTATTGGCCAGCTTTGAGGAGTCCTCAAAGAGGAGCTTGATGCAAAGTCCAGTTTAAAGATGTAAGGTGCAGTGACAGAGTCAATGAAGCCATTAATAGGAGCTTGCGATGCGAAACCTTTAGTCTTCATCGAGAAGCCGTCCACAGAAGCTTGCTAGGATTTGCACTGGTAAGTGCCTTTGCTAGGGACTTACCTCACATACCCACTTAAAGACTCATACATCCATTCACATACCAACTCAGACACTCATATACACACTCTAGAACCCACTCAGACACTGTTGTACCCACTCATAGACATTGTAAGAGACTCATGTGCCTACTCCTACACCCACTCAGAGACCTATACACCCATTGAGAGACTCACTCAGAGACTCATGCGCCTACTTACATACCCACTCAGACACTGATGCACCCACTCGCATACTCACTCAGAGACTTATGAACCCAGTCACAGACATATTTAGACTATGACAGCCACACACAGACCTAATCAAACACTCATGCACCCATTCATACACCCACTTACAGACTTATACACCCACTGACAGACCCAGTCAAAGACTCACATACCCACTCACAGACCCACTCAGACACTTATGCACCAAGTCATAGATCTAGTCACACACTCATGTACTCACTGATGTACCCACTCAGACACTTATACACACATTCATATGCCCACTAAGAAACTCATACACCCACTCAAATACCCACTAAAACACTCTTGCACCCACTCACAGACTCACTCAAAGACTCATGAGTCTACTCAAATACCCACTCACAGACTTATATACCCACTCACTGTCCCACTTGGAGACTTATGCACCCACTTACATAACCCAGTCAATCATTAATACGCACTCTTATAGAGATATTGAGAGACTAAAAATGTTTTCATAGAGTTATTTAGATAGTGATGTATCTAGTGTGACGGTTAGATTTAATTATATAGTTATACTTTTTTAATGTGGTGGTGGATATTGAATTCCTGTTTTTGATTTGTCTTTCTGCAACATATGTGTGATGGTCGTCAACGTCATTGCGACTCCTGATGTCACCGTAAGAACGAAAAATAGGTTTTAGAGATGGTTTTTAAGATACTCACTAGAAAAATATAACTTTAAACAGTACAGTAATAAACCCCTAGTGTATACAATACTGTAATGTGTGTGCATATATGTGTTTCACGCTTTTTTATAAAAGGCGTGATCATCGCAGTTAGCGGTGTGACACCCTGAATACCAGCAAAAACAGAAAATAGGCTTTAAAAATGTTTTTTAAAGAAACATGAGTTTAAACATGTTTTTAAAGAACCATGTATAGTTCTGTACTCAAAGTACTCAGCACGTGCAGAATCGCCACCATTTCTGCCTGTTGTAATTCCTCGGGCCGCATTTGCCGGTAAAAGCATGAAAGGGGAATGTAATGACAACCAGTGTCTTGCATGCTCACCCGTAGCCCCCCACCCTCACCTGCCTCTCTGGCGTCACTTGCTGACCCTGCCATTGAATGCATTGGCTGTGCTGCCTGTACGTGCTGCTCACTGACAGTGTCTCCTCTTAATCTTTCAATTGGTGCCAGTAAAACAGAGCTATCTGTATAGTTAAATTTATGTTTTTAAGGCCCCTGGTTAGGGTTTCAGGCGAGCCCGGACTTTCCTTCCTCATGGTCTCAGAGCTAGCATGTGGTGTAAACAGAATCAATAAAATAAGAATCCAGCAATGTCCTCACGTGGATCTATGGGCTGCACCTAGCTTTTTGTTTTATGGCATGACTTCACTTTAGGTACATGGGATGCTACAGGCTCTTGGTTCACAACAGAGGTGCTGAGTAAAGTTGACAGGTGGAATTTGGGGGGATACCGTTTATACACAAAGTTATATGCCTCGAAAGCAGACCAGCAGGATAATTATGTATAAATCCCAGCTTCCCTACTTTATTAAATTGTGTTCTTCTGAGGATAAAATTTCTAACATTTACTACAGCTATCTTTGTGCATTGCTTAAAAAAGTGTATGAGTTTATAGTCATCCAACACTACCTGTCTGAGTCATGGCATAGATGTAGCATCAGTTCTTTTATGCTTCAGAATTGAACAGCAAATAGTTATTGGTTTTGGCATGCATTAGGTAGATTCAGAGCTGAGAGAACAGGGGCACAGTGTGTACATAGAGATGAATGGGCAGAGGCAGAATGAAATGGTAGAGGTAAGGGGAAACGGCAGAGAAAGGGAAAACAGAGGTACTGGCAGACTCCATATGAGTAAAGAATAAAAGCAGAATGAGAAGCACAGTGAGGAGGTATGGAAAGGTTAGGGGTTAACAGAAGAGAGCAAGGGAGTAGGAGCAACATGAAATATGAGGGCAGAGTAAGGGTATTGCAGGTTATGAGGAGTGTGAGGGGATAGGAGCAAAGTAAGGACAGGAAGAGTGGGCTGCTTTACACATAAGGACTATATTGAATGATATATATGGAAGGTGAGTGCTAAGTCAGGGACATGGGCAAGGAAATAGTGAGGGGTAGGACAAAAATGGAAGCAACAGCTATGAGCTAGCAGCAGAGTGAAGGGAAGCAGTAAAGTGAAGGTGTATAGCAGAACTACAGGAAGGACAAAGGGACTGGCTTATCAGTAGAGTAAAGGGTGTGTCCAAGTGTCTGCGCCAACTGAGGGCCTAAGAGCAGGGTGCTTGTCAAAACAAGGCAAAGATGGAAACTATGGTCGGAAACACACAGATCCCAGTAAAAATAAAAATATTGACAGTATTTATTCGGGGTATATACACACATATATCACATTTCGAAATACAGAGTTGTCTAGTAATGTTTTTTAAAAGTGTTGATTTTCTTTACCCCAGTAGCCCCCCCCACTGACCCCTTCCCTCCCACGACCAAGCCCCCATCGTGCAGGTCCCTCTGTGCGGCCCTCGAACAGAAGCCAGACTGCAATTTTGGCCTGAGAAAACGTTTGTGAGTACCCATGATGTATATAGTAATATGTGTAGTGCAATGTTTAGAATGGATTTTTTTAGTTATCATTTCGTGACTTATTCGCGACCATCGCCATGTTGTCACGAAAATACCCGAAAACTAAAAAAAAGGATCTTTATTTAATAAAATGAACAATATTTTATTTTTGAGACTAGGGCGGTTCCGACAAGCCCCTTGGCGTTGATTGTGTGTATATGACAACTACACATACAACCGGATTAAGTGTTTCAGGTTACTTAGAAACACGCTGTCTTCCTCGTTGGTAAAGTGCACTCCATCATTTCTGTAAAATTCATGCATTTCAAAATGCAGGTGGTTGTTTTAGATTGTTATAGATTGAGCCCATGGTATAGTCTCTGAGATATGCAGAAACATTTTATTAACATGTTTCCTGGCTTTGTCAATCTGTGGCCAGAACTGATTAGATCACTTCCATTTTTGCCTTTGGCATTTGTTAGAGTACACCAAGACAGTGAGAGGGAAAAGCAGCATCAATTCAGTAAAGTTATCCTTCATTATGATTTCCAGTCCAAATCCAGTCAATGTGCCTAGGTCATTGCCGCCACAGTGCACAATCATGAGGTCAGGGGCTGGTAAATCCACAAAACATTTAATCAAAGGCAGCAGTTGATGACACTTGAATCCTCTCTGCCCAATCCAAGTTATTTAGCCAAACCCAATTTCCTGTCAATACTTCTCTTTCTTGCAGCCTTACTAGCCCAATAGACATAGCTGTGTCCCACAATCCACACTCTAAGCATTTTGAAGTGAAGCAGCAGTAGCAGACAGGAGAAGGCTGCAGCTGAATGACGCAGTTGATACAACAAAAGGCAGTTAAAATGCATGTGTGGTGGTGATTTAAAAAAAATTAAAACATTGACTGGTTGCAGAGAATATGCAGGTGAATGAAAGTAGGTAGAGTTTGAAAATAATTAGTAAATAGATGTTTCATTGGTTCAGGTAATATGTGCAGTAAACCACACCTACTGTAGTTCACTTTGTAAGGAATATGAACCTTCTAGAATTTGCTATGAGCTTCTGACCTACTTGTTCTAATGGGTTTTTATGGAGAATTTGAAGAGTGTACCTTAGGGGAAGGGAGTTAAAGAGGCAGGGATCAGTTTTTACAAATTGGAGAGGTTTAGGTTGATTGTTTACAATGGTAGGTAAGATTACCTAGTGAGGATTTTGCAATAAAGTGTAGTATAGTGATAAAAATAAAAAGGTATAAAGGAAAGTAGGTTTTCCACCTCCCCTTTATTTTTGCGAATTCCTCGAGATGATCTGATTATGTCTCGAGTATTGACACAAAGGCATCGATTTTGGGCTACCTCTAAAAAGGAGTGATGGGTTTAACAGACAGTAATCATTCAGTAATGCAGTTGCAGGGAGGCTTCTTTAATACTTGCTGTTTTGCTCGAGATATATACAGCCGTCATCTCCATAAAACACATGTTTTCAAGGAAAATGGTTAGAGGAGACGCTTCTCCTCCAGTCTCCCTTTCAAACCTCCGTGCAATATAACCAGCCAAATTCCATCGTGTTTGCAGGCAGAGGCGAGCGGGACATGCTCTCCAAATGGTCCAAACAGATCCAAACAGAATTCTCCACTTTGCTGGGAGCCCCCATCCCTGCGGGGTGGCTTTGTTCTGGACAGTCATGGAGCACCCTGTCGCTTTTAAATCACACACAGGAAGAAATGTCGAAGACCATGTCCTTGAACAGCAGCCTTTTTATCTCACTCCGGGAGGCTGCATTATCTTACCAGGTGAGCACAGTCATAATGAAAATGTGGTTTATATATATATATATATATATATATATATATATATATATATATATATATATATATATAATTCACTGAAAAAACCATAGGTTTCACACACGTTATAGTTAGGAATTAGCATTTAAAAAACCTTGCAAATTCACTTAAAAAACCATAGGTTTCACACATGTTATAGTTAGCTGGGCATTTCCCTCGTAAAAAACCAATGAAATTCCCCCGTTATAGTTAGTGCATGCAAGTATAACTCACGCGACCGCAATCCGCTGCTGATGACGTCAGATATTACATCACTGATGACATATGTGTCTTTCTGAAAAAAAAAAAAAAATGAAATATATGTATAGCTAAAGATGAATGGAAGAAGACATGGGTAAATAAGTGTCTAAATACAGTGATGTAATATCTAACGTCATCAGCAGCGGATTGCGGTTGCGTGAGTTATAGTTGCCTGCACTAACTATAACGGGGGAATTTCATTGGTTTTTTACGAGGGAAATGCCCAGCTAACTATAACATGTGTGAAACTTATGGTTTTTTAAGTGAATTTGCAAGGTTTTTTAAATGCTAATTACTAACTATAACGTGTGTGAAACCTATGGTTTTTTCAGTGAATTTGTACGTTTTTTTAAATGCTAAGTTATGTATTTATTAATATATTTTTTTAAACAAAACTTTTTCACGGCGCGCGCACCGTGCGCGCGTGGTGGGCACGCGCGCGCGCGCGCAGTGGGCACGCGCGCTGGCGCGCTGGCGGTCGCCAGTAGATAGTTATAGTTACAACCTAGTTTCCATAGGAAATCTCAAAATTCTATTTTGAATAACTTTGGCGCCGGTTGACGAATCTTCGCGAAATTTTCAAAACTGATGGGGCGCTCCGCTCAGCTCCTACCCTGAAAGTCTTGGGTGATTCGTCAAGTGGGGGACGAGAAAAAAGGGGGGTCCCAAAATGCGTTTTCCCCATGCATTTTTCCATAGGACCTTTAGACACAGCTACAGCCCGAACGGCTGAACAGAATTACTTGAAATTTGACAGAGAGGTAGCCATAAGGTCAAGGAATTGCCTTTTGCAGGTCTGGTGTAAATCTGTTCAGTATTTCCTGAGAAAATAGCATTTAAAAGCATATCAAATTCTATACGCGCGCACCGTGCGCGCACGGTGTGGGCACCCTGCCGTGTGCGAGCGCAATTCTGATTGGTTGTTAGATGTCGGTAAACATTCGAATCGGTCGAAACCAGGAAGTGTCGGCCGCCATTTTGTATCTCGCAGTCTGAGGGGGTGAAAAACAAAGGTGGAGAACATGAAAAGGGTGCAGAGTGGACAGTTCCTGACCCCCTAGCCTTGGTCAGGGGGTCACAGAAGGACCACCAAGGGAGAAAAAAACATTTTTTTTTTTTAAAATTGCGAAGTGCGCGCACCCTGCGCGCACTGCGAACCTTGGTTGCTCAGTGCGCGAAGCGCACCGAGTGCCCACAGAGCACGCACGGTGCGCGCACGGTGCGTGCACGGTGTAAAACCTGGGGAAAAAATAAATAAATACATAACTTAGCATTTAAAAAACCGTACAAATTCACTGAAAAAACCACAGGTTTCACACACGTTATAGTTACGAATTAGCATTTAAAAAACCTTGCAAATTCACTTAAAAAACCATAGGTTTCACACATGTTATAGTTAGCTGGACATTTCACTCGTAAAAAACCAATGAAATTCCCCTGTTATAGTTACTGCAGGCAACTATAACTCACGCGACCGCAATCCTCTGCTGATGACGTCAGATATTACATCACTGATGACATATGTGTCTTTCTGAAAAATAAATATTTGTAATATATGTATAGCTAAAGATTAATGGAAGAAGACATGGGTAAATAAGTGTTGAAATACAGTGATGTAATATCTGACGTCATCAGCAGAGGATTGCGGTCGCGTGAGTTATAGTTGCCTGCAGCAGTGGAAGCAACAGAGGATCGCCAGCGACCCACTGGGGAGAACAACAAAGGGATTCAGCAAAGCAGCACCCACTATGGACTGTCATTATTGCCCAGGACTACACGAACCAGGGTGCCTTGCAACAACACGCCCACTGAGGCGGGATTAAGAAAAACTATATCACCTGCTTAATCAAGTGCACGCTTTCGCCTTTCCCACTAACGCCATGCCATGAAGAAGGGACAAGCTCTCGAAACGCGTAGGCAAGAGGCGCTACACTACGCTGTGGGATGCTCTGTGAGTCCGCTGCTGCCTCTCGAATTAAAGGATGAATCATACGTTGTGTGGGTGTCGTCATTTGCATGGCAAAGTACATTTGGAATATGTGGTGGCCAGCCAGGGTCACGAGGACAACCCCGCTGCTCTTGCGGATCCGAGTGTTGCGAGTCAACACAATATGCGGAACAATGTGCCTGTTCGATTGGGGCATCACTAAAGCAGTGGAAGCAACAGAGGATCGCCAGCGACCCACTGGGGAGAACAACAAAGGGATTCAGCAAAGCAGCACCCACTATGGACTGTCATTATTGCCCAGGACTACACGAACCAGGGTGCCTTGCAACAACACGCCCACTGAGGCGGGATTAAGAAAAACTATATCACCTGCTTAATCAAGTGCACGCTTTCGCCTTTCCCACTAACGCCATGCCATGAAGAAGGGACAAGCTCTCGAAACGCGTAGGCAAGAGGCGCTACACTACGCTGTGGGATGCTCTGTGAGTCCGCTGCTGCCTCTCGAATTAAAGGATGAATCATACGTTGTGTGGGTGTCGTCATTTGCATGGCAAAGTACATTTGGAATATGTGGTGGCCAGCCAGGGTCACGAGGACAACCCCGCTGCTCTTGCGGATCCGAGTGTTGCGAGTCAACACAATATGCGGAACAATGTGCCTGTTCGATTGGGGCATCACTAAAGCAGTGGAAGCAACAGAGGATCGCCAGCGACCCACTGGGGAGAACAACAAAGGGATTCAGCAAAGCAGCACCCACTATGGACTGTCATTATTGCCCAGGACTACACGAACCAGGGTGCCTTGCAACAACACGCCCACTGAGGCGGGATTAAGAAAAACTATATCACCTGCTTAATCAAGTGCACGCTTTCGCCTTTCCCACTAACGCCATGCCATGAAGAAGGGACAAGCTCTCGAAACGCGTAGGCAAGAGGCGCTACACTACGCTGTGGGATGCTCTGTGAGTCCGCTGCTGCCTCTCGAATTAAAGGATGAATCATACGTTGTGTGGGTGTCGTCATTTGCATGGCAAAGTACATTTGGAATATGTGGTGGCCAGCCAGGGTCACGAGGACAACCCCGCTGCTCTTGCGGATCCGAGTGTTGCGAGTCAACACAATATGCGGAACAATGTGCCTGTTCGATTGGGGCATCACTAAAGCAGTGGAAGCAACAGAGGATCGCCAGCGACCCACTGGGGAGAACAACAAAGGGATTCAGCAAAGCAGCACCCACTATGGACTGTCATTATTGCCCAGGACTACACGAACCAGGGTGCCTTGCAACAACACGCCCACTGAGGCGGGATTAAGAAAAACTATATCACCTGCTTAATCAAGTGCACGCTTTCGCCTTTCCCACTAACGCCATGCCATGAAGAAGGGACAAGCTCTCGAAACGCGTAGGCAAGAGGCGCTACACTACGCTGTGGGATGCTCTGTGAGTCCGCTGCTGCCTCTCGAATTAAAGGATGAATCATACGTTGTGTGGGTGTCGTCATTTGCATGGCAAAGTACATTTGGAATATATATATATATATATATAAATATATATATATATATTACCTACTGGCGGTCGCCAGTAGGTAGTTATAGTTAGGACCACGTTTCCATAGGAAAACCTCAACATTCTATTTTGAATAACTTTGGCGCCGGTCGACGAATCCTCGCGAATTTCTCAAAATAGGTGGGGCGCTACGCTCCGCTCCTACCCTGAAAGTTTCGGGGGGATCCGTCAAGCGGGGGCTGAGATAAAAGGGGGGTCCCAAAACGCGTTTTTCCCATGCATTTTTCCATAGGACCTTTAGAACGAGCTACAGCCCGAACGGCTGAACAGAATTACTCGAAATTTGGCAGAGAGGTAGTCCCTAGGTCAAGGAAGTGCCTTTTGTAGGTTTGGTGTAAATCTGTTCAGTAGATTCTGAGAAAATAGCCTTTAAATCAATATATATATCTGAGCCAGCTTACGGTACGCTTACGGTACGCTTACCGTAAGCGTACGGTGGCGTGCGCGAGCGCGATTCTGATTGGCTCTTAGATCTTAGTAAACATTCGAATCGGCCGAAACCAGGAAGCGGCGGCCGCCATTTTGTGTATTTCACTCTGAAAAAAAAGAGTGAAAACAAGGAAAGGGGGCAATGAGGAGAGTTACAGACCCCCTAACAATTGTAAGGGGGTCAAAGAAGGACAGAAAAGTACAAAAAAAACATTTATTGATTTTAAAAAAAATCACGGGGTACGCTTACGGTAAGCTTACGGTAAGCGTACGGTAAAAAAATAAAAATAAATAAATGAAAAGCAGATTTAAGAGTTTAGATATTAGGGAGCTCTAAAAAGAGCTGTTGTGTTTATGAAGTCATTTTTTTAGTGGTACCTACAAGTAAGTACCGATGCAGAGTCTAAGGTTCAAGAGGAAGACTCTGTTCCCTTCATCATTGAAGTGCACACCATCTCCTCTATAAATGTCTTGCATGTCATAACGCAAGTTGTTGTGGTAAATGGCACCCATACCATAGTCACGGAGGAAAGCAGAAACAGATTTGTTGACGTGCTTTCTTGCTTTGTCAATCTGTGGACAGAAATGATTGGACCAGTTCCATTTTTGCCTTTGGCATATGTTGGAAAACACAAAGGCAGTTTTAGGGAAAAGTGAAAACAGTTGTGCAAAGGTGTCCTTCATAAGCATTTCCAGACCTACCCCAGTCAAAGTGCCTAGGTCATTGCCACCACAGTGCACTATTATGAGGTCAGGGTGTTGGATTTGCATGAAGGATTTCACCAATGGCATCAATTGGTGCCACTTTAACCCTCTCTGACCAATCCATTTAATGTCTACATTTGGCAAAGCAAGGTCTCTCACCATATCTGTTTTCTCTGCAAACTTTTCACTCCAGAAGACATAGCTGTGCCCTACAATCCACACTGTGAACATCTTCAAAGGAGATCTGGATGCACTCAGGAGGTGTCTTTCAGTAGAATGGCAATATGAAAAGAAAGACAGTTTGGAAATGGAGGCATACATATTTTTTTCAAAACAAAAAGAACTGATTGCCTGTTTCATACCATTCAAGAATAAAAACTAGGCTGTATGTGTAAATTAATAGAAGCATGTTTTGTATTGGTACAAAAAAATGTGTAACCAAAGAACAGTACTATGGATTTGCTGTTAGGTTTGAAAAGTCAAGCACTCTTGCTCTGTGGAATTGAAACATTGTGTGTCGAACTTCTGACCTAACTGCACACAGCAGTGTTCCATGAGCTGTTGCTATGGTAGCAGGCAGAAGTCAAGTTGGGGGAAGGGTACTAGGCAGAAGTCAAGTTGGGGGAAGGGTACTTTTGGAAAAGGGTTCGTTTTCAACCAATAGAAATGTGTGATTACATGTGAAAAAAAGGGGGAAGCACTGAGATTTGAAACTTACATGTATATGTGTGGAAAAATAGAGGGAAAGTTTGCCATTATCTGGTTCTGCTGAGAGGAGAGAGGTGAACACAACAGAGATCCTGGCTCTGATAATCTGCTGTTTGAGTGTCACATTTCTTTCACAACTAACTAATTTTAAAGGTGAGTTTACAGTTTGAGAGGGTATGTATGTGGTAACTTAAGAAATGAATAATAGAAATGGGAATTGTTTTTGTTGTAGTTACACATGGTGGTTTCATAATGTGTCAGTGTGTAAAAGTGATTTACACTTGCCCCTGAAAAAAAAAAGAGCAGTAAGTGTGCTTTCAAATTGGCAAAGAAATTTCGTTTTGGGACTAATGTGAAAACATGACTCTGTGTGCATAGAAGAATTATAGGCAGAGATTTATTGCGTCTTGCTCTGGTGATTTCACAGTTGCATTAGATGGAAAGGGGGAGCGAATTTTTGGGGGAATAAGCAGAGGGTTAGCACACACCCATGTCCTTGCCGTGTATAGTCATGCACAGTATTTACAAGCCAGTGGGGTTTTCAGGTTTAAGTCTGTAATGCAAATACATTCAGCATCACTAAGGCTGGTTGCCCTTGGTGGAGTGTAGGCAGTCACAGAGAATGCACATGGTGGTGGTCTGAAAAAAAAACAGCTTGGACACGTGCAATTAAATAAATCAAAAATAGTGGTTTCATAATGTGTCAGTCTGTAAAAGTGATTTCCAATTGTTAAAAGAGGCAAAAATATTTTTTGGAAAAAAATGTAAATATGTGTACTGTATTATAAATTGTTATAAAAATATTAATACTTTTTTCTTTTTTTTCAGATCGATATAGAAAATTTTCGAAAACTACAACCATTTTAAAAACTATTTTTAAAAAAAACAAATGAATAAATATTTTTTTGAGTGAGTATGGTAAGTCAATGTAATGTGATAAATGATTTTTAGTGTTTTTTTTTAAAAAAATAAAAAAAAGGTACGCTTACCGTACGCGTACGGTAAAAAAAAAAAAAAAAAAAGTTTTTAAAAACATATGTAAAAAAAGATGAAAGATAAGGTTGGCTCTTAAAAGAGCCGTTGTGTTCATGCAGGGACAGAGGAAAGAAAGATTGGGAATATTAGACGGTACGACAAGTGTGCTGATCTATTTTATTGTTCACTAGGGAAATACTGGTCTCCCTATAAGTAATTAGATCGTGACAAGTGGCGCACCGTACTTCAACCCTCGCAAACCGAGGGTTAATTTCCAGAGGGCCAGCAAAAGGAGATTCTCCCCCCACAGATGAAGGGCTCACCTGACCTGCAGAAGAAGGAGTCTGCCCTGCAGATGATGGTCCAGGCTGAGCTGCTGTGGATGTACTGGCTCGTCTTTCTGAAGAGTTACCTCCAAAAAGATGACCATGTGTCCTTTTGTGTACATCCTTGAGGTGTCTGATCATGGTATGATTCCCAAAGGAATACTTCCTGTCAGGATTACCTCTAGAAAGTACACGCTGACACAGCCTGCAAGTAACTAAGGGTGCATTCACCTTTTGCTGGCCTTCTGGAAAAGTAAAATAATCCCAAACATAAGAAGGCTTTACTTTCCTCGCTCTCTGCCTCAAGACAGTGCTGCTGGTGCTAGCCTCACTCTCAGAAGGGCTCTGCTGTTCTGCCATCGTATCCCAAAGACAAACCAGCTCCTTCTTCCAAGGGATCACAAGCAGAAATGAGGGGAATGGGTGTGGTGTAGGAGAGTTCTAGAACTGAAAGTAGTTTCAACCAATCAAAAGTTGTGTTTCAAGATCACATGACCTACCGTACGCTTACGGTACGCTTACGGTACGCTTACGGCAAAAAGTACGCGTGCGCGTAAAAAAGACACGCGCTTGCGCGCATGCGCATAACAGTCATTTCCCGGCACTTCCGCGTAACGTGCGCGTGTTGCGTAAGCGCGCACGCGTCCCACGCGCAGTACGCGCGGCTACGCAAAGTACGTAACTATACGCAAGCAGCGTAGATAGATTACGGACGTTGCGTAAACCGTACGCTTACCGTGAGCTTACGGTACGCGTACTATAAAAAAAAAAAAAAAAAAAAAAAAATCTGGAAATAAATTTTACGTTTATTTTAAAAAATATATATAAAAAAAATATTTAAGGATTTTAAAAATTTAAGCATAGTCTTTATAAAAGATAAGAAAATTAAATTAAAAATATGTTTGAAAAAAATGAAGAATAAAAAAAAAAAATAGCATTTAAAAAACCTTGCAAATTCACTGAAAAAACCATGGGTTTCACACACGTTATAGTTAGGAATTAGCATTTAAAAAACCTTGCAAATTCACTGAAAAAACCATGGGTTTCACACACGTTATAGTTAGGAATTAGCATTTAAAAAACCTTAGAAATTCACTGAAAAAACCATAGGTTTCACACACGTTATAGTTAGGAATTAGCATTTAAAAAACCTTAGAAATTCAGTGAAAAAACCATAGGTTTCACACATGTTATAGTTAGCTGGACATTTTACTCGTAAAAAACCAATGAAATTGCCCCGTTATAGTTAGTTCAGCTAACTATAACTCGCGCGCCCGCAATGCACTGCTGATGACGTCACATATTACATCACTCATTACATGGTCAGTGACATCACTCATGACATCACTGATGACATCTCAAATGACATCACTGATGACATCACTGATGACATCATCCTTGTGATAGAGTGGCAGACCTCCTCTCACCTTAATATAAGCTTTGATACACACATTCAAAAATATAGACTAAAAATTTCAAAACAATGGACATACCAATACCAGTTACAACAACCTCTTCAGTAATTCTAAGATCCACATACACATCCACTCATTCACCAACAGTCCTATACAGTCACTCATACATGTACTCACTCATCATATGTACTCATACATCTATACATCCTGTTACACAATGCCACTCATCCATAGAGTTACTCACACACATAGTCACTCATGCTAATAAAGAATAAAACATACATTTACTTGCATATACAGTAATACACACACCACCATACTTACTTCTACGGAAACTTACACATACTTAGTCTTTTAAACAATCACTTATAGAAACATATACTTATTCATACAGGAACTCTTTCAATCTCTCCCTCTCACATATACTCACATATATACACCAATAGTCACATATACTAGTTTAAAACATATGTAGTTACTCCTGAAGACACTATTGAGACAGTCATTCACTCACTAACACACCCATACACACACTCATCCACCCATACAGTCCTGCACACATGCTGTCTTCAACACATACAAACAGTGAGTCACTCATTCATGCATCTATGCACTACGTAATACCCCCCACCGTACCATACAGACACTCAGACTGATACTCAAAAAAACAACTAATAACCTATATAGACACCCATGTAGCTACTCACCAACCCATGCAGCCACTTATACACAAAGTGAGAGATACACTTAATCAGTCAGTTACACAATCAATTTTTCAAAAACAAATCATCCATTTAGACACTTATATACCCATTTATTCTTCCATCGACCTTGAGATATACATATATAAAACATATTTAATTTTCAGAAAAACACACATTCACTGGATGATGTCATCAGTGATGTCATCAGTGATGTCATTTGAGATGTCATCAGTGATGTCATGAGTGATGTCACTGACCATGTCATGAGTGATGTAATATGTGACGTCATCAGCAGTGCATTGCGGGCGCGCGAGTTATAGTTAGCTGAACTAACTATAACGGGGCAATTTCATTGGTTTTTTACGAGTAAAATGTCCAGCTAACTATAACATGTGTGAAACCTATGGTTTTTTCACTGAATTTCTAAGGTTTTTTAAATGCTAATTCCTAACTATAACGTGTGTGAAACCTATGGTTTTTTCAGTGAATATATATTCACTGAAAAAACCATGGGTTTCACACACGTTATAGTTAGGAATTAGCATTTAAAAAACCTTAGAAATTCAATGAAAAAACCAAAGGTTTCACACATGTTATAGTTAGCTGGACATTTCACTCGTAAAAAACCAATGAAATTGCCCCGTTATAGTTAGTTCAGCTAACTATAACTCGCGCGCCCGCAATGCACTACTGATGACGTCACATATTACATCACTCATGACATGGTCAGTGACATCACTCATGACATCACTGATGACATCTCAAATGACATCACTGATGACATCATCCAGTGAATGTGTGTTTTTCTGAAAATTAAATATGTTTTATATATGTATATCTCAAGGTCGATGGAAGAATAAATGAGTATATAAGTGTCTAAATTGATGATTTGTTTTTGAAAAATTAATTGTATTACTGACTGATTAAGTGTATCTTTTTGAATACATGGCTAAGTGAGTATTGTTTAAATGTGTAAATACCTGTATCAGTCTCTCACTTTGTATATAAGTGGCTGCATGGGTTGGTGAGTAGCTACATGAGTGTCTATATAGGTTAATAGTTGGTTTTTTGAGTATCAGTATGAGTGTCTGAGTGTCTTCATGGTGCGGTGGGGGTATTACGTAGTGCATAGATGCATGAATGAGTGACTCACTGTTTGTATGTGTTGAAGAAAGCATGTGTGCAGGACTGTATGGGTGGATGAGTGTGTGAATGGGTGTGTTAGTGAGTGAATGACTGTCTCAATAGTGTCTTCATAAGTAACTACATATGTTTTAAACTAGTATATGTGACTATTGGTGTTTATAAGTGAGTATATGTGAGAGTGAGAGATTGGTAGACTTCCTGTATGAATAAGTATGTGTTTCTATAAGTGATTGTTTAAAAGACTAAGTATGTGTAAGTTTCTGTAAAAGTAAGTGTGGTGGTGTGTGTATAACTGTATATGCAAGTAAATGGATGTTTGATTCTTTATTAGCATGAGTGACTATGTGTGAGTAACTCTATGGATGAGTGGCATTGTGTTACAGGATGTTTAGGTGTATGAGTACATATGATGTGTGAGTACATGTATGAGTGACTGTATAGGATTGTTGGTGGATGTGTGGATGTGTATGTGGATCTTAGAATTACTGAATAGGTTGTTGTAACTGTTATTGGTATGTCCATTTTTTTGAAAATTTTAGTCTCTATTTTTGAATGTTTGTATCAAAGGTTATATTAGGGTGAGAGGAGGTCTACCACTCTGTCACAAGGATAATGTCATCAGTGATGTCATTTGAGATGTCATCAGTGATGTCATGAGTGATGTCACTGACCATGTCATGAGTGATGTAATATGTGACGTCATCAGTAGTGCATTGCGGGCGCGCGAGTTATAGTTAGCTGAACTAACTATAACGGGGGAATTTCATTGGTTTTTTACGAGTGAAATGTCCAGCTAACTATAACATGTGTGAAACCTTTGGTTTTTTCATTGAATTTCTAAGGTTTTTTAAATGCTAATTCCTAACTATAACGTGTGTGAAACCCATGGTTTTTTCAGTGAATTTCAAAGGTTTTTTAAATGCTAATTCCTAACTATAACGTGTGTGAAACCCATGGTTTTTTCAGTGAATTTGCAAGGTTTTTTAAATGCTAATTTTTTTTTTTTCTTCTTTTTTTTTTTACATATTTTTATTTTAATTTTCTATCCTTTTTTAAAGACTATGGTTAAATTTTTAAAATTCTACAATATGTTTTTTTTTACATTTTTTATAAAATAAACAGGTAAAATTTATTAGCAATACATTTTTTCCTTTTTTTAAAATTTTTTTTTGTGCGCGTACGGTAAGCTTACGGTAAGCGTACGGTTTACGCAATGTCCGTAATTTATCTACGCTGTTTGTGTATAGTTACGCAATTTGCGTAGCCGCGCGTACTCCGCGTGGGGCGCGTACGCGTGTACGCTACACGCGCACGTTACGCGGAAGTGTCGGGGAGTGACTGTTATGCGCATGCGCGCGAGCGCGTGTCTTTTTTACGCGCATGCGTACTTTTGCCGTGAGCGCACCGTAAGCGTACGCTGGGTCATGTGATCATGAAACACAACTTTTGATTGGTTAAAACTACTTTCAGTTCTAGAACTCTCCTACACCACACCCATTCCCCTCATTTCTGCTTGTGATCCCTTAGGAGAAGGAGCTGGGTTGTCTTTGTGATACGATGGCAGAACAGCAGAGCTCTTCTGAGAGTGAGGCTAGCAGCACTACCTTGAGGCAGAGAGCGAGGAAACAAAAGACCTCTTACGTATGGGAGTATTTTACTTTTCCAGAAGGCCAGCAAAAGGTAAATGCACCCTTAGTGACTTGCAAGCTGTGTAAGCGTGTACTTTCAAGAGGGAATCCTGACAGGAAGTATTCCTTTGGGAATCACACCATGATGAGACACCTTAAGGATGTACACAGAAGGACACATGCTCGACTTACTGAAGGTAACCCTTCAGTAAATCAACCAAGCACATCCACAGCAGCTCAGCCTGGACCATCATCTGCAGGGCCGAGTCCTTCTTCTGCAGGTCAGGTGAGCCCTTCATCTGTGGGGGGAGCATCTCCTTTTTCTGGTCCTCTGGAAATTAACCCTCGGTTTGCGAGGGTTGAAGTACGGTGCGCCACTTGTCATGATCTAATTACTTATAGGGAGACCAGTATTTCCCTAGTGAACTGTAAAATAGATCAGCACACTTGTCGTACCGTCTAATATTCCCAATCTTTCTTTCCTCTGTCCCTGCATGAACACAACGGCTCTTTTAAGAGCCAACCTTACCTTTCATCTATTTTTGATATATTTAAAAAAAAAAAAAATTTTTTCTTTTTTTTACCGTACGCGTAATTTTTTTTTTTTTTTTTTAAAAAACACTAAAAATCAATTATCACATTACAAGGTCCTTGAGAGACTACAATTAAAAACTGAAAATGTGATTGTAGAGAAGTGGAAAAAAGGGACCATGACATTATTGACTTACCATACCCACTCAAAAAAAGATTTATTCATTTAATTTTTTTTTTAATTGCTTTAAAAATGGTTCTAGTTTTCGAAAATGTTCTATCTCAATCTGAAAAAAAAGAAAAAAGTATTAATATTTAATAAAACATTTTATAATACAGTACACATATTTACATATTTTTCAAAAAATATTTTTGCCTTTTTTTTGCTGTTTTCAGAAAATATTGCATTTCACTATAAATTGTGAAAGCAATTGCATTCATCATTTAACAGCAGGCAAAAAAAAAATTAACAATCTCAAAGATTGTTTTAAAAAAGCCCACAATCTCTTTTTGCATAAACATAACTTTATAGAAATGCATAATATTCTTAAAAAATATCATCTAATATCAATACTTATTTCTTTAAAATACCGTCTGATATTTTTGTTTCAGAAGTATAATCACAATAATATATCTCAAATAACTCCACAATACATCTGGTTCCATTTCCTTTAGGCCAAATAGTAATTTTAAAATTCTTTTTTTGTTTAATTTCCAATGGTAATCCAATAAAAATCTAAAGTTTAAATTGTACAGATGTCACCGATTCTCTGTAACATTTTGGTTTCCGAAACATTAATTAATAATTAAATAAGTCCACAATAGAATTGTTTACTTTTCCGCATGGCCAAATAGTAATTTTAAAAATCTTTTTTGAAAAAATTTCCAATGGCAATCCAATAACATTCCAAAATTTAAATTGTGCAGATGTTACCGATTTTTTCTAAATTTTTTGGTTTTCCAAAGTTTCCTTAAAAAATGGAAAAATTCCACATTACAATTGGTTACCTTTCCATTAGGCCAAATGATAATTTGTTAAATCTTTTTATTTGTAAATTCCAAATGGTAATCCAATAAAATGGTAAAATTGTTTTGTCCAGATGTTGCCAAATCTCTCTAAAATTTAGGTTTCAGGAAAATTAGATGGGAATTTGCTAAATCAAAAGGCAAACGTTGCTTAAAAATCAATTGGGAATCATTACACAGTGTCCAGCCTTTTTCACATTTAAGATAAACTGTGTAATGACCAGAAGTTACAGTAGGTCCATCATGGAAAATTATTGCAACTGTTACAAAAGTTTTTCCTGAAATTGATAATTGCTGTCCTGTAAACTTCTTTAATAAAGTATCCAATTTTGAACCATCAGCTCTACACCGTTGCATCATTAAAATTACATACTGTCTGTATTCCTTTAAAATTAATGTTGAAAACATGTCAGATTTACACTCACCGCATTGCATGCTATGATTAGCATCTTTAACTAATTTAGCAAAAGTGACTGTTTTACTCTCTGGCAATGTTAAATAAATAAACCTTTCAGAATCAACATTAGAGCCACATATATTATAACAGTTTTCACAACTATGTTCCCATTTATAAGAGAGACCAAATAAATTTTCAATGGGAACCCCTTCTTCTTCCAGTACCTGAAGAAAATAAATCAAGAATTCCTGTGCGTCTTGCTGTACATTTTGAGAAAACTGTGTTCGTCCTGAACATACATCTAAAACTTTTCTAATTTCAGTAGCACTTTCTATTTGAGTTTTATCATTACTCAGCTTTTCAAAAAGGAGACTCAGCACAGAACAGAATCTTTTTCCCTGATTTACTATTATCTGCTCTTGCAAACTTTCCAGATAAAATGCAACATTCAGCACTACATTAGCGTGGCAGTTGACACCAGAGCTATTTTCAAAATAACATCCTACAACCTGTTCTTCATTTTCCTTATTCTTTTTGCTTGCAATTACATCACTCCTCTTTTTTTTCCTCCTCTCTACATCTTCATTACAGATATTCTCATTTCTCCTTTTACGAGAAACTACACGTTTCTCCAACACAGGATACTGACCTAAATGAGGAGCATAGCTTCTTCTTAATCTATTATACTCCTTTACACAATTTGTATCAGCACTAACTTTTGAATCATCAAAGTCTATCATGAATAAACCTGATAATGTTTTCACTCGTGACAAAGCAACATATGCCATACCTTCTTTGAACACAGTTGAACCAATGTTCACAAATGCACAATCTACAGTCAATCCTTGAGACTTGTGAATAGTTACAGCATATGCTAGCGAAAATGGAAACTGCTTCCTACGTACATATAAGTCTTTCACAAGCATGAAACGAACTGAACAACGACAAATGTCTTTAACTTCTTCTATCTGATCAAATTTTATTTTTAAACATTCAATTCCATCTTTTTTCTGATAATTAATAAAACCCACAGCTCTTCCCATAGCTCAATTAACTAAACCTTTTTCAACATCCAAATTTCTCCTTAAAAATACTCTACAGTTCATGCAAACATATAGATTTTTTTCTAATCCAGCTGTTTTGGAAATGTTCTTCTCTAGTGAATCCAATTTATTTTTCAGTGTGCCTGTTAATGTGACAGTAATTCTTCCATCCTCAATTTTGTCCACTGCTTCCAATTTCCTGATATCTTCCTTTTCCAATTTCAAAAGCTCCTCATTGAATATTGAGCATTCACGTAGAGTTGGCATTAAGCAGATGACACTTTTGTTTTCTGCAATGTTCTTGTATATCTTCTCTGCAACTATTTCTTCCTTTGGAAATAAATTATGTAGCAGCCGACTCTGTAATGCTTTTTTGCCAGCTTCTGTGAGTAGTCCAATCCTGATATCTTTCAGAATACTTCCATATTCTTCATCGTTTGCTTGCCTCATATTAGTTGTAAGTTCCTTGTACTCAAAGAAGGACCAAATATTTGTATTACCGATGCTTCCCAATGACTTCTTCGTGTCTTCATGTGTCACAGTATTAAACACTGGTTGTCCTTTAACTGGAGTAAGTTGCAAAAGATCTCCAAAAACTATGACGTGTTTTCCTCCAAATAACACGTCATAGTCTGTCTTCAGAATTTGCTGCATTCTTAAATGCACAAAGGCAAGCATTAAGTTTGATACCATGCTCACCTCATCAATAATGAGAACTTACATCTTCTTCAATACTCTTGAAACTTCCAAGCATGCTTCTCCAGTTAGCTTGTTGTATTGTATTTTGTTCTCATGCTCCACTGGTAACATTAGCAAACGATGTAAAGTGATTCCTTTTATGTTATATGCTGCTAACCCAGTTGGAGCAGTAACCACACAAGACAAAGTAGAATCCGTTTTTTGCTGTAGGTAGCTTCTGATGATTTTTATTAGGAAACTTTTTCCAGTTCCAGCTTGTCCGCTTACATACATCCTGATTGGATGAAATGATGTGCATGAGCACTCTTTTTTTTCATGTAGAAATCCGTGATCAATTTGTTTTCTGATCTCTTCATAAATTTGTTGCTGCTCTTCGTTCAGTTGTCTTTCCAAATTTTGTAAGTCTATAAATTCTCCTTGAGCTTGATTCATAGCCGTTTCCACTTCATTCATGGCTATTGATGCTTCATTTTCAACGATTGGTTGTCCTAGGGGATCTTGACTGAGTGTTCCTGAACTTTGGCTGTCCTGAGAACTGTCTCTAGCTATTTCTGCTGCAATTGTAGTTTCCTGTTCAATTTCTTCATTTAACATTTGCAGATAAGTTGTGAATGTATTGCATTGTATGCTGTCTTTGCAAGCATTAAAAGAATCTTCATAGCTTTGAAATTCTCCCAGTAGTTCATCCTCTGTACGCCATGGTTTAAACAGCTGTAAAAGAGCCAAGTAGTAAAATTCCTTTTTGTCAGTAGTGTCGCAACTCAGCTTCCGGTGATTTATCAAACTTCCTTTTGTTTGCTTCACCAAACATCCTTCCTCACCAATGACTTTATATTTTCCATTGTTGATGTCTTCTGCGGCTTTCCGTGAATAAATGTAGTTCTGCAGCACTTCATAGAGACACATGTTCTCCAGATGATGACTTCTCTTGGGATAATATGTGTCCAACATGTTTGATTTCAAAATATCTGTACTTTCTGGGTCATTCTCGGCCAAATATTCAATTTCTCCAACAGATTTCAGTATCCGATTTCTCATTGCAGCAAGGCCTAAACTTGCCCAAATTATTCTTCTTGATTTCGAGTAGAGACTTGCAGACGATAACCTATCTGAACATTCGTAGGATCCAATTTCTCGATGCGATAACATCTTCAAACTGAAACTGTACAGCTTCTTACTGACAGTTTTCTCGTGAGAAATCTCTTCCCACATTTCCTTCAATTCTGTTTTTTCTGATTTCGTAATGTAAGACGTTACATATCGAGCAACAGCAATGAAATTGTCAGCTACATACTGTATATCCATGTTAGCGTTCCACATGGATAAAATCACTGGGTTGTAGTCATTTATATTTTTTGATTCTTCTTTTCTTTTAAGGTTGTAGGTATTCTTAGGTGATTTTCTTGTGATAGTATGTCTCACAGATGACATAAAACTGTTAACTCTTCCATTTGAAAGAACAGGTCTAGGAAATCCAAATCGACATTTAGTGTAGTATTTATCTTTGCTCTTGTATTTCCGTCGACAGTATTTTCCACACCGATGACTTTGGAAACGTAAAACTTGCTCCTTTAACTTTTTCTCTTCTGTGCTTTTTGGTATAGCACATGTTGCATATTCTTCAATGTAAGATAACACTGCTTCATCAGTATCTGTTCAAACTTTGGGGCATCCTTGATCCACAACAGCATATGAATATGAGGAGCACCTCTTGCCTGGTACTCTTTTCTCCAAAAGAAATCCACTACTTCTCCTAGAGGTGGATTTTTTTTATTGCAGATGAAGGACATCATAGCCTCAAATCTATGATTGAAATATCTGCAAACATTAACCGGATCCAATGAGCACAGTTCTCCTGCTGTCTTGTATTCGATGTTTTTAATGTTTGAATTTGCCTCTCGTAGAAAATCCAGTAAATCATCCCAAGCGTACTCCGCACAGCTTGGGGTAACGAACCATGTTGGTGTTCCTAAATTCTGTAACATGCATTTTAATTCACCATGGCGTCGGTACCAATATTCATTTGTCCCACGCTGACAAGCCATCAGATTGATCAGTTGTGTTTCCAAATGATCATCTCGGTGCTGCACTTTCTCCATAAAATCCTTAGCAGACACATTTTGCAAATGTACTCCACTTTTTAAAATGTGATTTACTGCATAAGACAATGCAGACAAGTCGCTTTCAAATAAAAGATGGAACAAATAAGGAATACTTTGTCGAAATCTGGGATCTTCAGCATATAGTCTTGTAGTCCGATACTCAGAAGCTGGAATCTGTTCCGGACGTTCATCGTATCGTCCTCCTTTTCCTTTAGGAAACAGCTGGGGAAAACATCGAGCTTCCAAGCTCTCCTCCCATACACTCACGGGAGTTCCTTTTGCTTTCTTCATCTGAAATAGATCAATATTGTCTCCCATAACTTCTTTTGAATGAAGAGGATGTATGCTAAAATGTTCATAAATTTCTTCTTCCTTTGACTTGTCCACTTTTTCAATTTGTCCAGTTGGTGTTTCTGTGTCTTCTTGTAAATCTTCTTCTTCTTCTTCTTCTATATAAATTGATTAATACCATTTGTTATTCCTTTTCAAATACAAATTTGCTCTTTGTACTTTCCGTACATCTACCAGCTCCTGCCAAATCTTCTTATTCTTTGTAGGTACACCATTAACCAGAATAATTAATGGTTCAGTTTCCAAAGTATCCGCATCAATAGTTTCCATATTTTTTTTCAAATCCAAGGGCAAATACACCACTCTACCTTTTAAACCTCTCAGTAAATCTGAAGGAGGTAATTTACCAGTTTTGGGCTCCATACGTACTATGGTCTGGAACGGATGAACACATTGAATGAGTATAGACTCATATGTATTTAATTCAGAAAGTTCAGCAGGAATAGCATCCAATACTAAATTATTATGTACAGCTCTGGTCGGCATTCTATTTTCCTCTAACTTGTTGTAACAGTATTTACAAATACGCTGAACTTCACCCAATTCAAAACAATTTTCAAGAAATATATATGTGGCAAAATCCTTCCACTTATAATTATCTTCATTTTCACTCTTTCTGTAGAGATCAACATACCTGGTTTGTTTTCTATAATGAGTTCTGCGGCAACAAATACAAGTAATATTTGGTCTTTCTTTAGAGATTATTGCAAATTTTGTTATGTGATCATTAAATGTCTTACTTACAGAGGGTTCTACATTCTCTTCCACTTCTTCCTCATTTACTGTGTCCTTCTCTGCACTGTTTTGTTCAGGACCAAAGTAACAAAACTGAATTTCATTCACAACCTTCTCTACATCTGATACCGTTCCACGGAACAGAGCCCTATTCAATTCATCTAACTTTATTGCTGGACTTTTAGCAAAATACAACTGTCTCACAAACTTTCTCATTTCAGTATGATGAACAGCCAGCATCCTAAAATGATGGAAAACACTATTACACACTTTTCTAGATAGACAAGCCAGAGAATGACCCTGCAAACCAGTATTCACTCTCACTCTGCATGGATCCAAACTTTGAAGCACCTTAATCTTCTGTTTTACACTTTTTTTACTATATTCTCTTAGAAACTCACGAAATTTATCAATAGATTCCTGACGCACAGTGCAAATACTACTACAATTCCAAGTGTACACTGGGGCTTTAGGACGTCTCCCCATAGCCTCATCCACCATCACTTGTACCTCATCTCTTGGAACCATTATCTCCTTCTCCATTATGCAACCATTTTTCACTTCATAAGCACGACCTCCGGTGTCAACTGCATGCAGCAAACTATTACTTTGAAAATAACTCTCTTGATTAAAAAAAGGTTCACTACTTGAACTATGCATCCATTTTCCTAAAAACACTTTAGAAAAGTTTGTTCTGTTCACTACTCTTTTCCTTTTGCTATGTGATTTCAGTACATTAACCATTTTGTCTAATGTACGCATCCTATTCAAAATTAAAATGAATAGTTTCCTTTTTAATTCTAATGCCTTTGCTGCAATGGCTTCAATTTCTTTTTTTCTCTTATAAAACTGAGCCTTTTGCTTATATTTCTTCACATCCTTTATCAAATTGGACATAACTCTTCTCTGAAACATTTTTCTACGTATCTCTTTAAACGCTGTTTTTCTGTTTAAGTTAATCTTTTTAGTTGCAGAAGGTATATTTGCATTAACTAAATTCTCAATTTTTTCCTGTGCTTTTCGATTGAAATCATTCTTTCCAGTACAGACATTTTGTACATTTTTCCTTTTTTTGAATATGTTTTTTAGAAAAATTTTTGTCTGCTTACCAGAAGATTTTTTCTTTTTCCCAACATGAGCATCTTCAACTAACTTAGGTCCTCTAGTTGTCTTCAAATATAGGTTTTTTTGTGGTCTTTTTTTACTCTGGATTTTGTAGGCATCTTAAATTTTGTTCACTGCTCTTCAGCAATACCTGAAAAAAACTAAAAAAAATTCCTTTATTTTATTTAAATATATTACTACATTTGTTTTCACATTAGTCACAAAACGAAATTTCTTTGCCAATTTGAAAGCACACTTACTGCTCTTTTTTTTGGCAAGTGATAATCACTTTTACAGACTGACACATTATGAATCCACTTTTCAGATTTTTTAAAAAGCACATGTCCAAACTGCTTTTTCAGACCATCACCATTTGTAACCTGGGTGACTGCCTACACTCCAGCAAGGGCAACCAGCCTTAGTGATGCTGAATGTATTTGCATTACTGACTGAAACCTCAAACCCCACTCGCTTGTGAATACTGTGTATGATTCCACATGGTAAGCAGCTGGGTGTGTGCTAAGAGTCTGCTTCTGCACCAAAAAATGGCTCCCCCTTTCCTTCTAATGCAACTGTGAAATCACCAGAGCAATACGCAATAAATCTCTGCCTGTAATTCCTATTTGCACACAGAGTCATGTTTTCACATTAGTCACAAAACGAAATTTCTTTGCCAATTTGAAAGCACACTTACTGCTCTTTTTTTTGGCAAGTGATAAACACTTTTACAGACTGACACATTATGAATCCACTTTTCAGATTTTTTAAAAAGCACATGTCCAAACTGCTTTTTCAGACCAGCACCATTTGTAACCTGGGGGACTGCCTACACTCCAGCAAGGGCAAACAGCCTTAGTGATACTGAATGTATTTGCATTACTGACTGAAACCTCAAACCCCACTCGCTTGTGAATACTGTGCATGATTCCACATGGGAAGCAGCTGGGTGTGTGCTAAGAGTCTGCTTCTGCACCAAAAAATGGCTCCCCCTTTCCATCTAATGCAACTGTGAAATCACCAGAGCAATACGCAATAAATCTCTGTCTGTAATTCCTATTTGCACACAGAGTCATGTTTTCACATTAGGCCCTTAAACGGAATTTCTTTGCCAATTTGAAAGCACACTTACTGCTCTTTTTTTTGGCAAGTGATAAACACTTTTACAGACTGACACATTATGAATCCACTTTTCAGATTTGTTAAAAAGCACATGTCCAAACTGCTTTTTCAGACCAGCACCATTTGTAACCTGGGTGACTGCCTACACTCCAGCAAGGGCAAACAGCCTTAGTGATGCTGAATGTATTTGCATTACTGACTGAAACCTCAAACCCCACTCGCTTGTGAATACTGTCCATGATTCCACATGGTAAGCAGCTGGGTGTGTGCTAAGAGTCTGCTTCTGCACCAAAAAATGGCTCCCCCTTTCCATCTAATGCAACTGTGAAATCACCAGAGCAATACGCAATAAATCTCTGCCTGTAATTCCTATTTGCACACAGAGTCATGTTTTCACATTAGTCACAAAACGAAATTTCTTTGCCAATTTGAAAACACACTTACTGCTCTTTTTTTTGGCAAGTGATAAACACTTTTACAGACTGACACATTATGAATCCACTTTTCAGATTTTTTAAAAAGCACATGTCCAAACTGCTTTTTCAGACCAGCACCATTTGTAACCTGGGTGACTGCCTACACTCCAGCAAGGGCAAACAGCCTTAGTGATGCTGAATGTATTTGCATTACTGACTGAAACCTCAAACCCCACTCGCTTGTGAATACTGTCCATGATTCCACATGGTAAGCAGCTGGGTGTGTGCTAAGAGTCTGCTTCTGCACCAAAAAATGGCTCCCCCTTTCCATCTAATGCAACTGTGAAATCACCAGAGCAATACGCAATAAATCTCTGCCTGTAATTCCTATTTGCACACAGAGTCATGTTTTCACATTAGTCACAAAACGAAATTTCTTTGCCAATTTGAAAACACACTTACTGCTCTTTTTTTTGGCAAGTGATAAACACTTTTACAGACTGACACATTATGAATCCACTTTTCAGATTTTTTAAAAAGCACATGTCCAAACTGCTTTTTCAGACCAGCGCCATTTGTAACCTGGGTGACTGCCTACACTCCAGCAAGGGCAACCAGCCTTAGTGATGCTGAATGTATTTGCATTACTGACTGAAACCTCAAACCCCACTCGCTTGTGAATACTGTGCATGATTCCACATGGTTAGCAGCTGGCTGTGTGTTAAGAGTCTGCTTATGCACCAAAAAATGGCTCCCCCTTTCCATCTAATGCAACTGTGAAATCACCAGAGCAATACGCAATAAATCTCTGCCTGTAATTCCTATTTGCACACAGAGTCATGTTTTCACATTAGTCACAAAACGAAATTTCTTTGCCAATTTGAAAGCACACTTACTGCTCTTTTTTTTGGCAAGTGATAAACACTTTTACAGACTGACACATTATGAATCCACTTTTCAGATTTTTTAAAAAGCACATGTCCAAACTGCTTTTTCAGACCAGCACCATTTGTAACCTGGGGGACTGCCTACACTCCAGCAAGGGCAAACAGCCTTAGTGATACTGAATGTATTTGCATTACTGACTGAAACCTCAAACCCCACTCGCTTGTGAATACTGTCCATGATTCCACATGGGAAGCAGCTGGGTGTGTGCTAAGAGTCTGCTTCTGCACCAAAAAATGGCTCCCCCTTTCCATCTAATGCAACTGTGAAATCACCAGAGCAATACGCAATAAATCTCTGTCTGTAATTCCTATTTGCACACAGAGTCATGTTTTCACATTAGGCCCTTAAACGAAATTTCTTTGCCAATTTGAAAGCACACTTACTGCTCTTTTTTTTGGCAAGTGATAAACACTTTTACAGACTGACACATTATGAATCCACTTTTCAGATTTGTTAAAAAGCACATGTCCAAACTGCTTTTTCAGACCAGCACCATTTGTAACCTGGGTGACTGCCTACACTCCAGCAAGGGCAAACAGCCTTAGTGATGCTGAATGTATTTGCATTACTGACTGAAACCTCAAACCCCACTCGCTTGTGAATACTGTCCATGATTCCACATGGTAAGCAGCTGGGTGTGTGCTAAGAGTCTGCTTCTGCACCAAAAAATGGCTCCCCCTTTCCATCTAATGCAACTGTGAAATCACCAGAGCAATACGCAATAAATCTCTGCCTGTAATTCCTATTTGCACACAGAGTCATGTTTTCACATTAGTCACAAAACGAAATTTCTTTGCCAATTTGAAAACACACTTACTGCTCTTTTTTTTGGCAAGTGATAAACACTTTTACAGACTGACACATTATGAATCCACTTTACAGATTTTTTAAAAAGCACATGTCCAAACTGCTTTTTCAGACCAGCACCATTTGTAACCTGGGTGACTGCCTACACTCCAGCAAGGGCAACCAGCCTTAGTGATGCTGAATGTATTTGCATTACTGACTGAAACCTCAAACCCCACTCGCTTGTGAATACTGTGCATGATTCCACATGGTTAGCAGCTGGCTGTGTGTTAAGAGTCTGCTTATGCACCAAAAAATGGCTCCCCCTTTCCATCTAATGCAACTGTGAAATCACCAGAGCAATACGCAATAAATCTCTGCCTGTAATTCCTATTTGCACACAGAGTCATGTTTTCACATTAGTCACAAAACGAAATTTCTTTGCCAATTTGAAAGCACACTTACTGCTCTTTTTTTTGGCAAGTGATAATCACTTTTACAGACTGACACATTATGAATCCACTTTTCAGATTTTTTAAAAAGCACATGTCCAAACTGCTTTTTCAGACCAGCACCATTTGTAACCTGGGTGACTGCCTACACTCCAGCAAGGGCAACCAGCCTTAGTGATGCTGAATGTATTTGCATTACTGACTGAAACCTCAAACCCCACTCGCTTGTGAATACTGTGCATGATTCCACATGGTAAGCACATGGGTGTGTGCTAAGAGTCTGCTTCTGCACCAAAAAATGGCTCCCCCTTTCCATCTAATGCAACTGTGAAATCACCAGAGCAATACGCAATAAATCTCTGCCTGTAATTCCTATTTGCACACAGAGTCATGTTTTCACATTAGTCACAAAACGAAATTTCTTTGCCAATTTGAAAACACACTTACTGCTCTTTTTTTTGGCAAGTGATAAACACTTTTACAGACTGCCACATTATGAATCCACTTTTCAGATTTTTTAAAAAGCACATGTCCAAACTGCTTTTTCAGACCAGCACCATTTGTAACCTGGGTGACTGCCTACACTCCAGCAAGGGCAAACAGCCTTAGTGATGCTGAATGTATTTGCATTACTGACTGAAACCTCAAACCCCACTCGCTTGTGAATACTGTGTATGATTCCACATGGTAAGCAGCTGGGTGTGTGCTAAGAGTCTGCTTCTGCACCAAAAAATGGCTCCCCCTTTCCTTCTAATGCAACTGTGAAATCACCAAAGCATTACACAATAAATCTCTGCCTGTAATTCCTATTTGCACAGAGTCATGTTTTCACATTAGTCACAAAACTAAATTTCTTTGCCAATTTGAAAGCACACTTACTGCTCTTTTTTTTGGCAAGTGATAAACACTTTTACAGACTGACACATTATGAATCCACTTTTCAGATTTTTTAAAAAGCACATGTCCAAACTGCTTTTTCAGACCAGCACCATTTGTAACCTGGGTGACTGCCTACACTCCAGCAAGGGCAAACAGCCTTAGTGATGCTGAATGTATTTGCATTACTGACTGAAACCTCAAACCCCACTCGCTTGTGAATACTGTCCATGATTCCACATGGTAAGCAGCTGGGTGTGTGCTAAGAGTCTGCTTCTGCACCAAAAAATGGCTCCCCCTTTCCATCTAATGCAACTGTGAAATCACCAGAGCAATACGCAATAAATCTCTGCCTGTAATTCCTATTTGCACACAGAGTCATGTTTTCACATTAGGCCCTTAAACGAAATTTCTTTGCCATTTTAAAAGCACACTTACTGCTCTTTTTTTTGGCAAGTGATAAACACTTTTACAGACTGACACATTATGAATCCACTTTGCAGATTTTTTAAAAAGCACATGTCCAAACTGCTTTTTCAGACCAGCACCATTTGTAACCTGGGTGACTGCCTACACTCCAGCAAGGGCAAACAGCCTTAGTGATGCTGAATGTGTTTGCATTACTGACTGAAACCTCAAACCCCACTCGCTTGTGAATACTGTGCATGATTCCACATGGTAAGCAGCTGGGTGTGTGCTAAGAGTCTGCTTCTGCACCAAAAAATGGCTCCCCCTTTCCATCTAATGCAACTGTGAAATCACCAGAGCAATACACAATAAATCTCTGCCTGTAATTCCTATTTGCACACAGAGTCATGTTTTCACATTAGTCACAAAACGAAATTTCTTTGCCAATTTGAAAGCACACTTACTGCTCTTTTTTTTGGCAAGTGATAAACACTTTTACAGACTGACACATTATGAATCCACTTTTCAGATTTTTTAAAAAGCACATGTCCAAACTGCTTTTTCAGACCAGCACCATTTGTAACCTGGATGACTGCCTACACTCCAGCAAGGGCAACCAGCCTTAGTGATGCTGAATGTATTTGCATTACTGACTGAAACCTCAAACCCCACTCTCTTGTGAATACTGTGCATGATTCCACATGGTAAGCAGCTGGCTGTGTGCTAAGAGTCTGCTTCTGCACCAAAAAATGGCTCCCCCTTTCCATCTAATGCAACTGTGAAATCACCAGAGCAATACGCAATAAATCTCTGCCTGTAATTCCTATTTGCACACAGAGTCATGTTTTCACATTAGTCACAAAACGAAATTTCTTTGCCAATTTGAAAGCACACTTACTGCTCTTTTTTTGGCAAGTGATAAACACTTTTACAGACTCACACATTATGAATCCACTTTTCAGATTTTTTAAAAAGCACATGTCCAAACTGCTTTTTCAGACCAGCACCATTTGTAACCTGGGTGACTGCCTACACTCCAGCAAGGGCAACCAGCCTTAGTGATGCTGAATGTATTTGCATTACTGACTGAAACCTCAAACCCCACTCGCTTGTGAATACTGTGCATGATTCCACATAGTAAGCAGCTGGGTGTGTGCTAAGAGTCTGCTTCTGCACCAAAAAATGGCTCCCCCTTTCCATCTAATGCAACTGTGAAATCACCAGAGCAATACGCAATAAATCTCTGCCTATAATTCCTCTTTGCACACAGAGTCATGTTTTCACATTAGTCACAAAACGAAATTTCTTTGCCAATTTGAAAGCACACTTACTGCTCTTTTTTTTGGCAAGTGATAAACACTTTTACAGACTGACACATTATGAATCCACTTTTCAGATTTTTTAAAAAGCACATGTCCAAACTGCTTTTTCAGACCAGCACCATTTGTAACCTGGGTGACTGCCTACACTCCAGCAAGGGCAACCAGCCTTAGTGATGCTGAATGTATTTGCATTACTGAATCCAACCTCAAACCCTTAAACTATTCTTTTTTTATACCAGTACACCTTAATGTATTGTGAAAACATAGTCCATATTATTTTACTTGTTCCTCACATTTAAATTTCTCCCAAAACAGAAAATAATAAACACAACTTCAACAAAAAGAATTGCATTTCTATTATTCATTTCTTAATTTACCATATACATCCCCTCTCAAACTCTAAACTCACCTTTAAAATTAGTTCGTTGTGAAAGAAATGTGGCACTCAAACAGCAGATTATCAGAGCCAGGATCTCTGTTCTTTACACCTCTCTCCTCTCAGCAGAACCAGATAATGGCAAACTTTCCCTCTCTTTTTCCACACATATACATGTTAGTTTCAAATCTCAGTGCTTGCCCCTTTTTTTCAAATGTAATCACACATTTCTTTTGGTTGAAAACCAACCCTTTTCCAAAAGTACCCTTCCCCCAACTTGACTTCTGCCTAGTACCCTTCCCCCAACTTGACTTCTGCCTGCTACCATAGCAACAGCTCATGGAACACTGCTGTGTGGAGTTAGGTCAGAAGTTCACCAAACAATGTTTCAATTCCACAGAGCAAGAGTGCTTGACTTTTCAAACCTAACAGCAAATCCATAGTACTGTTCTTTGGTAACACATTTTTCTGTACCAATACAAAACATGCTTCTATTAATTTACACATACAGCCTCGTTTTTATTCTAGAATGGTATGAAACAGCCAATCAGTTCTTTTTTTTTTGAAAAAAATATGTATGCCTCCATTTCCAAACTGTCTTTCTTTTCATATTGCCATTCTACTGAAAGACACCTCCTGAGTGCATCCAGTTCTCCTTTGAAGATGTTCACAGTGTGGATTGTAGGGCACAGCTATGTCTTCTGGAGTGAAAAGTATGCAGAGAAAACAGATATGGTGAGAGACCTTGCTTTGCCAAATGTAGACATTAAATGGATTGGTCAGAGAGGGTTAAAGTGGCACCAATTGATGCCATTGGTGAAATCCTTCATGCACATCCAACACCCTGACCTCATAATAGTGCACTGTGGTGGCAATGACCTAGGCACTTTGACTGGGGTAGGTCTGGAAATGCTTATGAAGGACACCTTTGCACAACTGTTTTCACTTTTCCCTAAAACTGCCTTTGTGTTTTCTAACATATGCCAAAGGCAAAAATGGAACTGGTCCAATCATTTCTGTCCGCAGATTGACAAAGCAAGAAAGCACGTCAACAAATCTGTTTCTGCTTTCCTCCGTGACTATGGTATGGGTTCCATTTACCACAACAACTTGCGTTACGACATGCAAGACATTTATAGAGGAGATGGTGTGCACTTCAATGATGAAGGAAACAGAGTCTTCCTCTTGAACCTTAGACTCTGCATCGGTACTTACTTGTAGGTACCACTAAAAAATCACTTCATAAACACAACGGCTCTTTTTAGAGCCCCCTAATATCTAAACACTTAAATCTGATTTTCATTTCTTTTTTTATTTTATTTTTTTACCGTACGCTTACCGTACACGTACCCCGCGATTTTTTTTAAAATCAATAAATGTTTTCTTTGTACTTTTCTGTCCTTCTTTGACCCCCTTACAAATGTTAGGGGGTCTGTAACTCTCCTCCTTGCCCCCTTTTCTTGTTATCACTCTTTTTTTTCTGAGTGAAACACACGAAATGGCGGCCGCCGCTTCCTGGTTTCGACCGATTCGAATGTTTACTAAGATCTAAGAGCCAATCAGAATCGCGCTCGCGCACGCCACCGTACGCGTACGGTAAGCGTACCGTAAGCGCACCGTAAGCTGGCTCAGATATATATATTGATTTAAAGGCTATTTTCTCAGAATCTACTGAACAGATTTACACCAAACCTACAAAAGGCACTTCCTTGACCTGAGGACTAACTCTCTGCCAAATTTCTAGTAATTCTGTTCAGCCGTTCGGGCTGTAGCCCTGTCTAAAGGTCCTATGGAAAAATGCATGGGAAAAACGCGTTTTGGGACCCCCTTTTATCTCAGCCCCCGCTTGACGAATCCCCCCGAGACTTTCAGGGAAGGAGCGGAGCGTAGCGCCTCACCTATTTTGAAAAATTGGCGAGGATTCGTCGACCGGCGCCAAAGTTATTCAAAATAGAATGTTGCGGATTTCCTATGGAAACGTGGTCCTAACTATAACTACCTACTGGCGACCGCCAGTAGGTAATATATATATATGTATGTATATATATATTCACTGAAAAAACCATAGGTTTCACACATGTTATAGTTAGCGGAAATTTTACTGATAAAAAACCAATGAAATTCCCCCGTTATAGTTAGTGCAGGCAACTATAACTCACGCGACCACAATCCTCTGCTGATGCTAATACTGTATTTAGACACTTATTTGCCCATGTCTTCTTCCATACATTTTTAGCTATACACATATTACAAATATTTTTTTTTCATAAAGACACATATGTCATCAGCAGAAGATTGCGGTCGCGTGAGTTATAGTTGCCTGCACTAACTATAACGGGGGAATTTCATTGGTTTTTTATCAGTAAAATTTCCGCTAACTATAACATGTGTGAAACCTATGGTTTTTTCAGTGAATTTGCAAGGTTTTTTAAATGCTAATTCCTAACTATAACTTGTGTGAAACCTATGGTTTTTTCAGTGAATTTGTACGGTTTTTTAAATGCTAAGTTACTTTACGCCATTCGTGGCGTGCGCGCCCACTTGACGCAGTTTGTTCCGTGCGCGCACGGTGCGCTTCGCGCACCGTGCGCGCACAGTGAGCACGCGGTGCGCTTCGCGCACCGCGCGCCCACTTTACGCAGTTAGTGCCGTGCACGCACGGTGGGCACACGGTGCGCTACGCGCACCGCGTGCCCACGTTACGCTAGATGGGCCATGTACGCACGATGCGCTTCGCGCACCGTGCGCACATGGAGGACATATGATGCACTTCGTTTTGAAAGGTAATATTTTAATTTTTCGTATATTTTATAAGCCATGCACAAATGGTGCCCTTCGGGCACCATTTGCACACGGGGTGGAGAGAGTGTGGATAATTTTTTTTTTAATTATTTTTTTTTTAAATATTTTAGTTTATCTCATTACTAATAAGCCATGCAAAATTGGTGCCCTGCGGGCACCAATTGCACACGGGGTGGAGAGAGTGTGGATAATTTTTTTTTATTTTTTATTTTTTACCGTACGCGTACGGTAAGCGTAATCGGCGAAATTACCGAAAAAATAAAAATTCCGTTTTTGGCCTTGGGGGATCTTTGGGGACTCCCTCAACATGGCTATGTGTGTGGGAGCTGTCTAAACAGCCCCTTTACATGTTTTTGGGCTTTATATTTTAGAAATCACTCTCAGTGCGAGAGAGAAAATGGCGGCCGCCGCTTCCTGGTTTCGGCCGATTCGAATGTTTACTAAGATCCAAGAGCCAATCAGAATCGCGCTCGCGCACGCCACCGTACGCGTACGGTAAGCGTACCGTAAGCGCACCGTAAGCTGGCTCAGATATATATATTGATTTAAAGGCTATTTTCTCAGAATCTACTGAACAGATTTACACCAAACCTACAAAAGGCACTTCCTTGACCTGAGGACTACCTCTCTGCCAAATTTCTAGTAATTCTGTTCAGCCGTTCGGGCTGTAGCCCTGTCTAAAGGTCCTATGGAAAAATGCATGGGAAAAACGCGTTTTGGGACCCCCCTTTTATCTCAGCCCCCGCTTGACGAATCCCCCCGAGACTTTCAGGGTAGGAGCGGAGCGTAGCGCCCCACCTATTTTGAAAAATTCGCGAGGATTCGTCGACCGGCGCCAAAGTTATTCAAAATAGAATGTTGCGGATTTCCTATGGAAAGTAGATAGTTATAGTTAGGACCGTGTTTCCATAGGAAATCCGCAACATTCTATTTGGAATAACTTTGGCGCCGGTTGACGAATCCTCGCGAACTTTTCAAAATAGGTGGGGCGCTCCGCACCGCTCCTACCCTGAAAGTCTCGGGGGGATTTGTCAAGCGGGGGCTAAGAAAAAAGGGGGGTCCCAAAACGCATTTTCCCCATGCAATTTTCCAGAGGGACCTTTAGTCCAAGGTACAGCCTGAACGGCTGAACAGAATTACTTGAAATTTGGCAGAGAGGTAGTCCTCAGGTCAGGGATGTGCGGTTTGCAGGTCTGGTGTCAATCTGTTCAGTAGTTCCTGAGAAAATCAAAAGTAAAATCATATATATATGTGGGCGGAGCCTAACCACACATCCCATCCTGAGATCTGATTGGCTGTCAGCACTTCATCCAAGAAGTGTTGGCAGCCATCTTGGGACCAATATACATGATAGCACCTCATTAAAAAGCATTGCAGCTAATAGAAGGTTTTAAGACTTCAGTTACATTATAAATCATTTGTTGATGGTACCATACTCATTTTAGGAATAGTGTTATGTTCTAAGGTGATTTCACCATGTGAAAAAGCCTTCTGCTGGGATATCATGATTGAGAGAGAAATATTTTCTCATGCTTTTCCCACAGAGGTTTGGAAGGTGATCTATAAGCTAAACTGAGAGCTTATTTTCTGTAAACTCACATTATCTTTCTCAGTCATGTGAGAATGAAGACTGACATTCTAAGTAAAACATGTACATCCAACAAGGGCAGAGACTGTCAGTTGATTCCTTTGTGTTCTACTGCAGCTTCCCAGAGTGGTCCAAAGAACAACTAGAGCGCTAACAGTCCTACTTATGATAAACGTATGGCACACCTGAAGCCATCTTGCTTGGATTAAAGTGGTAACTCTTAAAACATTTAATTTAAAAAGGAACAAAATGAGGGGGTTCATTTTTCCATAAAAAGTATGATTAGTGCTGCAGAAAGAAAAATTAGGGCACATTTTGAGTGACTTCTCAAATCCTCTTCTATTTCATTAAAAAATTCTGACATGCAGACTGAAACATGCACTTTCAATACCAGCAGCAGTTTTCCCTGGTGAGCAGTAGCTTTACTACAGTGATCTAATGAGCAAAAAGAGTACGAACATTCTGAATTTATGGCAAATGTGTGACACATCTGAATGCCTTTGGAATCAAAGTAAAAAACTGAAAGTATTTCCTACTGAGGAGACTGTAGTAAATGAGGAAATTAGGAAACTTCATAACAAATAAGTCTGCCAAGATGGCCACCAGAGACAAAAGAGCCCAAATGTAGCCCAAATATCACCCAGATGTAGCCCAAGTATAGCCCAATGACAGAATGTCCCAGAGTGTTCTTAAAAACAACTAGAGCGCTTACTGTCTTCATTATGACAAAAGTATGGCACACCTGAAGCCATCTTGATTGGAATAAACTGGTAACACTTAAAACATTTAATTTAAAAAGGAACACAATGAGGGTGTTCATTTTGCCATAGAAATTATGATTAATGCTGAAGAAAGAAAATGAGGGCACATTTTGAGTGACTTCTAAAATCCTCTTCTATTTCATTAAAAAATTCTGACATGCAGACTGAAACATGCACTTTTAATACCAGGAGCAGACTTCCATGGTGAACAGTAGTTTTACTACAGTGATCTAATGAGCAACTAGAGTGCTAACATTCAGAATTTATGGCAAATGTGTGACATATCTGAATACCTTCATGATGGAATCAAAGTAAAAAATTGAAAGCATTTCCTACTGAGGAGACTGCAGTACATGAGGAAATTAGGAAACTTCATAACAAATAAATCTCCCAAGATGGCCACCGGAGACAAAAGAGCCCAAATGTAGCCCAAAATCACCCAGATGTAGCCCAATTATAGCCCAATGACAGAAGTGTGCAAAACACTTATTATTTTGTGTTTTTGCAGTGTTATATAGTGCAGACTTGTCAGGTATTGGAGTGCTTTACATGAGCATTGGTTACATCACACAAGAACAAATTCATTTTGGTTGTAGACATGGGGAGACTAAGTGATTTGACCAGAATCACAGAATGTCGAGCTGAAGCAGAAACTCCAACCTGGTTCCCCAGTTGCAAAGTCTGCAGTTCTGGAAGTAACACCACATCCTCTCCCCTAAGTGCAACATTTAATCAAGTGGTCAACTGGATAAAAAACATAAAGGTAACAAATAATTTAAAAGTACTTTCTCGCTATTTGAAAACTCAGAAAATATGTCCTTATTTTAGTCTTTTAGAGCACTAACCATAATTTTGATGCCAATAAGACCCTCTCATATATGTAATTTCTAAAGGAAATGCTCTAGGTATTACAGTTTTGATTACATCAAGATGACGTCAGGCGTTCCACACTTTTGTAATAAATATAGAATGTTAGCAATCTAGTTGTTCATTAGGATACTGTTGAGAGGCAGAGGCCAGGGGCACGGACTCTGAAAATTGAAGGCAGGTAGGAGGGTGCAAAGGCAACAATTTAACCCCACTGAGCAGGCAGTAAGGGCCGTGGCAGCACAACAGACTATGGAGGGCAGTGGAAAGGGGGGCAGGGGCAACAAACCAACAATACAGGACTTGCAAGAGAGGCTGTGGCAATGTAATAGACCATTTTGGGCAGAAGGAAGAGGCAATGGTAATACAACCATACATGCCAACAGACCCAATTCAGCCAGGAAACGTCCAATGTTTTTAAGCTCAAATGGGCTTTATTTTATCTGTCTCCTGTCTACAATCTCCTCTTTTTCAATGTAACTCAAAGGGGAAAATCAATACCCCAGTTTTTTTTCAAAATCTCCCTCTTACCAAGTTCAAAATGTTCGCAAGTATGGTACATTGGATCATGGAAGGAAATGGGGTAGGGACATGGACTTGGATAACAGAGGACAGGAGGGACATGGAGAGGTGCACCAAACTAACCCTTCAGGGCAGGCATCAGGATTTGCAGCAGCACAATACACCACACAGGGCATGTGGGACGGGAGTGCAGCACAACAATCCATAGAAAGCAAGAGGGAGGGGACAGGACCATGCACATGGACACCAGAGAACAGAGGGGCAAGAGGCAGGACCATAATGGACAGACAGGAGAGAAAGCTGCAGCATAACAGACCATAAATGGCGGAGGGACGGATCAGGGGCATTACAATGGAACAGACAAGCCAGGAGGGAGGGAATAGGGGTCTGCACATGTAAACAGAGGGCTGGGGGCAAGGGGGCATGGCAGGAGCAGCAAGATAGCCATGGAGGTCAGGCAGGATGGGCACTAGAAGCAAGACACACCATGAAGAGCAACAGTGAGACTGTGATGGCATACACACAGACCATGGAGGGAAGGTGGGAGGGGTTCAGGGGCAGCTAACTGACCACACAGGGAAGGTGGGAGGGGCCATGGCAGCACAGAAGACTATGCATGGCAAGTGGGAGGGTTAGTGGTAGCACAATGGCTATGCTGGGCAAGAAGGGGGGTGCAGGGGCATGCACAAAGGACGATGGAGGATAGAAGGGAGGGTCAGGACCTGTGCACAGACAAGAAAGTTCAGGGGAAGGGGCCTCACAACAGACCGCACGGGGCAGGCAGGAGGAGCAGTTGCAGCACAACAGACCAGGGAGGGCAAAAGGGTGTGGCAGTACAATGGATCATGTAGGACAGGAGGAAGAGGATAGGGGCATGGCATGTGGACAGGCAGGGTGGAGGTGGCAGCGAGAGGTTACAGTTATCTGACAATGCTAGGCAGGTGGGAGGGGATTGGCAGCTCAACAGAACACTCAGAGTAGATAGGAGTGGTAGGTCCATGGAACATGGTGGGTTAAAAGGATGGAGCAGGGGCATGCACAAAGACATCGGAGGGCAGGGGGAAGGAGAATAGGGGCAGCAAGCTAAGCACAGAGTTTAATCAGGAGGTCAATGATGGGGCATAGAATTGGGCAATGGAGGGCAGGAGGAGTGGACTGGTACATCATACTAAATTGAGGGCAGTGTCAGCACATCAGACCATGCATGGCAGGAGGGAGGAGGCTAGTCCATGGATTCACACAACAGAGGATAGGGAGGAGGGGGATGGGGCAGCAAGCTAACTGTTCAGAGAAGGCGGGTCTTAGGAACTTTATTGTTTTTAAAACGTGTGTCTGTGCAAACTACTTAAAATATGAACAAGTATGCAGCATAATCTCACTTTTATTCAGGAAGAAGAGGACGTTTGTGACTGTGACTCCGGGCTCACTTGGCAGAAATGTAAATGTGTATGTGCTTAAGTGTGATATAAGATGAACCAGCGTGAAATATAATATGCAATACATTGTGCGCAATGACAGATTCATTGGAGAGCGCGAGATAGCACAGGCACTAGCGCGTGGTATGCGATATGCGCCTTGGAGTGTAATATGCACAGGGCAGTGTTGTGTAACCTAACTAGTCTCTAAAGTTGTAATATAAAATATGTGCTGGGGAGTGTAACGTTGCATATGCACTGTGACAAAGATATGGATCCCAGATTGTAATATGTATGGCATAGCACTGTGCGTTATAACATAGGCATCGAGGAAGGCACGTTAGATGGGGCAATATAACCCGTGCGAAGACAAGTGTGGCATGACATATTCACGGGGTGGTGTTACAGTGCACATGGGCTAGAGAGTGTCATAGCATATGCACTAGCTAGTGGAATACAACACAGAGGTGTGTGGCACTCAGCAGGCAATGGTGGGTGTAACACAGCATTGGGCTCTGCCAGGAGCGCGCTGTGACTCTCAAGTGATGTTCGTCCCCTTTCCAGAGAGTAAAATAAAAAGTATTAGACATCCGGCAGTGGATGTGTGTTTTATTAACCGTGAGGGGGGTCTCTTGCATAGTTTTGGTCGAATTTTTGTCGAATCCCCTTTGAATGGCTTGGTGTACATGTGTATTAAATGTGCCCGTCAATAGCTACCCATGTTTGTATAAATAAACGACAAGGGTGTCTACCGGGATTAGGCATGGTAGGGCATCAGACATGTCAGAGCTTCACTAGTGGTGTAAATACATTCCACGTGGATTCATTGTATGCATAGTCGCCTTTTAATGAATATCACGCAAATCGTCATGGTGATAGGTACGTACGGTTTGTCCAGCATGTCCTAGGTGTGTTTATAAATATATATTTTTTAAAAATAATAAAAAACAGTGGCTGGCCCTGGGGATTGGGGTCAAAAAAATATAATTAGGAGACAGGCCCTGGGGGATGGGGTCATCAGGGCCAATACATTAGAATAAGAAGGGGAACCACACAGCCCCCCTTCTTAAAAAATTAAAATAAATAAAAGACTGGCATCGTGCCAGAGGCCACGCCCCCTCCTTGCAGCACTCTGCAAACGCGCCCCCTGGTGAGTTGTAAGTTGGGGAATTAATTCCTCTTCAATACTGAGGGTCCCTGAGGGCCAACTAGCCCAACAGGCATCTCCAGTATGCACCAGGGAGCTGTGCTGCAGACAGGTGTTCTGAGGCCAAGCCCCTTTTTACACCTCTCTGCAACGCAGCTCTGTGGCACTTACTGGAGGTACCTAGTGGTCTAGTTTGACCCTAGGGACCCTTAGGATTCAAGGGGACTTAATCTCTCAACTTAGAACAGCCACAGGGCGCGTTTACACAGTGGTGAAGGGAGGGGACGGGGCCTGAGGTGACGTGTGCAAACACGCACTATGGCACATTTTAAATTGGGGATATAATTTTCCTTTAATACTGAGGGCCCCTGGGGGCTAACTAGCCCACCAAGTGCTTCCAGTAAGCGCCACTGAGCTGCATTGCAGAGAGGTGGTCCAGGCCGTGCCACTTTTTACACCTCTCTGCAACGCAGCTCTGTGGCACTTACTGGAGGTACCTAGTGGGCTAGTTGGACCCTAGGGACCCTCAGGATTCAAATGAACTTAATCTCCCAACTAAAAATGGACACAGGGCGTGTTTACACAGTGGTGAAGGGAGGGGACGGGGCCTGAGTTAACGTGTGCAAAAACGCCCTGTGGCCTGTTTTAAGAGGTAGTTTTAATCCCCCTGCCCTATTATATACTAGGGGCTTACAGAGGAGGTCATGCTAATCACAGGGGGACCCCAACGCATAATGTTCCCTAGTGTATGTAGGTGTTTTCACTGTATTCTAAGTGTCTTTTACCATAGCGCTGGCTCTAGGACTGGTTAGTCAGACTCAGTTACCACCAGTATCCGTCTGAAAAAGTTGAGGGTACAGGATGATTTTGCAACAAGGCTTCTTTCTGCTCTTCTTTTTGTTCTTTCTGCACGTTATCCTTCTTCCTGCACTTTTCTTCGTCTTTGAGGACTTCTGTTGCTTCTTTCTGCACTTCTTTTTTTTCTTTCTGTGCATTTTTTCTTCTTTCTTCACATATCCTATCTCTGTAGGCATAGTTAGAAATTAGCATTTAAAAAACCTTTGAAATTCACAGAAAAAACCATAGGTTTCAGGCACGTTATAGTTAGGAATTAGCATTTAAAAAACCTCAGAAATTCAATGAAAAAACCATAGGTTTCAGGGGTGTTATAGTTAGCTGGACTATACACTTGTACAAAACCATTCAAATTCCCCCGTTATAGTTAGTTCAGCTAACTATAACTTGCGCGCCCGCAATGCACTGCTGATGACGTCACATATTACATCACTCATGACATGGTCAGTGACATCACTCATGACATCACTGATGACATATCAAATGACATCACTGATGACATCATCCTTGTGATACAGTGGCAGACCTCCTCTCACCCTAATATAACCTTTGATACACACATTCAAAAATAGAGACTAAACTTTTCAAAACAATGGACATACCAATACCAGTTACAACAACCTCTTCAGTAATTCTAAGATCCACATACACATCCACTCATTCACCAACAGTCCTATACAGTCACTCATACATGTATTCACTCATCATATGTACTCATACACCTATACATCCTGTTACACAATGCCACTCATCCATAGAGTTACTCACACACATAGTCACTCATGCTAATAAAGAATCAAACATACATTTATTTGCATATACATATACAGTTATACACACACCACCACACTTACTTCTACGGAAACTTACACATACTTAGTCTTTTAAACAATCACTTATAGAAACACATACTTATTCATACAGAAACTCTTTCAATCTCTCACTCTCACATATACTCACTTATATACACCAATAGTCACATATACTAGTTTAAAACATATGTAGTTACTCATAAAGACACTATTGAGACAGTCATTCACTCACTAACACACCCATACACACACTCATCCACCTATACAGTCCTGCACACATGCTGTCTTCAACACATACAAAGAATGAGTCACTTATTCATGCACCTATGCACTACGTAATACCCCCCACAGAAGCATGCAGACACTCAGACTGATACTCAAAAAACCAACTAATAACCTATATAGACACCCATGTAGCTACTCACCAACCCCTGCAGCCACTTATACACAAAGTGAGAGACTGATACAGATATTTACATATTTAAACATTACTCACTAAGCCATGTATTCACTATGATACACTTAATCAGTCAGTTACACAATCAATTTTTCAAAAAACAAATCATCCATTTAGACACTTATATACCCATTTATTCTTCCATCGACCTTGAGATATACATATATAAAACATATTTAATTTTCAGAAAAACACACATTCACTGGATGATGTCATCAGTGATGTCATTTGAGATGTCATCAGTGATGTCATGAGTGATGTCACTGACCATGTCATGAGTGATGTAATATGTGACGTCATCAGCAGTGCATTGCGGGCGCGCGAGTTATAGTTAGCTGAACTAACCATAACGGGGGAATTTGAATGGTTTTGTACAAGTGAAAAGTCCAGCTAACTATAACACCCCTGAAACCTATGTTTTTTTCAGTGAATTTATATATATATATATATAGATAGATAGATAGATAGATAGATAGATAGATAGATAGATAGGTAGGTAGGTAGGTAGATAGATAGATAGATAGGTAGATAGATAGATAGATAGATAGATAGATAGATAGATAGATAGATAGATAGATAGATAGATAGATAGATAGATAGATAGACAGACAGACGGACGGACGGACGGACGGACGGACGGACGGACGGACGGACGGACGGACGGACGGACGGACGGACGGACGGACGGACGGACGGACGGACGGACGGACGGACGGACGGACGGACGGACGGACGGACGGACGGACGGACGGACGGACGGACGGACGGACGGACGGACGGACGGACGGACGGACGGACGGACGGACGGACGGACGGACGGACGGACGGACGGACGGACGGACGGACGGACGGACGGACGGACAGACAGACAGACAGACAGACAGACAGACAGACAGACAGACAGACAGACAGACAGACAGACAGACAGACAGACAGACAGACAGACAGACAGACAGACAGACAGACAGACAGACAGACAGACAGACAGACAGACAGACAGACAGACAGACAGACAGACAGACAGACAGACAGACAGACAGACAGACAGACAGACAGACAGACAGACAGACAGACAGACAGACAGACAGACAGACAGACAGACAGACAGACAGACAGACAGACAGACAGACAGACAGACAGACAGACAGACAGACAGACAGACAGACAGACAGACAGACAGACAGACAGACAGACAGACAGACAGACAGACAGACAGACAGACAGACAGACAGACAGACAGACAGACAGACAGACAGACAGACAGACAGACAGACAGACAGACAGACAGACAGACAGACAGACAGACAGACAGACAGACAAAAACAAGCCGGCTCTGTACTTCCAGGTCGGTGAACAGAGACAACACAAATCCCAGGAATCAGGCACAGGTAAGTTTATTAGTTTAAGAGCTGCAAATCTGACGCGTTTCGGGCCGTTGCCCTTGCTCACAGATAGCCCGATCTTGGCCCGCCAATATTTAAATATGCTTAAGAAAACACCACATGATGTGATAAACAGAAACAAAATACTGTGCATGAGCTGTTTGTGTTACAAATCAGTTAGTCTGTTTTTCAAATGGACAAAAATACATATTTGTAAAACTTGTTGATTATTGTAAGACAACAAGCATATTGAGATCCAAAACCATTAATGGTTTATATACGTAAATGTAAATAAGCCTAGGTAAAATGGTATTATTGAATAGGGATACAACAAATGGCAAAACAAAATGTTTAAACATTTTGTACTTACTATATAAATATTTGAACTGATAAGCAATGCATAACTATATACCCATTATGGTCAATTATATTATATGCAAACGGGCAATATGCTGCGTATTTTAGTGCCAATAATGCACATGGAAATGTGCTACACTAAATGGAACGATATGTGCAATATCTTGCAATCAATATATGGATGTGCAAATTCCGCTTAGAACTGTTACGTACATCACAATAAAATCTTTTCAAATGTGCAAATTATGCAAAAAATTTTTTTTTAAATATTTTAAAGCAGCATTTATGGATATCCTTATGTACATACAGCATGGTTTTAACCCCTTCCCTGCTCATGACGGAACCGTTCCGTCATGAGCCACGGTTGTCGTGTGCTCATGACGGAACGGTTCCGTCATGACAATCCTGCCGGCGGCCGCTCCGCCTGCGCGGCGCTGTTTCCCCGCCTGTGCGGGGCGACAACGCAAATGGGCGGAGTCATGACGGAACCGTTCCGTCATGAGCACAGCTCAACTGTGGCTCATGACGGAGCGGCTCCGTCATGAGCACAGGCCCGCCGCGCTGCCCCCCTGCCCCCCCCAGCGCTGCAGCGGAATGTCCGCAGCAGCGAAGGGGTTAATGTGCAAATTAAGCAAACAATTTGTAAACATGTGAAACGTGCAAATTAATGCAAAATTTATAAAACCATATACAGTTTTGTGCAAACATCGCCTCATATATATCCAAAGTTATTGATATGATTCCCTGTGAACAAGTTCAAATTAAATATGTTGATGAACACTATATGTAAACAAAATTTGGGTTTATTAAAAACCATTGTTTGCCTGACCACCTGTATTTTACTGATGTAACTTTATAAAAATGATTGAACCTAAGTACTATCATCAGCTTATTAACCGTGCAAACATGATGTGTGAATAGAAAAAGATTCCATAATGAAAAAGTATTAAAAAAATATTTTTGGGTGTATATGTTTGTGTTTAAAAAATGACGACGCTGAAGGGAGGCAGCTTAAAAAGTCATAATCAGTGCTAAGTTTTCAGAAGACAACCAATGTATATGTACAATATTGTGGTTCTGTATTTATAAGAAATGATACAGATCCTCTGTCGTTTTTAGTCCATTTGGGAATTTGCTGTCTAATTCTAAAATTATTTTAGATTCCAACCTTCTCAGCATCTTGTCTCTGTCCCCACCTCTGCGTGGTTTGGGAACTGCCGCTATTACAAAGTAACTGAGACACTGCAAGTCATTTTTGTGTGTTAGATTAAAGTGTCTTGCGACTGGATATGAGCTGTCGTTATTCACGATTGCTCGAAGATGCTGGAGGATTCTGACATGCACCTGCAGCTTGGTGCTGCCCACGTATCTTAAGCCGCAGGTGCATGTCAGAACATAGACAGCATATTCAGTTCTACAGTTGTAATTCCCTTTGATGTTAATCATTTGTGGACTAAAAGGGGTGGTGTATTGGGTGGTGTTGGTTCCAAACTTGCAAGCCCTGCAGCTGGAACATTTTACAAACCCCAGCCGGGGTTGTAGCCACATTTGATCTTTACTTAATTCTGGAAAACTTTTGGTGATTTGCGTTCTCATAGAGGACCCTTTCCTATATGTGATGGTCGGGGTGGCGGGGAGCCTTGGAGCCATCACTCCATCAGTTAATGGTATGGGCCAGCTTTTTGTTATAATGGCTCTGATCTTCCTTTCTTGGCGATTATAGGTTGTTATAAATCTAGGAACAGATTCATTGTCTTTTTTATCTTTTTTGTCAGAATTTATACCCTTCGCCTCTTTTTTTCTTAGAAGTGAATCCCTGGGATTGACATTCATTTTATTGACTGCCTGATTTAGGATAATGTCCTCTCTGTTTGAATCTCATAAGGGCCTGATTTGTACATGTGGCTAAATCTTCTTCGGTGCTGCAAATGCGTTTAAGCCTTAACAGCTCAACGTACGGAATATTGTTGATGACATGTTTTGGATGAGCACTGCTGGCATGTAGTATGGAACTGCCAGCAGTGCTCTTCCTATGGAGGGTGGTAGCTATTTGTCGCTCACGGATAAAGATGGTAAAATCTAAAAAGTCTACCTGTTGTCTGTTGATATTGCTTGTAAATGTTAAATTTTCATGATTTACATTGATCTTATCAACAAATTCAATGGCGGTTTTCTCATCTCCTCTCCATATAATAAAAACGTCATCAATATATTGCATCCATTTGAAAACATGATCAGTAAAAACTGGAATTGTGAGTGCGCTTGAGGACCTGCTCCTCCCACCAGCCCACGTGCAAACACGCATAGCTGGGAGAGAAGCAGGCCCCCATCACCACACCCCACTTCTGTAAATGTACTTCATTGCAAAACAGAAAGTAATTGTTATTAAGACACCAGGATACTAGTTCAATAATCATTTTGTTGTGATTATAACATTGTAACAGTCTAGTACCCAAAAAATACTCCAATGTTTTTAACCCAGCAAGATGTTCTATACTGGTATAAAGGGACTCGATATCTAATGTAATGAATATCGAGTCCTTTGTCCATGGAATATGCTTGATCTTTTTTTAAAAGTCACCAGTGTCTTTAATGCAAGTTGGCAAACTTGTAACTAAATCATGTAAACAATAGTCAATATACTGGGTGATATGTTCTGCAACACTTTGTATTGCCGATATGATGGGTCTCCCAGGGACTGGTGATGTTTTTTTGTGCACTCTGGGTATCAAATATAGTCTTGGTAGAGCAGGATTTTCAACATGTAGAAACTTAAATTCCTCTGCGGAAATCATTCCATCTCTTTTCCATTTCAAGAGTGTTATTTTAAGACTGTCTCTTGCACTGTTATACTCTTTTAAAGTAGATTTCTCATAGCATGTTAGATCATCCAATTGTCTGCGTGCTTCTGTGATGTATTCTTTTTGCGGCCAAATGACAATATTACCGCCTTTGTCTGACGTGGTGACAACAATTTGATGGTCTTTGCTCAATTTTTTAATCAGTGCTGTATATTGATTTTCCTGCTCACTTTTGTACATTTTTCGGTGTTTGATTTGATAGTGCAATTTTTTCAGATCTTCCACTATAACATCATGGAAAGTGTCAATGGCGTCCTTAGGCATATTTGGCATGAAAATAGATTTAGGCTTAAAAGGACTTGTATGAGTTCCTATTTATGAAATAGCTGCTTCAGTAAGTTCTTCTTGGGTAGATATGCTCTGTTCTGAAGCACTTTTATCCTGAGCAAGTTGGTGCGTTGTAAGCAGGGTTCTCGTATCTGATGCCGTAAGTTGAATGTTGGCCTGATTGTCGGGATCAGCTTCCTGGTCCTTGAGACCCTCTTTGATGCTGAAGAACTTTTTCAGCTTGAGTTTTCGAATGTAACAAAAGACGTCTACACGCGTCCGTGTGTAGTCAAAATCACTGATAGGAGAAAATGACAAACCAAGACTTAAAAGCTGTTTTTCCACCTCCGATAGCGTAATATTGGAAAGATTTACGATTGTATTGTCTTTTACTGATTCTTTCCCCAATATTGCTTTCTTGATTTCTTGTGAGAGTTTCCACTTTTTGCGGCGCTCTCTCGTTAATTCTTGTTCTTTTTTCTTTTGATTTCGTGGTCTCAATGTCTGCAGGCGATCGTATACTAAAAAATCGATCTCTTCCCCTAGATCCAGAATCTTGGTCTTGTCAAATGTCCCTGTTCTGTTTATGCTGCCTTTATCTGAGGACATGCTGCTTATCAATGAATCATTATCACTGCTGTCTGGGGCTGAATCAATATTAGTACTTGTTGTTGCTCCTGCTTGTGTCATTTGTTTGACTGGCCTTGGATTTAGTTTAGATTTCTTTGCGTTTTCATATTTTCGCGCAAAAGTGTAAATGCGCCCCTGCTCGTAATCTTCTTTATCACGAGCAAATTCATACACTTTGCGGGCTTTGATTTTATCCTCCTGCTTGACCAACCTTTCCTGCATTTCTTTTTTGGATTTCATAAAGAGCTCATTAGGTTCAAATTTAAATAGCAGTATATTGATTTCATCAATTTCTTTTATAAGAGCCTGTCTATCAATTTCTGCATATTTAACCAAAATCTTCACTAAATTTGCCGACGCTTCCAAATTGCTGTGTCCCCATTCCTTAAGCATTTCTGGATTGGGATTTTCGTAGCTCAGGGCTAATAAAATATGTAGCCCCCTAGGTACTCGTCCCTCCTCAATGTATTTTGATAGTGACTTATGCTCCCACCATTTGGTTACCTTGGAGCGCATGCATTTCTCCAATCGTTTTAGTAAGTTTTTAATTTGACCCTCTCTATATATATATAAATCCACAGTCCTGAATTGCCTTAGTTTCCGCAACAAACAGATATGGACCACAACGTGTTAATAAATCCAAGTGCAGTTTATTGCATAGATGTCAGCTTCTTTAGAAACAGCAAGTGCCCAGCATTACGCGTTTCGACAGTGAAACACTGTCATGATCACCTGGTGCACCAGGGGCCAATCAGCAATAAATAGTCATGACTGTAGTAAAAAAAAAAATGGTGAACCAAGCCCGCCTTTTCTAAGAGCATAGAGCTTAAAGAAATATTTCAGCAATCCAAGTACATTCAAAATTGAGGTAAATCTGATTGCTGCAATGGGCAGCTTTATGTGCAAAATACAGTGAAAAAAGTGCTAGTGCTAAAATACATAAATAACAAAATCAAGTCCTCATTTATAACGAGTTATTAAAACCATAACTGCTAATAATCTCTGAGAAATGCCGTTAGGTGCTTTTATAGATATACATAAAAATAAAGTGCAAGTGCATTCTTAATTTATCATACAGTTAATGTTGTGCAAAAATGAGCGCGGCTCCAAAACCATTACGTGTGGTTACATGAGGGTACAGCGAACTGCTTGTAACTTTATATTAGAATGTCAACATAAAATGCAAGTGCATAAATATGACATCATAAATTACAATCAATAATTTAAAAACAGTGAGGGAGAGAGGTCTAGGCAAGGTATGTGGAAGTAAAAACTCTAAAATCGCCCATAACAAACCCCAATTCCAGCCCCGTAAAAGCCAAGTAAAACCAAATGAGAAAGCTGGGGGAACCTAGATAAAACCAAAAGCAACTTGTCTAAAACACGTCTAAAACCAAGGAATAAATATCGAATGCTAATTTAGAGATATCATGACCAAAAAAGTGAACTTGAGGATTTAACACAGTGCAATTATTAAAATCCATTCAGTTATAAAAAGTTGTGGAGGTCCTCCCCTGTATTCAGACCATTTGGTATCTTTGTGCCGAGTATTAATATATAGTGAGACTCTAACTGTCTAAGCTTTTTCTCTCGGTTGCCACCTCTAAGTGATCTCGGCACTGAATCGATCACAAAGTAGCTCAACTCTTTGAGATCATTGTTGTGTACATGTTTAAAGTGTCTGGCCACCGGTTAGCTAGGGCCAGAGTTCACTATAGCTCGCAAGTGTTGCAATATGCGGATAAAAACCTGTAGTTTGGCACTGCCCATGTGCTTAAGTTTACATGAGCATTCTAACACATAGACTGCAAACTCCATACAGCAAGTTAACAGATTTTTAATTTTCATAGGCTTAGACTCAAATGCTGTTAACACTTCACAAGTATTTTTCCCAAACTTACAAGCTCGACATGAGCTGCACTTAAAAAAGCCTGTTCTGTTAGTTAACCAATTGGATGAAACAGTGACCTCTGGACTGGTTTTCACCAATGCATCCCTCATAGAGGGTGCACGTCTAAAGGTTAGCGCAAGTAAATCTGGCACATATTGCGATATAGTTAGATCAGTTTTTACAATGGGCCAATTTTTGTATATAATTCTCCTGAATTGTTTCTCCTGGCGACTATAAGATGTAATTAGTCCGACCATATCTTCACGTCTTGGTTGGTCTGTGTTGCTATTTCTAGGGGTATCAACATTCATAGCACTGTGTGGGTCCCCATCACAAGTATGTTTATTTGCTTTACTCATAGCCAGTTTTAAATCTCTTTCCTTATACCCTCGAACCTTGAATCTCTGGAATGCCTCATTCTGACAGAGTTTGAGATCTTGATCTGAATTGCAATTATGTCTTATTCTTAAAAATTCCCCATAGGGGATACTTTTAATGAGATGGTTGGGGTGGGAGCTGATGGCATGTAGTACTGCATTGCCATTGTCATCAGTGATGTCATAAGTGATGTCATTTGAGATGTCATCAGTGATGCCATCAGTGATGTCACTGACCATGTCATGAATGATGCAATATATGACATCATCAGCAGTGCATTGCAGGCGCGCGAGTTATAGTTCGCAGAACTAACTATAACGGAGGAATTTCTATAGTTTTGTACGAGTGAAATGGCCAGCTAACTATAACACCCCTGAAACCTATGTTTTTTTTCTGTGAAATTCTAAGGTTTTTTCAATGCTAATTTCTAACTATAACATCTCTGAAACCTATGTTTTTTTTCAGTGAATTTCAGAGGTTTTTTAAATGTTAATTTTTAATTGTGATAGTAGTTATATCTATTTTTTTGTACTGATTTTCTACAGGTTTTTTACTGTTTATTAATACATATTTTATACATTAAATAACATTATATATTTTTCAGAAAATTGCAACAAAATTGTTTTTTTAATTCAAACTGAAATATTGATTAATTTTCTTATTTTCATTGTTTATTTTAATACATTTATATTATTTTCTTACAAAAAAAATTCCAATTGTTTTCCGGAGTCACGCACTCAAAGCGTGCACATCACGGTGGGTGCACGAATTCTAGCCGCCATTTTAGAAAAGTCGTGAAGGATCCGCGTACGGTGTGTGACGGCTGCGTGTTTTTCAGTTACATCATATGCATTTAATGTGACGTGATGTGCGGTATTGGTATGCGACCAGTCCGCGACTCCTGCTCCTGCACATTTGCGACACATGCACATTACGGTACGAGATGCTTGCGAGGTTGCGGAACCCGCGTGACGTCATATACGTGCTGGGGCGCGCTGGGTGCGCGACATCCGCAAAAAAAAAATTATGTTCCAAAATGATATGTATGTGTCTTTAATATACATATTAGGGCAAGAGAATATCTAAGATATTCATAAAAATAATATATTTGTACTTATAATAAACATATATTATTTTTAAATATATTTTCGCAAAGTCGGGTGCGTGCATCTTGAGTGCAGAGAACCAGGTCAGCAGAGCTGCTGTAGAGCCAGAGAAACCAGGTCTGCAGAGCCATTGTAGAGCCAGAGAACCAGGTCAGCAGAGCTGCTTAAGAGCCATAGAATAGAACCAGGTCAGCAGAGCTGCTCTAGAGGCAGAGAACCAGGTCAGCAGAACTGCTTTAGAGCCAGAGAACCATGTCAGCAGAGCTCTTTAGAGGGAGAGAACCAGGTCAACAGAGCTGATTTAGAGCCAGAAACCAGGTCAGCAGAGGTGCTCTAGAGCCAGAGAACCAGGTCAGTAGAGCTGCTTTAGAGCCATAGAACCAGGTCAGCAGAGCTGCTTTAGAGCCAGAGAACCAGGTCAGCAGAGCTGCTCTAGAGGCAGAGAACCAGGTCAGCAGAGCTCCTTTAGAGGGAGAGAACCAGGTCAGCAGAGCTGCTTTAGAGTCAGAGAACCAGGTCAGCAGAGCTGCCCTAGAGCCAGAGAAACCAGGTCAGCAAAGCTGCTTTAGAGGGAGAGAACCAGTCAGCAGAGCTGCTTTAGAGCCAGAGAATCATGTAAACAATAGTCAATATACTGGGTGATATGTTCTGCAACACTTTGTATTGCCGATATGATGGGTCTCCCAGGGACTGGTGATGTTTTTTTGTGCACTCTGGGTATCAAATATAGTCTTGGTAGAGCAGGATTTTCAACATGTAGAAACTTAAATTCCTCTGCGGAAATCATTCCATCTCTTTTCCATTTCAAGAGTGTTATTTTAAGACTGTCTCTTGCACTGTTATACTCTTTTAAAGTAGATTTCTCATAGCATGTTAGATCATCCAATTGTCTGCGTGCTTCTGTGATGTATTCTTTTTGCGGCCAAATGACAATATTACCGCCTTTGTCTGACGTGGTGACAACAATTTGATGGTCTTTGCTCAATTTTTTAATCAGTGCTGTATATTGATTTTCCTGCTCACTTTTGTACATTTTTCGGTGTTTGATTTGATAGTGCAATTTTTTCAGATCTTCCACTATAACATCATGGAAAGTGTCAATGGCGTCCTTAGGCATATTTGGCATGAAAATAGATTTAGGCTTAAAAGGACTTGTATGAGTTCCTATTTATGAAATAGCTGCTTCAGTAAGTTCTTCTTGGGTAGATATGCTCTGTTCTGAAGCACTTTTATCCTGAGCAAGTTGGTGCGTTGTAAGCAGGGTTCTCGTATCTGATGCCGTAAGTTGAATGTTGGCCTGATTGTCGGGATCAGCTTCCTGGTCCTTGAGACCCTCTTTGATGCTGAAGAACTTTTTCAGCTTGAGTTTTCGAATGTAACAAAAGACGTCTACACGCGTCCGTGTGTAGTCAAAATCACTGATAGGAGAAAATGACAAACCAAGACTTAAAAGCTGTTTTTCCACCTCCGATAGCGTAATATTGGAAAGATTTACGATTGTATTGTCTTTTACTGATTCTTTCCCCAATATTGCTTTCTTGATTTCTTGTGAGAGTTTCCACTTTTTGCGGCGCTCTCTCCGTCTCTTGTTAATTCTTGTTCTTTTTTCTTTTGATTTCGTGGTCTCAATGTCTGCAGGCGATCGTATACTAAAAAATCGATCTCTTCCCCTAGATCCAGAATCTTGGTCTTGTCAAATGTCCCTGTTCTGTTTATGCTGCCTTTATCTGAGGACATGCTGCTTATCAATGAATCATTATCACTGCTGTCTGGGGCTGAATCAATATTAGTACTTGTTGTTGCTCCTGCTTGTGCCATTTGTTTGACTGGCCTTGGATTTAGTTTAGATTTCTTTGCGTTTTCATATTTTCGCGCAAAAGTGTAAATGCGCCCCTGCTCGTAATCTTCTTTATCACGAGCAAATTCATACACTTTGCGGGCTTTGATTTTATCCTCCTGCTTGACCAACCTTTCCTGCATTTCTTTTTTGGATTTCATAAAGAGCTCATTAGGTTCAAATTTAAATAGCAGTATATTGATTTCATCAATTTCTTTTATAAGAGCCTGTCTATCAATTTCTGCATATTTAACCAAAATCTTCACTAAATTTGCCGACGCTTCCAAATTGCTGTGTCCCCATTCCTTAAGCATTTCTGGATTGGGATTTTCGTAGCTCAGGGCTAATAAAATATGTAGCCCCCTAGGTACTCGTCCCTCCTCAATGTATTTTGATAGTGACTTATGCTCCCACCATTTGGTTCCCTTGGAGCGCATGCATTTCTCCAATCGTTTTAGTAAGTTTTTAATTTGACCCTCTCTATATATATATATAAATCCACAGTCCTGAATTGCCTTAGTTTCCGCAACAAACAGATATGGACCACAACGTGTTAATAAATCCAAGTGCAGTTTATTGCATAGATGTCAGCTTCTTTAGAAACAGCAAGTGCCCAGCATTACGCGTTTCGACAGTGAAACACTGTCATGATCACCTGGTGCACCAGGGGCCAATCAGCAATAAATAGTCATGACTGTGGTAAAAAAAAACTGGTGAACCAAGCCCGCCTTTTCTAAGAGCATAGAGCTTAAAGAAATATTTCAGCAATCCAAGTACATTCAAAATTGAGGTAAATCTGATTGCTGCAATGGGCAGCTTTATGTGCAAAAGACAGTGAAAAAAGTGCTAGTGCTAAAATACATAAATAACAAAATCAAGTCCTCATTTATAACGAGTTATTAAAACCATAACTGCTAATAATCTCTGAGAAATGCCGTTAGGTGCTTTTATAGATATACATAAAAATAAAGTGCAAGTGCATTCTTAATTTATCATACAGTTAATGTTGTGCAAAAATGAGCGCGGCTCCAAAACCATTACGTGTGGTTACATGAGGGTACAGCGAACTGCTTGTAACTTTATATTAGAATGTCAACATAAAATGCAAGTGCATAAATATGACATCATAAATTGCAATCAATAATTTAAAAACAGTGAGGGAGAGAGGTCTAGGCAAGGTATGTGGAAGTAAAAACTCTAAAATCGCCCATAACAAACCCCAATTCCAGCCCCGTAAAAGCCAAGTAAAACCAAAGGAGAAAGCTGGGGGAACCTAGATAAAACCAATAGCAACTTGTCTAAAACACGTCTAAAACCAAGGAATAAATATCGAATGCTAATTTAGAGATATCATGACCAAAAAAGTGAACTTGAGGATTTAACACAGTGCAATTATTAAAATCCATTCAGTTATAAAAAGTTGTGGAGGTCCTCCCCTGTATTCAGACCATTTGGTATCTTTGTACCGAGTATTAATATATAGTGAGACTCTAACTGTCTAAGCTTTTTCTCTCGGTTGCCACCTCTAAGTGATCTCGGCACTGAATCGATCACAAAGTAGCTCAACTCTTTGAGATCATTGTTGTGTACATGTTTAAAGTGTCTAGCCACCGGGTAGCTAGGGCCAGAGTTCACTATAGCTCGCAAGTGTTGCAATATGCGGATAAAAACTTGTAGTTTGGCACTGCCCATGTGCTTAAGTTTACATGAGCATTCTAACACGTAGACTGCAAACTCCATACAGCAAGTTAACAGATTTTTAATTTTCATAGGCTTAGACTCAAATGCTGTTAACACTTCACAAGTATTTTTCCCAAACTTACAAGCTCGACATGAGCTGCACTTAAAAAAGCCTGTTCTGTTAGTTAACCAATTGGATGAAACAGTGACCTCTGGACTGGTTTTCACCAATGCATCCCTCATAGAGGGTGCACGTCTAAAGGTTAGCGCAAGTAAATCTGGCACATATTGCGACATAGTTAGATCAGTTTTTACAATGGGCCAATTTTTGTATATAATTCTCCTGAATTGTTTCTCCTGGCGACTATAAGATGTAATTAGTCCGACCATATCTTCACGTCTTGGTTGGTCTGTGTTGCTATTTCTAGGGGTATCAACATTCATAGCACTGTGTGGGTCCCCATCACAAGTATGTTTATTTGCTTTACTCATAGCCAGTTTTAAATCTCTTTCCTTATACCCTCGAACCTTGAATCTCTGGAATGCCTCATTCTGACAGAGTTTGAGATCTTGATCTGAATTGCAAGTACGTCTTATTCTTAAAAATTCCCCATAGGGGATACTTTTAATGAGATGGTTGGGGTGGGAGCTGATGGCATGTAGTACTGCATTGCCATTGTCATCAGTGATGTCATAAGTGATGTCATTTGAGATGTCATCAGTGATGCCGTCAGTGATGTCACTGACCATGTCATGAATGATGCAATATATGACATCATCAGCAGTGCATTGCAGGCGCGCGAGTTATAGTTCGCAGAACTAACTATAACGGAGGAATTTCTATAGTTTTGTATGAGTGAAATGGCCAGCTAACTATAACACCCCTGAAACCTATGTTTTTTTTCTGTGAAATTCTAAGGTTTTTTCAATGCTAATTTCTAACTATAATGTCTCTGAAACCTATGGTTTTTTCAGTGAATTTCAAAGCTTTTTTAAATGCTAATTTCTAACTATAACATCTCTGAAACCTATGTTTTTTTTCAGTGAATTTCAGAGGTTTTTTAAATGTTAATTTTTAATTGTGATAGTAGTTATATCTATTTTTTTGTACTGATTTTCTACAGGTTTTTTACTGTTTATTAATACATATTTTATACATTAAATAACATTATATATTTTTCAGAAAATTGCAACAAAATTGTTTTTTTAATTCAAACTGAAATATTGATTAATTTTCTTATTTTCATTGTTTATTTTAATACATTTATATTATTTTCTTACAAAAAAAATTCCAATTGTTTTCCGGAGTCACGCACTCAAAGCGTGCACATCACGGTGGGTGCACGAATTCTAGCCGCCATTTTAGAAAAGTCGTGAAGGATCCGCGTACGGTGTGTGACGGCTGCATGTTTTTCAGTTACATCATATGCATTTAATGTGACGTGATGTGCGGTATTGGTATGCGACCAGTCCGCGACTCCTGCTCCTGCACATTTGCGACACAAGCGTATTACGGTACGAGATGCTTGCGAGGTTGCGGAACCCGCGTGACGTCATATACGTGCTGGGGCGCGCTGGGTGCGCGACATCCGCAAAAAAAAATTATGTTCCAAAATGATATGTATGTGTCTTTAATATACATATTAGGGCAAGAGAATATCTAAGATATTCATAAAAATAATATATTTGTACTTATAATAAACATATATTATTTTTAAATATATTTTCGCAAAGTCGGGTGCGTGCATCTTGAGTGCAGAGAACCAGGTCAGCAGAGCTGCTGTAGAGCCAGAGAAACCAGGTCTGCAGAGCCATTGTAGAGCCAGAGAACCAGGTCAGCAGAGCTGCTTAAGAGCCATAGAATAGAACCAGGTCAGCAGAGCTGCTCTAGAGGCAGAGAACCAGGTCAGCAGAACTGCTTTAGAGCCAGAGAACCATGTCAGCAGAGCTCTTTAGAGGGAGAGAACCAGGTCAACAGAGCTGATTTAGAGCCAGAAACCAGGTCAGCAGAGGTGCTCTAGAGCCAGAGAACCAGGTCAGTAGAGCTGCTTTAGAGCCATAGAACCAGGTCAGCAGAGCTGCTTTAGAGCCAGAGAACCAGGTCAGCAGAGCTGCTCTAGAGGCAGAGAACCAGGTCAGCAGAGCTCCTTTAGAGGGAGAGAACCAGGTCAGCAGAGCTGCTTTAGAGTCAGAGAACCAGGTCAGCAGAGCTGCTCTAGAGCCAGAGAAACCAGGTCAGCAAAGCTGCTTTAGAGGGAGAGAACCAGGTCAGCAGAGCTGCTTTAGAGCCAGAGAACCAGGTCAGCAGAGCTGCTCTAGAGGCAGAGAACCAGGTCAGCAGAGCTGCTTTAGAGGGAGAGAACCAGGTCAGCAGAGCTGCTTTAGAGTCAGAGAACCAGGTCAGCAGAGCTGCTCTAGAGCCAGAGAACCAGGTCAGCAGAGGTGCTTTAGAGCCATGGAACCAGGTCAGCAGAGCTGCTTTAGAGCCAGAGAACCAGGTCAGCAGAGCTGCTGTAGAGCCTAAGAACCGGGTCAGCAGAGCTGCTCTAGAGCCAGAGAACCAGGTCAGCAGAGCTGCTGTAGAGCCAGAGAAACCAGGTCAGTGGAGCTGCTTTAGAGCGAGAGAACCAGGTCAGCAGAGCTGCTTTAGAGGGAGAGAACCAGGTCAACAGAGCTGCTTTAAAGCCAAGGGACCAGGTCAGCAGACCTGCTCTAGAGCCAGAGAACCAGGTCAGCAGAACTGCTTTAGAGCCATAGAACCGGGTCAGGAGAGCTGCTTTAGAGCCAGAGAACCAGGTCAGCAGAGCTGTTGTAGAGCCAGAGAACCAGGCCATCAGAGCTGCTCTAGAGCCTAAGAACTAGGTCAGCAGAGCTGTTGCAGAGCCAGAGAACCAGGTCAGCAGAGCTGCTGTAGAGCCAGAGAAACCAGGTTAGTAGAGCTGCTTTAGAGGGAGAGAACCAGGTCAGCAGAGCTGCTCTAGAGGGAGAGAACCATGTCAGCGGAGCTGCCCTAGAGCCAGAGAACCATGTCAGCAGAACTGCTTTAGAGCCATGGAACCGGGTCAGCAGAGCTGCTTTAGAGCCAGAGAACCAGGTCTGCAGAGCTGTTGTAGAGCCAGAGAACCAGATCAGCAGAGCTGCTCTGTAGCCTAAGAACTAGGTCAGCAGAGCTGCTCTAGAGCCAGAGAACCAGGTCAGCAGAGCTGCTGTAGAGCCAGAGAAACCAGGTCAGCAGAGCTGCTTTAGAGGGAGAGAACCACGTCAGCAGAGCTGCTTTAGAGCCAGAGAACCAGGTCAGCCGAGCTGCTCTAGCTGACACTGACTGACTGACACTGACTGACTGACACTGACTGATTGACACTGACTGACACTGACTGACTGACACTGACTGACTGACTGACACTGACTGACAATGATTGACTGATACTGACTGACTGACTGACACTGACTGACTGACACTGACTGACTGACACACTGACTGACACTGATTGACTGATACTGACTGACTGACTGACACTGACTGACTGACACTGACTGACTACTCTCTACTACTCTGCTACTCACTCTCTGCTACTCTCTACTACTCACTCTACTACTCTCTACTACTCACTCTCTACTACTCTCTACTACTCACTCTCTACTACTCACTCTCTACTACACTCTACTACTCACTCTCTACTACTCTCTCTCTACTACTCACTCTCTACTACTCTCTACTGTTCCCTCTCTACTACTCACTCTCTACTACTCTCTACTACTCGCTCTACTACTCTCTACTTCTCTCTACCACTCACTCTCTACTACTCTACTACTCACTCTCTACTACTCTCTACTACTCTCTCTCTACCACTCTACTACTCTCTATTACTCACTCTCTACCACTCACTCTGTACTACTCTCTACTATTCACTCTACTACTCACTCACTACTACTCACTCTCTACTACTCCCTACTACTCACCCTCTACTACTCACTCGCTACTACTCTTTACTACTCACTCTCTACTACTCACTCTCTACTACTCTCTACTACTCTCTCTCTACTACTCTCTAATTCTCTCTACCACTCACTCTCTACTACTCTACTACTCACTCTCTACTACTCCCTCTCTACTATTCACTCTCTACTACTCACTCTCTTCTATTCACTCTCTACTACTCGCTCTCTACTACTCACTTATTCTAACTCTCCACTACTCACTCTCTACTACTCGCTCTCTACTACTCTCTACTACTCACTCTCTACTACTCACTCTTTACTGCGCACCCTACTACTCTCTACTACTCACTCTCTACTACTCTCTCTCTACTACTCACTCTCTACTATTCATTCTCTACTACTCACTCTCTACTACTCGCTCTCTACTACTCTCTAGTACTCACTCTCCACTACTCACTCTCTACTACTCACTTACTACTACTCTCTAATACTCACTCTCTACTACTCACTCTCTACTACTCCACTACTCTCCACTACTCTCTCTACTACTCACTCTCTACTACTCACTCTCTACTACTCTACTACTCTCTCTACTACTCACTCTCTACTATTCTCTACTACTCACTCTACTACTCTCCACCACTATCTACCACTCACTCTCTACAACTCTACTACTCACTCTCTACTACTCTCTCTACTACTCACTCTCTACTACTCACTCCCTACTACTCTCTGCTACTCACTCTCTACTACTCACTCTCTACTACTCTCTACCACTCACTCTCTACTACTCTACTACTCACTCTCTACTACTCTCTCTCTACTACCCTCTCTCTACTACTCACTCTCTGTTACTCACTCTCTACTACTCACTCTCTACTACTCTCTACTGCTCACTCTCCACTACTCACTCTCTACTACTCGCTCTCTACTACTCTCTACTACTCGCTCTACTACTCACTCTCTACTACTCTACTACTCTCTCTTACTCTCTCTACTTCTCACTCTCTACTACTCTCTACTACTCACTCTCTGCTACTCACTCTCTACTACTTGGTCTCTACTACTCACACTCTACTACTCTCTGGTACTCACTCTACTACTCACTCTCTAATACTCTCTACTACTCACTCTACTACTCACTCTCTACTACTCTCTACTACTCACTCTCTGCTAGTCCACTACTCTCTAATACTCACTCTCTATTACTCACTCTCTACTACTCTCTACTACACTCAACTACTCTCTCTCTCTACTACTCACTCTCTACTACTCTCTACTACTCACTCTCTACTACTCTCTACTACTCTCTCTTTACTACTCACTCTCTACTACTCATTCTCTACTACTCTCTACCACTCTCTACTACTCTCTACTACTCACTCTCTACTACTCTCTACTACTCTCTCTTTACTAGTCACTCTCTACTACTCATTTTCTACTACTCTCTACTACTCACTCTCTACTACTCACTCTACTACTCACTCTCTACTACTCACTCTACTACTCACTCTCCACTACTCACTCTCTACTACTCTCTACTACTCTCTACTACTCACTCTACTGCTCACTCTCTACTACTCTCTACTACTCACTCTCTACTACTTACTCTCTACTACTCACTCTCTATTACTCTCTACTACTCACTCTCTACTACTCTCCACTACTCTCTACTACTGACTCTCTACTCTCTATTACTCCCTTTCTACTCTCTACCTCTCTACCTCTCTCTTCCTCTCTCTCTACTACTCACTACCTCTCTCCCTCTACCTCTCTACCTCCACCTCTCTACCTCTACACCTCTACCTCTACACCTCTACCTCTTTACCTCTCTCTACACGCACACATATGCACATAAATATATATATGCATATAAATGCATATGCATGTATATATATATGTATGTGTGTGTATATATATATACATACATATATAAACATATATATATTCTGCATATAAATACAAAAATAAATGCTAGCATACATATACATATACATATATGCATACATATGCATGTTATGTATATGAAAGTTTGCAAAACACTAATTCAAGCAAAGCTAAAAATCCACCTAATTACAAACAGAATTGCTTTAACTTAAACGAGGGCAAGACCTATTGCATTTTCAATGCTTGTTTACTTTGGTTCCATCAAGAAGGTATTCAGATGTGTCACACATTTGCCATAAATTCTGAATGGTAGCACTCTAGTAAAGCTACTGCTCACCAGGAAAGTCTGCTGCTGGTATGCAAAGTGCATGTTTCAGTCTGCATGTCAGAATGTTTTAATGAAATAGAAGAGGATTTGAGATGTCAAAATGTGCCCTAATTTTTCTTTCTGCAGTACTAATCATATTTCTATGGCAAAATTAACCCCCTCATTTTCTTCCAAATTAAATGTTTTAAGTGTTACCACTTTATTCCAATCAAGATGGCTTCAGGTGTGCCATACTTTTGTCATAAGTAAGACTGTTAGTGCTCTAGTTGTTCTTTAGAACACTCTGGCACATTCTGTCAATGGGCTATACTTGGGCTACATCTGGGTGATATTTGTGCTACATTTGGGCTCTTGTGTCTCAGGTGGCCATCTTGGGAGACTTATTTGTTATGAAGTTTCCTAATTTCTATAGTCATTTACTACAGTCTCCTCAGTAGGAAATACTTTCAGGTTTTTTACTTTGATTCCATCAAGAAGGCATTCAGATGTGTCACACATTTGCCATAAATTCGGAATGTTAGCACTCTAGTTGCTTATTAGATCACTGTAGTAAAGCCACTGCTCACCAGGAAAGTCTGCTGCTGGTATTGAAAGTGCATGTTTCAGTCTGCATGTCAGAATTTTTCAATGAAATAGAAGAGGATTTGAGAAGTCACTCAAAATGTGCCCTAATTTTTCTTTTTTCAGCACTAATCATAATTTCTATGGCAAAATGAACCCCCCCATTGTGTTCCATTTAAATTAAACTACTCACTCTCTACTACTCACTCTCTACTACTCTCTATTACTACTCTCTACTACTCACTCTCTACTACTCACCCTCTACTACTCTCTACTACTCACTCTACTACGCTTTACTACTCTCTACCACTCACTCTCACCTAATCAACTACTCAATCTCTATTACTCTCTACTACTCTCTCTCTACTACTCCCTCTCTACTACTCACTCTACTCTCTACTACTCACTCTCTACTACTCTCTCTCTACTACTCACTCTCTACTACTCTCTCTCTACTAGTCACTCTCTACTACTCACTCTCTAGTACTCGCTCTCTACTACTCTCTACTACTCACTCTCCACTTCTCACTCTCTACTACTCTCTACTACTCTCTCTACTACTCACTCTCTACTACTCTCTCTACTACTCACTCTCTACTACTCTCTCTACTACTCACTCTCTGCTACTCTCTACTACTCAGTCTCTACTACTCACTCTCTACTACTCTCTACTACTCACTCTCCACTACTCACTCTCTTCTTCTCGCTCTCTACTACTCACTCTCTACTACTCTCTACTGCTCTCTCTACTACTCTCTCTACTACTCACACTCAACTACTCTCTACTACTCACTCTACTACTCACTCTCTACTACTCTATTACTCTCTACTACTCACTCTCTACTACTCACTCTCTACTACTCTCTACTACTCACTCTACTACTCTCTACTACTCTCTAACACTCACTTTCTACTGCTCTCTCTACTACTCTCTCTACTACTCACACTCAACTACTCTCTACTACTCACTCTACTACTCACTCTCTACTACTCTATTACTCTCTACTACTCACTCTCTACTACTCACTCTCTACTACTCTCTACTACTCACTCTACTACTCTCTACTACTCTCTACCACTCACTTTCTACTACGCTACTACTCACTCTCTATTACTCACCACTACTCTCTCTCTACTACTCCCTCTCTACTACTCCCTCTACTCTCTACTACTCACTCTCTACTACTCTCTCTATACTGCTCACTCTCTACTACTCACTCTCTAGTACTCGCTTTCTACTACTCTCTACTACTCACTCTCCACTACTCACTCTCTACTACTCGCTCTCTACTACTCTCTACTACTCACTCTCCACTACTCACTCTCTACTACTCACTCTCTATTACTCTCTACTACTCACTCTACTACTCACTCTCTACTACTCTCTACTACTCTCTCTACTACTCACTCTACTACTCTCTCTCTACTTCCCAGTCTCTACTACTCACTCTCTATTACTCACTCTCTACTACTCTCTACTACTCACTCTCCACCACTTACTATCTACTACTCACTCTACTACTCACTCTCTACTACTCTACTACTCTCTACTGCTCTCTCTACTACTCACTCTCTACTACTATCTCTACTACTCACTCTCTACTACTCTCTACTACTCACTCTACTACTCACTCTCTACTACTCTACTACTCTCTACTACTCTCTCTACTACTCACTCTCTACTACTTGCTCTCTACTACTCTCTCTCTACTACTTTCTACTACTCACTCTCTACTACTCCCTACTAATCACACTCTACTACTCTCTACTACTCACTCTCTCCTGCTCCACTACTCTCTACTGCTCACTCTGTACTACTCACCCTCTACTACTCTACTACTCCCTACGACTCACTCTCTACTACTCACTCTTTACTACTCTCTCTCTACTACTCATTCTCTACTGCTCACTCTCTACTACTCTCTACTACTCACTCTCTACTACTCTCTACTACTCACTCTACTACTCACTCTCTACTACTCTCTACTACTCTCTCTCTACTACTCTCTACTACTTACTCTACTACTCACTCTCTACTACTCTCTACTACTCTCTCTCTGCTACTCTCTCTCTACTACTCACTCTCTACTACTCTCTACTACTCACTCTCCACTACTCACTCTCTACTACTCACTTTCTACTACTCTCTACTATTCACTCTACTACTCACTCTCTACTACTCTCTGCTACTCTCTACTACTCACTCTCTATTACCCACTCTCTACTACTCTCTACTACTCACTCTCTACTACTCTCTACTACTCACTCTCTACTACTCACTCTCTACTACTCACTCTATTACTCTCTACTACTCACGCTCTGCTACGCTCTCTACTACTCTCTACTGCTCTCTACTACTCTCTACTCTCTACTCTCTATTACTCAAGTCAAAGATAGCTTTATTCGATTTCATATTTAAAATCATAAAAGCACAAAAATTACATAGAATTAAAACACAATAATAAAAATCGAAATACGTAAAAAAAAATGTAAGTACAGCATAGTGGGGAAATCTAAATCCAAAAGTAGTCATAAATTAGTTCATAGATGATCTACATCGAATTGCGAATTTAAAAAAATTTGACACAGCGTTAATAGTCATTTCATCTTCTAATAGAAGCATCTTCAAATAAGCAGGTCTACACTGTCTCAAACCCCAAGTCTTAACCCCTTGAGTGCCCCGCCCTTTCCCCGCCCTGTGCCGGCCCTTTCATTAGCGGGCGGGGTTCATGACGAGATAGTCTCGTCATGGGCACAGCGCAACCGCAGCCCATGATGAGACCATCTCGTCATGGGCACTCAAGAGGTTAAGGAGGGGGATCAAATATCTCTTTCTCCCCCATTCATAAAATTTACAAAACAAGAGACAATGTATTGATGATTGTAAAGAAAGATCATCACATGGACAGTTTGGAAGACTTAATGACCAATCATTACTATCTGGGAGAGTTAGCAACCTATAATAGGTACCAGTTCTCAACCTAGCTAATAGCATTCTATTATAGCTGGAATACTCAAAAGATAAATATAATTGTAAACCAGGACCTTGCACAAGTAACTGATGTTGTATTACGGATATCTTGGTCCTCTCCTCAAGCCACCGTTTATTCTCCAGGAAGGCAAGACAACTTATTTTAAAAGCCTTTCTGGAGATCGTGGATAGCGAGGAGGGAGTGTTATTGAATATTGGATGTCCCATGTTAATAATGAATTCCTAGACATACGAAATCCATTGAATATTTTCCGAGCTCTCTAATTTTATACAATCTGATAAAATTGCTCTATTAAGGGCAGCTGCCTCAAAGGTCCATATCTTATGCCATAGTAAAAGAGGACTGATTTTTATTAAGTCAGATATAGGAACTAGATCTAGGGGCATATGCATCAACAATGCCATTTGCGATTCCTTATTAGCGAAAAATAAGGCTTCGCTAATAAGGAATAGCAAAAGGCTATGCATGTAGGAATCGCTATTCAAATAGCGATTCCTTAACTTTCCTTAATTGCGACTAGCAAATAGCGAGTAGCAATTAAGGAATGCCGTCCCAATCATTCCTATGGGCCTCCAGGCCCATAGGAATGAATTGGAGATTGCATGAGCAAATTGCGAGTACCAGTAGGTTCTCGCAAATTGCTCATGCAATTTCAAGGGTACAAGGGTGTCAAAATGACACCCTATAGCACCCCTGAAATTGACATGTGCACATATGTTGCACACACACATGCTCTAAGGGCATGTGTGTGCGCAACATGAAACTTTGAAAAATGCACAAAAGTGCATTTTTCAAAGTTTTAGCAAATTACCATGCAGTTCATCTTCATGGCAATTTGCTCCCCCTATTAGCGAAATCGCTAATTTTTTAACTTTCATGCATTGCATTTAAGGAATCTCACTTTGGGATTCCTTAAATGCAATCGCTATTTAAGGAATTGCTATTTAAGGAATCCCTATTTAAAGAATCGCTATTTAAGGATTCCTTAAATAGCGATTTTTTCTTTTGGGTTCATGCATGGGGATTGGGTATTTTTAACTCGCTAACGGGAGTTATTGACTAATCGGTATTTTACTGACGGATTTTTGGCTTGATGCATGAGGCTGCTAGTTCCTTATGGCAAATGTATGTAGATGTCGAATTGGGGACCGCTAACAGATAGCGCAGGAAACAGTTTTCCTTAGCTTGAATTGCCCGACAGTCTGCGACACCCCAGATCCCAGCCCCATATGTGGCAGTTGACACGCATTTGGCCTTATAAATGTCCATTAATATGCGAACAGGCCTACCTCCCAGTATATTTTATGGCGCCTAAAGCACGAGCAAATGCAAGGTTCCTTGTATTAGCCGCTGTTGCCCAAGTTCCCACAATCCCCAGATATGAAAAAGTACTAGTTAACCCTATCTTAGACTTTTCTATAAAAATACTACAAGGAAGCTTCGTCTTTGATGAGCAGCACATGGTAAAAGTTTTCCCAATATTAATTTTTAGGCCCTTGGAACTCATGAAAAACGAAAAACTTGTAACCGCCTTTTGAAGGCCTACTTGGGTTCTAGCCATGATAACCACGTCATCTGCGTATAATAAAATAGGGGCCGCCACGCCATCAATTTGAGGATAATCTAATTCTAGTTTTGTTAAAAATTCCGCCACACCATTTATGTATAGGTGAAAAAGAAAAGGTGCCAAGATACAGCCCTGGCGGACGCCTTTCCTAATTGGGAATTCATTAGAACATTCACCTCTTCTGCCGAAACGTACCCTTGCCCCTGCCCCTCTATATAGTTCTTTAATAAAATTGAGAATATTTAAATCAATTCCAAGATCATTCAAGGTATCCCATAATATCTCATGACTCAGACAATCAAACGCTGAGCTAAGGTCAACAAAAGTCATAAAGAGATTTCCCTTTTTTGCCACCGTATATTTGCCAATTATTATGGCCAAATTAAGACCTTGTTCTAGGGTGCCCAAACCTGACTTAAAACCGTACTGGAATTTTGAAAGGACATCACTGTCCTCTGCGCATAGTTGCAGTCTATTTAAAATAATTCTGCCAGTCACTTTCATCAGGGAATCAAGAAGCGATATAGGCCTATAACATTTGGGATCATTTCTGTCTCCCTTTTTAAAAATTGGAACTACAATCGCTTCCTGCCAGGTGAGTGGAAATCCCTTTTCATTAAAACTATTTAATACATTTGTCAATAATGGGGCCCATAAAGAAATGTCACCCTTGTATATATCTATGGGAATCCCATCAGGCCCTGGGGCTTTGTTATTTGAGCTTTCAAGTAAAGCTAATTCCACTTCGGAGACAGAAAAGGAAATCTCCAAAGGAAATGAAATAAGGGGGGAGGGTTCGCTCGTTGCTTGCTGGATTTGGGGATTACAATCTATAGTAGTCAAATCATCACATTTATAGAGTTCAGTAAAGTAGTCCACCCAAACTGATTCTTCAATAGCAAGTTCAACCAAATCGGATTTCCTATCAATAAAGAAAGGAGCGTTGACAGCTCTCCAAAACGCAGTATTATCTCTCGAAGAGCATGCTTTTACTAGTGTTGTCCACGCATTCTCTTTCAGCTCCGATTTCCGTTTATGCAGTGAGATTTTATAGGCTGCTCTAGCGGCGCTAATGTCTTGGCGATTTTTCGGTAATTTTTTTAAAGTCTGCTTTAGGTTAGTGTAGGCTTTAGTACACTCTGAATTAAACCAACCCCTTTCCTTATGTCTCGCCCTATCCCGCAGTGTTCGTGTTAGTTTGTTGCCGGTAAGTGATGTAATCTTCTGAAAGGCACTAATAGTCATACCTGGATCGGCATGTTCCTCTTGACAAATCATAAAATTATAAAATTGATCCGTTACCAAACTCTGCAGAAAAACAGTAGGGTCAACCCTATTCCATTTTATCGTATAGCCATTAAGTTTTGTCAATGAAATCGCATGGCGATACAAATTCTCAGCTACATTAGAGGCAGTTTTAACACTCATCCCAAAATTAAAAGTTGAAATAATCGGGAAATGATCGCTCATCGCGTTATCCGAAATACTATACGAGAGGACATTATAGTAATAACTGGTGGTGACCAATGTGTAATCTATAACAGATAAAAGTCCACGCCCGTTGAAGGTGGGTTGAAAATTAACCTGAGGGGTACATAATTCATTTACAAAACCCAGGTTACACTCAAAAATCAAACTATTGAACAAGTTTTCCAGCGTGGAATGCTCAAAGTGGGTGCATGGGTCACCAGTTAAATTAACCATACCGCATATGCCCAGATTACTATAAGGGCACAAATGGCAGTTAAAGTCACCCGTTAGTATAATACACGCATCATTATACTCTGAGCCTATCCCATGACACAAAGAGTTGTTTAGTTCTTCCAGCACTCTTTTTTGATCCTCCTTTGGAATGTTGTTGTACAGGTTGACAAGAGTGATATGCCGATTTCCTCCCCCCTTTAAAGAAAGAAGCTGATAAAAAATGTTTTTCCCCAATAGTCTGATACTTTACATCCGATTTAACAGTGTTGGAGATATATGTTGAAAGCCCACCCGAATATCTACCCCTCCTTGACTGAATTGCGGGGGAGAAGTACGTACGATACCCTTGAAGATGAGTTTCAAACTGATCCCAACACTCCTGAAAGCAAATGACATCATGTTTTTCAACTAAATCACAAAAAGTGGGGTCATTTATCTTACTTGAAAGACCCGCTATATTCCAGGATAAGAGGGTCAACTTCCCTTTATGAGCATCTACAGGAGTTTTGGAAACATAGGAATTATCAGCACAGGTGGCTATTTCTACCAGTGAGGGAGATATATCGATGTCCCTCACAGCGACGTTATCTAATTTTTGGGAGGCTTGTTCATTCTTATATTCGGCATCAGTGGATTTAAACACTAGGTGCTCTATTGTATCTAGCCCCTGACACAGGTTGCTAAAACCACCACATTGATCGTGCCTGACTCCCCCAAACCAAGGGAGTCAGTCAACCTGCTCCAAACAGCTAAACCTATTGGTAGTTGGAATGCCGCTCCAGTTTTCCCTAGGATTTAGTTCCCTGGAGAATTGCCTTCCCCAATTCCTACTAACCATTTCTCTCTCTTGGAAGCCTACTCTAGCCCAACTGCGATCATGAACTGACTCGGGGGGGGGGGGGGGGCCTGGGAGGATAAAAAAAGGAAAGTCGCTTGGTTTCAATACCTGCATTGTTACTCTGGGTATTCTGGGTATTCCAGAAGCAGATATGATCAACCGTACCCGGATCCTCAAAATTAACTAAAACACAATCTCCCTGGGTTGTTTTACTACCAGGCCCTACCCAGGGGACCCTGCGAACCATCAGAATCTTACTCGTCCTACTAGGGGGTAATGGTCGATTCATATTTAACCAATATTGGACCTTGTTTTTTAAAGACCCAAAGGACTCCTCTGTCCCCTCCTTTAATTCAGGAACCCCAGTCAGAACCACCAAATAGGGAGTTACTTCCGGGGGCAAGTCAATAGCTAGTTTCCTTGATGTAGATTCCCAATTTAGGTCCTTGTGCATATTAGCCTCCTGTATGTTATCGACTATGGGGTTAATAGTATTTTCTAATGGCTTTTTCAGTAACAAGGTAGGGACCGTCATATTTGCATTGTCAGTTGGGACTAATGGTTTAATTATCGGCTGCCCCTCTAGTTTATTATTTATAGTACTTGAATTGGTATTCCCGGCCTTATATTCCTCCCGTTTTTTCGAGACCTTGAGGGAGGCGGTCAAATCCGTTAGCTGTTTTTCAATCCGCCTCAGCCTAATTTCTAGGGGGGAAAGGTAAGTTTTAAAAAGCTCCCTCATATGCTCGAGAAGTTTGTTATCAGTCTCAACAATTATACTAGGGGACACCTCAGTGTTAGCCAGATTCGAGGTCACACTACTCGTATGTCGGCGGGTGGGAGAACAGTCACCTTTTGACTGCGATTCCACCCGCACTTCATCTCTTAAAGGCAACCCACACGGTCCTTTTTTCATGGGCACAGTAGATTTCTGACTTATCTTACTCTTCTTAACTTTCCTTTCTTTTCTTTTCTTTTCTTTATATTATTAAAAGTTTTTGAAATGGCTCCCTCTCTCGTCCCCCTCATCTGTCCGATAGTTTGTACTTCTCCCGACAGTTCTAAATCTAGGGCCGGGGATCTCTCTAATTGCGAGAAAGATATGCAGTCAGAGGCTGATGGGGACAAATCTATTACATTTGGGATAGTATGAAAATCTGTGTGAACTGAAACGGGGACGATTTGTTTGTTATGTTGTTCTGGGGTTTTGGCTGTTGCAAAATGACCCATAGAAGAGCGTTTTGCTAGTGCCAGGTCTTGGGATACCCTCCGTTCCATGAGTGCAATCCCCTGATCAATAACTGAATTCGCCCTTACAATGAAATTATCCAGAGGGCCAGTTATACTAGAAGCGTTCAGAGCCGCCTTACTCCGACTCCCTCGTGTAGTCGCCATTAATGGTTAAGATAAAATAAGATAGTAGCGCTAACCAGTACTTATACAAAGTGGCATAAATCAGTAACCACCCTATTACAATAATATACGTTAGAGGGGTGGCCCGGTCCGGTCTTACTCGGTCTGGAACGGGCTCCAACAGGCCCGCCCTTGGCCCGGGCTTCGCCCGGCGCGCGACCCGCGCGCGTCCCGCGCTACGGCCCAGCACACTAAAGTTATAGGTGGAGGAAGCACAATGGGGAGTGTCCTGGAAGAGGCCGCAGCTGTTGGCAATGTTAGCGCTGCAGAGCCTCGCAGTCCCTCACGCCCAGAACAAACGCCCACAGAGTTCGCTGGCAGAAATATCCTCAATCACGAGCGGCTCCCGCGAAGCGGGGGCCGCGAGTCGTTATGTAGAAGCAAGCAGATAGAAGGGGAGTGTCCGGGAAGAGGCCGCAGCTGTTGGCAATGTTAGCGCTGCAGAGCCTCGCAGTCCCTCACGCCCAGAACAAATGCCCACAGAGTTCGCTGGCAGAAATATCCTCAATCACGAGCGGCACCTCTACTCTCTACCTCTCTACCTCTCTCTACCTCTCTCTCTACCTCTCTACCTCTACCTCTCTACCTCTACCTCTCTACCTCTATACCTCTACCTCTTTATCTCTCTCTTCCTCTCTCTACACGCACACATATGCACATATATATATGAATATATATGCATATGCATTTATATATATGTCTGTGTGTGTATTTATATACATACATATATAAACATATATATAATCTGCATATCTATATACATACAAATATAAATGCATGCATACATATACATATACATATATGCATGCATATGCATGTTATGTACATGAAAGTTTGAAAAACACTAATAAAGGCAAAGCTAAAAAGCAACCTAATTACAAACAGAATTGCTTTAACTTAAACGAGGGCGAGACCTATTGAATTTTCAATGCTTGTTTACTTTGGTTCCATCAAGAAGGCATTCAGATGTGTCACACATTTGCCATTAAATCTGAATGGTAGCACTCTAGTTGCTCATTAGATATAGTAAAGTTACTGCTCACCAGGGAAGTCTGCTGCTTGTATTCAAAGTGCATGTTTCAGTCTGCATGTCAGAATTTTTTAATGAAATTGAAGAGGATTTGAGAAGTCAAAATGTGCCATCATTTTTCTTTCTGCTGCACTAAACATAATTTCTATGGCAAAATGAACCCCCTCATTTTTTCCTTTGCAAATTAAATGTTTTAAGTGTTACCACTTTATTCCAATCAAGATGGCTTCAGGTGTGCCATACTTTTGTCATAAATAAGACTGTTAGCGCTCTAGTTTTTCTTTAGAACACTCTGGGACATTCTGTCATTGGGCTATACTTGGGGTACATCTGGGTGATATTTGTGCTAGATTTGGACTCTTTTGTCTCTAGTGGCCATCTTGGGAGACTTATTTGTTATGAAGTTTCCTAATTTCCTCATTTACTACAGTCTCCTCAGTAGGAATACTTTCAGTTTTTTACTTTGATTCCATCAAGAAGGCATTCAGATGTGTCACACATTTGCCATAAATTCAGAATGTTAGCACTCTAGTTGCTCATTAGATCACTGTAGTAAAGCTACTGCTCACCAGGGAAGTCTGCTGCTGGTATTGAAAGTGCATGATTCAGTCTGCATATCAGGATTTCTTAATGAAATAGAAGAGGATTTGAGAAGTCACAAAAAAAATGTGCCCTAATTTTTCTTTCTGCAGCACTAATCATACTTTCTATAGCAAAATGAACCCCCTCATTTTGTTCCTTTTTAAATGAAATGTTTTAAGAGTTGCCACTTTATTCCAATCAAGATGGCTTCAGGTGTGCCATACGTTTATCATAAGTAGGACTGTTAGCACTCTAGTTGTTCTTTGGAACACTCTGGGAAGCTGCAGTAGAACACAAAGGAATCAACTGACAGTCTCTACCCTTGTTGGATATACATGTTTTACTGAGAATGTCAGACTTCATTCTCACATGACTGAGAAAGATAATGTGAATTTACAGAAAATATGCTCTCAGTTTAGCTTATAGATCACCTTCCAAACCTCTTTGGGAAAAGCATGAGAATATAGTTTTCTCTCAAACATGATTCATGATATCCCAGCAGAAGGCTTTTTCACATGGTAAAATCACCTTAGAACATACCACAATTCCTAAAATGAGTATGGTACCATCAACAAATTATTTATAATGTAAATAAGTCTTAAAACCTTCTATTAACTGCAATGCTTTTTAATGAGGTTCTATCATGTATATTGGTCCCAAGATGGCTGCCAACACTTCTTGGATGAAGTGCTGACACCCAATCAGATCTCACCATGAGATGTGTGATTTGGCTCTGCCCAGATATGTATGTGATTTTACTTTTGATTTTCTCAGGAACTACTGAACAGATTTACACCATTTAAGCAAAAGGCATGACTCTGAACCAAGGTCTACCTTTCTGCCAAATTTGGTGTAATTCCGTTTAGCAGTTCGGGCTGTAGCTGCAACTAATGATCCCTATGGAAAATTACATGGGGAAAACACGTTTTGGGACCCCCCTTTTTTCTCGGCCCCCGCTTGACAAATCACCCCGAGACTTTCAGGATAGGAGCGGGCCGGAGTAGGCCACGAGTCTTGAAAGTTTTGCGAAGATTTGTCAACCGGCACCAAAATTATTCTAAATAGATTGATTCGGATTTCCTGTGGATAATAGGTCCTAACTATAACTACCTACTGGCGATCGCCAGTAGCTTATATATATATATATATATATATATATATATATATATATATATATATATATATTACCTACTGGCAGTCGCCAGTAGGCATAGTTAGAAACTAGCATTTAAAACACCTTTGAAATTCACTTAAAAAACCATAGGTTTCAGACACGATATAGTTAGAAATTAGCATTTAAAAAACTTTTGAAATTCACTGAAAAAACCATAGGTTTCGGGCACGTTATAGTTAGAAATTAGCATTTACAAAACCTTAGAAATTCACTGAAAAAACCATAGGTTTTAGGGAAAGTTATAGTTAGTTGGACAGTTCACTCGTACAAAACCATAGAAATTCCCCCTTTATAGTTAGTTCAACTAACTATAACTCACGCCGCCGCAATGCACTGCTGATGTCGTCACATATTACATCACTCATTACATGGTCAGTGACATCACTGATAACATCACTCATTACATCTCAAATGACATCACTGATGACATCATCCATTGAATGTGTGTTTCTGTAAAGTTTAAATATGTTTAATATATATATAGGGAAAGGTGTATTGAAGAATGAGTGGGTATATAAGTGTCTGAATGGATGATATAGCAGGTGTGTGACTGACTCTATAAGTGAGTGATTAAACTTATCTTACTGAATGCATGGGTTAGTGAGTAAACTGTGTGAATGTCTGTATCTGTCTGTCTGTTGGTGTGTAAACAGCTGCATGGGTTTGCGAATAGCTACATGAGTGTCTATATGGGTTATTGATTGGTTGTCTGAGTATCTGTATGGGTGCCTGAGTGTTTGTGTGGGTGGGGTGTGTGTGACTCTGTACATAGATGTGTGAGTGGGTGATTCACTGGGTGCATGGTTTCAGGATAAGTTTCTGTGATGGACTGTATGGGTGGATGAGTGTGTGTATGGGTGTGTTATTGAGTAAATATATCTCAGTTGTATATGTGTGAGTAACTACATATTTGAAAGGCAGTATATATGTGTGTTGGAGTATATAAATGGCTATAACTGAGAGTGTGTGATTTTGAGAGTGGCTGTATGGATGAGTCTGTGCTTCTATCAGCGATTGTATAAGAGTGTAAGTATGTGCTAGTATTTGCATGAGTAAGTGAGCTGGTGTGTGTATAACTGTTAGGTCTGGGCTAAATTTCCGTTCCGCTCGCGGAAATTGCGATAATTTGACATTTTCGCGTTCCGCGGAGAGCGCGAAAATGTCAACATTTCCGCATTCCGCAGCTTTGTTTCTTGCTCGCGCTGTGAAATAATACATTCTCGCGTGCGCGCGATCGCCTTACCTGAATCCCCGTGTTCGCCGACAAGTTTTCCTGATCCGGTCACGTTCTCCACGAGAGGTTGGATTGTTGGTAGCTATTTGCGCTGTCTCGCGACAGTTCGCGCCCGCAGTAACGTCATGCGTCGCGCGATCACGTCTTTCTTCTCGTGATCATGCACCGCGAGAAGAGTGAAAACAAGATGGCCGCGCCCGTGAGCAACCGCATGGGTAAGTTGGTGAGCCGCGACCACGCAGAAAATACCGCGAACGGGCGGGAAAAAACACTGCCGCATCTTCGCGATATTTCTGCGTGTTTGCGGAGATTTTTAACATTTTCGCGATAATTTGCGAAAGTCGCTTTCGCAAATTCCGCCCACCCCTAATAACTGTATAGGTGATTAAATTGCAGTGTGATTAATTATTTGCATCACTGACTAAGTGTGTGAGTACCTCTATGGATGAGTGTCAGTGTGTGAGTTTCTATATAGGTGTATGAGTGCATATGATAGTCCTGTACTGAGTGACCATAAGTATGAGTGACTGTACGGGTGAGTGAGTGGATGTGTGTGTAAACCTAAGAATCACTGAGTGGGTATGTAGTTATTGGTGTTGGAGTGTCTATGGTTTTGAGAATGGCAGTCTGTAATTTACAGTGGGTGTATCAAAGCTTATATTAGGGTGTGAGAAGATGCATCAATTTATCACATGGATGATATCATATGTGATGTCATCAGTGATGTCATTTGAGATGTCATCAGTGATGTCATCAGTGATGTCACTGACCATGTCATGAGTGATGTAATATGTGACATCATCAGCAGTGCATTGCGGGGGCACGAGTTATAGTTAGCTGAACTAATTATAACGGGGGAATTTCTATGGTTTTGTACGAGTGAAATGTCCAACTAACTATAACTTTCTCTAAAACCTATGTTTTTTTCAGTGAAAAAATATATATATATATATATCAAACACCAATGAGTTGCCCCTATGAGTCAAGCCACAGGTACAATGTATTTCTCGAATCTTGATTGATGACAGCTGCGGCAGACAAAGGGCATTAGTTTCAAGCAAAGTTCATCGCCATACGTGTTCTCTTCATCAGTGGCTCAGGTCTGCAATCATCACACAGCAGCTCCTACGCATCATTTGGTTCCCAGGGCAGCCTCAGTGGGCGTAGCCAAAACCTTTGGCATTCTTGACCTGGTAGTGTAGGAGTAAGTATTCCTCATGTGAGTGCTCGGTGAAGTGTAGTGATTAAGTCTATAAAATCCACAATGGGTTGTTGAAAGTCCTGTTCACCTCTGCTGCTCTTATTAAAAGCTGTCACCTCGAGCGTAGATCCCGATGTAATGATGCAGCCGATTCAGGCCACATCTCGAGCCCGCTTCCATGCTGTGGGCCAAACTCGCGGCTGGGCACAGCCGCTAATATCAAACACCAAAGAGTTGTCCCTGTGAGTCAAGCCACAGGTACGATGTATTTCTCGAATCTTTATTCATGACAGCTTCGGCAGACAAAGGGCATTAGTTTCAAGCAAAGTTCATCGCCATACGTGTTTCAGGAACCCTTGTTCCCTTCCTCAGTGGCTCAGGTCTGCAATCATCACACAGCTGCTCCCATTATCATTTGATTCTCAGGGCAGCCTCATGGAAGGACGACATTGGTATCTTAGTTCTTTGAGAAGAATTGCTGTTGCATGCAAATCACCCACTCGGTAAGTCTCTCTGAGTGCTCCTCTACTGCCTTCAATAATCTTACCTAGCAAGGTATTCTGGTGTTCCTGCATCTTCCGACACTCCGAGCACTTTCACCAAGCCGTTAAGATGTATCTCGCTCTGGGGGGGCTCTGCCATCTTCCTTTTTGTAGAAACTTCCTTTTTGACTCGCCATTGGACCAGCGGTGCTTCTGACCAAGGGTGGCATGGAACAATGGGTCGGCCACCTGTAAAACATCCACAAAGTGGATCTAAACAATATATATATATGGCTTGGACGTTGGGGACCTGAAGATATTTTAAACATGCTAAATACGGACGGCACCCGCCACTACATGGCCCCACCTCAAAAGGCACTTCAGGCGCGCATTTGAAGCGCATAACTTACCCTGTTACGATGGATTCATCCTGCTGCATGCTGGTAACTGTGGTCCCATATTGAAGCACAGCTGCTACAAGTTAACAGGGTCAGCTGCTCCTCTACTTATGGGAGGGCCAATGAACTGTATGAGGAGGGAGACGGTGCTTTCTGGTGGTGCACGGCGTCTGAGGAAGGCTTTTGTACCTGAAATGCATCACGCAGCGCCACTATGTGAATTAAAGATTTCTGATGGAATCCCCGCTGTGTCCTTGGTCTACTTCAAGTAAAGTGGTCTTCTTTGTTATATTTACGTGCCTGCCAGGAGCACGTTTCATGGACCCGTCCTGTAAAGAGTCTGGGGTTTTAGCTGGCAACAAACCTTTGGACCAATCAAGTTATTGATTACCCCGAGACCGCCACGAGAACAGGTCATGCAATCGGCTGCTGCCAGGAGGCAGCCTGTGACTTCACGGGGGGGGAGTGCTCATTGCAGTTGCTCTCCATGGCCTGGCCTGAGCTGGGATTGTGGCTTGGACGTTGGGGACCTGAAGATATTTTAAACATGCTAAATACGGACGGCACCCGCCACTACATGGCCCCACCTCAAAAGGCACTTCAGGCGCGCATTTGAAGCGCATAACTTACCCTGTTATGATGGATTCATCCTGCTGCATGCTGGTAACTGTGGTCCCATATTGAAGCACAGCTGCTACAAGTTAACAGGGTCAGCTGCTCCTCTACTTATGGGAGGGCCAATGAACTGTTTGAGGAGGGAGACGGTGCTTTCTGGTGGTGCACGGCGTCTGAGGAAGGCTTTTGTAGCTGAAATGCATCACGCAGCGCCACTATGTGAATTAAAGATTTCTGATGGAATCCCCGCTGTGTCCTTGGTCTACTTCAAGTAAAGTGGTCTTCATTGTTATATTTACGTGCCTGCCAGGAGCACGTTTCAAGGACCCGTCCTGTAAAGAGTCTGGGGTTTTAGCTGGCAACGAACCTTTGGACCAATCAAGTTATTGATTACCCCGAGACCGCCATGAGAACAGGTCATGCAATCGGCTGCTGCCAGGAGGCAGCCTGTGACTTCACGGGGGGGGGGGAGTGCTCATTGCAGTTGCTCTCCATGGCCTGGCCTGAGCTGGGATTGTGGCTTGGACGTTGGGGACCTGAAGATATTTTAAACATGCTAAATACAGACGGCACCCGCCACTACATGGCCCCACCTCAAAAGGCACTTCAGGCGCGCATTTGAAGCGCATAACTTACCCTGTTACGATGGATTCATCCTGCTGCATGCTGGTAACTGTGGTCCCATATTGAAGCACAGCTGCTACAAGTTAACAGGGTCAGCTGCTCCTCTACTTATGGGAGGGCCAATTAACTGTTTGAGGAGGGAGACGGTGCTTTCTGGTGGTGCACGGCGTCTGAGGAAGGCTTTTGTAGCTGAAATGCATCACGCAGCGCCACTATGTGAATTAAAGATTTCTGATGGAATCCCCGCTGTGTCCTTGGTCTACTTCAAGTAAAGTGGTCTTCTTTGTTATATTTACGTGCCTGCCAGGAGCACGTTTCAAGGACCCGTCCTGTAAAGAGTCTGGGGTTTTAGCTGGCAATGAACCTTTGGACCAATCAAGTTATTGATTACCCCGAGACCGCCACGAGAACAGGTCATGCAATCGGCTGCTGCCAGGAGGCAGCCTGTGACTTCACGGGGGGGGAGTGCTCATTGCAGTTGCTCTCCATGGCCTGGCCTGAGCTGGGATTGTGGCTTGGACGTTGGGGACCTGAAGATATTTTAAACATGCTAAATACGGACGGCACCCGCCACTACATGGCCCCACCTCAAAAGGCACTTCAGGCGCGCATTTGAAGCGCATAACTTACCCTGTTACGATGGATTCATCCTGCTGCATGCTGGTAACTGTGGTCCCATATTGAAGCACAGCTGCTACAAGTTAACAGGGTCAGCTGCTCCTCTACTTATGGGAGGGCCAATGAACTGTTTGAGGAGGGAGACGGTGCTTTCTGGTGGTGCACGGCGTCTGAGGAAGGCTTTTGTAGCTGAAATGCATCACGCAGCGCCACTATGTGAATTAAAGATTTCTGATGGAATCCCCGCTGTGTCCTTGGTCTACTTCAAGTAAAGTGGTCTTCTTTGTTATATTTACGGGCCTGCCAGGAGCACGTTTCAAGGACCCGTCCTGTAAAGAGTCTGGGGTTTTAGCTGGCAATGAACCTTTGGACCAATCAAGTTATTGATTACCCCGAGACCGCCACGAGAACAGGTCATGCAATCGGCTGCTGCCAGGAGGCAGCCTGTGACTTCACGGGGGGAGTGCTCATTGCAGTTGCTCTCCATGGCCTGGCCTGAGCTGGGATTGTGGCTTGGACGTTGGGGACCTGAAGATATTTTAAACATGCTAAATACGGACGGCACCCGCCACTACATGGCCCCACCTCAAAAGGCACTTCAGGCGCGCATTTGAAGCGCATAACTTACCCTGTTACGATGGATTCATCCTGCTGCATGCTGGTAACTGTGGTCCCATATTGAAGCACAGCTGCTACAAGTTAACAGGGTCAGCTGCTCCTCTACTTATGGGAGGGCCAATGAACTGTTTGAGGAGGGAGACGGTGCTTTCTGGTGGTGCACGGCGTCTGAGGAAGGCTTTTGTAGCTGAAATGCATCACGCAGCGCCACTATGTGAATTAAAGATTTCTGATGGAATCCCCGCTGTGTCCTTGGTCTACTTCAAGTAAAGTGGTCTTCTTTGTTATATTTACGTGCCTGCCAGGAGCACGTTTCAAGGACCCGTCCTGTAAAGAGTCTGGGGTTTCAGCTGGCAACGAACCTTTGGACCAATCAAGTTATTGATTACCCCGAGACCGCCACGAGAACAGGTCATGCAATCGGCTGCTGCAAAGTACTGAATAAACTGTGGCACCTAGTAAGCACTGACAAAACAATTGGCAAATTGATTCCAAGAAGAATAGGCACTACCTACAAAAGAGTGAGGTCACTGAGAGATGACTTAGTAAGAACCACTTAAATACAGCCTGCCACAGGTAATTGGATGAAAACCAAACAGTGCTTCCGCAAATGCACTAAATGTGAGGCATGCAAATATGGCATCAATAAAACTCTTCACACAACAACTTTAGAACCATGGCCACACACAATCAAGGGAGCCTTGAATTGCAAGACAAACTATGCTATCTATTAGTTAATGTGGACTACAATACATAGGGAGCATTAAACATCTGGTACACATGCGTTTATTGCAGCATATGAGAGCAATTAAGAACAGAGATTCCTCATACCTAGTAGCATGCCATTTCACAATCACCCATAACAAGGAAGACAGAAACATGAAATATTCTGTGATAGACAATGTACCCAAATCTATCAGAGAAGGTGATCGAGAAAAGAAAATAAGAAAGTTGGAATCTAGTCACATATTAAGATTCAACAGCAAGACTCCAATGGGTCAAATATGGATGAAGAAATATACTCTTATATTTAAAAGAAAAGTACCATGTACATAGGCCAGCACTAAAGTTATCATATGTTAGGTTTCCTGCTTCATATTTTAATTTCAACTTGCCTTTTAATAATTTCATTCAATGAAAAACACAGTTTATCTTTCCTTTCCATACTGTTCATTGCTATTTTTTGAGACATCTGAATGTTCAGAATTGATGTTAAAATGGATCTCAGAGAAGAGTAATTTATATCTTTGCAGACAACGTTTTTTGAAAATTGAATAAGCGCATCTACATTGCTAGGTAAACATATTTTGAGAACCCCCCCTCTTTTTTAGGCTCAAGGGGCACCATTTTTGAGGCATAAGGAAAAACAACATGCCTTTGTATATAATTAAGGGCTTCACATCCGCTATGCTTAAATAGAAGGATGGCAAGCTGTAAAGCCCACAAGGGCACATGTCATTTTTAAAAACAATTTCTTCATGAAATGATGAAGTCAATTGGTGACATAATTGTACTTGGCAATGTAGAAAAAGCAATTAAGTATTAAAATAACAAAAGTGAATTTTAAACCCAAAAAAGAAAAAAAGAATTGAAAATAATAAGTATAACATTTTTAAAATACATAGTTTGTGTACACTTTCAAGGTGACACGTAAACACATGATGATGACAAACAATATATATATGTTTTTTTGAAGGCGGCCGATATGTGAACAAGGCTTTTCTAAAGGCGAAATGCGTTAGAAAGACAAAATATTTATAGTAATATTTCCAAGCTTAATAGCCATCTCATTTCGGGGTTTATCAAGAAAACTTCTGATCTAGAAATATTTGAAGAAATCATGGGTATGTAAATTAAACTTCTCCCTAAGAAAAGAAAAGGTAGACATTTGCTCCCCCGAACACAGATCACTGATAACCTGCAGGCCCAGTAACTGCCACCTTGAAATAACCTGATCCTGAAAGATCGACGGCAACGTTCCAGCAGCAGAAAAGGGCGTGTATATATTAATATTTGCAATTGCACACCTGCGGCGAATCTTCCGCCAGATCGCAAACGCTGCATAGATTACTTTGAACCTTGTCTTTTTAAAGTAACTTGGTTCAAGTATCTTTACTAGAATGCCCTTAGCGGCATCCCCCAGACCTATTTCATAGATAGTAGGCCTATTTGCTGAAGGGACCTCGGCCCTATCCCCTACTATAAGTATTCCAAAATGTTGCAGCATAGCTGACCAGTAATACATTAAAAAATTAGGGACTGCCCAACCCCCTCAAACTCTAGGGAGACACATCCATTTGGCTGCCCTATGTGATCGACGATAGCCCAGAGAAATCTAGAGCCAGCCCTCTTGGCACTACTCAGAGAAGCTAGAGAAAATTCCAGCGGGATAGTTCTAAACAAACACATTAATTTCGGCAAGACCAGCATTTTAAGAATATTACATCGACCATATAAAGAAAGATGCAAATGATCTAATCTTCCAAGTTTCGTATTGATAGATTTGACCACTGGGAGCATATTCAAGTCAGGGATACTGGATACTGAAGCAGAGATTTTAACCCCCAGATACGTCGCTTCTGTAATAATAGGGACGTGTGAGGGACACATAGAGGCTGAATGAAGAATCTGCGTCTTATCGACGTTCAGCTTATATCCTGACAACAATCCGAATCGCTGTGCCAGATTTTTTATGGTTGCAAACGCCAAGGAGACATCACTTGTTAAAATTACGATGTCGTCCGCGTATGCCAGCGTCTTATAGTCTGTGCCATTAGCCCTAACCCGCCAAATTTTTAGATCTTCTTCAATTTTTCTAAGAAACGGGTCAATGTATAGAGCAAAGAGCAGCGGCGAGCACGGACAGCCTTGCCTTGTGCCCCTACCGATATTGAATAAGCTAGTTTCCTGCCCTGAAATACGAATTGTTGCCAGTGGAGAAATATAGAGTGCTTGCACTGCCTGTATAAATTCAGAGCTAAATCCCTTCCAACGGAGCACTGCCCACAAAAACCCCCAGGAGACCCTATCAAACGCCTTCTCGGCGTCCAATAGGATCACCCCGAGGGCAGATTCTGTGACCTGCGCCCAGTCTAGCAAGGCGATAACCCGCCTTCCGTGACCAGCTGTGTCCCTGCCAGGAATAAAGCCTTGTTGCCGAATAGACACTAAAGGGGTAATTACCGCAGCGAACCTAGTAGCTACGATCTTTGAGTAAATTTTACTGTCCGTATAAATTAATGAAATAGGACGGTAAGATGACGGATTCAGGGCAGATTTATCTTTCTTTTTAAAAAGTACAATGGTTATTTGCCTCCAAGATGCGGGTATAATGCCCCTCTGGGCGTCCCTAAACACTGATAATAAGTCCTGTCGAATTACTTGAGCGAAGGTCCTATAAAATTCTAACGGAATAGCATCCGGACCAGCGGCCTTCCCATCAGCCAACGATTTAATAGCCAATTCAACCTCTTCCCAAACAATTGGGGCCGAGAGGACTTCATTCTGATCTATTGTAATTCTGGAGGTATCCATGCCCTGCAGAAAACCTTCGGTCATAGACTCGATAGAAGCCATGGCCTTCTCTTCCTTGTATAACTGAGAATAAAACTTCGCAAAAACATCCAAAACCCCCTCCTGAGTGACCTGCAACTGGCCTTGCTGATCCAGAACACTAATGATTCTGTTTGCCATACTTCTCTGCTGGAGCCGTTTGGCAAGAACTCTACCACAGTTTTCATCAAATTCAAACATCGTTGCGCGATATTGAGTATATTTTGCAGCCAGGTCCTTCCCAAAGAATTCCAGTAGCTTAAATTTAACCTTGGCCACCGTCTGTTGACTTTGGTCGCAATTAAGACCTTCCTTGATATTCTGTGTCAACGCCATCTCTGCAACCCGTACCTGCTCTACACGACCCTTAATCTGATCCTGAATGGTCCTCCAGCGATAAGCCGCAAAGCTCTTGGTCTCTCCCCGCACCGCGGCTTTGAATGTATCCCATACTATCCCATCCGATGCCGTTTTTCGATTAAAACTAAAAAATTCTCCTATCCATTTGATCATATGGTCCCGATAGGACTGATCCAAGAGAAGTTTTTTTTCAGAAGTCCATGGTCTTGGGGCTCTAGTCGCGCTCACCCAAGGACACTCCATAATCACCGCATTGTGATCTGATAATGTTCTTGGAGAAACCTCAACCGAAGCCTCCCCTATCAGTTGATCTGACATAAAGAGTTAATCTAGCCGCACCATTTTATTATGGGGAGCAGAGTAGTATGTAAAACCATCCTCAGTTTTTTTATGCCAGTGCCAAACATCAGCAGGTCCATATTCGGAGGTTAACGCCTGAAGGGCATGAAAAACCCTTGGCTTCCTCCCATGATACTTTTGGTTGCCTACAAGATTACAATTGCCGGGCAAATTAATATTCATGTCCCCACAAACAACCATTGGGTGTGGCCACAGTGCTAATTCAATATTTAAACATTTCATAATTGCCGGATCATCTAGATTTGAGCCGTAGATAGAACAAATCGAGATAGGCCCATTGTTAATCAAAATTTCAGCTAGTGCCCACCTTCCAGCTCCATCCACTTTGGTTCTTCTGCAGACACCAACCCCGCGCCTTACCAATATGGCCACACCTCTGATCATTGAGGACTGTTTTGTACAGGCTACTAAATCAAACCCCGGGAATTTCAGACATTCCCGCTTACCCCATGGCACGTTCATCTCTTGTAAACATAAGATGTCAAGTTGCATAGATTGTAGAACTTTAGATAAGATCGCTCGCTTCTTGCCATCATTCAGGCCACAGATATTCCATGTAGCTATACGCAACCTACCCCGCACCATTTAAGCAATGCAAATGTACCAAGCTCATTTTATTCCTACATACTACTATGAAAACACCATCTTTTTTATTCATGTAATCTACATCAACCTCATCACTAACATTATGCTTGTCATGACTATGAAACACCAAAATCCAAACACCAAAACCCCCCTCCACCCTTGAGACCAGATCAATCCCCGTCCAGTCCCCCCCAACCCCGCCCCCACCCCTGAGCTACAACCCCCTTACGAGGCAACAGGAACTGAGTCCTTATGATGGCCCGAAAGAAAGCAAGAATAGGTATGGTCTATCAGTATCTTCTGTCCTGTCTACCGGATGATTTAGATTTGCAGGATTCGAAGTGGGAGGGGAAATTTGGCAAGACGGGGGTTGACATTAGGCTTACGGTGCAGTTAGCAAGGCAGATCTCAGCCTCTGGTAGCCTACAGACCCAACGTTATATGGCGATGTTCGATTTATATTATACACCGGCTAAGATTGCAAAGTGGGGTGGACGGAAGGGTGATAGATGCGCTAGGTGTGGATTTCAAGGTGCGGATGCAGTACATATGTTTTATTTGTGTCCTAATTTGGGGGTATTTTTGCACGAAATTGAGTATTTCATCAATGTAGTGTTAAAGATCCAGGTCAAAATCTCCCCTGAATTTGTGATGATGGGATGCGATGGCACCGGGTCTGCGGGGGGCTCTAGATATATGGCTGCTTTTCTTTTTCTAGCAATGGCAATGATTCGGTTATGCATTACATCGCAGTGGATCAGCCCGGAAGCTCCAACCTTTTTTAATTGGAGAGCCAGGATGCTAGCATTATGTAACTTGGAGTCGTCTGTTTATCTGTTAAGGGGGAGAAATAGGCGGGAGTTGGGGGCTAGAATTTGGGCCCCCATTAAGGAGTGGTCTGATGGCTGATGGGTATGATCGAGTTGGTCCAAGTTTTGGCTGCATAGCTATTTATTTGTATCTTATGTTGTGCTCATGTTTCCCATCTTTGCTTTGTTTATTCTGGCCTCTCTCATTGTATTAGTCTTAATAGGCCAATCCCTGATAGCATCCAGGATTTGTGGCTATCTAGGCAAATATCGAATTATTCCATGCTTCATGCTGGCTGTTTATGTATTTTTTCTTCTTCTTTGCTTTTTTCTTCTTACTACTATGTTTTGTATAGTATGCTTGTCATGATTTGTGTTAATTATAAAACTTAAAATAAAAATAAAAAAAAAGAAGGGCGAAATAAAGTATTTTGCAGCAAACGTACCTGTGCATGGAGTCTAACTTAAATTTTATATATATATATATATATATATATATATATATATATATATATATATATATATATTCACTTAAAAAACCATAGGTTTCACACATGTTATAGTTAGCTGGGCATTTCCCTCGTAAAAAAACAATGAAATTCCCCCGTTATAGTTAGTGCAGGCAACTATAACTCACGCGACCGCAATCCGCTGCTGATGACGTCAGATATTACATCACTGTATTTAGACACTTATTTACCCATGTCTTCTTCCATTCATCTTTAGCTATACATATATTTCATGTTTTTTTTTTTCAGAAAGACACATATGTCATCAGTGATGTAATATCGTACGTCATCAGCAGCGGATTGCGGTCGCGTGAGTTATAGTTGCCTGCACTAACTATAACGGGGGAATTTCATTGTTTTTTTACGAGGGAAATGCCCAGCTAACTATAACATGTGTGAAACCTATGGTTTTTTAAGTGAATTTGCAAGGTTTTTTAAATGCTAATTCCTAACTATAACGTGTGTGAAACCTATGGTTTTTGCAGTGAATTTGTACGTTTTTTTAAATGCTAAGTTATTTATTTATTAATATATTTTTTTAAACAAAACTTTTTCACGGCGCGCGCAGGGTGCGCTTCGCGCACCGTGAGCGCGCGGTGGGCACGCGGTGCGCACATCGCACATCGCACACCGCGCGCCCACTTTACGCACTTCGTGCCGTGCACGCGCAGTGGGCACGGAGCGCATCGCCCCCCAGGGCCAAATAATTATTTTTTTTTTTCGAAAAATTGCGGAGTGCTCGCACGCTGCGCGAACTTCGCTGAATTTTTTCCGTTTGGGTGGTGCGCGCAGGGTGCGCGCACTCGGCGATTTTTCGAAAAAAAAATAAAAAAAATGTTTGCCCTTGGGGGTCCTTCTGGGACCCCCTGACCACGGCTAGGGGGTCAGGAACTGTCCACCCTGCCCCCTTTTCACGTTCTCCAGATTTGTTTTTCACCCCCTCAGAGTGCGAGAGACAAAATGGCGGCCGACACTTCCTGGTTTCGACCGATTCGAATGTTTACTAAGATCTAACAACCAATCAGAATTGCGCTCGCGCACGGCAAGGTGCGCGCACCCAGCGCGCACGCTGCGCGCGTACAGATATATATATTGATTTAAATGCTATTTTCTCTGGAAATACTGAGCAGATTTACACCAAACCTGCAAAAGGCACTTCATGGACCTTATGGCTACCTCTCTACCAAATTTCACGTAATTCTGTTCAGCCGTTCGGGCTGTAGCTGCGACTAAAGTCCCTATGGAAAAATCCATGGGGAAAACGCCTTTTGGGACCCCCCTTTTTCTCGGCCCCCGATTGACGAATCACCCCGAGACTTTCAGGGTAGGAGCGGAGCGGAGCGCCCCATTAGTTTTGAAAATTTCGCGAGGATTCGTCAATCGGCGCCAAAGTTATTCAAAATAGAATTTTGAGATTTCCTATGGAAACTCGGTCCTAACTATAACTATCTACTGGCGACTGCCAGTAGATAATATCTATATATATATATATATATATATATATATATATATATATATATATATATATATATATATATATATATATATATATATATATATATATATATATAAAATAAAGGAAGGGGAAGGAGCCAGATACAGAACCGAGGACGCGGACTTGGAATTGGCAAACGAATGGAGTCATCAAACGTCGCAAAACAAGGAGAAGCCTCAGGAAACACAAACCAGTATCGATTACGCAGCAAATCAAAGAAATAAATAACAAATACAATCTAGAAAAAGAAAATAATCTAATTGTAAATTTGTCAAAGACCAAACTTACAAAAAATCAATGCTCATCACTCAACAAAGGCCTGACTTTCTGTCCGGAAATCCATCATGATATAGTGGAAACTAAAATAGAAACCTATAAATTCATTCGCAAGCTGAAATTGGCAAAATATTTTGCAAAATTTCCCAAGACTGCTACGCCAACGACAACAAGCAACACAATAAACTCATCACCCCATATTGCAATAGATCAAATATCTGAAATAAAAACAGTATATGATTTCACACATGATTTGCAAGACGAAGAACTACAAGAATTGGAGATTATAAAACAATTAGGCTTTGAAACATCTGGAAGAGAAAAAACATCCTTCAAACCCAAATCCAAATTCTGCCCAATCCTCACTCAAGGCAACAAGATCGATCTCTATTATGATCTGGTAATAGCAGATCTAGAAAATCTACCAAATAAACAAAGAAAGAAAAATGAGAATCTGACAAAAACAGAGAGAGAAGCTTTGAAAGAACTGATGGAAAATGAAAATCTTGAAATTAAACCCGCAGATAAAGGGGGAAATATTGTGGTGATGGATAAAATCCAATATAAAAAAGAAGGCACAAGACAACTTAATGAGATCAAAAACTACAAAAAGCTAAAAACAAATCCTACTAATCAGTTGACAATTGAACTACAATCCAAATTAAAAACATGGTCAGAAAACGGTTTATTAACCACTGATGAACTGCTATACTTGACAAAGGACAATCCCACAACACCAACGATGTACTTCCTGCCAAAAATTCACAAAACCCTAATAGATCCACCTGGAAGACCAATAATATCGAGTTGTGACAGTCTCTACGAACCCCTCTCAAAATATGTGGATTCATTTTTGGCACCGATGGTATCTACACTAAGCTCTTATATCAAAGACACAGGAGACTTTCTAAGAATTTTGAATGAAATCCATTGGCAAAAAGACTACCTATTAGCTACAATAGACGTAGTCTCACTTTACACATCAATAAATCATGATACAGGACTCAAAGCATTGAAATACTTTCTAAACCAAAGAGACATTAAATATCTGGAACATTCCAAAATGCTTTTGGAGATGGTGGAAATGTGCTTAAGAAACAACATATTCATATTTGATCAACAGATTTACTGCCAAATGTGCGGTACTGCCATGGGCATTTCATTTTCGCCGAGCTACGCAAATCTCACAATGGGATGGTGGGAAAGATCAATTGCATGGAGTGAAGACATGGAAATGTACACGGAAAAAATTGTGCTATGGCTCAGATTTATAGACGATCTGTTTATTATCTGGAATGGAACATCAGAAGAATTCAGCACATATGTAAAAATGCTAAACATCAACAAGGAGGGCTTACAATTTACATTTAATGTAAACAAAACAAAAATCCAATTCTTGGACATTGAGGTATACCAGGAAAACGGCCAATTAAAAACTACAACATACTGTAAGCCTACAGCCACAAACAGCCTCCTCCATGGAACCAGCTTCCATCCAAAATCATTAATAAAAAGCATACCCTTTGGGGAATTTTTACGTATGAAACGTAATTGCTCTCAAACAAAAAATGGACGAAACAACGAAAAAATTCTTGGAAAGAGGCTATAAACCTACAGATATAAGACTGGGAAGAACAAAAACAGAACAAATTCCAAGAGAAACCACCTTACAGGCTAAGCATGAACAACAAAAAATTGAAACATCAGATATCAGAATGATCCTGTCATACAGCAAAGAAAATCTTGCAATCTCAGAAATTATGAATAAGCAATGGCATATTTTATTGAGAGATCCAGATATGAAAAAAATCTTGAATGAAAAACCGAATATAGCCTATAAAAAGGCACCATCGATTCAAGATAAGATTGTACATAGTCACTTTACAGGAATAAAAAAGAAAACCTGGCACTCGGATCATCCAAGAGGTTTCAAAAAGTGTGAAAAATGCAAGGCCTGTAAAATTGGACAAAATAAAACAGAGATCATGGGTCCAAAAGGAAACAAATACATAATCAAAGAAAAGATCAATTGCGAAAGCACGTATGCCGTATATATGTTGGAATGCAATTGCGGAAGCAGATATATTGGGAGTACAATATGTCAATTAAAAAAAAGAATATTAGAACATATCCGCGCAATCCAAAACAACGACCAAACCTATGCAATGACTAAACATATGAAAATACATCATGAATACGGATGGCAACAAATGAACTATTGGGGACTTGCAACAATCCCCATAAATGAGAGAGGAGGAGACAGAACTAAAAAATTGAGACAATTGGAATCAAAATTAATAATTAGATTTCAAACGAAGCAACCGAGAGGACTGAACGGTGATGAAGAACTTCATGTTCATTTGTAAATAATTTGTTCATGCATAAAAGACAACATCATAGACTCAATGCAAAAATTAGCAAAGAACTGATTGGCAAAAAATTGGACACATGTGGTACTATACCGACAATTGGGGCACTTAGCTGTTAATGAACTGCCAAATGTATATACATAAATATATAAAAGAACTACATATGTATTTTATACAAACTAAAAGATTAGATTCTTCCTTCAAAATTGTATAATATTAAGACACATTACACTGTATATATTAATCACTTTTTCACAATGCAAACTACATATCCCATGATGCATTTTAATGGCCATATGGGTAATTGGATATATAAAGACATCACTTGTAGCACACAACTAACCGTGATCAAGACCAGAGTGGTCGAAACGCGTTGGTTAGCTTAGGGAACCTGATGGTGCTTATGCTGTTTTTGAAATATTTGAAAGTAAAGAAACTTTTGAACTGTCCTCCTGGAGTGCGAGTATCTCTTCTTTTTGGTGAAAAAAATATATACATACACCACACCCACCACACCCACTTTTTATCTTCTGCCCAAAGTGCATAAAGACCCCCTAAACCCTCCAGGGCGTCCAATTGTCTCCTCTAAAAATAGTCTGTTCGAATACACCTCCATCTACATTGATCACTTCCTATTCCCCTTTGTTAAAGATCTAAGCTCCTACGTCAAGGACACCAAGGACTTCCTCCAAAAAATTGAGAACCTTCACTGGGGGCCCAATTGTTGGATGGTGTGCCTTGACGTGGAGAGTCTGTACACAAGTATCCGTCATTGTGACAGCATAAGAGCCTGCCAGGATTTCCTTAAAATGAGGAGCACACATCTGATTGGTCATACACAGATGATCCTCCAAATGATCGAAATGTGCCTAACTGAGAATGTTTTTATGTTCAATGGTAGCTGGTACAAACAAACACAGGGTACTTCGATAGGCACTTGCTTCGCTCCCAGCTACGCGAACCTCACTGTGGGCTGGTGGGAGAAGCAAGTGCTCTGGAGCGAGGACCTGGAAAGATGGACTAAAAGCATCAATCTATGGCTAAGGTACATAGACGATATTTTCTTCATCTGGGAGGGAATGGAAAGTGAACTTTTGATGTTTTACAATGCTCTTAATGAGAACTGCATGAACTTGAGATTCACCATGGTACATAGCCAACAGACTGTAAACTTTCTAGATATCAAACTCATGATCACTAATAACACCCTAGCTACAACCCTCTTCAGAAAAGAAACTTCTGGAAACAGCATTTTACATGCTACTAGCTGCCATATGCCTAGTTTTAGGTGGAGTCTCCCCTATGGGGAACTACTTAGAGCCAAACGCAATTGCAGCACTGAAGAGGCATATCATAATACAAAAAAGGATATGCTGACCAGATTTAAGGAGAGGGGGTATACTGACAAAATGCTGGCAAAAGGGATAAGCAAAGTAGACAGTATTAACAGAACTGAGGCCCTTTTCAAAGCAACTAGAGCACAAAAAACCACTCCTACAGATGAGACACCACTCAGATTTATAACTACCTTTTCCACCTAGACAGATCAACTGAAAAGTATTCTGAAAAGAAGGTGGGATATCCTTACGCAGGACAACATCTTGTCAGGGAGGATCAGATCTAACCCATCCTTCTCCTTCAGGAAAAATCCATCTCTCAAAGATCTACTGGTAAACAGCCATTTTAAACCTAAGAAAGGGTCTTGGCTAGAACAAGGGAAGGGTTTTAAGCGATGCAGAAAATGCAAAGCATGCAGCCATTCTGAGGACGTTAGAGAGGTTAACCTGCAGAGAACAGGGAAATTATGGAGGATCCCTAAATTGATCCACTGCAATACTGACTACGTAGTTTACGCCATTACATGTCCGTGCTCCAAGTGGTATGTAGGGTCGACAACTTTTCCAGTGAAGAAACGCATTTTGGAGCACTGGCGAGCAATCACTAACCAGGATCTGAGTTACAGTACTGCTAGACACTTCAGGGAATTCCATTCCAGCGATTGGACGAAAGCGAAGTTCTTTGCACTTGACAGTGTGCCTAAGCATCCTAGAGATGGCAATAGAGTACAGTCCCTGAGAAGACTAGAATCTCGCTTCATTTTGCAGACAGGCAGCCTTTTTCCGATAGGGCTCAATAACGATGAAGAAATGTATTCACATTTGTAAAATGTTCTTGTATGTTTTTTAGCCAGGCTTGGCCCCCTTCCTTGTAACCAGTTTTATTTGATAATTCTGATTTCTGAAATTCACTCGCATATTTCTGTTGGTCCTTGGTGGCTTGTTTTTGATGTGTCGAACAAATGGACTATTCACGAATCTGAAACATTTTTGCTTTATCTTGATCTTTCGATGTAACATGACCACTTTGTATCTAATATATGTCAATGCACTAATGTATTATTATCTTCTTTCATTGTTTCTGCAGCTCGGGGGCTCATGGATAGACGATTTCATAACGAATAGTCACGGATATGATGTATTGGTTAAGTTCCTGGTATGCGCACATCCATCACTGGATAGACATGTTCTGTATTAAGATAAGGGTACTATACCTTTATTTGCACCCATTATTATTATTATTATTTTTTAGATATAGACACATAGCGCGGAGCTGGGACACTTGACCTTGGTACTATACCTGTATGCACTAGCATCATAGCAATTAAGCAATTGCCTCTTGTTTATGTTAAACATCACATAGCAACACTCCCCTTCTGCAGACCTCCTATGCATTGACGATTATTCCAATATTATTTCGAAAGTTACTGTTATAAATGCCATGTGGAATGTTTCAGTAATTCACCTTATTCCAGACTTCTAATTTGCCGACCCTAATATTAACTGAATAATGATGTCATGGGTCATAAGACATTTGTTTAAATCATTTTTCTTTCTTTGACTACTACAGTCTTTATGGAATGAACGACACTGCAAAACCTTGCAAACCACCTTAGTTGTGACCAAGTCTGTCTTCACTTTTAATTAGTGCACGCTGCGACGTGCCTGAATCCAAACTGTGATATATACTTCCTGGTTCACAGGTGAGGTCATGTGACCAAGGCTGCTTGTCAGCCGAAACGTGTCTTCTGCCGCTGGTGTGAATAAACTTTACACTTTTCCAGCAAGACCGGTGTGGCTCGCCTTCTTTCCCAGTGGATGTGTGGAGAGAACTTCTGTGCAATATATATATATATATATATATATATATATATATATATACACTGAAGCAGTCGTTTTGAGGATTTTTAATTTGTCATCCATTGCAGACTTCCAGCACGCCCTCTCGATCAGGAGCACCGTCAAGAATTGAGAAAATTTGAAACTCTGTACTTGGATACACAGCGCGGAGCCCCCAGGGCGTCAATGGACAATTACTAAGCAGTTGCTGAGAGGTCATTCCGAAACCGCGTTTGTAGGACTATGGGCCATATGTATCAAACCCCCCTTTAGCGAATCTCAATTTGCGATTTTTAACAAATCGCAAGTTGAGAATCGCAAAACGGAATGTAAATAAAAAATCGCAATGAAATAGCGATTCCCAAAAAATCACTATTTCATTGCGAGATTTCAAATAGCGATTCCTTACCCAAAAAAATCACAATTTAGCTAAATTTGCAAATTAGAGAATCGGAAACTCACCAAGACAAGGTAAGAAGCATGCCATCACCCCTCTGGTACCCCCCAACTACCCCCACACACCCAGTAGCGACCCATGTGCAGAACAAAACAAAAACTCCAGTGCAGGTGCCCAAGCACACACAGCAATGCATTATGGGAGATGTAGTCACATGCACATTACAGTGGTGCTTTTACACCCAACCAGTCCCTAACAGCATATGCACATCAGGAAAGGCAAAATATAGACAGACAGGACCCATGTAATTCCAAACAGTGAAATTGAATGCATGACAAGTGCAAGTCTGGACAGAAAATTAATGTGTGCCTTTACGTCCACAGCACCATCAGAAACACAGGAACTAGTCAGCGGAGGAGAGGATGAATCACCAAACCCAGAGGCACCAGGGCAAGAGGATGAAACGGAGGAGGAAGACAGCCCAGTAATCCCTCCAAAATGCCGCAGGTGTATTGTAGTGCCACAACTGCCCCCATTGGAGGATGAAGGCCAGGACACCGATGGCGATGTCCAACCAGTCCCAGCACAGCCAGAGCCACAACACCATGCTGATCCGATCCCGCCAGTTCCATCAAGGTGCAGGGCATGTACATCCACCAGTGGAGCAGCCCCAAGAGAGGACACAGTCTTCGGCGGGCTGGAGGGGCAAATGTTGGAGGTACAGAACCTGCAGGCAAAAAACATACGGTCATTACAGAGGGAGGTCAGGGCTGGCTTCATGGGCATGATGGGTGCCCTGGAGGCACTCTGTGTGGAACTGTGGGCAGATCGTGCTGCTAGGCAGAGGGAGATGCAGCACCTAGACCTTTACACATGGGCAGTTAACTGACTGTCCTCAGCAACAAATGTGCTGTCTAGGCGAAGCATATGTATGCAGCGTGAGGTGGCACACAACAGCCAGGACGTGGCAAGGGCCCTGGTACAGATCACATCTGCTGTGGATGAGCTGCGGGCAGCTCGCACTACTGGACCAGGACTCCTCACTCCAACAGATGAGGACGAACAATCAGGCAGGAGCAGCATCACCGCCCGCACCCCCCCGGATAGGCGCCATAGTGGGCGTCACAGTAGGGCTACTGGGACATGTGAGGAGGGCACTGTGCACCACCTGCCAGGGGCTCTGGCGTGACAGCGCCGCACTTGAGGTGTACTAAGTTGGACCAGGAGAAGGGTGCCTCAACCCAGTTTACATGGACACTTGCTACTGATTGTGCAATCGCACTGTGTTAATAACATGTGCTGTGCATTTGACTATACATTGTGTGGTGCACAGGCTGTGTGCCGTCATTAATCCTGAAGTTAAGGAAATAAAACACAGCCTCACAACTGATATTTAGCATTGTGTCATATATTCTTACCTAGAAATAGTTGCGTGTAATCTCATCTCGCCTCTGGCACCCAGCAGCTGCACCAACTACACCGGCTGGCATGCGTCCTGGCGCTGGCCCCTCATCATCGGATGAATCCGATTCACTTAGCTCCACTGCGGTGCCTTTCCTGGTGGCGATGTTGTGCAGCATGGCACATGCTACCACTATCTTGCAACAGGTCTGGGGGCTGTATTGTAGTGCCCCTCCACTCTTATGTAGGCATCTGAATCTGCTCTTGAGTATCCCGAAGGTCCGCTCAATGGTACATCTGGTTGCAATGTGGGCACTGTTGTACCTCCGCTCCCCAGCGTTGGCAGGATCCAGGTAGGGAGTCAGAATGAAATCACGGACTGCATACGCACTGTCACCTGTTGGGTGGGAGAAATATGGTTAAACACTGTCCTGCCAATGCTATCCTTTACTAGTGTGTCCTTTGTACAAATGCATTTGCTAAGTAGGTATCCCTCACCAAACTCCCCACTTGTGAGTCGACGGTGTATCCCACTGTGGCGGAAGATGAAGGCGTCGTGCGTGCTGCCTGGGTATTTTGCGACAATGTCGGTGATGATGTGCTTGGCATTACACACCACCTGTATGTTCAGGGAATGGTAGGATTTGCGATTCCTGAACACATACTCGTTCTGTGAAGTGGGGATATGGTGACGTGTCTCATCTATGCATCCAATGACGTGGGGAAATTGTGCTATTTGATAGAACTCCTGCTTGGTCTGGTCTAGTACCTGTGGTGTGCTGGGGAAGTGGATGTGGTGATGCAGCCTCTGGAGCATGGCATCAAGGAACGCGTGGAAAAAGTGCGAGAATGCACTCTGTGAGACCCCTCCTGCTGAGGCTATCACCCCCTGGAAGCTACCTGATGCCAAGAGGTGCAGTGAGCACAGGACCTGGATGTGGGTGGGGATGGTGTGTGTCCTGTGTGTGCGGTGTTCAAGGATAGGTTTGAGCTCCTCAACTAAATCATGGATGCTCTCTTCATCGAGCCTGTAGTTTGTATGGGTCTCCTCCTCAGTCCGCTGGAACAGGGTTATGAGCGCACGAAAGATCCTATCCTGGCATCTCCTCCTCTGTGCAGCAGCTCTGATTTGCAGCCTCCTGGCTATCACATACAGCCCAGTCATTGTGGAAAAATCTGTTGCATTGTGGGCCCCTTTAAACAGTTTGCACCTGGTTACCACCTGCTCAGACTTGGTGGTAATTGCGATTCTCTAATTTGCGAATATGATGAAATCGCAATTTGCGATTTTTTCATACATTTCATTGCGATTTCCAAAAATGCGAATTTTCAAATTGGGATTTTCGTAAGGTGCAAATCACAATTTTGGAATTCGCACTAATATTCGCGGATTTGTTGGTTCACAGTATGAGTAATCGCTATTTTAGCGATTCCTTATATTTGCGATGCGAGAATGTCTAATACATCGCGTTTAGCAAAACTTTAGTCACAAACGCTGTTTTTTGCGATTCGCAGCGTTTGCGAGTAAAATTTAGTTTCATACATATGGCCCAGAGTCCGGAGCTGACGGTAAGACGGTGGCCGGGTTAAGTAAACAGACGCTGGGGAGAGATGATAGCAACATTTTGTAGCGCAGCGGGACGCGCAATTAAGCAAGATTTGTGGGAAATTCGCATAAGCATTATGGATTGGCTGAAGGAACAGTAAACTGCAGCTGAACAACCATTTAGTGATGCTGAAATAGTTGAGGAGAGCACATCAAAAGGAAAGGAGGGAGGGCCCATCGATAGCAATGACGCTAAGGAACTGTTAAAAGCGTTAGAGAAGCTGGTAAAGCGCAAAACCTCCAAGTGGTGGGAAAGCAAGTCCATGTCACGCTATTTGGAAGTGGGACGGGTCCCAAGAGGTTTGCGGATCTTGATCGCACCCACTTATGAGCATCCAAATCCTGATATGCTCAAAGAGTGGCCTTACAATAAGGCTGAATCATCGAAATTCATGCTGGCAATATTGATTAAGTATACAGACATCGATAGGGAGGCCCTCCTAAAAGAAATTGAAATATTGTCCGAACAGGTAAGCAAGTTACCAACTCAGGATGCAGTAAAGACAATGCAACAAGAAATGCAAAAGAGAATGAGGAAATATGAACAAATAATCAAAGACCGCAAGGCTACTAAGTTCTGAAGGGACACGTTAGACTATCCAAGGGGCCAAATTTTTACGTTCTCCAAAAGATTCAAGAACATAAGGCGGCAGAATATGTCCACTGGTCTAGTCAGTAACACTGCCAAGCGTAATGATGAATCGGAGTCAGAGTTGAGCTCTGAGGTAGAAACTGATGGTGATGAATTAAGACCAACTGGCAGTATTTCCTCTGTGGAGGATGAGTTGTGTTTTTTATGGTGGTATCGCAACAGCAACTTAAGGTCCTTACGGGGGCAAGAAAGACCAATCAGAAGAGGAATGGGGAGAAGAGGAAGAGCCGCAGACCAGGAAGAACAAGAAGTGTCTGTAAGTAAGAAAACAGTGAACAAGAGGAAATGAACGATGCGGATAAGAGTGTCAATATCATTAACTTGTCTGACTTGGTCTTAAATACTGATGAATTGCAAATTCTATCCCATGGCCTCTCTTATTGCACCGCCCAAGACATGGACTATGTGCAAACCAGAATTGAGGGAGAAGAGGAAGAGCCGCAGACCAGGAAGAACAAGAAGTGTCTGTAAGTAAGAAAATAGTGAACAAGAGGAAATGCAACGCAATACCGCCATCATACCAACTCTTGGTGAGTTTGGCCAGTGCAATTCGGGGCGTACCATCGCTCCACAGCAGGCTACGCAGGTCTGACTCTATAGAGGTAAAATAATGAGGCGGACAGGGTGTGCAGTGTTCTGTAGTGCATATAGGAAGCGGGGGAGTGCCATCATCTTGTAAAGAGCTGCTCCCCCCAAGAGTGTAAGAGGAATAGTCTTCCAATGTTGGACGTCAGCTTAGAGACGCAGAAGAGGGGGCAGTAAGTTGCATTGATAGAAAACCTTTGTGTAAGTCGTGATATATATACCCAGGTATCGAAAGCCCTCAGTCACAATCTTGGCCCCACAACCCGATGGGAGCGGGTGGGGCGGCCACTGAGGACGTATATAAGGGACTTATCCCAATTAATGGTATAGCTGGAATATTTTTGAAAAAGGGTAAATATGTGGTGGACATTATTATTTGAAAATCTGGGCACAGCCAGCTATAGAAGAATATTATCCACGCAGAGGGATACTAAGTCCCTCCAGTCCGGTGACCAATTAAGTCCTCGAATTGTAGGATCACCCCTGAGCCAAATGGCTAGAGGTTCAAGCGCAAGGGCCAAGAGCAAGGGGGACAATGGGAACCCCTGTCTCGTGCCCCGCCCCAACTAAAAAACTGCAGATCTACACCCATTCACTGCAATTCGCGCCAGAGGTCTTTAATAAAGAAGACAAACTCAAGACAAAAAACGACCGCCAAAACCGTACCTCTCAAGGGCAGCAAAGAGAAAGGGCCATTTAATCATATCAAACGCCATTTTGGCGTCCAAGGACATAATGACAGAGTCCTCCTGTATTGTGGCAGCCCGCCCCAGCACCCCAAACAAGCGGCGCAGGTTAAGTGCTGTATTTTTGGTTGGCATAAAGCCATTCTGATCCGGATGTATCAATTTATGAAGAAGGGGGGGAATGCAAAGAGCGAGGATATCAGCCAAGATTTTGACCTTGTGAAATGTAGAGAGGAAATAGCCTTAGAAATTTCCTCGGCTGTTAGTGCCCCATCAAGAACCATGAGCTCCTGAGAGTCCAGGCTCGGCAGCGGCAAAGTAGCCAGCAGCTCAGCCGCCTTCTCCTGCGTGGACGTAGACACCGGCGAATATATCTGACTAAAATGAGAGGCGAAGGCGTCTGCGATACCAGCTCTGTCATGATGCAAAACCTCATCCACAATACTGGCCAGGCATCTATTAGCTAGGTCTCTCCTGTCAAGCCAAGCCAACAACTTGCTAGCTTTATCGCCAATATCATAGATCCTATGTTGAGAGGCCCTATAGTAGGTCCTGGCCACTTCGTTTGACATATCTCTGTATTCCTTTTGCTTGATAGCCAGCTTATGCGAAAGCTCAGAAGAGGCCCCCAACACTAAGTCGGGTTCAAGGGCTGTGATCTCAGCCTCGACAATCTCCAGTTGGTGACGCTTTTCCTTTCTTATGCCCCGCCACAGCCACCACCCCACACCCACGGACCATGGCTTAAAGGCTTCCCATAATATCACGTCAGATTGAACCAATCCATAGTTCTCTGCGAAGCATTGTTTGATTACCTCTGTCAATTTAGAGCGAATTTGGGGTATTTTGAGATACCAAGGGCTGAGGAGCATATCTCGGTGGCTGGCGGCGGGTGTATCGCCATAATAAGAGTAGGCCTGGGCGGTAAATTCCGTTCCGTTCGCGGAATTTGCGGAATTTGGGTAATTTCGCGTTCCGCGGAGAACGCGAAATTGCCCAAAATTCCGATTTCCGCGACTTCGCGAAATTTTTGCTTGTTCGCGTTCTCAAAATGCGTGTTCGCGAGATATTTCTCCCCGAGCACGCAAACAGCGATCGTTAACAGGAAAAAAGCATCGCGAACAAGCAATTCCGCGTGTTCGCGGAATTTCTGCGTGTTCGCGGAGATTTTTTACCGTTTCGCGGAGATTTGCGTAACGCGATTACGCAAATTCCGCCCACCCCTAAATAAGAGACAATTGACGAGTGATCAGAGATACCCCTAGGCAAGAAGGACAATTTAGAAAACAGGGGAAGCTGGTGAGTCTTACAGAAAAAATAGTCAATACGGGACACGCTACCATGTACACCAGAGTGGAAGGTGTATTGTTTCTCCGTCGGATTACAGACCCGCCAGACGTCAATGATTCCGAGGGCCCTCAGCAACTCAGACAAACTCTTCCCAGCTGGGTCATTCATACGAGGGGGCATGCGGTCAAGTGACCCTTCTAATGCTGCGTTGCAGTCACCACCCAGAAGCATATCTCCATCAGGCAATCCTAATAGATGCGTACCCACATCACTCAAAGTGTTGGAGTGTAGCCTAGGGGGGATATATAAGGATGTGACATTTAGCGACCTCCCCTCCCATGTCCCCGAGACTGAAACAAACTGGCCCAGTGGGTCCCACACAGTAGTGTGAATTTGAAAAGGGAGGGTACTGCACACCAGGATACCAACCCCCCTGGAACCCTGCGTATACTTGGCATGGGCAACAAGTTTATATCCCCATCTATTGAGCGCACAATAAGTAGGGCCTTGAATGTGAGTTTCTTGAAGAAGCACCAGGTCAGGGGACTGTCTTTTCAGGTACTGCAGTACTATACCCCTCTTAATCCGATCACCCAGACCATTAACGTTCCAGGAGAGAAGCTTAAGGCGGCCCAACATCGGACCCACTCGATCAACCGCACTCATACTGTAGGATGGGATGGGCCCCACAAAACCCAACAAGCCAAAGGAATGGCACAAACCGCACCGAAATTCCCCCTGGTAAAAAAAGTTGCAGAGCTGATGGACATTCTGACATAAGAGAAACAGAAGTCCCCACAATAATTGCCTATAGTGTCAAAAAGGTGCCCACACAATTACGTCTGTGAAAACCGGCCACTGAAAAAAGACTGCTCAGACGAAACAAAAAAACAAATAAAACCATACAAAGCGAACCCCAAAAAATTGTTATTTCCTACCACCCTCCCTGCCTCCTTGCAACGTGGACGTAGACCTACCCACCCAAAAACAATGCAGAGTGCCTGTATACCCAAAAACAAAGAGACTATATATAGGGGAACGCTACTCAGCTCAGACAACCCCATTGAAAACATTAGACCTCCCCCCAATTCAACATCATAGGCTTACCCAATAGTAAAAAAATCAGTGGGTCTCTTATCCTAACAGCTCTGCGTCCTGTAACAACATTGTTTCACCCCCACCCTTGCTTCCCAGCCCCCCCGAATCCCTACCAACAATTCTGAACGAAAAACAGTGCGGCTTAGTTGTCCAAAGGGTCCTATAGCCTACTGTGGTAAAATGATTAGGATACTATGCATAAGCATTTTCGCCATATTCGGGTGAAGAAATCACCCTGAAATCATAGTTTCCGTTCTGAACCCTCGGTTTCCATTGAACGGCAGCCATTTTGTGGTTGCCCTCACATAGGCCAATGACTAGGCCAAAAATCGAGTCTGAAGGACACATACACCTTTGCTGACTCCTCTGTGACCTGGGCAAGCTGACTCCACTGCCTGAAGCCAAAACCTGTTCGGCCAGTTCCTTTCCCAGTGGCCGAATGAGATTAGTATCAAGGCACAACATATCATAAAACCTTTTCATCACACACAAACCATGCTAAATCTTACACACACCTGTCCCTGTTTCTTACTTTATGACTTACTTTACGAGGAGGAGGTGCCCGTTTTTATTGAGGGTCCGTTGATATCTGATGAAAGTACTGAACCTTGCCGGATAATTGATTGAGGGCTGGACAAACTGAAATATGGGCTTGTCATCATGACTCTGCTTTTTCTTTGTAGTGAAGATATGTGAATGGTCAACTGTAAAATAAGGAATGTTTGCCTAAAGCACAATATTTTGTATAAAAGGAGAAGGCTGGCTTTGTAAGTTTGAGCAGTCTCCTGAGAATATACACCGTGTTGTACTTCTAGGATACCTGTTACTGGTTGCAGCCAATAAATACGATCTTTAACTTCACCAAGAAGACTCTGTGTTTCTGTAGTCTGAAACAGGAAGAACTCGAAGTCTTAGGGTGTGCTCCCTGGCACCGCTGGGTTCTGAAAAACCCAGTACTTCACTACCTAGACAGTGGTAACAAGTAGCAATGCAAAATTTGCGGAATGGGCCCCCGCAATCCCAGGTGGCACATCTCACCACAGCTTACAGGTATACAGTGATCAAAGTACTATTCAAACCAGCAGGGCTCCAGGGGCGTCACACTTCTCCAGAACGAGGATCAACAAATGGGGAGGAACGCTTCTTCGCCTCCGCTGATCTCCAACTCTCCAGCCAGTCCCAAGTGTCCTCTGGGGTTTGGAAGAACCACCTCTTTCCGGCGTCCTGCACCCGAAGTTTTGCAGGGAACAACATGGCATATTTTAAATTATGGCCCGAAGAGCGCGCTTGACTTCCAAGAAGGACCGATGCTGCAGCTGTACTTTGTATGTGAAGTCGGGGAAAAAAGTTATAGTAGAGTTGTCCCACTTGAGCGGCGGAGCAGCCCTCGCTGCCTGTAGAATGGCGTCTCTATCTCGGAAGTTGAAGATCCTAGCCAGGAGAGGGCATGGTGGGGCCCCAGGCTTCGGGGGTCCTCTGGGGACCCTATGGGCTCGTTCTACGGAGAAAACGTGCAACAGGGATCTGGGCTGCAGATGTTTCTGGATGAGGTCTTCGACAAAGAGATCTGCCGCCTGCCCCTCCGCTCGTTCCGGGAAAAAATGCGAACACTGTTTCGCCTCGCCCTCCCCTCATAATCCTCCAGCTTCGTCGCCAAATACGGGGCTTGCACCTGAAGGCCTTTAACCGTAGTTTCCATTACTTTCGTGGACTGTTGAAGGATGGAGATGGAACCTTCATTTGTCTTGACCCAAAATTCCATATTTCGCAGGTCCACGCGATTCAGGGTAATCTCGGTCGTCACCGTGTCAATCTTCCCTTCAAGTGCCATGCAAACCCCTTGACTCACCACCATAACATCTGCCAGAGTCAGTGCATCCTCTTCCGAGTGGCGCTTTGCATGCAGGGAGCCCCTGTGCCTTTCAGCTCTATCCGACTTCGTATTCGAGAACCTGGCAAGTCGCACAGCAGGGGGCTGCATGGTGCCCTTAGCTGTGGCCATGTCTACAAGTCAAGGGCCAACGATGGGGGCCAACAACGACTGACTCAGCTACTGCCCCCTTAGAGTCACCAAACAATCAGCCAACAATTCCCCCAGCGGGGCCCAACACCTGTGTCAGTGAGAATGTCGATGGCTCATTTGCACTACAGAGGACAGGGGGATGGTCAGAGATGCGGGCAGAGAAGCTTCCCAGATCGCCCGATCCTCTTAATAGGCGTGGCTCCCGCGGTCTTCACACCTCAGAGGGGCCCCCACAGACCGCAACACACTCGGATCACCAGATCAGGGGACACGAGGCAGCCGCCAGGCTCAGCTTGCTCCAGTCGTGAGGGGAGGAGACAAAATGGCAGCCCAGCACCGGTGCGATCCTCAGGGTCTCAGTAGAGGAGTAATGTGGGGATTGGCAGGAACTCAAGCCTGGCCCCCAGCACTCACCTCCCCACAGGCTTATAATCAGTTGACTGTCCGACACTCTGATCCCGAGGCCACAGTCTTCGATGCACTGTCTTCTAGCCACTATAAGCACGGGTGCGCTGCGTCCGGTCACTGCCTGGAATCTGTGGGGGCCAAAGGAATACCGCCCACGTGGTCTCTGCGGTCTGACCGGCTCTTAGAGCCCCGGACAGCCATGTGACACCACGGGCGATGCTCCTCCTCCTCCGCGGCGCGGGATTTCGGGACCCAGATCTTCGGATCCCGAGCACCGATTTCTCTCAGGCGAACGGCAGGTAAGACCGGGTGCCTCAGGGATCACAGTCGCTGACACTGGAGCCTGACACGGGTAGTTTAAATGGATGTGGGGGATTATAGCTGTGGCGACAGCCTGAGCTCTACTCAAAGGCAGCCATCTTGGGCCCCGGCAAGCCACGGCCCCATATTTTTCAGTTGTTAAACCCACAGAGATGAAGAGAATTGAACACATAGAGAGTATCACTGCACTGCATGTTTCAGACTTAGGAGTATTGAGAGATTTGAACAGTTTAGCTATGGGCAGTACACAGGAGGTATCTGATGATGTGTTTTTAATGGAACAAGGCCTCCAAATCCATGATAAGCCCATCACACCTTTCAGACCACCATCCACTTTCTTACCTATAGTACCAAAGGATTCAATTCATTCCTTCAATGAGCTAGTCATTCAAGATTTGAAGAACTTGCACACAAAGCAGCTCAGTAATAAGTCCACAAAAGCAAGGGACATAGGATATCGGAAATTGGTAGAGAAATTAAAAGGAAGACGTGATATAGTTGTTAGGCAGGCGGACAAGGGGGGAAACATTGTTCTTTGGCCGCTTGCCTTGTATCAAGAGGAAGCAATATTGCAACTTAGAGACAGGCATTGCTACTGAAGGGTGGATGAGGGTACTTTACGTCAAACAGTCATTGGCTACCACTTGCAGCTAGATAAATGGAGAGCCGCAAATTTAATTTCACAATCAGAATATAAGTTTCTTAAAATTGATTCTCCTGTGATGCCAGTTTTATACCTGATACCTAAGGTGCATAAGAATTTGATCAAATCACCCAGGTCATCCGATTATATCGGCGATCTGAAGTTTATTTGAAAATACTTCCAGGTTTTTAGATTTTTTTCTACAAGAATATGTGAAAAATGTATCATATTTTACACAAGATTCTGGGGATTTTTAAAGAAAAGTGAATGATATTGATTGGGAGGAGGGTTTTATTATGATAACTTTGGATGTCGCCTCCCTATACATGAGTATTTTACATGAAGATGGAATCAAGGCTGTGAAATACTTCTTTAAGTTCTAGATCCCTGATATTGTACATGCACACTGAAAGGCTAGTTAGCATGATAGGGTGGTGCCTATGAAACAACATTTTCCTGTTTGGTAAGGATATATATCATCAATTGCGAGGGACGGCAATGGGCACCTGTTTCGCCCCCAGCTATGCTAATTTGCATAAGGGCTGGTGGGAGGAGCAGGTGCTTGCCTCACAATATGCACGGGAAATGTCTGCTAACATGGTCCTTTGGACCCGTTATATTGATGATCTTTTTATAATCTGGAGAGCTGACTCAAATTCAGCCGAAGCTTTTATTGAAAGCATTGAAAAGAACGACTTGAATATCAGTTTCACATCAAACATAAGCAGCAATGAAGTTCAGTTTCTTGATCTAACAGTGTACATCGAGGAGAGCAAAATTAACACCAAAACCTTCCGCAAGGTGACTGCGGGCATCACAATATTGCATGCCCGCAGTTTCCAAAATTGATCAACAGCATTCCTTATGCTGAAAATTTGAGAATACAGAGGAACTGCAGCTGTCCTGCCCAATTGTCCCAAGCACAATAGCAGCTCACAAAGAGATTTGAGCAGAGGGTATATAGTAAGTCTGTTTTGAAGGCAGCAAGGGATAAGGCCAACGGTAATCCGAGAGAGCAGCTGCTGTTTGCAAATAGATCTGTTAGAAAGGTACCAAAAGATCAAGAACACCAAATAAGCTTCATTACTGGGTACAGTAAGCAGCAAAGAGAGCTGAGATTCATAATGCAGAAGCACTGGCATGTTCTACGTGGAGCCAATTTCCTAAAGCAAACGTTAGGGGGAGGTCCTCTAATAACGTTCCGGAGGGCCAGATCCCTAAGGGAAGAACTTGTAACAAATAGCCCAGCACTTTGAATATCAAATTGGCTTAGCGAGAGGAAGGGTTTTAGAAAGTGCTACAAGTGCAAGGCGTGTACCTATGGGGAGAACACCACAGAAGTACCCCTGCCATTCTCTGATAAAAAGTGGCATATCAACAAACCTTTAAATTGTAAAAGTCTATACGTGGTGTATGCACTTAAATGTAGCTGTTTGAAATTGTACATAGGAAGCACCATCTTACCTGTACATCAGAGGGTATTGCAACATGTGTGAGCTATAAAGAATGGGGATCAGGCCTACCCAATGGTGAGGCATTTCCAGCAATTCCATGCAAACAATTTGGAGGATCTGCGATATTTTGCTCTAGATCAGGTGCCATCAAGACTGAGAGGGGATAACAGAGAGAGATGCCTGAGACAGCTCGAATCGCGACATATTATTCGATTCAATTGTAAGATCCCCAATGGTCATAATAGAGAAGAAGAGCTTTATGTACATTTATAAGTTTGCTAAGAGGTTTGAGATGGTTGAATTTGTTGACTGTATACAGACAAATAAGGTAGCAGAATCTCTTTTAGCTCTCTTTTGCACTTGCAATGAATTGTTTTTGAAGTTTCTTATGCCTTTCCCCCTTTTTTAACATGTAGTAAATTTTGTTTTATTTTTTCAAACAGCACTTTACACTTTCAGCACTTTAGCATTATGTTAATTCCAGTTGCCTAAGATAGGGATTGGGCATTTGCTGCACACTATTTAAAGAAACCCAATGATTACATTAAATTAAGTATTTAGTGTTGTGAGATAACAATGATGAGATTTCTCCTGAATTTGTAATTAATTTTTAACTTTTAGTTTATTATTAGGAGTCTACTGTAACATTATGGGAAGTGAAAAGTGGCTCTGTATAGGCAACTTAGTGTTGTGCACTTTCACTGGTATTTGTGTGAGCAATAATGAAATAAAGGGAGAAGACAGTGCGATGTATGTTGACCAGTAGGGCACTGGCCATATGTTCACAAAGTAGGAAAAAGAGGTGATTTGAACATTTTTTTACTATGATGTGTGTTTTAACATTTGTGCCTGTGTTTGGTCCTGTGTAATGGTTGCCGCAGGTACCATATGGTTGATGAACAAGGCACTGGCCAAAGGATGTTAATAAGTGATACGTAGTCACAGAATTATGGTATTTTGAGACCTGTGTAAGTTGGATTACTTTTGGCACTGGCTGAGTGAGAAAAACATTTCCTCCTTGTTCATTATGCAGCTGTAGTGCAGAATATGCACTAGACATTAACCCAACGAATTATCACTTACTAATTAAACAGTAGAAAGTACTCCAGTTGCGTTGATATGTTGTGCAAAATTGTGGACTCTTGTTTGATAAAGAGGCAGGTGAGGTTCTGTTCTGGCCATTCACTAACACAGCTATTGACACATCCACACAGACACACAGGTACCCACTCACATACCTATTCTGCCACTCTCACATCTAGTCACAGGCTAACACACCCACCCATACAGTTACTCACACATCCACAGAACCCCTCACTCATCCACTCACACACCCATACAGCCACATGCACACCCACTCACACACCCACATAACTACTCACACTGACTCACAGACCCATGCAGCAGTTCACAAACCCACAAAACAACTCATACACCAAACTCCAGACCCATACAGCCACCCACATACCCACTCACAGAACCATACAGCCACTCACACACCTACTCCTAGACCAGTACAACCACTCACAAACCGACTCGCACACAGTAGGAAAGTAGCTCTTTTTAGTCCCTACTTTTTACCTGATGTAACATCAAACTGCACATGCACTGTGTCCTTGTTAACAAGGTTCCCAGTGCCAGATCTCATTCCCAAAACCTGTCCCATGATTGACACCACTTCAGTTACCCCTACAAGTCCCTAATAACTGGCAACCTGGTAACTAGGGCATGGGTACTGAAGAGGGTCCTCTGGGGCTACAGTACTGGTTGTGTCACCACAGGGACCCCTTACCACCAAGGCTATGCACTCTACCATTGCAGGCTGTTTGTCTTGGTGTGGAGAAACCTGAAGAGTCAACATGGCACACAGCACAGTGTAGCATGCCTCTCATATACTACATGGAATATAGGTAAGTCACCGCTACTGCAGAGCTTTAGCCCTAAAGCGTGGTGCACTATATCCTATGTGTGGGTATATCAGCATGAGCAAATATGCCCCTGCAATGTCCAGTCCATTCTTGGATGCTGTAGATGCACAGAGAAGCCATAAAGAGTATATGGGCTGGATACTTGTCAAAACGCGTTTCATAGCTCCATAATGGCTTCACTGATATCTAAGGTGTTTGGTACCAAACATCTTGTCTTAATAAATTCTTACTGATGCAAGTGTTGGATTAATTAATAAATTCACAGATGAGACCCGTTTAGAGGGTCCCCTGAAATCCTACTAAGCACTGGTGTGGTTCCTGACTTGTTTTTGCCAGCCTACTACTACCAGACATGTTTCTAACCTTATGGGGTGAGAGCGAGCACTCTCAGAGGATGAGACAAAGCATGGTCTGGGCAGAGGTGCTTCACACCTCCTCCAGGACCAGATGGCTTTTGTGGGTGTGAAGCTTCAAAGCCAATGCCACCTTTGAAATCCAAACCAGGAACCTCCAGATAGTGAGGGAGGCCAGGCCGCTATCCAGCTCCATTTTTGGTGTGAAAATTAGATAGATGAGGAGGGAGGGTCCCCACTTAGCCTACACCACGGTGAAACCCACTCCTGAAATTCCACTATATTGGGATGGTGAGAAATCCTCCTGTCAGGGCTAGGCTAGTGCCTCTTCTTACAGGATGTGGTCATTGGAGGGTATACACAACCTAAAGGTAAGTAGCCCATTGGCTACTCCCTGTCTCTCCTTGTAACGCCCCTAAATTCAGACCAAGACCTGGACATCCGCTTTGACAGAGAAGAGAAGACCAGGACAAAGAAGACCTGCTGCTCAAGAACTGAAGCTCTGCTACAGACAGAACATTTGCCAAACCCTGCCTGCTGCTTCCAGGACTCAACAATCACTGCTGCTGTGTCTTCCTGAAGCCTGAAAGGACTCCAAAAACCCCAGAGGATCTCCAGCCTTCTGGAAATCACCGTGAAGCTCCCTTGGAGTGAAGGTGTCACTCCCCTTCACACCACAGGCATCTATCATGTGAAGTCAGGTTTGTGACTATGCTGTCCCCTGACTACATCAATGCAGAACCGAAGAGACAAAAGGTACAACAGCTCCAGAGGGTCAGATTTGTCTCTGCACCAAGTTTGGAGACACCAGGACCTACCAGAGTCATGGCGTACCAATACCTGGGGTACCGGACCAACAAAGGCAAACACCAAGAAGAAGAGTCCACTCTAGACTCCCAAAGTACCAGAAGCAAGCACTTGTTGAGGAACATTGAGCCACCCACTTCCTGAGTGGCTCAGCTGTCTCGAGATTGCCTCTCCAAGTTGACAGATCCTAACCTCATGGACCTCCAGACACAAGATGCCTGGCTGTTCACTGTGTACCCAGCCCCACCGGCCACAGCACCAATCAACCAGCCCTGTCCCATGGTTCACAGGCCTTTGTGACCTCCTTCCTCCGAGGGGATCTGCCGGACTTACCTCATATCCCTCTGTGCAGTGCTTTTTCAAGTGGCTCCCTTTGTCTTTGCTCACCACCTTCTAAGACCTCAGCACTTCTGCTCCAGGCTGATCTGACACGCTCCCAAACTTCTCTTGCTGGAACTTTGGGACTGGTCCTGACATTGAACTAAAACGAGAAGGTGAACTTCAAGAAAGCATTGCCTAAATTTCTATGCATTTTTCAGCTTTTCCCCCATTGTTTCTTATGGTGTGTAATTGCACAAAGAAGTGATATATTTATCAAACTTTGCAAAATCTTATCTCCAAAAATACTTACCTTAGAAATGTGTTGATAGTCTTAATAATTATATAAGAATCAACAATATTGTTACAAATTGGTGTCAGATTTATTCTTGAGTGTGTGTCTCATTTTTTGCCTCTGTGAGTACAACAAATGCTTAACACTACCCTCTGATAAACCTAACTGCGTACCCACACTACCACAAAAAAAGAGTTAGTATTATCTACTTTTACCTCTACCTCCCTTTGGGGGATTTCTTACCCTTTCTGCACATGCTCTTCATTTTAGTACGTGGTACAGAGAGGTGGTTTCCTACACATACATACACAGACACTCGTAAACCTTCTCGTACACCCACACACCCAGTCACAGACCCATACAGCCACTCACATATTACTCACAAATCCACATGCATACCCTCAAAACTACTTACACACTCACTCATACACCCATCCAGCCACTCACACACCCACTGACAGACCCATACAGCTACACACACTCACTCTCAAAGGTTACATTTAGGAAATAAATAAGATTAAGCAAACCTTCGAAATTCACAAAAAACACCAACGGCTACAGGGACATTATAGTTAGGAAATAACATTAACAAAACTTAGAAATTCACTAAAAAAACAATGGTTACAGGGACGTTATAGTTAGGCTCAGATTTTACATGCACAAAACCATGGAAATTCAGTAGTTATGTTTACCTGAGCTAACTATAGCTTATGCCTCTGCAATGCACTGCTTATGACCTTACAAATGCTAAACACTCATGACATGACAACCTTAGAAATTCACTTAAAAAACCGAAGGTTACAGGGACATTCTAGCTAAGAAATAGAATTTTATAAAACTTAAAAATTCCCTGAAAAAACAAAGGTTACAGGTACATTATAGTTAGGCAAACATTTCCCTCTTACAAAACCAGGGAAATTCAGCAGTTATACTTACCTGAGATAACTATGAACTGCTTATGACCTCACATAGTACATCACTCATGACATGGTTATTCACATCACTGATGACATCACTGATTACATCTCAAACAACATCACTGATGGCATCACTGATGACATCTCAAATGACATCACTGATTACATCATCCACAGAGCCACTCACACAGCCACTCACGCCCCACAGACCCTCTCTTCCACCTACTCCTGCACAACCGCTCACATACCCATTCACAGACCGAAACTAGTACTCACACAACCAGTCACTCATCCACAGAGCCACTCACACATCCACTCACTCATACTGCTCCTCACATGCCCACTAACTTACCCATACAGCTACTCATTAACCCACTCACTCACCAATACAGCTACTCACTGATCCAGGCATACAGACATACAGGCACTTAGACACCCACTCATGCACACTTACAGCCACTCACACACCTACTCAATCACCCATACAGAAACTCACACAGTGACGTATGCAGCTTGTTATTATTCACAAGTTAGCCTCGATCGTAGATATACAAATTTGGATTTCCTTAAATTTCTTTACAACTACTGAACAGATTTGCACTAAATAAGTGAAATCATGATCTGCGTAACAAAATCTACCTTTCTGCCAAATGCGGTGTAACTCTCTCCAGCGGTTCGGCCTGTAGACATGTTCAAAACTCATATGGAAATGAACATGGGAAACACACTTTTTTTGACCCCCTATTTCTCAGCTATTGCTTGATGGAATACCCTGAAACTTTCCATGCACAACCAGACTCACTATGACACTTTTTTGGGAACACTTCATGAAGATTCGTAAAACGACGCTAAAGATATACGCAAGTCAAAAAATACTTTTTTTATGAAAACATCGTCTTCACTATAACTACATTACCTACTGGTGGTCGCCAGTAGGTAGTTATAGTTAGAACCTAGTTTCTATAGGAAAAGCATTTCTTGATTTGCTAATAACATTGGCGTTATTTGATGAATCTTTGCGAAATTCTCCAAAAAGAAAGTCTATCCAGGTCAGCTCCTATCCCGAAAGTTTTGGGGTGATTTGTCAAGCGGGGGCTGAGAAAAAAGGGGGGTCCCAAAACACATTTTCCCCATGTTAATTTCCATAGGAAATGTTGAGACGGGCTACAGCCCGAACTGCTGAATGGAATTACCCCAAATTTGGCAAAAAGGTAGAGCTTGGTTCAGAAAGGGACCTTTTTTTTAAATGGTGTAAATTCGTTCAGTAGTTGCTGAGAAATTAAAAAAATAAGAATAAAAAAACTCAATTTCCCATAGGAAACTTTGGGCAAGGCTACAGCCGAAACTAATGAACGGAATTACCCCAAATTTGGCAAAAAGGTAGTGCTTGGATCAGAAAGCGATCTTTTTTTTAAATAGTGTAAATCCGTTCAATAGTTGCTGATAAATTCAACAAATTAAAGTTTCTATATCTATGGCTGTGGTGGAGTCGCGCCCCCTCCGACCACAAGCTTTATTCTAATTGGCTGTCAACACTCCAAACCAGGAAGTGTTGGCAGCCATCTTGTGACTCTGTAGAACCAAGTCACAAGAAAACAGAAAAACAAAGGTGAAAAAAAGAAAAGGGGGCATGGTAGAAACACCCTGACCCCCTAGGCCTGCTCATGGGGTCCCACAAGGACCCACAGGGCCCAAAAAAGTATTTTTTTTAAAAATAAAATCGTCCGAATTTGCGCTGGGGTCGCGAATCCGGGCGAGAAAATTTAAAAGATACGGAGCATGGGCTGCCATTGTATTTAAGCCCCCGGATGGGCTAGGTCCCAGGGCACTGAAAAAAATGTGTGGGTGTGCCCCAATCTCCCCACACTGCCCCGGAGACCGCCACCTCCTCGGGACAGGATTTATGAGTTGCAGCCCGCAGCCCTGGGGTCTGCCACCTCCCAGGGGCACTGTATATTTAAATTTGGGGGTCCGTTATGGACCCCCAAGCCCCGGAGACCACCACCCCCCTGGGGCTTTGCCACACGGCCCCCCTCGTGGAACACTTTATGGCCCTGGGGACCGCCACCCCCCAGGGCCAGCTCCTGCAGTGTCCCAGGGGGCCCACCCCCGGGTCACTGCTGTTGGCTATGGCAGGAAAGGCGCCCTGTCATAGCAAACACTGGTTTGGATTTTGTAAGCGAGAGCAGGTTTCCTGCTGTCGCTTACAAAATCCAAACCAGATTGCTTTTCCACAAGGGGAGCTGCATGTCAGCAGCTCCCCGTGTGGAAAAGCAATGCCGGCTCCTGCAGGAGGCGGGGAGCCGGCGGGACCATGGGGAAATTGGTGTCCCCCCACGGTCCCCAACGGAAAGGCCAGGCCCAGGGGAATGGGGTCCCCGGGGCCATGAGTGGCCTAGAAGGGGAGCCACGCACTCCCCTCCCTAAATTATAAAAAAAAGAGGCACAGCCCTGGGGGATGGGGTCCCCGGTAGTCCGAGGCCCCAGGAGGGGGCCATCCAGCCCCCCTCCTACACAAAAAAAAAATGTATGACCATGCCCCCTTGACATTCTTTTTAAAGGGGTCAGGCCCTGGGGGACGGGGTCCCTAGGGCCCACAAAAAGGAAAGAGAAGGGGGGCACATAGCCCCCTTCTTAATATTTTTTTTTTAAAGCCGCCATCGCGGCTAGACCCCGCCCCTCCCTGCAGCAATCAGCAAACGTGCTCCCTGGCCCGTTATAAATTGAGGAATTAATTCCCCTTGAATACAGAGGGTCCCTGGGGGCCAACTAGCCTACCAGGTACCTCCAGTATGCACCAGGGAGCTGCATTGCAAAGAGGTGTTCAGAGTCCACACTCCTTTTTAAACTTCTCTGCAACGCAGCTCTGTGGCACTTACTGGCGGTACCTGGTGGGCTAGTTGGCCCTCAGGGACCCACAGGACTCAAGGGGAATTAATCCCCCAATTTAGAACGTACCAGGGGGGGCGCTTGCACAGTGCTGCAGGGAGGGGGCGGGGTCTGACATAGCAAGTGTGCAAACGCACCCCCTGCCACATTGTAAATTGGGGGATTAAGTCCCCTTCAATCCTGAGGGTCCCTGGGGGTAAACTAGCTCACCAGGTACCTCCAGTATGAGCCAGGGAGCTGTGTTGCAGAGAGGTGTTCAGAGGCTACGCCCCTTTTTACACCTCTCCGCAACGCAGCTCTGTGGCACTTACTGGAGGTAGCTGGTGGGCTAGTTGGCCCCCAGGGACCCCAGGACTCAAGGGGATTTAATCCCCCAATTTACAATGCTCCAGGGGGCGTGTTTGCACAGTTGTGCAGGGAGGGGGCATGGCCTGATGTGACAAGTGTGCAAATGCACCCTGTGGTGCATTCTAAGTTGGGGGATTAAGTTCCATTGAATCCTGAGGGTCCCTGGGGGCCAACTAGCCCACCAGGTACCTCCAGTAAGTGCCAGGGAGCTGCATTGCAGAGAGGTGGTCCAAGGCCATGCCCCCTTTTTACACCACTCTGCAACTCAGCTCTGTGGTGCTTACTGGAGGTAGCTGGTGGGCTAGTTGGCCCCCAGGGACCCTCAGGACTCAAGGGGACCTAATCCCCCAATTTACAATGCACCAGGGGGTACGTTTGCACAGTGGTGCAGGGAGGGGGTATGGCCAGATGTGACAAGTGTGTACTTATGCAATCAGTCTGCCAAAACCCAAGCACTTATAAATTCACCATGCACTCTCCTTGCAGCACTCTAATCATCCAGTCACTACCCATGCACTCATGCAATGACCCATGCACTAACTCATGCACTGCTACAAAACCCTGAACAGTACCCATGCAGTCCAGCCATCGCCCTGTCACTACCCATGCACTCCTCCAATCTCCCAGCGAGCACCATGTACTTATCCAATCACTCCGCCAAAACATGCACTGCTACAATCCTCTGAGCACTACCTATGCAGTCCAGCCATCCCTGTCAGTACCCATGCAGTATTTCAATCACCCAGCCAGCACCATGTACTTATCCAATCACTCCACCAAAACCCAGGCACTTATGAATTCACCATGCACTCTCTTTGCAGTACTATAATCTTCCAGTCAGTACCAATGTACTCATGGAATGACCCAGGCACTAACACATGCACTGCTACAATCCCCTGTGCACTACTCATGCAGACCTCTAACCACCCACACAGTACTGATTCACTCTTCCAATTACCCAGGTTGTACCTAAGCACTTTAGAAATCCCTCTGTCACTACCCATGCACTCCTCAAATCACCCATCCAGCATCATGCACTTATCAAGGCACTCCACCAAAACCCAAACAGTTATAAAATCACCATGCACTGTCCTTGCAGCATTCTAATCATCCAGTCACTACCCATGTACTCATGCAATGACCCAGGCACTAACTGATGGCAAATACAGAGGAGGTTATACTAATTACAGGGGTACCCCAATGCATAGTGTTCCCTAGTTTTCACTGTTTCCTAAGTGTCTTTTAGCATAGCACTGGCTCTGGTCCTGGTTAGTCAGAGTGAGTTACCACCAGTACTTGTCACTAAAAAGTTGTCGGCACAGGAGGACTTTCTGCTCCTCTGTTGGTTCTTTCTGCACATCTCTTGCTTCTTCCTGCATTTTTCTTCATCTTTCTGGATTTCTGTTGCCTCTTTCTGCATTTGTCTTGCTTCTTTCTGCGCTTTTCTTCCTCTTTCTTCATATGTCATAACATTGTAGGCAAAGTTAGAAATTAGTATTTAAAAAAGCATTCCAATTCACTGAAAAAAAACATAGGTTACCGGCACGTTATAGTTAGAAATTTGCATTTAAAAACCATTGAAATTCACTGAAAAAACATAGGTTTCAGGCATGTTATAATTAGAAATTAGCATTTAAAAAACCTTAGAAATTCACTGAAAAAACCATAGGTTTCAGGAACGTTATAGTTAGTTGGACATTTCACTCGTATAAAACCATAGAAATTCCCCCGTTATAGTTAGTTCAACTAACTATATCTCGTGCCCCCGCAATGCACTTCTGATGACGTCACGTATTACATCATTCATGACTTGGTCAGTGACATCACTGATGACATCTCAAATGACATCACTGATGACATCATCCAGTGACTGTGTGTTTCTGTAAAGTTTAAATATGTTTTATATATATGCCAAGGTGTATTGAAGAATGAGTGGCTGTATAAGTGTCTGGATGAAGGATTTATTAGGTGCGTGACTGGCTGTATAAGTGAGTGATTAAATGTGTCTTACTGAATGCATTGGTTAGTGACTAAACTGTCTGAATGTGTGTATCAGTATGTATGTTGTTGTGTAAGCTGCTGCACGTGTTTGTCAGTAGCTACATGAGTGTCTATATGGGTTATTGATTGGTTGCCTGAGTATTTGTATGGGAGACTGAGTGTGTGTGTGGGTGGGTGGGAGGTGTGTGACTCTGTGCATAGATGTGTGAGTGGTTGTTTCACTGGGTGTATGGGTTCAAGAGTGCATGTGAAAACAGCTGTATGGGCAGGTGAGTGTGTGTATGGGTATGTTGGTGAGAGATTGGATGTCTCAGTGGTACATGTCCAAGTAGCTACATATGTAAAAGGCAGTGTATGTGAGAGTTGGAGCATATAAATGACTATACGTGAGAGTCAGTGATACTGAGAGTGGCTGTCTGGATGAGTGTGTACTTGTATCAGTGATTGTATAAGAGAGTAAGTGTGTGTTAGTATATGAGTGAAATGTCCAACTAACTATAATGTCCCTGAAACCTATGCTTTTTAGTGAATATATATATATATATAATGTGACCAAGAGCTGGATAGCTCGAAACGCGTCTTTTGTGCCTGTGAATAAGGGATTTATTTGAAGTACTGGATCGGTGTGGCTCCTCGTCTTTAACCTAAAGACTTTCCTGTTCGATATATATATATCTATACATATATATATATATATATATATATATATATATATATATATATATGTATATATTATCTACTGGCGGTCGCCAGTAGATAGTTATAGTTAGGACCGAGTTCCCATAGGAAATCTGAAAATTCTATTTCGAATAACTTTGGCGCCGGTTGACTTATCTTCGTGAAATTTTCAAAACTAATGGGGCGCTCCGCTCAGCTCCTACCCTGAAAGTCTCGGGGTGATTCGTCAAGCGGGGGCTGAGAAAAAAGGGGGTCCCAAAACGTGTTTCCCTATGCATTTTCCCGTAGGACATTTAGTCGAAGGTACAGCCCGAACGGCTGAACAGAATTACTTGAAATTTGGCAAAGAGGTAGTCCTCAGGTCAGGCATGTGCCTTTTGCTTAAATGGTGTAAATCCGTTCAGTAGTTCCTGAGAAAATCAAAAGTAAAATCACATATATATCTGGGCGGAGCCTAACCACACATCTCATCGTGAGATCTGATTGGCTGTCAGCACTTCATCCAAGAAGTGTTGGCAGCCATCGAGGGACCAATATACATGATAGCACCTCATTAAAAAGCATTGCAGTTAATAGAAGGTTTTAAGACTTTAGTTACATTATAAATCATTTGTTGATGGTACCATTCTCATTTTAGGAATTGTGGTGTGTTCTAAGGGGATTTTACCATGTGAAAAAGCCTTCAGCTGTGATATCATGAATCATGTTTGAGAGAAAACTATTTTCTCATGCTTTTCCCACAGAGGTTTGGAAGGTGATCTATAAGCTAACTGAGAGCATATTTTCTGTAAATTCACATTATCTTTCTCAGTCATGTGAGAATGAAGTCTGACATTCTCAGTAAAACATGTACATCCAACAAGGGCAGAGACTGTCAGTTGATTCCTTTGTGTTCTACTGCAGCTTCCCAGAGTGTTCTAAAGAACAACTAGACCGCTAACAGTCCTACTTATGACAAACATATGGCACACCTGAAGCCATCTTGGTTGGAATAAAGTGGTAATTCTTAAAACATTTCATTTAAAAAGGAACAAAATGAGGGGGTTCATTTTGCCATAGAAAGTATGATTAGTGCTGCAGAAAGAAAAATTAGGGCACATTTTGAGTGACTTCTCAAATCCTCTTCTATTTCATTAAAAAATTCTGACATGCAGACTGAAACATGCACTTTCAATACCAGCAGCAGACTTCCCTGGTGAGCAGTAGCTTTACTACAGTGATCTAATAAGCAACTAGAGTGCTAACATTCTGAATTTATGGCAAATTTGTGACACATCTGAATGCCTTCTTGATGGAATCAAAGTAAAAAACTGAAAGTATTTCCTACTGAGGAGACTGTAGTAAATGAGGAAATTAGGAAACATCATAACAAATAAGTCTCCCAAAATGGCCACCAGAGACAAAAGAGCCCAAATGTAGCCCTAATATCACCCAGATGTAGCCCAAGTATAGCCCAATGACAGAATGTCCCAGAGTGTTCTAAAGAACAACTAGAGTGCTAACAGTCTTACTTATGACAAAAGTATGGCACACCTGAAGCCATCTTGAATGGAATAAAGTGGTAACACTTAAAACATTTAATTTACAAAGGAACACAATGAGGGGGTTCATTTTGCCATAGAAATTATGATTAGTGCGGAAGAAAGAAAAATTAGGGCACATTTTGAGTGACTTCTCAAATCCTCTTCTATTTCATTAAACAATTCTGATAATCAGACTGAAACATGCACTTTTAATACCAGCAGCAGACTTCCGTGGTGAGCAGTAGCTTTACTACAGTGATCTAATGAGCAACTAGAGTGCTAACATTCAGAATTTATGGCAAATGTGTGACATATCTGAATTCTTTCTTGATGGAACCAAGTAAAAAACTGAAAGTATTTCCTACTGAGGAGACTGCAGTAAATGAGGAAATTAGGAAACTTCATAACAAATAAATCTCCCAAGATGGCCACCAGAGACAAAAGAGCCCAAATGTAGCCCAAATATCACCCAGATGTAGCCCAAGTACAGCCTAATGACAGAATGTCCCAGAGTGTTCTTAAGAACAACTAGAGCGCTTACTGTCTTACTTATGACAAAAGTATGGCACACCTGAAGCCATCTTGATTGGAATAAACTGGTAACACTTAAAACATTTAATTTAAAAAGGAACACAATGAGGGGGTTTATTTTGCCATAGAAATTATGATTAGTGCGGAAGAAAGAAAAATTAGGGCACATTTTGAGTGACTTCTCAAATCCTCTTCTATTTCATTAAAAAATTCTGATATGCAGACTGAAACATGCACTTTTAATACCAGCAGCAGACTTCCGTGGTGAGCAGTAGCTTTACTACAGTGATCTAATGAGCAACTAGAGTGCTAACATTCAGAATTTATGGCAAATGTGTGACATATCTGAATACCTTCTTGATGGAATCAAAGTAAAAAACTGAAAGCATTTCCTACTGAGGAGACTGCAGTAAATGAGGAAATTAGGAAACTGCATAAAGAATAAATCTCCCAAGATGGCCACCAGGCACAAAAGAGCCTAAATGCAGCACAAATATCACCCAGATGTAGCCCACATGTAGCCCAATGACAGAAGTGTGCAAAACACTTATTTTTTGTGTATTTGCAGTTTTATATAGTGCAGACTTGTCAGGTATTGGAATGCTTTACATGAGCATTGGTTACATCACACAAGATGAAATTCATTTTGGTTGTAGACATGGGGAGATTAAGTGATTTGACCACAATCACAGAATGTTGAGCTGAAGCAGAAACTCCAACCTGGTTCCCCAGTTGCAAAGTCTGCAGCTCTGGAAGTAACACCACATCCTCTCGCCAAGGTGCAACATTTAATCGAGTGGTCAACTGGATAAAAAAACATAAAGATTACAAATAATTTAAAAGTTCTTTGTCGCTATTTGAAAACTCAGAAAATATGTCCTCATTTTAGTTTTTTAGAGCACTAACCATAATTTTGATGCAAATAAGACCCTCTCATATATGTAATTTCTAAAGGAAATACTCTAGGTATTACAGTTTTGATTACATCAAGATGACGTCAGGCGTTCCACACTTTTGTAATAAATATAGAATGTTAGCAATCTAGTTGTTCATTGGGATACTGTTGAGAGGCAGAGGCCAGGGGCACGGACTCTGAAAATTGAAGTCAGGTAGGAGAGTGCAGAGGCAACAATTTGACCACACTGGGCAGGCAGGAAGGGCAGTGGCAGCACAACAGACTATGGAGGACAGTGGAAAGGGGGGCAGGGGCAACAAACCAACAATACAGGACTGGCAAGAGAGGCTGTGGCAATATAATAGACCATTGTGGGCAGAAGGAAGAGACAGTGGTAGTACAACCATACATGCCAACAGACCCGTTTCAGCCAGGAAACGTCCAATGTTTTTAAGCTCAAATGGGCTTTATTTGATCTGTCTCCTGTCTACAATCTCCTCTTTTTCAATGTAACTCAAAGGGGAAAATCAAAACCCCAGTTTTTTTTCAAAATCTCCCTCTTACCAAGTTCAAAATGTTCGCAAGTATGGTACATTGAATCATGGTAGGCAGGAGGAATTGGGGTAGGGACATGGACTCGGATAACAGAGGACAGGAGGGACATGGAGAGGTGCACCAAACTGACCCTACAGGGCAGGCATCAGGGTTTGCAGCAGCACAATACACCACACAGCGCATAGAAAGCAATAGGGAGGGGACAGGACCATGCACATGGACAACAGAGAACAGATGGGAAAGAGGCAATGGTAGCTAGCTGACCATAATGGACAGACAGGAGAGAAAGCTGCAGCATAACAGACCATAAAGGGCAGGAGGAGCGGATCAGGGGCATTACAATGAAACAGACAAGCCAGGAGGGAGGGAATAGGGGGTCTGCACATGGAAACAGAGGGCTGGGGGCAAGGTGGCAGGGCAGGAGCAGCAAGATGACCATGGAGGTCAGGCAGGATGGGCACTAGAAACAAGACACACCATGGAGAGCAACAATGAGACTATGGTGACATACACACAGACCATAGAGGGAAGGTGGGAGGGGGTCAGGGGCAGCTAGCTGACCACACAGGGAAGGTGGGAGGGGCCATGGCAGCACAGAAGACCATGCATGGAAAGCGGGAGGGTTAGTGGCAGCACAATGGCTATGATGGGCAAGAAGGAGGGTGCAGGGGCATGCACAAAGGACCATGGAGGATAGAAGGGAGGGTCAGGACCTGGGAACAGACAAGAGAGTTCAGGGGAAGGGGCCTCACAACAGACCGCGCGGGGCAGGCAGGAGGAGCAGTTGCAGCACAACAGATCAGGGAGGGCAGAAGGGTGTGGCAGTAAAATGGACCATGGAGGACAGGAGGAAGGGGATAGGGGCATGGCATGTGGACAGGCAGGGTGGAGGTGGCAGGGACAGGTTACAGTCATCTGACAATGCTAGGCAGGTGGGAGGGGAGTAGCAGCTCAACAGAACACTCAGAGTAGATAGGAGTGGCAGGTCCATGGAACGTAGTGGGCAAAAAGGATGGAGCAGGGGCATGCACAAAGACATCGGAGGGCAGGGGGAAGGAGAATAGGGGCAGCAAGCTAAGCAAAGAGGCTAAGCAGGAGGTCAATGATGGGCTATAGAATTGGGCAATGGAGGGCAGGAGGAGTGGACTGGTACATCATGCTAAATGGAGGGCAGTGGCAGCACATTACACCATGCATGGCAAGAGGGAGGAGGCTAGTCCATGGATTCAGACAACAGAGGATAGGGAGGAGGTGGATGGGGCAGCAAGCTAACTGTTCAGAGAAGGTGGGTATTAGGAACTTTATTGTTTTTAAAATGTGTGTCTGTGCGAACTACTTAAAATATGAACAAATATGCAGCATAATCTCACTTTTATTCAGGAAGAAGAGGACGTTTGTGACTGTGACTCCGGGCTCACTTGGCAGAAACACCCCCTGACCCTCCACCCCACATCGCAAAATGTAATGCCCGTGAAAAGGGTAGGTGGACGCAGTGTTATATAGAACATAGTCCTGAGAGCACAATTGAAAATGAAAACTAGATGTAGTATATGGTATAAACTATGCACCAAAAAGTGTGATATAAGATGAACCGGGGCGTGAAATATAATATGCAATACATTGTGCGCAATGACAGATTCATTGGAGAGCACGCGAGATAGCACAGGCACTAGCGCGTGCTATGCGATATGTGCCTTGGAGTGTAATATGCACAGGGCAGTGTTGTTTAACATAACTAGTCTCTAAAGTTGTAATATAAAATATGTTCTGGGGAGTGTAACGTTGCATATACACTGTGACAAAGATATGGATCCCAGATTTCAATATGTATGGCATAGCGCTGTGCGTTATAACATACACATCGAGGAAGGCACGTTAGATGGGGCAATATAACCCGTGCGAAGGCAAGTGTTGCATGACATATTCACGGGGTGGTGTTACAGTGCACATGGGCTAGAGAGTGTCATAGCATACGCACTAGCTGGTGGAATACAACACAGAGGTGTGAGGCAATCGGCGGGCACTGGTGGGTGTAACACAGCATTGGGCTCAGCCAGGAGCACGCTGTGACTCTCAAGTGAGGTTTGTCTCCTTTCCAGAGAGTAAAATAAAAAGTATTACACATTCGGCGATGGATGTGTTTTTTATTAACCGTGAGGGGGGTTTCTTGCATAGTTTGGTCAAATTTTTGTCGAATCCCCTTTGAATGGCTTGGTGTGCGTGTATATTAAATGTGCCCGTCAATAGCTACCCATGTTTGTATAAATAAACGACATGGTGTCTACTTGGAGAGTACCCACCGGCGGGGGCACCGGGATTAGGCACGGTAGGGCGTCAGACACGTCAGAGCATCACTAGCGGTGTAAATACATTCCATGTGGATTCATTCTATGCATAGTAGCCTTTTTAATGAATATCACGCAAATCGTCATGGTGATAGGTACATACAGTTTGTCCAGCATGTCCTAGGTGTTTCTATAAATATATATATTCTTAAAGTAATAAAAAACAAAGGCCGGCCCCGGGGGATGGGGTCCCCGGAGCCATAAGTGCCTTGAGGAGGGGGCCAACACAGCCCCCTCCTAAAGAATTTAAATAAAAAAAAGGCCATGACCCGGGGGTTGGGGTCCCCGGGGCCGATTAAGGCCTTGGGAGGGCCAAATGTATTTTTTTCAACAAAGAAAATTAGGGTGCAGGCCCTGGGGGATGGGGTCCCCAGGGCCAGTAAATTAGAAAAAGAAGGGGGGCCACACAGCCCTCCTTCTTAAAAAAATAAAATAAAGAAAAGACCGGCATCGCGCTGGAGGCCACGCCCCCTCCTTGCAGCACTCTGCAAACGCGCCCCCTGGCCAGTTGTAAGTTGGGGAATTAATTCCCCTTCAATACTGAGGGTCCCTGATGGCCAACTAGCCCAACAGGTATCTCCAGTGTGCGCCAGGGAGCTGCATTGCAGACAGGTGTTCTGAGGCCACGTCCCCTTTTACACCTCTATGCAACGCAGCTCTGTGGCGCTTACTGGAGGTACCTAGTGGGCTAGTTTGACCCTAGGGACCCTTAGGATTCAGGGGGACTTAATCTCTCAACTTAGAACGGCCACAGGGCGCGTTTACACAGTGGTGAAGGGAGGGGACAGGGCCTGAGGTGACGTGTGCAAACACGCCCTGTGGCGCGTTTTAAGTTGGGGAAATAATTCCCTTTCAATCCTGAGGGACCCTGGGGGCCAACTAGCCCACCAGGTGCTTCCAGTAAGTGCCACTGCTCTGCATTGCAGAGAGGTGGTGCAGGCCGTGCCCCTTTTTACACCTCTCTGCAATGGCGCTACTGGACGTACCTAGTGGGCTATTTTGCCCCTAGGGATCCTCAGGATTCAAGGGGACTTAATCTCCCAACTTAAAAAACGGCCACAGGGCATGTTTACACAGTGGGGAAGGAAGGGGACGGGGCCTGAGGTGACGTGTGCAAACATGCCCTATGGCGCGTTTTAAGTTGGGGAAATAATTCCCCTTCAATCCTGAGGGCCCCTGGGGGCTAAGTAGCCCACCAAGTGCTTCCAGTAAGCGCCACTGAGCTGCGTTGCAGAGAGGTCGTCCAGGCCGTGCCACTTTTTACACCTCTCTGCAACGCAGCTCTGTGGCGCATACTGGAGGTACCTAGTGGGCTAGTTGGACCCTAGGGACCCTCAGGATTCAAATTAACTTAATCTCCCAACTAAAAACGGCCACAGGGCGTGTTTATACAGTGATGAAGGGAGGGGACGGGGCCTGAGTTAACGTGTGCAAACAAGCCCTGTGGCGCGTTTTAAGTTGGGTAAATAATTCCCCTTCAATCCTGAGGGCCCCTGGGTGCTAACTAGCCCACCAGGTGCTTCCAGAAAGCGCCACTGAGCTGTGTTGCAGAGAGGTGGTCCAGGCCGTGCCACTTTTTACACCTCTCTGGAACGCAGCTCTGTGGCGCTTACTGGAGGTACCTAGTGGGCTAGTTGGACCCTAGGGACCCTCAGGATTCAAATGAACTTTATCTCCCAACAAAAAACGGCCACAGGGAGTGTTTACACAGTGGTGAAGGGAGGAGACGGGGCCTGAGTTAACGTGTGCAAACAAGCCCTGTGGCGCGTTTTAAGTTGGGGAAATAATTCCCCTTCAATCCTGAGGGACCCTGGGGGCCAACTAGCCCACCAGGTGCATCCAGTAAGCACCACTCCGCTGCGTTGCAGAGAGGTGGTCTAGGCCGTGCCCCTTTTTACATCTCTCTGCAACGCAGCTCTGTGGCGCTTACTGGAGGTACCTAGTGGTCTAGTTGGACCCTAGGGACGCTCAGGATTCAAGGGGACTTAATCTCCCAACTTAAAATGGCCACAGGACGTGTTTACACAGTGGGGAAGTGAGGGGACGGGGCCTGAGGTGACGTGTGCAAACACGCCCTGTGGCACGTTTTAAGTGGTAGTTTTAATCCCCTGCCCTATTATATACTAAGGGCTTACAGAGGAGGTCATGCTGATCACAGGGGGACCCCAACGCATAGTGTTCCCAAGTGTATGTAGGTCTTTTCACTGTATTCTGAGTGTCTTTTAACATAGCACTGGCTCTAGGACTGATTAGTCAGACTCAGTTACCACCAGTATCCGTCTGAAAAAGTTGAGGGTACAGGATGATTTTGCAACAAGGCTTCTTTCTGCTCTTCTGTTTCTTCTTTCTGCACGTTATCCTTCTTCCTGCACTTTTCTTCGTCTTTGAGGACTTCTGTTGCTTCTTTATGCATTTCTTTTTTTTCTTTCTGTGCGTTTTTTCTTCTTTCTTCACATGTCCTATCTCTGTAGGCATAGTTAGAAATTAGCATTTAAAAAACCTTTGAAATTCACTGAAAAAATCCATAGGTTTCAGGCACGTTATAGTTAGGAATTAGCATTTAAAAAACCTTAGAAATTCACTAAAAAAACCATAGGTTTCAGGGGTGTTATAGTTAGCTGGACTTTTCACTCGTACAAAACCTTTGAAATTCCCTCGTTATAGTTAGTTCAGCTAACTATAACTCGCGCGCCCGCAATGCACTGCTGATGACGTCACATATTACATCACTCATGACATGGTCAGTGACATCACTCATGACATCACTGATGACATCTCAAATGACATTACTAATGACATCACTGATGACATCATCCTTGTGATAGAGTGGCAGACCTCCTCTTCCCCTAATATAACCTTTGATACACACATTCAAAAATAGAAACTACAATGTTCAAAACAATGGACATACCAATACCAGTTACAACAACCTATTCAGTAATTCTAAGATCCACATACACATCCACTCATTCACCAACAGTCCTATACAGTCACTCATACATGTACTCACTCATCATATGTACTCACACACCTATCCTGTTACACAACGCCACTCATCCATAGAGTTACTCACACACATAGTCACTCATGCTAATAGAGAATCAAACATCCATTTACTTGCATATACAGTTATACACACACCGCCACACTTACTTCTACAGAAACTTACACATACTTAGTCTTTTAAACAATCACTTATAGAAACACATACTTATTCATACAGGAACTCTTTCAATCTCTCACTCTCACATATACTCACTTATATACACCAATAGTCACATGTACTAGTTTAAAACATATGTAGTTACTCATAAAGACACTATTGAGACAGTCTATCACTCACTAACACACCCATGCACACACTCATCCACCCATACAGTCCTGCACACATGCTGTCTTCAACACATACAAACAGTGAGTCACTCATTCATGCACCTATGCACTACGTAATACCCCCACCGAACCACACAGACACTCAGACACTCATACTGATACTCAAAAAACCAACTAATAACCTATATAGACACTCATGTAGCTACTCACCAACCCATGCAGCCACTTATACACAAAGTGAGAGACTGATACAGATATTTACACATTTAAACATTACTCACTAAGCCATGTATTCACTAAGATACACTTAATCAGTCAGTTATACAATCAATTTTTCAAAAACAAATCATCCATTTAGACACTTATATACCCATTTATTCTTCCATCGACCTTGAGATATACATATATAAAACATATGTAATTTTCAGAAAAACACACATTCACTGGATGATGTCATCAGTGATGTCATTTGAGATGTCATCAGTGATGTCATGAGTGATGTCACTGACCATGTCATGAGTGATGTAATATGTGGTAATAATGGTTTTGTACGAGTGAAAAGTCCAGCTAAGTATAACGCCCCTGAAACCTATAATTTTTTCAGTGAATATATATATATATATATATATTACCTACTGGCGGTCGCCAGTAGGTAGTTATAGTTAGGACCCCTTTTCCATAGGAAAACCTCAACATTCTATTTTGAATAACTTTGGCGCCGGTCGATGAATCCTCGCAAATTTCTTAAAATAGGTGGGGCGCTACGCTCCGCTCCTACCCTGAAAGTCTCGGGGGGATCCGTCAAGCGGGGGCTGAGATAAAAGGGGGGTCCCAAAACGCGTTTTTCCCATGCATTTTTCCATAGGACCTTTAGAACGAGCTACAGCCCGAACGGCTGAACAGAATTACTCAAAATTTGGCAGAGAGGTAGTCCCTAGGTCAAGGAAGTGCCTTTTGTAGGTTTGGTGTAAATCTGTTCAGTAGATTCTGAGAAAATAGCCTTTAAATCAATATATATATCTGAGCCCGCTTACGGTACGCTTACCGTACGCTTACGGTAAGCGTACGGTGGCGTGCGCGAGCGCGATTCTGATTGGCTCTTAGATCTTAGTAAACATTCGAATCGGCCGAAACCAGGAAGCGGCGGCCGCCATTTTCTGTGTTTCACTCTGAAAAAAAAAGAGTGAAAACAAGAAAAGGGGGCAATGAGGAGAGTTACAGACCCCCTTACATTTGTGAGGGGGTCAAAGAAGGACTGTAAAGTACAAAACAAACATTTATTGATTTTTTAAAAAAATCACGGGGTACGCGTACGGTAAGCTTACGGTAAGCGTACGGAAGAAACATGGCGTGCGCGAAGGAGATTCTGATTGGCCCATAGATCTTAGTAAACATTCGAATCGGCCGAAACCAGGAAGCGGCGGCCGCCATTTTGTGTGTTTCACTCAGAAAAAAAACAGAGAAAACAAGGAAAGGGGGCAATGAGGAGAGTTACAGACCCCCTAACATTTGTAAGGGGGTCAAAGAAGGACAGAAAAGTACAAAAAAAACATTTATTGATTTTAAAAAAAATCACGGGGTACGCGTACTGTAAGCTTACGGTAAGCGTACGGTAAAAAAAATAAAAATAAATAAATGAAAAGCAGATTTAAGAGTTTAGAAATTAGGGAGCTCTAAAAAGAGCTGTTGTGTTTATGAAGTCATTTTTTAAGTGGTACCTACAAGTAAGTACCGATGCAGAGTCTAAGGTTCAAGAGGAAGACTCTGTTCCCTTCATCATTGAAGTGCACACCATCTCCTCTATAAATGTCTTGCATGTCATAACGCAAGTTGTTGTGGTAAATGGCACCCATACCATAGTCACGGAGGAAAGCAGAAACAGATTTGTTGACGTGCTTTCTTGCTTTGTCAATCTGCGGACAGAAATGATAGGACCAGTTCCATTTTTGCCTTTGGCATATGTTGGAAAACACAAAGGCAGTTTTAGGGAAAAGTGTAAACAGTTGTGCAAAGGTGTCCTTCATAAGCATTTCCAGACCTACCCCAGTCAAAGTGCCTAGGTCATTGCCACCACAGTGCACTATTATGAGGTCAGGGTGTTGGATTTGAATGAAGGATTTCACCAATGGCATCAATTGGTGCCACTTTAACCCTCTCTGACCAATCCATTTAATGTCTACATTTGGCAAAGCAAGGTCTCTCATCATACCTGTTTTCTCTGCAAACTTTTCACTCCAGAAGACATAGCTGTGCCCTACAATCCACACTGTGAACATCTTCAAAGGAGAACTGGATGCACTCAGGAGGTGTCTTTCAGTAGAATGGCAATATGAAAAGAAAGACAGTTTGGAAATGGAGGCATACATATTTTTTTCAAAACAAAAAGAACTGATTGGCTGTTTCATACCATTCTAGAATAAAAACTAGGCTGTATGTGTAAATTAATAGAAGCATGTTTTGTATTGGTACAAAAAAATGTGTAACCAAAGAACAGTACTATGGATTTGCTGTAAGGTTTGAAAAGTCAAGCACTCTTGCTCTGTGGAATTGAAACATTGTGTGTCGAACTTCTGACCTAACTCTACACAGCAGTGTTCCATGAGCTGTTGCTATGGTAGCAGGCAGAAGTCAAGTTGGGGGAAGGGTACTAGGCAGAAGTCAAGTTGGGGGAAGGGTACTTTTGGAAAAGGGTTGGTTTTCAACCAATAGAAATGTGTGATTACATTTGAAAAAAAGGGGGAAGCACTGAGATTTGAAACTTACATGTATATGTGTGGAAAAATAGAGGGAAAGTTTGCCATTATCTGGTTCTGCTGAGAGGAGAGAGGTGAACACAACAGAGATCCTGGCTCTGATAATCTGCTGTTTGAGTGTCACATTTCTTTCACAACTAACTAATTTTAAAGGTGAGTTTACAGTTTGAGAGGGGATGTATGTGGTAACTTAAGAAATGAATAATAGAAATGGGAATTGTTTTTGTTGTAGTTACACATGGTGGTTTCATAATGTGTCAGTCTGTAAAAGTGATTTACACTTGCCCCGGAAAAAAAAAGAGCAGTAAGTGTGCTTTCAAATTGGCAAAGAAATTTCGTTTTGGGACTAATGTGAAAACATGACTCTGTGTGCATAGAAGAATTATAGGCAGAGATTTATTGCGTCTTGCTCTGGTGATTTCACAGTTGCATTAGATGGAAAGGGGGAGCGAATTTTTTGGGGAAGAAGCAGAGTCTTAGCACACACCCATGTGCTTGCCATGTATAGTCATGCACAGTATTTAGAAGCGAGTGGGGTTTTCAGGTTTAAGTCTGTAATGCAAATACATTCAGCATCACTAAGGCTGGTTGCCCTTGCTGGACTGTAGGCAGTCACAGAGAATACACATGGTGGTGGTCTGAAAAAACAGCTTGGACATGTGCATTTAAATAAATCAAAAAAAGTGGTTTTATAATGTGTCAGTCTGTAAAAGTGATTTCCAATTGTAAAAAGTGATTTTCACTTGGCCCGAAAAAAAAAGAGCAGTAAGTGTGCTTTCAAAATGGCAAAGAAATTTCGTTTTGGGACTAATGTGAAAACATGACTCTGTGTGCATAGAGGAATTATAGGCAGAGATTTATTGCGTCTTGCTCTGGTGATTTCACAGTTGCATTAGATGGAAAGGGGGAGCGAATTTTCTGGGAAGAAGCAGAGTCTTAGCACACACCATGTGCTTGCCATGTATAGTCATGCACAGTATTTAGAAGCGAGTGGGGTTTTCAGGTTTAAGTCTGTAATGCAAATACATTCAGCATCACTAAGGCTGGTTGCCCTTGCTGGAGTGTAGGCAGTCACAGAGAATACACATGGTGGTGGTCTGAAAAAAACAGCTTGGACAAGTGCAATTAAATAAATTTAAAAAAAAGGTTTCATAATGTGTCAGTCTGTAAAAGTGATTTTCACTTGCCCCGAAAAAAAAAAGAGCAGTAAGTGTGCTTTAAAAATGGCAAAGAAATTTCGTTTAGGGACTAATGTGAAAACATGACTCTGTGTGCATAGAGGAATTATAGGCAGAGATTTATTGCGTCTTGCTCTGGTGATTTCACAGTTGCATTAGATGGAAAGGGGGAGCGAATTTTTGGGGGAAGAAGCAGAGTCTTAGCACACACTCATGTGCTTGCCATGTATAGTCACGCACAGTATTTAGAAGCGAGTGGGGTTTTCAGGTTTAAGTCTGTAATGCAAATACATTCAGCATCACTAAGGCTGGTTGCCCTTGCTGGAGTGTAGGCAGTCACAGAGAATACACATGGTGGTGGTCTGAAAAAACAGCTTGGACATGTGCATTTAAATAAATCAAAAAAAGTGGTTTCATAATGTGTCAGTCTGTAAAAGTGATTTCCAATTGTAAAAAGTGATTTTCACTTGGCCCGAAAAAAAAAGAGCAGTAAGTGTGCTTTCAAAATGGCAAAGAAATTTCGTTTTGGGACTAATGTGAAAACATGACTCTGTGTGCATAGAGGAATTATAGGCAGAGATTTATTGCGTCTTGCTCTGGTGATTTCACAGTTGCATTAGATGGAAAGGGGGGCGAATTTTTGGGGGAAGAAGCAGAGTCTTAGCACACACCCATGTGCTTGCCATGTATAGTCATGCACAGTATTTAGAAGCGAGTGGGGTTTTCAGGTTTAAGTCTGTAATGCAAATACATTCAGCATCACTAAGGCTGGTTGCCCTTGCTGGAGTGTAGGCAGTCACAGAGAATACACATGGTGGTGGTCTGAAAAAACAGCTTGGACATGTGCAATTAAATAAATTAAAAAAAAAGGTTTCATAATGTGTCAGTCTGTAAAAGTGATTTTCACTTGCCCCGAAAAAAAAAAGAGCAGTAAGTGTGCTTTAAAAATGGCAAAGAAATTTCGTTTTGGGACTAATGTGAAAACATGACTCTGTGTGCATAGAGGAATTATAGGCAGAGATTTATTGCGTCTTGCTCTGGTGATTTCACAGTTGCATTAGATGGAAAGGGGGAGCGAATTTTTGGGGGAAGAAGCAGAGTCTTAGCACACACCCATGTGCTTGCCATGTATAGTCATGCACAGTATTTAGAAGCGAGTGGGGTTTTCAGGTTTAAGTCTGTAATGCAAATACATTCAGCATCACTAAGGCTGGTTGCCCTTGCTGGAGTATAGGCAGTCACAGAGAATACACATGGTGGTGGTCTGAAAAAACAGCTTGGACATGTGCATTTAAATAAATCAAAAAAAGTGGTTTTATAATGTGTCAGTCTGTAAAAGTGATTTCCAATTGTAAAAAGTGATTTTCACTTGGCCCGAAAAAAAAAGAGCAGTAAGTGTGCTTTCAAAATGGCAAAGAAATTTCGTTTTGGGACTAATGTGAAAAAATGACTCTGTGTGTATAGAGGAATTATAGGCAGAGATTTATTGCGTCTTGCTCTGGTGATTTCACAGTTGCATTAGATGGAAAGGGGGAGCGAATTTTTGGGGGAAGAAGCAGAGTCTTAGCACACACCCATGTGCTTGCCATGTATAGTCATGCACAGTATTTACAAGTGAGTGGGGTTTTCAGGTTTAAGTCTGTAATGCAAATACATTCAGCATCACTAAGGCTGGTTGCCCTTGCTGGAGTGTAGGCAGTCACCGCGAATACACATGGTGGTGGTCTGAAAAAAACAGCTTGGACAAGTGCAATTAAATAAATTTAAAAAAAAAGGTTTCATAATGTGTCAGTCTGTAAAAGTGATTTTCACTTGCCCCGAAAAAAAAAAGAGCAGTAAGTGTGCTTTAAAAATGGCAAAGAAATTTCGTTTTGGGACTAATGTGAAAACATGACTCTGTGTGCATAGAGGAATTATAGGCAGAGATTTATTGCGTCTTGCGCTGGTGATTTCACAGTTGCATTAGATGGAAAGGGGGAGTGAATTTTTGGGGGAAGAAGCAGAGTCTTAGCACACACCCATGTGCTTGCCGTGTATAGTCATGCACAGTATTTAGAAGCGAGTGGGGTTTTCAGGTTTCAGTCTGTAATGCAAATACATTGAGCTTCACTAAGGCTGGTTGCCCTTGCTGGAGTGTAGCACTCTGGACATGGGCTTTTTAAAAAATCTGAAAAGTGGTTTCATAATGTGACAGTTTGTAAAAGAGATTTTCACTTGCCCAAAAAAAAGAGCAGTTTGTGTGCATTCAAATTGGCAAAGAAATTTTGTTTTGTGACTATTGTGAAAAGAAATGTAGTAATATATTTAAATACAATAAAGGAATTTTTTTTTTAGTTTTTTTCAGGTATTGCTGAAGAGCAGTGAACAAAATTTAAGATGCCTACAAAATCCAGAGTTCAAAAAACGCTAAAAAAAAAACTATATTTGAAGACAACTGGAGGACCAAAGTTAGTAGAAGATGCTCATGTTGGGAAAAAGAAAAAATCTTCTGGTAAGCAGAAAAAAGAATTTCTTAAAAAAATATTCAAAACAAAGAAAAATGTACAAAATGTCTGTCCAGGGAAGAATGTAACAAAACGAAGAGAACAGCAAAAAATTGAGAATTTAGTTAATGCAAATATACCTTCTGCAACTGAAAAGTTTTACATAAACAGAAAAACAGCGTTTAAAGAGATACGTAGAAAAATGTTTCAGAGAAGAGTTATGTCCAATTTGATAAAGGATGTGAAGAAATATAAGCAAAAGGCAAAATATTACAAGAGAAAAAAAGAAATTGAAGCCATTGCAGCAAAAGCATTAGAATTAAAAAGGAAACTATTCATATTAATTTTGAATAGGATGCGTACATTAGATAAAATGGTTAATGTACTGAAATCACAAAGCAAAAGCAAAAGAGTAGTGAACAGAACAAACTTTTGTAAAGTGTTTTTAGGAAAGTGGATGCATAGTTCAAAAAGTGAACCTTTTTTTAATGAAGAGAGCTATTTTCAAAGTAATAGTTTGCTGCATGCAGTTGACACCAGAGGTCGTTCATACGAAGTAAAAAATGGTTGCATAATGGAGAAGGAGATAATGGTTCCAAGAGATGAGGTACAAGTGATGGCAGATGAGGCAATGGGGAGACGTCCTAAAGCCCCAGTGTACACTTGGAATTGTAGTAGTATTTGCACTGTGCGTCAGGAATCTATTGACAGATTTCGAGAGTTTCTAAGAGAATATAGTAAAAAAAGTGTAAAACAGAAGATTAAGGTGCTTCAAAGTCTGGATCCATGCAGAGTGAGAGAGAATACTGGTTTGCAGGGTCATTCTCTGGCTTGTCTATCTAGAAAAGTGTGCAATAGTGTTTTCCATCATTTTAGGATGCTGGCTGTTCATCATACTGAAATGAGAAAGTTTGTGAGACGGTTGTATTTTGCCAAAAGTCCAGCAATAAAGTTAAATGAATTGAATAGGGCTCTGTTCCGAGGAACGGTATCAGATGTAGAGAAGGTTGTTGATGAAATTCAGTTTTGTTACTTTGGTCCTGAACAAAACAGTGCAGAGAAGGACACAGTAAATGAGGAAGAAGTGGAAGAGAATGTAGAACCTTCTGTAAGTAAGACATTTAATGATCACATAACAAAATTTGCAATAGTCTCTAATGAAAGACCAAATGTTACTTGTATTTGTTGCCGCAGAACTCATTATAGAAAACAAACTAGGAATGTTGATCTCTACAGAAAGAGTGAAAATGAAGATAATTATAAGTGGATGGATTTTGCCACATATATATTTCTTGAAAATTGTTTTGAATTGGGTGAAGATCAGCGTATTTGTAAATACTGTTACAACAAGTTAGAGGAAAATAGAATGCCGACCAGAGCTGTACATAATAATTTAGAATTGGATGCTATTCCTGCTGAACTTTCTGAATTAAATACATATGAGTCTATACTCATTCAATGTGTTCATCCGTTCCAGACCATAGTACGTATGGAGCCCAAAACTGGTAAATTACCTCCTTCAGATTTACTGAGAGGTTTAAAAGGTAGAGTGGTGTATTTGCCCTTGGATTTGAAAAAAAATATGGAAACTATTGATGCGGATACTTTGGAAACTGAACCATTAATTATTCTGGTTAATGGTGTACCTACAAAGAATAAGAAGATTTGGCAGGAGCTGGTAGATGTGCGGAAAGTACAAAGAGCAAATTTGTATTTGAAAAAAAATAACAAATGGTATGAATCAATTTATATAGAAGAAGAAGAAGAAGACGAAGATTTTCAAGAAGACACAGAAACACCAACTGGACAAATTGAAAAAGTGGACAAGACAAAGGAAGAAGAAATTTATGAACATTTTAGCATACATCCTCTTCATTCGAAAGAAGTTATGGGAGACAATATTGATCTCTTTCAGATGAAGAAAGCAAAAGGAACTCCCGTGAGTGTATGGGAGGAGAGCTTGGAAGCTCAATGTTTTCCCCAGCTGTTTCCTACGGGAAAAGGAGGACGATACGATGAACGTCCAGAACAGATTCCAGCTTCAGAGTATCGGACTACAAGACTATATGCTGAAGATCCCAGATTTCGACAAAGTATTCCTTATTTGTTTCATCTTTTATTTGAAAGCGACTTGTCTGCACTGTCTTATGCAGTAAATCACATTTTAAAAAGTGGAGTACATTTACAAAATGTGTCTGCTAAGGATTTTATGGAGAAAGTGCAGCACCGAGATGATCATTTGGAAACACAACTGATCAATCTGATGGCTTGTCAGCGTGGGACAAATTAATATTGGTACCGACGCCATGGTGAACTAAAATGCATGTTACGCAATTTAGGAACACCAACATGGTTCCTTACCCTAAGCTGTGCCGAGTACGCTTGGGAAGATTTACTGGATTTTCTACGAGAGGCCAATTCAAACATTAAAAACATCGAATACAAGACAGCAGGAGAACTGTGCTCATTGGATCCGGTTAATGTTTGCAGATATTTCAATCATAGATTTGAGGCTATGATGTCCTTCATCTGCAATAAAAAAAATCCACCCCTTGGAGAAGTAGTGGATTTCTTTTGGAGAAAAGAGTACCAGGCAAGAGGTGCTCCTCATATTCATATGCTGTTGTGGATCAAGGATGCCCCAAAGTTTGGAACAGATACTGATGAAGCAGTGTTATCTTACATTGAAGAATATGCAACATGTGGTATACCAAAAAGCACAGAAGAGAACAAGTTAAAGGAGCAAGTTTTACGTTTCCAAAGTCATCGGTGTGGAAAATACTGTCGACGGAAATACAAGAGCAAAGAAAAATACTACACTAAATGTCGATTTGGATTTCCTAGACCTGTTCTTTCAAATGGAAGAGTAAACAGTTTTATGTCAGCTGTGAGACATACTATCACAAGAAAATCACCTAAGAATACCTACAACCTTAAAAGAAAAGAAGAATCAAAAAATATAAATGACTACAACCCAGTCATTTTATCCATGTGGAACGCTAACATGGATATACAGTATGTAGCTGACAATTCCATTGCTGTTGCACGATATGTAACGTCTTACATTACGAAATCAGAAAAAACAGAATTGAAGGAAATGTGGGAAGAGATTTCTCACGAGAAAACTGTCAGTAAGAAGCTGTACAGTTTCAGTTTGAAGATGTTATCGCATCGAGAAATTGGATCCTACGAATGTTCAGATAGGTTATCTTCTGCAAGTCTCTACTCGAAGTCAAGAAGAATAATTTGGGCAAGTTTAGGCCTTGCAGCAATGAGAAATCGGGTACTGAAATCTGTTGGAGAAATTGAATATTTGGCCGAGAATGACCCAGAAAGTACAGATATATTGAAAACAAACATGTTGGACACATATTATCCCAAGAGAAGTCATCATCTGGAGAACATGTGTCTCTATGAAGTGTTGCAGAACTACATTTATTCACGGAAAGCTGCAGAAGACATTAATAATGGAAAATATAAAGTTGTTGGTGAAGAAGGATGTTTGGTGAAGCAAAGCAAAGGAAGTTTGATAAATCATCGGAAGCTGAGTTGCGACACTACCGACAAGAAAGAATTTTACTACTTGGCTCTTTTACAGTTGTTTAAACCATGGCGTACAGAGGATGAACTACTGGGAGAATTTCAAAGCTATGAGGATTCATTTAATGCTTGCAAAGACAGCATACAATGCAATACATTCACAACTTATCTGCAAATGTTAAATGAAGAAATTGAACAGGAAACTACAATTGCAGCAGAAATAGCTAGAGACAGTTCTCAGGACAGCCAAAGTTCAGGAACACACAGTCAAGATCCCCTAGGACAACCAATCGTTGAAAATGAAGCATCAATAGCCATGAATGAAGTGGAAACAGCTATGAATCAAGCTCAAGAAGAATTTATAGACTTAGAAAATTTGGAAAGACAACTGAATCAAGAGCAGCAACAAATTTATGAAGAGATCAAAAACAAAATTGATCACGGATTTCTACATGTAAAAAAAGAGTGCTCATGCACATCATTTCATCCAATCAGGATGTATGTAAGCGGACAAGCTGGCACTGGAAAAAGTTTCCTAATTAAAGTCATCAGAAGCTATCTAAAGCAAAAAACGGATTCTACTTTGTCTTGTGTGGTTACTGCTCCAACTGGGTTAGCAGCATATAACATAAAAGGAATCACCTTACATCGTTTGCTAATGTTACCAGTGGAGCATGAGAACAAAATACAATTCAACAAGCTACCTGGAGAAGCATCCTTGGAAGTTTCACGAGTATTGAAGAAGATGCAAGTTCTCATTATTGATGAGGTGAGCATGGTATCAAACTTAATGCTTGCCTTTGTGCATTTAAGAATGCAGCAAATTTTGAAGACAGACTATGACGTGTTATTTGGTGGAAAACACGTCATAGTTTTTGGAGATCTTTTGCAACTTACTCCAGTTAAAGGACAACCAGTGTTTAATACTGTGACACATGAAGACACGAAGAAGTCATTGGGAAGTATCGGTAATACAAATATTTGGTCCTTCTTTGAGTACAAGGAACTTACAACTAATATGAGGCAAGCAAACGATGAAGAATATGGAAGTATTCTGAAAGATATCAGGATTGGACTACTCACAGAAGCTGGCAAAAAAGCATTACAGACTCGGCTGCTACATAATTTATTTCCAAAGGAAGAAATAGTTGCAGAGAAGATATACAAGAACATTGCAGAAAACAAAAGTGTCATCTGCTTAATGCCTACTCTACGTGAATGCTCAATATTCAATGAGGAGCTTTTGAAATTGGAAAAGGAAGAGATCAGGAAATTGGAAGCAGTGGACAAAATTGAGGATGGAAGAATTACTGTCACAGTAACAGGCAAACTGAAAAATAAATTGGACTCACTAGAGAAGAACATCTCCAAAACAGCTGGATTAGAAAAAAATCTATATGTTTGCATGAACTGTAGAGTGTTTTTAAGGAGAAATTTGGATGTTGAGAAAGGTTTAGTTAATGGAGCGATGGGAAGAGTTGTGGGTTTTATTAATTATCAGAAAAAAGAAGGAATTGAATGTTTAAAAATAAAATTTGATCAGATAGATGAAGTTAAAGATATTTGTCGTTGTACAGTTCGTTTTATGCTTGTGAAAGACTTATATGTACGTAGGAAGCAGTTTCCGTTTTCTCTAGCATATGCTGTAACTATTCACAAGTCTCAAGGATTGACTGTAGATTGTGCATTTGTGAACATTGGTTCAACTGTGTTCAAAGAAGGTATGGCATATGTTGCTTTGTCACGAGTCAAAACATTATCAGGTTTATTCATGATAGACTTTGAAGAATCAAAAGTTAGTGCTGATACAAATTGTGTAAAGGAGTATAATAGATTAAGAAGAAGCTATGCTCCTCATTTAGGTCAGTATCCTGTGTTGGAGAAACGTGTAGTTTCTCGTAAAAGAAAAAATGAGAATATCTGTAGTGAAGATGTAGAGAAGAGGAAAAAAAAGAGGAGTGATGTAATTGCAAGCAAAAAGAAAAAGGAAAATGAAGAACATGTTGTAGGATGTCATTTTGAAAATAGCTCTGGTGTCAACTGCTACGCAAATGTAGTGCTGAATGTTGCATTTTATCTGGAAAGTTTGCAAGAGCAGATAATAGTAAATCAGGGAAAAAGATTCTGTTCAGAGCTGAGTCTCCTTTTTCAAAAGCTGAGTAAAGATAAAACTCAAATAGTAAGTGCTACTGACATTAGAAAACTTTTAGATGTATGTTCAGGACGAACACAGTTTTCTCAAAATGAACAGCAAGATGCACATGAATTTTTGATGTATTTTCTTCAGGTAGTGGAAGAAGAAGGAGTTCCCATTGACATTTTTTTTGGTCTCTCCTATAAATGGGAACATAGTTGTGATAATTGTTATAATATATGTGGCTCTATTGTTGATAATGAAAGGTTTATTTATTTGACATTGCCAGAGAGTAAAACAGTCACTTTTGCAAAATTAGTTAAAGATGCTAATCATAGCATGAAATGTGGTGAGTGTAATTCTGACATGTTTTCAACATTAATTTTAAAGGAATACGGACAGTATGTAATTTTAATGATGCAACGATGTAGAGCTGATGGTTCAAAATTGGATACTTTAATAAAGAAGTTTACAGGACAGCAATTATCAATTTCAGGAAAAACTTTTGTAACTGTTGCAATAATTTTCCATGATGGACCTACTGTTACTTCTGGACATTACACAGTTTATCTAAAATGTGAAAAAGGCTGGACACTGTGTAATGATTCCCAATTGATTTTCAAACAACGTTTGCCTTTTGATTTAGCAAATTCCTATCTAATCTTCCTGAAACCTAAATTTTAGAGAGACTTGGCAAGATCTGGACAAAATAATTTTACCATTTTACTGGATTACCATTGCAATTTTGTAAAAAAAAGATTTTTAAAATTATCATTTGGCCTAATGGAAAGATAACCAATTGTAATGTGGACTTTTTTAATTTTTAATGCAATTTTGAAAAACCAATAATTTAGAGATTATCGGTAACTTCTGCACATTTTAAATTTTGGAATGTTATTGGACTGCCATTGGAAATTTTTTCAAAAATGATTTAAAAAATTACTATTTGGCCATGTGGAAAGTAACCAATTCTATTGTGGACTAAATAAATTATTCAAAAAATTTTCGTGAACCAAAATGTTACAGAGAATCGGTGAGATCTGGACAAATTAAACTTTAGAATTTTATTGGATTTCCGTTGGAAATTTATTCCAAAAAAAAAATTAAAATTACTATTTGGCCTAAAGGAAATGAAATCAGATGTATTTTGGAGTTATTTGAGATATAATATTGTGATTATAGTTCTGAAACAAACATATCAGACGGTATTTTAAAGAAATAAGTATTGGTATTAGATGATATTTTTTTACAATATTATGCATTTCTATAATGTTAAGTTTAATTAAAAAAAGAATCAGGGCTTTTTTAATACAATCTTTGTGATTGGTATTTTTTTTTGCCCGCTGTAAAATGATGAATGCAATTGCTTTCACAATTTATAGTGAAATGCAATATATTCTGAAAACAGCAAAAATAAGGCAAAAAGATTTTTTGGTAAAAAATGTAAATATGTGTACTGTATTATAAAATGTTTAAAAAATATTAATACTTTTTTCTTTTTTTCCAGATAGATATAGAAAATTTTCGAAAACTACAAACATTTTTAAAACTATTTTTAAAAAAAAGAAATGAATAAATATTTTTTCAGTGAGTATGGTAAGTCAATAATAATAATTGTAGTCTCTCAAGGACAATGTAATGTGATAAATGATTTTTAGTGTTTTTTTTAAAAAATAAAAAAAAAGTACGCGCACCGTACGCGTACGGTAAAAAAAAATAAAAAAAAGTTTTTAAAAACATATGTAAAAAAAAGATGAAAGATAAGGTTGGCTCTTAAAAGAACCGTTGTGTTCATGCAGGGACAGAGGAAAGGAAGCATGGGAAAATTATTCAAAGCGACAAATGTGCTGATCTATTTTGTTGTTCACTAGGGAAACACTGGTCTCCCTATGGCAAATTAGATCTTTACAAAATGTGCAATGAATATCAACCTTCCGAAATCGAGGGTTCATTTCCAGAGGGCCAGCAAAAGGAGATTCTCCCCCCACAGATGAAGGGCTCACCTGACCTGCAGAAGAAGGAGTAAGCCCTGCAGGTGATGGTCTAGGCTGAGCTGCTGTGGATGTACTGGCTCGTCTTTCTGAAGAGTTACCTCCAAAAAGATGACCATGTGTCCTTCTGTGTACATCCTGGAGGTGTCTCTTCATGGTGTGATTCCCAAAGGAATACTTCCTGTTAGGATTACCTCTAGAAAGTACACGCTGACACAGCTTGCAAGTAACTAAGGGTGCATTCACCTTTTGCTGGCCTTCTGGAAAAGTAAAATAATCCCAAACATAAGAAGGCTTTTGTTTCCTCGATCTCTGCCTCAAGACAGTGCTGCTAGTGCTAGCCTCACTCTCAGAAGAGCTCTGCTGTTCTGCCATCGTATCCCAAAGACAAACCAGCTCCTTCTCCCAAGGGATCACAAGCAGAAATGAGGGGAATGGGTGTGGTGTAGGAGAGTTCTAGAACTGAAAGTAGTTTCAACCAATCAAAAGTTGTGTTTCAAGATCACATGACCTACCGTACGCTTACGGTACGCTTACGGTACGCTTACGGCAAAAAGTACGCGTGCGCGTAAAAAAGACACGCGCTTGCGCGCATGCGCATAACAGTCACTCCCCGGCACTTCCGCGTAACGTGCGCGTGTGGCGTAAGCGCGCACGCGTCCCACGCGCAGTACGCGCGGCTACGCAAAGTGCGTAACTATACGCAAGCAGCGTAGATAGATTACGGACGTTGCGTAAACCGTACGCTTACCGTGAGCTTACGGTACGCGTACCAAAAAAAAATTAAAAAAAAAAAAAAGAACTGGAAATAAATTTTACATGTTTATTTTAAAAAATATATTAAAAAAAAATATTTAAGGATTTTAAAAATTAAAGCATAGTCTTTATAAAAGGTAAGTAAATTAAATTAAAAATATGTTTGAAAAAATTGAAGAATAAAAAAAAAATTAGCATTTAAAAAACCTTGCAAATTCACTGAAAAAACCATGGGTTTCACACACGTTATAGTTAGGAATTAGCATTTAAAAAACCTTTGAAATTCAGTGAATAAACCATAGGTTTCACACACGTTATAGTTAGGAATTAGCATTTAAAAAACCTTAGAAATTCAGTGAAAAAACCATAGGTTTCACACATGTTATAGTTAGCTGGACATTTTACTCGTAAAAAACCAATGAAATTGCCCCGTTATAGTTAGTTCAGCTAACTATAACTCGCGCGCCCGCAATGCACTGCTGATGACGTCACATATTACATCACTCATGACATGGTCAGTGACATCACTCATGACATCACTGATGACATCTCAAATGACATCACTGATGACATCACTGATGACATCATCCTTGTGATAGAGTGGCAGACCTCCTCTTCCCCTAATATAACCTTTGACACACACATTCAAAAATAGAAACTACAATATTCAAAAAAATGGACATACCAATACCAGTTAAAACAACCTTTTCAGTAATTCTAAGATCCACATACACATCCACTCATTCACCAACAGTCCAATTCAGTCACTCATACATGTACTCACTCATCATATGTACTCATACACCTATACATCCTGTTACACAATGCCACTCATCCATAGAGTTACTCACACACATAGTCACTCATGCTAATAAAGAATCAAACATACATTTACTTGCATATACAGTTATACACACACCACCACACTTACTTCTACGGAAACTTACACATACTTAGTCTTTTAAACAATCACTTATAGAAACACATACTTATTCATACAGGAACTCTTTCAATCTCTCACTCTCACATATACTCACATATATACACCAATAGTCACATATACTAGTTTAAAACATATGTAGTTACTCATAAAGACACTATTGAGACAGTCATTCACTCACTAACACACCCATACACACACTCATCCACCCATACAGTCCTGCACACATACTGTGTTCAACACATACAAACAGTGAGTCACTCATTCATGCACCTATGCACTACGTAATACCCCCCACCGAACCATGCAGACACTCAGACTGATACTCAAAAAACCAACTAATAACCTATATAGACACCCATGTAGCTACTCACCAACCCATGCAGCCAATTATACACAAAGTGAGAGACTGATACAGATATTTACATATTTAAACATTACTCACTAAGCCATGTATTCACTATGATACACTTAATCAGTCAGTTACACAATCAATTTTTCAAAAACAAATCATCCATTTAGACACTTATATACCCATTTATTCTTCCATCGACCTTGAGATATACATATATAAAACATATTTAATTTTCAGAATAACACACATTCACTGGATGATGTCATCAGTGATGTCATCAGTGATGTCATTTGAGATGTCATCAGTGATGTCATGAGTGATGTCACTGACCATGTCATGAGTGATGTAATATGTGACGTCATCAGCAGTGCATTGCGGGCGCGCGAGTTATAGTTAGCTGAACTAACTATAACGGGGCAATTTCATTGGTTTTTTACGAGTAAAATGTCCAGCTAACTATAACATGTGTGAAACCTATGGTTTTTTCACTGAATTTCTAAGGTTTTTTAAATGCTAATTCCTAACTATAACGTGTGTGAAACCTATGGTTTTTTCACTGAATATATATATATATATATATATATATATATATATATATATATATATATATTACCTACTGGCGATAGCCAGTAGGTAGTTATAGTTAGGACCACGTTTCCATAGGAAAACCTCAACATTCTATTTTGAATAACTTTGGCGCCGGTCGACGAATCCTCGCAAATTTTTCAAAATAGGTGGGGCGCTACGCTCCGCTCCTACCCTGAAAGTCTCGGGGGGATCCGTCAAGCGGGGGCTGAGATAAAAGGGGGTACCAAAACGCGTTTTTCCCATGCATTTTTCCATAGGACCTTTAGAACGAGCTACAGCCCGAACGGCTGAACAGAATTACTCAAAATTTGGCAGAGAGGTAGTCCCTAGGTCAAGGAAGTGCCTTTTGTAGGTTTGGTGTAAATCTGTTCAGTAGATTCTGAGAAAATAGCCTTTAAATCAATATATATATCTGAGCCAGCTTACGGTACGCTTACCGTACGCTTACGGTAAGCGTACGGTGGCGTGCGCGAGCGCGATTCTGATTGGCTCTTAGATCTTAGTAAACATTCGAATCGGCCGAAACCAGGAAGCGGCGGCCGCCATTTTGTCTCTCGCACTGAGAGTGATTTTTAAAATATCAAGCCCAAAAACATGTAAAGGGGCTGTTTTGACAACTCCCTCCCACATAGTCATGTTGAGGGAGTCCCCAAACATCCCCCAAGTGCAAAAACGGTTTTATTTTTTTTTCGGCAATTTCGCGGGGTACGCTTACCATACGCTTACCGTAAGCGTACGGTAAAAAAATAAAAATAAAAAAAACACTATCCACACTTACCCCTCCCCCTGTGCTTTGGGTGGCCGAAGGCCACCAAATGTACAGGGCTTATGTTAAGGGCAAAAAACACTATCCACACTTACCCCACCCCCTGTGCTTTTGGTGGCCGAAGGCCACCAAATGTACAGGGCTTATTATAAGGGAAAAAAACTTAGCATTTAAAAAACCGTACTAATTCACTGAAAAAACCATAGGTTTCACACACGTTATAGTTAGGAATTAGCATTTAAAAAACCTTGCAAATTCACTGAAAAAACCATAGGTTTCACACATGTTATAGTTAGCGGAAATTTTACTGATAAAAAACCAGTGAAATTCCCCCGTTATAGTTAGCGCAGGCAACTATAACTCACGCGACTGCAATCTTCTGCTGATGACATATGTGTCTTTATGAAAAAAAAATATTTGTAATATATGTATAGCTAAAAATGTATGGAAGAAGACATGGGCAAATAAGTGTCTAAATACAGTATTAGCATCAGCAGAGGATTGCGGTCGCGTGAGTTATAGTTGCCTGCGCTAACTATAACGGGGGAATTTCACTGGTTTTTTATCAGTAAAATTTCCGCTAACTATAACATGTGTGAAACCTATGGTTTTTTCAGTGAATATATATATATATATATCCTACTGGTATACTTATTACCTACTGTTGGTCATCAGTAAGTTGTTATTGTTAGGACCTAGGTTCCGTAGGAAAATCATTTTTGACTTGGCTATAACTTTGGCGTTGTTTGACCAATCTTCATGAAATTTTGCCAAAAAAGTGTCATGGTGGGTACTATTGATTGGGAACGTTTGGGGGTGATCCATGTAGTGGGGGTCAAGAATTTGGGGTGTGAAATAAGGTTGCGTTCATAATGTATATTCCCATAGGACGGTTTAGCCACCTCTACAGCCTGAATCGCTAAACGGACTTGCACCAAATATGGCAAATAGGTAGATGCTGGTTAAAGGAAGTGCCTTTTGCTTATTTGGTGTAAATCCGTTCAGCAGTTTTTAAGAAATTTAAGCCAAAAATTATTGTGATATCTCTGCCCGCGGATATTTTGCGAAGGTTTTGCGATGAATCGTGAATACACTTGCCAACGGGAATGCTCTGACTGGCTGGATGCAACCTGAATAGAAAGTTGTGGCTGCCATTTTATCTATTCGGAATGGTTTCCAGGGCTGAAAATCTGTGTGAAAACCCACATAAGGGGTGACGGTGGAGATACTCTAACCCATGGTTGAGAAATGGAGGTGTTAGTGACAGAAGTTGTATGTCCAAAATAGATTTTTTAATCGTGCACGATATTCACAACAACATCACGACCGCCAGCACGGCCCCTCTTGTACCATTGCGTGGACATCACGACTATTAATGTCGTCACGAATATTGGTGAAAATATTTTTTAAATATATCAATGAATCATTAGTATGCATTGTTATAGGGATGTTGATAAATCTTTTTATAGAGTTATTTATATAGTGAGTTATCTACTGTGATGGTTAGAATTAATTATATAGTTATTATTTTTTAATGTGTTGGTTGCTATTGAATTCCTGCTTTTGCTTTCTCCTTTCACGAAGTACCCGCTGGGATCGCAATTACCTATGTCTTCGCTATCTCCAGCCATGAAAATGAAAAATAGGTTTTAGAGATGGCTGTAATAGCAATACAGTAGAAAAACATGAGTTTGAAGTGTACAGTAATAAACCTCTAGTGTGTAGAATACTGTAATATGTGTGCATATACACGTGTTTACACCTTATGGGAAAGGCGTGATCGTCGTGGTTAATGACGCGATCGAGACATCCCAAATAACCGCAAAAACGGGAAATAGGTCTTAAAGATGGATTTAAAAAAACTTAATATGAAAATATGAGGTTAAACATGCTTTGAAAGAAGTATGTATACAGTAATGTGTGTAGGGCAATGTTCAGAATGGATTATTTTACATATTATTTTTGGATGTGTTAGTTGCCCCTAAATGTCTGCTTTGTTTTCGTTTTTTGTGACTTGTCTGTGGGGATCGCAACGTCATTGTGAATATTTCCGAAAACAAAAGAAAAAAACCCCTTTAGAACAAATCTTCTCAATATTTGGGGTACTAGGTGGCTGTGACAAGAGCTGTTGCGTTGGTTGTGTGTGTATGGCTGCTACAAATAAGACTGGATGCAGAGTTTCATGTTACTTAGAAACACCCTGTTGCCTTCATCTGTAAAGTGCACTCCATCATTTCTATAAATTTCATGCATGTCAAAACACAGATTGCTGTTATAGATACAGTCCATGTGATGGTCTCTGAGGAATGCAGAAACAGTTTTATTAACATGTTTCCTGGATTTGTCAATCTGTGGACAGAATTGGTGTGACCTCTCCTATTTCTGTCTTTGGCATATATTAGAGTACACGAAGACAGTGTGAGGGAAAAGCGACATCAGCTCTGCAAAGGTTTCTTTCATTAGGATTTCCAGCCCTGCCCCAGTCAATGTGCCTAAGTCGTTGCCACCACAGTGCACTATCATGAGGTGAGGATCTTGGGAATCCACAGTGGATTTAACCAAAGCCAGCAGCTGATGAAACTTTTATCCTCTCTGTCAAAACCAAGTAATCGACACATTTGGCAAACCCAAGTCCCTGTCAATACCTCTCTGTTGTGCAGCCTCTTTAGCCCTATAGATATTGCTGTGGCCCACAAAGCGCATACTCTAAGCATTTTGAAGCGAAGGACCAATAGTAGGCAGGAGAAGGCTGGAGCTGAATGAGGTAGTTTTCCATAGGAAAAGCTATTACAATGGATGTGTTTCAGAAAAAAAGACACACACACACACATAATATAAATATAGATTAACTACTGGCGGTCGCCAGAAGGTAGTTATAGTTAGAACCTAGTTTCCATAGGAAAAACATTTTTTGATTTGCTAATAACTTTGGCTTCGTTTGACGAATCTTCGCGAAATTCTCCCAAAAAAAGGCTATCCTGGTCAGCTCCTATCCTGAAAGTTTGGGGGTGATTCATCAAGCGGGGGCTGAGAAAAACAAGCATTGGCAATGCCAATCGGTCTCGCCATTAGGATGTTATATGTATTTAGCTATGCAGCATATTAGCGTGGGTGCTGAATCACTTTTGCACTAGAAGTCAGGGTAATTGCTTATCAATAAATAAGGCGCTTTTTGAGGCAGCAGAACCCCTCCGCAGACATTAGCTAAAATGCTGAGTGTCGCGCTCTCCCTCCGCTAATGTGCTGCATAGCTAAATACATATAAATATACATAAGATCCCAATAGCGAGACTGATTGGCATTGTTCAAGGGTGACCCCTGAGTATCTACATCTCCTACGTATCCTCTAAGAAGGCAAGGGGTGTAAGGACACTGTCAAACGTAATAGCCAACCCCCGTTTTTAATCCGATGAAGCAGTACAGTGTGTTCCATTGTCAATGTCAGCCAAATGGCACTGCTACAGTAATGCAGTTTTACTGTCCTGGTCTGTGAAAACCCTAGCAAGAGACTTTGTTTTGTTTTAAGTTGTGATGACTCACTTAACGCAAAGGGCATAATTAAGAGTTCACTGGTAAGGGAAATGCACTAGTTTCTGGAGGAGAATTTACTAGGCACGTTTCTTCTATACTTTCCCTGTCCCTCCATTACCGCCCAGTGCATGCGACCAAGATCAAACATGCAGAATCAGTCATACGTTGACACCTGCAGAAGTGCACAAAGAATTAGAATTTTGTATTTTCTTACATTGTCATCATCCAGTTGTATATCGTACTTCTCTCAGAGAATAAAATAATCTCATAAAAACAATTGTTTCCAGGCTCGTAGCATGCCATAGACATCTCTTCTGTTCACTTCAAAACATCGTCAGCAGACCATAAAAGGACATAAACAAACCTCCCATGACGTGGCAAGTGTACACTTCTAAGATACACTAATAAGCCATTAGACAGTGTGAAATTAGAGCACGTGAGTGAAATTGTGCTAAAATATCATATGGAAAAAATAAACATTGTAAAAGAAGCTATATTGTAAAAGGCTGAATTAAGGTGTGTCCTCTTGTTTATCATTGTTACAACAAGCATTGGCAAAACTAATAGGGCTGGCCCTTGTATAGTGCACACAAAAGCACAACATGCATGCGCGCGCACACACACACACACACACACACAATATACCCTTAACACACATTCAGGCACAAATGTACACTAGTACTTATACAGTCAAATATTAGCACATATTGACATACAAGCACCAACGGTAATACAAGTAACACCCAAGTAGTCAAGAACACAGTAGGTGCACGTAGAGTCAAATATAGACAATGCACATGTATGCAAAGTACTGTCACAGACATATGCCTAAAGCTAGACATGCACACACAGGGGCATGGATAATGCGTGGCTGCTGGGTGAGATACTTGAAGTCAGTGACAGACCTCTGGATGGCTGTTTAAGCACATTCTACAGCTGAAAAAAGCAATGTGTTCTTGTATGCCAAGCATACGGGGGAAGTCATTTGGGTCAGAGTGATGGTCTGAGTGTCATGGGAGTGAATATGATGGTGTCATGGTAAAGGTGTGAGTCTGATACTGTGATGCTGCATGATGCAGTGAGTCACTTGTGGTGAATCCGAAGCAGTAAGTGGAATGTAGTCAGTGTGGCCTGCCTGTGTATGACGTGTATTGTCTAACGATGCCTTTTGTAATGTTTGGGCACACGGAAGAAGAGTGAGCTAATAGTTTCAACAAAAGGAGAGAATTTTGGCCTAACGGCTCGGGTGGTAGATCTGGGAGCTGAGGGACCGGGTTCCAGCCTCAGCAGGGATGCTGGACATTTTGTGTTTCTGGGCAGAGCACTTAATTTCCCCGTGCCTAACAACAATGAATGAGTCTGCCTGTAACGTAACTGGTGCTCATAGATATTATCTGGAACGGAATCCCTTAAAAGTGCCCCACATCAAAAATAAAACCGCTCATCCACACTCGGTTATGTTCTTTGCATCCTGGTATCTGCAGTGTTTCTCTTATTGTATAAACAGGATTACTACTACAAATCCCAGATCACACAGGGAACAAAACTGGGCGATCTTCTCGCACGCGGCATTGGACAATTCAAAAACTAGGCTAGGAAATGGAGCATCTGAAAGTTGGCTAAATTGGATAGCAAGGTTTCATGACAATGGTGTAGAAAAAATGACCCGCATCGCATTTCTTGCACAATAACGCTGTGTGTTGTGTAATTTGAGTTATGAACAAGTAGCTATTAAAGTGGGCCGGGTCCTGACGGTGCTCAGCACCTGCAGTTCTAAAAAGCAGGTGCTGAGACGGGTCCTATGTACGGCTGTTCATTTTTGCCCTCAGGGTGAATAAAAAATCCTAACTTTGCAGCAGACCACTTTTCACTGCCTTTGATGTAACTTCGAAGAGACTCGCTGTAGTCTCATTTCAGAACTGAAATATTTTCAATATTAAATACAACAAACCAATCGTTTTTGCTTATTTGTCTTACGCAACTAACAACCACTGACAAAGTCAATAGTCCTAGCTTGTAGGTGTAATGTTACTTGCCATATTATGTATCGGGATGCAATGACAGAAACAGCAAATACCAGTAGGGAGACACACTATGTTAAAGACGTTAAAGACAGGCAGCCATGCCCTTAATTACATAGGCCAGGCCCCTTTGAGAGATGCCCGCACATAGTTTTTTCACCCCACACCAATTATTAATATACGCCAATATATGTACATATAAACCATGTGCACCAGAATGAAGTGGCATACTATTGTTTTACTTTTATGATCGCTCTTGGTTAGCTAGTTACTTCAAAAACTGGCAACGCTGCTCAGTGGCTGCTCCGATGACAGCCCTGAAATGGAACAGAATGTGCAGGCCTATGCCTTGCCCTTCTCACTCGGTGTGGCATTCAGTCTCGTGTGAGCGAATGTTCAACCCAGCCTCTGCATTTTTGCGTTTTACTCGCAACGGAGAGACTTGGCATTTCTGGTACATCCAAAGATCTGACAAACTTTAATGACTCCAAAGACCCACAACACTTTCACAAAATCCTACCACCCAACCCACACCCCCACTCCTCAAACTGTGCAGTCTATAAACCTCCATACTGCAGCTTCCCGGTGCCTGACACTAGAAACGTGTCTCTTGCTGAAGAGTCAGAAGATCCACAGTGACCGCCAACCCCGACTCACGCCAAGGAAAGGGCAAGCACACCCACCCACTAGTCATCGCGCGCGCCTGCCATGTTAAAAGTAACCGCGGTAAAAATAATTACAGCGAAAAATAGCATTTACATAAATTCCTGAAAGCGGTGAAGTAAAGAAGCCCGGCTGTAGGCCGAAAGCATGCAGCCATTACTTTGCAGACTCCAGAAGCTCACTCTCATCTGCTGGCTTGAAAAAAAAGTAAACACAACACCAATTCCCAGTATAGCCCACTCACTCGAACCCAGTCCTTGCTCACGGGGCTGAAGCGCCAACTGAAGCTATCCGCCACCAGCACGACTTGCAGGGGCCGCTCCTCTTCCTGTTGAGCTCCAGCCAACCCCAGGTACTTGTGCTGTTCCCTCTCCGACTTTGTACAGTGGCCGCCATGTGTAGCTGAAGCCGTAGGTCATGCGCGATGACGTCAAATAGGATCTGCTATTAGTGACAGGGTGCCGTGGACAGGGAAAAGAGACTACAGCATACAGACATGAAAACAAAAACGTCTGTAGTGCGCATGTGTTGTGCATGTTTTGGTCAGGCAAAATGTCTCGGGACATCAAAAAAGAGTGCGATCACCCAGCCAATCCAATAACAAACAAGCATTTCTTAATGCAATAGGGCTCGCATTTACGCGAGACCTATTGCATTGGAAACGGGAGCGTTGGGGTCCAGGAAGGCATGAACGGGAGTGGTGGGGGTTGAGGGGGGCAGCCAAAAAGTCACAGACTGCGGGAGGGGGCAGGGGGCGACATAGGGCCAAAAATAGTTTTGGAGTAAAGGGGTCAATAGCCAGGGAAGGATATAAATAACAATATGGCCGTCAGGAGGAGGGACTACCAAGTCAAAAACGAATCTAAATGCAGCATTTTTGCTTGAAGCCAATCAAAAATATGGCTGGGAAGTGGGCGGAGCTTTCCCCCACTGTAGTGTATACTGCATGCCTCGCAAAGCGAGCAGCGCAAGCGCTGCAGCGCTAGGCGAGACCTAAAGAGGGGTCCCAAAGCGCGTTTTCTCCATGTTAATTTCCATAGGAAATTTAAAGACGAGCTACAGGCCGAACTGCTGAACGGAATTACCCCAAATTTGGCAAAAAGGCAGAGCTTGGTTCAGAAAGCGACCTTTTTTTTTTTAAATGGGGTAAATCCGTTGAGTAGTTTTTGAGAAATTCAAAAAATAAGAGTCAAATAATCAATTTCCCATAGGAAACTTTGGGCAAGGCTACAGCCGAAACTGCAGAACGGAATTACCCCAAATTTGGCAAAAAGTTCGAGCTTGGATCAGAAAGCGACCTTTTTAGGTCTCGCCTGATCCAGTGCATGCGCTGGTCTGGCCGAGACATTTAGTGTACGGGTTTTGAAAGTGCTGCCACACGGCCTAGCGCTTGCTTTCACACGAGCGTGCACGCGCGCAGCCAGCAGCTTTCAGCGCCCGAGGTCCCATCTGGAGCTTTCACTTTTTCCACCCTTGTCGCGCGGCCAATACTTGTTTTCCAAGCTTTGGCCGCGCGCGCACACAACTCCCGCTTCTCCCACTCTCCCACCACATATGGCGTCTCGCACGCACGGCCAATGCTTGATGCTTATTCCTTTTTGCATTTGTATGTTTAACATGTTTGATGTTTGTGCAGCACTCAGATACCCAGACGGGTTATGTTGGCGCCATATAAAACTCCTCAAATCAAATAAACACTACAGCTGCGCTCAGAACCAACAGACACACCTTTATTCCCCGTGGTGGGCGAATAACATTTTATTATGGTGAAGAGTCCAGTTTTAAGAACACCTTGTTTTAAACCCTGCTCAGCGAAACGTCACATTGATGTACACACATGTTTGTAAACCTCTAAAGGCAAGTGAAAAGTTTATACATCAAATTTCGGGTTTATTGCCTCTCCAAATGTTTTTGTGTTCTCCAGTCTAGTGGGATGTTTCTATAGTGTATTTAGGCGTTTAATATTTTATTTATCGCAATCGGATACATTTTGAGGTTAGCTTTGCACTTTGTGAAAACACCAGTAAATGTAATGCATCATTTAATTACCCACAAAGAATGTGGGTTAACACCCCCTCTTTGACTCGTAATCATTGCCATATAAGAATGCAGCGAATAGTTAAGTGAATTTAGGATTCGTTGCACAAATGTCTCTGGAAAGCCGGCAGTAAATGTTTCAAGGTCTTGTCTCTGTTTGTTGAACATTCCAGGAAATACTTGGCTCTGTATTTGGAACCAGATAGCTGAACTTCAGTTGTGAAAGATTTATGCTAAAGGTTGTTATCCCTCTTTTGGCACTGGCAATCCCACTTCTGCTCATTACACTTAAATAAGATGTGTCTTTAATAATTTAGCAGGCACCTATGTATCTTTCTATCTTTTGGAGAAAAAAAAATCCAAAAGCTTATTTGTACAGAATTGTTATTTGCAAAGCAATAAAGAATCAGACTTGAGACTTTGGGCCACATGTACATAAAATTAGGAATTGTGATTTTCAAATGGCGATTCTTACCTATTCGCAATTAGAAAATTGCAATTCCTAATGTACTAAAAGTGAAGGGCCACATGTACAAAACTTTATTTACGTTGCAAACCACCTTATCGGCAAAATCGGGCCGTTTGCTACCACAAAAATGTTTTTTAAAATGTTCAAAAGTCAAATTACAATTTGGTAACCTGTTACCAAATCACAATTTAAGCTTGCAAATTGTTATTTGGAAGGGGGGGAGTTAGGGAGTCCCTTTCTAATACAGATTTACAGTGGTATATATGATTGTTTCGCAACCAAATTAGGGTCGCAAAACATAATTTTTTTACCGACATCTCCGAGAGGGTGGTAACAATTCGCAAATGGGAAGGGGCCCCCATGGGACCCCTTCTCCTTTGTGAATGTTGCTACAGATATTTTTTAAGAGTAGGCAGTGGTCCCATGGACCATTGCCTACTTTTAAACAAGCATTGGCATAGCCAATAGGTCTCGCTTTTGGGACCTTATAAGTATTTAGTTTTGCAGCACAATATCCTTGGTGCAACAACATCAACCTTTGCATGGCTAAACCTTGTACCTTATAAGCGTTTAGCAATGCAACTATTGATGTTGTTGCACCAAGGATATTGTGCTGCATAACTAAATACTTATAAGGTCCCAAAAGCAATACCTATTGGCAATGCCAATGCTTGTTTTTAAATGGTGTAAATCTGTTCAGTAGTTGCTGAGAAATTCAAAAAATTAAAGTTTCGATATCTAGGTGGAGTCGCGAACCCTCCCGACCACAAGCTTCATTCTAATTGGACGCCACAACCACGAACTTCATTCTAATTGGCTGTCAACACTCCAAATCAGGAAGTGTTGGCAGCCATCTTGTGACTCGGTATAAGCGAGTCACCAGAAAACAGAGAAACAAAGATCTAAAACAAGAGAAGGGGCAGGGTAGAAACACCCTGACCCTCTAGGCCTGCTCGGGGCCCAAAAAAGCCTTTTTAAAAAAAAATAATAATAAATTGGCGCAATACGCGCTGGGGTCACAAATTCCGATGAAATTTTTAAAAAACAATGAAGCGCGGGTTCCCATGTTTTATTTTAATGAGGCCCCCGGGTGGGTTAGGTCCCGGGGGCATTTCTTAAAAAAAAATTGCGGGGGCCAGCTGGGTCCTCCTCCTGGAGCCTGTGACAGCCCTGGGGATTGCCACCCCCCAGGGCTGCCACCTGCAGTGTCCCAGGGTGCCCACCCCCGGGACACTGCTGTTTGCTATGACAGGGCGGGAGCCGATCGGCTCCCGCCCTATCATAGCAAACTTGCTTTGGATTTTGGAAGCGAGAGCAGGGAAACCTGTTCTCGATTCCAAAATCCAAAGCTGATTGCTTTTCCACACGGGGATCTGCATGTCAACTGGCCACAGGAGGGGGGCCGATGCGGCCCTCTTCTCATTTATTTTTTGCGTGGCTCTCAGCGCGGAACTCGAGTACTTCTTAAGTCTTTCAAACACCGAGGGGTGTATTCTGATGGACACATCGCCGAGTTAACGGCACTTTATCACAACCAAAATGGTGATAAATTTAATGCACCATTCACAAGCTGGAGCAAACAGCCCATATCACCAGTTTACCAGTGATAGCAGCCTCAAAAAACATCGTCACGGATTACCCCGGCAAATATTGCAAATGAGATGTAGAGTAGGCGTACCCGTTTAAAAAGCAGCGAACACATCACTTCGCAAGTTTCTCAACCACCAGCAAGATCGTCGAAGAGAGTAAAAAACAGGCGATAAGGTGTGTTAGTAGTAGAAAGTTTACACCTGCTCTGAGTTGGTGTAAAGTCGGACTACAACCTGCAACATGAAAGGGAGCCCTGCCCAGAGCGACACCTGAATGACAACAGATCCAATGGAGCCAATGATCATGCAGCTCAGACACCCAACACTGCTCCGACACCCCCCGCCACCAGCCCCTTGTCCGCCATCCCCTCTCACACGCCACCCCTCACAAACAAATGTGAGAGCAACCTTAGGAAATCTGGAACGTAACAAATTGGCTGATGTCGCACAATTAGAATTAAGACCATGCATGTGAGGTTGGACAAATAAGAAGCTCAGTCATCTATGGATTTACATATATAACATTTTATTTAAACAAAACAACAAAATAAAAGAAGGTACAGGCATGGCATGTCATCCCTCAACAATTTGTGAATCTCTGCCTGCAAGACAAAAAGAAAGATAAGATTGTGCATCATGCGTCCATCAAAGGAGAGAGAGAGAGAGAAAGAGTAAGAGAAAGGATGAGAGAGAGAAAGAAAGAAGGAAAGAAAGAAAGAGTGGGAGAGAGAGGAAGACAGAGAAAGAGAGAAAGAGTGAGAGAGAGAGGAAGAGAGAGAAAGAGTGAGATACAAGGAAGAGAGAAAGAGAAACAGGGTGAGAGAGGAAGAGAGAGAGAGAAAGAGTGCGACAGAGAGGAAGAGAGAGGGAAAGGAAGAATGAGAGAGGGAGGAAGAGACAGAGAAAAGTGAGAAAGAGTGTGAGAGAAAGAAAGGAAGAGATAGAGAGTGAGAGAGAGAAAGAGTGTGAGTGATAGAAAGGAAGAGATGGAGAGGGAGAGTGAGTGTTGACACTGTGGAAAAAATACTCACAGCTCACCTTTCTGCCACCGGTGTGTCTCCAACCACGTGCCTGGACATAGTGCAGCCCTCAAGTTTAGTCATCTGAAACAGAGTAAAGAATCAGTAATGGCAGAGTACATACAACTGCACATGCGTAATTCCCTATTTCGCCCCTGCGCACTCAGGCTAGTGCACCCCATCGACTCCTGCCGCCCAGAGGAGTCTGTCTGCCTCTGCGCACCCAGGCCGCTGTACCCCATCCACTCCCACTGCCCAGAGGTGTCTGCCCGCTGCTGTGCACCCAGGCTGCTGCACCCCATCCACTCCCAGTGCCCGGAAGTGACTGCCTGTTCCTGCACACCCAGACTGCTGCACCCCTTCCACTCACACTGCCTAGAGGTGTCTGCCCGCTCCTGTGCACCCAGGCTGCTGCACCCCATCCACTCCCACTGCTCGGAGGTGTCTGCCCGCTCTTGTGCACTCAGGCTGCTGCACACTATCCACTCCCACCGCCCAGAGGTGACTGCCTGCTGCTGCGGAAACAAGCCTCTCTGCTCACCTTCTGCCACCGGTGTTTGTGTAAGAGGGTCCACCACATGCCGAAGCAACCTCCTCAGCCATTGAGTACACATGGTCAAGCCGAGCTCCCAATTCAGGGTGGGTGTTGATTGCCAGGATGGCCACGCATTATCGCAGGCCTGCTGGACAAAAAGCAAGATAAGATTGTGTGTCATGCGTCCATCAAAGGAGAGTCTTGCAGATGCTCAGGCTGGATGATCTCTCGGGGCCTAGTGGGTCTGAAGGGGTAGGCAGAGTGGGTGGGGCAGCAGTTGAGGGTGGATCTGGGGGTTGAACTCCCCTTGGCCCAACCTCTGCTGTTGACCAGACTGATGACAATGATCAGGATCTGGGAAACCCAACTCCACTGGATGAGGATGATGAGGATGAGCACAATGCTCCCCTCTTTGTCCCTCCAGGAAGAGTTGAAAGTAGGGTTAGAAGGGATAGATCTCTCTCAAGGGAGTCTGTCCAGTCTAACTCACCTGTAGGGACCTCTGTTTCTTCTCACAGTGGGAGGGAAACCTCCCAGGAGAGGAGAGAGAGACTGCTAAAGTATGAGCAAGCTCAGCTTCACCTCAGAAAGCAGCAGATGGCCCTAGATAAGGAAGCCCTAGAGCTCTACAGAGCTAGGAAAAAGGAGGGACTAGGGTCCTTTGGTGGCAGCAACTTCCCTAGAGATAGGGAGAGGTCTTATGACCATAGAAGCCTAAGTAAGATTGTCCCTCCCTACCAGAGTGGGGATGACATCCACAAATGGATAACTGCCTTGGAGAGGCCCTGTAAAGTACAGAGGGTCCCCCGATGGCAGTGGGCAGCAATCTTATGGCTCTCCTTTGCAGACAAAGGTAGAGATAAGCTCCTCACTGTTAGAGAGGAGGAGGCAGAGGATTACAATAGTCTGAAGAGTGCCTTGTTTGATGGGTTTGGCCTAACCACTGAGCAATACAGGTTACAGTTCAGGGATACCCAAAAGGCACAAAATCAAGACTGGGTGGACTTTGTTGACTGTGCTGCTAAGGCTCTGGAAGGTTGATTATTGGGCAGTAAAGTGTGTGACTTCATAGGATTGTACAATAATGAGGGAGCAGATTCTTAATAACTGTCAAAATCAGCGGTTGTACCAGTGCCTGGTAGACTCTGATCTGACCTCTCCCCAAGAATTGGGAAAGAAAGCAGACAAATGGGTCAGAACCAGGGTGAGGCAGAAGGTACAGAACCAGGGGGCGACCCTAAGAAGCAAGATGCTAAGAACTCTGACAAGGGTGGGGACAAGGGTAAAGACCAGAAGTCTTCACAAGGGCCCCAAAAATCTTCTTCAGGTGGGCATTCACAGTTCAACAAAGGGAAAGGCCAAAAGAAACTGTTACAGGTGCATTGTCCCATGCACGTCTCCTTCCCTGTCCACCTTGATTTGAACACATATCAGCAGAAACAGAGTAAATGGTAATATAACACTGGTATCTTGTAGAAGGCATTCTGTTAATGTATGGATTTCTTCCATTTCAAATAATGGAATACCATCCTGTTCATATATGTGAGTGCCTCGTAACAGAAGGCCAAGCCCACCAATTGTTTCATCTTGATAACGATTCAGTATGGAAGTCCCAGATCAAACAGCACAGTTAGCAGACATCATTAGAAAATTACAAGAAGAAATGCAGCAAATAAAACAGGAAAATCATACACTGAGAGAGGAATTATTAAAGAGTAGAGCAAGCTTCACACAATGGAGAGAACCCGAAGAGACCGACCCTCGCCCATTCATAGCGCCAACTAGATTTGGTCAAAGTCCTGTAGCAGCAACAGGTTTTAGTCCTCAACGTCCTGATCAAAATATCCAGGTAACAGTGGTTACACCAAGTCCAGTTCCCCTGGCTAACCCTGAGCGTTTTGTAGGTGATACTTCCCAGTTTGCTTCATTCATGAGTAAGTGTCAGTTGCATTTCTTATGTAAGCCACAGGTTTTCCTGTCTGATACTGAGAAAATAGCATTCATTATTTCTTACCTAGGTGGTGTAGCCGCAAATTGGACAATACCCCTAATAGAAAATGATGATCCTCTTTTACACAACTACACTCGGTTTAAAGATGCCATGTCCCGCCTCTTTGCACGTCATACGTTCATTCAAGCTAGTGACAACGAACTTTTAAATCTGAGACAGGGTTCTAAGGACCCCATTACTTACATGACCACCTTTAATCGCCTCTTATCTGAAACTCATTGGCCTGAAGAGAAACGTATTTCTCTTTTTTATAGAGGTTTAAGAGACGATCTAAAAGACTCTTTAGCCCATATTGTAAACTTACCTGATGATTACTCTGAATTCTTGGATTTGGTGGTAAAGCTAGATCACAGACTTGGAGAAAGAAAACACGACAAACCCCGATTTGACACAAGACTCATTTCAATCAAGCCTGAGAAAAAAGATGTTGACGACAAATCAGAACCCAAGCAAATAGGAGGTCTTAAAGGCCCATTGACTGCAGAAGAGAAAGATAGACGAAGAAAAGGAAATCTTTGTCTTTATTGTGGCAAAGCAGGGCACTTTGCTCGAGAGTGCCCAATAAAACCCCAAAAGAATAAAGCGATAGCTAGTTCACTTCCAAATTCCATTGAGTCGGAAAACTAAATGTCTCAAAGGATGTAGAGATCGCTCCTTTGGGAAGTGATGACATCAAGATCTCTCAATATGCTACAAACATCATTAATCGTGTCTCTCGCCATATGACTATATGACTTACTGTTATTATTTCTGGCCCACAAAGGTATAGTTTGTCTGTTTTAATTGATTCTGGTGTTACAGGGAACTTTTTTGACATAGCCCTGGCCAAAACATTTTGCATCCAATCCATTCCAAAAGCAGAACCAGAACCTGTAAGGGCAGTTGATGGCTCTGCCTTGTCCTCTTGTTTGATTCGTTTCCATACCCTGCCTTTGATACTTGTTGGAGAAAATGGTCATACTGAGCAAACCACGTTTGACCTTATTGACACCCCAACATTTGGAGTCATTCTAGGAATTCCTTTGTTAGAATTGCACAATCCAAAGATTGATTGGGTCCAAAGGGCTGTAACTTTGGATTCTGCTTTCTGTAGAACACATTGTTATAAAGAGACACAAGACCCCATTTATCCATTATATTGTGCTTCCAGGCAGGAACAAATTACTACTCTACCAGAACAGTATAGAGACTTCTCTGCAGTATGCGACCCAGTTCAGGCCATGCAATTGCCACCCCACAGGGTGTATGATTGCAGAATAGATCTAGTGCCAGGGGCAGTTTTGCCTTGTAGTCGGATATACGCCCTAACTGACCCTGAGACGCAATATCTTTAAAAATATTTAGACGAATTGTTGCAACTAGGTTTTAATAGACACTCCACATCACCTGTTTCATCACCACTCTTTTTCATGGCAAAAAAATCTGGAGATCTCCGCGCATGCATTGATTACCGCGCAGTAAATAAGGCTACGATAAAAAGTTGTTATCCTTTGCCCCTGATCCCTATATTGTTAAACCAAGTCAAGGGGTCCACCATTTATACTAAATTGGACTTGCAGGGGGCCTATCACCTCATCCACGTCAAACAAGGCGACGAGTGGAAAACCGCCTTCCGCACAAAATTTGGACTTTTCGAGTACACAGTAATGCCGTTCGGATTGTGTAATGCTCCGGCAGCATTCCAATATTTTATTAACGAAGTGCTACATGATTTTCTGGATGTCTGCGCCATCTTCTATATAGATGATAATTTAATTTACTCTAAGAATGAAGAAGAACACATCCAACATGTACGCGCCATCCTACAAAGACTGCATGAACATTCTCTATATGCTAAATTAGAAAAATGCATATTTCACACCAACACAGTAGAATTTTGGAGTTATTTCTTGTCCCCTGAAGGGATCACTATGGATCCAAAAAAGGTAGACGCAATTCTTAATTGGCCATCCCCTAAATCAATAAAAGATATTCAACTAGTGTTGGGTTTCGCAAACTTTTACAGACGGTTTATTGCCCAATTTTCAGAAATTGTCTCACCTATAACCCAGTTATTGATAAAAGGAAAAACGTTTTGCTGGACTGACAATGCTGAAACTGCTTTCAAAAATTTAAAACAAGCATTCACCTCAGCCCCTATTCTGTGTCATCCAGATCCTGATCATCCATTCTTTGTGGAAGCTGATGCTTCCCATACCGCTTTGGGAGGAGTTCTGTTACAAAAGAATCCTAACACAGGACACCTACAGCCAATAGCATACTACTCCAGAAAATTACAGGCAGAACAAAACTATACAATAGCAGAGCGCGAACTGTTAGCTATTAAGGCTGTTTTCACTGAATGGAGACATCATCTTCTAGGGGCCAAACATACGATAACCATCTTCACAGATCATAAGAATCTCCAATTTTTTACGTCTGTTAAGGCCCTAACTCCCAGACAGATGAGATGGTTACTATTCTTTATTGAGTTTGATTTTATTATGACCTATCGTCCTGTTAAACAACAAATGCTATCTGACACGCTGTCCAGTATTAGTGAAAAAGAAAATAAAGGAAATTCCACCACGGCACCTAGCATCATACCCAAAAACAAGATAGTTGCCCTGACTCAGGTTGATTCGTTCTTTCAAGACATTAGGACAGCATCTCAAACAATTGATACACAAAAATGGTTACAAAACAGCAGGAATCCCAAAACAAATGGCTATCTATTTCATAATAATAAGTTGTTTATTCCATTAAAAGAATTGAGACAACAAATCATTGCCTGGCACCATGATTCAGGTTTAGCAGGACATCCAGGTTCACACAAGACGTTGGAGTTATGCACAAGAAACTTTTGGTGGGAAAACATTAAAGATGATGCCCGCGAATTTGTCAAATCATGTCCAACCTGTGCACTAAATAAAACCCAACATATTGCACCTGCGGGTTTTCTACATCCCTTACCCATTCCCCCGGTACCCTGGCACACTAATAGCGTGGATTTTGTCACTGACCTACCCAAAGTAAATAAATGCACAACCATACTGGTAATTGTAGACTTACTATCCAAAATGAGTCATTTTGTTCCACTCGCTAAATTACCCACAGCCGTGGAATTTAGTACTATTTTCCTAAAACACGTGGTAAGGTTACATGGTCTGCCCAGTAAAATTATATCCGATCGAAACCCCGTTTAACTCCAAATTCTGGAAAACCCTGTTTACTCAATTAGGAATTTGATGTGGCATTAAGTTCCGCTTTCCATCCACAAACCGATGGACAGACTGAAAAAGTTAATCAGTACTTAGAGCAAAGTTTACGTTGTTTAACATCTACTCTGACGTCAAGTTGGGAAGAAGCCCTCCCGTTAGCAGAGTTTGCATACAATAATAGTATTCATTCTGCACTAGGGTGTTCACCATTTTATTTTTTTATTTTAACTGGTCAGCATCCACGGTCCCTTCCTACCTTATCTTTGCCATCCACGATAACTCTACCATCAGTCTCAGAGCATCTCGCTCAACTACATACCATGCAGGAGAAAGCTAAATTATGTCTTGCTAAGCATAAAATACAGGCCAAAGTCCAAGCAGATAAACATAGGTCACCCGAGCCTGTGTACAAAGTAGGAGACCTAATCTGGTTGTCCACGCGAAATATACAGTTAGAAGGTCCTAGAAAATTACAGCCCAGATTTATTGGACAATTCCCAGTGAAGCAGGTTATAAACCCAGTCACCATACAATTACAGTTACCAGATGATCTCACAATTCATCCCACTTTTCATGTGTCCCTAGTGAAACAACACCATCCCTTAACAAGATAAGATACCCCTCCACCTCCAATTATCATAAATAATCATCCAGAATTTGAGATTCGGTGTATCCTTGACTCAAAAAGAATAGAGGGAAAGTTACATTATCTTATTGATTGGAAGGGTTATTATGCCTCTTAACGATCATGGGAACCCGCTTCTCATGTACATGCTGAGAGATTAATCAGACAGTTTCATGCCCTCCATCCTGACAAACCACGCCCAGTTAGGCGGCCTTTGCGGGGGGAACTGTTACAGGTGCATTGTCCCATGCACGTCTCCTTCACTGTCCACCTTGATTTGAACACATATCAGTAGAAACAGTGTAAATGGTAATATAACACTGGTATCTTGTAGAAGGCATCCTGTTAATGTATGGATTTCTTCCATTTCAAATCATGGAATACCATCCTGTTCATATATGTGTTTACTGTAAATTATGTTCATGTATTATGTCATGTTCTTAAACAGTGGCTCTATCATGCCATAAGTAATAGAATAATGTGTAGTTATTCTGTGCAAACCTTGGGCCTGAAAGACACATTGCTGGAGGGACGTTTGAGATTGGGTTGGGGGAATTAAGCTACGAACTGTTTTTTAAAAATTGTGATCTTGCTCATTTTAACTTTTTGCCCATTTGCACATAAAAAACTGCTGCTGTATTGAGTTTTATTTGCTCCACGACTATTTTTAGCTGACCATCGTTTTTATAAAATAATTACACGAGGACCCCGAGTACAGACCGGAACTCGCGCCGTCCTGTAAGGAGGTTAGCGCGCTAGTCTTTGTGGCTGTGGCGGCTATTTTACGTCGCTCTGGAGCGACCGCGCACCACTAGACACATTGCTGGAGTGACGTTTGAGATTGGGTTGGGGGAATGAAGCTACGAACTGTTTTTAAAAAATTTTGATCTTGCTCATTTTAACTTTTTGCCCATTTGCACATAAAAAACTGCTGCTGTATTGAGTTTTATTTGCTCCACGACTATTTTTAGCTGACCATCGTTTTTATAAAATAATTACACGAGGATCCGAGTACTCGCGCCGTCCTGTAAGGAGGTTAGCGCGCTAGTGTTTGTGGCTGTGGTGGCTATTTTACGTCGCTCTGGAGCAACCGCGCAGCGGACGCGCGCAGCGGGCGCGCCAAAGGCAAGCCCGTCTGCGCCCGTCCGCGCCTCGGTCGCGCCTTGTGCCACGGACGATGTCGCATCTTTGCCTTGCGAGGGAATGGCCACTGTGCGGTATTACTACACTTTGAAGCAGCTGTATGAGTTGGGTAGGTGCAGTTTGGTTCCGGGGGTGCCGGGGTCAAGGCCTTTGGTGAGGAATGTTGCTTGCCCATTATACAAGGGGGGGCTGATTTGTGGCCTCCTCAATGTTAGGTCGCTCCCTAAGCATGCTACAGAAATTCAACTGTTAATTGAGGAGCATAATCTAGATGTACTGTTCATGACGGAAACTTGGCTAGAGCCTGGTCTGGACCTAGAATTAGGGTCAGTGTGCCCCCCTGGATTTAAAGCCTTTCACAAGCCAAGATCCAGCGGTAGGGGGGTGGAACCGGGATCATTTATAAAGAATTGTGGGATTTTTCCTCATTAGACATAGACGAGATTATGTATATGGAAACTCTGGGTTTTTCACTAAAGGACAGGTCCTGCCACCTCTTGACCGGTTTAGTGTGTTATAGACCCCCTGGGTCCATAAGTGAACAGTCACAACAGCAGTTTCTCGATGTAATCAGTAACTTGGCTCTTACTCACCATAGTTTGCTGATTTTGGGAGATTTTAACCTTTGGCCCAATGTAATGTTGAAAACAGCCTATAATAATATCATTCAAACGTGCGCCAATATTAATTTGCCACAACGAGTGTTGGAGGCCACTCATACAGCTGGCCATGTATTGGATTTGATATTTGCTGCGGACAATGTGGTGGCCATGGATGGTATCTTACCAGTGGATTGGTCCGACCATCATCTGGTCAAATTTTGAATGTCACCGGTCCCAAGAAGTAGGCTCCCTTCCAGGGAGGAAAGGAGTATTTTGGTTAGGGATTGGAAGGCTCTTATGAGGAAAGCCCAATTAGCACCTCTTTTCGGTGCGGCTCCCCCCTTTGATCCTGAGAAGTCGGTTGAGGCGCTGTGTAGGCACTTGGTAAATACTATCAATTTGTCTGCTCCCCTGAAGCGGCTTAGGAAACGGGGATCTCCCTCTGCGCCATGGTTTTCGGAGGAACTTAGGACTTTTAAGATCCAGTGCAAACATGCAGAGAGGCAGTGGTGTAGCCATTACTTAGATAGTGACAAAATTATATGGAGGGAACTGCTAATTAGATATAAAAGAGCCATAGTAACCACTAAGGCGTCGTATTTTGCGGCCCTTATACTGAAAGCACCCAACAGTGTGAAATGTGTTTTTAACATTTTGAGAGGCATTACCAATCCAGAGTGCATGGGTAACAAGATTATTCCTTCCCAGGAATTATGTGATGGGCTGGCAGCCTTTTTCCATAATAAAATGAAAGGAATTATTGAGGGTCTGCAATCAGACCCCTTGTCAAGCACTGAGGTTGGGGCGGATTTACTGACAGCCAGCTTGGCTGATTGTACGGACCCCGGGGAAAAACTGCCTTTGGTAGGACCTCTTTTGGATCACTGGACCTGCCCCTCCGAGGAGGAGTTTATTGGGCTGGCCAAGAAAGTGTGCTCTGGCTCTCCGTTGGATCCTATATCCCAGAGATTTTGGAAGGAACTGGGGACCGAGACTCTACCGTATCTGCATCAGTTTGTTAGTCAGTCACTCAGTAGTGGAGTGGTTCCGTCCTGCTGGAAGGATGCGTTGGTTTCTCCTTTACTGAAGAAACCTTCACTGGACCCCGCTTGCTATGGGAATTATCGGCATATATCTTTGTTACCTTTTCCGATTAAGATAGCAGAGCGCCTGGTTAGTCAGGAGCTCTCCGGCTTCCTGGAACGTAATCACAGGCTGGAGGAGAACCAGTTTGGTTTCCGTCCGGGGCATGGGACCGAAACTGCATTGGTTACCGTTTTGGATGATCTTCGGATGCGTGCGGATAAGGGGAATTCTGCAACTTTGATATTGCTAGACCTATCCGGCGCATTCGATATGGTTAACCATGACATCCTCTTGAGACGGCTCAAGGAGGCGGGTGCCACAGGACCTGGCTCTGAAGTGGCTCTGTTCTTATCTAGTGGACAGACGGCAGGCAGTATTTCTGCCTCCGTATCAATCGGACTTTCTGTCTAACAAACATGGTGTTCCTCAGGGCTCCTCAATCAGCCCGGTTCTGTTCAATGTATATATGCAACCTCTGGTCAAAATTTTGAACACTAATAACATCAGGGCAGTTAACTACGCTGATGACACACAACTGATTAGCTCCCTGGAAGGGGTCAATGCGGACTCTCTTTCCACTTTCCATAAATGTATGATGAAAATGGCAGCCTGGATGACAAATAATGCCTTGCAATTCAATAGTGCTAAAACAGAGATTCTGCACTGCGCAGTGGGCAAAGTGCCACAGGCTTTACCTTCCAATTTCTGGCCCCTTCCTTTGGAATCACCACTGGTCCCTGCGAAGACTGTGCGTAATTTGGGGGTCTGTTTCAATGAGAAGTTGAGTCTGGAGTCGCATGTTAACAAAGTGGCCTCTAATTGCCATAGGATTATGAGAGGCTTACGTAAAGTTCTCCCATTGCTTCCTGTCCATGTCAGAGGAACAGTGGTTCGCTGTACTATTCTTGCTCGCCTGGACTACTGTAATGCCCTGCTGCTTGAGTCTCCTGTCTACCTGATTCGGCGACTTCAACGTATCCAGGCTGCAGCTGCAAAGCTTGCCCTTTTGAGACCGCGCAAAGCATCAAGCACCAGGGCATTATAAGACTTACATTGGCTCCCTGTGCAACAGAGAATTTTGTTTAAATCTCTGTGCTTAGTATTTAAAGCTCTTCATGGGCTTGGCCCTGGACCACTGCAACACTTATTTGGCTGGTACGTCCCTACGCGCAATCTGCGATCCTCGACAGCTAGGTTGGCCAGGATTCCTAAGATGACGAGATCCACCTTGGGTGGCCGCGCTTTTAGTGTTGCGGCCGCACGTTTGTGGAATAGTCTTCCTTTACAGCTAAGACAGGTTCAGGAATTGACACTGTTTCGTAAACAGATTAAGACCTGGCTCTTTCCCAGAGCTTAATCTCTATGGGCCTTTCTGTTGCCAAGTCTCTCCACTGTGTCGTTAGCGCCAGGATGCCCGCAGGGTTGCAGTGCGCTTTATAAATGATAATACATACATCCATACACACAGACAGTTGGGCCACACTCAGGACCACACCCAGTAATCCCTGGGCCTGAAAGACAGTTGGAAGCCACACCCAGTTTGCCACAAACCCTGGGCCTGAAAGACAGTTGGCCACACCCAGGACCACACCCAGCACCTGCTTAGGAGCCTATTTAAACCTCTCCTCTTCACTATTCAGTGCTTGGCCTCGTTGCTTCAACACACTTACCTGACTCCGGCTTTTCCGATCGGCATCTCCTGCTTGACAGCCTTGCATCAACAATTTCCTGGCTTCCTGGTTCCGGGCTGAGTCTCCGGTCCGACGTCTTCTTCCGTGCCATGTTCCCTGAAATTAAGCGCACAGAGAAAACATGATTTAAGGCAGAGGTCTTCAAACTCTTGGGTGCCGAGACCCCTCTGTCAACATTTTCAGTCGTAAGGACCCCCTCTTGACAAACATTTCTAAAACTGTAGGCAGGGCTTCTGGAATTACGAGGCAGGTGAGGACCAAATTACACGTCAGGCTTGACTAAATTGTGTGGGAAGAAAATTCAAATAATGTTATGTAATGCCGCGTTATTTTGGGATAGAATTGCTTCATTATTTGACATTTTTTTGCACACAGTAACTCTGAGGAAAGATTTCACCCCATCAGTACCAGTTTATAACTAAAATACAGCAATTAACATCAGAAAGATGTCTAGTCAACCTTTGTGATGGGCCTTCCACTCTGCAGGAATACGTGCTGCCATATTAGAAGCTCACCTGGCCCTGGCCAGGAACAGCAGGGGTCCATTAAAACCCTAGCGGTCTTGTGCAGAGTTAAGCAATTTACCCATGTCGCTTTCCTCGCACCCCTCCCTTCCATCCCTCTCTCCTCTCCTCTCCCAATCCCGATCCCTCTCTCACTTTGCAGGCCATTTTATTTAACCCCTTTTTACAACTTCTGAACTCTCCCCATTCAACTTCTCACTTCACCCTTAATCACCTCTTGCCATTCTGTCTTTTCACTGCCCTCATCTCTAACAGTTTCTCACATTTATCTCATGGCCTCTCTGGCCCCGTTACCTCCCATGCCCATCTGCACTTCTCATTCACCTCATTTTCTGCTATTTCTGATATTTATATGTGTTGATCATTTACATTGCTTAATTTTACTCGCAAGAAAGTGTCACTCATAGTCGTTGAAATGTCACTCATAATTACACTGAAATTATGAAAATGTCACACATGGCAATCTGAAAGCTTGGCAGCTATGCCCCCAGCAGCCCCCATTTTCCAGCCTCCAGGGGCCCCATCAGCGCTGTAGCGCACACAGGAAGCACTACACTCTCTCACCGGCGTTAGTTGCACCAGTGAGTTGCCTCATAACAGTCCTACTTCATGAATTGTAAATTTACTGCTGTAGTATGAGAATGCATTTCATGAAAAAGAAAATAAAGTAGGGTTGCCAAAAGAAAAATGCCAGCCATGTGTTTAAAGAGCCTGGAAAGACCTCGTCTTGGCACTAAATAGGGTTATAAATAAAAAAAGTATGCAATCATTTGTAATGTGACTTTTCTGTCTTTGTTCCCTTTATTTATCAGTCATGGATCTCATCATTCAGGCAGCCCCAGAAGACAATTAAAGTGCATTCTATGTATATTTGCTGTTAGAGGTATGCACAGATAAGTGCTGAAAATACGGCTTTAGGTGACTGCTTATTTTTGTTGGTGGAGCAAAGTGGTAGGTGGTGGGCCGGGCCGCTGGGGGGGGGGGCCCTCATTGTGCTTTGCAGGGGGGGCCCCTCAAGTTTCGTTATGCCACTGGGCCGAGCACTGGGGCGCCGGTGCCAAATCAAAGTCAGCTTGCTTACCACTAACCGCTCAGATGAGCCATAGCATAACAGCAACAACAACAAAAATGTTACCACAGATGAGAGCCTACAAGTGTTTTCCTTTGAGCCCGTTTCCCTCGAAATCAAGGACCCTTGCGTGATGAAGGAGACGTACAGCAGTGGGTGTTGCAGTGATACACCTAGCAAGCCGTGGACAGCGACCTGCCCATTCAGTTTGTAACACACACACTAAGTGCAACAGCCCTGTGTGGACAGTGAAAACGGGGCTTTCTTATCTTTCACTGCCACCTCTACTCCCAACCGCGTCCCCCTTTTGGTGGCATCCTTGATCTAGCAGTGTTGATTTTGGACAGGAAGGCTTCATTCAGCCCCTCGGGTGAGTACGGGAAAACCTTTGTTGTTATATGCAATAAAAATCACAATCATTCCCCGCAGCTACCAAGAGCCCTGTAATGAAGGAGATGCATGCTTTTAACTGAGTAAACTGAAAACGTCAGATCGCAGAGTGTAATTTTCAAGGCAAGGAGTAGTGACCGCTCCACCGCCGCAGAAAGCACTCTGGTAGTGGTTACCTGTCGTGCCTTACTCCAGTTCTGCTCGGTCCTATTTGACTTATGGCAGATTTGAATGTGACGGCATCCAGCTAAACGGTTGCACATACATAATGCAGACCAAAATATTAATAATCTTAAAATGCACATACGGAATCTTAGGAATGCACTGCTCCCTCCCATGTGTAAATGCGACCAGACGGTTGCGCTCGCCTGCCTGCTTCACAGTACTGCGGGGACAGCCTCAGTAACCAGTTTACAAAAGGTATGTAAACATGCAAATGGTCTTTAACAACCTGTGAAAAACTCAGGCGTGCCGGGCTGTGCTGGAGATAAGACTGCAGACACAGCCCAGAGCCCACAGCAGCACGAGCTGAGACACACTACGGGGGAGGAGGGGGACTGAATCCTTTGTTGTCTGATGGGCCTGGGCAGACCCCCTTTACATCACTTCACGGCCCCCCTGGGGGTCGCGCCCCACACTTTGAAGACCCCTGCTTTAAGGTATTTTGTGGAAGACAACTATCCCACGGTGAGCCTGCTTACATTAGAACTTGGAACATTGCTCTTTGAACTGCGCAAAATATCAGAACTATATTTCTTGGACAGAAGGAAAACACTTCCTCTCGAGTGTTACAGCGAGTTTTCCCGTAGTACCCAGAAACTATTGACATTTATAAAACATTTTTATTAATTTTCTTGTAACCAAACCAACAAGACCCTTGAAACATCACGTTGCCCATCATTTCTGCTAACAACATACACCACTTGGCCATACATAAGTGGATCCCAGACCAGCACATTGCCACATTGCCGGTAATAATCTCTGACCCCTCCATCCCTGGGGCCTCCCCATCAGTCCGAGTCCGAGGATTCATCTTGTGACAGCGGTGGAGGGTTGCATATTTCTCCTCTGAATTTGTTCCACGCCCCCCAAACCATGTCCCACTTTCGGGGGCACTCCCGCCTGATAAACACAGAGCGTTCCGCAAACATTGCTGCATCCATGTCCCTTCCCCATGCGGTCAGTGTTGGTCCCCTCTCCGCCCCCCATTTTTGGGCTATGTTCCTTTTAGTCGTTATGATCCCCAGTGTCACCCAGTTCTGCGCCTGCCAATTGAGGTCATTGGGCTCCCACACATTTAACAAGCATCGCCGGGGCTCAGGCACCAATGACACTCCGCACACCTGCGACATCGTCCTCATCACTCGTCTCCAGAAATCTTGGATGACTGGGCATTCCCAAATAGTGTGGTAAAAGGTCCCCACCTCCCCACAACCACACAAGCAGAAGGGGAGCATTGCTCTACCCATTTTGTGCAATAATTGTCTGTTGTAGTACGAGCGGTGCAGGATCCGAAGCTGCACCAGGCGCAGCCTTGAGGGGATACCCGCCTCCCGCGGCGAGGCCAGCGCCTCACGCCATTCCGGGTCATCGAATTCCCCGACCTCCTCTGCCCACCTCTCCCGCAGGGGCCCCATGGGGTCCGTCAGGTTATTAATTAGCTTGCGGTATGTGAGGGACGTAGCCTTCTTGGGCATGTATTCCGTCAGCAACCTATCTTCCAGCGGGGATGACTCGGAACCTCCTGTCCGGGTGTCAGATGCGTCATCAGGGCGTGTTTAATCTGAGTGTATCTGAACCACTCCGAAGGAGCGAGCTCATATGGTTGCTGCAGCCGCGTGAACTGGACGATTGCCCCCTTGTGCCACATGTCACCTAATACCGAAATTCCGAGGGAGACCCAGGCATCGAACCCTTTGCTGCGCCTCAGCCGCCCCAATTGCTTAGCATCCCAAAGAGGTGTGAGTTGAGTCAGTACTCCCCGCCACCCGAGTTTAGCCTGTGCTGCGTGCCAGATAGACACCATCTGTCGCAAAGGGCCGATCAGCTTCGGTGCCAATCTTCCATCATATAAAGAGGACAGCATAGCCCTCTCACCTAGTATGTCTCTGTCTGCCCTGAACGCCGGATCAGACTGTGGCGCATGGAGCCATTGGTTAATCACCTTCAGTTGGGCTGCCCAATAATAGAGCTGGATATCCGGGAGCGCAATTCCCCCGTCGTACCACTCACGAACTAGTTTGGTTTGCGCAATGCGTGCCGGCTTGTTACCCCACAACAGGCTGGAGACTTGCGTTGCTATCGCGCGGAAGTAGGCCGGAGGCACTGGGTACGGCGTGTTTTCCAGTACATATAGGAAGCGTGGCAGAGCCATCATTTTGAAGAGCGCCTCTCTCCCCAACAGAGTCAGTGGCAGTGCTCCCCAGTGAAGCACATCCCGCTTGAGGCGGTCCATCGGGGGGCTTCAATTGCGCCGAAAAAACTCCGCCGGATCCAACGTAATATGCACCCCGAGATATTTAAACGAGCCTTCCGCCACCTGGAGTGGACAACCCGTCGGCAAGCGTGGGGGATGGCCATGCAACACAAATAGGACCGATTTAGACCAAATTATCGTATATCCCGACGCCCGGCCAAAAATCTCACAGATATTAAGCAACGCCAGTATAGAGCGGCTAGGGGAGGACAGATACAATAGCACGTCATCCGCGTATAGAGAAACGCGGTCCTCCCAGCCATCCGTCCACCGGACGCCCCGTATCATGGGCTCCCAGCGTATCCATGCCGCGAGCGGCTCAAGCACCAGGGCGAAGAGCAGTGGCGATAGGGGGCAGCCCTGTCGTGTCCCTCGCGTCAGGGGGAAGTCCTCCGACATATGCCCATTGGCCGTGACATGCGCTAGTGGGTTAGTGTATAGGAGTCTGACCCAGGCACAAAATTTGGGCCCGAAGCCCAGATGCGATAATACTGCAAAAAGAAAGGGCCACTCAACCATGTCGAACGCCATACGCGCATCCAGGGAGAGAAGCACCGCCGGCTCCCGCACGCGTCCCGCCCGGGCCAGCACCCCGTGTAGGCGTCTTAGATTGTGGGATGTACTTCTGCCGGGCATAAAGCCGGACTGATCTGGGTGCACAATTTCAGACAGATATGGCGTCAGTCTGATAGCCAGTAGCTTAGCAAGGATCTTGGCCTCTGCATTGATTAGTGATATGGGACGGTAGGAGGTACATTGCGCAGCGGGTTTACCTGGTTTTGGAATCACCACAATGGTGGCCGTGCGCTGATATAACGGAAGCTCGCCCGCGTGCAGGCTGTGAGTAAACATATTTAGTAAGTGTGGGGCCAGCGTCTCGGACAATCTTTGGTATAGCTCAATCGGTATAACGTTGGGCCCCAAAGCCTTACCGGGCTGCAACGCGCCAATAGCCGCCTGGAGTTCCTCCACCGTGGGCTCAGCCTCCAAGGCCTCCCGAGCCGCGGGGGATAGTGTCGGCATCTGAATGTCTTTGATGTATGTTAATGCCTCTTCCATCGTCATGGAGGAAGCGGAGGCATAAACCCCCCGGTAATGCTCCGTTAGGGCACGCACTATGGCGCGCGGGTCGGACGTCGTCCGGCCCTCCGCAGTGCAAGCCGCGCAATCCACCGGGTGCCACTGTCGCGGCAGTGAAGCCACGCCAGCAACCTCCCCGTTTTATCCCCCACGTCGTAAACTGTATGCCACGAGGCCTCCAAGCGTTGTCTGGTGCGCTCCGCGAGGTGCTCTCTGTACTTAATCTGCGGGGAGCCGTAGGTAACCGGGACGCAGCGGATAAATACGACGACGCATCACGTGGTATGTCGTGTAGTGCAGGAGTATCGGGGAGTGATCTGATATGCCTCGCGGTCTGATTTCTATGTTGTCAATGTTTTGAAGACAACCAGCCGATCCCAGGAAGTAATCTATGCGAGTCAAACTATTGTGCACCCCAGAGTGGTACGTGAATTGCTGTGTCGTCGGGTGATGCAACCGCCACAAATCCGTCAGCCCGATAGCCTCCACAAAGCTCACAAGGCGTGAAACGCCCCCGCCTCGGGGCCGTGGGGTACAGCGATCATTGAGGTCGCTCATAACCGTATTAAAGTCACCACCCAGTATCACCTCCCCCTCCGGTAGTGCCATCAGGAAGCCACTAAGCGCCGGGAACGCCACAGCCTGTAGCGCAGGCGGAATATAAACAGACACAATGTTAAGGGGCCGTCCCTCCCATTAGGTATGGATCGCTGCAAAACGCCCCGACCCCTCCGTGTGAACGCTGTGCACAATTAGATGGGACTGTCGGCGCACCACTATGCCCACCCCCCGAGATCCGGAAGTAAACTCAGAGTGTGCCACCATATTGTACCCCCATCTGTCTAGGGCTTTGCTAGCGGTGCCAACCAGGTGGGTTTCCTGGAGTAGGACCACCGTCGGGGCGCACCTCTTAATACCGTGCAATACCAGGCCCCGCTTGATTTTGTTGCCTAAGCCCCGCACGTTCCACATGAGCATTGAGAGAGGCCGCACTGGGGTCAGATTGGTCTCAGACTGCGTATCGCACTCTACCCCGGACATTACGGTGGTTGGGGCGGGAAGCCGTGAGTCTCGCGGATGTACTGCTGTGGGGCATGTGCATCACAGTGAAAGCACGCATCATGTGTCGCAAGTGCCATTGCCAACAAAAACCAAAACCTATAAAGAAAACAAGAAAACAATCCCCAACCTCCACCCCCCCTCCCTGCCTCCCTGCCATACGGACCTGGAACTGCCCACCACCCCAACTCAGCAGAGTGCTCGAACCCCATAACCCCAAACAGTACTTGCGTGCAAAGGAGCGGGAGGTCCGAGGAAGACCAGTACCTCCCCTGTCCCAAGGTCCCATAGGTTATACAGTCAAACAACGTGAGATAGGCCACTCCAGCGCCGGTGGGTCTCTGAGTGCATTACAGTTCAGTAGGCTGGGGAAGACCGCAGCCCGGACCTCATCCGGCAGATCCCTCCTCCATCTCACTCGTCCGCTGCTGTCGACCATCAGGATCTTCAGAGCCCCCAGACTGTCCTCTGCGCCGGTCCGAACGTCCGTTTCCCTTGACGCGCTGCCATCCCTCCAGCCAGTCATGCGCCTCCTCCGGCGTGTCAAAGAATTTTGTGGTCCCATCCGCCACCACTCGGAGCCGCGCTGGGAAAAGCATGGCATAGGGGAGCTCACGTGCACGCAGCTTCTTTTTGACTTCCAGGAAGCTCCTCCGCTGTGCCGCCACTGCCGCCGTGTAGTCCGGGAAGAAGGACACAGCGGAGTTCTGGAGACAGATGGGCGGCACCACCCGCGCCGCCTGGAGAATGGCGTCTCGGTCGCAAAAGTTAAACAGGTGAGCCAGCACCGGCCTCGGAGGCGCACCCACCTTCGGCCGGCCACCTGGTACCCTATGGGCGCGCTCCACCGAGAAAAAGGCCGAGAGGCCCCTGGGCTGCAGTTTAGACTTTACCAGCTCCTCCACGTATAGGTCCATGGCCGGGTGCCCCTCACTTTCGGGAATCCCAGTTATGCAAACAATATTACGTCGCGAGCGCCCTTCTTGGTCGTCCAACCTGGCCGCCATGCGTTTGTTCTCCGCTTCCAGTTGCGATACCTTCTGCAGGAATTAGCTAGAGTTTTTCGTTAGGGTGGCCGTCACTTGCTCCACATCTGTGACCCTGGCTGACATTTTTTGAAAGTCCGCACGGAGAAGGGACACATCCGACGAGATTGAACCCACATTGGACTGCACTTGTGTCAGAGCAGCCATGATGTCCTCCAGTTTCACTTTCGGCGTCTCCGGCTCCGTCGCCGTCCGCTCAGTGCGCCCCGCGCGGTCTGACAGCGAGGAGGGGTCCTTGCTGTAGGCGAATTTGTCCAACTTGCTCTGCTGGCCTCCCCGGGCCCCCTTCCCGCCCATGGCCGCGTCGGGCCGCGTCGCCAGACCTTCGCTCCGTCCACCACCAGTCAGCTGTTGCAACGCGGGGCCCCGATCGGGCACCAGTATCACCAGGCCAGCAGTGGAGCCGATCCCCACCACAGGGCAGACCCCCGGGTATAACTTGTTAGTCCAGGGCCAGTTCCCCCAGCAGCTCAGGGCCCAACACCAGGCAGATCCACAGTCAGCAGCCTTACCCTCCCCGGCTCAGCAGAAGGGGGGGGGCCGCCTCACAGAGCCTCTTCGCCGACCGCCGGCAGTACCAGCAGCCAATTCCGTGGGTCAGCAGCAGCGCCGGGGACCAGGGCGCATCGGAGCACGTCTCCAGCCCCACCCGCCAGGCGGGCCTTCAGTCCAGTCAGAGGATTGAATACGGGGCCGTCCGCCCCACCGCTGCCCAGATCTCGCCTCCACCGGGTTCACCGATGCTCCGTGTGCTGGGGGAGAGCCGCTCAAAGCGCGAGGAGCGCGCGACCGCGCCCGGTCCGCCCCGAGCCGGCAGCCTCCACCGAGCAGTCCGGATCGTCAGCGCCGCACCTGGGACACTCCAGCAACCTGAGGCCCCGGTCTGGTAGGCCGTAACTTTCCGGAGCTCGCCGATTGCGTTACGAGCCACGGAGGGATTCAGGAGCGGGAGCAGGCGAGGTCGCTTCGCCTCCGCTCCCCGTGTCTCGACCTTGGGAGTGTAGAAAGTCGCGGATCAGTAGACGGATGCGAGGGGAGTCGGCCTCACCCTCGGAGCTCGCTTAGGCTGCGGCCATCTTGCTCGGCAGCAGGCCACGCCCCTCAACTATTGACATTTATAAACCAAAGAAGATTGTGCCTTTTTAAAAGTGTGAAAATAGTTATCGCAAAGCAAAGTTAGCCTTAAGAATCACAACAGCACAGATGTGGTTTTTACTACTATTATTTTGTATGCAGTATTTTGTTCCTTTATGGCAGAAGGTTGTTTTTGCAGCATTTGAACTTCTGTGCACTCAAGGCATCTGATGCTAAGGTGGGCATATAAGAATTCAGATTGCATAAATCGACAAGTAGATTGTTAGATCAACCCAAAATTCTGTTGAAACCTACGTAGTCTGTAGGAGTCTAGTAGAAAACTCAAGCCACTATCCAGTTATATTCCTGTTTATTGTATCCTGTGAATACTCAAGCCCCCTGAAGCCCTGGACCCCTAAAAGAAGACAGCTGAAATCTTCTTGTTTCTCTTCTCTTGTCATCCCAACCCCTTTTCCCCCCTGAGACTACTGGACTGATCCTAAGTTATATCTTGGTATCACGCTGCTAGTTTCTAGAGGGATTGGGGACCTGTCCTCTCATCGTTCACATCGTCATCAAGGTGAAACAATCTGGAGCACAGGTGAGTGCCTCGTAACAGAAACCATGGTGCAAAGTCTGTAAGCAAAAGACACACTGGACAAATGATTGCACCAAGTCCAAAGAGAATACTCCAGCCCCCACCAATGCCCCTAAGGCACCTGCTCCCACTAGTGCAGTTACAATTGGTGGTGGGAATACACAGGCCAAGGGTTTAGTGGGGTTGACCCTGGGTACTGAGTTGGGCTCTGGCCTAGTCAGAGAAAACCACTCAGGCTGTTCTTGTCTGTGATGGGGGCATGGATATGACCCCCTCTGTGAGTCCCAGTAACTTGGGCAAGTACAGGCAACAGCCTTTAATCAATTAAGGCTTTGCGATTCAGGGACACAGGAGTAAGTGTCACTATGGTGACAAAAGATCTTGTGGATCCTGGGCAGATTATACTTGGTGAAATGTACCAACTGACCAATGATAGCAATGTCAGAACAGACCATTCTCTGGCAGTTGTTAACTTCTCCTGGGGAGGGGTAACTGGCCTTAAGAAGGTTGTGGTGAGTGCAGACCTACCAGTCGAATGCTTGCTTGGCAATGATCTAGAGACTTCAGCTTGGGCAGAAGTAGAGCTCAGGACTCATGCAGAAATGCTGGGCATCCCTGCAGATGTGTTTGCTAAGCCTGGGCGTTGAACTATGCTCCGTTCGCGGAGCTTGCGAAGTTTAGGCAACTTCGCGATTCGCATAGAGCGCGAAGTTGCAGATTGCTACGCAATCTAGCGCGTAGCGTAGTAGTTTTGCTTCCTAGCGCGCTCAATATTCATTCTCGCGCGCGCGGTAACGTCTTACCGTGATTCTGCGATCGCCAACTTGCTTTTCTGTCCGTTCGCGAGCGCCACGAGATTTGTACTAAGGCTGCCCAATCCCGCGAGAGTGTGCGAACGCAAACACGTCATTCGGGAGCGCGAGCTGACTTCCGGCGGCTGTCTTGGTAAGATCGCGATCCCGAACATGCAAAAACTACAATCTGGCGAAGAATATCTCGCGATCTTCATAAAACCTTCTCTAAAATGATCATTTAGCTCATAAAACTCCTCAGATTGTGATTTTGCTGTAGTCTTTTGTGTAAGGAGGAGTCCTTTAACGTTTTTAACTCTTTTTTTCAAGAGGAAGGAAGTGCCCCTGAGTCTACAACTTCCTGTTCCTGTCCAGCAGGCTCCTCCCAGTGCTTTGTGCATGTGCTGTTCACTTTCATTTGGATTTGGAGCTGGAAGGATCACTTTTTGTGTCTGTCTGCTCATACCATTGGATTGGATTTATTTGAGGACTTTTTGATTTGAGATTTAATTTACTACAAGTAAGTTGGAGAATTGGTGTGTTTGTTTCATTGGGGCTTGTATTTGTATTACCTACATTTTTCTGGGTTTTTCATTGTTTTTTTAAATTATTGTTGTGGCGGGTGGCCTGTGCTTTCAATAGGGGCCTAGTTGTTTTTCTCTGCAATTTCAGCCAGTAGGGTACCCATGGGTTCATGTTTCGTGGTGTCTGTAGAATTTTCAACATCATGTAGGGCATGGATGGCATAGGATTATTTGAAATGCTAAATGTGGCTGTGGTGTATTTCTCTGTTGGTGTGTGTGTGAAATACCTTTGTGGGATGTGTGTGCTTGATGTGTAACTTCTTTCCAATCCTTTCGTAGCCCTGTTCATTTTCATTTGTGTATTAAAGCTGTGTTGTTTAGCAGGCCTCCTTTGTCCGGTCATATATTATAGGCCTGCTTCAGTTCATTGTTTTCCATGGCCTGTTGGGACTGTGAGTGCCCATGTGGCAATTTTGTGGTGGTAGTTTAGTAGTGTGTGCTTCTTTTTCCATAAAGGCCTGTATTTCTTTTCTTTGTTCCCCTTGGATTATGCTTGTTGTTGTGTCCTCCTGGCCATGTGTGTGGCGGCCATTTTGTTAAGGCAGGCATTGTGCTTTTGCATTGAGTGTTCCAAGCTTGTGGCCTAGTCTGCTAGTAGGCCCAGAGGTAGTCAGCCTCAAATCTTTGGTGCGTTATTTAAATTTACAGTTTGTGTTGTCTGTTGATTTTCTTTTACACCATGGATGGCTTTGGATTTTATTGCAAAAGGTGTTTTTTGGGGAGGAATAGCATTTTTTGGGTGTGTGTTAAATATATAGGGCTTTTTAGCCAGTATGTAAGCCTAGGGATTCAGCTCGCGTACTTTTGGTAACTCTGCACAGCGCGACAACGCGGACTTACAGTTTTCGTCATTTTCGTGCTCGCAATATGCGTGTTCGCGCACGCGATAAAGCCTTTTTGTACAGTTCGCGATCCCGAACACGCAGCTTTTGCAATCTGGCAAACAATATCTCGTGAGCAACATAGATCCTTCTCGAAAACGCTTTTTTGTGCATTTCTGCTAAAAAAACTCCTCAGGTTGTCATTGAGCTGTAGGTTTGGAGCACGGAGAAGCTTTTATTTTTTTCAAAATATTTTTATGAGAGGAAGTAAGTTCCACAGACACTAAAACTTCCTGTTCCTGTCCTTTGTAATCACTTTTTGGTTATTTGTGGTGGGTGGCCTGTGCATGTGTGTGGCGGCCATTTTAGGAAGGCAGGCATTGTGCTTTTGCCATAGGCGTACATTGACTGTCTTCCATTTCTTGTTGTTGTGGGTGTGTGGCGGCCATTTTGTGGAGCCATCCAAGCAGTGTGCTTGCTTTTGCCATTCTGTTCCAAGCTTGTGGCCTAGTCTGCCAGTAGGCCCAGAGGTAGTCAGCCTCAAATCTTTGGTGCGTTATTTAAATTTACAGTTTGTGTTGTCTGTTGATTTTCTTTTACACCATGGATGGCTTTGGATTTTATTGCAAAAGGTGTTTTTGGGGTGGAATAGCATTTTTTGGGTGTGTGTTAAATAAATAGGGCTTTTTAGCCAGTATGTAAGCCTAGGGATTCAGCTCGCGTACTTTTGGTAACTCTGCACAGCGCGACAACGCGGACTTACAGTTTTCGTCATTTTCGCGCTCGAAATATGCGTGTTCGCGCACGCGATAAAGCCTTTTTGTACAGTTCGCGATCCCGAACACGCAGCTTTTGCAATATGGCAAACAATATCTCGCGAGCAACATAGATCCTTCTCGAAAACGCTTTTTTGTGCATTTCTGCTAAAAAACTCCTCAGGTTGTCATTGAGCTGTAGGTTTGGAGCACGGAGAAGCTTTTATTTTTTTCAAAATATTTTTATGAGAGGAAGTAAGTTCCACAGACACTAAAACTTCCTGTTCCTGTCCTTTGTAATCACTTTTTGGTTATTTGTGGTGGGTGGCCTGTGCATGTGTGTGGCGGCCATTTTAGGAAGGCAGGCATTGTGCTTTTTGCATAGGCCTCCATGCTTGTGGCCTAGTTTAATAATTGTGATGACCACCCACCAGACACGAATAAGTTATATATTATATTATGGATCTTTTGACTGATGTTCTTCTGGCTTTTTTGCTTTTAGGTGCACAAAAGACAGAGGAGGTGTGTCATCATCATCCACTGTTGTGGTGCCAGACCGACGTCCTGCTGCTGTACACAACGTGACGTGTGAGTGACCTGACCAGGCATCTCTGCAACTTGTGCTACTGAGTGCTGTTTTGACATCTGTTGAAGATGCCCCCAAAGAAAGCAGGTAGCAGGTCCTCCAGTACCAAGAAAGTTGCCATGGAGAAGAAGGAACAGAAGAAGAAGGAAGTGTTACTTAAGTCTGGTGTGCCTCCCAAAACCTTTCTTGGTACACCAAAAATGACGCCTGCAGCAGCGGTGTCGGGGGGCCAAGCTGGGGGCAGCACCTCCACATCAGTGGGCCCAACCCACCAACCCAGGCCCAAGCAGATGAGTGTGGAAGAGGTAGCCAACCTTATGGTGGAAAGCAGTGATGCTGAGCCTGAACTAAACTTATCGCTATCTCAAAGTAGTACACAATCAACGCAGGAGGGAACATCATCAACACAGCAGATAAGTGGTCAACAGCCGCAGCCACCGCCCGCAATAGTAGCTGTTGTTCCTCCCGAAGTAGGGGCAGTTCAGGAAATTGAGCCTCATGCAGAGGAAGAAGAGGAAGCCACTCCTTTAGAAGTTCCATTGGCATCCAAATCCCCAGCAAGGAAAAGGAGGGTTAGTACATCAAGCTCTTCACCAAGCCCCCCTTCTGATGATCTAGATGCCACTTGGAAGCCACAAACTGAGTCTGAGAGGGAAACACATCACAAGAGCAGGCATGGGAAAAGGAAGGTTCCAGAAAGCCTTACACTTATGGATGTTGATGTAGAAGAGCAGGATGATGATGATGAGCCAGTCATCACAAACATCACTCCCGGGCCTGAGGAGATGGAGACCAACATTTTTACACTATCCAAAATGGCTGCGAGGGATGTAGCACGCATACCTCCAACACAGGTAACACCAACACGACCTCCAGCTTCCATATTTACATTAGCAAAGGGCCGGCAGCGTCCTACATCCAGCACAAGCACCACCTCAGCAGAAGTAGGTAGTGGTCCTGCACAGAGTCAAATTCAACACACACCCTCCAGTTCATCCGGCATTGGAAGTGGGAGTGGCACCTCCAGCAGGAGACAAAAGTTAAGCTCCCCAGTGTGGGACTTCTTTACGGTTAGCAGAAAGGAGGAGAACATTGCTATATGCTCCGTTTGTCATACCTCTGTTAGTCGTGGTAAGCTTGGTACAACCTATGGTACCGGAGGCCAAATGACCCATCTGAAAAAACACCACGCAATCCAGTGGGAGGAGCACCTTAGTCGCTTCAAAACTGGAACCATTGCTGTTGGGCATAAACGAGTAGAAAGTCCGCTCCCGGTGGAACAGGAAGAAGAGGGAGACATTCTCTGTGGTAGTGGTACACAAAGTAGCCCTGTCCCCAGCACTGCAGTGGTAACGCCCACATCCTCAGCCACATCTCATTGGCACAAGAGTAAGAGTCAGCCTGAGACACCAAGGAGTACTGCTGGACCAAAAAGTGCGACGTTGACCACAGGAAGGAATACCATGCAGCCTACCATTCTTAGCATGTTTAGTAGGCCGGAGGGGCAGTACGAACACAACCACACAATAGCACGTTTGTACAATGCAAAGCTGGTGTAACGCCCTGAACGTCTCAGGATCGTTTAACAGACACGACAATGAGGACGCAACCACTTGTGAAGGGTTAGTTCTTTTAATGAAGGCAAATAAAATACAAAGAACAAACAAAAGTTATAGTCACTGGAATCCTCCAGGCTAAGTACGTTACCAGCCCACAGCACGGATGGTCCTAACCGTCCTCTGCATATACGCCGATCCCGGCGTATGCCAACAGAGGGCAGAAATGAAATGGCCGACAATGCCAATCGGTAGGCTGTGAGGGGCACGAAGAGTGTTGGGGAGAATCGAGGAGTCAGGGAAACACCCAGCGGGGTCTCTACCTGAAGGGAGCAGCCGCTCAACCTCTTCCTCAGACTGCACCGGGACGCGGAGTCACCTCCTGGTGATGCGTCACCGATACCCCAATCACAAGCAAGAAGACTGAACCGAGAGCAGCCGCTCGATCGATCCTGTGGACTTCCGAGTCTGTAACGCGGCAAACACCTCCTGGTGTGCGTTACAGGTGGCAGTCCCTGTGTCTCTGGTCGGGCTGGGAGTTACGACTCCAACCAGCAAAAGCGCCACTGCGCTTGGACTCAGCCGAGTCAAAAAGCGAAGCTCAATGGTTGACCGGTAGAGCTTCCGGGTCCTTCACAGGTGACGATGGGGCAAGACACGGCCCAGGGAGTAACGACTCGACCTACCTCCGTTCTTGCCTTACTGGAGCACCACTCCGGAACACTGCTCTTCACGAAGCAGGTACGTCGGTGTAAACACAATATCCGACAGCCTTGTACCTCCGGTTCCTCCCTTTATAGGGCGTGTTTTCCTTGAGTTATGTAACAGCTCTCCTGTTTACATAAGGGCGTGTTTCCCTTGAGTTATGTAACAGCTCTCCTGTTTACATAAGGGCGTGTTTCCCTTGAGTTATGTAACAGCTCTCCTGTTTACATAAGGGCGTGTTTCCCTTGAGTTATGTAACAGCTCTCCTGTTTACATAAGGGCGTGTTTCCCTTGTATGACAGGAATTCTTGACAGCTGGCAAAAATGTTAGCACTGGACCTTCTCCCTTTTTCTTTTGTTGAAGGGGTGGGTTTTCTTGAGTTTGTGACCACCATCTGCCCAAAATGGAAAGTTCCCAGCCGCTACTATTTCGCAAGAGTTGCTGTTCCAGCACTACATCACGACGTGCTGGAATTGCTTGGAAAAGCATTAAAAAAGAGTGCTGTTCAGAGTATATACCTGATAACAGACATGTGGACCAGTTGCCAAGCCACTGATTACATGTGAATCACTGCACACTGGGTCTCTTTTTCGGGTGTTAAAGATATGATATCTGACGGTGTTGTTGACACCGCTGAGATTTTTAAAGACACTCACAAACATGCAACTGTAGCCATGTTTGCTATGGAGAAATCTCATACTGCTGCAAACATTTTGGATGAGTTTAACAGCAAGGTGTTTGAGTGGCTGCGACCAAGAGGGCTTACCATTGGTTTTGTTGCCACGGACAATGGCAGTAATGTAGTTAGGGCCATGAAAGATGGTGGCTATTTCAGGGTGCCATGTTTGGCACACTGCATTAACATTGTTGTTCAAGACTTTCTGAAAAATGAAAGCAAAGTCAGCAGCTTACTGACCACCTGCAGAAGAATATGCACACATTTCAACCATTCTTTTAAAGCCCGGAAGCAGCTGAGGGTCATTCAGCGTGAGCATAAAATGCCAGTCAAAGCACTCATCCAGGAGGTGCCAACACGTTGGAACTCAACGTATTACATGCTTGAGCATCTGTTTGAGCAGTACATACCACTTAATGCTTATGTCATGAAAAGGTCAGGGGATCCTACTGTGAAAGGCATGAGAGTTGAGATGGCCCAATGGGACCTCGTCAAATGCCTGACAGAGATGCTACTTCCTTTTGAGGTATTCACGCGTGAAGTGAGCAGGGAGGACTGTACTATGGGCCAAGCTATCCCATTGTTGTACATGCTAGAGCAAGAGCTGAAGGAGGTGTCAGAAATGTATGCAGGTCTGGATGACAAAGTAGACGCATATCATTTGGCAGACACCTTATCCGCTCGCTTATCTCAGAATACAAGGATTCAAAATAACATTGTGTCACATCCACATTACATTACTGCCTCAATTTTGGATCCACGTTACAAATTATTGCTGCGCAGTAATGAAGTAATTCCTTTTTCAGAAGTGAATGTTGCCCAGTACAAAACTTTGATAGCTGAGGAAGCCACTGAGCTTGAAAATGAAAGGATCTTAATTAGAGGCCCGCCCCCCCAGGGCATAAAAAGTACTGCAGGGCACCCAGAGCCAAGTTCTACTTCAGAGGCCAAGAGTAGTGCGTTTGCCTCCCAGCAGTCAACAACACTGCCAGCAATAACATCAACAGCACCAACAGGATCATCAGGCACATTAAAAAAACAGCAGGTGATTGGTTTCTATGGAAAGGGTATTGTACGTCCATGACTGATGCAAAGGCAAAAGAGGCCCAGGAAATCGGAGCACCCCTGAACATTGAGCGGATGGTTCAGGCCTATCTAGATGACACAACAGAGGTCTTCATGGAGCAAAGCCCATTGGTGTATTGGTATGGGAAAAGAAGCCAATGGCCAGTGCTCAGCAGGCTGGCGATAAAGTATGTGGCTTGCCCTGTTACAAGTGTCTCTTCAGAGCGTGTTTTCAGTGCTGCTGGTGCCATTGTTACTGTCAAAAGGACCAGGCTCTCGCCCAAAAGCGTTGAGAGGTTAACCATGATCAAAATGAATCAACACTTTATACCACCGGAGTACAAAATACGTGAATCACAGCAGGAAGAGGAGAGCTACTTCGATGACATAAGTAGTGGGTTGTTAGACGTACTTCTGTCTGAACCACCAGAGTTTGAGGACGAGCTCCTCTTCCCTGACAACTAGGCTTTCAAATTGTTCTCCCTTCCTTTATTTGTGTGTGACTGTGTGTATCTGTTTTTCTGGTTCAAAATCTAATCACAACAAATCCATCAACAGTCTCCTCTTTTTATTTCCCTATTGGAGTTGCACGTCTGTGCATAACTGTCCACTCCACTCCTCAGGGTCCTGCTCCATCTTCCTTACTCTCCCTAAGTACATTTCAAGCAAGCCAGACATTGGATGGAGATGGAGAATAGTACAATACATGTTGCCTCTAACAGTCCCTTCATAAGAAGTGAAACGTGACTCCAGCTATATTCCATTTTGTTTCCAAGTCGAAAGAAACTCATCACTGACTGGCAGAAGGCTAGGCAGGCATCAGATCAGACAGCCAAAGAGAACACCAAGACAGGTAATGAGTGATTATTGTGAATGATGGTGGCATGCATTGCATTGGATGCTGGCTGACTACGAATAATTGTGCATGAAGTAGAACTATACTAGTTTATAGACAAAGTAAAAGTGACTCTGGTGTGGTGACAGTTAATGTTTCCTTGTTGTTTAATAATAGCCACATTGTACTCCTACCATTGCAGGTGCCGGCCAATATCCGTTGCAATTTAGTAATATGGAATATATTCTAAACTTAATCAGTCACTACAGACTGAGTTGGTGTTGGAGAAGACGTACCACACGGTCATCATCATGATGCTGCTGAGCATACTATCTTTGCACACAGTCAGTTGGATCGGAGAAAATTGATGGAATAACTGCGTTTCATGGGCTGACTTAAAAGGTAAACAGTTTGAACAAGAACCACAGCACAGACCTAGGCTAGATGTCCGTGTAGTGGTGTGGACTGGAGTACAGTGTAGTGGTATGAGGGACAGTGGCGCATTGATTTAGTCATTTCATTTGGAAAATGCTCGGTTGCTGCAGTGCATATGACATTTCACTGGCTCGCTCAAAATGTAAGTAAGGGGTAGGGTGCCTGGCCTGTGCCGCGGTTCTCCTGTTCTGTGGCTGTGCTGGCTCCTGAGTACTGTCCCGTTGTTGTTGTATCTTAATGCTGTAGACACTTATGTATCCTATCTAAGCTGCCTCAGTCTGAAAGTGTTCTCTCCAGAGTGTTGTCTTCTCGTCTTGCACTCCACTGTAATTGAGTTTATTGTTGTAAATGCAGTAATTTTTCAATACCCCGTTTGTTTTTCCATCTACACTTACAGGCCGGCCTTTAACCTGTGCTATAGTGGGAGAAACGACTCACACTTACCTTTCCAATCCGCATCAGGCAGGCAGTGGTACCCAAGATTGATGTGCGGAGTGTCCATGGAAGGGAGGACCAAGAGGAATGACGATAATGATGCAACTCCACATTTGGACCAGGATAATACAGTAACTTTAGTATCATTCATCATTCGTCTTTAAATTTATTTGATTGCTTTTTTCTCTTCAATCATTACGACTGTGTCTTGTGGTTTGTTTGGTAATTGATCCCTACAACTATTTTTTAATTTCTTTGCTTGCTTGAAAAATAAAAGTAAGCCCGGTACAGCATGTAATTGGGTTCAGTCTGAGCTCTGAGGGTGGCAGACAGGCAAGGCAAATTTCAATTTCTTCCCTGACTGTACTGTCTCATTGGGTAATAGGTATAGTAAGTACAACTCATTATCATTACCATCAAGTTCTCTTCCTCAGCATGCATGCATTTGCTTTTTCTCACTTTATACTTTGATTTCTTTGATAATGGATCATGGTCGTCTTACAAGATTGTGTTTTACTTTTATTGTGTCCATGCATACTGTCTGTTTTTCTTTCTCAAACCTTTCCCAAAACCCCACTTCCCATCCATTCATCAATCCCTAACCCTCTTTCCCCGGGCTGTGTGATTTATATTGAGGTGTGATGTGATGACTACATTATGTACACCAATTGATCACACGCTTGCTGGGGCAGATGTGGTGAAAGCAACACTAATTGAATTTCAACTGAGGCTGTGCAAGGATCTTCTTCTGCTAGCCCACCCATGCTGTAGTTTACTTTGTGTTCTGTTCTACTACTCCTCCCACAGTCTCTCAGTCAAGTGACTTTCTCTCTCTTATTTCAAATGCTATTGCCAGTGTCTACTACTACCACCACAATAATGGCATCTTGTCCGTTAATTTGGGAAACTAACCATGCAGCCATCAGTGTGCCGAACTTCATCATCAATTGCAGGTAAGATAAGTTTTGTGGGAGGTATGGACTAGGAGGAGAGACTGACAGTACTATTATGACAATTAAAATAACTCAGTGAGGGGTACTGCATCTATCGCTTTGTGTGTTACAAAATCGGCAGATCTTTTAAATCAAACACTGGCTGTGGGCATGCAGCAGCACGGAAACAAAGTAAACAACCATGTAACTTAGATTGAATTCGGAAAACTGTAACCCACCACAAAACATTAACATTGTATAAGTAAATAATAGTATATATTTAATACCCCTAACAGAAATAAACTATCCCACTCTGACCTAACCCACCCCCCTCCCTAACCCCAACCAATGTCCAAAACGAAAGTTGCGAGTCCCAAATGTCCGGAAAAATCCCCAACACCCACAAACCCACCCAACAACAAAATGAATGAAAAAAAGGGGCAAATGACGAGGTCCTCTATCATCGGCGGGCCTTGAGGTGAATATCCACCAGGATCTTTACCCGCTCCTCCAGGTTCTCCTCCAAGCGGGCCACCCGGCGGAGCAGCTGGCGGCAAAATGCCCTGCAGTTACATGCAGGGTGGGGGGCAGCAGTGCTTGAAATAGATGGGCGCCGGCAGCCGGCAGCCGGACCACGGCGCCGTGAAAGTGGAGGCGGGGCCTGACTGGGGCCCGAGGCATTGGAGGAGGCTGCAGCTGCAGCCGCCTCCTCCTCTTCCTCCGCCTGAGCCACCAGCCGGCGATAATGTTCACAGATGGCCTCCAGTTTCCGGCGCCGGGCCCTAGCGGCCAACTCCTTCCGAGATGGTTTTGTTGGTGTGGAAGGAGTATCTAGAATCAAGAAAGAAAAAGAACATGTTGTAGCCAATACTCTTAACACTGAAATCATTCAACACATAGTGTCACAGTATCACTAGCAAGCACAGTTCATAACATTTGTGATTTGGTGGTAAGTATCTCTACTCCTACTTCCTTGGACTCTAACATTTGTGGGAGTTTCCGACATTATAAATATAATCGTACTATGTACTCCGGTACACCAGTCGTGTTGTTGTTATCTGTAGTTTAGCCCAATTACATAACCTTGTTGTAGCCGGCATGCCAGCTCAGTCAGCTAAGCTTGCACCCAAGAGAAACAGATATGAGCCACATGATGCAGACTCACGTTAGTTTTATTTACTACTACTGTCTGTAGGTGGGGAAGCTCATATTTTTGTATGACGCCTTACGGCTTTTGGCACTGGCCATACTCTGTTACATGGGGGCAAATGGCATGCACAATTTCACTTACACCCTGCCATGGGTACTACAAACAGGCTGATTATTTATCTGATCCAATGATCATTGCTTAAATTCATATTATAGATGCTAATACGATACGACATCAGGCCAGTAGCATGGTGGGAGTGCTGCCGGGCGGTGAGTCGGTGACGTGGGAAGGTGCAGGGTGGGTATAGTAAACTATGGACTAAGGACAATCACAGGTAATTAGACAATACATTAAAAAAAAATTGTTGCACGCACTGCATCGCATTCGGCGGTGCAGCGCGCACATTGAAAATAATGTTATTTATTTTTCTGTTGATTACCTGTATTTGCCCGTAATACACAGTTTACTCGCCAGTGCCACCCACCCGTCCCCTCCCCATGTCACCGCCCGCAAACACTCCCACCACGAACCGCTACTGCAGAGGGTACTTGCTTTCATTGATTGTGTAACCAATAACCATAAACAACAGATAGGCCACCCTTTGCAGGCTGGGTGCCACAATTCGAAAATACATTAATAATAATAGGTAGGGAGTGGTCCCCAGAGTGGGAGGAAGAGGCTTCCGCTTGATAATGTATATATATATATATAAATATATATGACGTGCTTGCAAACTACTGCAAGTGTACTGTATTCTGATAATACTACCTGTATTCCCCTAGGCTTTGCTACTGTCGCGCAGTTTCTTTTACATTTTCTTCAAAGAAAAATCTCCAGTGACACTTTCCAATCCTATACTGTCTATAGTACATCCAGGAATACATCCATTCAAGTAAACGTTTATCCTTCTTTTTTATATCTCTCATACTTAGTTGGTTTCACCAACAACGCCCATGCTTCCGCTCCTTCCTTGCTTGCCTTGGCTTTGAGTTTGAATTTGAACCAAACAACGCTGATTTTTGCTATCTAGCACTATCCACCCATACTTTGTCGCCCACCCAGGCAGGCATTCTTTCACCTTCCAGCCATCCTTCAACAACCCTTGCATCTGATCTGATTACTATCAGCCACCTATGCATGCTTCCAACTACATATCCTTCTCTGCCAGTCAGTCATATTATTTATCTCGCCCGTCCTTCCACCCTTAGTTCTTTCCCTCTTTGTTCAACACATCCATCAAGGTCATCTGATCTGAGTTTGTCTTCTCCATAAAACCTTCACACAGCTGATTTTGGAGTCAAATCGAAGAGGCCATTGGTTACTCTAATCACGCTGCTAATGCTAAGTAAAGGGTGTCTTCTTCAACCGTTGTATAATAATAAGTCGCACAGTACAGTGAAATAGTGAACACACTTCCATCTAGTAGTAATGTCAAGAATTAATGAATATAACTTACCGCCGCCGGCCACTGCTGCTGCATCCCCCCCTGTCTCGTCTGCAGGTGCCGCCAGTTCGCCTGCCCCCTCCGGAATGGCCACATCGCTGGCCCCGACGGCACTGGTGGATGGTAGTGTGCCTATAAAAAAACATCACACATTTTTAGATGCCTGGAAACCTCCCCCTATTTTAAGTGTTGTTCACTTGGAACATTGAAAAAAAAGTTAATACAACATACATCAGCGCTAGACAGTATGTACAGTCAGTAGACAGACACTAGTGGTGATATGGTTCCACTTCCTAGGGTCATCTAGTTCTACTCTACTCTTTTGAAAGTTAGCCTGAGCCATGTGTTACCCTTATAGATTCATCATGTCGACTACTACTCTTTTGGTGCATATTTAATTATACCTGCAAGCTTAGTGAGATGTGCAGTAGAGTAGATGCCTTTGAGGCCACTTGACTGTTGCGTACAAGTGACGAGGTCGGAAAAAACACACTTATTGAGTTTGTTTAGTTCATATTGCTTAGCCATCACATACATGTTACAATTTTTGCCATGACTGCAAAATGCTTCCATTCACCAGTATCCTATCTAACGGCTAACTCGCAGCATTTTTCTCATATAATAGGCGGATGATGCCCTTCTACAAACCAGAGATTTACAGAACATATTATGATGCAAGATTATGTAACCAGTATTTCTACGTTCTACGGTGAGGGGTCTTCCAGAATTCTAAAGATCTTGGCTCTTGTTCTTGTTGTCATGCACTTGTAAATGTTTACTGTTTTAATGTTAGGCTTTTTACTGGCTTATTGACTATGGCTGTAGTAAAATAAATTTCATATTAACGATGTACAGAGTTTGATACTTGTTTCAAATAAACCTTTTGAACTTACACATAGAATCTGTGGTCTTTGGTGTGGTGGGGTGGACTTACACAAGTGAGTGTGCAAAATGGTATTATTATGTTCTGGGTTGTCTGTCTCAGTCATCATCAACATTTTGTATCTTCTTCGTGAGGGGGTTTGGGAGTGGGACCCTAATGTGAGACACTATAGCTAGTCGGTCAGGGGATCCTGGGTTCTTCGGACTGAGGTGTGATCAGTAAGGTCCAACCTCCCATCAGCAACATCCTATTTTGTTGTGCATAGTTCTGTATGTGGCTCTGCAGAATCACTAGACAATAGTAGTATCATGTACTATCCGATCAAAAATACTAGTCAAATATCTGGTTGGCCATTTTGTTTTTGGTAATTGTCAAAACCTCAACATTGAGAAGACTTGAAGAGGACAACCCAAAGGACAGGACACAGTGGCTAGAGCTATTGGTCAATCAGAGTTTTATTATTCCAAAGAAAACCTTCTATAAAGAGTGGGCAGCTGTGCAAGCTTCGCTACAGACAGAGTAATATAATAGTAATAGTAGTAGTAGTACAGAGAGTCATAGCAGAGGCAGTTAGAAGCAACTTAGTTAGAGGCAGGGATAAACAGAATTTGGAAACAGATAGACAAGGTCAAAGAAGTAAGCTTTTGTAAAAATAGAATTAGAAAGTGGAACCATAATTTATAGTTCGGAAAAAAAAGATGCAGTAAAAGTTAGGGAAATATAAATGTCAATATAACCACTGGAGAACTTACTGGGGCCAGCAGCAGGAGCCTCGGTAGAGGAGCGGTCCTCCTGTGGGTCCCCCGCCGACTCCGACCCCGTCTTCTTGCCCCTGGGTGGTGCTGATGATCATGTAAAATATACTAAAGAAAGAGACAACAATTAAGGAGTTCTGTGAAAGAAATAATAATAAATCATTTGGAAAAATAAGTCAAACAAGTTTTTAGGAAACAACTATTGCAATAAAATTGAACTATCTAATCAGATGGATCAACTACTGGCTTCTTCCTGCATTCACGGATCGTCTACTTATTTTTGAACATTCCAGTGTTCCATAATCATTCTGATTACAAATACTAACGAAGCCTAGTAAGTACCACCTGACCTACACCACCTATTCCAGACGGGCCAATTGTTCACTAAGTCTGCATTTCCATTTTTTTTCAGCCATCAAATGCATAGATGAGATGGAGGACACATGCATACATTAGTGCATACATAGAAGATACAACAAATTGTGGGTTGGTTGCATGATTCTGATCTAGTTCTGCTACTGACTGACCATGCTAAGCCTACCACACACTAAACAAAGTACAAAAGGTTCGACAGAGGACTGGGGTAAGCAGCACTCAGTGACAGAGGAGGCGTCACGCAGACCGCATAAAACAATTATTAACTAATACTAACAAACTAAACCTAGTATCCAATATCCATCCACCACTATTTCACAGAAGGACAATGGAAGGACTAGAGTCTCTCTAACAAATCGCATTACCTAACTTCAGTTCTGTAAAATAAACTCTTATATAATCAGCATCAGCACAAGCTAGCGCAAACTAAGTTGCAAACAAGTAAGAGTACCACCGAGCACCTGGGTCCTTAAATCAAAGAACATTTTGCTTTTTGGAACTTAATTTACCAGCAACGCTTGGCACGCAGCAGTAATCTTGTTGTTCATCAAATTTAATATACACAATAAGTTACTCACCAAGCCCGACGACCTCGACACCTAGCAGGTCCAACAGGTCCTGCTCCCGGTCCAGGATGTCGGACCACCAGTGGGCTAGTTGATTGTGGGTGCGCCGGACCCCAGAGCACCAGAACACGGCCCGGCGCACCTTCGCCCACCGACGGTGCCGCTCCTGGGTAGCGTAGCTGGAGCCGGGCCTGCCGCCTGCTGCCAAGGTCAAGGGGAGGTGGCGCTGGATGAAAAAAACAAGGGCGGCCACCTCCTCCTCCCCAAATAGTTGCCGGGCCTGCACCCCTGCAGGACGCATTCTGCCGCAAGGCAGGCGGGCCTTCTGTGCTCCTGCAGGTCCCTTGCCCTTGCCACTGGGACTTGCTGTGCCCTTGGCCACGGCTCTGGGGTGGGTGGGAGGCGGAAAAGAAAAGTTAGAAGGGGAAAAAAAAGTTAGGGGGAAGAAGATGGAAAGAACTTTATAAAAGTAACAAAAACACAGTAAAAGTAGAAATAAAATGGAAAATATAAACTTAGGCAAAGAGAGAGATAGATAATAATTTAAAAAAGTCAGAAAAAATGTTTTAAAGACAAAGGATGGCAAATATAAAGGGAGGATACAAAAGTAGGCCCAGAACCATAGCATAGAGTGAAAAACAAGATGGCCGCGCCCATTCGCGACCGCGTGGGTAAGTTTGCGCGATATTTCTCGCGAACATGTACTATTCATCGCGAACAAGTAAAATGCGCTCCCGAACACGTCAATGCACATCGCGAACACACTAACCGTGACCCGGAACAGGAAATAAGAAATAAGGCCTCGCGAGCGGGCGGAACAATAGAAAAACAAGATGGCCGCGCCCATTGGCGACCGCATGGGTAAGTTCGCAAGATATATCCCCTGAGCATGCAAACAGCTCCCCGAACATGCTTACCGCGCTCGCGAACAAGAAAAAGCCATCGCGAACAGGTTGCCACAAGCAACTACGCAAGCTCGCAAAGCTACGCGAAGGTCGCGTAGTGCAATGACATCTTTGCGAAGCTTCGCGAAGCGCGGCTACGCGAACTACGCCCAGGGTTAGTGTTTGCTGTGACCAGGTCACAGGCCAAAATGTCTGAAACTGAACAGGCCTTGGATACTGGAAGAATGGACCAAGTGCCATCCAAGAGGAGGAGCAGAAGGGTTAAGGCAGAGCCTTCCCCCCTGACTCAGAAGAAGGGTCAGTCTCTTGAGAGAGATGATCACAGTCCTGAAGAAGGAACTGTCCCAGAATAGCTTGAGCCTGATCAAGTTGAGTTCTTGGTGATAGGGGGCCCTTCCAGGGCAGATCTGAGCCAGGAGCAGCAGTGCTGCCCCTCTCTTGAACCCCTCAGATAGCAAGCTGCTGCTGAGGCTGCTGGGAGTGCTTGTGGTCCCCATAAGGTGTATTGGGATGATGGACTACTGTACTCAGAGTGTAAAGACCCCAAGCCTGGTGCCACCAGGAGGTTGGTTATACATCTGACGTTCAGGGGCTTCCTATTGACCCTAGCCCATGATATCCCTTTAGCAGGTCACCTGGGCCATAACAAGACTTGGGACAAACTTGTCCCTTACTTTCACTGTACCCACATGTCTGAAGACACAAAGGAGTTTTGTCGCTCCTGTGTAACCTGCCAAGCCAGTGGCAAAGCAGGTGGCACTACAAAGGCCCCCCTGATACCACTACCAGTGGTTGGGGTGTCCTTTAAAAGGGTGGGGATTGCCATTGTTGGTCCCAGGGATCCCCAAACAGCACCTGGGCACAGATTTATCCTTGTGGTAGTGGATCATGCTACCAGGTACCCAGAAGCTATTCCCCTTAGGAGCACCTGTGGTGGCAAGAGCCCTGTTGGAAATGTTCTCAATAGTGGGTTTTCCTAAGGAGGTGGTATCAGACAGAGGTACCAACTTCATGTGTGGTTACTTAAGAGCAATATGAAAGGAGTGTGGAGTGACTTACAAATTTACCACACCCTATCACCCACAATGCAATGGTTTGGTTGAAAGGTTCAACATAACCTTAAAGGGCATGATTTAAGGGCTCCCAGAAAAGCTTAGGCGAAGATGGGACATTCTCTTGACCTGCCTTTTGTTTGCATACAGGGAGGTGCCACAAAAGGGGGTTGGCTACAGCCCCTTTGAACTTTTGGTTGGTCACCTTGTCAGGGGTCCATTGTGTTTGGTGAAGGAAGGATGGGAGTTACCTCTCAAGCCCCCAAAGCAAGATATAGTGGACTATGTAGATTCCGTACCTGAGCACACATATAATATCAAATACTGGTTATTATCATATAACAATATGAAACAGTTAAATTTCGTAGTGGTTGCACTTTAATTTTCTTTCTTCCGTTGGTCCAGCCAACACGTGTTTCGTCGCCCGGGAGTGCCCGCGACTTCCTCAGGGCTAATGAGTGTGAAGTGATGAAGATTTCAACCTTATGACCGGTTGTAGTTCCGTCCCGGCCAGAGAGGCAGGGAATAAAATTTGGGTCCGTCAGGAAAGGTTGTATCCTGTACATAAAATGTTGTTGCAGTCGTTGCCTCCGTACAATCCAAATTCAGTATAGGGCAGTTTCGTGCTTCGGCGTGTTTACACGTCAGACTCTCGGTCCCCAATGTGGCCCTTTAACCCGCACATCACAGGCCTGTGGTGTGCAGTGGGAACCAAAGAGCTCCATCTTTCTTTAATTTACAAGACACTACAGTGTGCACCCCCTTGCCCTTTAATAACATATTTGCCACAATTCCACAATGATCTGTTTGTGACATGGGTGCAAAGCATTTGAGACAACCTATTACCCAAAACATTTACCACATTTATTATGCAAAATTAGTCCATAAAATGCATTTCTTGCACAGGGACCTCACAATTCCATATAATATTTGTCTCATCCATTGTTTTTTTAGTCTCCAAATCTTAATTTGGAAATCGCTATTTCTAAAGAATTTAACTTTTTGTTTCAAAATAGAGCTTCCTAGTGAGTCGCAAATTGACCTAACTCATGAATATTAATGAGGTAGGTCACACTTTGTGACCGACTAAAAATTGCCACCATCACAGGAATGGTGGCTTGCTCCGATCAGCAGACCATCATGTCTGTTACTGCTTTTTAATAAAGTAATTCTTTTTTTTATGCAGCCTGTTTCTCTTTAAAGAAAACTAAAGAAAAATGTTTCTTTCTGTTTTTTGTTTAAGAAGACACAGTGGTCCTGTAAACAAACTTATTTTTACATTCACTAAAGGAAAAGGGTCCCAAAGGGACCCCTTCCTATTTGTAAATGGGTTTCCAATACAGGTTTGCAGTTGGTAAAAGATTAGTCATGTTTTTCTGTTTGCAATAATCTGCACTCTAAGACACATTTCTCCTTGAGTGTGCATAAGGAGTCAAGGTCATACATGAAATATGTCTGTCGGAGAGTTTTAATGTTGATTTACCTCTTGGTCACTTAATTTATCGCATTCATTTGAACTATTTTAATTTGTTTGAAAGAAACCCTCTTGGTACCTGAAACATGCTCTTTCTTGTGATAATATTTTTCATGTTTAATGTTTTTATATCTATTCTATTTTCTGTCTCGGTACATTGCACAAAAATTAAGCATCTGAAAACGTACGCAACTCAACCACTAATTGCTCCATGTTTGCTTATCTGCCTTTGCCTTCACACGCAGATTTCTTGGAAATTATATGTTTGCTAACCACACTAAACAGACAACATCTTTCTGCTTTGACAACAATCAAGGATAGATTGCAATGCCTGACACTAATTAAACCTATTTTAAATAAGAGAAGTGATTTGGTGACTAAGAATACTCAGAAACAATCATGCTAAATGCTAACAGATGGTCCCTTTGCATTGTCTATTAAACATGAGAAAGCAACAGCAAAATACAACCTCGTACCATCGAAAAGGACAATGCAAACCTTTGCACAATTGAAGCAGGCCAGAAAAGTCTATCGAGGTAAAATGCTTCATTAGTAACACATTCAGACGCTTAGCTGGGACCTAAACATGTGGATGTTCCTGAGTTTGAACGCTTTGAGGATACTTCCTCCTCTCTAGACTCCTTTAGAGCTGCTAGATTCTTTCCTGTACCATTTACTTGTGAAATAATCTAAAGGCACAATCTCAAATCTAAACTTCACATGAAGGCTTTCTGCTTGCAGGGGCAGATCCTGTCCAAGTATGGGTCAAAGCTTAAAGAACATTCATGAGTTACGAAATTTTCAATGATGCTCCCCATTTTTTGCTCATTCCAAATTTGCTGCAATGTAAAACCCCAGAAGGCTTGCTTCAACTTAGTACGTACACCTTTCTTTAGAGTAGTAGAGGAGTTCCAAACTTGATGTCTTCACTTAAATGTTTGATTCTACTCAACCATGGAGTGCATGCACTTTTATCAATATTAATTGGTTCCTCCAGAGCTTCCCTGTATGGGGACAATACTGCTGTGGACTACGGGTGCACCCAGTATGTCAAAGGTTTCAGGAGTACGAGGTGGTAGATTCTTTTTAGTGAAAGATCAATGCAAAGTGGTATAAGGGGGGTGCTTTGGGGGGAGGTTAAACAGTGATATCATAAATTTGTTTTCAGTTTCTGTGAGCAAGGACACGTCAACACAGCCCCAGAGCTCTGCCCTATATGCAGCCCCTGCAATAGCAGTGGCCCTATAAACTTCAAGGGTGGTTGTTACAGCACCACTGGAAGTGGCCTTGTATTTCCTGCCAATGGCAGTCAGCCTTTGAGGGAGAATCATCCTGCTTTTTTAGGTCGAGCCTACAGCAGCGCATGCACTGTTGCTCGACTTTTACTAAGGGTCTTTTCAAAGTGCTACCCACAAGCTTTTTTTGGCCTTAAGCTTGCGTGCATGTGCGCATGCACGGGCGCAGCCACCATCTGCCTTTCTTATCTCTTCCTCCTCGCTGGCCATTACTTTCACTTTCGCTGCAATGGCTCTCCTCCAAGAATATTCAGGAGAATATTCTGAGTTCTAGCTACCAAAAACTCAAATTCCAAGCACTGACGGAGTGTACTGCAGCAGATACATCAAATATTGGGAGCCCTAATGCACGGTAATGTTTTTGTGCAAAAGGCACATATATTTTGTCCTTAGAAGCTCTCTTACAATACATGTAAAACTTTCAAGATGGCCTCAAACTCCTTCTGAAATGACTTCAACAGAGGTTAAAGATGCTTTTCTTGAAAGTTGTGTGCTCAGTTTGGAAAGGTGGCCCAAGAATCTGTGGGTGTTATCTCATTTTTAATACAGAAATAAGCACCATACTTTCAACTGAGTGCATGCCAACTCTGGAGCCCGCTGGAACCGACTTCATTAGCAGCCCTCTGTGTGATTCCCACATCTGGCCTAACGTAGAGATGTGGCTTCACTGCTATTGCATTAACTGCATGGACAGTGTGCATTTTATACACCATGGGAATAAGTCCATTAGAAGACAGACCACTGCTGGGATCGTGTGAAATCGCCAAGTGCATAAAATTGCAACTTGGTGAACTTTTTTTAACCTAAAAAGCTTTGGTTTAAGCGGGTATTTCTCGTGGCGGGAAACTGTGAGTGGTTTCTACGTCTAGGCAGTATGGAAGAACCCACTCCAACTGGCCTTCTCCTGCCCACTCCACCTGGCCCTCTCCTGCCCACTCCACCTGACCCTCTCCTGCCCACTCCACCTGAACCTCTCCGGGCCCTCTCCTGCCCACTCCACCTGACCCTCTTATGCCCACTCAACCTGGCCCTCTCCTGTCCACTGCATCTGACCCTCTCCTGTCCACTCCACCTTGCCCTCTCCTGTCTACTCTACCTCACCCTCTCCTGCCCACTCTACCTCACTCTCTCCTGCCCACTCCACCTGGTCCTCTTCTGCCCACTGCACCTGGACCTCTCCTGCCCACTCCACCTGACCCTCTCCTGCCCACTCCACCTGACCCTCCCCTGCCCACTCTACCCGGCCCTCTCCTGCCCACTCCAACTTGCCCTCTCCTGCCCACCTCACCTGCCCCTATTCTGCCCACTCTACCTCACCCTCTCCTGCCCACTCCACCTTGCCCGCTCCTGCCCACTCCACCTTGCCCTCTCCTGCCCACTCCACTGACTCTCCTGCCCACTCCACCGACTCTCTCCTGCCCACTCCACCTGGCCCTCTCCTGCCCACTCCACCTGACTCTCTCCGGCCCACTCCACCTGACCCTCTCCTGCCCACTCCACCTGACCCTCTCCTGCCCACTCCACCTGACCCTTTCCTGCCCACGCTACCTCACCCTCTCCTGCCCATTCTACCTCACACTCTCCTGCCCACTCCCCCTGGCCCTCTCCTGCCCACTCCACCTGACCCTCTCCTGCCCACTCTACCTCCCCTCTCCTGCCCACTCTACCTTACCCTCTCCTGCCCATTCTACCTCACACTCTCCTGCCCACTCCCCCTGGTGCTCTCCTGCCCACGCAACCTCACCCTCTCCTGCCCATTCTACCTCACACTCTCCTGCCCACTCCCCCTGACCCTCTCCCGCCCACTCCCCCTGGCCCTCTCCCACCCACTCCACCTCACCCTCTCCTGCCCACTCTACCTCACCCTTTCCTGCCCACTCAAACTCACCCTCTCCTGCCCACTCTACCTTACCCTCTCCTGCCCATTCTACCTCACACTGTCCTGCCCACTCCCCCTGGTGCTCTCCTGCCCACGCAACCTCACCCTCTCCTGCCCATTCTACCTCACACTCTCCTGCCCACTCACCCTGACCCTCTCCCGCCCACTCCCCCTGGCCCTCTCCCACCCACTCCACCTCACCCTCTCCTGCCCACTCTACCTCACCCTTTCCTGCCCACTCTAACTCACCCTCTCCTGTTCACTCTACCTCACCCTCTCCTGCCCACTCCACCTGACCCTCTCCTGTCCACTCTACCTCACCCTCTCCTGCCCACTCTACCTCACCCTCTCCTGCTCACTCCACCTGGCCCTATCCTGCCCACTGCACCTGTCCCTATCCTGCCTACTCCACCTGACCCTATCCTGCCTACTCCACCTGACCCTCTTCTGTCCACTCTACCTCACACTCTCTGCCCACTCCACCTAGCCCTCTCCTGCCCCTCTCCTGCCCACTCCGCCTGACCCTCTCCTACAGACGCTACCTCACCCTCTCCTGCCCATTCTACCTCACCCTCTCCTGCCCACTCTACCTGACCCTCTCCTGCACACTGCACATGGCCCTCTCCTGCCCACTGCACCTGGCCCTCTCCTTGCCACTCCACCTGGCCCTCTCCTGGCCACTCCACCTGACCCTCTCCTGGCCACTCTACCTCACACTCTCCTGCCCACTCTACCTGACCCTCTCCTGTCCACTTTACCTCACAATCACCTGCCCACTCCACCTGGCCCTCTCCTGCCCACTCCACCTTACCCTCTCCTGCCCACTCCACCGGACCACTCACCTCGTCCTCTTTCACATTCCCCATGAAATTCATGGACCTCAGTGTGTAATAATAAAATATAAATAAGTGCAGGTACCCAAACGTTTTTTAGGAGGCCACCACCCACTTCAGCACTGGTGCTATATCACTCATGGCATGGATACCGCCCTAAGTTTGGTTGGAGCAAGCAAATTAAGAGAGCCTGCCTTCCACCAAGGGTCAATGTGATACCTGCACTGCCCATCTTTCGAAGTCACATGTCTGATAGATAACTCACTCCAGAGGCCTTTCAGAGACTTTACTTAGATCTGAATTCACGAAACTGACTGAACTATGACTATCACTCTAGAGTCCTGCTAGTCAGACTAACTCCTGCCTGACATCTGACTGACTACCTCTTGTCCAGCTCTATCAGTCTTTCACTCACTGGCGTGAACAGGGCACTCTTTTTTTTATCCCCCTTTCCCTTTAGGGTGTGACTGTAAATGTTATCAGATTCATTACAGAACCAGGAGCATCATCTGCCTCTCATTCTATCCCCCAAACCATTATCACAACAAGCTCTGCACTTCATTTAACTCATTATTAACTAAAGGACTAGGTTTTTGTCCTAAGAGTGAAGGGGATGTATGTGATTTAAAAATTGATTTGTTCAAATTTATCAGACGGATACAAATTCAGAAACATTTTGAGATTTGTACAGAGACTAATAAACTACCTCAACGGCAGGAACAACAATCGATAAATGACATCACTATTCAGGAAATTCTGGATACTAGATTGCTAATGTCATTGACTGAATGTGAGGATGAGGTGGTGAGTGCTGAAATCATTATGCGTGACTTGTATGGGATAAGTGATGTACCTATACCCAGTGGCCTTAGAGAGAAATCCAAATGGACACCCGCTCTACTGATGGGGAACAATATTGATATCTTCCATAGGTTGGTATTACCAGACCTGGATAGATATGAAGAAAAGAATAAACGACCTGGGAGGGGGCCTGACAATCTCTCCCCAGGGGAAAGGGAATCACTTAAATGAAAGATGAGAACATAACTATCAGGGAGGCCGATAAGGGAGGCAATATTGTGGCGATGAAGAGCACGGACTATCATGCAGAGATCATGTCACAACTAAATGATTCAACCTGCTATGAGTCACTTGTTGGTAATCCAATGTGGAGACTATCTGAACATATCAATTTAGACTTGAGAAAATGGCATGGTATGGGATTACTTGATGAGGATGAGATGGGTTATCTTAAGATCGATCAACCCAAATACCCTTGTATTTATACACTACCTAAAGTCCACAAAGAACTACCATTCCCACCTGGGAGTCCTATTATTTCGGGCAATGATGGACCTACTGAAAGGCTGTCTGAATATGTTGATCTGTTTTTTAAGCCATTGGTGATTAATTTACCTTCCTTTATTAGAGACACCAAACATGTACTAGGCTTATTATCTGATCTTGTGTGGGAGGATAACATGACTTTGGTGACCTTGGATGTCACCGCCTTATACACTAGCATCAAAAGAGAGGATGGACTTAGGGCTTAGGATTTAGGAATATGGATAATTGCAGGTAAGTAAACAATGAAATAAATAAAACGAATTTCGTAGTGCGCGCTTCATCGCAAAATGCGATGTGGCGCGCGCTACGAAATTCGTTTTATTTATTTCATTGTTTACTTACCTGCAATTATCCATATTTCGGTTTTTAGTACCCCCCCACCCTTTCCCTCCCCCGCCCCGCCTTACCACCCCACGGAACTCCCTCCACGGGCCACGGCTGAGTTCAATGAATGTTGGTCACAGTGCACGCGTGGCACATTTGGAGTTATTGGTTTTAATAGGAGAAATACATTTACGGGTGAATAGCCACATAATAAAATGCTAACGGACACATAAAACACTGGGTCTTATTTTGATTCTTTTCCTTGACAAAATGGTTATAAATATCAGATATCTACCTCTCTCTTTAAAACTCTTGTATCAGTCCATTGAATATGTTGGATTTAATGTTCACAGTATACACAGTCAATTTTGACTGATATGGTGGCGGCATGTAATGTACCATTATCGGCAGTATGTGGCACACCGATGGATGCTTTCACATACCATGAGCTTTAAGTTCTTATGTGCACTAAGTCACTGCTATAATTTTGGGTGGAATGTCGTAGAACGTATATAACTATGTACCATTCTGTCCTGAGATAGTGACTGTAGTCTATTCTTTACTTAGCCTTGAAAAAGTTGCATGTTAATTGAACGTGAAGCGACGAAACACGTGTTGGCTTTGGGCTTACAAACAGTCACAAGAATATCAACCAAAGGAACCTACATATGAATTAAAGAGTGAAGACTTCAAGATATACAATTTGTGCTGCTGATTTATATGTTGTCTCATGTTTATTTCATATCTTTTGAACTACTGTGTTAATTAACATTGAGAATCAACGTGTGCAAGGGATTTATGAAGCTCTGCACTTCAGCAGGGAGGCTAAGCAATGGATGCTCATGCATGGCCTCTGAGCTCCCAGGCTGGGCAGCTCGGTAGTCCATCCATCAGAATCCTGCAGGTCCTTCGGGCTCTTGTTCTACAAACCCGCCACCTTTTACAGCAGCAGAATCCAGATTTGCACTAAGTTGGAATATAGTGCGCCAATCACATGTTGTACGCTGTACGTGGAAACATACTCGACCGTCCAAGCTCCGCACGAGTCTGGTGTCATTTATGTACAAAGCAATCTGTGGCATGATATGCGATGAAGCGCGCACTACGAAATTCGTTTTATTTAGTAGCGGAAGCGTGCTGGGTCGGTAATCCAGCTGACGATGAATCGAAACCATCCTCTGCTACCAGAGAAATTGATAGAGATCAGGGTACCTAAAATAAACCCACTACCACGGATAGAGTAATTTCACAGTTACACGCACATACATTCATCATACGCTAGGGCCCATTTCACTAACATACGCTCAAATACTCTACCAGCATAAGACCTGTGGGAAGAAAACCCTGCATCTATATCTAGGACGATAGGACCTAATTATGATGGTTATCCTTAATCATACTCTATACAATCTATACAACAATAATCAAAATATACTCAATAATTGACAAGAAAGAATATTCAACACCATGTTTAAAAGTTATATTGCTTTATCTAAAATTAGTCAAATAAATCAGAATAAATCATTTCTCATAGTTACCTATTCTAACTAAGTGTCAGAACGGGTCAGGACCAGTCTCTCGGTAAAGTCTGTCAAGACAGAGTCCTCAGCATCAATCCTCAGCAACGCGTGAAGGTGGCCAAAAGAGTGGGGAGAGCCCTCCCTAAACTAACAGTTTTTATAGTGAAAAATACAATAGAAACACACATAAAGTTGGCTGAATAAACTGTATCACTGAGCAGAACGAGAAGGAAGAAATGTAACATTGCTACATCTGGAAATCTCCGCTCAGGAAAAGTCACAAGACGTGAACTACGGAACAGTAACCAAGAAAATAAAACATGTAACACATTTAATCCGGTTTCCCTCGGCCATCGAGCCACAGTTCAGAGTTTCCCTCTAAGACTCCTTTGTCTTTCGAGATTGCCAAGGACACCTTCACTTTTTTTGGAGAACACCCAAAGCTGCTGCCGTCCTCATGGAAAATTTCATAGAAGGACCATGGTCAGTTGTCTTCGACCTTTTTCCAGCAGGGGTCTCTCTTGCCACATCACAGAATTCACTCGAGGCCAGGCTCTCAAAATTAGCCATCATGGATTAGGCCTCCATAGGCCACAATAGACCATCTCAATTAAAAGAAATAAAAACAACGTTACTACAACATAATGATTAAACAGTGTAAACCCCACTAATACCCTTATGTGTATGCATTTATCTAGCTTTGCGACATAAAAAGCATTAATTTAGACAGCGTTTTGTGCTCAAAATAAATAGCACACAGCAACGTTTAAACATGAAAACTTGCACGTTATTGTAAATACAAAACAGCACAAATAAGCTAACCCTCATGTAACTTTCTCTTGTGTTAGGACAAACGGGTTGATTAGCAAAACACACTTGCACAAGACAAATAATTAATTGTTAATTATTAATAAATTAATAAAACGCATAGACATGCCAGAGCTTCAAAAGCCCCAGAATTTTCTAAAAGAAAACTCTGCTCCAGCAATAGCATACAGATACAGTTACTATATCACAGCAACACGGATGGCGCCTAACTCCGCCTTGGCCATGCCTTCGCGGCATAGCCAATAGGTCTCGCTTTTGGGACCTTATAAGTATTTAGTTATGCAGCACAATACCCTTGGTGCAACAACATGGATAAACACTTATAAGGTCCCAAAGGTGAGAACTATTGGCTATGCCAATGCTTGTCCTACCTTGGGCCCAAGACAGATTATCAGCCAGTCTGATGCCCAGGTAGTCAAAGCATTTCACTTGTTCAAGGGGCACCCCATCATGCCTCATCCTACCTCTGAAGGAAGTGTGATTCAGCGCTATAAATTTGAATTTAGAGGGGTTTACCTCTAATCCCCTTACTGAGCAGAACTTTGAGAAGCTGTTCAACAAAGATTGTAGACCTGATAGCGTTCGAGATATAAGGAGCGTATCATAGGCAAACATGAGTAGTGGCAGACAAATGCCTGCAGATTTCGGAGCATCATTTATGTACTGGGCCAGCCACTCTACAGCTCTATTTATATACCAACTGAACAGCGTGGGGGCTAGCACACGTCCTTACCTGACCCTGTGGTTTATTAGTTTCCTTGGAATAAGGTCCCCACCAGAGTTCCACCTAACCTGTGCATGTGTATCAGTGTGTAAGATCTTTCAAATTCTTAAGAGATCAGCAGGAATGTCATATGAATCAAGTAACTTCCAAAGGTTTTCCCTTGAGACCAGGTCAAATGGCGCCCTCAGATCTATGAAGGCAACATAGAGATGGTCCCGCCTAATGGCAGCACACTTCCAACAAATCAACCCAAAGAGGAAGACTTGGTCGAGGGTACTAGCCGTTGACCTAAACACAGCTTGACAGTCTGAGAGAATTCTGTTGTCTAACTTCCAGGCTTGAAGCCTTGCTAGGGCCTGCCTGAAGAAACATTTCTGACTTTTGTCAATCAAGCGGATAGTCTATAGTTGGATGGGACATCCCTCCTTTACTTTTTTGTAGATTGGGATGATAATAGCTCCATTCCAGCGGGGGGAATCTCCTCCCTTTTCTCAATGGCATTTCCCAGAGCATTCAGGCAGGGCACCAGATATCAGGTTGTAACAGACAGAGATCCCCAGGAATGCCATTGGGGCCAGGCACGTTCTCCCTTTTCATTTGCTTTAAGGCCTGCACTGTTTTTGCTAACTCATAGGCTGATGGGACTCCGGTTCTGTGCCCTGCCGTGTGTGCATTATGAGCTGGTGGAGAAGCAATTTTCATCTGGATTGTGTCATTGGGGCCCCCCTCAGTGATCCTGCCCTTTTGTACTAATTGATCAGAAGGCGAGTCAGACTTCCTCTGGGTTATGTCATTAGACCACTCCCCGTATATGTCTCCAAAATGAGCTACCCAAGCGTCTGATTGAATCACTGCTTCTAGGTGATTATCTATAGTACAGGACCCTGCAGCTATCAGCATCCAGAAATCCTTTATGTTTTTATTCTGTAGGCAATCTGCCAGCTCTTCCCGCTGTTCTTTCTCCCAGTGTCTTTTTGCTTGGGTCATGGTGGCCCTATACTCTTTTCTCTGGCGACACAAATCGTCCTTTGCTCACCTCTTTTTAGCTGCTTCTCGAAATCTAGCTTTAGCATGCTTGCGTTCTCGCATGCACCATCCCGGGAGATTTACTACATATGTCCCCTTCAGCCTACTTTTGTAAAAATAGTTTTTAGGTCTCGCCTGAGCCAGCGCATGCGCTGCCTCAGGCGAGACATTTTGTATACGGGATTTCAAAGTGCTACCAGCGCTGGCCTAACGCTTGCGTTCACGCGAGCGTGCACGCACGCAGCCGCCAATCACTGCTGCGCGCGCACAACTCGCGTGCTTAACACACAGCGCGTCCCGCCCTCGCGGTCCCTTCCAACTTTACTTTGATCGCGATTACTTTCGGCCACGCGGCCGTTGCTTTTACGGCCACGCGCCCAATGCTTGTTATTGTTTATATTGCTCTTTCTAACCTGTTGTTTCATGTATAAATGTAGTTCTGTGTAACACTCATACAATTGCCTGGTATCAGAGTTTGCTAAGTATGTGGTTGCATGTTGAATCTGAGTGTGCGGGACAGTATCAGAAGCGTTGATCTGGTCATACAGGGCTCGATAGCAACCAACCTCCAGTCCATCCTGAAAATGCAGTGTGTGTGCTTGACGATGGAAAGTAAATTTCACGACAACACTTGCCCATCACTAAATCTATTTTAAGTAAGCAGATGCATAATGTTTTACTTGAAACTGTAGCTGGCTTCACGCTCTTATAACATTTTTTGAACTATTCTTTTTGTCAGATTTTGTGATGTCTTTGCTTGAGACGATGTGAAACTGCTTTCAGTTTTTCCTCATCTCCATGCCGTTTTTTAAAAAGTATATTTTAGTAATCTGTGATGGGCATATAGCTACATGCATTACTGGAAGGACAAGCATAGCGAAGGTGGAAATTTTTTAGAACACGGTCTTGTTTGTCCTCTTAGGTATTTTTCTTTTGTTTTTTAGTACATATAAGTGATGACTGGAACGAAACCGAGATTTAGGCATGCTTGAATTGTTTCGTCCACTGTCACCTACACACTGTCAGTTCATAAAAAACTCGGCGTGACTAACTCACTGTATTCGGCCTTCAGAATTTACCATTTTTGTCTGATTGCTTTGTGAGTGCGTCAACGGCAGTCATATTGATATATATCAGTAGAATTGGCACTGTACAAACTGCCTGGTACCAACCACAGATGAATAAATCCCTTTTTACACTGAATGTGGTCCACCAGTCTTCTTCACCCTATGATTTGATAGGGGTATTTCACCCCGAAACCCATTCATCTTAATTATGAGCTACTGAGAACATTAGGCTTTCTGAGAAATAATTGCAGCAACCACAAAAATGTATACATATTTATTCATGAATATATACTTTTAACTGTAGGCCATATAAATAAAGTAATGCATGCTTAACTTGAAATAATAAGGAACTAAATTTCCTTTTTTGAACTCGAAGGATAAGTTTGTCTTGAGTTTAAGCCAACTAAATTGCAGCTTGTATTTATCTGCTTGGCCGTAAGTGTATGTAAATAACAAAATGGGATCCAAATATAATGTAGGCGGCTTTGATATTGTTAAATATTATTTTCCAATCTTTGGACTGGAGTATACTCCTTTTGAAAAACAGTGCAGATTAACACGGCATTATTTATTAATCAGATCTAATAATGATTCTAGCATGAGAATTTATGTGCAGACACATGCCCCACTTTTGTATAGTTCATTTACCTTCTTACCAGATATCGTAACAGTGCCACCATGTGGGCAGTGCTGACAATCTTTGTTAAAGCTGACGCTGAAGAAAGCTGGAAATGTCATTCTTTGCCCGGTGCCACTGGCAATGGCTTTTTAAACTGGCCTACCACCTACTTTCACTTTTTAGCAGATTAGGATGTGCTCCACTGTCTTGTGTTCGAGCAGTATTATTTGCAGAAATTACTCCCGCTATTTAAATCGGCAGCTGTTACTCCAGTGGCTTTTTGAGCAATTGTTCCTTTCTAATAATCATAATCTGCGTACTTAGCATCAGTGAATGCACAACCATTTATCTGTGCTAATGTAAGCAATCGGCCGCACAGGGAATATCTTTTAACTGGATATACTTAACATCCTTGACTAATAAATAAAGGGTTTCCAAGCATCCTTTAATGTGGACGCCCACTTTTCAAAGGCTTAGAGACCTCTGTGACAAGATTATGCAATCAATAGAAGATCCCAGTTTGAAGAATGCATAGATGATTTGTGGTGTGAATTTGCTTCAAAGCCAAGTTTTAAATAAGCAAATTGCTTGTGAAATTTAAATATGGTCTGCTAAGGTGCAAGCTCCAACGCCTCTTTTTCTGGCCTATTGATGTGCATCTCCACCGTCATTGAGGGAGGGAATGATAGCCATGTAGCAATGAATAAAGGGCATGGCAAAGTGTATGAGGGATCTACTTATAATTTCCATCAATTAAATATATGTTAATAATTAATATGTTAATGTAAATAACTGTTTTCACAGTTCCTTGTGCAACTTGTCTTTTATGAAACCGCTTTTTATTGTTTTGCACAAATCTCACCATATTTATGTATCATGTATTTATAAAGCCACGCTGGGATGTGCATGCGGTCATGAAAAACCTATGAACAAAGGGTAGTGTACAGAAAATAATACAGAGAATATCTGCTAGGTGAATTTGCTTGCTTTTTTGCACTTCTTTGAAATACTAAATAATTCATTTAGTAATGCTATGCGCGCATCGACTGCTTTTGCACTCTTCTCCAGGTTGCACAGGCCCTTAAAATTCACAATTGGTTAACAGACATTGCGATGTACCACAAAAATATTAGTTCTGGAAACGAGGCAATGCACCCAGATAAAACAGATTTTGAAATGTAATTTTAAAATAAAGAAATGCTTTAGTTTTCACTTGTTACTCAATGATAGTTTTATTCGGTACTAAATAACCATAAAATGAACATTTTAACAGCGCATAACGGGAAAATAATGCTATGAAAGCAATAAAAACATTGAAAAACCTCAGTAATATGAGTGTAAAATTAAGTAATATAAAATAATAGAGAAAACAGAACTATTCAGTATTTAGACCATAACAAGACAGCTGTCTTTAAAAACTTGCCTACAGTAACATATGCCCAACAAGGTAACACTGTCAATAAACGAAGCAACACAGCAGTTAGAAGTGCAGATTGTGTAAAAGTGGTGCTACGTATTTACTATTTTAAGGTTCAAATATATTGCAGAAATGAAAGTGAATTATTGTTTAAATTAGATTGGTTGGCACAGGGACAATGGTTTAAAACTTTTCTCAATAGCCAAACCTCAGAGAAGCAAAGTGAGCTATGTGCTGTACCCCCTATAAATCTACATCAGTCAAAAGACAGCGCTCAAAACCTTACCTGTAGGATTGGAGTCATTTTGTGTTAATAGTTAAAAAGTAAAATTTCACACGGTCGGTTGCTTCTGGTACTGGAATTTTCCACTCAAGACAATATTTTCCAACACCCATTTTATCTGGTTTGGAAAAATTCCCTGGGCAGTCAGACCACTTAGGTCGTCCAATTTCATTAATAGCTTTGTTTCATATTCATAAGCCAGTGGATCTTAGTCATTGCGTTTAAATGTGAACAACTTAATGATCTTCTGGAATAAACGGGGTGAAGGTTTTGATCATCTGAAAATCCACAGTTGAATAGGGGCCACATGTATGATGTCTTCCAGATTGAGGAGAATCGACTCTTCATTGTGGATAAAGTGCAGTGTTCCCAAGCCAAACCAAGGACTGAAACACGTTAATATAGGTCTGCTATGTCCTTGCTTAGTACACTGACCCCCTGGAAGCAGCCATTCTTTATCTGAAGTAGCACTAGCTAAGTGCCCATTGGCCTTACACATAATGACGAAAAACCAGAGTTTAACCAGTAGGGTGACCCAATCCAACCACTTCGGCTGCTGATGGCTCACAGATGGGCCTGCCCTGGCCCAGGCTCATCCCGCAGGGACCTAAACATCTTTAATGAACACTGCGATCCAGTGTGCATGGTCTAATAGTCCTGGGCCCTGTGCATGTTGTAGTCCCACAGGAGATACAAACACAGCAGTCTTGCCCCTCTTTAATTCCCTAATTTCCTGTCCACCTTTACCTTGGCCACTGATATGGCAGACAGTCTTCTGTTTTTAGGCCAAGCCTGGGGAGCGCATGCACTGCTCTGTGAGGCATGCTGTATTCGAGAATAGACTTGAAGCCCCACCCACTCTCCACCCATATTTGTCATTGGCTTGTGTCAATGTCCTTCGTCAAAGCTTGCTTCTGATTCATTAATAGGGTTGTTAGTCCCTCCTTAGTACCGCCTTGTCTTCATTTGTATCCTCCCATGAGAACTGGCCCTTTTACTTTTGTTACATGGTATGTCTTATTTTAGTCTGTAAGCACTATTTTCTTTAATGAGTTTCTCCTACTGCAGATACGACATGCTTTCCTGCAACATTCAGCATGCCATGCGCATTTTCACTTTTTAAGCAGCCCAGGACAATGGCGGCCGCTTCTTTGAAATGAAATAGGTCTCATGTTTACAAGAGTTTGAGCTATTGGCATTTTAAATGACTGCCTTTTATTTGTGTTAATTATCAAAACATATATATATATATATATATAAAAGGCATTGTCATTTACAATGCCAATAGCTTTAACTCTCGCAAATGCGAGACCTATTGCTTTGCAAAAGCTTGTTTAAAGATGCCATAAATTCACAGTCAGTTCTAAAAATGTTTTGCAGTCTTATCCGTGCCTTCCAAGGGAGCTAGTTTTTCCACTAATAAGTTGTAAATTTGGGTTTGAACTTTGGGGTTGGCTGCTAACGTTGTCCATTTTACATTCTTTCTGTTGTTGCTGGTCTCTATTATGCGTATGGAGTTGTTGCATTGGAGTTTTGTGCTCAGAAACGGTTTTGCTTGGAAGTGGGCGCTCAATGCATCGTGATCACGATCTGATCTGGGTACTACACATAGAGGGCCAAAGTGTACTGTCTAGAAATATATAATCAATGTTGCTTGTGAACAGGCTTCTTTTAAGGGTTGGTCATGGTGGAGAATCTGAGGGAGTAGAACGGTTCATAGCCTTTAGCCCATGGGATTCTAGTAGGTCGGTAGGTTGTACAGCGACCTTCGGCTGACTGTTTTCAAAGTCAGTTGAGACTTAAGACGATATCCTGGAGTCATCTATCAGGTCTAACTGAGAAGACCGTCTAAGCCTGGAGGAATATATGTGTTGTTGTCTCCTGCCATAATTTTAAGATGTCTATGTTGTAGCTGCTTGGTCATGGTCTAAAGACATTCTACAGTTCCTGACTGTGCATTTGGGGGAACACAACATAAATTGATGTTTATAATGGCAATATGCCTAGCCCCAGCGTTGAACCTGTTTTGCTGACTATACCCAGTAGGTCTCTGCACTTGGCAGGAATTCTCTTTATTGTGGCAAACTAGTCCACCCTCAGCCAAATCAACAGCCCTCCTGACGCCCTACTTGCAGGAGAAGGTATAGAATTAAAGGAGAATGAGATGAGATGTGATCTGAAGACCGGCTCTATCACCCATGTCTCCTGTCATAAAATCATATGGTGAAGGTAAATGAATGTTCCCAATTCAGAGTCCCCGAGCTTGGACCTAACCCCTGTATCATTCCACAATAGCATTTTTAGACTAGTATTTGTGCACAGGTTTATGGCAAGTTCATGCACTGATGGGTTGGTCATTTGACTTATTTCCATTACTGGAGTTTTAAATACATTAGCTGCTGCTACCTTGTTCTCCACCTGACTATACACATTATTTGGTGTCACATTCACTGTAGTACTTGGTGAAGGTTGACCTTTTGACCTTGAGGATATAGTGTCCACGCACTGGCTTATCGTTAGTGAGTCAATATCAAAAATATGTGCTACATGGGCCTCAGTAAGAGGAGTAGATTGTGGGAGAATTGGTAAGTTCATGCAGCAGTTCATTTTTGGGACTAATGGAGAGTATGGGGTTGTTGACCTTAAGCCTCATCTGTGAGTCTATAGGGGGCCTGAATCTATGCTCTAATGCTATCAGACCTTCAACAAGCTCATACTTCGCCAGCTTCAAGCCGATATGATTGAATGTTGAATGCTCATTAATGAAATGGGTGGGTCATTATTATATCCTCGCTAATAACTGATCTGCACCCTCTCACCTTTTTGAGTCAATGAATGGCACTTGGCCTTAGTTTCAGGATGATGATCATAAATATGTCATTCTCCTTTTTTTGGGGCCGCTGCGTGCCTAACTCAAGTACTTGTTGGGTTTGGGGGAGTTTTGTTGGTACCCTTCGACATCTTTCTAGCAGAAGGGCATGCTGCCAGGAACCATGGGGGAATCAAGTTTACGTCCTAGGTGCAATTCTAACAGCATTGGATGTGTTTGCCTTGCAGGAGTGAGTTGCACGGCTTGCTGATGGCCTGTTCTCGATGATACTACCCAGATGTTTAGAATGGCTAGTGCGTGTAAAATCAGCCTTCGCCCTTGGTGTCTGGGAATTTATAATTAAGGTCCATTACCAAAGCCAGTGATTTATCAATTTTGTTGTTAGGGGCTTGCCGCAAGTGTCTGGAGTCCCTACCTGGGCCATGGCCACTAGGATGAATTGCCATTGACGGAGTGTTATCTGAAATTTGCTTGCACATTCCACAGCTATTGCATGAGTTCTAGTGGCCAGGAGCAAGGGCTGAACTCTAGATGATTGTAGGGGGCTAGTGCCAGGAGGTGGCTGCGGGTTGTTAGATATATCATTACTAGCTTGGGATATTAAGCGAGTACTCCTAGGGTTGCTAAAGAATGATTTAATGCCCCCTGCCGAACCTTACCTAGTTTATCCACCTTAGCCTTTGGACCTAACAACCCTTCCACCTCCTCAATTAGTACATCTATTTTTTAAGAGTACAATTTTCCGCTGAATGTCTCAGTTGCTTTTTTGCTTTTCCTAGTCAGACATTTTGTCCATGGCCTTGCGTTTTACCACTGTGGCCAAGGAGCTGGAGCTTCTGCAACTCTTGGAATGTTACTAGCCTCAGCAAAGAAATTAAACAGAAAAAGCAGCAGTGTTTTTGAGACCTTTACCCCGTGATCTCAGTTAGAAGTGCAGTGCCCAAATATAATCATTGTACAAGGTGCAACAATCAACAAGTTCATGTTGTTACTACTTGCTATGAGTCCAAGCTAACCTGTACCGCAAAGTGGGACACAATTACAACAAAGTTGTTTGTGGTGCGCGTTACGTGTGCTGTTGAGTGTTATCACAGGTTCCTTTGCATTTTGCAATCTGGCATGCTAGGCAACTTAGCAGAATCAGTGCATGAACCCCTCTGTGCTATATTGCGCTGTTGTCTTGCACCTTCTTCAGTCTGGTAGTTAGTGCCTTATGCCAGCATTCATCAAAGGCGTCTTAGGTGGGAGGCTGCAGTTCCAAGCAAGTTCCATATTTTGCCGTCAGGGAAAATAACAATAAAGCCCCGGGTATCACACAGTAGAATGCGAGATTCAAGGCCCAGAGTCAGGCAGTGGCCTGTGTGCCACGGGCCAAGATAGTTGAGCCCTCTCCCTGAGCTAAAGTGAGATGAAGCAACGGAAAATGACTGTCTGGTGGGCTACTCAAGTAGACAAGAAGCGCTTCCTCCCACAGACACACCAAGTTATCCATGTTCGCAGGGCAGGTGCAACAGCCAGAGGGGAGCTTAAGAAATGCTGCAGGGCCTGCTCTCACATTACAATTAGACTCTTACCAAACTAGCTGTGTCCTGAGAGGGAGCCAAGGGGGTGGCCTTGCCCTGCCTCTTCCTGGTGCTGACGGGCACAGGACAAGTGCGCTTGGCCCAGGCTTTACCAGTGCGAATCGCACACTGCCGGATTTTCAAAGCCCTTTTGAGCGTGATGAGAGGAGGCCCCGCCCCCTGGAGCAGAGGACTGCACCCACACCTACCTTGGTATTTGGGGGGATGAGTCCCTTGGTGCCTTGAGGGTCCCTTAGGACAGTGCACCCCCACAGAATTTTAATGTGTTCCAATATTCATTCAAGCGCAATTTCAAACAGCATAGGAGCAGATCTCATAAAAATACAGTACAATATAATGAAACTCATGCTTATACAGGTAAATCAGAATGGATAGATCATTCATTATTCAAAGAGCATTGTGCTACGTGACCGCACAGTGGCCCTCAAGAAGGAGCAAACATAACACCAAGACTCAGCATCAGTCAGATGCTGCAAGAAATAAAAGGCTGGGCTACACTGCCTGAGGTTCTGAGATTACATAAAGGGGATTAAACATTGTTTAGTATATTTTTTATAATAACCACAAGAAAAGGTAAAATGCAACATTGTTTGCCCAGATCTACCATCACACGGGCATGGACTAGTTGCAAGATTCTTTTTAATGCCCAATGGAAAGCAAAGTAAAAACTTGATTGATTCTTCCCTAAAACGAAAAAGACATCACTCCCAGCAACCATGTGCACTTAGCAAGTAATTGGTTGGTGATCAGCCAGGGCTCAAATGCACATAAACTGCAACAGTGGACCGTAGCTCTTTGTATTCAGTCTGTGGGATTGCGCTTGATTGAATACTGCCACCTGCACGTGCTTTCTATTTAGGTTACCACTCAAATCAGGCTTAGAGAAAGCATGGGGCATCCCAATCTTTTTGAAGGTTTTCTGCACATAAACTATCCATGGGATAGTAAGGTTTTTTATCACATGCAAGACAGTCATTAATGATATCTCTAGTAAGAGACGCCTCCTCAGTCTTCCAAATAGATAACCACAGGAGCGGGGGGCGAGATCTAATATGATCACCCATGCAAGTCAAACCCTATGTGAAAGATTAAGAGGGAGGAGGAAAAAGGAGCACAGGGGTTTTCTGCAAAAGTGATTTTCCTCCACCTGTATGGGTTCGCAGTCTGCAATGCCGCAAATCTTGGCCCCAAGAATTGCAGCAGGGACACATTGAGTGCCATGTGTCTGTAATAGTGGAGAAAATGCTCTCCCCCCAAGGTTGCTGTAGTAGACTGAGAAGCGGGTCAACTGCCCTGGATAGCTTCAACTTACAGTGAGTAATATTAGGTACCCATGAGCCAGCTACATCAAAAGTAACCCCTAAATAAGAGAAAGTGCTTGCGCTTTGTCAACAATTTGGGCCAATAGTGAGGTTTGAAAGCTGGTAACACTCAGTGCCACAAGCCATGTTATATGATTTTGAAAAATTAGTTTTCAGGTGAAAACCAGCAAAATTGTATGAAATATTGCACCAATAGATGCAGTGCGTTTTGGGGGGCGAGCCATCAGCATTACGTCATCCGCTAATAGTAGTGTAGGGAGTAATGCACCATTTATCTTTGGAACATAGGGGTGCCGGTGACTAAAAAATGACTAAGCTCATTAATGTATCATATAAATAATAAGGGGGCAAGAACGCAGCCTTACCACACACCTCGGCAGATTTAAATTCATTAGAGACTTCACCATTTTAGCCAAACCTGAGTCTGGCCTTCATGTTCTCGGGCAAATAAGCTAAAATTGTACAAGTGCTTCATCCATCCCCAGAGTGAGAGAAGACGTTGCCACAGCTTTAAATGATTTACACCGTCAAACAACGGAGACTGGTCCATAAATGTAAAATGCAAAGGTATTTGCTGGGCTATTGTATGCTTGCCTAAGATTCGGTTTCGGTTCAAGCATTGCCCAATGGTGCCTATGCGATATATAAATCCGTACTGACAGAGATGTAAAGTTTCCTTTTCTGACGCCCACTCCTTGGTTCTGTTATATAAGACTCTACCCAATATTTTGACAGTTGTATCGATAAGTGACATAGGGTGATAGCAACTTTGGAACGACCGGTTACCTTTTTAAAATACTGTGACAATAGTTGACGTAGCCCAAGAACTTAGTTCATGCAGGTGTTTGAGATTGTGAAGGACATTGGTCAAAACCGGACCCAGAGTTCGATTTTACACTTTATCAAGTCAATAGGGGACTCCGTTTAGGGTCTTTCCGCGAACCCTCGGTTCATAGAGTCGACAACTTCACAGAGGGTCACCTAAATAACTTGAAAGTTGCTACTGTTCATACTAAGCTGAGTTATCGTTGTTGTAGCAGAGTATATTTTAGAGAAGGGTGCCTCCCATGCCTTACTAGTAATATGGCAACCAATCGGAGTCGCAGTGTGATGAACCGTTGTCACAGCAGTCACGGTAGTCCAGAAGGACTTCGGGGCATATCAGCTACAACCGGCGATAATTATCGCTAAGCGCACTTAGCGCTAGGATAATTATCGCCAGATAGCGTGGATTTTTATCACTGAGATAGCGTGCTATTAGCAACGCTTATCTCAAAAGCGATAAAAATCCTAGCGCTAACTGCCAAACGTGAGATTATCACTGGAAAACCCAGCGATAATCCCACGAAGTTTGGCGATAGCTTGCTGATAGGGCCTCACATACTTAGCCATGATATCCACCTTACATAGGATATTATGGCTAAGTCAGTTTCAAAGCAGGCGTAAGGAAAGTAGCGATAACAGAGGTTATCGCTACTTTTCTTGTCGCTATGCTGCTTTGCGTGAGGCTTGATAATAGGAGAAATGTTGCTTAGCGACATTTCTCCCGTTATCCTGGGGAGGAACGCCCACTTTGCATCTCATTAGAGATGCAAAGATGGGCGTTAGGAATTCAGGCGCAAAGGCAAGGTTTCATGCGATAGCATGACCTTGCTAATATAGCGATAAAATTATCGGTGCTTTTCGGCCGAAAACGGCCGCAAAAGCGGCGATAATTTTATATTGCCGCCTTGTAGATATGCCCCTTACTCTCCTTCTTATATGCTGCTTTGACTTGTGTATCCCACTGCTCTGTGATAACCTCCTTACATCTCTGTGCAGTTACCACTTTGTGCTGTTTGTGTAAGGCTGATACTGTAGGAGGATCCCTTGGGTTAGCAGCAAGTGCCCTGCGTAGTGATTGATTGGCTGCTGAACAATCATGATTAAACCATCTCAGTGCTGTGTGAACTGACCTGGGAGATTTTGCAAGAGTTTTCGATGTTTAACAAAAGATGGACAAAAGAACAGACTATCGCCTCTGTATCTGTCTCATCAGTCAGGCAAATCATAACCAACATCTGATTATTTTTTATTATATTTTTCTAGAATTTGGGCCTGATTTTGGAGTTTCCAGACAAGTGGTGTCTGAGGATGGCTGTAGTTTACTAATCATAAACAAACGGAGGAAAAAGGGCTTTTAAGAGACATGCCCAGCATACATGCCCACTAACATGTGGATCAAAGAGTGGTATGCAGTTCCTAAGGATGGGGGCTGAAAGAGAGGAGAAGAGGAGGGAGGACAGGGTAGAGGGAGAGGGTAGGGAGCCAGGTAGGAGAAGGATCAGAGGGGGGAGAGCTCCAATAAGGAGCAAGGGCCCTCACACACCCCGAGAGGCTTCATGCTTCATCATAGGGCAGCCCTCATTGGGCCGGCGCTGCAATGCCCAAGAGACCCTGCAGAGGGGCTCTTTGCCAGAGGTCTTCAGAATAGAACGCCAGGATGCCCTATGTGCGTAGGTGGAGGGGCATAGAGTGGTGAATAGAGTGGGTACAGTACGTGTAATAAAATAGCTATGAGTGCTCCAGGGAACCTTTATTAACTGGACACTATGCTATGGTTAAAAGACGAGACTACAAGAGTCTAGGCTGGCAGGGGTAATCCAACTTGCTGCAGCTCAGTGTGTGTAGTGACAAGTGTGGGTGGTTAAAAGGTCGACATTTTTCACGCCTAAACACACCTAGTGGATGTGCGACGTTTATTCAGGGCCAGGGGAGAGAAACCTAATCTACTCTTGAATGTAGGTGACTGTCATAGTGGTATCCTAAGTAGTACAGTCCCTATTGAATGGATTCAAGTCAATCCAGAAGGGGGCCAAGCATTAAATGCTGAGTGGTTAGTCCTTCTAGTGAACCCAGAGGGTGGAGAAAAGGGAAACGAGAAAAACACAGCCATCAAACAATCATGAAATAATCATGGAACTTTAAAAACCCACCAGCTCCCTTAGCCATGATGTGTAGATGTGACTAGACTAGAAGTGGTCAAACTTGAGACAAACTTCATGGATAGCCCCAGTGTTTTATCATCCATAGAGTGAGATACCAGTCGTAAACATGCCGGTTATATACCCGTTGTATCTGTTAGGGGGAACTCAATGAACTGGCAGTAATACAGCTACGGGCATAGCCTATTGAGGGTGGCAGAGCCCTGCAGCCCCACCAGGGGTGCCCATGGCCAAACTAGCTCAGAAGGGGGTAGAAAGGGGGCTGTGAGACACTCACCTCTGGGGGGTAGACTGAGACTTCAGCCAGGATATCCACAGCCACCCACAGCAATGGCGGAAGGGAGTAACCTAAGGAAAGGTAGAGCCCATAGTAGAGGGAATAATAGAGGTTATAATGGCAGAAGAATGTGGATACTCATAGTTCCATCAAGCCTAGGATTTAAAGTCCAATAAGTCTATGCGGTAACTAGCACAGTGTATCTACTAGTCGCCATGTATAGTGCCCCTAGTATTGTGAATCTGGTCGGGGGCTGCACAAGAATCATGACAGTCATCAAGATGACAGGGGCAAGTGTCAGCTATCAAAATGCCAACGTAGTAATCAAAAACGGATCCTCAGACACTACATCTAAGGTGAGGTGGCTCCGGGGGGTAGGGGGGATGGTGGAGGTTGTATCGACAATGACATGGAGTTGTGAGGAGTGACACAATTGAAATATGATGTTATGATAACTCAGTAGAAATAGTACATCAAAAAGAGGGATACAATTTTCACAATGTTCATAAGCACAAGAATATGCATGCTAATTAAAGGTTGAGGGCATGTTTTTACATGTTCCAAATTGTGGGCATGAGTGTATGGTGGTCATTATATCAACAAGATCGTTTTGGCAGACAGGGCCACTCCCGCCATCCACGAGGCACTGCTGCGGATAAGCAAAAGCCTCCAGAGATGACGTGCCACCCCTAGCGTACCAGTATGTGCGTTACCGCATGGAGTAGTGCAGTAGGGGGGCAGTGACCGCATGCATCACGTACCTCCCAAATTAATTAATTTCTTCATAGAGGCATAGTAGTTCTGCGGATAACACGTGGACCTAATATAAGGTGGGCTGAGTGCCAGTGCTGGGTGCATTTACTCGCCACCTATTTGGTGCACTCCTGCATGGGAACCTACCCACGGCCGGACTCCTGTGGCGATGTCTAACTCTTCTCTGAGGGGCACTTGTATGTGTCTCATGTGTGTGTCGTCATAGAGAGTGAAAGGGGACTGGTGGAGTCGATAATGGGCAACATTTTGGAGTGTTGAAATGACTAGTGACTGCAGGGACTAGAGTGGGTGCCATCTTAGATAGGTCCAATATCGCCCAAAAACATTGTCCAATACTACATGTTTTCACATATGGCGTGGCCAAAAGATCACTACATTGCCATCCCTTCCAGTCTGCGGGGCTTACACAGGTGATAAATGACTCCATGTTTCAATGAACTAAAACCTGCTGATTAAAGGGACTACGTTGCACGCCACCTTTTGTGGGTCAAACATATCCCAACTAAAGTCTAGACGAATAAGTGGTGATTCTGGAGAGACAGAGCTGGGATAGCAGGGTATTCACTGTTGCGCCTATTCTATGGTGTAAAAGGGCCAAAAGGCAGGTGTCTGCACCAGTGGCCATCTTTCAGTATGGTCAGTATGAACCTGGTGCACGGGGGTAGAGGCTCAGGGAATCTTGGTATATGTATACCCTAGGGAGGGTGGTACACTGATTACAGGGGTCAATGGTCCCAGGTACTCATTGGCCAGCCTCCAATGCCGTTGTTAAGCCCTGTGGAATGTGTGGAAAGGCGAAATATTCAGCGCTGTTCTTTATTAAAAAGAGTCTGTTTAGTGATGTTAGAGAAAGATTTCAGTATTTTCCACTTGATATCATTCTGAGTGTGGCGATTCTCGATGTAATGAAATGGCATCTTGGAAGTAGGCCTACCACACCTGATGTTACTCTGGTGCTCGTTGATGCGAGTTTTAGCTATCCTGGTTGTCCTGCCAACATAGTGTTTAGGACAGGGACACGTAATCAAATATATACAATTGCGTGTATTGCAATTGGTGTTTGTCATTTGGGTCCAGGTAAAGGTAGGATTGAGTTTCACTTCTTTCGAAGGACACGTGACTGGGCACACGCTACACGAGCCACAGGGATACTGACCCTTGATTGGTGGAAGCCCCCAAAGTTGTTGCTGGCGTTGTGGGCATGTGGTAAGTGGCCTTGTGTGTACTATGTTGTCTTTGATGTTGGATGTGCATTTAAACGCAAAACGCGAGGTCGCTGGAGTCAGATCCCCTGTGTGTAGGATCGGACAGTGTTTTTTGATTATCTTTTGTATCATGTTGGATTGTGGTGTAAATAACTTGACACAGGTAATTGCATCACTGACAAGGCGATTGCATGTTTCAAGGAAGCCATCCCTGTTACTATTGCATGCTCGTTTATAAGCTCTCTTAACCACATCCTGGGGATAGTGTCTGCCCAACAGGTCTGTGGATAGAGAATGAGCCTGTTCTTTGGGATGATGACTGTCATACCTTAAGAGACTGTTGCAGTCAGTGGGCTCTTTATAGTTTTTTGTGTTTATTCTCCCTTCAGTCAGGGTTATTAGGAGGTCAATGAATGCAATCTCAGATGTGGATGTGGTGCTGCTGAATTTCAGAAAGCAGTTGAGAGTGTTCCTCCAGTTGCAAAACTCCACACAGGTAGTGGGTGAGCCCTGACACATGATCAGGATATCATCAATATACCTGTGCCACACTATATTGTTAGGGTGGTAGGGATTGTTATCACGCAGAATGCACCTTTGCTCGAAGTCAGCCATGTAGAGACATGTCAGACTAGGAGCAAAGGTGCTGCCCATCGATGTGCCCTGGGTCTGATAATAAAGTTTATCCAGGAACTGAAAAAAGTTCTCCTTGAGTGCCAGGGTGGAATACTCCATGATGAAGCTTATAGGAATAGCGGAAGACCAGGTCTCTGCCCTCAGGTAATTTTCTATTACCTCCAACATGTCGTCTTGGGGTATGTTGGTATATAACGACTGGTGGAAAACGCAGAGGGCCGCTTCCATCGCAATAACGTGCCTTCTGGGATTCCCAGTAAGAGTAGAGGGTGCGCACCCTGAGCAATTCATTGAGGCCTGGATTAGGGACACGTTGAAACCCCATGGGCTGTCCCCTATGTTTATCATTGAACGGAAGCACTGTGATTTGGTGGCCCCACCACAGCCTGGGCCCCCCGCTGGCTCTCATTGCGTGAATGCTGAACTATAAAGATCGTGACTGTATCCTCAAGGCAGCCAGAGACACTGACAATGCCAAATATGAAAACCATAGGATCTCGATTTATCCTGATTACACAAACATGGTGCAGGGAGCCCGGAAAACATTCCTTGAAGTTAGGCTAAGCTGTGCGCTATGGGTCTCCGCTATGTGTTGTTGTACCCGGCACGCCTGCGGATCATCACAGGGGGCAAGTCCCATTTCTATGGCTCACCTGTTGATGTCTGGTGCTAGCTAGAAGTGTGGGACAAACTGCCTCGGGATCAGAGAGACACCTGGAGGCATGGGACACGCCGAACACCTCTGCCTAGGGACCCACCTATGGGAGGGTTTGGAAAGAGGGGTGGTTACACCCATTTCCTTTGTCCAGTTTCGCTCCAGAGCAGGGGCAGGTAGCCCCTGCAACCCGTTTGAACTGGACTATGCACAGGGACACCTAGTGTGCCCCCAGTGCAGGACTTCAATGCACCAGAGAGTGCTCCCGCCCAGCCCCAATGCACATCTGCCTGTCTGGGGAGGTGGTTACACCTCCCTGGGACAGGAAACCTATTGTCTAGGCCTCCCCTGCTGGAGTTTCGGTCAGCAGCAGGAGGCCAGACCTGTGTCTGTGGCATCCATTTTGTGATGCCAGGGCTGTAGAAAGTCTTTACCGGGTTAGACCAGTGTAAACATGTCTCTCCCTCTAGAAGGGTGGAATGCTACCCCCGCCACCAGAACTGGCGGGGGTAGTATTCCAAAGCGTTTGACACCAAACACGGCATGCTTCCGTGCAGCCAGTCCAAAGTTAGCATTTACCGCGAGGTTATAAAGCACTTAAGAGTATATGGTCAGGCTGCACTACAAACAGCATCAGAGAAGGTACTCCGAACGCTGCAGAGGGGCTCTGCTCATGCAGGGGCACCCTCTCACATAAAAACCAAGCACTCTGCCTTCAGGATTGTTAATACCTGCCATAGGAGTGACTTATAGGTTTTATATGTGTGTGCAATGGTAGTGATATAGGTAGCCTATACCACAGTAAGGGGTGCAAGCACCACCTTACCCAGGCTGCAGTAGCAGACCTGTGGTATCATTTTGGAGTGCTTCCCAGGGATGGCATAATACATGCTTCAGCCCCTGGTAGGCCTCTGGGGTACCTATACCCTAGGTACATAGTATACCATATACTAGGGGCTTATAAGGCACTCCAGAATCCAATTAGAAATGTACCTAATGTACATGGAAACCATTTTATAGAGGAAGCAGCTAGGCTGGGGTCCTGATTAGCAGGGCCACAGCCAGACTAAGGTCGAAAAACAGTGAAACACCAACAAAAAGTGGGGGTACCCATGTGAAGCAGATCCTACTCTCCTACAGGCTGCCTCTTCATAGTTTGGGAGGGTGACCCTGTGGGGTGGGAGGGATAGGCTGTGAGTCCTGAAAGCAAGTACGTGTATGGATTTGCAGTGGGTTGTATTGTTGTTACACTATATGTCTGGGTTAGGGGAAGGTAATATTTACCTCACAGTTGAGATTCATTCATGATTGTTCTATGTTTTGCTCCATGTTTTATGACAGTGCAGGCTATGGTTGGCTCTCCGGGCCTCTGGCTGTCCCCTCCTTGGGGGGAAGAAGGGGGCAACCGAAAATTTGTCTTGGCAGTATGTTCAACAGACTTAATATTACCACATGAAAATATCTGTGGGCTGCAAGACTACACAAAGCGTTACAGAGTTCACTCCTGACTTAAAAGACACAAGATTCATAATGCATGCTTACAGTAAACACACCTAAGGGATACTTAGGCCCTCAAATAGCAAAACAAAATGGAGCGGTCAAGTCTTTGCTGCTTTTTACTTCACCTACGCCAGAGAGAGGTAATATGGGTAGCCCCTGGGATCCCCTTTTGGCTCACTTACAGTGAGGCGGACATGGAGGGCCGATATATACTAATCCAAGGGTCACTGGATGGGAAGGAGTTCACATTGTTTAATTCTTATGCCCACAACCTCAAAGACAAGCTCGTTTCTGAAGGGCTGCAGGCTCTCCTTGCAGACAGTGTAGAGTCTTCCACTTTATGGGCGGGTGACTTTTTGTGTCTTGGATGGCAAGAAGATCGCCGCCCTCCAAGGGTAGGGACTGAACCTCTGATGACAGACTCCTTAGCAAGGGCAATGCAAAACCTGGGGCTATGGGATAGGTGGTGGCTCCTGCACCCGGAGTGCCAAGAGTATACATGTCAATCCCTAACACATGGTACTTACAACCGGTTGGACCGACTTCTGGTGGGTGGCTTGGATCAATCCAAGGTCCTCGACTTGACGCACATGGCTCGATTTCTGTCTGATCATTCACCGGTTATGATGGTGCTGGACTGGAATGGGAGACCGGTGGGTGATAGATCATGGCAGATGCCCTCCAATATGCTTGAGGATCCTGTGTACAGGCAGGAACTGCGGACTGCCCTGAATACACACCTTGCTAATAACTGGGGGGTTTTGACCTCAAGGGCTATGGAATGGGAGGCCTTTAAGGCAGTGGTGAGAGGCACCTGTATTGGTACTGTTTTTGGGGTGCGCAGGAATCTCATAGTGAACCTAAAAAGTCAGGAGGATCGACTGGTAGGTTTTCAACAATAGGCGACCTTAGTGGACGAGAATTGTGCGGTGATGCTGGATGCCCATAGGGAGGTATGCTCCCTCTGGGACACCTTAGACAAAGCAGGTATCAAATCTTATCGAAAGCTATTGCACCGAATAGGACACAAATCAGGCAAACTGCTGGCCTGGATTCTCAAGTGGTAGGTGGAAATGCCCCCCATAATCTCAATCAGAGGGGTAGACGGTAATCTACGCTCTGAGCGTCATGCAGAGGTAACATCATTGTTGGACCATTTTAAGGTAGTCTATCGGGTGAGGCCCCTGGATGCCGAGGGCAGGATAGAGGACTTCCTGGCTCGAGTAGAGGTCCCACGTTTGCAAAGGGAGGTCATGTTAGAACCGCTCGGGGGACAAGGTGGATGAGGCTATCAAAGCTCTCCGTAGATCTAAGGCCCAAGGCGGGGATGGATTCCCAACAGAATTCTACTGGGTATATTCCCCAATTCTTAAAAAGAGTCTGCTCGATGTTTATCATGAGGCAATGGTCAATGGGCGCCTGCCGCAAACCATGAGGGAAGGAGTGGTATGCTTAATGTTGAAACCTGGGGGGGGATCCTGTGGACTTGTCCGCCTATAGGCCTCTCACTATGCTGAATACTGACTTGAAAATTCTGTGCAAGATTCTGGCAACAAGGCTGGGAGGGGTTATTCAGGATCTAGTCCATGAGGACCAATGTGGCTTTATGTCAATGCGTAGTACTGCACACAATCTCCATAGGCTGATACATGTGCTTCACACGACCTTGGGCTGGAGGGACGAACTGGTGCTGTCTCCCTCGATCTGGAAAAGGCATTTGATATAATGGAATGGGCCTGTCTCAGTGATGTGCAGCATGGGGTTTGGTCCCAATATCAGGGCCTGGATCCAGCTCCTATATATGGAGCCCTCGATTCGTGTCAGGGTGGGAGGGCAGTTATCGGACTCCTGGCAGGTGGGGAGGGGCACTTATCAGGGATGCCCGCTCTCGCCGTTGTTGCTTGCCCTGTCAATCGAGCCCCTGGCACAAATATTACACTTGGAAATGGCCCCATGGGTCATACAAATAGGGAACAGGAATCACGTAATCTCGCTCTATGTGGATGACACGTCGGTGTATGTCTGCGAGCCCATAGATGCCATTCCAGTGTTGATGAGGCATCTACGCAATTTTGCGAGGTCTCAGGGCTGAAACTGAACATTCATAAGTGCCTGGTGTTCCCCCTCGGGAGTTTGGATGGGAGGCAGCTGCATCAGTTGCCTGATGTGGGCCTGAGAAGGGAAGTTGATGGGCTCTGATACCTGGGAATCTGGGTTACTCACACTTAGGGCTTTTTGTGTGATTGGTTACTGGACTATGTGTGGGATTAAAACTAGGGTTAGGCTTTTTATTGGAAGTAGGGACTAGGGTTTCCTGTGTCATTGGTTGCTGTGACTAGGGTTGGGACTACTGCTCCTGCTAGGGCCTGTATTGAACGAAGAGATTAGGGTTTTTGAACCTGATTGAGTGCTTGGCTGTAAGGTCCTTGTCTGCTATTGGTTCTAGATTTTAGGGCTAATATTGTGATTGGATAGTGTTAGGGCTAGGCTTCCCATTGGCTGAAAGGGTCACCTGATTACTAGGGTTATTTAAGACTAGGGTCAGGGAGTATCAGCCCAGACATCGAGGCTAAGGGCAGAGAGGACAAGGGCAGTTGCTTGTTTGAGCTTGTTCAAGACTGGTCGGAACTAGGGCCAGAAATACTGCCCATTTTCTCTTTCAGTAATACCCACCCTGCACCATCCACATCCACAAACAGAGTAGCACACTCACACCAAATGTACACCACACACTTACTACAAACAAACACTATGCACAAATCAATGTACCAGTATACACTGCAAAACCACCCAAACCACATCTATAACACTTCTATCACAGCTACCACACATTTTCAACATCACCTACAAACAGTACACAACTCTATGCTATACTACTAACCAACGCAGTCATCACCAACACAACCATAATCCATACCATACTTAACCACAACCCATCTAGACACAGACTCCCCACTCTAATTGCTCCCAACAGACCCCTTTTATCATTAGCAAAACCATACTAAGCCTTCCATCATTTGTCCAACCAACACCCTCTTCTTCTTTCTACCACAATAACACAATAACAAAACACTTACATGCCACAACACCACACATTTTAACTATTTCAGCAAACAGGTCTAAAATAAACAGTCTTAAATCTACTTCATCCCCTCCTACACACAACATACACTCTATTCACAAACACATCACCACCCCCTTTACCTTACAAATCCCACTTGCAAACAATAGTATACAAACAAATCCATCTGTTAAAATAAATACATCAGCACCTCCTTTCACTACTCCTCAAAAACAAAACATTTCACACACATCAGCACAACAAAATCTCTCAAGCACAACACCTCATAATACTTACAGTCACAAAATACAATCATACACCCACCTTTCAAATTACACAAATGAACAAACACCAATGCCAAGCTTTCTCTCTTCCACCACACCTAACACACATACAGCAACACAGCAAGCCTCTTCCAACCGCCTCTCATCCATTGGACAATTTAGAAGCTCACTACATCACCCACATCTTGCACCACCACCACTGACTCAGACATTTGTAGAAGTAGACCTCAGCTAGGCCTACCAGTGCAAGGGGTTCGCCCTTCTCTGCACAGAGTCCTCAGACCAATAGGAAGAAGTTGGCACAGAAACTGGAATAGAAAATACAAAGTTTAATAAACCTCATTAGGTGGAACTACATTCACACAGCACCCTTTGGTATTGAATGAAGTAGCACACCAAACAGAAGGAGCATGGTCCTTTTATACCCACACAGGGGCTTGAAAGAGGCCAAAACCATCCAGTAAAAGTCCAAGTACCAGTCTCTGGATGAATTTCTGCAGGAATCTTATGCAGTTTTGATATTGCGTCGTATACTGAAGGTGAGTGATCCGGTATGAATACGCAACAGCTACTACCGATGATGCGACATGCACCACCTTGATCAGCCAGAACCACATCTAGAACCATTCGGTTCTGGAGAGCTACAATCCTTGCAATTTGCAGCTCCTCCGTAATGTTCCCAAGTGCCATAGCTGTCTGATTGGTAACAGCTTCCACAACTCTAGTTACTCGTCTTACTTTCCTACTGTTTAATGCAGCACCCACAAAGAAGAACAAACCTAAATTAAAATCGACATATTGTTGCAGAGTGGTATCAGTTTGGTCTACTTCGTCAGTACTTATTGTCCTCTTGTATCTAGTTCTAGAGATATCGTTAAATAATTTAAGGTCCCGGTGATATGATGCAGGTGCCAGAAACACAGGGGGCAATAGAAAGGACACAGAGCACACACCTGACCACCCAGCAGGTAGTTGATAATATCCGTGGCTACCACAGACAAAATAGGTATTATGTGAGGCTATAAAACTGCTATTATTTATACCTTCAATAGTCAGAATTACAGTACATTCGCTTTGCCCCACTGAAATTCTCCCAATACTGCTTACACGTAGATCTGCTTTAGCTCTAGTAACAGAAATCACAAATTGTTCATTACTGGTAAAAGTTCTCATATTTGTGAAGACATATGGTGTTGAAATATTGTCCGGTTGATACTCTTCCCATTCCCATTTGGTCCCTTTGGCTTGAGGATAACCATCTTTATCTTGGTAGCATACTTTATTAAGGCGAAAAAGAAGCCCGCCTACTGTGCGTCTTCCAGATGCAAACAAAAGCGCATACCAACCTTGACAAGAACCATTATGAGAAAAGGGAAGAGGAATAAAAGGTGTTCCTCCTTTCTTTTGATGTGCAGGTATCATCCCACACACCCAACAGTTGGTAATATTTGTGGCATTATGAGTATGATGCAACATCTGGATAAATGTATTATTTAAATAAGATTGTCGATGCTTCTGCTCATGGTAGGGAAGCGTAAAGTAGTGGTGCTCAACTGATACTGGAGTAGTGGCGATCAAAAGCTCTCGAGCAGGAGCCACTTTCTCAATGAACCAGGTTATTACTGCTACAGCCACCATAGCAACAACAAACCCTATAGCACAAATGATCTTTCTCTTAGCAACAGTTGATTTCATTGTGGACATGATCAGCTTGTCGTTGAAAACAATCGTTGGAGCTCTTATCCCTGGGCAGCCGTTGGTTTCTTCACCGAGGGTCAAGACGGGTGTCGCTACACTATACAAGACTGATCCTCCCCCCTTGCCACATCGGCATTCCGTTTCACTAACCCAGGGCAGTTGCTCAACCAGTCTATTTCGACGATGCGGGCTCTTTCCATTGTCTCAGTTGGTATCGGGATACTCCAGGAATCCTGTGGTCCGGGAAGATTCCCTCAAGTTCGTCAGTTGATATGGCTTGGCCTTTCTCTGTATCCAGGATGTCCCGATGGTCGATTAAGGCAGCAGGATCCACCAAGGTAGACGGCACTTTCTTGCAATGGGTGGAGTGCACCCAGTTCCTCCTGTTCGTCACTCGGACCGCAGTTCTCGTTGAAAGGAGCACCTGCTCTGGGCCGCGCCACCTCGGTTGTAAGCTGCTCGACCTCTGGAATGATCGGATCATCACCTGGTCTCCAGGTCGAAGTCCATGGCCTTCACCTGCAGACCTATCAGGAAGAGCTTCTCGAACCTGTTGATGAATAGAAACCAAACTGTCAGTCACTTGTGATAGGTAGTCACTCATCAACACAAATGGTACATCATGTATGGGGCGTGGTTTAGGAATTCCCCAAATGTTCATAGGCCTTCCAAACACCACCTCATATGGTGTAAGACCAGATCGCGAATGTGGCACTGTTCTAATGGACAACAGTGCCAAAGGTAATGCGTCTGGCCAATTCAAGGATGTGGAAGCCAGTATTTTCGCCAGTTTCAATTTAAGTGTGGCGTTATACCTTTCCACTAGCCCTGCTGATTGTGGATGGAAAGCAGCGTGGAACTTGTGTTTAATTCCTAATCCCTTCAGGACATAGTCGACAACTTGGCCAACAAAATGGGGTCCGTTATCACTCCATAAAAGCTTACAGACACCAAATCTAGGGAAGAATTCCTTCAAAAGTACCTTTGCTGTAGTGAGAGCTGTATTGTCCTTCGTAGGGTATGCCTCTATCCATTTACTGAAGGCACATACCACTACCAAAACATACTTTAAGTTATTACAGCGCTCAAGCTGGATGTAATCCATTTGCAAAACTTCAAAAGGTGCAGTTGGCGTAGCAAACCCTCCTGTAGGAGTTTGTGTCCCTTTACCAGGATTATGCTGAAGACAAATCAGACAAGACTGCACCATCTTTTTAGCTGTGCCGGCAATTTCTGGATGCTCCCAAACTTGTGTGAGCAATTTTGTGATCAAGGAGGCTCCAACATGTGCCGGCCCATGTGCCATATGAATCATAGGTTATAAATAGGCTGTAGGCAGTCTCCACTTGCTCGTCTCTTTATTCCTTCAACAGCCCTCATCGTCCAATGTTCCCTCCTTAGACCATTGCTCAATTTCTTCTGCAGAAGCAGATCTCTGCATATCTAGCACTTCCTGACTGGTATCATGCCAACGTTCAGCTTGTGACTTCACTACGTACATAGGCGTGGTGCTTCGCTGCATGGCAGTTTCACGGGCTCTTTGGTCTGCAAAAGCATTGCCTTGTCCTATCTTATCAATTATTTTCTTATGTGCGCTACATTTAACAATTGCTATTCTCTTCGGGTATGTTAAAGCAGTCAAGAGATTATGTACTAATTCTCCATGCATTATTTGCATCCCGTGGGATGTAAGAAAGCCCCTCTCCTTCCAGAGTAGCCCAAAATCATGAGCCACTCCGAAAGCATAGCGGCTATCTGTATAAATGTTCACAGATAAGTCAGTACTAAGTTCACATGCTCATGTTAAAGCTATTAGCTCAGCTGCCTGAGCTGACTTCTGTGGAATACGAGCTGTCTCAACTACCGTCTGAAGTGTTGTAATTGCATATGCAGCTGACGTTGTACCATCTGGTAACTTCAAACAGGACCCATCAACCCATAGTTCCCCATCAACACTTGAAAGGGGCGTGTCTTGCAAATCGACACGACCCTTTGTCTGTTCCTCAGTAAGTAATATACAATCATGAGACTCCTGTGACTGAGACTGAGTCACCGGGTATGGCAACAACGTGGCTGGGTTTAGTATCGCACATCTCTTTAGTGTAATGTGAGGGGCCAACAATGTCAATTCGTATCCTGTCAGACGAGCACTAGTTAAATGCTGCGTCTTCGTCTGATTTAAAAGGGCATCAACCACATGGGGTACTAGCACCAACAGTTTATGTGACAAAACTATCCCTTCACTCTGATGTATTGACACAGCTGTTGCTGCAACTGAACGGAAACATCCAGGTAACGCACGAGCAACAGGATCAAGTACTGCTGAAAAATATGCACAGGGACGCTGTTTGTCACCGTTTGTCTGTACTAAAACTGACAATGCGCATCCATCTTTCTCATGTACATAGAGTGTAAAAGGCTTCATATAATCTGGAGTACCTAACACTGGTGCTGAACAAAGAGCTTGTCGTAACTGTCGGAAAGCAGTCTCACATTCATGTGTCCATGGGAGGGGCATTGGAGTATCTTTAGTCAAAAGTGCTAGCAAGGGTTTAACAATGTGTGAAAACCCTAATATCCATTGCCTACAAAAGGAAGTAGGACCAATGAATGCACAGACATCTTTCTGAGTAAGGGGCACTGGTGTGTCTAAAATAGCTTGAATGCGATCTGGTGTGAGTGCACGGACCTCCTTAGACAGAAGGTGACCTAAGTAGGTTACCTTCGGTTTACAATATTGCAATTTCTTTCGTGACACTTTGTGATGATGGGAAGCAAGAAAAGATAGCAAGGACAAAGTACATTTTTCACACTGTTCAGGGGTATCGGCTGCCAACAAGATGTCATCGACATATTGTATGAGAGCCACACCTTCAGGCAAAACAAAAGAATCAAGTTGTCTTTTTAATGCTTGACTGTAAATACTAGGACTCTCAGTATAGCCTTGAGGAACTCTACAAAATCTATACGATCGATTATTCAAAGTGAAACCGAACAAATATCAGCTATCAGGATGAATAGGGATTGAAAAGAAAGCATTCTTCAAGTCTATCACAGAGAATGTAGTTGCTGTCGGAGGAACCAAAGTAAGAAGTGTTGTTATGTCAGAAACCACGGGGTATTGTGGTACTACAATCTTGTTAACTTCTCGCAAATCAATAATGAATCGGTAAATCCTAGTGTCAGTATCTTTTTTCAGAATAGGAAGAATCGGACTGTTACAAACATTGTAAGGAACTTCCTCAACAACCCCCACTTCAATGAGATCATGGACAATACGTATGAGTGCTTCTTCTCCTTCCTGTGAAATTTTGTATTGAGGCAAACGTGGCAGCACAGCGCCCTCCTTGACACTAATATGTACTGGTGGAATAACCATTTGCCCTACATCAGTGTCTGAAGTAGCCCACAAATTACTAGGGAGTGAAGCTAATGCAATATCCTCTTTAACAAGACAAGCTCTCTCCTTCACAGGATGGTTGTCATTCAAGATAACACGTACACCTTCTGGAGAACATCGTATCGTAGCCCTGAAACACTTGAGCATATCAAGACCCACAATATTGTCTGGTGTATTCGGGGAAAGCAAAAATGGACACGGAGCAGTAAATTTATCCACATGGAATGCAAGTGGTTGTGACAATGGGCTAAGGGAAGGGGTTCCATCGAAACCTATCGATGTAATGGTTAAGCCAGACAGGGGAGCCCTTGGAACCAATTGTTTAGACAAGGCGCTACGAGTAGCTCCTGTATCAACCAGAAACTGATCAGTGGAACCCAAAACATTTGCTGTAACATAGAGACCCCTCTGATCTACTGGAACTTCAACTGCTTCCTTACCCCATCCTAGGCAATCCTATGCATAGGCAGAATCTTGAGAATCAGACGGCACATAGTCGGACATTTGATGTTGGTTCCTTCTATCAAAAGTGTTAAACCCATTTTGCCCACGTATATTAGCATCAAACCTAACACGATCACCTATGCTTCCTCTAGGCCCTGAATATCCTGAACGATTTCTCATTTGTCCCCGACCACGTGGACACTGCTGAGCACACAGTGCTGGACAATCGGAAGCCCAATGCCCAAATTTCTTACAGTACGCGCACTGGTCAGCAGACAAATTCGAACGAGTATAAGAAGGGAAAGACGAACCATAAGATCCACGTCCACCTCTATCACTACCTCTAAAAGGCGGACCATAAGCCTGAGCCAACATAACCTTCGTTTTTAATTCTTTAGTCTTCTTATCCTCATTGCCCTTTGCTTCTAATTCCTGGCGTTCATAATACTGAGCCATAGTCAAGAGAGAAACCGGAGAAGAGGTAGTCCATGAACTCTCACTGGCTTTTAAGCGACTATTCCTGGCAACAGGTTTGCGACATATTTATCGGCAAACAGATGTCTGCCCATGTCATCTGTCAATGACTGGCCACTAAAATCGTGGAATGCTTCTTCAAAGCGTGTAAAGAAATCAGAGACCGATTCATCTGCCTTTTGCTTACAAGACGCTAAAACAGTCCAATCTATCTTTTTAGGGGGAATAATCGTTTTTAACTTAACTAATATAGCTGCGGGAAGATCTAAAATTAACTGACATGGCTTCTGTGCGGGTTCCCTTTCTACATCCATTTGTTCGAACTCTTTCCATAACGCCCCAAAAGCTGCACGATCATCAATTTTACGAACAGTTCTCCACATATCAGGCGGTAATATCAATCCAAAAAATAAATCAATATCAGGCAAAGTCATAGTACAAGAGCTAATAGCACCCTCAACTTCCTCATAAAAAGCGGCTGGATTTTTCCGCGGATCAGGCAATGCAGTTTTAAGTGCCATGACATCCGTCCTATTCCAAGGAGTGTAAACCCAATTATAAATAAAATAACCCTTTGCATCGATAGAGGCCTTATCATCACTTGTACCCTGTCCTTTAGGAGGAACATACAAAGGCGCAGCCTCCCGCATAGGTTTCGCATGAACTATCATAGTCTTATCTGTTCCGGAGATAGAAGCTTGTGCCATGCCGGTCTGAGATGTCTTTGAAGCTGCGTCTGCAGCCTTTTTCTCCTCTCGCAAATGGACTGCATCAACACGCAGTTTAACTAAACGCCTGATTGTATCATTCACCTGGGGGAAAACAAAAAGACCATCACGCATTTGCTTACAATTAACTGCTACATCGTCGGGCTCTAACTCCTCAGAATATTTCCTAAACAGCTCAAGGACCTCTGCGGCAAACACCTCAGTAAAATACAGCTGCTCCCTTTCCTGCCACCCTTTCATACTATCTAGAAGTTCAGAGGTGGGGGCAATGCTACGAACTGCTTTACGAGCAGCAGATCTAAGCTGGGTCGAACGCGCAGCGGTCAACATAGAACGAGTTTCTCGTGCCTTGTGTTCCTCCGAACTAGAGTCCTCATCTGACTCATGAGGGGCAGAAGGAACAGTATACGGAGGTGGAGGACGATCTAATAATAAGGAATCATCTTGTGGCTTATTAAGTATAGGATAAAGGGGCCGCCGAACAGCGTATTGGCCAGTTACCTGTAAATTGAGCTCCCTATCTTCTCTCTCTTTTAACTCTTTTATTTCTTTGTTTTTCAGCTCTAATGCTTTCACATAAATGTTCTTTCGCAGTTCTTTTTCAATTAAGGCTTGCTCACGCTTCATTCGTTCTCGCACTTCTTTCTCCCACATTCGTACCCCATCAAACATATCTTGCCTAGTCTTTCGCTTACACAGACATTGTCCACATACTCAATCTTTCGTAAATCAAATGACCCATACATAGGCCAACGCAACTCAGGATCCTTACGAGTGTATTTATTCCATAATGTGCTGTACATTATAGAAGAAAGACCATGCTTAATATACATATCCCTATTAGGCGTCCCCTCCGGGGGGGACGGTTGTGCTTCATCGAGTCTCAAATTGGTACCACTACAAAAGCAACACATCCTACCAAGTGTGCTAAAAACAGGCATGCCAAAAATAGTGCAGAATATGCAGTATTATAATCAAAGTAGCACTTAAGGTACCTTTAGTACGATGTGCCGTTCAAATCAATTCAGATAGAGAAAATTCTCCTCATTACCTGCCTATATAAATTGCAATTTATATATGAATCACATAGAAATCTAAATTGGCCAACACAAATCCAAAATACAAAAGCCGCAGTAAGTGTTACTAAACTACCTTACCAATCCCAGGCATAAAAACCAACAGCAAGTGCCGCAGAATGACACTTACCAATCACTTGGTGTCCAGGTTCCAACTGCCAAGTTCTAAAATCGACTAAATGGTCACTGCACGGCGAATCAACAGAAGAGATCTCAGTCGAGGACCGGCACCACCTGGATGGTCAGATCAGAAAGAAAGGAAAAACGCCGTGGTTGCCAAGACTCTGGTCTCATCGGGCAGCGATCGCGTCCAGAGCGAGATTCCAATCCTTCGTCGCGACCAATCCTTTGGGCATCCGAGTCGCCGATGAGCCCCACTGGTTGGGCGCCAATTTGTAGAAGTGGACCTCAGCTAGGCCTACCAGTGCAAGGGGTTCGCCCTTCTCTGCACAGAGTCCTCAGACCAATAGGAAGAAGTTGGCACAGAAACTGGAATAGAAAATACAAAGTTTAACAAACCTCATGAGGTGGAACTACATTCACACAGCACCCTTCGGTATTGAATGAAGTAGCACACCAAACAGAAGGAGCACACACAGGGGCTGGAAAGAGGGCGGTACAAGTACAGCAGAAGATTTTATGTACATATAAGGTCATATAGAAATGCACAGTCGACAAGTAGGAGGAGTTAACAGTTTGCCAATGCTAGTAAACACATCCTGACAGTTACATACTACTAACAGCTGCAAGGACAGTTGAAAACTCACTGGGCATGTGCAAAGGTGGAAGATGCTAAATATAGTTTGTTTCTAGGCAGATTACAAGAGCAGTCAACACTGAGGGAGGACAAAGCACATGGTGAGCACATGGCAAACAAAATGGCTGTCAGGAATACAAAATGGATTCCGCAAAATGGACAAGATAGCCTCTAAATACAAGATGGATTCCGCTAATGCTAAGCCAATCGCTGCCAATTTACAACACACCTTCCTCCCTAAACATATGCCAACAATAAAAGCAATGTTCCACACATCACAGCTTTGCTTCTCCATGTCTACTGTACAACAAGGTTACACCACAAAAACAACACAGCGCACCACCTCACTCTCAAACACTGCCTCCACCATCTTCGCGCGCACACCCATCAAAATGCCTTCTTAGCCTGCTGGATGAGGAACACACTACAGAACAGCTATCCTAATACAGATACCAGCACTAAAAACACACCTGCTACTAACCCACACAATATTGATCACTCTTCTACAAAACAAAGTCTCACTGTCACCAAAGAACATTCTCTAAACTGTCTATTAATAAATGCTTGTTCGCTCTCTAAAAACAAACATCTCATCTACGACCTTCCCACCGATGCAAAACCAGACATATTATTCATAACTGAATCATGGTTGGGAGATGATATGACTCCAGTCCTGCATGAAGCCATTCCCCTAGGCTATCAAACGCTCACCCAAAATCTTACAGGCAAAAACGGAGGTGGTCTAGCTGTTGTGTTCAGGCAAACATTTCATACCACTAAAGTTGACAACGTCTCCATAAAGAATTGTGAGGCTCTTCTCACAAGATGCAATCCTACACCGCCTTTGCTCCTGTAACTTCCTGCTCATTTACAGACCTCCACCTAGCAAGGCGACATTCCCAGATGCACTTCTAGACACGGTCTCAAACCTGATAACAATACACTCCAACCTATGCATTCTGGGTGATCTCAACATTTGATTTGACAAACCCAATATGAGCCATCCAAAAACAATAATCACTGGCCTAGATGCACTGAATCTGCACCAGATTATCCACAAACCCACACACATCGCTGGACATATCCTAGATGTCATTTTTGCTAATACCGAACTAGTTACCTTTCAAGCTATAACTCCAGTCACATGGCCAGACCACCATTTGTTTGCTTTCCAACATAAAACAACACTAGGCAACTCACCTAAAACCACTTCACGTGCATCCACCTATCGACCGTGGAACAAACTCAATTTGGAACACATAGAAACACAACTAACATCCAGTACAGATCTGGAGCAATACATTCTGTTAAAAACTATATGAGTGGCTACAGGAAGTTTTTGATATCCTGATACCACTCAAAACCATACAACAAAACAAAGCAAAAAAAGCACCTTGGAGAAATACATAGATAAAAGACATAAAACTACAAATTAGAAAGCTGCAACATACCTGGCTCAAAAAAACATACATGAGAAACTTCGCCTACAGAATATTAACAGATTATACAAGTAAGCTATCAAAAAAAGCAAGGAAAATGTACTATTCAGACAGAGTTTAAAATGCTAAATGTGCAAATAAAGAATTCTGTAAAATACTCAATGAATTTTGTAAACCGTATTGCCTAGAAGGAACTCATCCTGTTGTTGCAGGGATTCTGCTCATGCACAGAACTATGCGCAGGAAACCAGGACCTCAGTGAATTGTGGTGTACCAAAAACTCACCTCAGTACCCAGAACCCCTATCCGACCAGCATCAGTGTTCCATTCGTTATCCGTATTCGCTCGGAGGTCCCAATGTATAGACAACCCAGAACAAGCGACTTAGAGTACTCTCAGGAATGGTGGGAATCAGAAATACCTGTTCGCTATTATTCTCATATCAGTCCACAACAAGAGTAATCAGAGACACAGTAAAGTTTAAATGGTTTATTTTATAAACTACGTGTCCCAAGATGCAGTACTTTGGCTAACATAAGCAGACAAATGATTATAATTAAAACCATCAGCATTGTTACAATACCATAGAAAATGAAGGGAGAAATCATATTACAAATGACAGTGGAATACAGCCACCTTCCCTTAGCTAGACTCCGCTGCCATTTTAAAATAAAAGGCGGCAGGTTTTGAAACACTGAAATCAGTAAAATAGGCAAATTTGTTCACCAATGTGCTGGAACTGCCTAACATTGGCGTTGGACAATGTTCCCATTGTGTATAATTCACAAAATTACTAAACGTATTGGCTTTATGTAGGAAATGATTGCCATAATGTTGATAGCAAAACAACTCCCCATAATTAGCAGTGTCTAAATACAAATCTTCAGCATCAAAAGCGGCATAATATTTCAAATCAGAAAACAATGCTTCTATGGCCTGAACGTCCCAATCATCAGAGCGGATGTTTTGTTTAACCACATCACCCATAGAAACACAAAATACATTCGGAACATTAATAACCTCAGTGGGTCCATGAATTTGAAATTTAACAGCATCCCACGCAATCCCATCTAACACAGGCCAGGCAGTAATATTCACAAAAGTCTGGTCTCTCTTCATGATGTGTGATGAGGAGTGGGGGGCCAAAGTTCCATCAATTAGTCTAATTGTAGATCTTTCTTTTAGGTAGTGTCCGTTCACAAGACGAAAAAATACCACCACAAAACCGATGGACATAAATAAAAAAATACATATGAGCATTAGCCAAATGTAAGTCCAAGGGGGAATCAAAAAATGTCTTTTAAACCAAACAGCAAAAATAGAAACTTTTGATGGGGCCCTTGAAGTCATAGAGTTAGTATCAAAGGAGAAACGTGACTGGGTAACTGCGGTTGATTGTAAAACAGGTAATGTTACATCTGCAGGATAAGCATACTCAGTATCTTCAGGTAGACCACCAGCCGGTGATAGCAACAAAGGATCAGTAACTGTATGCATCTCGATGGCAACATCAGGCATGGTGGTAGGAGCCGGAGCCAAAACAGAATTTCTCAGAATCGCAGGGCAAGAGACCGCTGGAGTCATACTAAGAAGAATCGGCCACTCGCTGTAGTTTGACATTGTCAATGGAGTTGTACCTGTTATCCTTGCGACCAGGAAGTGGAAGTAAAATGACTGTTCTTGTACCCTGCACGCCAAGCACTGGAACTGGGGCACGATAAGAGGGGCCGAACTCCTTCTTGTTCTCCACCTTCTCACGGACCAGGTCACCAACTCAAGGTAGCCAGCCGACTATCGGAATCTGAAGCACAGCATCAGATATGGAGGGCAAGTGTTCCTTCGCGAGACTATCTCTGGTCTCTTGTAGACTCTGTAACACAGCACAGTGATCATCTACGTCAAAGGGTGCGGCAGACGACACCATGTCCAGACCATCAAGGTCCGGGACAAACATTTTTATGCCAAAGAGCCTCATGTATGGGTCCGCCCACCCAGAGACCTTCTAGGGAGATTATTAAGTGCACGGTGAACGTTATACAGATGGGCTAACCAGTTCCGGCCAGTGCCTAAAACCCTAGCTGTCAAGGATTGCTTTAAGTCACGGTTCATCCGCTCCACTACACTATTACCCTCAGGTAGGTATGGAGACGAAAATTTGACTTCGACCCCCAAATATTTCATGGCTTCTTTGTACGACTTAGAGGCGAACGCAGGGCCCTGATCAGAATGAAAGGTACCACACGCAAAACTTCCCACAAAGACACACAAATCCCTGATGACAGTACGGGCATCAGCACTCCTTTGTGGCCATACCCACAGAAAACGTGTGCACGAATCCACTGCAACTAAGATATATTTGTACGCAGTATCAGAGGAGAATGGACCGCAGTGATCCAGATAAACACACCCAAGTGGTTTATTGGATATGTACAACTGAGTTTGTGGTGGACGTGCAGCAGTTGGAGGTTTAATCTACTGGCAAATGTCACAATCAAGAACATAAGTGCGAGCCTGTTTATATAACCCACGCCACCAGTAACGTTGTTGTAACAGAGAAACAGTTGCTGCAACGCCGGCATGGGCATACGCCATACCCTCGTGAGCCGCTGATATCAAAGATGGTCTGCAGTCCGCGTTGGGAATCAACCTGTCACCAACATCGTTAATTCTCACTAATGGGACTTTGTCAGGACTTAAGTGATAATGGTAACGAGAAGGGAAACCTCTCGGGTAATTACTTCCCTTCTCTGTAGCAGCAATAGCTGCCAAGATGTCATCATCGATCTTACTTTTGGATCTTGTAACTGCTGCTACTAAATATGTCGCCACTGCTGTTTTCGCTGCTTCGTCAGCTAAGCTGTTACCGACAGCGTGGACACCAACTCGCTGGTGCCCAAGAGTGTGAATTACATTCACGAGAGGCAGATGTTCTTTAAGTTCTGCCACTCGAACCCAAAGCATTTTATGCTTAATTGTGCTACATTTGGAATCACGATATTCATTTTGAGACCAAAAGAATAGATTGTCGTTGAGGGACTGAACACAGTAAAACGAGTCAATTACTATAAGAGTAGTGACTCGAGGATCAGCAAACTCCAGTGCAAACACCAGAGCACGGAGCTCCGCCAACTGTGCGGTACAATCACCCAATGACTGCGTATGCACGACATCAGATTGGAATTCACCATTTACGAAAGTACCTGCAACAATTGCGCAAGCTGCTGAATAGGCATGCTTCGATTCCGTCGCCGGTTGCGCCGAACCGTCAGTATAAATGACACAATGGTAATCTTCGAGCGGGCGCAAAGACAGAGGAGCCGGATGAACGAATTCATATTGCAAGTACTCCTGCGTCTGCAATGAGGCATCAAAGATATAAGTGACATCTGGCGATGTCAGAGAAGTGTCCCATTGTATCCAATGTGGATGCAAAGCTTTTGAATTGGGTACACTGGCTTTCGTCACTGCCTCTAGGGCAGGATACGGTGTGACCACCAACATGCGTTTTCCTTGCGATAGCGCCCGTTCTTTAAGTATCGCCATCTGCACCGCAGTCAAAACTTTTTCGACAGAGAAAAAGCGCAATTCAGCGGAAATACAGGTGTGATTTGTATGCAATGGGGACGGTGTCGCCCTCATTGAACGTTAAGTATGTGAAACCCACTGCACCTGGCACAATTCTTATTACCAGGTTTGTGTGGTTATCGCGTGTCAGTAAGTATTTTGAAGCAAGAAAATCAGCCTGCAATGATTGCAAAATAGCTGAATGCTCTGGCAGCCAGCTCGATTTGGAAAAAGTAGGTTGTACCAAGGCATATAGCGGCTTGATACGCTGGGCATCATCAGGAGTGTACGTACGACCGAAATTCAGAAAGCCCAGGAAAGACTGTACTTTTGTCAGTGTTGTAGGAGCACGCAAGCAAATGCACTTCTCTAGAAAGTGAGGAGCTAACCCTCGACCCTTATTGTTGAGCTCGTAGCCCAAGAACAACACTGTATACTCTCCTATGTGAGACTTCGCAAAGTTGAATTTGCACCCGAAGTCTGCAAACAGAACGATGATGCGATCAACGCAACACAGATGCGGCCACAACTCGTCGTCTATGAGATAGATATCATCAACATACGAGTACGCATCAGGGTCTATGCTCTCTAACAGAGAGGCAACACGTGCGGCAAAGACGCCAAGGCTGTTTTATAGCCCATGGCTAGTCTCTTAAACTGTTTTTGTTTGCCGCCAGAAGTAAACGCTGTCCATTGACTACTTATAGAGGACAGGTTATGGCTGTAAAAGCCATTGGAAATGTCAAGTGTGGTTTTAAACCTTTGTCTCATGAAACTATCGACGAGAGTAGAACTGTGGGTATTCTGTACAGCACATGTCCGGCAATGAGAGTTCAGATGCCGGTAATCCAAAACTAGGCGGTATGACCCATCAGGCATCGTCACAGTGAATAAAGGATTATTCATTGGTGGCACACATGTTTCAATAACACCCTGATATTCCAATTGATCAAGGATGTCCGTGACGTGAGATCTAGCTTCGCTGTGGCTGGGGCAGAGACCGTAATGGAATCTCATGGCTGGAGGACAATTTATCCCAGCCTACTTGAGTACGATACAAAGCCGGTGCAAGCACCAGAGCCCACTCTTCGACAAACCTTTCAGCGTGCTCCTTTGGCACTGTAAGCGCAAAGGAATGGAGGATTACCTCCTCCCCTCTAAGAGCATCTAAAATGAAAGCCGGGGCCAGTCTACCTCTGCCAAGAGAATGTCATAGGAAGAGGTCAGATTATCCCAAAAAATTCCTTGTATTGTGCATTGTATGTCACCTTCAATTAAGAGTACTATGTCATGTAGTCGGTCAGGGGGAGCCACTCTAGTGTCAGCAGTTTCTACAGTAATGAACGTGTCAGTTGCTGTCGCCTCCAGAAATGGACGCAGTGCTTGCCGCACTACTGTAACCTCCGCTGCACTGTCGAGCAGCATTAGTACCCATGTCAGGTTCCGAAGCTGCGTCCACACTATCTGTGGCATACCTCGCTGTTAGCGCAGCAACCTTCTTCTTCTGAAACAGGGGACGTAGACGTGCAAACTCGTCTTGCTTGCCTTTACCGCCAGCCTGACGGGGTTGCTCACGCCCCTTGCTGGGCACCCCGACCTTTGCCACGTTCTCCGCCACCGGACTGTGAGGCCGATGTTTCCTGTGAAGAACAAGGAGAGCGTTGTTCAGTAACCTGAACTCTATCAGGTGACCTAATACTAGTGCGATCGCGCAAATCGTATGTGCGTTCACTAGTCGGTTGTATGGGAGACGCAGGACGAGACGCCTGTTTCTGTTGCTGCTTTCCCTGTTTCTTTGTCCGCTAATTCTGCTTTGGAAAAGTTGGACGATCGTCTTTAACAGACGAGCTCACCTTAGTTTGTTGTATCAAGTCAGCAATGACTATAGTTGGTTTAACCCCTAAACTACTGCGGCCAATAGTTCTATATGCTTCCGCAATAATTTTAGGCAACTCTTTGGGCTTATCGAGCTCATCGACGCGGGCTAAGCCATTAGCCACTTGGAATTGTACCGCATCTCCCTTGAGATTACCAAGGACGAGAGAGGCAACTACGTTGAATACTCCGACAAGTCGCATTTCCAACTCTACAGCCGCCTCCGGACCGTGGTTATCTTGAACACGTTTAATGACGGAGGGAAGCAGAGCCATAGACGGAGTGCCAAAGCACTTCGAGTAGACCGCGGCAAAAACCTTACCCCAGTTGTCACAATCGGACACTTCTGGGACTAAGTCTTTCGGCAAACTAATGGTGAGGATTCTGTGTTTCTCCACAGCGGTAGAGTGTGGAAACACTGCTTCCAGTTGGTCAAATTTCTAGGCAAGCCAATAAGGCAAATCGTCCTTATTCTGGGGGCACTTGCCCATCACCGAATTAACTATGACAGGGCTAATAACAACCGCAGGGTGACCAGCTGGTAGTCCCGCAACAGCAGGTGCCCCCACCTGCACATTGCGCGAAACGTATTGCACCAAAGCCCTATATCCTGTAATGTGGGCTGTATGGAGTGTACGCAATTCATCCACTGCAATATTCAAATAGCGGGGGTGAGGCGTAAATCCGACCAGCACCGGCCATGTGGCCCCTGGGGAAGGGCGCCATTAAACCAAATGCTATGCTGCCAGGCTGAAAGGGGAATCTCCAGCGTCTTGTATGGCGTATAATTTGCTGGGACCCGTGTGTGAGTATACGAGTGAAACGTTTTATCATTCGCATTCACTGCCGGCAGCGTCACCCCAGAGTAAAACAACTCGTAAGGGTGGGACGCGTCCGCACTCACCACAAAAATTACGGCCATCCCATCGTCCGGTACCCCATACTGCGTCAAATGACGCCGCAAAGGCGTACGACTATGTGCTGCAATTTCGACCGCCATAAGGACACAGAGAAGAACAACACCGGATTTTACAGTAGCACAAGGGTTCAGAAATACTAGAAACCTTTTTAATCAACAAGCTTGAAAGAACCTATCAGGCTACTAATAGGTAGGTGTAATCCGTCACTCCCGTTATCCGGAAACCAGAGTGAGGGAGTCGTGGACTAATATAAGCACTACTAAGGCGTTTCAAATCAAAAGACCAAACGTTAGGTGCACCATGTTGCAGGGATTCTGCTCATGCACAGAACTATGCGCAGGAAACCAGGACCTCAGTGAATTGTGTGTACCAAAATCGCACCTCAGTACCCAGAACCCCTATCCGACCAGCATCAGTGTCCCATTCGTTATCCGTATTCTCTCGGAGGTCCCAATGTATAGACAACCCAGAACAAGCGACTTAGAGTACTCTCAGGAATGGTGGGAATCAGAAAAACCTGTTCGCTATTATTCTCATATCAGTCCACAACAAGAGTAATCAGAGACACGGTAAAGTTTAAAAGGTTTATTTTATAAACCACGTGTCCTAAGATGCAGTACTTTGGCTAACATAAGCAGACAAATGATTTTAATTAAAACCATCAGCATTGTTACAATACCATAGAAAATGAAGGGAGAAATCATATTACAAATGACAGTGGAATACAGCCACCTTCCCTTAGCTAGTAGGCTAGTATTATTATACTAATAGAAGGTCTCTAGGCTTGAATGGGGAACCCCATACCGTAAAGATCAGCTTAGGTGAATCACATCACAGGATCAGCTTTGCTCTGCGCCTGGAAATGTTCTTCTCCAGAATGTGTTTCTAACGCATGCAAACTGTAATATTAAAGGCTCTCGACATTCAGGTATTTGCAGCTGTGTGCATATTATGGCTGGAGAGTGGGCCGATCAACCTGGACTCAAAAACATACATTGTCTGGCGGCGCAGAGTGTTTTGCACACAATGTTCAGACCAAGGTCGCAGTGCACGTCTAGGGATGTTAACAACAGACAGTTCTCATGTGAAGAAAAGGCAAGCAAGCAGTTTCCAAATAATAACATGTCTCTGCAGTGTTGTGTGCAAAAGCAGCAAAAGTGGCAAGATGGCTTTCTAACATCTAACGCGCTTATGCTAACATAGCAATGTATGCATCTAAATCGCTGCCTTCACTACACTGTTACTCAAGATTTCACAAACAAACTAGAAAATCATCACACGGACAAAGCACGGACTCGTACTTAAAACAGAGCCAAAGCACCAGCACTAACATTTTTACAAAACAACAAATCAAGAATGCTTTATCTCAGCCTCTCAGTTCCTTCCAACACATTTCACACAATGAATTTATGGACCTGATCAAAGCAAGCAGGCCTGCCCGCAGCCATTCTGACCAGTGTCCACCGCAAACTTTCAAGACAATTCTTCTAACAACCTCTGCAGCCACTCTAGTAAAAAGAATCATCAACGATTCCTTAACTACCGGAATATTTCCAGAAGAACTCAAAATGCATAACTTGATATACCGTGGCTTTGAGGTAGTAGTGAATAATGTTTTTTAGTAGGTTGAGCACTTCCGACAAGCACAAAAGAATTTGAAGTATTCACTGGAAGGTGCAAGCCTCCATAAATTTAACATTGGATCTAGATGCTGCTCAAGGCCCACTGCCATCCATCACATGAGGGCAGCATTGCTGTGCATATAAGAGGACAGGAAAGGCTCGAAAACCCTCCCGGGGGATCTCCTTGTACTTCCTACAGTGCAGCTTCTAAGCCATTAATATAGATGGGTAAATAGAAAGGGGGCCAAAATGCACACCTATCACACACCTCTGGTTATGGGGAATCTTTTTGTGCAAGGTCCATCCTCCCTGAATCTAACTGATGCCGACATGTCCATATGGATGTCTGCAGGGAAGGAGACAAGGACCTGTTCCAACCCTGGAGACAACAACGATGACCACCACTTTGAGTGATTTACCCGATCAAAGGCCGACAACGGATCCATAAATCTTAGTAGGAGGGAGCCCTTTTTTACCATTGTATTCTAGTCATTATTCGGTGGTGCCCAGACCAGGCCTAAACCCGTACTGAGAATCAACAATAATATTATTTTCTTTGGCCCAGTCTTTTTAAAACAACATGACCCAAGACTTTAACTGTAGTGTCAATAAGTGGTATTGGCCTGTAACAATTTTTGAAGTCCCTGGTAAGTGGTACCAGTGGTACTTAGGGACCAGGAATTAAGAGGGTCAGCTTGGCCTGTGGCACTTATTGTGCCACCCTAAGTGACCCAAGTAAACAGATGACAGAAGTCCTGCCATTGCAGACTGCATGAGCACTGCAAACTGCCCCAACTCGACTTTGCCATCACAGCACTATTTTTAATATACATCAGTAACCCCTGTGGTAGGATTCCTGACCCCAGGGGGCATGAAGAATACAGGCCCCAGCTAGGCCCGCAAATACAAGGGTTCGCCCTTCTGTAACGAAAGCTAGAAGGAAGTTGGCACGGAAACTGCAAAATACAAAGACAAAGTTAATTAACCCTTAAGGGTGGTCCTACAACCCATACAACACTCTTCAGTATTGCATAGAGTAGCACAAAGAACTTGCGTACATAGTCCCCTTTTATACACAACAGGGGTGGGCTCATAAGTGGGTGGATACAACATGAAGCAGAATTCATTACCTTTTATGGTCATTTTCGATACAGAATCAATATGTGGGCGGAGTTAACACACTCCTAAGCCCGCGAAAACATGGTCAAGCAAGGACTAACTGATAACAGATGGGGTCAAGTCTGGGCATGCGCCAGGCGGACAAAGGAGCTATTTATAGACTGTTACTAGGCAGATTATGAGAGCAACTGACACGAAGATAGGACTCTTCTCGTGCTAAGCACGTGGAGACATGACAGTACAAAATGGAGTCCGGACATTAGGCAACATAAGACGGAAAACATGTTTTAACTAGAGGGAATTCATGTCTTTAGTGAATGCTTAATCATATCGCCGTTTTAGTTTTCAACAGGCAGGGTGTAGTATATTAAAGGTGTGGACTTAAAGTGCAAGCATATGTGTCCCTCTAGCAGCCTCTTTCCATTAAGGTCTACATTAAGTGTTGCAGGGGCCATAGAATAACATGGGTTTGCACACCGCACCCCCAAGGTTGCCAGCTTCATTATGTTCCCACTGAAATATGGCATGTTTGGTATCAAACAACTTGTCTCATCACCCCTGATATGATTCCCATTTGGATTTAATGTGACATGCACCCTGGTGGCTGCCTTCGTGTTTGCCCTCCTGGTTGCCCTAGCCTTTTCTATGTCCTAGCTGACAGCTGCAGCTGCTGCTGCCAAGACAGGAATTTAACGCCCATCACAGATGGTGCGAACACTCCCAGGATCAGAAAAAAAGGCCTGGATGGGAATGAGGTGAGACCTTCCTCCCTGGCAGGATGGCTAGTGAAATGGCACATCAAGGCAGTGAGCTTCAAAGCTTTCTCCCCCTCTGATATGCATCCAGGCTGCCTCCCAGAGAAGGACCCAGCAGGTTCCCTGCCGCAGGCACATTTGATCCCGGGTAGATGGGAAAATTATGTAGTCAGGAGGTGTGCATCCCCAGAAGGCTAGCCACACCCCTACTGTGGGTTATGTAATCTCTACTGCCAAGGAAGATGTCTGCCATTTTTAAAATTGGCAGAATAGAGGGTTCTGGGTAGGAAAGGTGACCTACACCACCAGATGTGGTCACCTCAGGGGTGGAATAGCCACAGGGGCTAGTAGCCCTACCTGCACCCACACCCCTAACACTCCTAAATCTAGGATTTAAGGTGCACCTCTGGCACCAGAACCTCAGTTCTGATTCAACTTGCAACAACGGACAAAGAAGAGACTCATGTCTGAGACGTTAGGACCTGCAGAAAATGAAGGCAAGATACTCTGCCCCGGTGCCAATAACGATGCAAATGAATGACTACAACTTGTCCTGGACCAAAGACCAGTTCTCCCAGACAGAGGTTCCCCTTTGAAAGCCAAAGGCACCTCCAGACTTCCTTGAACTTGTCTCGCTAGTTCCCTTCAGCCCTCAGGTAAAAGCATGCTCCGGGAAACGAACAATCGCTGGCCATCAGGCATTTCCGAGGGATCTCCCATAAGCAGATGGTCTAGGGTATTGTGGAAATGTATTCCTGACCTCTCTCAAGTTTCAGGTGGCTACCATTTTATTCCCGGCCTCTGGACGTCCAAATATCTTCACACTGACCTTACTGCTGCCAAGGCTTGTCGGTGGCCAGTCTGACTACCACTACCTTTGTTGCAGGGATTCTGCTCAGGAACACAACTATGTTTGAAAGCATGGAACATCGGCATGTAGGGACTGAATCACAATGCCACCTCAGTATCTATGAGCTCAAGACCAAATAGCTATGCCTCACTTGCCCTAATAACATTTCCAGACGAACAAGTGATTTGGCACCCCAGAACACAACACTCTCGACCCTCTCAGGGATCGCAGTGGCAGGACACACCTTTTTGTCATATTATAAGACAGATTAGCCAAACCCCCTCCCTTTCTAATCAAGCTAAATTATGATATATTATAGATCTCTGGGATTAGTGGTGGACCCCGTACTACATCTCAGCTGAAGCAGCACTCTTGCTTCAGGACCTTCACTCAATGTGTGTTTTTTCAGAAACCCTGTCCTCAGTTATATGACAAGATATGTGTACTCACAAGCAGCTGCTGCATTATCTTGTTTTGTCTAGGTGCTAATGTCTGATCAGAGAGAATAACAAGGGGCAATGTTGTTTGACCTTGTCTAGGGTGTTCTGTCTAGCTCCCAGGAAATGAACAAAATATGAAAACATATGCAAGTTATGTGTGAAAATGCAATGTGGCACAAAGGCAAGCATGTTATATAGTAACATGTGCAAAATTACAGCAGCCCACAACATGCACAATTAGGCTAACATACAGAAAATGGCAATAGGCCATGCAGGAGACACACAACAGCTTTAATTGACACTGTAACCCGAGGGAACTCCACAGCACCTTCAAGCGACCACCTCAGGGGCCCCGTTGTTGACCTTTTGCATCAGTTTCCTCACCACCAGCATCTATGCAGTAAAACCATCTCCCCCAAAGCTTCTGCTTCAGCACTAGAGACAGACAAAGCAACTTTGCACCCAGACCCTACGAGCCAGGTAAATTCTAGCTGACTACTGTGGCCTGTCCTGTTAATGTATCCTCCAAAGAGTACATCTGTCACAACTTGTAATGTTCTTACCAGTTCTAGCATTCTGGAGAGGTTCTCGACTTCGGTTCTTTAGGGTTCTGGTCTTTCCGAGGTATGGGAAGCCCTTTCTGGTAGCCACGGTGCTGCCGACAATGAAAAGCCAGTGCAGACTGTGCCTTCCAAAAGGAGTCCCAAGAGTAAAAAAACTCCATAAGGAAAAGCCTCTTTTGAAGGTGGAGACTCCAGGAACGGAAAGGAAGGAAAAACCCACAAATAAGAGCAAACACCATCAAGGAGTGGAGAATAGAAGATAAGAATTTCAAATAGGAGTAGAAGGTTAAAAGGAATCCAAACTGGAACAGGAAGCGCCAACCGCAAACAAAAGTGCGCCAACAGATAGCAAAAATACACCAAGCAGGAGCAAAGGTCATCAACAGGAGCGAGGACACACCAGCAGGAGCAAGGAGTGTTGCAACGCAAGGCAATGAGAGATTCAGGAAGTGATGTAACAGGAAGTGATGTAATAAGAAATAAGTAGTTCCCATCATGGATACGGGAAAGGAAATATAAGGAATAGGAAAGGCTGCCATTTTGGAAAGTGTAAAACAAAGAACCTTACCAAGGCCCTCTGGGAAACGAGACTGAGGACTCATGGGAAGAGGAAGTATCAGGATGTCACTAGGAGAAAATACTGGAAACCGCAGTGTAATGTGCAAAATAAATGGGGAGTTAAAATATGCCCCATAAAAGTACTGGAAGCGGCAGCGTTCCTACTGTGTATTAATGAGCTTTAAGGAACTGCCACGTGATGCTGCGGTGTGCCAACTAGAAATAAGCACTGCGGAGTATAACCATGATGCTGAAACAGCGGGCAGCCGTGCAGCACCGCCATGTGCCCGAGAAAAAGGAGGAACCGTGGGGGCATCGCAGGCTGCACAGTGGGGGCATCGCAGGCTGCACAGGGGTCCACGATGATGAAGCAGGCAGCACCACAGGCTGAGCCATGGCCCACAGCGCAACAACATCTGTGTCACAATACTAGATCCACAGTACAAAAAGGGTTGCAAACTTTCATTCCTTTTTTATCATTGGAGGTCTGCAGTACAAGAATTGGATTGTGAGGAAAGTGAGTGTCTTAGAAGATTAATTATTAGAACTTTGAGCACATAGCAGAAGTGAAGTGCTGACTTCAACCCCCAGAGAACATGGTGGTGTCTCCAAGTCCAGAAGTATGTTGAAACTGCACCAGCAGCACCCACCAGTAGTGACTCAATCATGTGCTACTAAACCTACACCACTGACAGGATCACTTTCACTTTTGGCATTTGCAATGGGTTAGTTTATGAATATTCCAATGCTTAAATTAGGCCTGGGCGGTGAATTCCGTTCCACTCGCGGAATTTGGGTAATTTTGCGTTCCACGGAGAACGCGGAATTGCCCAAAATTCTGCATTCCGTGACTTTGCGGAATGTTTTGCTTGTTCGCGTTCTCAAAATGCGTGTTTGCAAGATATTTCCCCCTGAGCATGCAAACAGCGTTCGTGAACAGGAAAAAAGTATCGCGAACAAGCAATTCCGCATGTTCACGGAATTTCTGTGTGCTCGCGATATTTTTTACCGTTTTGCGGAGCTTTGTGGAGCACGACTACGCAAATTCCGCCCACCCCTAGCTTAAATTCAGCACATAGGTGTAGGCAACTGCAAAACAGCCAATGCCAATAACCATATGGCTGTGGTTGAGTTTTTGTACAAGTAAATTTGGCACACATTTACTTTGTTAACCACAAACATATTTAAGTTGTGTTTGTTGGATTACTTGCCTGTATGCTCTGGCCTGCTTCTCATGTTTTTGATGTTTCAGTTTTTAGCCCTAGGGCAGCGGGGATTAAAGGGCACCCCCTATTCTCTTAGAATGTCCCCAACTATGTCAATGGAAAGATGGTAGAAGACTTCTTGGATGACCAAACAGTAGCCTACTAGGATGAAGAGCCATTGCCCATTGGAATTGGAAAAGAAACAGTGGCCAGAACACAGGCTTTCATAAGGTTTCTTGCATGCCCTCTCACCAGTGTATACTCGGAGAGGGTGTTCAGTGCAGCTCGTGTAATTGTAACGGTCAGAATGACCAGTCTCTTTTCAAAACATGAGGACTCACCATGACTACAATGAATAAACATGTCATGAACAAAATGTTAAGGATCTACAAGGGAGAACCATTGAAGAGGGCAGACGACCTTCCTGAATTTGAAGTTGAGCTCCACCTTCTGTATTAAATAAAAAATAAGCAAAAATAACACACAGCAAAAATGTCTCCAGTCGCGGATCCTCTGAGCGTCCAACAGACGCGGCGCTCAAATGTGATTGGCTGCAAGGACTTCAACTAGGAAGTGTTGGAAGCCATCTTGTGACTCGGCTGAAGAACATTAACAAAAAGAGAAGGGAGCCGAGTCGGAATACGCTGACCTGGGGCACGAATGCACCTTTCATTTTTTTTGGCAGGAGTTGTACTGAAAAATGTTAAAAACAAAGGAAGTGCGGGCACCCACGCTTCACTGATGTCTAACCCCCGGGTGGGCCAGGTCCTGGTGGCATGCCAAATTAAAAAAAGGAACGGGACACATGAGGCCCCATTCGTAAGGCTCTTTTAAGCATGTGAGTGGCTCTATGAATCAGTGAGTGTGTGTGTGAGTACTTGTAATAGTCTGTGAATGGGTTTGAGAATGGTTGTGTGGGAGTGGTAGAGGGTGTATGTGAGGTTATATAGGGGTGTGAGTGGTGTGGTGGATGATGTCATCAGTGATGTTATCAGTTATGTCATTTGAGATATCATCAGTGATGTAATCAGTTATGTCACTGACCATGTCATGAGGGATGTAATATGTGAGGTCATAAACAATGCATTGCGAGAGCATAAGTTATAGTTAGCTTAGATAACTATAACTGCTGAATTTCACTGGTTTTGTAAGAGGGAAATCAGAGCCTAACTATGACGTCCCTGTAACCTATGTTTTTTCAGTGAATTTCTAAGTTTTTTTAAATTGTATTTCCTAAGTATAACGACCATGGAACCTCTGTTTTATTTCTGTATGTGGTGTGTGTAACTAATGTAAATACATGTAGATATGCCACTGTGTACAGTTCAGTTTGACAATCATGAAGAGTACAGCCATTTTTGCCTGGTTACTAAGAGATAAGAGGGTGGTGAAACATTTCAAAAAACCGAATTCAATCCTAGTGGCAATTGTAAAAATTCCAAAAAGCAATGGTATCTATGTAGGAAATAGACACCTACATTTCCTGAAAAAAACGGGAATTGAACCTTTCATTTCCATGTGCAGATGTGAAGACTCAAAGGACTGCACTTCTTATGTTTGCCATGTCTAATGGAAAAGAGACGCCTAGATAAGTAGATGGAAATCACACTTGGATTTGAAACAGGTAACTTGCATCAATGAATGCAAATGATGATTCATGAGATGGATGGAAGGAATTTAGATAAACATGGTATTTAATGTTTAGGTGATCATTCTGGATGAACCATGGGGATGTACCTGACTGGAAACTTTTATCAATTGCACTCCAGCATCTCTTATACTCAGTTGAAGCATGATATGTAGACCACTAAAGTTTAGCTCAATTAATGTTTCATACGTTTAATGCACCATATGTTTCTATGACAATATCTCTAACTTTGCAGTTTAGTAGTCTTGATAAACATCTGTTAAGTGAAGTCCCTGATGAAAATATCACCCAATTAATTAATTTAATTACACCTTCCATCCATTTTAGTTAAAAAACAAGTGGCAGGTGGACCTGAATTAATGAATTCTACGTACTACAAACTATGACCATATGAAGTCAATGAGGTCTTAACATGGTCCCCGGTTTGGGACATTCTTGTCTCAGGCATTCTGCCCAACCACTGAAAAGAGACACTGTTTTTAGTGGGAGCAGTGTAGGAATGTTCGGTGGTAGCAATTTTGTGGATCCCTGCAGTTTCTGTGAACTTTCTCTCATAGAAAGGTGATTAAAATGCATGATTTTAGCCAAACATTAAAGTTTGTTGGCTATGCTGGAAAATGAAGTGGGAATTCTCCAAGACACACAAACCTGGATTCTTTAGGGTCTTTAGTTTTCAAAACCATCTAGTGTTTTTAAGGGTTCCCTGATTGCTGGCACAGATGTTGAAACTAAAACCGAAAGATTCAAATTTCTTCGTGTTTGCCTCGGAGTTAGGGATACTCTAGGCCTAAATGGGGCAGAAAGACTGTTAGGGCTTTATGAGTGGGGGTGTAGCCTTTCAGTTTCTATTTTTGTACCTTTTTCCCTGGTTTCTAGTGGACATTCTGCATCCATGACAGCAGAAAAACTGTTAGGCCCATTGTGGGGTTGGGGCATGGCCCGGTGTCTGGGAGAGGCAACCTGTCCCTTCTTTCTTGGGAATAATACCCCTGATGTCTTGAGAGCTTTCTTTCCAAACAGGAGGCAGGTAGATTGAGGGCAACTCCTCATTAAGCTTCACACTGGGGCAAGAAAGACTGCTGGAGTCATTATGGGGATATCATGATGCCTAGGGGGCTGTCCCTATCCTTTCTGTGCTCCACATTTCCCGGGTGTCTAGTGGACTTTCTACCCCCGGGGGGGGAGGGGCAGAAAGACTTCTGGACTGGTTTAGAGTGAGATCATGGCTAGATGCCAGGGTGGGCATTCCAGACACCTTTTTTGGTTTTTATTCCATGGTGTCTACTGGGCATACTGTCCCCCATGTGAGCAGATTGGAGGAAAACACCCCAGGTGCAGAAAGATTGCTGGTGAGATTATGGGGGTGGGCATATAATCTGAGTTACACACCCATTTTTATTTCTTAAATTTGGTTCTATGAAATCAAGTGGGCTTTTTCCCCCCCACAGCAGATTGGGGGTAAATGCCACCAGTTTGCCCCAAAAGGGGTAGAAAGACTTCTGAGAACATTTTCTTTAGGGCAGGGCCCAATGCTAGTGTTGCCCTAGCCTGTGGGAGCCAGTCCCCCTCTTCCTGGTGTTTTGGTGTGTGGAATCCTGCTTGAGGATTACAGTGCTGGGGTGAGCCCCACCAGGGATCCACAAGGGAGTGGTACTGCTGGAATGGGGACAATATTCCCTGTCCAGTGGTACCTCGCCTGCTTCGATCAGTGCACTGGGATAAGGTTATAACCCTTACCATCAACCAAAGTGAAACCAGCTGGTGACTGAAAAATAAATCATTTTGAAACACGCAGGATGCTCCTACCTTACATTCAAACATTATTATTTAGAAAGAAAGTCCATCTAGTGTGACCAACAGAGGATTTTCTTTGTTAAGCGCACTTGAAGAAATGTTCAAGTTAAACACACTACTGAAATAGTGTGCTTGATGTGATAGGTCAGACAGCCACAGAGAAGGAGTTAAAATAATTTATAGTTAAAAAAAAGGTCACTTGAATGTTTATTAAACCTACTAAATTAGCCTAGGACCGCATCGAGCTACATTTAATGAAAGCTATAGTTTCTAAATAAAACTGTATTAGGTAGGTAAAGTGGCCATGTAAATTGAGAGAGTGCAAGGAGAGCTATGGCTCTCTCTCACAATTAATTGGTAAAGGGGCAGTGCCTGTGGTGGTTGTTTTGGCTTTATTTTGGTTTGCCATTCCCCAGGGGTCTTGAGCCAAGCCAAAACTACGGCAGAATCGGGGAATCCTCAGGCAGAGCACCCACCTTGATGAATGTGTGACTACAGGGGGGCACTCCCTTGTTCTCACCAGTTTTAGCATATTACTTGATAAACCCGTACAACGAAAGTGTGTTATGTAGGGAGTGAGTTACGTAGGGATACCCGCGTGGTGGGAACATCTGGCTCCTAGGGATACCATATCCTGGTATCGAGGGCGAAAAACACTATTGGGGTCAGAAAGGTCCTGAAGAATGCTGACGTGACCCTAAACTGCGGGCACCACGAAAACGACAGAAACATGACGATTTGGCAGTAAGAAGGGGTGTAGGAAATCTTAATTCTTTCCTATCACCACCATCCTTCACGTTTTTTAGCTCTGGCCGGAGGGTCCAGGAATACATTTTCGAGTAGTGATACCTCTAAGCTAGTTTTACCCTTCACTGCACTTTTTCTTTCGGTGATCCCATTATATTTTGGCAAGAAATATTTGAATATTTTTTGTGTTTTGTATTGTCTTCCCCTCCATTTTGCTCCACCCCAGGTTTTGGTTTGCGCAGGGGTGTACTGAAGCAAGTCCAATGATTAAGCATGTCATAACTTTGTGAGTGAGGGCAGTATTTTCACACTTGTGTGTATCAGTCTGTGGTCAGGGGGCCGGAGTAGAGCAGTCAGCCTCCCTCCCCTTCTTTATGTGTGAGAAACCAAGCCAAAATCAGACATTTAGCCCAAGTCATGCTTGAGTCTTACTTGGCTTGCCCACCTCTGTCACCAAGGGTTTTTTTGATTTATCAGCTTGAAAGAATAGCGATATTAAAAAGGGCAGTAGGGATTGGAAACATGAACAAATAGTGACCCCACACCAGCAATGTGTGCGGTCATGGCACAAGGGCCATTTCAGTTAATCTGTATCCTAACTCAAGCAACTTGTGCTATCAGATGCTTGGCTGAGGCCACTCACACCACACAATTGATTAACAACCCACTGAAGTACGAGAACAGGCTTGGCAATGTTGACACATTCTTTGATAATCTAATGAGATAGTAGATAAAGATCCTTTGCAGGATGGGAGGCAGTGTTATTCTCAAGAGTATATTAGGTAATGTGCCACTGCCCCTAACAGAATCAAAATTGTCAATAAGACAAGTAGCATAGAAAATGAAATACATCTTCTTGTGTCAGATAACAATTAGAAATCATAAATGTGTATTAAATCAACATAAGCAAGTGTTAGAACTGACATCCTTGGTGTGGTTTCCCCCTATCATTTTGCCTTCAACCTTCCTGTTTTGCTGACTTTGTTGTTGCTGACTTTAGGACTCTGTGCAATTTGCCACTGCTAACCAGTGCTAATCAGTGCTAAAGGGCTTGTGCTCGCTCAATAAAACATAGTAGAATTGGCTTATCACCAATAGGCTTTTTAATTTAATTTACTTTGATGTCCTTAGTAAAGTGCCACTACCTGCAGCTACCTACAGCCAGGGCCTGTAAATTAAATGCTAGCAGTGGCGCTGCAGCACTTGAGTAGCACTAACTATACCAGGCTTGCCATTGCTGCATGTATCTGCAGTTTTAAACTGACACTTCAACCTAGAAAAATTAACCTTTTGCCAGGCCAATAACTTCCTTTTTAATACATATAAGTCACCCCAAGGGTAGGCCTTGGATGGCCCAGAGGGCAGTGTTCAATGTATTCTAAAAGTAGGACATGTACTTTTAAAATGTACATGTTCTAGTAGTAAACACAATTCTTAAATTTGTTTTTCTCTACTGTAAGACCTGCATCTCCCACATGATAACATGGGAGTTTCTGTCTTTCATGCAATAAGCTGTAATTTATAAATGGGAATAGACAATAAGGTCATGTTGGGTGTCCTTTGAATTGTAATGAAAAATCCTAACTTATGGTGAAGTTGGATGTTGAATTGCAATTTTGAAAATGCCACTTTAAGAAAGTTGCAAAAATAACAATTGATGGACAGAATGCAGAACAATGTCAGATATGGATTTAACCCAGATCTCCTGACTGGGGGTGAATATTTTGATTTGTTCTGCATTCTGTCTATCTATTGTGTGTCTTTTACTTTAAGAAAGTTAGCATTTTCCTGCCTTAACCATTTGGTGCCTGCAGCCTATCTCTGGGTCCCATGGTTTAATATAGATTGACGGCACACATACGGCCTGATTGCAGTAACAATAAGAATGTATACCTTTTCTGACCCCTTTGTTTCCTTTTCTCCTTTGTTCTTCTTCTCTTTTTGTACTGGAATTTTATTCATTCTGTATGTTTTCTAATTTCTCTGACTGTTCTCTACTTACAGTGTTAAGCTCTTTTCTATTTGATATTGCTTTAGAGTTTCGCTTCTTTACGGGGGCACTATGTGATCTCATTAAGTGTCAATTTTGGGGGCAGCCTGGCCTGCTATTAAAAGGATCCAGGGTGTTTAATCTAACCGGATCCAGCACATATATGGTATATTTCCATATGCTGAACTACAGTTTTACAAGACACATATAATGATATATTGGCTGTACAAAATAAGAACGGTATGTATTGGTAATTGTAGTTAGAAAGATATATAGATGGTCATACGGTGGATACGGATCATCGAGAAGAAGAATATCGAATTGCCAAAATATCGAAGGAAAAATATAGAATGCCAAAATATCGAAGCCCTATCTCCAAACAGGTAAGTTCAAAAATATAGAATCCAAAATATCGTTGTAAAAAATATAGTTAGTCACAATATCGAATTATTGTAAATGTCTTAAAATTAATGTAAAATCAATGAAATAAAACATGTAATTAACTGAAACATACTTAAAAATACTTAAATGACTTTAAAATTAATAAATAATTAATGTAAGTAAAAAAAAAAATAATAATACATATATATTAACGTAATATTAATTAAAAAAATGCAATATTGTTTGCGTAGGATAGCGGGCGGGTAAAATTTACTATTACCAGTCCAGTAAGTGCAATAGTAGGGAAAGCATTGGATGGCGTAGGGGTAAAAATTAATATTCACACTCCAGAGAGTGCAACAGTAGGGAAAGCGTTGGATAGCGGGAGGGTAAAATTTACTATTCCCACTCCAGTGAGTTCAACAGTAGGGAAAGCATTGGATAGCGTAGGGGTAAAAATTACTATTCCCACTCCAAAGAGTGCAACAGAAGGGAAAGTGTTGGATAGAGTAGGGCTAAAGCGGGAGGGTAAAATTTACTATTTACACTCCAGTGAGTGCAACTGTAGGGTAAGCGTTGGATGGCGTAGGGGTAAAAATGTATATTCACACTCCAGAGAGTGCAACAGTAGGGAAAGCGTTGGATAGCGGGAGGGTAACATTTACTATTCCCACTCCAGTGAGTGCAATAGTAGGGAAAGCGTTGGATAGCGTAGGGGAAAAAATTACTATTCCCACAACAACCAATTAATTTTCAATACCAAAAATTTATAAATAAAATGAATACCAATTAATAATTAATTAAGAATAAATTAATTAACAATATACAAAAATTATTTCAATAATTAATTATTTACAATTAAATTAATTCCCACCATATTCCCCTATAAACTCACAACCCACTACAAATAATAAATTAATAAAATTAACATCATTATCAATTAAACAATTAATACTAATTAATTATCAATTAATACAAATTATTTACCAATTAATAATTCATCAACAACCAATTAATTTTCAATACCAATTAATAATTACCTAATAACAATTAAATTACTTCCCACCCTATTCCCCTATAAACCCACAAACCGCTACAGAAGTAAAACGCAAAATTAAATTAAAAATAATTAATAATTCATAAAAATTATTATTTAATGTACTATAATTAAATTACTTCCCACCCTAATCCCCTATAAACCCACAATTTGCTACGGAATTAAATTACACAAAAATTAAATAACATAAAATTCATTACCTTAAAAGTATTCAAACATACATTCCAAAATGTATACATACTTTTAACACATATACTAACACTTAAAACACTATAAAAAAATTCGATATTTTTAACAACTATATTATGACTGTCGATATTACTTACTTCTATATTATTTAAATCGATATTTTATTTCTTACCTGATTTTCGATATTCTTCACCACTATATTTTGGCAATTCGATATTCTGTCCATTCTATATTAAAAACTCGATATTCTGTCCTGTCGATATTTTGAATTCGATATTATGTCTGTTTACCGGTGGATACATTAGATGATAGTATGAGTCTTACTAATGTCCTTTAAATGATGTATTATATTTTTGTTGATAATTGTGTTTTTCTTTCCCTCCTTTTTTATGATGACAATATCATGAAGCAAATAGTATATTAATGAGAAAGATTGACTTTTTCAGCTTCATTCTTTTTCTTCATCTGTTATGTTATGAATTCTACTGGTACATGTACTGGAACATGTCGAATCATGTTTATTTACTTTCAAATCTATGGATTCTGGTATCTCTCCCTTTTGTTGAATTATGCTATAAAATCTCTTATTACTGGTATATCAAATATTGAGAATAATTGGTTGGATGTTTTATGTTGTGTGTGGGGCATGTTTGTTGGTTACTCCACAATGTACATGGTCACTGTTTTTAATGTAGTTTTAATACGGTTCTATGAATCCATTGTATCTTTTGTATCAATGTAGGTGATAGAATAATAATTTTAAAGGAAAATACCCTCTCTCTGTTTTTGGAAGCTGGTATTGATCTTTCTATTTTGGTTTGATTGTAGTTTTGGTATATTATGTATTAAATTGTTATTTTACTTAAGTATGTTTTTGTCTTTTTTATATTACAGCCCTGAAGATGTTCACAGTGGTGAATGAAATGCGTCTACTGAGCAAGCACAAAAAAGAAGATAAGGAACATCCTACATTTTGATTTCGACTCTCACATTATTTATCACTGTTGGTGCACCACTATATGTTTTTTTTCTATTTTGAGGCCTCAGGTCGCACCCTTGAGCAGTGGGAAACTTTGGAAATTACTTACTGTTTGACAAAGGGAAGGTGCTGTTTATTGGCCTAGCTGCTCATTTTGTATTATTGTGAGATAGCCACAGTTGGTGCTTTGTGCTTTTTGTTACAATTTACACTGAAAGCTGTAAAATTGCATATCTCCAGTTCTACTGATTGCATTTTTGCTGTTCTGGTCCTGTTTTATTTAGTAATAACCACTCTATTTTTCTAAGTTAAGCCTGACTGCTCAGTGACAAGCTGCCAAAGGGTTGCGCACAGGTAAATTGAGGGTTGGCTTGTGCCCGACCCTGGAAAGGATTGTGGTTATTGCTTGACCAGAGCTCACACCTCAGTCATACAACAACCCGATTTCTTACAGGAATTATAATAAATCCCAATCAAACGCAGTTGCAGCACAAGACAAAGTCTTAAGCAGTCTTACATTGATCTGCTCAGGCAAGTAACTCACCAGAAAGCAGGTCTTGCCCAGTAAGAGAAGCTTCCAACCTCCACCTCCAGAATGAGCCCTTTTATAAGAAAATAGATAGTGAACATGACAATTTGCATAAGGTGAGGAAAATGTTACAAAGCGCAGTAAATCTCAATATAGAATTTAATGCAGCACACCAAATACCATCCATTAAATTAATATTAACCTGCCCCATTTTTGAATGTGACAGTGTAAATCTAGTTACACTCCAAACAAGCATTTGGAATGCAATAGTCTCGCATTTGCAAGAGTTTAAGCTATTGCCATTGTAAATGACAATGTCTTTTATTTATGTGTTTTGAATATCAACACATAAATAAAAGGCATTGTAATTTATATTGGCAATAGCTCAAACTATCTCAAAACGAGACCACTTTAATGGTGACCGTGCCACTATCTTTAGACGCTGCTTGCCGTATTCAGCTTACAGCAAGCTGAGTCTACAGCACCCCTTTCTTTAGACGCGGCTGGCTGTAAGCTGAATACAGCAAGCAGCATCTAAAGAAAGTGATGCAGCCACCATTAAAGTGAAAGCACGCTATGGGGAGCTTTCACCAAAAATAAAACAAAGGTTAAAGTGGACAGCGATGGCATATAAAATAAATAAAGAAGTGCGGCCGCTATAGGTAAAGCAGACTGTAGGAAAGCAGGATCTGCTTCTTATGGTTAACCCCACTTTTTGCTTGATGTTGCACTCTTTTTGACTAGTCTGACTGGGATCCTGCTAATCAGGACCCCAGTCTATCTGCTTGCTCCCTTAAATTGTGATGCATGTACTTTGGTACACTCCAGATTGGATACTGGGGTACCCTTATCAGTCCCTAGTATATGGTACCCATGTACCCAGGGCATAGGTACCCCAGAGGCCTCCCATGGTCTGAAGCATGTATTAAGCCACCCATGAGAGTCCATGCAAAATGGAACTACAGGTCTGCTACTGCAACCTGTGTAAGATGGTGCTTGCACCATTTACTCTAGATATAGGTTCACTATATCTATAGGTCACTACACTTAAAACGTATAAGTCACCCTTATAGCAGGCCTTATCAATCCTGAAGGCAGGGTGCTGGGTGTTTAGTGAGAGGGTGCCCCTGCATGAGCAGAGCCTCTCTGCAGCCTTCGGAGACCATTCTCCAGGGGTTGTCTGTGACTCAGCCGGACATATGGGTAGAGGTGCATTATAACCTCGCGGTAAATGCTATCTCAAAAACGGCTGCATAGAAACATATTGTGTTTGGTATCAAACAACTTGGAATCATACCTCCCACGTCGGTAACCGGTGTGGGAGGTATGATTCCACCCTTCTGAAGCGAGCTTCGTGGGGTCACTAGTCTATCCAGTGCCAGCCTTCTCGACCCGGTCAGCACAAAATGGATGCTGCCGACCAGAGACACATTTCTGCCCTCCTGCTGCTGAGCCAAGCTTGGGCAGAGGAAGGCAGCACAATAGGCATCCTGTCACAGGGAGGTGTGACCACCTCCCAGACAGTATTTAGTGTATTGGGGCTGGGTGGGTGCACTCTGAGAGTGCCTGAAATTCTGTACTTGGGGCACATTTGGTGTCCCTGTGCATAGTCCAGCTCAAACCAGTTCTGGGAGCCATTGGCTCCTGCTCTAGTGCTAAACTGGACAAAGGACATGGGTGTAACCACCCCTCTGTTCTGACCCTCCCTAGGAGGGTCACTCGAATCTGTCCAACCCCTTCCAGTGGGTAAAGAAGGGCTTACCTGGCTGTAAGACTTTGGATTTTACATGGACAAGATTCTACAAGAAGAAACCACTGACCTTCGACCGTTTGGACACTCTGGACTTCGCTGGACTTCAACTGGGCCCGACTTCGTCTCCCTCTCTGTACAAAGCTTTTTATGTGCCCTTGCTCTATACAGGCTCTTGGCAGGACCTGTGGTGCACTAAGAACATCTGAAGAATCTGCCTTGGAGTGAAGGAGTTACTCCCCTGCGTTTGCAGGCACGTAACGCAGCTGACCGGTCTGCAGCTCCTGAGCTCCTGCAGACTCTGCAAATTTCAGCAATACAAAAGGTCAGTTTCTGAGGGTCCCTGAGGTTGATCTGCCCTCCCAGCAAGTTTGAGGCCTGTATCCCTCGTGGGGACTGCATAACCCGAACCCCTGTGCACTGTGTCCATTTGCAAGTGCATATGCTTGTTCGGCAATTCCCGAGCTTGTGCAATGGGCTCCATGTAGTCCTGACCCTGAGCAGTATTTGCACCAAAGATTTCGGCCTCCTCACACTGAGTGCTCCGTGGGCTGGCACTTTGTGTTCTTGCTCGAGGTCCCCTTGTGACTCCTGGTCATTCGGCCTGTGGGTGCTTCTGAGGGCCATCTTGATTTCTGTTGGGCTTTCCTGGTTGCTCCAGACGTGCCCTGACTCCCCATTGCTTGGTGAGTCCCCTGGACCTTGCTGGTCCACACCGTACACTGCATTACCTTTTTGCGCGGGTTGCTTATGCCAAGGCTTGTTGGTGCTCGAGCCGTACACCGACCCCTCAGCACTTGACATCCTTCATGGGACAACTCGCATATGGCTCCTGGTCATCCTTGACGTCTCCTGGTCCTCGGGCTGCAGAGTCAAGCATCCCTTCTTCGCACCTGAAGAACTCGACATTGGAGGGCATTCATCTACCGAGCCCCTGATCACTCTGAAGTGACCCAGACTCTGTCCCCTCTGCTTTCAGGTTCCTTCCTTCCAGAATCCAGGCTTGGATTGCACCGGTCCCTTTTCACCTTCCGGCAGCAGTACTTCTTCACAGCCCTCCATTTAGAACAACCGTGGTTTCCGACACCATTCCAAACCTATGCACCTGGCTCCTCTGGGATAAGTAACTCGGGTACTATGGTATCCATGGGTGGGGTGGCTCTCCCACCTCTTAAGTTCCAAAGGGTTTGATCGAAGTCTTCCTAGAAGAGTTCTTAAACTTTCAAATTGCAACCGCGACTTCCCCATAGAATTGTACGGTTGTGTTAGCACACCGCACCCGTCCTCCATGGGGTTCCTATCTACTCAATTCGGGTGGTTCCTTGGGGTCGCAGCGATTCTACATGCTCTAGACCTTGTCTTGACTCAAGTTGTGATTGTTATACCACTAATTTAGTATATGGTTTGGCCTCCCCCTGGAGCCCACTGTGTATTGTGCTACTTACAACTGTTCTACTGATCTCGTATTGTGTGCTTTGTGAATACTATCGAGTGTTATATTAATAAATACATATTTTTATATAACTACTGTGTGGATCTCGTTTCATTTAATCAATATAGGAGGTGATGTTCTGGTAAAAAAAAGTTGCTTTACATTCCTTCAAGATTAATCCTGAAGGCTGCTCTCCACAGCTACCACTAAGATAGCTTTCTAAAGTTTATCTTTGACCTCATACATCATAAGGGTCATTCGGACTGGTGCAAGGTGCCCACTTTAATTAGTGGACAGCATATACCAGGCCAACTTCTCACACAGATCACGCTGGCAAATAAAATAAATAAAGAAGCAGGGCACTATAGTTAAAGCGGACCAGCCGCCATAGTTAAAGCGGACCGGCCACCATTACTAATAAAAATATAAAAGAAGGTGGCCGGCGGCGGGCAGCGTTGTAGGAAAGCACCTCACGGGTGAAATAGAAAGAAAATAGTGCTCACAGACTGTAAATAAAGCTGAATGCTGGATACCATTAGCTTGAACTCGAACCAGAGAGTCACTTCATCACCACTTTCTCCACCCACGTGGGACTACGCCGGTACAAGAGGCTGAGTTTTGGGGTATCGTCGGTGGCAGAGGTTTTCCAAAACGCCATCCAGGAGACCCTGTCTGGCCTACAAGGCATCATCAATCTGAGCCATGATATCCTGGTGTTTTCACACACCCTGGAAGACCACCAAATACATCTACGTGCCACCCTGAAACGGCAGGCAGACTGCGGCCTAACGCTACACAAGGCCAAATATTCATTCTATCAAGAGTCTGTGGGCTTCTTCTGCTACACTTTCTCCAGGGAAGGGTTGAGGGTGGACCCCAAGAGAGCTACCGTCATGCGGTCTGCTCGCACCCCAACTTGCCCACGCAGGTTCGCAGCTTCCTAGGAATGGCTACATACTGTTTCCAGTTCATTCCAAATCTGGCCTCACTGTCCGAGCTGCTACGGGCCCTGACACACAGCGGTCACCCGTGGGAATGGACCGCCGCAGCCAACACTGAGCTCCACGCCATTAAGGTGGCCCTCATGGACAAAACGGTCATGGCCTACTTCCATCCAGGAAGGCGCACCGAGTTGGTGGTCGATGCCAGCCTGGTGGGGCTCGGAGCAATCCTCCTCCAAGAGCGTGATCCAGAAACTTGGGTGCCTGTCGCATACGCCAGCCGCGCACAGTCTGACGCTGAATCAAGATTTGCCCAGATTGAGAGGGATGCCCTGGCAATAAGGTGGACGTGCCAGACTTTTCATCTATACCGCTAAGGCCAGGAATTTCAGGTAGTGACCGACCATATGCCATTGATCCCCCTGTTTGCAGGGACGTCAAGATTAGATTAGAGAGGTGGGCATTGAAGTTACAGGCGTATAGATTCAAGGTGATAGTCCATCCAGGGGCACACAACCCAGCGGATTACCTGTTGAGACACCTGGAAGAGATGGCCACGCAGCACTCCCTTCGTGACGAAGCACACACCGAAGCCCTGGTCCAAATGACCACTCGGGAAGCATGCCCCAAAGCCATTACACTTGAAGAGATCGGGATGCCACCACCACAGACAAAACGCTAGCAAAGGTAAAAGAGGCTCTCCTCGCCAGAGGGTGAGCTCACTTTTTGGACGGCGTGCAGGCGCTCAATATGGAAGACCAGCTAGCGCGACAGCATCTCTGGAGAACCCACAGCGAACTCAGCGTGGGTGAGCATGGTGTTATGTTGCGACGCCACGTGATCATAGTTCCAAAGAAGCTGCAGGACCAAGTCATCAGTCTCGCCCACGTGGGTCACCAGGACATGGCAAAGACCAAGGTACGTCTACGGTGCAAGGTATGCTTCCCCGGCATGGACACCACTGTGGAGGAGAAGATCCGAGGCTGCCACTCATGCATCACCACCGAAGGTTACCCTGCCCCAGCGCCAATAATCATGGAGGAACCCAGTGAAGTGCCCTGGTCCAAGGTCAGCATCGACTTTGACAGCTTTCCAGATGGACACCACACCTTAGTGCTAATGGACTCCTACTCGAAATTTCCGGTCGTAGAATTGGTTACGTCCACAGCATTAACTCAAGTGCAAATGGCCTTTGACAGGACATTTGCACTTCTAGGCCTCTCAGAGGAACTCAGATCGGACAACGAACCCCCCTTTCAAGGGGGAGAGTTTCAGGAGTATCTAGAAACGAAAGCCATCAGGCACCAAAAGACCATGCCCCAGTGGCCACAAGCGAATGGGGAGGTTGAGCGTTTCATGCGTACGCTCAATCAAATACTGCACATCGCTGTGGAACAGGGAGTAGACGCCGAGAAGGCCCTGCATCAGTACCTAGACGCCTATTGGGCTAACACCCCACAGCACTACTTACTATGCATCATCCCACCCACTCTTTAGGAGAGCCCCATGAGACAGCATTCCAACAGACCCTGGTTAAAGGCCCCCTGAGAGGGACGACGTGGCCGTTTAGGCCCAGAGAGAAACAACTAACAAAAAGGCAGGCCTCACCAGAGTGGGAGACTATGTGGTAGTCAGAGACAGACACACTGGCTGGAAGTTTCAGACACCCTACGAACCGGGTGTGTGGAGTCACTCATGTCCGAGGTACCATGATCTCAGCGAGCCGAGGTCAACAAACGGTCACGAGAAATGTGTTGTTTTTTAAGAGGGCACCAGGACCCTGCCAAGCTGTGAGAGATCCTGCCGCACTGGAGGGAGGAGGAGGAGATCCTATGCATGATGAGCCACCAATGCTCTCGACTCCTGATCGAAACTCTTTGGAAACACCGATTAGCGCAGCTGCGCGAGCCCCAGGGGATCCTCTTCCATGCTCGCCGAGAAGAAGAAGAAGAAGCAGGGATCAGTTCCAGCTCCCGGAGCCAGAAGTATGGTCTCTCAACTGAACCCTGCCCCCAGTCAACGTTTCAAAGACTGTATGTGTGCATCTCCGTAATAAAGAAAAAGTATGTAATGTTAATGCGAGCTAAAGAAAAGGAGGGATGTAGAGAGCTATCCGGGCCTCTCTATACATTTTATCAGGTGCATACACTGCTCAGGCGGGCTCTTCCCGAGGAGATAAATAAACGGCGAGAAGACCCGGGGTCTTCCTGCCAATGAAGCAGTAAACTGTGTGCGCCTCCCTTACTGGTGTGTGTGCAGTGCACCACAAGGTACCCCCAGCGCCCTGATATAGTGGGTCAGCTCAATGAGGTGGCGATGGGAGGGTTGCCCAGCATATGGTAACATTGAAGCTGTATATTAATATAAGACAGGTTCAGCTTAGTGCCATCTAGCGGCCAATGGTCCTTATTACACAAGATCGCAGGAGTGTGGAACTGAAGTATTTACTAATTCGTCACAGTTATTGGGCAGATGTAAGAGCAGTATCCAGTCTCAACTCGAAAGTTTTACTCTGTATGTTAAAACCAATCAAGAAAACGCATCCCGACGAAGAAGTTAATTTGTAGGTTATATCACCGGAGAATGGAAATATCCCACACAGCATTCCTCACACATGCCCGCTATTGGCGAGAAAATGGTTTAAGTTTATAGAATTTTCAGGAAGTTTGGGTTGATAACTATTCATAATGTTTGACTGTAATAATATTGCATGACAACATTTCGGCACAGCATTTTTGAAATGTTCCTGGCAGCACTTGCATCTGAACATATTGTTCAAAGTGGTATTTTGCACATGATTAAAGATACTTGCCTCTCAAAGCTCCCGCGGAGCGCACTGCTTGGATCTATGCCACAGTGATTCAGTGGTGTGATACCAAATAATTTTGGGACTTCAGTTCCCGTTTAAAATAGAATAATGAGGAACAACGTAGCTCCATGGCAATAAAAACCGAATGAATCATTTTCTGGGTTGCTGCACCGTCTATAAATAGTGAACTATCTTCAACAGCAGCAATGGGTATTTAATTGGTGTGCTCATTTTGTGCGCGGGCAGAATGTTATGCGTTTTTAAAGAAATATCGACCTGACCTACTCCAGGTACTGAGGAGAAAATCAGTGAATGCCTCTAAAGATATCACCGTGTCACCTCATAAACAAGGTCACTGGAGTCATGCAGCAGGGTAGGACCAAATTATGCTGCAGGGTTGACTAAATTTTGCGGCATGAAGGAAGACACATTGTGCAGGTAATGTGGTATATTTTGAGGTAGTATTACTTCTCTATCTTTTCATGTTGACACATGCGACCTCTGGGCAGAGGTTTCACTTCATTAGTACTAGTTCAATATCCAGATAAATCAATAGGCAACTCAGACGTGAGTGGTCATTCTTTGCAAAGGGCCTTGCTTTGCGTAGCAACGTGTTGCTGTGTTTTCAGTAACTTTTGATCGTTTGATCTAGAAACATTTGGGGCTTAATTATCTAAATAAACTGCATTGGTATGGACAAACTGTATGATGGGATTTAATTTGTCCAGTGTAATTTGAAACCAGGGGAATCCATATTACTGGGTAATCGCGTTACTTGTCTTGGGCTTACATTTAGAAAAGGAGTGCATTCTGGGAGTTGTAGCCTTGGTTCAGGTCATTTGACTAACACAGCTAAACACCATTAGCAAAGGCAGTTTGGTCTTGCTTTGCCAATGCAGGATGTTTGTGAAATTGCACTAGCAAAGCCAGCAGTGTCGGCCTGACATCTTTTTCATGTAAAAGTACTGAAAAAAATGTAATTTTCTCTACTTTCAAAACGAATCCCACATTCAATTGCCGAACAATGTTGTAGCTATTTTTAAAGTCAAGAAAATAACATATCCTATACTTAAGATGGCTTCTGTGCTGTAAAAAGAGACGACATCCATCTTAAAAGTATATAAAATGTCTTTTTAATACTTTCACACTGAAAGATGGCCGCTCCCCACTATTGGATTTGCCAATGCCACCACAACTTTAAAAGCTTCTGGTACTGGCAAAGCCAATAGCAGCAGATGGCAAGGGAGGGATATTGGTAGAGGTGCATGGGAGAAAAAAAGGTTGGAGGGAGATGGAGAAGGGGAGTGAGAGCCCAACACCAAGCGGCATCAGTGCTTACTGCCAGAGGGGGTGCAAGTAGAACATGGCTAATGGGTGGGTAGGCAAAAAAAGGGCGTGGATGCGAGCACCTGTTCCCCCACACCAAAAAAAGGAAGTAAGACCAACAAAATGGGGGTTAAAGACAGAGGGGCAGAGGGCAAATGAAAGAGAGCAAGTACCTGGTGAAAAGAGAACAAAGAAAGAGGCAGGACCAGAATATGCTAGCTGATGTAGTGCTGAGCCCCAAATGGCAAAGAAAGTAAAAGAGAAAACAAGCATTTGCAATGCAATAGCTCTCGCATTTGTGAGATTTTGAGCTATTGACATTGTAAATGACAATGCCTTTTATTTATGTGTTTTGAAAACCTGCAAGCAACGACTAGAAGTACAAAGTGCACATAAATAAAAGGCATTGTCATTTACAATGCCAATAGGTAAAATTGCTATGTGTGACATTTTCATAATTTCAGTGTAATTATGAGTGACATTTCAACAACTATGAGTGACACTTTCTCGCAAGCAAAATCAAGCAATGATGACTGAGGGAAATATATAAATAACGTGGGACCCAGCCCAAACAGGATGTGTGAGGCCCCAACTGAGGCAGCAAAACATAATGGACCTGCTTAGACGTCTGTGTTACTGGTTGTGTGAGATTCCAACAACACACTTCTCTGGTGCCTACTGTTGCAAGGGGGTGTCGGGGGGGCAGAAAAACACAACACAGATTTCCAGCCCGTGTTGTGCTCCCCTCACTCAGGAGAGCATCAAGTCTCGGGCCACTGATATCACATAAGTTACCCGGCTCAACAGGGCACGGGGACGGACCGATGTCAGTGGCCCCAACAACATGAAGAGCTGACAGTTTCAGTCAAACAAGTCATGCCGGTCGATTGAATCAATCCACCAGTATGTCACTCTAGAGTAACAACTTTAAACTAACACCGGCAGGCACTGACTGCAGGCTGCAGATGCCTGATCTGTTTGCGCGCTGCCATTGGTATCATCACTGTCTTACTCACAGGCTTACAGTCGCTGGCACTTACTGTCTTGGGCTGCTGCCCGGCCACAGATGAGTCTGTGTCAGTCCAGACTGTGGCACAGGCGGGTGGTGCTTGCAGGTAGCGACTCTGGTCTGCAAGGGCCTGCTGGCTGTAGGCAGGCTGAGCTCAGACAAGCAAGGCAGCGAGACAACGCGGGCCATTGCAATTTGGGTTTGGATTCCAGCCCGCGGCCTCCACAGTAATCGGGCTGCCCTGGCTGACTCCAGTTCCCGGACGGGCCATCCATTGAGAATCTCCTGGCGGCCGCTCGGTGTTGCGAACCGGGTCACTGAATTAGTTGGTGTCCCTCGAGTCGTTTGTAATAATTCAAAGGTCTAGGGTGGTAAAAAGAGCTGAGTGAGCTACACTGCGGAGCCGCCCGCAAACAAGCCAGCCAAGGGCCACCTTCCTCAGACTGAACTCTCCCCGCCCGGCAGCCGTATGTGATGCACCCTGCTGGGCCGGGTATCTGACTGGACTGGCTGTCTCAGAAGCACAAAATGTTATGTCAACGCTATGACTTGAACCATGCTCCACAGTATCAAAGTCGGCAGCTGTGGCCATTAGATTACTATTATGGGTTAATCAGTGTACAGCAAAATGAAACAAGCAGCACCAAACGACAGGATGAGCCGTGGGGGACGTGGAAAATGTGACCCCTGGGGCCGGACAGAAGGCCATTGGTGTATTTATACCACGGTTGGAGGATAGCGCCTGACTGGGAGGGAGGGACGAAAGGGCAGCTGCAGCGCTTGTTTACCTTCTTTGTTTCCCCTCCTTCCCCTGGAGACTAGGCTCAGTATGGGGGCGTGGCCCGAGGCCCAACCCGCAGCATTGGAGCCTGGTGGAGAGACGACTCGGAGTTGAACAAAGGGAGGGAGGGGGACTAATTGAAGGAGACAGTATAACCCACGCCACCAGTGCCCGATTGTAAGATCGGCAACCCACCCCCGCTCGTGAGTCCCCCTGTGTTCACTCACTGTGCTGCTGTCGAAGGCGGTGCCCCCGAACCGCGCGCCGTGCTCGGTATTACATTATAATAAAAAATAATTTTAAAAACCGAGTGCTGTCTCCCTATCACAACCGGAATTGGGCAGGATGGATCAACGTTAAGTACTTGTTTCTGACCTTTTGTGTGAACTGATAACGAATTTTATTTTTTCACTTTCCATATTGTAAAATCGACAGCTTTGTGCAATGCGCATTGCAGCAAAAACACGGGCTCTTTTGGAGACATATTGTGGTTTACTTCCGTGACCTCCGTTTGGCATGTTTGCTGGGACAACTGGGCTGTGGCAGGTGGAAGTGCTGGTCCAATAATACGGAGTCAAGCGATGACACAACTGGACACAGTAGTTTGTCTGCATACATGTTGTATTAGTTTCATAATACACGGCCACCTCATGGGTGTTTATTCAGAGCCATGGGCCTGCTGTAAATGGGCGGCTCTGGGTATAAGCAGCGTGCTAATATGGGTGCAAAGAAAATGGTGAGGACGATGCTTTTTTGGTAGACATATTCATTCTCTCACACACATAAAAATCACAGGTAGGTATGTATATTGGGTGGATCATGGGCCTGAGATAACGACGGTTCTAAGTGTTGGCACAGTGTTGATGGAGGCATGATGAGAGGTTGATAGGGGCGGGCACACGTGTTATGATACAGTGCCATTTAAGTAAATTGGCAGTTTTAGCAGAGCATTGGTTGAAGTGCTATGAACGGTGGATAGGACCGAGCACACAGGTTCTACTGTCCGCATACAAGCTGTGGTACTGTTTAGTGGCACACGCCCACCTCGGTTATGTTTATTGGGAGGCCCTTGGGCCTCTGTTAACCGGACGGCTCCAAGTCCTGTGCAGCAAAAGCTCTCACAGACACCTGCACCCAGCCCTCCTATCTCCCCATTACGGAGCTCAGGCTCGAAGCGCGAGTTTACTGTACACACTAAGGCTATCGGCAGCGAGTCACCGTCCCTGCAGAAAACACTTATCTAAAGTTTCACCAATCCAGGGAATGCCGCTCCGACCCATCTCTGTCTACTGTACACACGGAGACGCTTTGTTTACTCCATTTACAGCCATAAACTTCTTTTGCTGATGAAGATCCTAGCTGATACTTATTTGTTGGTATGGAGTTGAAACATGATTAATGGCCCTGGCCTGCGGTGCCGCGCCGCAGCTGGTCAGCAGAGGGGAGAGCGTGCTCAGGTGCTTAATCTGCGGCCCACCGCTGCCCCCCCGGTACTGAAAGTCCAGTGCCTGGGGCTCAGCCTTGGCGTGCGGCTGGCTGTGGTTGAAGAGGTCGGCGAAGAGGTCGTTGTGGCACAGCTCCAAGGTGGGCACCGCTGACATTGCGTTTATGTAGGAGCCCGACTTGTGGGTGTTTGTGTAGGGGGGTTGAAACAATAGGGGGGTTGAAACAAAACCTGACGAGCAGCGAGGGACTGAAACTGGTGCTCGGGAGACAACTCGGGAGTGGAACAAGCAGGAAGTGGGATAAGGGAGGGGGTAGGGGAGAGAGGCAATGCAGGCTGGCAAATGGTGAGCACTTTTCGCGGTTGGCCGTGCGGCCGCGAAAGTGAAAGAAAACGAATGCTTTCAGGCTGCCAAATGGTGCGCGCACCCGGAGCACATGCACTGTAGTTGGTGGCCTGAAATGCACTCGTTTCCACTTCCAAAAGTCGCTTACTATAAGTCTCGCCAGAGCAGCGCTAAAGCGCTGTCTCAGGCGAGACCTAAAAAAGCTCCAATATCGTCAGATGTGGAAGGATACAGCTCAGACAATCAAAAGCTAAATTAAAAGAAAATGCTGCAGAGGCAGGATAATGACAAGACTACATAGGAAATGCATCAAAGAAGCAGCATAGAACTGTGATAGACAAGCAAGCCATCTTATCATGAGCATATTCCTTACCCAAAGCCCACACTATGTAGCATTGCATACTGCTGGAGCTGTCCTGAGACCACTAGTACTGGTGCAATGAATCTACCCTCTCTGCGTGTGTGTCTGTAGTTATGGCTTTGTTTATACATTGTGTTTTATTTTCAGTTTTTCTGAAGCTTAATTTACTTCTGTGGTCGATATCTGGTCTCCAATGAAGAAGGTTGGGGCTTTGAGACCTGCTGTAATCAGTCTGTATACATTAAGTCCATCCCCTTTCTTGCCATTGCTTTTCATTTGTCTATGCTAGTGTCCTTTAAATATCCTTGCTTGCCAGTGGTCAGTCCTGCCTCTTTGTCCCTTCTTTTTCTCTTCTGTTCCTCCCACAGAGCAGGGACTCAGTACTGTCTCATTCCGCCATGGTTCTTCATCTGTTCTTTGGGGGGTTCTTTTTTTTCTTGGTTTCCTGCTCTGTTACTGTTTGTCTGTGTTCAGCTTCAGTGCCCCAGCTGCTTAAATTCAAATATAACATTCTTCATTCCACCTCCTCTTGATGCAACAGTTGTGTTACTGCTGCCTCCCTGTGGCATCTGCTTGTATTTTTTTTTATTTGGCTTTTTGCACTTCTCCAGCAGGATGTTTGCTTGGTTGGGCTTCCTTTTAAGGGGGATTGTGCTTGTTTTATAGTTGGTTTGCTGTTTAGTTGCGCATTGAAACTTGTGACGGGTATGCCGTGTTCCTAACGCCTCACACAACACTGCTTTAGCTCACTTATGTCCGTACCTCCCCCCAACACTGCCCCAGGCCATCCCTTTAAGGGCACAGTTGTTTTGCTTAATTTTAGCAGTATAGCCTCACACCCTTTCACACACTGCTTGCCTGCCTCCGAGATGCGGACGTTATTTTTTTTAGAATTAGTTGCTTGTATTTATATAGCATTCTTATGGTTTTTTTTATATGTTGCTTTTATCTATCTAATGTGCTTTGAATTCTTAACTTATTTTAAATTAGTGGCTTGCTGACACTAGGCTTGAACTTGAATCCCCATCTTCCCAGTCGGCAGCTCTCACCAATGGGCTATAGGTTCCCTCGCCATGTTGGAGGGTGCAGTACCATATGTGTTCAAAGGTGTCCCACCCTCACAACACTGCTTGTTTTCTGTGCATTTTCTTTATGTTTTCCCTGCAGACAAAGAGGCCTTTAAAGTGCTTTCTACAGTTTGTACACTGCATCAGTGAGGTGTTTGGGAGGAGTTTCTATGAAAGGAAACTTGTCTGTAATGTGCATATGATAATAACACGTGAAAGGCGCTGTATCTCTGAAGTGCTTCACAGTTACTTTTTATTAAAAAGTCTGTTATAGGTCTAAAATGCTTACAGAAACACCACTTGGGCACATTGAATATTACATTTCTTTAAATGGTTTGTATAGCAGGTGTTGTAGCTTTGGACACATTTGTGTGAAAGATGCTTTAACTCTAAAGTACTTTGCAGACAGTTTGTGTCAATGCATCTCTTAACTCTGTTCAGGTGAAAATAGTCAGGTTAAAAGTGCTTTACACGGTTTCATGTTAGGCATGTCTGCAGAGCGCTTCAAAGTCGTTTTGTTTTTGCGAACGATGCTCGGTCTCTCAAGTTCTTTACACACACTTGTGCTGAAAGAAAGACACTGGGTTGATAACGTTAGTTAAAGATGGTGATGGTTTTCATTACAAACACGTTGACTGGAAGTGTTTTATAAACGGTTTCCATAAAAGCGCTGTGTCGTTATGTGTTTCAAAACTAATTTCAGGTAAGTGCGTCTCGGTCACAGCTGTTTACTGAGGTGTTAAACATGTTTTGGGGCCAGGAGTCAGCAGTGGGCGGTTGAAAGCTAAGTCGTTGTTCCCAGGCTTAGAACTTGAAGCCTGCAGGTAGCACACAGGTTTATTCAGCAGACTGGCACATTTACCCACAGAGCTATCTCAGTAACCGTGTAGACGACGAGTTCCGAAATGGACACAGGACAACTATTAACATGGTGACGCACGCCTTGATTTCCCTCTCATATTTGGCTCCTTTACATTCAGCTCTTCATTCGTTTCTCATTTTATTGGTGGTGGCGGGTACATTAGGATAGCCTCTAATCTTTAACCTCTGACCTCGGACAAAACAAAGGTCAGCAGGCCCAGCGCAAGGTTAACGCAGATGGGAGGTATCAACGGGGTTGCTGAGGGGTCAGTGATATATGGAGACACACATTTTTCTCAATCAATGTCTAGGAGTGCTTGCTGTGACACTGCATACACCATGCATGGTGGCATTGACGCTGCATGGACGAAATAGCTTAGTCGGTGGAGCGCCTGTTTCACAGTTTGGCGTGCTTGCTTTGAAAGTCAAAAATTCAAGTCCCAGCAGGTTTGTCTCAATATTTATTTAATTTTGTAATGGATATATTGAAAAACATTTTTGTGTAATTAGTACAGTGCTTGAATCCCACAGGGACGGATCATGCGCTTTAAACAGAAAAGGCTGTTATAATACACGTTACTGCAGTGTGCCGAGAAGTGAATTTGTTCACAATGTGAGCAACAGGCGGCATGTTCCCTGTAATGCACGTTATGTGTGTGTTGTATGGTGCAGCGACAGCAATGGTTGGTAATATGACTTTATTCCATCAATAGTGCGATATTTACTACATTTCCAAGGTAGTCCGGATTATTGATGAAAGTGTTAATTTAAAAGACAGCTTTCCGTATAAACGCTTACATGCACATCGTTTTTTCACTATGTCCGTGTAAACATTTATACAAAGAGTTTCCTTTTAGATTAACAGTTTCATCAACAATCCATACTGCCTCGGCAATGTAGTCCCACCCAAGTCAAAACTACCTCTGCATCAATCTCGCGTGGACGATAGCCTGCCAGGATTGACCACCACCGCCTGTACTGTACGAACAGATTTCTGCAGCCCACCCCCAACCCACTCAGCTGCCTTAACTTCACACCGACGGCTTGCATCACTCCCAGCAACAAGCAAGCAGCCCCGCTCCTCCAGCCCGCAGCCTGCCTCCCAACACATCCACGGAATTGATGCTGAGCACACACACAGCGAGCTTTCCACAGAGGACAACAGCAACTTGGTGTAACTGCAAAGTAAACAAGGATGACCTTCATGGGTCAGGCAGAGACCTGCGACTTCCTACACGTCTGCTGTGTATGTGAGCGCTGCCTGCGCAGAGAGTGGCTCGCAGCCCAAGCACTGCAGCTTGCTAAAATCCAGCATCGCACCACTCTCTGATGCTGGACAACTGCACAGCACAAAAAGAATGGGGTTCCAGTACTTGGATGATGGGTGGTATTAATGCCCACTTCCAATGGCACTCATCGCAGTGACCTCAGAATGATGAAAGGCTGATTCGGGCCTTGCTGCTTTTAACTGCTTAATCAGAGCTGTCTAGTGCAGGTGCATCAAAAATAAGGATAATAAAAAACTCCCAATCCATCCACCCATCCATCCATCCATCCATCCATCCATCGTAGTGCTTATATGAGCCCACCATGCACAGAGCACTAAGCTGAAAACATTTGTACTGCAGCAGGACATTCAGGTCATGGAGACGTGAAGCTCAAGGACTGGTGAAACAGGCACATGGGAGACAGTAATCGAGGCAGCGTTAGGCAGCATACTGCACAGTTGTATTTCCACCTCATCTACACTACAAATATTTACAAATTAAGGTACAGGGAGCTTAAGTTATACCCAGGATCTCACTTTATTTGCAAAGGACTGAAACTAAGATTATAACCTAGGTCTCATGGATACACACCTAACAATACTCTCACTACACCTCAGTCAATTTTGACAATTTGACAATTTTAATAATAAACTGCATGATTACTTAAAATCTTTACAGTATAAGATAAAATAAAAGAAAAAAAAGAAGCTTTATGAACGTCCCGACTCACCCCCTCACAAGTCCCATCCACACATAAAAGTGAAAATCACTTTGGGTTAAATATTAACATATTAGTCCTGATTAGCTGTCCAAAGCAGAGTTCTTTTAAAAGGAGTGATGTATAGGTTGTACCAGTATTTCCCAACTGATAAGGGGAGGCACATGAAAGTTCGGTAGAGTCAATTCATGTACCAAGGGCTGTTGACGAAAGATGGATTCTTCGTGGGTCTTTAAACCAGCCCAGGTTAGATAACTGGGGCGGAAGGCTTCCAGTTACTTTACAGACAATGCCGTTAAGTGGGAGTCGAGTGCCATTTTTACCTGGTGTATAAATTTCGCAACTCTGGCTATCAAACAGGTCGTGGAGACTGAGAGGCACCAGTCCGAAGCCTCTCTGCAAGTTCTATAGTCCGTATTCCGTAAAATCGGAAGCAGCAAGCGATGGCGGTCATTGGCCAGCTTTGTGCAGCAGCACAGCAAGTGTAGCCAGGATTCTCTGCGGTAATTGCATAGACGACAGGCCAGGGTGCCATCCGTACGGGCCCATTTGGGGTTGAAGTCCATGATCCTGAGGGCCAAAAGTCGAAAATACAAAATTTTCTTTCTCGCGCAAGTGGATACTGGATCTTGCAGGTAAGGTTGGGGTTTACCTGGAATATATGATTTGTCCAGGGCCTGAGTTAGTGGATTTTGCCGAAGAGATGCAAGGTCAAGTCCAAAGGAGATGATCCGGACTTGGCGCTTAACTACTTGGGCCCAGGCTGAGAAAGGAATTTCGTGCAGGGG